>NW_025408555.1:777500-1977500 GCF_019321695.1 Diaporthe batatas | reverse complement strand
AGCCATTGACCGCTAACGTTCAGAGCAAAGTGTCGACAAGCAACTTGAACCTTTATATCGATGGAAACGTCTAGTTCCTTCCAATCGGCAACGTGGCCTCTGTCGTTCCGGCTCAAACAGCCGAAACCAGGTGAGCACGATGGCGACGGCCACGAGTCTAAGCAGCAATGGTGGAGCTACGAGCTGTATCGCGGTCCGCGAAACCGGAAACCCAAAGTCCTGTATGCAAGGTCCAGAGCTGAGTCAGAAGAGATCGCGGAGGGATTCAGCCAAGAGCAGGTCTTGGGGTTTGACATGGAGTGGCCATCTTACGACGCGGCCAACAGCAACGGAGGAAGGCTACAAGACAAGATCGGGGTCATCGCCATAGCATGCGAGGACAAGATCGCCCTATTCCATCTCGGTGCATATGCTGGAAGGTCTCCCGATGACTTCATTGGACCTGTACTGCGAGCGATTATCGAGTCTCCAGCTATCATCAAAGCTGGAGTAAACATCCTCGCCGCGGACTTTAGAAGGCTTAAAGACCATTTTTACTTGCGACCACAGGGCGCGATGGAGCTGAGCCACCTGCACAGCCTCGTTACACATGGGACAAGCGGTGAGTTCAATTTGTGCACCACGAAACTCTGCGCCCTGGGCGAGCAGGTGCGGGTGCACTTGGGTCTGCCATTGAAGAAGAGCAGTGTCCGGACGAGCAATTGGAGCCAGAAGAAGCAGCTTAGCCGGGAGCAAAAGTCATACGCAGCCTCCGATGCATATGCCGGGCTCATGTTATATCACTATCTCGATCATTTGAGGCTGTCGATGGAGCCTCAGCCACCACCGCCGCTATACGCAGAGAGGTATCGGTCGATTGATCTACCGGGCAGAGGGACGGCACTCCTGCTACAGCTCGATATTCCTCAAAGTCGAACGAACTTGAAGGTCATCCGGGCGGCAGACTTTTTGGAAGGACGACGTGACGCTACATATGCAGCTGAAATTGCCCCACAGAGCCCGGATTGCCAAGGAAGCCAGAGAATATCGTCACCTGCTCCACCGGGCCAAGAGATTGGAAATCCCACTTCGAGACGCGGAAACTCTGGCCATCCTGCACGAACGAGCCGCAAGACGAAGACGCCAAAGAAACAGCCCAACTCATTACTCCATAAGCTCAAGGCTCACCGGGACAGAATTGCGAAGCATCGGCGGCTGGACAAATGGAAGATCATCCACAACTCGGCGCTGGAGCTCATCGCGAAACACCGCCCCGAGAACGAGATGGCATTGATGCAGCTCAAGGGCGTCGGGCCACAAACGGTGAAGAAGTACGGGGCTGCGATATTGAACCTTGTTGCTATCCACGTTGAGCAGGAGAAAAGCCCCAGCGAAGTCGATGACTCGATCGGCGAGATCCCCTCCAGCGACCTTGACAGCGACGGGGCTGTATCGCGTGTCAATGGACCAGGTGATCAGCGGGAAGCAGGCAGACAATCAAGCCCAGACTCCGGGACGTCGGGAACACGCCCCGTCCAGCAAAGTCTCGTCGGGCGTGGCAGCGGGTCGCATCCTATCGAGCTTGGCGGTTCAACCGATGCAGACTCTGCCGAGGCCTCATCTGAGCGAGCGCTTAAGAGACAACACATTTCTACCGTAAGTAACCCACACAGACTTGAATCACGAGTTCGTGCTACTTTCCTTTCCTGTCCACTGGGCGCTGATATGCCAAGCGACGCATGCAGGGACCGCGCCACGGTCTGCTGAAGTACTTCAGAGTGAACAAAGACGCCAGGGCGGAAAATGTCAGTCGCAAGCCATGAGGTTGGGTGGTATTGCATCACGACAGGTGACGAGCGACAGATGATCATGGCGTTTCCGAGCGGCGTCTTCCTGAGGGAAAGAGGCTCTACAAACAAGCTCCCAATGCGACGTGAACAAGACGCCAGGCAGCGTCAATCAGCCTAGTTTCCGCGCGAAGAATGAAATAAAAGAGAAAAACCTAAAAGATGGGAGAATATCCATGTCAGCACTAGGCTCCTTCCGAACATAATAAGCACGCAGCAGGCAACCCGGGCGCATCCCCTTGGACGTAGCACCTGGGCAGGGTCTTGGCGCATCCTTCTCGCGCAGCACAGCTCCTATGATTCGGCCCCGGCCAGACCTGACCTTATTTTTACGGGGCTGTGCTCAGCGTCCTTGGGCCGCCCGGTCGCGTGGCATTTGAAGGAGCGTTCGCATGCGCCTCAACCACATGCCGTCTGTCTTCTGCTACTGCATGGCTGTGAGACAAACACGGGGTAGGTGCCTGGGCGTTTTCTGACAGTTGGCACGGCGTTTTTATCTGGAGACTCCTTGTCGTGGCGCAAGATTTGGTTCTGACTCCCTCCTCGTCATACGAGTTCCCGTGGTGTGCCTTTGTCTCCTACTTGTGTGATATAAGACGAAAGCGGCCCCTAGACTCTGAGTCTGATCGGCTCCGGTTATTAATCACTGCCAGTCTAAATTACGACAACAGTTGTCGTTAACAGTATCTGAGTATCTCTTTTATTTTACATTTTTACCTCCAACCAGTCAAATAGTCCACACAAACCACACCACCTGCGACTCAGTATCCTGAGCCCCTCGTCACGCAATGGGGAGGTATATCGATCCCAATGTCAGCTCGGGTGTCAACCTTGGCTTTACGGCCCTCATGATCGTGCCCTTGATTGTGATCATGTGCATCACCTATCGCCGAGCACCACGCGCCGCAGATCCCGCACGGGGAGCCGTCCCATATTTTAAGGTCGTGCTGCCGGTGACCACAGCGTAAGTTCGGCTGCATCAAAGACAATACCCACAGCGAGCCTCTTCCTGACTTGCCGTGATTCTCGGGCCAATTCCACTGACTTCTTTGTCAACAGATGGATTGTACTGTACACAATAGCAGGCATCCTTGGCATCGTACTTGGTAACGCCTTGTCTTCATGGGAGGCCCGAATGGTAATGCAAGAGGCTCAGCTGCGAATATCCACCATAGCATCCCTTGGCGCCCGCTTGGCAGACTTCCTCATGATAATGACACTCGTCGAGATGGGCAATGGCTTTCTCTTCTGTCTTGCCGAAATGAGGACAGGACTCCAGAAGGCAATGAAATACGTTGGGATTGGGAGCTGCGCCATCCTCGCCATTCTTGCAGTCGCATTATTTGGCATCACTAATGCCCTGTATTCCGCGTATTTCGGCCAGAACGGCCTTTACTACGAGGATTCGGAGCGTCTGTACGATGCCAGGAAGGGAATCAGTAGCGCCCTTACCATTGTGGTGTTCATCTGGTCTTTGGTGCTTGTGGTTTTCGCAGCAATTGTCTTCACCAAGGCGAAGCGCAACCACGTACTGAGGAACGTAAGTAGATCCACATCCCTGCTACAGCGTTGCCAAATTTCGTCTGACAGCTTGTACTGACACTACTTCCCTCTCCAGTCAGCAATGCTCTTCCTCATCGCCACCGTCTTGTACTTTATCAGCAACCTCTACCTACTCATCTACACCGCCCTCTTTGTCCTCTCGAATTTCTACCCCTACGACAGCTACGAGACCTACACAGCGCTCCTGTTCATAGATCCGATCGTTGTCACATGGACCTTTGTCATTGCCTCGTCACTTGTCTGCGCTGTTGTCGTCCGAAAGAACAACGGCTTGTGGTCTACCCTGCAACCGTGGATGAATGAACAGATCCCACCGGCGCTGGCTGCGAACGCGAACTACAAGGGGCACGGCGAGCAGTGGCAACAGCCATCGAACAACCATGTTATGGGCGTCTAGTGGTATTTTGCGCTGGGTAGGGTCGATGGTCCGGGATTTACCGTGCAGGAGTATACGTATCTTGAGTGGAAGCAGTAACACCTAGAGTCGGAATAATACAATAATAGATATCTGCATATACACTGCATGCAGGCAAGATCTTTCAATCCTTTCCGTGATTTTCATGATCTTCTAGAATTTATGCAGGATACTTTGAGGTAGGCTGCCGATGGGTTCCCAGGTGTAATTTCATCGAGTACCTAGGTATGCATCTGCGGACTTCTCACGGAGTCCAACGTGAATGACGCTCACTGCCGGGCTTCCCTCTATAATGATCATTCTCTCAATCTTTTATGCCTTGTCTCGTATCCACCTCAACGTACGTCTCTGCGATTCTAGTGGCACAAGGTGGCCTGCGGGCTAGTCTCCCAAGCCGACGGGACCTGCCGGGAATGGTTGCCTAGGGGGCCAGCGCGCTTACTGTCCACCTTGATCGATTCGATCAGCCGTCGCTGAAAAGTGTGAGGCGATGGGGCGAGGGGCCGGTGTCTGCGGCCACTTGACGCAGGGGGCTAAAGTTGCTAGCTACCTAGGGTAGGCTGTCTCCCTTCTGTCGTGTCACCGATGCAGAATGTTTTGGTGCCTAATCGGTCGGTTAACTCGGAAGTCGACTCGGGAAACAAACTGTGCAAAGCAAAAGCATCTGTTCAAAGGAAGCTTCAAGCTCAGATGGGGTGGCTGTGGTCTTGGGACACCGGCTGGTGGCCTGTGGCTGATTTCTGCCCGACGGGTCGGATGCCAGCTTCATAATACAGTATAGATTTCGAGATTCCTCTTTATCAAGTGCGAAGAAACTTCACGATATCCTCATCTACACATGAGAAAGCGTTCAACTTCTTCCATCATACCCTTGTGTGGGCTCTCATCAAAGAAAGCACAACCGATCGAATATCCACCAACTCCCGTCACTCTATCACAAATGTCGTTCCCAAAAGCATCCAAAATGAGCGCGGCGGTGAGACCTCGATGTTCGGAAAGGGAAACCAATGCACCGCCTGCAGGGTTAAAGCTGCAAGCCAACCCCTTTGCCGCGGTGGCAATGGCGTCTATCCGAGACCTGTTGCCTGTAGCTGTCCTCATTGCGTATGCCATCCGCAACAAAACGAATGGTGCGACCTCGTGATAACAAGGTGTTACTCTAGGGTTATTATTCTCGGCTCTAAATCAGTCACGTTGGCCTTAAGTGACAATTCAGTGGGTCGAATGACGCTCGATATTGATGTCCAGCTTGCTGCCATAGGTCTGGTGAACAAGTTCATGGACATGGTCGTGACGGCGTCGCTCCGGCACACTGCTGCCATCTGTCTCACGTTATGGATGACAGCCAGCAAGTACGACGGCGTCGGCCTGCTAGACTTCGACCTGAAGAACGAACTGACCCAGCCTTGGACATGTGTTCACAACTTCCATCGGCGGCGGGTGTTGCGTGGCTGGCGGGGTGTGGGCCTACTAGGGATCCTCCGCTTCATCACGTCGCTCGCCATATCTACCTGCGTTTTGTTCCTACCACTCGCTATCAACACAATCGGAATCCCAAAGGAGAGATGGTACCCTCGTGCGGAGAATGGCGGATTCGAGCTCACTGACGGGATCCGCCGCCTGATGACCATCAGCACGCCTCGGACGGAGATTCTTGGATTAGCGTGGCCAATATCCCTGGACGAGGAACCAACTCCGGATTCTTTGGACGCGACTGCAGCACGTCTTGCAGCTACATCTTATATTGCCATGCGCAGTGTCGTAGACCCCTATAGCGATCCTCTCGCGGGATGGGCTCACGTGGGCAATCAAGATCCTGACACCACAACTGGCATCAACACCGTGGTAGGCAGTGGGACGGTTCAGACTGCATCCATTCAACACTCGCGCCTCAAAAAGGTTTATAGAGAGCTCAAAGCCAACAGCACGGAAACATTTCACCGAAATTCAATAGGCTGGCATCTGACTCTGAACACCACCACCCCGATGTTGTCGACAACCTGCTACTCGATGTCACCATACGCTGTTGAGGAAGAGAATACCGTCAGCGTTGGTTATACCATTTCCCCATTTATTATGCCACAAAGATTCTCATTCAAGATCAGGTCCGGCCCGTCGATGACTCGTTACTGACAGCCTCGTCGTTCTTCGTCTCCATCGGGCCCGTCTGGTCACTGAACTTCACAGGCTCCACCTGCCAGATAACACTAGAACAGGTCCTCTTTCCAACCCCGCACTGGTTAGAATGGATAGATGGAGTTGAAAACTTCACCTTGTCACTCAATAACCGTGGTGCGGACAGGAACTTGGTTCCGGTACCTCTAACAGGTTCAACGGGCGACCGTGCTTGCACGGAGTCGCTGCAGACCAAATTAAGGACTAACCTGGGTCGTATGGAGAAGCTGCTAGACAGTGGCGTCGCCCACCACATAATTCATACAGCACGACGATTATCACATATTAACGCGGGATTCAGCAAGACGACAGACCCGGATGCCGCAAGCACAGCCCCAGTTATAGCCGCAATCGCCCAGCATCTCATAACCGTCGCATCGTGGGACACCATGGAGTCAGCCGATGTAATGGTGGACTCTTTCCCTGTACGCTGGAGAGTCTAAGGGTCTGGGCCGAGGCTGGCCTGGGAGTGGGCGGCGGTTGTCATCCTCGTCGTCGTACTGCTTGCTGTGCTTGTCGGGGGTGTCTTTGGGCTCGCGTCCGGCATCAGGCCTGGAGCATGGCTGGAGACTGCCGGAATCCTCCTTCTTGCCAATAAGTCTGATGTTATGGAGAGCACGAGGGATAGTGATGGCGGGGTCGTCGGCCAGAGTGCGGCGCGGGCGAGATATCGTGTCCGACAGAGGGCGGATAACGGGTGTCGAAACGCCGCGTTGGTGTTGCTGGATGATTCGGCAACAAAAAGGTCCAGAGACATGAGCTGGTCAACAACGTGCAGTGACGAGCCTCGTGTTGTCGGACCAAAGCGCATGGTTTGATGTTATCTTCGGGGTTTGTACCACAAGACAGAGCGGATGTGTTTGAATACAAGGTTGACTACTTAAAATGTTTCCATGCCAGTCATAATAATCACATGCAGTCTATGCCCTCCATCCTCAACGCCAATCCTTCACTTGCCCGTGAACCTGAGCAGAACTGATCAGGATGTCCTCCAGTCCAGATGCCATGCCAGCCCGGGCGACTAAGTGCGCCATAACACCAGATAAAACAATGTTACAGTCCCAATGACATTAACACACCTTCATGTTTCATTTACACAGCCTAAGACCGCCCACGTAGCCCATGGCCCCTCAACCCATGGCATACTTAGACTTGGCACGCAGCTTCTGACCATAGAACCAGAAGAGGTACGGCGCCGGGATACCGACGAAAATACTGACGAAGCCCAGCACGCTGTTGCCCCAGCCGTAGCCAAGGGAAGCGTACATGTAAGGCGCGAAGAGCGGGAAGCCAAACCCGGCCAAACTCCGCAGGACGATGACGGCAGCCATGCCGCTGGCAGCGAAGCGGGTGTACGAGTCGATGACATACGCCTGCATGCACTGCAGACACGTGATGGATCCCGCGGCGAAGATGGTGATGCCGATGTCAGGCATGATCCAGTGCAGCCGGGCCTGCGCGCTCCATCCGTACCAGAAGAGGCCGATGGGGATAAGAAGAGAGCCTACGAACATGGAGGGGATGCGGAACTCGGGCCGGCCTTTCCTTAGCATACCCGGAGGTCCGCCGGGTGGTCCCCCAGGGCCGGGTGGGCCGCCGGGAGGCCCGGGGGGCGGCATCTTGGCTGTTGGCGGGTTGTTGCCGTGCGCGGCGTGGCATTCGCAGTTGCAGTTGCAAGCCATCTTCTTCTCCTGGAGTGGAGGGCTCTGCCCCATCGTCGCGTACATCTTGGCCGTGAGCTTCTTGTACAGCCGGTCTGTGATCTGCGCGTTGACCTGCGCCCCGAAGAAGAAGCCCAGGCCGAGTGAGATGTAGTGCAGGCCGCTGATGCCGAGGTTCTGGCCGTACACCTCGGTGTAGAGGGTGGGGAAGGTCGACAGGATCAGGTAGAAAAGGCCGAACAGGTAGCCCATATACACGGCGATGATCTGCACGATGGGCTGGGTGGCCAGTAGCCGCGAGGGCCGTGCCATGGAGCTTGCGATGGCCCTGCCCAGCGACTCCTGCTTGTCCTTGGCGATGTAGAGGTTTTCGTTGCCAGTCTCCTTCGCCAGCCGGTCGCGCTTCTTCTGGAGCAGGATGGTGGCGTGGGACTCGGGCATGTGGTAGATACCTGCGAATTGGATCACGATGGCGGTGATGGTCGTTGCGTAGAACACCCATCGCCAAGTAGTGTTTTCGGCGATGAAGCCACCTGCCAGTGGACCAATGACTGGACCAAGTAGCGGTGCAAGACTGTATAGACCAACGGCTTTCCCACGCTCATGAGGGTCCCAGATATCACTGAAAGATTAATGTCAGTGAGAGCAAGGCAACATTGAATGTCAAGAAAACTTACGTTAGAACTCCTCCACCAACAGCCAACGGCGCACTTCCACCAATACCGCTCATGAAACGGCAAACCAGCATTTGTGCTCCTGTTTGTGAGAAACCACAACCGAAGTTGAAGCACAAGTAGTAGAAGTTGGTCAAGAGCAAGACGGGTTTCCTGCCGAAGCTTTCTGATAGGGGACCGAATATGAGGGGACCGATGGCGAAGGCGAGCACGAAGATGGACAGACACATTGCAGACAAGACGGTGCTGGTGATGCCAAGGTCGTGTGCCATGATCTCGAGCGCAGGGGCAACCATGGATGATGAGACTGGCGAGATAAAGGTGAAGGCTGAGACCGACATCGTAGTGGCCCACTTCTTACCCCTTGGCCAGTTCTTGGGGTTCTCTGGATCATCTGGACCATTCCATGCCACCTGTTATTTGATTAGCCCAATACTCAACAGGGTGGCTGTGAACAGTAATAAGAGTCAACTTACAAGATCAGGGTCCTTCTGGGGCTCTGGGGGGCGGTATGGTGTCGCTATTGTCTCTAGACTTGAGCGAGATACTGCTTGTTCCTCGTCGAGAAGTATTCTTGGCCTCCCATTGTAATAAAATGCTTGGTCTGGCCACTGCGGTGACCATGGTCCATCCTCGAGGCTCGGCTCCCTGGGTACCTCCACGTTGATCCTTGGCGGTTGTGTAGACATCTTGCCGGGTCTACTCATTTTGCATATCGAGCTTCGACTGACCGCTGGTGCCGAACTTCTGAAACGCTCAACGGCTGGATGTGCCTTTCTTGGTGTTTGATTTATGTAGGAGGGCACAACCAGGTATTTGACAGAATGGATCACAAACCGGGGCCATCATTCATGCACACCAGTTCATCCCCAAGTGCTATTAATGTACGATCGGCCCAAGCCCGGGTCCGTAACCAAGCTTTGTTCTGTCATACCGCCGCTGGAGAGGCCGTCGGACTCCCCCAGGCCCAAAAGTCGCACATCCAGTCAGCGCTGCTGCAAGGCGCAGGTGTTGGTTGGCTATGTAGGTCAACAATCGATGTCAGCTGAAGTGCCGAACGTCATTTCTTGTTGGCTGCTGGCGCGCACACGTGGCCGGATATGCTAGGCCTCGGTCCCGAAGCTGCGCCCGCCGCTGCACGAAAGTCCCGTCGACGCTTGCGTTGAAAACACCGGGCCAATAGGCACACAACACTACCTTTTCTAAGCCCACTCGGCGCACATAGCCTCCCCGCACTAGACCAGGTCACCGCCTGCGGATGGTCGTGGTGACAGAGACCACTTTTGCCTTCTTATCCTCGTAGAAAGACCTCAGCAGAGGTAGAACGGTAGCACTGCAGCCTGAAAGTAGACGCATCATCATTTGAGATCTGGTCCCACCCATGTCCACTTGAGCGGCACGCTAGGCATTCCACGTGTGGTCCAAGGGTACCAAGAGGGTGGTGACTTGCGGGCCGAGATGATGTATTCCCAACACTTCTTTCACGATCGGCCTGTGTACGATCCGATTGGACTGCAAACGGTATCGAGGGGGAGCCATTCTGAAAAAGGTAGCAAGAAATTCTTCCAACGGTCTTTGAGTAATGCTAGCATTTAGGATGCAATGTGAATTCGGATCTTTCGCTCGATAGGTGCTGCCTCGGCTAGAGTCATCCGACAGGATACGGTGTTTCGAAGCAGACAATGCGGTAAGGCTTTCAGGATTTCAACGACCGGTAGGTCCGGGACTGTAGATTTCAGAAGCCAGTAATTTCTTGGTGGAACCATCGTAGCTTGGGTGCGGCCGTGACTGATCAGGATTAATAACTCACCACTCCTCAGATTCCTGAAGCGAATGGTCACCGACACCAATGAGAAGGCAGTTCCTGATTTCGCGTCCGGTGGAGAGATGCGGACGGCTGAAGAATCCTTCACTGGAGCCCGCATGATTAACACTGTCAGCACGGGAGACGGGATGCTCCTACACCCCGCCGATATAATACCCGCGTGCTATCCGGCGGTCGATCATGGTGAAAATCTGGACGTTGTAAGTGGTTATCTTCCCAGTTCGCTACTTCAGCAGATGGAAGTCAACCTTTTGCTGTGCCGCTTCGCCAAATTATGTCATTGCGCAGACATGGTGGAGCAGGAGCGTGGAGAAGAATGTATATCAAATCTCTTCAGACACTTCCAGAAGACGGAATTCAGTGATAGGAAACGTCAAAAACGCAGCCCAAGACCTTTCTCGAAAATCTCGCGATCCTCGCATCATCTGGGCAAGACCGAGGACATGTCCGCGATCATGACTGTCGCGAGCCGCGGCAGCGATACGTATCCCGACACCAACAGACGAGCGTCAGGCGGTAATCAGCGGCAGACTTCATGAGGCAACGGCAGGTGGCACCTTCAGGCCAGCCCAAACTTCTCGCAGCCAACCACACCTGCATCCTCCATCCTTTGTCCGCCACCGAATCTGCCGAATGAGCCGAATCCTCCGACCGGAATTTACACCGACTCCACCGTATTGCAACGCCTTTCAGCCCCCAACTACTTCTATGGTGCAGACATGCCATCATCATGTGACTGCTGTCCAGCAACATATGTATCATGTTACGATATCTCTGTCTGCAACAGTTGCGGCCATCGGTTGACAGCATCGGCTCTGCTTGTTAGGGTTACCACTCACTATGCTTAGTGTAATCAGTACAGTGTAGTATGTGCAAAGAATCCTACCTCACCCTATTATAGTAATAGTATTTTCAGGTCTATTATACTATATTAAATATCTTAGTTTCTATAGTTTAATAGTTTAGGGTATAAATTAGAAGGATAGAGGAGGAGTAAGGAGGGGAAAGAAGGAGAAGGAAGAGTAAAAGAAGGAAAATAATTAATTAATAAAATAAGTTATAATATAAAAGATAAAATTAAATATAAAAAAATATAAAATAGAAAGAATAATAGTTAAATAATTATTAATAATAATAAATTATTTATTAAATTATTTATTTAATTATATTTTAAATATTTTTTTAATCATTTATACTTACTCTCTTCCACTCTCTCTTTATTATATTTTTATTTATTAAACTATATATAGCTTTACTAAAACCCTCTGTACTATATTACGTTTATCTTAAGGCTAAAGTGGTTTAGTTTTATTTTAACTCTCATACATATTCATTCTACTTGTGAGCCGAGTGCGTGTAGTGTAGCGAGTGACAAGCTGCTGCTTGTGTTGTCAAAGACGTGTTCTTTCGTAGATGTCCAATGCGTGATTGCACCAGGCTCCCCCAGGCTGCTTAACCGGCCAAGTGACATACACGCATCTGAAGGCTGAAGGGAATTCCAGCGTCTTCGAGTCACAACACATTCAAATGAACGGAGACCAGAGTAATTCATTTTTTAAATCTTGTTTTTGGCTCAACTTAAGTGACTCGGACGCACAACTATAGTATACTTAGTCCTACAACATTCAATGTTCTGACATCGTTCGGTGTTAACAGACCGCTGGTACTGCAAGTGGGGCGGCAGGCACAATGTGACATGCAACACTGTCACAGACCCCTGATGAAGTTCACATTGAGTTCCTTTACGTGTGGCGTAACAGACATTCGTGGTCATGGTACTTTTAAACCTCAACCAAGGAATAATCAGAGGTCTCATGCTGAGGTTTGATCAGTCCTTCTCTCCTTGCCTCGTTCAGAGAGAGGTAACCCCACGAGAGCTCGGCCTCCTGATCACTACTCATCGGAGCCTCTGAGGTCATCGTCTGAAGTTCGTTTGTAATTTCGGAGGCATTCATGGCTTGGACCACATAAAAAAAGCGAAACCACAACCAAATTCATGGCGTGGGAAAACACACGATAGGATGTGACTGGCGCGAGTAAATGAGCCTCAAGTGCTAGTTGCTCGCAGCTGTCGCGCCTGAGACCTGGCTATAAAAAACCTCAACTCCAAGCTCCAAACCTATACCTGTGATCATTTTCTCGTTGTCAACTTGAACTTGACAGATCTAAGTCAATAGTTGACATTCCCTACGCGAATATTCCACTCAAAATTCAAAATTATCACCATCGGTCAGCCAGTTCCGACCATGAAGTACCTTGCCTACATCCTCGCCGTTTTCATGGGCGCTTCGTGTGTCCTCGCCGTGAGTCCCGCCTACGTATTCAACCACAGAGTTTGTCCAGAAAGCTGAATCACGGCGCAGGCACCGAACCTTGAGAAGGAGCCTATCCAAAACCCCGGTTGGTCACTTGAAATGCTTTTGCTTCCGCTGCCTTCAAAACCAGCAACCTCTCCGTCTCCGCGCCCGATCCTCGGCGCATCGGTAGCACTGTGCCGCCAGGCGGTCCCGATATCAAGGCCCGAGATCTGCTCTATGTTACGTGTGATGTCTTTGATCAGGACCATGGCTTTTTCAGCACCCCACGAATGGATGTCCAGCATAATATCGACATGCTGAGAACCTTGAACGATAGCAAGCCAGGCGAAGTGAAAGAAGTAAGCCCTATACACCTGTTTCTCATCCATTTTGAACGATAATGGCTTATAAAAACTTAGGGTAAATGTTCGCTAGCTATTTGCCAGAATGTATCGGGAATGAAATCGGGAATTGCTTGGTGCGTCAAGAAGGCGGTGGGAGTAAGTCTTCAGATTGCTACCCCACCCCCCAGCAAACAAAAGCTCAAGCCTGGTCTGTTAGGCTTTTATGTCCATTTGCTGACATGTCTCGGATTGGCAGCATCCATACACCGTGGGCAGCTGGAACTTAATTGCCGATGGTGCGCAAATGATATTGGACACCTGCACCCAGGGCTCTCTTGATGCGGCAGCGATGTATGACGATTATTGGGTCGAAGTGTCAAGATGCGAAAATCTGGGCGGCACGACGCTGAGCCACGTGCCCACGTACAGTATTCTCTTTCCACTGTTATTGGCACTGTATTTTGTTTTAAATGCTGGTTCTTGAGGGTTTACCACACTATGAAGGAGCCACATACATTTTGTGTGTATGGGGATTAAAAACGAAACTACCCACTTTGTTGGGAGAATGATCGTGGAAAAAAAATCAGAGACTTCACCCGCCCTGTATCTTGTCACGGATACCAATTCTGCTGCCTAGGATCTGCCCATAAGAGACCCGTAGACACTCAATGACTACTTTTTAACCGCATCGGCCTTTCGTTACAGATCCGACATCTGAAATTGCACCAAGATGATCATATTTTTGTGACAGGGCAACGTGGGTGTTAGTAATGAAGCAAATTCCAAGAGCTTGAGCACCTCAATGGTAGACACCTGAGCACTTGGTTGCTTATTCGCGCAGTGTTTCTCAGCTCACCATTTCAACACCACCGTTAGCATTTCACTGCTACTCGGGGTGTGTGAAAACAGGGAGTATATGAACTGCTACTTAAGAACCATTTCACGCAGTGCACAAGTAACGCTGTGGCCGCTGGCTATTCCTGCCAGCAAGGGTGATGCTATCCAATGCTGAGACTGGTGGATTCGAATGCGCTCCGCCGCCCATTGCGGATCCTGCGCCCACTAGCTGGCATTCGAATATATCGGTTTTGAAGTACTATAAAGTCGGACGTCTCCGCTTCGAAATGGAAATATAATTATCGATTGCGTCACGAGGCTTCATGGAACAAGTAAACAACCCACGGCCTTCGGCCACTACGTCGGATGCTGTGGCGTCGAAGATGTCGGAACCCTGTAACTCAAAGGAGGCTCCGGGCGGGTCCAACAAGTATCTAAGGGGTTGATACCAGAGGCGGGGCGCAGGCCAGAAGCATGACCAAGCTAGATGCCCGCCGAAGCAAGACCGATAGGAAACACAGGGTTGACATCCTCGCCCACAAAGACCTAGAACGTCGCCATCAGCCTCCAGAGAGAAGAGGAGGATGGCCAACGCAACATCGCCAAGGCCACCGATGAACAGCGTGGGCGGTTCGAGAAGTGCAAGCACCATGGCTTTGTTAAGTACTGGAAGCCTTCCAGCCCCGATGCACTGTTGGATGAGGAGTGGTTCATTGGTGACCGGGATGTTTTGCCCGAGGATGATTCGGGATATCTCTGCGACGTGTACCGACATCTTGACTTCAACACGCTCTTGACCAGGCCTGGCCTCCCAGGTAACAACGTCCCCTCGTTCCCCACTCGAATACAATTCTCCGGGCTATGGAGGATGATGCAGGAGAAAGGTAACGATTGCGCCATGTGCGGGTTATTGCGGCGAAAGATCAATGAGAACGGAAGCCTATCCTAGATATCAGACGATGACGTCGAAGATGGGCAATTCTACATCAACGTATTAGACGATGGCCCACAATATGCTCTGAGACTGGAATTTAAGCCGAAGATAGAGTAAAGGACACTTGACAAGATTGTGGTGCAAAGGGTCGAGGAACAAGTCCAGCATCTCCCCAGAGGGATGATTTGTAGAGTAGCATCGGGCGGACATGGACCCTCTGAGGGAATGGCTGCAGATCTGCAAAGGCACCCATCCGGCTTCTGAGAAAGGACTGGAACTCGGTCTGGGCTCGTTGCGCACCATTAACACAGAGGAACTCCGCGATCGTGAGGTGGAGACGCCCTGCAGATACGCCTGCCTTTCACGTGTGTAAGAGATTGCGAGGGGGGGAGGGTGAGGTGGGAAGCAGCCAGACGCAATACACTACGGCCACAAAAGACCAACTGGGGGCAGGAAACGGGCTCAAGGCAGTCAACCTACCCCGGACGATAAAGGACGCTATGAGAATTAACCAGGAAGCTGGCTTGCGATACTTGTGGGTTGATGCTCTGTGTATCCTCCAAGAGGACGCCGAGGATAAGGCAAAGATCATATCTAAGATGAGGGCGATATACGGCGGCGCTACATGGATCCCCCCTATTTACCAGTACGGTAGCCGGCTCTAGGCTCTCGGAAGGGATGCGCAACGCCTTGGACAGTTTCTGCTGTGACACCTCAGATCTCCAGCAACTGGCACGAAACGTTGCGTCGAAATTATCATGGCCTTTCCCTCTTCCGGCAGCAGGGGGTACGCACAGGCGAGCCACCCACGGGTACAGCTTAGTGGGCCAAAAGGAAGAAAACAGCCCACAGACTGAACAGGTCGATATAATATATTATTTTCGTACAATATGTTTATTAAATAGGTTTAATACCTACCTAAATAGTCTCCATATTACTGGTAAAAAAGGTGTTAGGCATAAGTACGAGTTAAAATTATCTCCTTGCTATTTCTCTACCCTAGGCCCCTACTTAGGCCCCCTACTCGGGCCTCCCGCTCTGACCCATACGCTATAATGATGACAAGGTTAGGTCTTCAACCTTACTTACCTAGGTAGCGTTCAAGGGAGAAGGGCCTTGGCGGACGAGGCGCGAAAGGGCATAGAAGCTAGCCGGTATCTCCTATCTAAACTTGATGTCTACTTGTCACATGTGCACCAGTAATCACCACTAATTACATCTGCATTATATGCAAATAATGAGTGATTAACATGCACTGGTGGACGCGGACTGGGCGGTGCAACGACAGGTCCTTTTGTAAACCAGGATCTGCCAACATGTCGCACATACGGATCTCAGGTTAAGTAATCACTCTGGCGCCAATCCATCCCGAAGGTCGAATGATCAGGAGTGCTTCCCCGACCCCATATTTCTCCTCTCCGCCTTGGGTCTCACTCTTCATTGCAGAACTGCATCCTCGACAGCATCATTTGACCAGAAGCTCACTAACACAGCAGTCCTGGGTTCGTCTTTTCATGGCACCAGTGAAGGATTCTGCACAAGATGATTGTTCAACTTCTTCTTGGGTCGATATTGACCTACATCACCTGGAGCTTTGCGTGCTTGGAAGCTAATGTGCGCAAGGCTCGTGACTTTGGCGTCCCGGTCATACGACTGCCAATCGATGCAAACAATGTTGTTTGGATTCTTCTTCAACCTTACTTGTGGATGGTTTTGGACCGCCTTCCATTCGATTGGTCCACCTATCCTCGGTTCGTTCGCCTCTCCCGACGAGGATGGTTCGTTGCTGAAGGAGCCGAACCTCATGTGCAGTTGGGCCCAGTATGGGCCCTCGTGTCGCCCATGGCCGTCAACCTGCATTTCTCAGATCCTGATACCATCCAAGACATCGTGACACGACGTGGGGACTTTCAGCGCCCTTTTCGAGAGCTCAGTAAGTATGACTGAGTCAACCATGACTAAAATGTGCGCTGACCGATGGCAGAGTTGTTGGAAATATATGGCCCATGCATATCGACTGCGAGTTGGGAGGAATGGCCTCGCCACCGCAGAGTTATGGCTACTCCATTCAATGAGTCAATCATGAAACTTGTCTGGGACGAGGCCTAACGTCAAGCTAGGAGCATGCTCCACTCATGGACTCGATCGTCCTCTGCTGGGATCGACAGCTACCAGAAGGACACACGGATGCTCTCACTCAACGTTCTGGCAGCAGTGGGATTTAGGAAATCGTATGACTTCCGTGGCTCAGCGGAGCCATCAAACGACGAAATAGGGAGCTACCGCGATTCCCTCCAGACCGTGCTTGACAACATCATTCTCTTGATGCTTATCCCAGCCCGGTATCTGCGACTGGTGCCCGGCACATGGGCTAGGATAGGCAATACGGCCATAACGTTCAAACAACACATGGAGAAGATGCTCGGTGAAGAGACTCGAGCTATTAACCAAGGCACGTCTGGTTCAGGCGGCATCATAACCTCTTTTGTACGCGCCGCCGATGTTCACAATGTTGAATCCGCCGTGGCATCAGACAAGGCAGGTCGCAAGAAGGGACTGTCTGTAGACGAAGTCTTTGGGAACCTGTTCGTTATCAACTTTGCAGGCCATGACACCACCGCCAACACGTTAGCCTTTGCTATGCTCCTGCTGGCAGCACACCCTGACGTGCAGGAATGGCTGTCAGAGGAGATCAAAGCTGTCACCGAGGGGACCTCAGATGAAATGGACTACAAGCAGCTGTTTCCACAATTGAAGCGTTGCCGGGCTGTCATGTACGAGGTACTACGCCTGTATCCCCCGGTGCCGGCGCTTCCATCGATCTCCTCCAACGGCACACACATGCTCAAGTGCAACGATAGAACTCTCGTCATTCCCCAAGGTGTAACCCTCACCGTCAACATACGCGCCATGCAGATGCACCCTCAGTACTGGCACGATGCAAGCGCCTGGAAGCCAGCACGCTGGATCACAAATCCAGCCCCAGTCGGTTCCACCTCGATCAACCAGATTTCCGAGGAAAGGATTTTGGAGCCCAACAAGAAAATATTCTTGCCGTGGGGCGAGGGCCCGCAGATCTGCCCTGGAAAGAAGTTTGCTCAAGTCGAGGAGGTCGCAGTCTTGGCTTGTTTGTTCAGGGGGCACCGTGTATTCCCGATGCAGAAATCTGGTGAGAGCTCTGCGGAGCTAAACAAAAGGGTGCTGAGATGTCTCAATGATGTCGACCTAGAAATGCTGGTGAGACTCAGGGATGCTGACCAAGTGACATTGGTCTGCAAAGAGGCTTAATCGATATTATATGCTTTGCATGAGATTGTGTCGTGCATTTTTCATTTCATCCTTTATTAGTACCTTTAATTAGTAGCTTGTTAATGGAGAATGGTATAAACAGTTCAGTGACAACCGCTAACTACGACTGTTGTTGCGCTTCCCTTGTACATTCCGCCTGGACGATACCTAGGTAGCCACACTTGCCCCTGGGGATACGGTGACACCGAGAGATGTGAACCTCGGGTCCGCTGTAGAAATGAGCATTACCCATGCATTCGCGATACGCACCGTGGCGTTATTGAAGGCTTTCATGGATGTGTCCATTTGCCTCAACCCTCCGTCGGCTGCGATTCGTAAGTAAGTCCCTGGTTCAGGAATACAGATGCCATTCACAGTCACCTTGGCCCCTGAATTCAGACCCGGGATCAGCTACTGAAGGATCTGGGCCTATACAGAACGCTCTAATCGTGGAAGATCCAGCGCAAGAGGAATACATCAGCCTGATGGACGGCCAGGGGTTACGGTTCAAAGAAATTTTGCTTCATTCCACGAATTCGTTTTCTAAATTCAATGTAGATGCGCGACCCCAATCCCTTGATTACCTCTGATCCTGGAGGATGATTTCCATGCCCTGATACTACTTTGGGAGTGATATGGCCACAATCCCACCAGCTGGCGTGTACCGCCCACGTCAACAAGGGTACGGGTACCGCTGAGATCGCAGCCATTCAGTAGTTGAGCCACACTGAAGCTAGGGTGCTGATGTGAGAGAAGCCCTGTGTGTCCATGAATTTCTGCTACGCCGTCGGATCACGTTTTATCACGTCGAATGGGTATGTCTTGTGTGTCATGACCTAGTGAGTGCACGCTTTCATTGGGTTCCTGGCTGCGTGGCCAACTTGTCGAGTGCTGTAGTCCCTTGCGTTGGAATATGTTGTGCAACATCATGTCTGTACACGTATTGAACACCAAGTATGACATAAGAGTCTCCTGGAAGGCTCAGTATCAGACCTAGCGGTCTGAGAAGTAGCTGCTGCAGTTCGTCAGAAGCTTGGAGAGCAGCGACCCTAGCGGTTTAGATAGCTCCTGGTTGCTAATTCTCGATTCTAAATTCATTACGGCCTTCAGAGGAACGTTCCGAGAGTCCAGGTTCAGAGAAAAGTTCGAGGTGTCTATACGTATTCTCCTGGACCCGAGTAGGAACTGCGTTAATGGTCCGGGTTTGACGACTTCTGTTGCCGGCATCTTGGCCAAAAGTGAAGATACCAGATGAAGACTCATAGGTCAATGAGCGTGTTAATGTGACGAATCAACATGTAGGGGTTGGTGTTGGAGTCGTTTTATTTTTCAAGGTCGCCCGTTATTTTGACAGAAGTACCCCCTTGTGACCTCGTCGTCGGTACTTCTGCAACCTGATGTAACATGCACATTAAGCCTTCGCAGGTCGGTTACCACGCCACTCCCCTTCCCTGGTTCGATTCAAGATTTTCCTACTTGTGACATGCTGCTTCGCAATTTCGAGGCGAGGGGGCTGACCCTTCCAATAGCTGTGCAGTTTCGAACCCCAGCTGAACCTCATGGCCGAGATCTGATCCAATAACCCCGCCACCCTTAATCCACAGCATGGACATGATGATTGACATTCTCGGGCTTGTGACCTTGTCACTCCATGGCCTGGGATTGTCTGCCGCTGTTTGAGCGATTCTGAAGCTCGCGGTTCTGGTTGGAGAGGTCTAGGAGCTCTGGCCAGTCTATATCATTTCTGCAGCAGTGCCGCTGGGCACCGTAGTCAGACCAATTCTTGTACTCGATTGCCCGTTCCCATCGATCACGGTATATGTTGAACTCCGGGATAGCGATCTCTTCATCCACACGTTCCCGATTATTGATGTCGCCTAGGATCGGCAAGGGACACGAAGAAGCTTCAGTCTGCTCCCTCTCAAGGAGCTGGAACAGGCGTTCACTCTGCTCCCCGGTAAGCTTGTATATCCGCTTCGTAACCTCATAGCGGTGAGAGTGAAACCATATGCCGTCATACTTGAAATGACAAAGACACATTGTCAGCAAAACCGCTCTCGATCAGATGAGGTTAGATATGGTGCATGAAGAAAAGACAAAATCATCATGCGGAGGGATAGGGGCTACATGGTCGACCACAAAACGTACGCCTTTTTCGTTACCTCTGCCGAAAAGCACGACTCCACCAAATATCCGGTCTTCAGCCCAATAGCCCGCCATATCGGCCATTCCATCAGGATATTGCTGCTTCGAATAATGAAGCAGGCTAAAGGGTGGCGGCCGTTTTGCTAAATATTCCTGCTCGTACGCATCATCACTTGGCCATACCGCGTTCTTATGAAACCCCCCATCAGCCAGTTTGAAGAGGTGTGCAGCGATGCTGTGTATCGTGGCTACAATTAATTCCAAAAAGGGCATCTTGGAGGCCCTGGAGCCTACGGGTATATCTTGATACCGCTGGAGGGCCTGTACTTTTGTGAGCAGCTTCCAGTCTTGTCTATGATGACACTGGCATAGCCTTGTTGATATTCAATCACTTACATCAGATGAAATCTCTAAATCTAAAGCATTAAAATTGGCCTTGAACTGTTTAGTCTTCTCGAGCGCCCCAGGGCAGATGTCAAGGTGGTTGTCAACCGGGTCTCCCAAGAGAACCCGATGATCTTGAGTTCCCCAGGCTACACTACTTAAAGGAAGCCCATCCACGATCTGTGCAAATGTCTCTTCCGTAACTGGTGTGGAAATGGCATTTAACACTGCTCGTTCAAATGCTCGCTGGTGGACATAGTCAAGGACGTGATCTACCCGGCTCCTCTGTAAAGCTTCTGGCGGAGACATGGTGGCGTATAAAGGATCTGGTGCTCTTGAGCGATGCCGAGGCTCAAACCGCAGTGGCATCTGCTTTACCATTGTCTCAGTGAGATTAACGTTGAATTAATAGATGTTCAGGGCAGAACGGGGATGATGCGGTCAAAATTGCTTATGGTTTGACGGTGACAGAGCGATGCGGTGACAAGCACTCGCCCTGCTGTCCTCAAGGTTCGAAAATTTAGGGTTCTTCGGCTGCAGGGGGCAAATTCAGTTGGTCCTAAAAGCCTCCAGACCCACAGAATCATATCCATATTTCTGCGGAGAACGGAAATTCGCGCACCCTCAATCGGAAGGCACGCACCCTCCCTACTATTCGACCAATCAGAGCACAGGACCTTAAAGTCTTCACAACTTCAACACATAAGGCTTCTTCACAATTAAGGGACCACAAATAGGGCGGGTTGGTCCTTTGGGAACTTGGGTCGTGCCTACCGGCCCTATTCACGGCCCTCCGCTATGCTTTGCGCTCCGGGGCTCGCCCCCTTCGCCCCAGCCAGCCCTTCGAGAAGAAGTCGTCTTGTATTCTATACTTCTTAGTCAGCAAATAGGTGCGCGCCTTCCGATTGAGGGTGCGCGAATTTCCGTTCTCTTTCTGCGGCGGCTGCCTGGATGATGGCATGAGGCACGATCCAAAGAACACTCGTGGCCCAGCAACGAGATATGGTGAATATCGAGGGCATAGCTCCCTAGGAGTATACAGTGACCATGAAAGCCGCCAGACGCTGTAACAACTATTAAAACACACGTGGAGTCGCAGTAAACACAACTGGTTGCTGGAAGAGGTTACTGAGGGGTGCTGTCTTCATTGAAGACCAGACAAACCTCTGACGAAAAAAGAAGTTTTGTACGGGTATGTAGCAAATCGGTATAAATATTCAGAACATCTCCAACAGTGGGTGTATCTGCGTCACAAAAGAAGAGTGCAGCCCTTACAGTTCCCATTTGTCTACAGAGATCGAGCCCAGTCCTCCTTTATCAGATCCGCAGCCTTTTCTGCGACGGCATATACTGTGGATTGTACGTGGCCAAGCGGCTCAATAGGGAACACGCTCGCATCCACCACCCTGATGTTCGCTGTCCCATATACTCGAAGGCGGCTGTCAACAACTCCTCCTTCTTCCAGAGGCAGCATGGCACAGGTCCCGGATGGATGAAAGGCCGTGAACAGCCTTTCGCGAGCAACGTGTTTTGCATCTTCCAAGTCCTCATACAGAGCACCTGACTCCATTGCCCCTGAGTCCCGGGGTACTTCTTCCCTCGCTGGAGGTATTTGGCGCCCGCTGGGCTTCAACATACTGGCCAACGGCTCCGTTTGGGCAATCTTCCTGACGAACAGCAAGGCGCGGGCGAGCAGCTCTATGTCGATCGGGTGTGTCAGGTATCGTGGATCCAAGCGTGGCTGCTCAGTTGGATCGCCCGAGGTTATGTGGATGTCGCCTCTTGAGAACGGATGCATAAGCATGGCGACGATGGTGATGTAATTCCCGTCATGAGACTTGCTGAAGAGCTTCGTCATGTCCGTTAGCGCATCTGAACCGTTGCCATTTAGCTGCAGCGGAAGATACATGAACTCGATGCTGGATTCGCGGGAGTCCAAGAGTTGCTTGCGTAGGATCCCGTGCTGTTTCCCCAAGTTTTGACCAGGCGCGTTGTAAGAGACGCCGTCAAGGTGGTCACGTAGTAGTGCCTCCACGTCAGCCTGGGGGATCACCCCAGAACTGCCGACAAGCGGAGTGTATGCGAAGCTGAGAGGCGTGCCACTCAAAGGCCCTGTGTGCGTCTCTTGATAGAGATTCGTCACGGCACCGACGATTTCGGGGTTCCTCATGACATCTCCAGACACCAAGTCGTTTGCGACTTCGAAGCTGATGCTCGCGAGCACGTGGTCCTGGAGGTTCTCCCCGACGTTTGCGTTGTCGATAACCACTTCAATGCCGTGCTTTGACAGAAGATCGCCCGCGCCGATACCAGACAATTCGAGAAGTTGCGGTGTCTTGATCGCGCCACATGCCACAATGACCTCTCTTGTAGCTTTGGCAGTCTGCCTCGTCCCTTTTGAGTCGACAAATTGCACTCCCGTCGCGGAAATCATGCTGGAGTCCTCGTTGGCCTTCTGCAGAATGATCTTCTCCGCGAGCGCATCCGTGATGATGGTCAAGTTTGGCCGCTTGGCAACTTCGCCATCATAGTAAGCCGATGCCGAGTAAGCCCGGACGCCTTTGTTGATGCATAGCGGATTCTGGAAGACTCCTTGCTTCTTGCCTGCAATAGGATCGCCGGGAAGATTGAAACCTAATTTTGCAAAGGTTTTCATCCATGCCTCATTCTAACTAACTTGTTAGCTTGTTCGCCACCTCGTGATCGCGTCTCCAATGAGCATATTCAACAAGATAGGACCACTCACAAATGGGCCTAATTCGTCGGTAAAAGAAGCCGACAGAGGACCTTCATAGCCTTGCGCCTCCTCATCCACCCAGTCCATCATCATACGCTTTTTAAGTTCTGGGCTAGGTTTCTGGTATGCATGGAACTTTTTCAGGTATGGCATGATCCCCTCACTCTTCCAGTTCTGATCTCCTATTAAAGTTGCCCTTGGTCCTCTGTTAGTAGACTGAAATAACTATCTAGGAAGAATCATGTAAAATGTTAAAAAACGAATGAAAGAGCCGTGTGTATTGCAGGCATCGAGTTCAAGTTCTCAGCTCGATGAGAAGAAGCGGGAAAAGGAATGCAATCATACCAGTTATCAAAATCGCTTTTTGCCGGATAGACAAGGGCAGAAAAGTTCATTGCTGATGTTCCACCAAGGACCTTACCCCTAGGCCAAGAAATCTGCCTATTGTTTGCCGTGCTCTGGGGGACGGTGATGTGCTTCCAGTCATACGCTGGGTCGTCATAGAGCGTGGTCATAAGCCCAGGCGTGTCGATTCTTGGGTCCCCCCGACGATCCAAGCCGGCCTCAATGACAACAACTGTTACATTCGGATTCTCGCTTAGTCGTGATGCCACAACTAAGCCCGACAGACCACCGCCGACAATGACAAAATCGGCAGTGATCTCTGTTACGTTGGCTTCAGGTGCCATGGCGGAGAGGGGTTTCTCGAGTACTTTTTGTTGTGATGCTGCACGCAAGACTGATTGAATGAAATAGTACTCAAAGTTTTATTCGCAGAGGGTAGAGGGACCTTGGCACAAGTTTGAGGTGGCAAGCTTTTATGTCGTCTGCCGTTGTGGAGTGGGGGAGAGCCATGAACTCCGAATCTCATGATGTGAGGGATATTCAGGACCTGCCTAATCGCTCTCTCCAAGACACTGCATGCAGGTTCACCGTCCGATTCCACAAATATGGGCCCAATTACATGCGTTCATGATGTTATTCGATAAGCTTTGCATGTTGGTTCAGCACCTATCTCCACAATTTCTCCGGGCTTAGCAAAGTGACACAATCCGATGAACCAACAGCAACATTTATGTGGGTTTGTTCATTCTGGTTGTCTTTGACGGCAACCCAAAAGTTTGATTGCACTGGTTGTGAGCAGGGTTGGAAATGCGGCACAGCTCCGACCTGTGACCTATTTCAGCTATGGGTGCACAGATGTTGACGGTATATTGTTGTTCAGTGTTCTCGTGCATCCTGAGGGGCGTTTGAGGTCTGCTGTATTGCCATTTCCTCATCATGAAAACCTACGCAATTGACGCACATGCAGACGTGTTGAACAGCCTTGTTGCCTGTATAGTGCTCGTTGTGATTGCAACAATATCAGTGGGCCTTCGGATCTGGGCTCGGCGGGTCAGAAGAGTGTCTCTCTGGGTTGACGACTACACCCTTGTAGCGAGTCTTCTCCTCCTTTACATCCTGCTTGCCATTGAAATTGCTGGTTAGTTTTTCTGTTGCTCTTCAAACTCCCAATACCCATAGGTGACACTACACATGCCAATCGTGGTATTAAATCTCATTGGCAGATGCAAAATATGGCATGCAAACTCACATTGCCGAGGTACCTATTGATAACATCAGTGTCCTCCTGAAGGTGAGACTTTGATTATTCTTTTCAGGTAACACAACTTAAATCGGCTTACCAGAAATAGATGCTTGTTGCTTTTCAACTGGTTTATGGTACAGCGCTGTTGCTTGGAAAGGCATCATATCTGTTTTTCTACCGGCGCATCTTCGTCTCCCAACGCTTCATCAGGGCCACCTGGATTCTGCTTGCTTTTGTGTTCATGTGGTATATTGCGAACATCTTGCAAGTTTTCTTCATTTGCCGCCCGTTTCGTGCAAATTGGGACATCACTGTCAAGGCCGTTTGCGGCAACCGACCCGCGGCTTACACTGCTGTTGGCGGCGTTAATATGATCACCGATTTCGCTATCATGGTCCTTCCTATTCACTTTGTCTGGGAACTTCAGATGCCTACTTCCTCAAAGATCGGGGTATGCTTGATTTTTCTAATTGGATTACTGTGAGTACATGAGTCCTGTCCTCCCTGTAACTTCTTTTAATGGTCAATTCGCTTGCTTCATAGTACTCACTGACATAACACGTGGAATTCAGAATTTGCTGCATCAGTATTGTGCGGATAGTAGTTCTTTCGAAGCTGGATTTCAATGACATCACTTTCACAATGCTGGACTCGGTGTTCTGGACTGTTATCGAGCCGTCTCTGGTCATTATCAACGCATGTATTCCAACAATGCGGCCTGTAATACAGGCAGCCCTGAAGGAGGTTTGGCACAGGGCAACCGGGTCTGGTAGTCGGAGACAACCTGACGAGTACCCCTTGACTGACAATCCCCATGTCCCATATGAGCAAGAGCACTGCAGGCCATGCTCTTGGTTTACCAGCCGCACCTTTACCGCTGCAGAGATCACGTCCATCGGAGGTAGAAGATGGCTCTCATGGGGGGGGATGTTCCAACTGGTGTGATATATGTTAAGAGGGAGTGGGAGGTATCAGAATGAGGTACTTACTTTATTTAATAAATTAACATAAAGCTCACATATGAAGATAAGGTATTCTTTCTGGTGGCTCGGAGGAAGACATTGACAGGTCGCAGTGCAGGGCCGCGAGAACGCCCCGCAAGCCAAAACTGGCCGGGCGGGGGGCCCTGTCCGTCCAGCCCTGCCCGTCCAGCCATGCAGCCATGCCGCCAGCCATGTTGTGTTAACTCTGGTGCCGACCATCGGCCATGGCGACTCGTCAGCTTACCATAAGAATTAAGGTCGGCCTTGTAGAAGGAACAGAGAAAGACTGAAAGAAAAGACCAGGACATTGACAACACCATGCCCAGGTGGGCAAAGCGACCCATCTGTGCAACGAGTTGGGAATGCTCTGCTGCAGCCGCGCGACCCCCGCTGCGACGAGTGACCTCGTTTCCGCGGTTGGAGGTAAACAGATTGGCTAGTTCCTCAGGGTTGGTAGGCACACCCGACTGCATGACGGGTTCAAGCCGGAACAGATACTTCTCGACGAGTGGCAGGCGCGGGCTGAACGCGGGCTCGAAGGTGTAGACGATGAAGGTGCCGCGGCGCCACCGAGCACGGACACCCCTGGCGGTGATGCCGGTGATGATGATGCTCCCAGGACGCCCACCGGCAGGGCCCCACGCGATGATGACGAGTCGGGCGTCCAGGAATCTGATGAAGACTACGATGACGAGGATTCTGACGGTGAAGGGACCCAGGGACCGCCCAAGGGTGATGACACTAGTGCAGTCGCCGACTTCTGCACTGCATGTCACACGTTTTATAACGACTATAAGGAGCTTGCGGGTCCCGCGTCCCAGCCCGATGGGCACGGGACGGGTGAGTACACCGTGAATATCAAGCCCGCTGATGCTGCCGACAAGCGGACCGTGTTTGCGGGGACCATTCAAGGCGTCCGTCTGTTGCAGGTCTACCTGGAGAAGAAGGGATCAAGACTGGCAACCGCGTCTGGGAGTGGTACAGGTCAGCCGACGGCAAAAGATCCCCATGGCTGGGAAGAGGCTCACGTTCCTCAGCGACGTGTTCTTCCCCGAGCGGCACGCGAAGACGGGCGAGTGGCTCATCTCTAGGCACGTCACGTTTGACGAGGGCCACGTCCTGCGCGATTATGGCTCGCAGCAACACGTCGCCGCCACCTTGGTCCCCAAGCAGACCATAACCCTGCTAACGGGCACGCCGCTTTATAACCACATAGGCGACTTCCGCTCGTACATGTTCCTTATTGCCGTGCAGAGCAAGATTGACCACTACTTGTTCCTCATGACTACGGATATCCACTCACTCGACCGCGAATTTCAGCCATCCGAAGACCTTATTCGCCTGCACCAACGGACTCGGGCCTCCCAACCATGGTCTGTGAATATCATGATACTACCTGAGCTTAGCTCAACGTGGGTGGCGTATTAAAGGAGGTAGTGAAAATGGCCATTTTGAGACTATTTTAGTCTTGCTGTATGACTGCTTTGCTGGTTTTGACTTTAGTATTGTGGTAGATTAGTCTTTGGGCTATTTATGTTGATGATTTTAGTGTGGTGCTGTTGGGAGTGATGCCTTCTAGCCTTGTCTGTGTGGTATGAGGCTCAGTTATGTGCTTACGTATTGTATTCTCTTTCTACTGTTATTGGTACTGTATTTCTTTAGATGCTGGGTCTTGAGTGTTTACCACTGTATGAAGGCGCTATGTACATTTTATATGTATGGGGATTAAAAACGAAACTACCTTGCCTGCAGCTTGTTGGGAGGACAGACACATGTCGCGACGAATATGTGGCCCAACTCTTGCCTGGGCTGACTAGCACCTGGCCAGACGCAAGTGATGGTGCCTGTTGCGTGACTTCCGCATTATGGCGGCCAGTCCTGACCCGACTACAAAGCTCATCGCCTGCAGGATATTTGCGGGCTCCCTCATGTCCCGGCGCGCCCTCTCAATCCCCCTCGTCGACCACAAGGGCCGCACCGTCTACCCTACCAGTGGGCTCCTGCCGTGCCACGTGCACACTACATATTATATCCAGCACAACAGGGTGCGTAGCGAGCGCCTTGTCTTTATTACCGATCTCATGAATGCCGAGGTGAGGAGGGCCAACATGGAGAGGGCCAGCGGCGGAAAGACCCCAACCATTGCCAGGCCGGCGTGCGTGCCGGCCAGGGCCGCGGCATCGTGGTCGACGACCTCATCGAGTCCCACGTCCTCCACGTCCTGAACCTCCTCCGAGGCATCCGCCCTCGGATACAACCGCCTCATGAGCAGCTTCGCAACCGACTGGCTGCTCTTCCGCCTCTACTTGGACCCCGAGGTGAACAACAGGCATACGCTCCAGAGGCTCACCCTGCAGGAGATAGCCGCCGTCAGGGGCGTCCTGAAGAACGCCAAAACCGGAACCGGCCTGCCAGATAACCTAGCAAAGGATAGCGCCATCCACGCACGCCTAGGTTACAAAGGAGGCACAATCATACCATCCTTAAGCAACTATAATGGTAAAAGATGCTGCTGTTTATAAACAGCCTAGGCTTTATCCCTCTTAGTAGTCTCTTATATATAACCTCCTACTCTCCCTCCCAATTCCTACCCTCTCACCTCCTACCCTCTTACCTCCCATCTCCTACCGTCTCACCTCCTACCCTCTTACCTCCCATCTCCTACCCTCCTACCTCCTACCCTCTTACCTCCCATCTCCTACCCTTCTACCTCCTACCCTCTTAGCTTCTACCCTCCCCCCTCCCCCTCCCCACTCCCACCTCCCTTATTTAATTAGTAAGACTTTTAAGAATGAGGTAAACACCAGCACTGAGACGTGCAGGATGCCCACACGCATAAGCCACAACCCAGTGACGATTACACTAAACTGAACCTTAAAACACTTACATATATCATTTACTCATAACAAAGTACTAGACTACGTCGTGTCTAGCCCCAATAGATGATTTGAAGTCTGTTTTAAACTCTAAATCTTCGTCACGCAACAACATTAACAGCCCAGCGTCAAGAGGCTAGCACTCTTTAACCGCGAGGAGACAATCCATCCATCTACAAGTCAGCTATCCATCAATTAGAGAATTAACCCAGGCGTCACAGATAATGCGAATAGCCATAACTATAACAAAAACACCGCAGTCATCAACGGTCTGCTCCTAAGCCTTACCTTAGGTGAACTGCAATTCATTTTCCTGGAGCGAGCGCTCGACAAGACGGGAAAGGCATTTTTGGGTTTTACCACGGGCCGTGCTGAACAATTCCTCAGTAACAGAGAGCTACAAAAAGAGGATGGCCCTTGTGAGCGTTATATCAACATACACAAGGGTCTAATAGTTCTATATCGTCTAAACATAAACACCCACCATTAATATACCACCCAGAACAAGGCACATAGGCAGGAGTTTCTGCTTTACTCCTCACCAGTAAGGTAAGTCCAAGTAGTCACCTAAGGCTAGTAAGGGGTCAATCAAGCGGCATTCAAGCCAATAGCTCGCTACCCATATCAGGAAGCAGTGGATAGTAGTATCGTCAATCCTACCGTCCTCACCAAAGGTAAGGATGCGCTTACGACTATGGTCGTTGAGAGCGAAGATCTCAGTACCCACACTCTCAAAACCCTTCTCAGAGGCACTACCAAAAGAACGGGAGTGGCCAGAGGAAGATAGAGAAGGATAAGAATATGAATACAGGGCCTGACGCAGTCTCACCCACAGCCGTATCGTCCTCACAGGGGTTGACCACATCAATATCTATTAGCTCTATAAGACTACTTAAAAGTAG
Source organism: Diaporthe batatas (assembly GCF_019321695.1). Lineage (NCBI taxonomy): Eukaryota > Fungi > Ascomycota > Sordariomycetes > Diaporthales > Diaporthaceae > Diaporthe > Diaporthe batatas. The sequence continues at coordinate 1,948,046 of NW_025408555.1, read as the reverse complement.
TTAATTAACCTACTATACTATTAAACTAAAATATAACTTTAAAGTAAGATACTTAAACTTTATAATCTAAGTTTATAAAGTTAATAGTTTTATTAAATAAGAAATAATTATTAATAATAAATTATATTTATATAAATATAACTTTTTACTTTTTTAAAGATATTAATAAGATTAAAATTAATAAAATATATTTTTAAATAAAATAAAATATTATAAAGTTAGTTTAAAATAAATTAAAATTTATAAAATTTTAAAAGTTATTTTAAAAATACTTTAAATTTAACTTTTAAAGTAAATAATATTAAATAAATTTAAATTAAATTATAATTAAAGAAAACATTTAAAGAAAAATTAATATAAAGGTTATATTATTTATTATTTTAGTTATATATTTAAAAGTAATATAAATAGATAATTATTATAAAATATAAATAATAGTTATAAATAATTTAATATTTTTAAATATTAATATATATATATATAATACTTTTAATATTAATAATTATTTAATAGTTAATAGTTAAATAAATATAATATTAATTATAATATTTATAAATTATTTATATTTTTAATTTTTATTAAATTAAAACAAATAATTAAAACCTTAAAGAAATAAAATATAATATATTTTTAAAGATTAATTTAATTAAATTTACTATATAAAACTTTTTATAATAACTTTATAATTTATTATATTTATAATATTATTTAATATTAAAAAATAACTTTTTATATTAATATATTAATTTAAGCTAGTGTCTACCTACCTAGCTTCTATAACTATCTACCTAGTAATTTCTTTAAACCTACCTAATATATACTTTTACGTGTATAGCCTATATAAAGCTATGTACTTATTAAGCCTATCTTATAGTGACCTTAAAACTTATATGTTAAGTGCTTTCTTATTATTATACCTTTATAGTAAATATATTTAATTAGGTATTTAATAGAAATAAAAGAAAATTAATTTATATAAGCTAAGTTAAGTATTTATATATTTATTTTTAAGTTAAATTAGAAATAAGTAAATTTTCCTCCCCTACTTAAATATAATAATCTCTTTTATTTTAATACTTAATTATTATTTTTTATTATTTTACTATTTAAATAATAACTATACTAATAACTATATAGTTATAATTATATTAAGTCTATAATTATATTAATAGAGAGTTAAAGAGAAATAATAATAATTTATTAATTAATACTACCCTTTAATCTTTATTATATTTATTAGTTATATATACTCTATATATTAACCCTTAATAATAAAAGGATTAAATAATTTAAAATTAAAAGCTTAAATAGAGCTATTATATTAAATATTAAGGTTGTACTTTATTAACTTATTAGTAAATAGGTAGAGATTCTATGTAATTAGTATTTTTATAACTTTAATTTATAGAATAGTTATATTAAAGTATTAAGTTATAATTTAAACTTTTTTAAAAACTATTATATTAATTATATTTAATAAGTATTCTTATATTTTAAATTAGTAGTATTATATAATAATATTTTTATAATAAATATTAAAATTATAAGTATTTATAGGGTAGAAGGATACTACCTATAAGTTTAATTAGTTAAAGTATATAGATTAATAGCCTTTTTAATACTATATTATTTTAGTTAGTTCTAAATATTTTATTATTAATTAATTAACTTACTTTTATTATAAGTATTATAGTAACTAATAAAAGAGGTGTTAAAGGCCTATATATAAAATACTATTATAACTTTAAATTAGCTCTTTTAATACTTATAATAAATATTAAATAATTTATTAAAGAATATTACTAAAGTATTATTAGTAGAAGAGGATTCTATTAAAAGTAGTAATTATAATATAATTAAAGTAGTATAGTTAGCTATATATTTATATTATAATAAATATTATATTGGTAAGTAGGTAATAAAAAGACCTTTAATAAAATAATATATTATAATAAATATAATAAAAGTTTTAAGGAGTGTTATTAGTTCTTATATATAAAATAAGGGTTAATATAGCTATAATAGGAATTCTATATTTATTTTAAAAGTAAGTAATAGTAGGTTAAGTTAGGCTATTTAAAAATTTATTAATATAAAGTAAAAGAGTGAATAAAGGATACTTATTATTTCTTAAATAATTAATTTATAAAGAGAAGTTTGTAAATTTAATAATATATTTTAAGATAGAATTAAAACTAAAGGTTATATATAAAGAGTAACTATTTATATAAAAACTATATTTAACTTAAATATTATAACTTTTATAGTTAGAAATTAATTAATAAAATATATATAAATATATATTATAATTAATTTATATAGTAAGTATTATAAAGAAGGTATAATTATTAGGATTTCCTTAATATAGTACTATTTTTAAGGTTAGAATTCTATTAATCTAGTAGAATATAAGCTATAGGAGGAGGAAGTATAGAGAATTATATAAGAAAGTTATAAAATTAGTTATAAAGTATAGTTAGAGAAGAAAAAATTAGTATAAATAAAAATAGGGTTTAAATAAAAGAGATTCTATATATATTAATATAATAATAGTAAGTAAAGGATAATTATTATATATATATAAAATAAATATATATATAAAAATATTTATTTTTAAAATAAAAAACTTAATTTAACTTATATTAATTAAATTTTATATAATACTTTTATAAAAATAGTTAAAACTACTTTAATAATATAAATAATAAACTTATTATTATATATATATTAAGTTTATTTTATTAAAATTTATATTATATAAAAATATTTTTATTATATATAAATATAATATTTTATATTATTATTTAAAGGTTAAATAAAGGTATGCTATTTAATATATTATTTTAAAATTACCTAAATAATCTAAAAGAATTAGGATATACTAAGTTATTTTATACTATATATATTTTTATTATTATTAAAAGGTTAGATAAAAGTAACTATTTAATATATTATCTTTAAAATTATTATATATTATAACTTAAATAAATTAAAATATATAACTAATTTAATTAAATAAATATATAATTATAAAATAAATTATAATTAATATATATAGAGTATAATATAAGTTTTATAAATATATATAATAAAAACTATATATAACTTTTATTATAATAAAGTAAAACTATTTATTTAAGCTATAATAAAATATATTAAATAGGTTAATAGTTTAATACTAACTATAATAAGTAGAATTAATATTAAAAGTATTATAAAACTTAAAATATACTTACTTTAATAAAAACTTAAAAGTTTAATATTTATTAATATATTATATATTAATTTATATTTTAAATATTTACTTTTATAATTATTAACTATTATTTAATTAGAGTCTAAACTACCTAATAGTAAGGGTATTAGCAGCTTAATAGCCACTAATTTAACGTTTAGTTAGAGTCTAAACAATCCTATAGCAAGGCTATTAGCGGCTTAACGGCCATTAATTTAACGTTTAGTTAGAGTTTAAACCATCCAATAGCGAGGTCGTTAGTGGCTTAACGGCCACTAATTCGACGTTTAGTTAGAGTCTAAACCACCTAATAGCGAGGTCATTAGCGGCATGACGGCCATTAATTCGACGTTTAGTTAGGGTCTAAACCACCTAATAGTGAGGTTATTAGCGGCTTAACAGCCACTAATTCGACGTTCAATTAGGGTCTAAACTACCTAATAGCGAGGTTATTAACGGCATAATAACCACTAATTCAACATTTAATTAAGGTCTAAACCACTTAATAACAAGGTTATTAGCAGTATAACGGCCACTAATTTAACATTTAATTAAAATCTAAACTACCTAATAATAAAGTTATTAGTAATATAATAGCCACTAACTTAATGTTTAATCTATAATCCCTTATAATCCCTTCAACCACCTCTTACCTACTAATACACTCTAATAAACTCTAATATAAATTTAAGGTTATTAAAAAATTTATTTATATAAAATATTAAAAAAATTAACTTATAAATTATAACTAATAATAACATTAAATATAAAATTAACTATAAAATATACTATAAATTTTCTATAATTATAAAACTATATTATTTAATAAAGCTTTTAAAGTATATATTTTAATATATATTTTATTTAATATATTATTAATTATAATAATAACTACTTATATAAAGTTATTTTAATTTATAAAATTATATTATATAAATAAAATATTAAATATAAAAGTAATTATAAAGTATATTATAAATTTTCTATAATTATAAAACTATATTATTTAATAAAACTTTTAAAGTATATATTTTAATATATATTATATTTAATATATTATTAATTATAATAATAATTATTTATATAAAATTATTTTAATCTATAAAATTATATTATATAAATAGAATATTAAATATAAAATAATTATATAATATACTATAAATTTTTATAATTATAAAATTATATTATTTAATAAAACTTTTAAAATGTATATTTTAATATATATTATATTTAATATATTATTAATTAATAAAATATATTAATTTATAAAATATTAATAATAATATAAATAAGTTATATTAATAATAATAAAGTTAAAAATATCTTTTATTATTTTTATAATAGTTACTTTAATATAAGAAATTAAAATTTTATTAAATTTTAAATAATATATATATATTAAAATAAATTTAATAATTATAAATTAATTTTTAAATTTATTATATAAATTAAATTTTAAATAGAATGTTTTATATAAAAATTTATTAAAGTATACTATTAAATAATATAATATTAAAAGGATTATAAAAGAAAAAAAGTTAAAGTAGCTATAACTTTAATTAAACTAAAGGTTTAAAATACTTTTAATATTTAAAACTATTATTACATATTATTTAATTAATAATTAAATATATTAAAGAATTTTAAATTAGTTATTAAATATATTAAAGAATTATTTAATTAATAACTAAATATATTAAGGATTTTAAATTAGTTATTAAATATGTTAAAAGATTATTTAATTAATAACTAAATATATTAAGGATTTTAAATTAGTTATTAAATATGTTAAAAGATTATTTAATTAATAACTAAATATATTAAAGTTATTTAATTAATAATTAAATATATTAAAAATTATTTAATTAATAATTAAATATACTAAGAGATTTTAAATTAACTATTAAATATATTAAGAGATTATTTAATTAATAATTAAATATATTAAAAGATTATTTAATTAATAATTAAATACATTAAAGAATCTTAAATTAACTATTAAATTTATTAAAAGATTATTTAATTAATAATTAAATATATTATAAAATTATTTAATTTACTATTAAATTTATTAAAAGATTATTTAATTAATAACTAATTACATTATAAAATAATTTAATTAATAATTAAATATATTAAAATAATTTAAAGTAATATTTAAATAATTTATAATATTATTTAATTAATAATTAAATATATTATAAATAATTAAGTATTTTATAATAATATTAAAATAATTATTAAAAGTTATATATATAATTTTATATAAAGTTTTAATATATCTTTTATTTTATAACTTAGATTTATATTTAAATAAAGCTATTTAACTTATTAAATATTTTATTCTTAGGTATATATTTTTAATAGTTTCTATATAAGTATAGTCTTTAAAAATAATAAAGTTAAAAATAATAAAGTTAAAAATAATAAAGTTAAAAATAATAAAGTTAAAAATAATAAAATTAAAAATAATAAAATTAAAAATAATAAAGTTAAAAATAATAAAGTTAAAAATAATTAAGTTAATTTAATATATATATATTAAGAGATAAGTTTAATAATTATAAATTAATTTTTAAAATGTTTATATTATTTAATTTTTAATATAGTTAAAATTATAATAAAGTTTATTAAAGTATTTTAATAATTAAGATAAGTTAAAGAATTATAAAAAAGTTAATAAAAAAGATAAAGTAGGTGTTTATAGTAGATTTTTAATAATAATTTTATTAAATAGTTATTATAAGTATTATAGAAGTTGAAATTAATTTAAAAATAATAAAGTTTAAATAATATATATATATTAAAAGATAAGTTTAATAGTTATAAATTAATTTTTAAAATCTTTATATTATTTAATTTTCTAATATAATTAAATTTATAATAAAGTTTATTAGAGTATTTTAATAGGTAAAGTAAGGTTAAAAAGATTATAAAAGGTATATAAAATTATAGAAAATTAGGGTTTACTTTAACTCTTAATAGTAATATATTTTATAGTATTTAAGGGGATATTTAATTTATTAATTACTTTATTTTTAAATATAAACTTCTATTAAAAGTAACTCTTTTCTACTTTATTTTAAGCTTTAAGTTTAATTAATTTTTATATAATATATTTTATAATTATTAATAAATTTTTATTAAAATAATTAATAATTCCTTTAAAGTATAAAGTAATTAATATAAACTTAACTTTTTTATAAAGTTAAAGAGTTTTTAAGGGTTTATTTAATAAATAATAAATAATAAGTTAAGTTTAAAAACTTAATAATTATTTAAAACTTTTATTAATTTTATTTTTAAAAGAGGCTTAATTTTTAATTTTTATTCCTAAATATAAACTTTTATATTAAATTAATTTTTCTTTACTTTATTTTAAATTCTTAATAACTAATTATATTTAAGTTTATCTTTATATAGGGTGTTTTATAATTATTAATAAACTTTTTATTAAGATAGTTAGTAGTTCTTTTAAGGTATAAAGTAATTAATATTAGTTAGCTTTTAAAAGGTTAGATATATTTAATTAAGTATATTTAGTAATAAAGGTCTTTAAAAGATTAATAAATAATAATTAATAATAAGTTAAGTTTAAGGTATTAATAGTTTAATAATTTTAAAATTTAAGATATTTAGTTTTATATTATAATAGTTTAAAAGTTTATTTTATATTTTTCTATTTTTAATTATATATTTTTTAAATAATTTAATAAATTTAATAACTTTAATTATAAAGGTTTATAATTAAAATAATATTATAAATAAATCTATTTTAATAACTCTTATTAATAGTATATATATAGTTTAATTATATATAAATTTTTATAAATACTTTAATATTTTTATTAAAGTTATATAAATAAGTAATAAAGATATTACCTATTTAATAAATATTAAATAGCTATAGTTATTAAATATAACCTCCTTTTAAAGTATTTATATAATAATTTTACTTATTTATAATACTTTAAAAATAATTTATAGAAAATAAAGTTTAACTCTTAAATTATATTATAAAGTAATTAGTTATTAATTAATTATTATATAAAGTATTTAATTATTAACTAATTATTCTATTACTTATAAATTAAAGGTTAAATAGAGCTTAAAAGGGCTATCCTATTTATAAAGTACTTTTACTTAACTTAACTCTATATAAATTTAGACTCTTATATATTAAGTTATTTTTACTATAAATAATATTAAACTTATATATTATTAAATATTTATTAACTTATTAGGATATAAAGGGGCTTATATATATTTATATTTAAGTTAATATTTTATTATAAATATATAACTTACTATAAAAGTTTTTATTTATTATATTTTTAAAGTTATATATATATAATATAAATATTAAAAGTATTAATATTTAAGTATTATTATTTATATTATATATTATTTATTATTAATTTCATATAGTTTATTAATTTTAAAATAAAGGTATTAAAAGTATTATTATTTAAGTATTAATATTTTATTAACTTTTATAAATTTATATTTTAAATATTTATTAATTTCTATTATTAGTGTCTATTATTTAAAGTTTAAATTAAAATAAAAAATTATAGTTATATTATAAATTAATATTATTAAAGTTATTTAAAATATTATTATAATTTTACTTTAAAGATTATATAAAACTATTTTATTTTAAGTATTAAATAAAGTTACTTTATTTTAAATATAAAATAAAATTATTTTATTTTAAATATTAAATAAAGTTACTTTATTTTAAATATAAAATAAAATTTTAAAATATATTTAAGGGTTATTTAAATAGAAATTAATAAGTAAAGTTTAATTTTATTTTTAATAATATTTTAAAATATAAATTAATTTTTAATTTTTTTATATATTTATATATAATAAATCTAATAGGTTTTAACTTAAAGGAGAGAATACTACCTAATTAAACCCTTAAGCTTTAAGCTATAAAAGGATACTTTTATTTTATAAACTTATACTTAAAGTATTTTTAATTTTATTAATTAATATTTATTATTAAAAGTTTAAATTAAAATAAAAATTTAAGGTTATTTAATAAACTTATATTATTAAAAGTTATTTAAAATATTATTATAGCTTTATTTTAAAGATTATTTAAAAATGTTTTTTATTTAAAGATATTATATTTAAGTTTAAATAAAAGAAAAAAAGATAAAAAAGAAAATAAAGAAAAAAGTTAAAATAAAATTAAAAATATACCTTATAATAATAATATTTATTATAAAAGTAATATTAAATTATACTATAAATAGTATTATATTATTTATTAATAATTAAATAATTTATAAAATAAATAGAAGAAATTTTTATATTATAAATTAAGTTATTTATTATAAGTAGATTTAATATATTTATTAAATTTATTATATATAATTTAATTTTTATAAAGTTTTATAATATAATAGATATTAATTTAATTTTTCTTTTATTTTTATATTTTTAAGTATATAGTTTATTATATATTTTTTTATTAATAGTTAGCTTTATTTATAAAGTTATTATAGATAAAATATAGAAATATATTATAATACTATTTTTATTATTTTATTACTTTTAAAGGGGATGTTTAGCTTATTAAATACTTTATTTTTAAAGGAGTTCTTTAATAATAAGTTAATTTTAAAGTTTTAAATATTTATTATAATAATATTAAAAGTAATATTATATAATAAAAGGTTATATTATTAAGTATCTTATAAAGGTGTAAATACTTTACTTACCTATATTATTAATTATATTTTAATAATTTAAATAGATTTATATTAATTATTTTAACACCTTTTTATTAGGAGAGGTTCTATATAACCTTTTATTAGTAGCCTTTAGTTTTAATATAACTTTAATTTAAGTTTTTATTAATAATATTATTATTAAAATATAACTTTAAGTACTATATTAATATATATATAATTAAAGATAGTATAGAATGTTTTATATTTATATTAACTATTAATAGTGTGGAATGTTTTATACTAGTATTAATTATTATTTATAAAAATTAATAATAAGGAAGATAATAATAAGAAAATAATAATAAGGAAGATAATAATAAGGATAATAATAATAAAGATAATAATAAGGATAATAATAATAAGAATAATAATAATAAAAATAATAATAATAAGAATAATAATAATAAAGATAATAATAATAAGGATAATAATAATAAAGATAATAATAATAAAAATAATAATAATAAGAATAATAATAATAAAGATAATAATAATAAGGATAATAATAATAAAGATAATAATAATAAAAATAATAATAATAAGAATAATAATAATAAGTAAGATAGATTATTATATAAATAATTAGAGATATTATTAAAAGTATATACTAACTTTAGTAATTATTTATAAGAACTAAGAAATTAAAGATAATAATATAATAGCTATTATATTATTTTACTAAATTAAAAGTTCTTTAAAGAATAAAAGTAAGAAGAAGTAGAATTATTTTCTTAAAAGGAATAAAGTACTATTTATAAAAGAAAGATAATAAAGAAAAAAAAAGAAAAAAAGAAAAATAAGATAAAAAAGAAAGGAAGTTAAAAAGATAAAAAAAAATATTATAATAAAGAGGACTTTTAAATATAATAACTATTATATTATCTTATTAAATTAAAAGTTTTTAAAGAATAAAAGTAAGAAGAAGAAGTAAAATAGTTCTTTTAAAGGAATAAAGTATTACTTAAAAAAGAAAGATAATAAAGAAAAAAAAAGAAAAAAAGAAAAAGAAGTTAAGAAAAATAAAAAAATATTATAATAAAGAGAACTTTTAAATATAATAACTATTATATTATTTTATTAAATTAAAAGTTTTTAAAGATAAAAGTAAAAAAGAAGTAAAATAGTTTTTTAAAGAGAATAAAGTATTATTTAAAAAAAAATAATAAAAAAAAAAAGAAGAAAAAAATAAAAAAAAAATAAAAAAAGATAAAAAAAAATAAAAAAATATTATAATAAAAGAACTTTTAATAATTATATATTAAAGTTAAAAGTATAATAAAAATAATAAAGAAGATATAATAACTATTTATAAAGGTAAATAATCTTTTAAATATATTTAAAGCTTAAATAAATTACTTAACTTAAAAAAAGTTAAAATTTAAAGGATTATTAATATTTTAATAGTTTATATTAACCTTATATAAGTAAGTAGGCTATTAAAATAGGTCTATTTTAATTAAAGATAGACTTTAAAGGGAGTTAAAATTTAATCCTTATTATTATTATTTCTATATAGTAATAATAAAAAGTATACTATATTTTTAAAGAGTTTATATAGTTTTTATAATTTAGAAAAAGAGTTATATAAGTTTTTAAAAGTATAATATAAAAAAGTAAGTAGTATTTATATTTAAAGTTTATAAAGTTAAAAATTATTAATAAATTAAGTATTTAATTAATTATTAATTAATTCTAATTAAAGTATTTTAATTTAAATTTAAAAATTTTATTTAACTTTAAAAGCCTTAATTTAATTATTTATAAAGTAGGATATTTTAATAATTAATAATTTAATAAATATAGATAGTTTAAACTTTATTAATAAATATATTAATTTTAAAAGAAATAATTTAGATAATTAAAGTTTATTAAGAAGTTAAAGAACTATTAATAGATTAAATATTTAATTATAGAGACAATTAATATAGAGATAATTAATATTAAGTAAAGTTCTAATTATTAGTATTAAAGTTAGAATATAATATTAAGTATAAGTGTGAATAAGGTTTTAAATTAATTAATTATAAAGATAATTAATATAGAGATAACTAATATTAAGTAAGGTTTTAATTATTAATATTAAAGTTAAAATATAATATTAAATATAAGTATAAATAAAGTTTTAAATTAATTTATATAACCTACTTAAAGGAGTATATATATAAATATAATTAAAGAGTTTAATTATAATAATATTATTAAATTAAGTATAGAGTTATTAGATATACTATTAATAAGGATAAGAGTAATATAAAGTAAATAATATAATTATAGTTTTAAGAGTAGGTTAATATTTAAAATATAAAGTTATTTATTATTAATAAATTTAAGGTATTTATAAGCTAGTTTTAAAAGGTTAAAAAAGTAATACTTTTATTTAAATAACTTACTTTTATTTTTATAGTTAAAAGATAATTTTAATAAGGGTAGGAATTAATCTTAAATATTTTTATTATAGAAGTTAAAGTTAAAAGATATTATATAAGGGATATAAATAATCTTAAGGAAGTAGAAACTATATAATATTAAAGTTTTAAAAATAAGATAGAAAATATATTTATATAACTATTAAAGTAAAAGAAGTTAAAAATAAATATAATATATATTAATTAGAATTATAATATTATATATTTATACTTTAAAGCCCTTAGTTTTATAGACTTATAGTAAGTATAATAGAATAATAAAATATTATATTTTATATTTACTATACTTTTAATATAATAGTATTAATATAATTCTTTATTAACTTTTTAGAAATACCCTTTTTATAATATAATACTTTTATTATATTATATTAAAGTAAAGAGTTTTATATTTATATAGATTTTTAAATATAGTTATTAATTTTATTAAACGATTAGTTATTAAAGTTTATAATAAAGAGTGTTTACTAATATACTTTTATATTTAAGTTATATAAGGAGTATTCCTTTTATAATTCTTTTAATTTTATTACTTTTTATTATCCTTTTATTAAATAATTTAAACTTAAAATCCTTTAATTTATTATAGTATTTATTCTTTTATTATTAATTAAATTAATATAATAATTTACTTAAATCTACTTTTATTCTTTTATTTATTTAACTAAATTATAATTAATAATTTCCTTTATTTTAAAATCTTATTTATATTTTAATATATAGTTTAGTTAAATATAACTTATTATATATTTCCTTTAATATAAATATTTATTAAAATAGTTTATACTTTTTCTTATTAAACTTATTAATTAGTATTTTAATATTTTAATTTTTATATTATTTTTAGTATTTTTATTTATATATTTTAATAAAAACTTAATTTAATCTTTATATATTTTTAATTTAAAAGGTATTTTATAGTTTATTTATAAAAGAAATAAATAGTAATAAGGTATTTCTAACTAAAATATTTTAAAATATAATAGTATAAAGTATTTTAAGTTATAAATAGTTATAGAAATATATAATAAATAAATAGATATATTAGGTAGGCTTAATAAAATATTAGAAGAAAGGGAAAATATAAATTATATTCTAACTAATATATATATTTTTATATTTAATAAAATATTAGCTTTTAATTAAGTAAATAATAATATAGTATTATTTTTAAATAGCTTTAAATTTAAAGTTAAATAATTTAAAAAGTTAATATTTAGTTTATTATAAAGATATTAAAAGGGTTTAATAATAGATTTATTATTAAATTAGTTAAAAGGTAATATAATTAAATATATTTATTAATTATACCTATATTAATAATAAAACTTATATTTTTATAATTAGTTTTAAATAACTTTTAATTAATAAAATAGATTTTAAATTTAAAGTTAAATAATTTAAAAGATAATATTAAGTTTATTATAAAGGGTTAAAAGAGCTTAATAATAAATTTATTATTAAATAAGTTAAAGAAGATAATAGAATTAGTAAAGTTAGTAAATATTTTTATTAATTATATTTAAATTAATTATAAAGTTTATATTTTTATAACTAGCCTTTTTTATAGCTTTATATTTATTTAATATCTATTTAATAATAATAAATAGGATATTAAATTTATATATATAATAGTTTATTTTACTTTTTAATTTTATTCCTTAACTTTTTAATTTTTACTTTTAAGGGATATTATAATCCCTTATTTAATTATAATAAGATTTTTATTAAAGTAGTTTTAGAAACCTAACTATTAGTAGGCTTTATTATTAATAGTACTATTAAAGTATATAGAAGGTTTATATTCTTTATAAAAGGGATAAATAAGTTAATAAGTAGCTTCTTTTTAAAAGTTATATTATTAATAGAAAATTCTTTTAAAGCCTTTAAACTTTAAAGTAGTATATTTATTAAATACTTTAAGGTAAAAATAAAGTGTAAGTTTTTAATAAATAGAAGTTTAAAGTTAATATTTTTTTAATAAATAACATAATATATTTAATTAAAAATAGTAGTAATTAAGAATATATAAAAGTTTAAGGATACTTTATTATAATTAATAGGTATATAATAATATTTAATATTAAGTTATTAAATTTAATTAATATTAAAATAAATAAAAGTTAAATAAATAAAATATACTTTTAATATTTATTATTATATAGACTTTATAGATATATAAATACTTTATAGTATACTAAAATAAACCTATATAAAAAAGTTAAGTTTACCTTTAACTTTTATATTATAATAATTTTTAAGATAATTTTATAATAAACTAAGATATTAGTAATAATAGAGGTTAAGGGATATAAAGAGTTATATTAATTATTTTTAACTATTATAGCTTTCTAATTTAAATATTTTAAAATTTTTAAAATATAGTAATTATTAGATAAAAAAGGTATTTATTAAATTTATATATATATATTTTTATTAACCTAATTATATTTTAAAATAATAATAAAAACTTTTATAATTAATATATAAAGTATATTAAAGTAGTTATATTTAGAAATAATATATAATAAATACTTTTATAATAATAGTAATTATTAAATTATATTTTATAAATATAGTTAATAGTTATTTATTTATTATTTACTTTTATTTACTTTTTTAAAAGTTATTTTAAAGATAATATATATCTATTTTATATATAATATTAATAATTTAAAAGAAATTATACTTAAACTCTTTAAATATTTTATTATTAAAATATATTTATTATTATAAATATTTTTAAGTATTATTATAAAGTATTATTAATAAATAATAATTCAAATATTTAAATATACTATATAAATAATATTATTTTTAATAATTTTCATATTAACTAATTAAATATTATAGTTAATATTATATTCTTTTAATATATAGAGGATTTAAATATAATTAATAGTATTTTACCTATTAATAAAGGTAAAAGAATAGGTATAAAAGTGGCGCTTTAGTGTTATTTTAATAATATAAATAAATAGGAGTTTATATTAATTAGTATTAAATATAGTATTTATTATAAGGAACAGTAAGTTATTAAAATTATAAAATTATACTATTTTAATTAAAGAGAATATAATATATATAATATAGTACCTTTTATTTATATTTAAATTAATTAGATATTTATTTTTAATTAAAGTATTAAAAGTTATTTAATTAATAATTAGTTATTATATATAATATTTTAAATTATTTTACTAATTATTAATATTTATAGTTATAATTTATTTATAAAGGATAATATATAGTATATTAATAATTTTTAAACTTAATTAAAATTATTTTATAAAGTATTATAATATATTTAATAATATAATAGGAGAGCTATTTTTATAAATAGATATTTATTAAATAATTTAAATAGTATATAATTATAAAGAGGGTTTATTTTAATAACTTAAAACAGATTTATAAAATAATTAGAATAAAGATATTAAATTAATATAATATAAAGATTTATTTAGTATTTATTTATTTTATAATATTAAATTAAAAGAGTAATTTATTTTATATAAAAATTAACTTTTTAACTTTTTTATTTATTTTAACTATATCCTTAAATTAATTTTAATATTTTTTTAACTTTATTTTATATAGGTTTTACTTACTTAAAATAATATTTAATACCACTATATAAAGTATACTTTATAATAATCTTATATTATATTAATTTTATTTAAAAATAAGTAAAAATTATTATATATTTATAATATTTAATCTATATATTAAGTTTATTCTAAAATATACCTATTAAAGGATTTATAAGTGTTAA
Organism: Diaporthe batatas; assembly: GCF_019321695.1. Classification (NCBI taxonomy): domain Eukaryota; kingdom Fungi; phylum Ascomycota; class Sordariomycetes; order Diaporthales; family Diaporthaceae; genus Diaporthe; species Diaporthe batatas. The sequence continues at coordinate 1,932,863 of NW_025408555.1, read as the reverse complement.
TATAAGGGTTATAATTATTAAATTTAGTTTTAATTTATAAATATTAAAGCTTCTTTAATAGTATTAATATATAGGTTATTATATTAAATAGGAGAGATCTAAATCTATTAAGGTTAATAAGTAAATATTATAGGTATAACTTAAAATTATAAGAAGCTAATAAGTCTATTTAAGGTATCTATAATTAAGTATTAATATTTAATAGTTAAAATATAATTAAATATAAGGAAGAGAGTTAAAGGATAAATAGAGGATATTTAAATTAAATTAAAATATAATATTATTTATATATAAATAATAGGTAATTAATAAGTAAGGTTATTATAATAAAATAATAGTATAATTAGGATATAATATAAAAGTATATTAAAGTTAAGTAAATAAAGGTTAATATAAAAGTTAATATATTAAATTTTTATTTTATATTAACTATTAGTTTAGTAAATATAAAATAGATATATTATATATTTAGTTTTAAAGTTATTATAATATAGGCTTAGTAAGTATATAGCTTTATATAAGCTATATATATAAAAGTATATATTAAATAGGTTTAAGGAAATTATTAGGTAGGTAGTTATAGAAGTTAAGTAGATAGATACTAACTTAATTAAAAGTAATAAATAATAAAAATATAAATAAAAGAATTAAACTTATTATCCTTTTCTTATATTTTATTATAAATTATTTTAAAGAATCTTTTATAAGTTTAAATACTTTATTATAAAAGTTTTAAGAATAATATAATATAAATTATTTATTTATTCTTAATTATTTTAAATTTAATTATATATTATAATTAAAGTTATTTAAGAATTTATATTTTAATATTTATTATATTTAAATAAAAGTATTTTAAAATTCTACTTAACTTTAATATAACTTAAATTTTAAACCTTATTATTTTTATAAAATTAAAATTCCTATCTTTTATAATAGTATTTATTTATTTATTATTTTCTTAATATAATTAATTTTAAATTTCTTTTAAAAAATAATAAAAAGTTATAACGTAATTAAGAATTTATTTATAATTATAACTAATAATTAAAGATTATAAAAGTTATTAAAAACTTATAATTATAATTATACCTAATGTTATATTAATAGTAGTTGTAGATAAAGAAGAGTGGTTTTGTTCTTAATCAGTCTGCATCCGAAGAGGCCAATCAGAACATGAGTTGATATGCAGTTGGTGATGAAGTCCCTGAGAACCAGTTCAGCTCGGGGCTGTGCTGCAGGTGCCCCTTCTTGTCACGTCGCAAAGCGCCTTGATCTACCTTAAAATGGAAATTTCGGCCGCATATTTGGGAAAATGGCGAGGTAAAGCATGCAGGGGGGGTATGATCTGGCGCCGGCCACTGTTGCAGTGTTTGAAGCTGTCTCCTGGCCTGAAAAGGCGGCCTCCAGGCTCCCATCAATTGAGGGTGTCGTGAGTGGCGGGAACCGCGTCAGCTGTGGTGCCAGATATGAGCTTGTCCTTTTATTTAAACCATCAGACAGTCTCCGAGATCTCTGCTCAACTCAAACTGTAATACTTTCGGGACATTGGAAGCCCCTCCAGCACAGACTTCGCCGCATGTTCTGGCGTCGAGAGGATTGAGAATCTCTTTCTCCATCGATCTACAACCATACAAGCGAGCTATCCTACAGAGAACACATTGATTCGACTAAAAGCATTCCTTCTGGCAGTCTGCACATGACTCCTCCATAATGGCTCGTGTTGTTAGTTATGTCCAAGTTGAAGTAACCACACCTCTCCAGTCTCCTAATAATTGCAGATACTCCCTGTGAGGTCACGTATAGCTCAGTCCATTCCCTCTGCGTCACAGGGCCATGCTCGTCCTGCAACAGGTGTTCCCGCAGTATTGAATACGCGGACAACTGTCGACGAAACTTCCCAGAGCCCCCAAAACCACACAAACCCAGGGGTATCTAATGACGGGAGAGACTTCTCTCAGTCTCCAATCCCGTCCATAGAACGGAGTCCAAGCCCAGCACCCGCAGCTAACACCGACAAGACCCCCTCCCTCATCGCCGGGGGGTCGGCAACTGGTGGTATACGACGCGATTTCGTCCTCGAGAATGCTCCCGAGATACAGAACAGTATTCGGGCTACCCCCATCAGCAGCCAGTCTCCACACCCCTCAGGGTCCGTCTCACCTCCGCTCTCACTCCATCCCGCAACAGGACATCCTGTAGCGACATCTGCTGCCGGGAGTACGGAGCTCACACCTCACCTGGAGGAATCTCGACTCTCAAGCAGACAGACGTCGCCGCGTCCCACGGCAGGCTTGAAAATGAGAGAATTAGGTGACGCGATCGATGGCGTCGTCCGTGGTGAAGACAGTCGCCCACTCGATACATCTCTCGCTGTATCGCCAGCTAGGCATTCCCACAGCAGGCCCAGCCCGCGTCCAGAATCTATCATCCACAGGGTTGAAGACGAAGAGCTGCCCGACGACGAGTTCCATCATCCAGACTTCCAAGGAAGACTGTCTCAAGCCAGAGCTATGCTAAGGGACTTGGCGAGTGTTCTTTCAAGCAGCTCCATTCACCTCGAGCCTGACTCCACCGTCAAGCGCCACCACGAAGAAGCTGAGGGCCTCAGCAGATTTCAACCGCGTGCCATGCGCACAGTAGGACTCGTTGGCGAGTCTGGTGTCGGGAAGAGCAGCCTCATCAACTGCTTGCTGGATCGGGCTTCTCTAGCACGCACCACCGGGAGGGGCTCCGCATGCACGTGCGTTGTGACCGAGTATCACTTCCATGCCGCCAAAAACTATCTTATCGACGTGGAAATGTTCTCCGAAGATGAGTTGAATGATCAGCTTGCTGAGCTGCTGGGTAGCTATAGGGCACCCGCCGGGGAGGAATCCGCGGAGAAGGTTGAACTTGCCATTGATACATTCAAGTCCATGTTTGGCGGAAAATTGCAGGACAAGGAATGGCTTCGCACCGAGGCCGAAGGTGTTGTGCTGGACCAATTGAAGACATGGTCGAAGGAAGCCAGGCGTCTCAGCCCACCGGACAGACAGGTCGCCGAGACCCTGGAGGAGTGCTCATCCCTTCTGCTTCCGCTCAGCTCGGAACCCAACAATCCACTGCAGCCATCGATGTGACCATATATTCGAAAAATCAAAGTCTACTTGAATGCGCATGTCCTCAGCAAGGGACTAATATTGGTCGACCTCCCTGGACTCCGGGATCTGAACTCAGCACGCCGCAATATCACCCAGCAGTATGTGGTGAACTGTCATGAGATTCTCGCTGTTTGTAGAATCGAACGAGCCACAGCGGATGAAGGGGTGAAGACCATTTTCCAGATCGCACAGCAAGCATGGCTTGAACGCGTAGGAATCATCTGCACGAAAGCGGATGACATCAATCTCCACGAGGCACACAATGACTGGGACGAGGAAGAGGCCCGACCAATAAGAGACCTCAAAACAGCTCTACAGGACGTCGAGAGAGATATTGAGGAGGTCAAGGAAAAATTGGCGGCCTTGGAGGGCATCCCAGAAGACGATGTCGCATCTCGTGAAGCCAAACTCAAATTTCACGAACAGAAGACGAGGCTCGAAAATCGACAAAGCACTCTTGACTTCCAGCTGCAGGATCGTGCCATCAGAACACGGAACCGTCACATCGCACATAAGCTCAGAACAGATTACGCGGCCCAAGCCCACGGCGAAACGCTCAACGTATTATGCGTTGGGAACAAGTTGTATCAAGACAAGCGACATCTAGAAAGGTCCGTTTCACGGAGGTTCCTGGATCTCTCGGGGATCATCGAGGTGCGGAGACACCTAGTCGCTCTTGTTGGGGAGAGTCAGCTGCGGGCGTCGAAGAGGTTCCTAGATCACCAGGTGCCAGCGCTGTTGCGAGATGTCGAGATTTGGTTGCAGTCTGGGGCGGGAAGTGCCTCGGCACAGGAGAAACGGGCTATTCAAGATGTGCTTATCAAGGTTGAGAAGAAACTTCAAAAGGTTGGCCTCGAGCTCTTGATGTTGCCTTCTCTTAAGTAATTATGCTAACATTTAATAATTAGGAACTGACATCCAGAAGGTCATCTTTGAGCACTATCAAGAGGTGCTTGAATGAGTCTTTCAGAAACAGAATTTGGGAAGGTAGAGACAGTCCGATAAATATGGTTTCTGAAGAATTCCTGCTGATGCTGATTGGGTCCTCAGGTCGACAGATTCCTAGATGGACTAAAACTTCCAGGGATGCATGCATGAGTTGGAACCAAGTCAGCCACGCCGCGTGATGTATCCAACGCCACAAATTTGAAGCTAATCGGATCTAATACAGTTTCATCACCGTATATAAATCACCTCCTCATCGCAGTGTCTTCATACTCCTGTCGGGCAGAACAATTCTAACATTGACAGGTTCCTACGACGCTTGGCTTCGCCACAACGGACATCATCATACCAGGACCGAGGGGCACCGTAATTGGAACAAAGAGGTGATGAAAAGTATGGTCATTGACACCAAGTCAAATTGGAATGATCTATTATCAGATGTTCTCCTTAATAAGGGGACGTTGATGCAGAGTGTAGCTACATGCTGGGAGGAAGCCTCTTTACTTTTAGGTTAGCGGTCGCTAAGAACCGCATCGACTGCTGTGTTTGCTAATTATATTTTCCATATCCAGAATCTGAGTGGCCAGACTCTAATGATATGGGGGACGAAATTTGCCACGCTCTGGTAGTCCGGAAGTACTTGCTACTCGACAAGGTGGAAGATGTATTCGACCGCTTCGATGACACTCTCTCGTACGCAACTTATCCAAAAGACCTTCGGTTTAACCTTTGTATTGACATAAATCAGGCTTCTACGCAGAGACACCCTCACTTCGCTGAATGGTTCATTGATAAGGACGATCATGTCCCGTGTCTGTGGAGAGGCGATGCAGCATAGTGGTGGGTTGCCCTGCCGAGTTTGACACATGTTGTCCAAAACATTGAATGTATAAATTCTGACGGAACTTGATATAGGTAACGGATGCACCGAATTACGCAAAGCAGTTGTGAACAGGACTTTCGCAAACGATGACGTTTTTCACGACATCACCAGGGAGTTGCAACAACGCTTCAAGGACCAAGCAGAAAACGTGCAGCAGGAATTAAACGAGTTGGTTTTGGCGCAGCTCGACGCCACACGGGCCACCTTGAACATCGCAATGGAGGAGAATGCTGTACAAGAGAACGAGAGGGACCCCGAACTTCGACAACGTGTTGCCGACGAAGTCGCGAGGGCTAGGAGCCTCATGGGAATGTAAGTCATGTACCGATGCAAGGCTGGCCTGGTTACAGGGTGGAGAGCAAATCGATATGTTTCCTATTTGCTTGGTCGAACAGTATGTACTTAGTACCATTGCTTAGTTTTCTGCTGAATTATCTGATTCGACGCACCTCGCCCGAGCATAACTCTGATCAAACCCACGAGCACATTGTACCATGGTTGGCTCATAACAAATCCTCGTATTACTAAGATTTCTATATATAATTCTATGAGGTCATTCCCGTAGACCTTCATGTTGAACAACCAAGTTTTCTGTGCAACCCTAATATGTGAATTCGGGCATCCTTCAAGTCCACCTATCCAAAGTGGTCAGATAGGACCTGGGGAAAAGCCGCCACAATAAAGCTGCAATATAAAAGCGCGATGTCTTCTCAAGTGCTCTACACCCTTTACTAGTATCTTCTAGATCATTGATCACATCATCATCCACTATCATCTGGTCACTTAGACTAGACTAACATGAATCCTTCGAGATCACATACCAGACATCACCTTCACTTTGCCGGCTGCGGTAACTGAGCACTCTGCACCTTTAAATCATCTCTAATTTTTCCCTTCTTTCCCTGGTCGCATTCCATAGAATGTAGCGGATTGGTTGACCTCTTCTAAGATATTGTCCAACGCCAGCAATAATGTCGTGGCATCGGAATTCCAGACCCAGTTGCGAATCACGCGGAAACAGCCGCTGGACATGAGGATGTGTTCTCAGGGTCAACAACCTCGTCCCCTGGAAACACAGGCCACATCTCGTTGATGCGGTACGTCGTGGAGTTTTCTCTCGTGCCACTGACATTCACGAGCCACGTGAGCGACCGAGGGGGCTGTCCATCCCTAGGGTTGATCAAAGGCACGAATGTGAAGTTTCCGGTCGCGCCGCATACCCTGCCGACATCCAATAGCGCATAATCGTCGCCAATGACAGCTTGAACTTTGTAGTCGGTGATGAAGTCGTCGCCCGGGGACTGTATGTATAGTCCGCTCATCGTGATCCAGGTGTTGAACAGAAGCGAGAAGCTGCCGCCGCCGTAGTAGGGAATATAGTCTTTAGTCTCGATTGTGTTGACGTCGCCGTCTGTGTAATTGCCATCCCCACCGAAATTTTTCTGAGGCCACGGATTCAGCGTCTGAGCGATTGCTGATGAACCAGCGAACAGGATTGCGATGCAAGCTGAGGTGTTGGGCAACATTGTGGCGAGGACAATGACAATGAAGTTCAAGAAGGGTTCATGAGCTGAGAGGCAAGAGCACACAGATGAGGAAGAGGAATGCATCCACTTAAATAAGCCCCTCGAATCTCACCGTATCGTTCCACCTCGACGGCGAGGATCCGAAAGTTCGTATAGGCAGACGCATGGATTATGGGGCCCCTGACTGGTATACCTACGTTTGGTTTAGTTTACATGTGCTAATGCTCGTGTTCAATCCTTCAGGGCTCCGCTGCTAGGCGAACATGGATTCCCAGTGGTAGCACTGCCACATGGACCCGAATAATTGGTGGCCTAGTACGAGCAGGAACATCTTTTACCATCAGAATTATAAGTGTTACTAAATCGGCTTTGAATTTTTATACTAACTAAGTTGTTCTAAAAGGTATGGTACTTTATTTATTAGTGTGTGTTATTATAAGGATATTAGTACCTAAAGATCTGTGTTGCTAGGTACCCTGACGCATACCACCAGGGCCATCCGATCGACGAGATCCGAGAGAAGCAGGAGCACGACCGACAGTTGAACTGGGAGTATGACGATATCCTGTCGGCTGCCAGGAAGACGGTGGCTCTGATAGCCGAGGACGAGGACCCGGTTGAGCGCAGTGAGGGTGGCATCCAGGGCCCAGAAGAAGATGAGGAGGCACCCCAAGCAGCAGACGGTAACCGAGGAGGCTACTGCCACCATGACCCAGCACCCTGTGGAGACGCCCATCCGGGCGCCCACTGCTAGGCATGAAGATGAGCTTTTGGATGAGGTTATCAATGAGCCGATGGAGGAGCCGACCATCCCCCCCCCCCCCCCGCGCAGGAGCCCGCTGCTCGGCTGGAGCAGGAGGTTGTGCACACGACCGTTGGGGAGCCCATGGATGAGCCCGCTGACCAGCCCGCCACCGCCCTCCAGCAGCATGACGAGCAGTCCGCGGATAAGCCTGCCGAGAAGCCCATGACCCCAGCCGAGAAGCTTCTCAAAGAGGCTGGGAGATTTTGGCCAATGCTGATGAAGATGACCCTGATGAAGATGACCCCGAGAAATGATTGGGTGCCTTTACGGAGCGTTCGGCCACGAAAGATGCCCTGGGCAAGGAGGTCAAGGAGGCTAGAGCTCCAACGAAATCCGAGGTTCACCAGTCCATGATTCCGTTGTCGGACACAGACGGGGATTCGGACCACAGAATAGATGAGCTTACGAGAAGGGAGGATTCCCTTGCTTCTCTTAGGGCGGCCGATCCGCAACATTTGAAGGGAAGGGGAAGGGTAAGGGTAGGGGTGGCTCGCAGGCCCACCCGCCCCCGGATGTCGAGGGCGGTGCTGAGGACGATGACGAGGACCAGCCCCGCCCCGGCGAAGAAGCTAAAGATTTGAACCAGCCTCAAGAAGAAGCAGGCTGGCACGGGAGGCACGGGCCCTGCTTGAGAAGCGCCCCGGCGAGCCAATGGATGCGAGCACCGCGCCAGCCTCACAAGGCATGCTCCAGGCAAGCTGCCCGACAGAGCCGCCTTCTGTTATTCCCTCTAGAAGAAGATCGACACGACTGGCTCAATGGACTACCCGATTGGGTACGGCATCCATTCTGCCACCGTGCCAGTCTCCTTCCGCCCGGTGGCGGAGTAGGATAAGAGGATTCCAGGACAGCCCAACGTGAAGAAGATCAGGGTCACACAATACCAACCTTGCATCATCATAAAGGTAGTTTTCTTTTACTCTCAATATGTATATAATATATATAATACCTTTATATAATAGTATATATTTGAAACTTAATATTTTAAAGAAGTATAGTATTAATAAATAATAAAAGAATATATAAACTATTTATATTTTTTTAGTTCTACTATTAAGCTAGAAGTAAATAATTATAGTCTTAAAGAGATAAAATATAATATATCTTTTAAAGATTAACTTAGTTAAGTTTACTATATAAGACTTTTTATAGTAACTTTAGAATCTATATCTATAATACTATCTATTATTAAAAGACACCTTTCTATATTAATATACTAAGTTATATTAGTTTAAGTTAACGCTATTAACTTTAATATAAATTAGTTTATTAAAAGTTAAAGCTATTATAAACTATAGATTAATTTAATATTAATAAATATTATATATAAGTATTAAATTTATTATATAACTTAGATATAAATATAAATTAGTTAAAATAAGTAAAGATAAAGCTACTATTCCCCTAACTAAGGTTCTAACTCTACTTAAGTAAATACCTATCTATTAACTTTATAAATAAAACTATTTAAAAGTAGTCACTTAGCCTACTATATAAACTAAGAGATAATTAGATAAGGTAACTATACTCTATTACTATATATAGTATTTAAGTTTATAATTCTAATAGCTTTATAAAAAAAGAAATAACTATTAATAATTAGATTTATAACTATATAAAAGTAAACCTTTACTTTAAAGAAAAGTTATTAATATCTAAGATAATTAATATATTTCTAGAAAAGTTAAAGGATTATAAACTTAATTTAAAGTATATTAAAATTTATAAAAATCTTAAATTTAATTAAAAGTTCTAATTTAAAGTTTATACTTATAGAAATCAAAGCTCTTATAAAGTTTAAAAAGAAGCTTAAATAAAGTTAGACTAAGTTATAATATAATAAAATAGTTAAATAAAAATTAGTTAGAATTTTATAATTATAGGTCTTTTAGCCTTATATTTAGGAGGGATAAAAGAATGTATATTTAATTTTATAAGAGAAGAATCAAGTTGATTTAGACGGAAGAAGGGTCACGGAAGGTGCGGGACCCTACGTTCTATATGTAGTGGATGTGGGGGATGGTGTTTCGTTTCAGCAATATTGATGCTTAGCCCTCAGGTAATAGTTTTTGCAAGACTCATCCTCACTTCGAGGCATAAATTGCCATGCTTCTTGGTGGGGATATGTTTGAGTGTCCATGGCATGGAGCCACGGATGAGAGGGGACGAGCTTGGTGGCTGGGTCCTGTAGATCCATGATACCACAAATCACAATCTTCCTCTGATCCCTCACTGCGAGGCACTTGGAATCGATCCCGTGTCCACTGGCGCCTCTCGGATAATGAGGAATGATATCCAGCCGCCGGCTGTTCTACCCATCTCGAGCAATCCCGCTCTGGTACTGGCAACGTATGATAAGTCTTGCGGATCCCAAAGCGCTGGGGGGTGTGACGAAGAGATCGATGGGGGCGATTTGTCTCCAACATTGCCATCTTCTTCCACCTTATAATAGATAGGGAACTCTCTCTTAAAACAAGCCATCTCAGGCAAAGTTCCAGGGAAGCCCGGGGGATACAACGAATCAGCCGGGCCCTGGCGCCGAAATCTCCGGAACAGATCTCTCAGCTCTGCTGCCGGTATTTTTCCGTCCTCAGTTGGCATCAACCCGTCAATTCGAGCATGTGGCGTCCAGTCCAGATAGAGGACTACCTTGTGGTTTTCGATGCCGAGACGACCCCGCGGCCAACTCGGCGCCTCTGCGTCTGTACATCGTATGTCATGAGTAGCATTGTGGCACTCGATACCTTAGTGTGAAGTTAGTCTCGCTATTTATCCTCAAGTACTGAATAATAGAAGACTCTGAAACATGATTATGTCGGCCAGTAGCAGTAGAAAGTTGATACTCACTCAAGCTTTCAAGACACGCTTTCCAGTCAGTTCCTGTACATGTTCTTCCTCCTCCGTGCTGTCGCCGCAACGCATCATTTTGCGTCCTGACGGTGGCCCATGGGATGTAAACGTGCTCACAGAGCTTCACGGACCCTAGCTGACCCAAACACATCTGGGGACGTAGGTCCTGGTAGTGTGGCGGCTCCTGATAGGCCATCGGAAACTGACAAACGTCATGGTCGATATCTCAGTTAATAGAAGCTTAAAAAGTCTATCAAAATCACTAAGTAGTATTAATATTAAGTACGGCTATTAGTTTTCACGTTATTTCTAGATACAGCTAGTGTCACAAGAGGGGAAATAGAGATAAGGCAACTATCCTCAATACACCAATTGCAGTTAAGTCGGCGCTACCTTCTATGTAAGGAGGAAGGTTTGAGAGGGTTGTGAAAGGAAGGCTAAGGTCCTAAAGTGGGGGGCGACTGGAAGCCAGTTAGGGCCCCCAGGCACCCACACACACACACACTTACACCTAGATACTTCTTCTCTAGTTATATTAATGTGTATATGATAATGTTTGTTGGAAAAAGTCATGTGGTTTTACTTCTATTCCGTATACGTCCGAGGATATACATAATACCACTAAACGGCGGGTGGGCCGATCGGTAAACTGCACACCAACAGCTTAAGAGCGGTTTGAGGGAGTAAGCCGTTGGCGGTATTGCATTGCGCCCTCATTTAATGGTAAATGCTTAGGATCAGCTATCAATGTGTGAAATATTGTATATACTGGCTATAGGGTAGGGATGAGTCTGATAAATCAGCATATAGATAGAGAGTAGAGAGGAAGAACATGGTGTGGCCGAAGCTATATCTATATTGACTGCTATCCGGGTTAGACCTCGGGACGTAGTGCAGCGCAAGGGCGGGTCCTTAACCAGGTGGCTTGCTCGTGTCTCATAGCCGACACAAATTCCGCTGTGGAAATGAGACTATTAATCAGGAGGACGGAAAGTCACGCACCATGCCGCGCACCTATCGTGATTGGCATGCCGCCTCAGGTGTTACTTCCTTGCCCTTGCTAGCTTTATTCATCGTGTTTTATTTAGTATTCATTATTCGATCACATTTCCATGGGAATGAGAGATGAAGCACTGGAATGATATTACACTAAATTTGAGGACGTCGAGCGGTAGAGACTGGTCACTGATAACCTTGTCGCAGGCGCTGGCTTATCATCCCGCATAAGTTTAACTAAGGCCATTTTCCTCATCTTTCCCAATCTGCGCCCCTTCCCATGACGAACTTGACTTTGTAACATCGCTCTAACAAAGTCTAATCACCATGGTTGGTACATGGACTGGCCTGGCCTTTATGCTCCTTTGTCTGGTTTACTTTATCGCGCAATTACAATTTCTTAATTACGAATCGTTCCCTACTATCAAGGTTGACTCAACTAGCGGCCTGGGACTACCTTCAATTAAATGGGGTGGTGAATCTGGATCGAATGACAATTCCGATGTTTCATTGCCTTTACACAAGTGGCTGATGGAACGGGGGTTGATGCCAGGCAAGGCAGTGCCAATTGTGACCATTGCAGATGCGTCGTATCTTCATATCTTGCACGCAACACAGCATCGCCTGGCAAAGTGGGGACATGACCATAGCCTCGTCGTGCTGTGCCTGGATGAGATTTGCGCCAAAGATCCTGAACTGCTTAACCCCTATCCGGGATATTTGCTGGGAGATGACGCTGCAATGCACGCTGTGGCGTTTTTCAAGGTACGCCTCTTCACAAATCCTGGATCTCTGAGATGAATAGCCTAGCTGATACTGCGAGCACGTTAGTTCATGGCCAACCTCGATCTTTCTGAGAACGGATATGCCTTTGTCTTTCTTGACGCCGACGTCTTCTTCACTGGCTCACTCGACCCATTCGGCGTCATGCTTCCGTTGTCCAATACGACATGGGATCTCCAGTTCCAGTCCGACGGTGGGTCAGGCAACCTGAATATTGGCTGGTACTTTGCGCGCCCGACGCCAATTACGCGGATGTTCTTTCGTTTAAGCTTCGCGCATTGGATACATACCAAGACGGACGAGTGGGATCAGCTGGTAATGAATAAAATCAGAGATGGGATGCTGGCCAAGGAAGCCGCTCTGGCCGCCGAAATCAGCGCAGGCTCGAATAAGACGAGCGCACCAAGTACACCGCCGCTTCGTATACACATGGTCGAGTTGAAGCATTTCAGGAATTTCATGCTGGAATTGTGGAGTCCAGAGCTTTTCGGAAACCAGACTGCCACCGACGATTACGTATCCAACGCAGCCGCGATTCACTACACATGCGTCCAGCACGACCTCAAAGAATATTTTGGGTTGAACTACGGCGGTTTTGGCGACCTTGATGGATACTACAGTAAGCCGCCGCCGATTCTACGTCCCTTTGGGATCAGCGGCACGTCGGACGCGGTGCACAAGCAGGTCGCCTTCGCGCTGGCGCTGGGGAAGAAGACCAACCGCACAGTCGCCTGGCCCGACACCGTCAACGTTTTCCAAGGATGGGACGACGGAACGTATCACTTCCAGCCGCGCTTTCCTGGCGTTAAGGCCGTCAGCTGGCCGTCAGCCAAGGGCGCGGGATATGCTGTCGTCGAGGGGCAATATCTCCAAAATCGTCTGCGCGAGGGGCTTGACCCACCAACGGATGAGGGTCACTGGAGCCTGAAGGAATATGTTGAACAGGCGGACAGCGCTCCTAGTGACAATTGGCTGGATTCTTTGGCCCGTAAATTGGTAGCCAAGGAAGGCTTCTCCGTTGTCAACCTTGACTTTACTGATGTAGGGGCAGAATGGACCCCACTGGTGGATCCCAGCGAGGGTGAAAAGCCGGGGTTTGACGAGTTGGTACGGGAAGTCGAGGCAAAATTCCACAGGGTCTTTAAGGATTCGGGCATGGAAGAATTTTCATCATCGCCATTAGCAGAGGTGGGCATGTGCCGATGGGTGAATGGCGGAGACGCATGTTTAGCGAACTGTTAGCTGAGGTTTATTTTTGCATTGATAGAGTTCAAGTTTGTATGACATCTTAGATTATAATGGCACATATTTACCGTGACCTCCATCAATAGCCCACGAGGATGATGAATATAATTGCGCAGTTCGTGGACCTGAATTGCTCACCTTGCATCTGGGTACCCTAAGGTACCTGGGTAGGTTACATATCGCGAGTTGGTCTGCCAAAGAATTGCAAGTCTTTCAAGGGAACCTATCCCATAGTATTTTGTCTCTGAGATCGGGGATTCGCAGCTGTAAAAGTACTAGTAGAGGGCACATTAGAATTCTAGGACAACCTCCTGTGCAACGGCCTCGTGTAAGACGACTACCTCCATACCTACCCATCCACCTACGGGGGTTCCTAGGTAGGTGGGTTGCCATCATGGGTGTGCCCTCTGCTTTTGTGGGTACGAATCTCTGATCCCCAGGGTTGTAAATTTATTCCTTAGTTTCTTAGTTAGATTAAGTTAGTCTTTAGTCTTTTAGTTTTTAGTTAGACTATAATTAAAAAAAAATAGTCTTTAGTTATTTAGTTATATTAGGTGATTAAAACTTAAAAACTAAGATTAAATTAAAAAAGATTAAAAGATTAAAAAAAAGAGTAAGTCTTTTTTATTTAAGTAAAAAGTAAGGTAAGAAGTAGGTTAGAGTTAAAATTAAACTTAAACCCTATAGGTATTATATAAATTTTTTATATACTTTAAACTTTTTACCTATATTATTAAGTTAAACTTACTTTTAATTTAATTAAATTAAAGATTAAAGATTAATTTATTAATTAGTTTAGTTTTTAGTTATAATTATTAACTAAAAAAAGATTTAGTTACTATTTTTTTAACTAAAAGTCTTTAGTCTTAGTTAAGGCTGGTGACTAAACTAATTCAGACTAATTTCAACCCTGCTGATCCCATTATCTTACAGCAGGTTCACCATACATAGTGAGCATTGCCCAGGTGGTCTACCGCAGTGGCCGAGTAGCGGATACCCGAGAAAAGGTCGTTCACATTCTCCTTGAATAAATTCAAGCCTGCCATCAAACCAGACAAACATCATGAGAAGGGAACTGGAAGGCACGAGGCCTGCCGGTAGACCTCGGGAGCCTGCGCTTACAGGCAACATGTTGCCTCATAGCACTGTGGCCGACTCCCGAGTAAACAAGTTCGGCAGGAGCAATGGATGTTCGTCAAGGTGAGCCCAGGGTCGGGTTTGGTCACTGCATTTGCAAAGCGATGCATGCCATTGCGCCCTCCACACTTCGACCGCCTGTCAACATCAACATACCCAAGCACCAAGACCCCAAACAGATCCAAGGGAACAGACCTTCGAAGGGCTCGACTATCATCCATTAATTTTGTTATACTATCTCAAATTGCTTTACCCACATTCATCTCAACTCGGGGCCGACTTCTCCATATCCAAGATGTCTCATGGAGCAACCAACGCTCCCAACCGAGCCCACACAGATGCCGCCGCGCCAGGCCCGAGTGGCGGGTATCCTGTGGCAGACTCGAATGGCTCAGATTCGACGGTGCGCAGCAAGAAGACGGTGGGATTCATAGGTTTCGGTAAGCGCCGACGAGGAAGGGTCCGCCTTCGTCAAGCCGTGATACTGATACAGAATCTGCTACGTCGCCGCAGGAGAAACAGCCGGGGCCGTCCTGAAAGCCTTCGTACCCGTTGCCAACAGGGTCATCAACGACAGACGGACGTGGGCCACGACGGTATGCCTGGCACGCGAGCAGTCCGCGACGACCTCCAGCTCCGGTCCGCCGTCGCCGATTCGGGGTGATCACTGGCCCACATCGATCGAGCCACCCGACAGTCTCAATTTTGCGTGCGAGGAAACCCTCCAGGTCGCACTGCAATCCGACCTGATCATCCTGGATTGCGCTACTGAGAATGTTCTGCCCACTCTCCGCGGGCGGGGGATGGCGATCGCGTTGACGGGCAAGGTTGTCGTCAGCCTGGTGCCCGGGGTCACCATAGCCGAGATGTACGATGCCTTGTACGCGGGCGAAAATTCGCCGGCCCCACTCGAGGACTCGGAACAGTGCTTCATCACGCGCGCGAGGCCGATCTTCGCCCCCACTGACGGGGACCACGGTGCCGATTCAGCTACGGTAACGTTGCTCGTGCCGCCCACGGACAGAGTGCCGAGGCCGCGGGAGTCACAGATCCAGCTGGCGGACGTGTTCTTCTCCGGCTTCGGAACGATACGCAAGGTCGAGGAGTCCCAGATTGATGTTCAGTTTTAGGCTGGGGAAGCTGGGGCAGGTCGGATGAACAGCGCTTGAGGTGAGGTGCTAGTTGCTCAACAACATGTGTCGCACGAGTGTTGCTCGTCGCACCCAGAATAGCGGATAAGTATAATATTTCCAAGTCAGCGCATATGCAACCAGTTGTTTCTTCCTTTCGTCAACATGCATCCTGAACTCGCACGGTCCCTAGGTACTATGGCAAATGCTCAGAGGCCATAAGCAGTGAACTGTCTAGCCCACGGGTCTTTGACCATGTCTTTCATCTCGCCGAGGGCCACGGCTAAACACCCACCGTCCTGACTCTGACCCTGAAAGCAGCACCTCGACGCATCCCACGAGACCTCGACTGGCTCCCGGGCCCCTCGATGCAATGTAGGTGCAAGAATGACCCTAAGCGAGCCGTTTGCAGGCCCGTCGTCGAACAGCTCGCCAACATCTCCGATGTTCCGCTCGCTCCTCTCGCCAGCCAGCCTCCATCCCTTTGACCGGTTGTTCCATACTAGTTCCTGCCGCTGGGGTGGATGCATGGGGGCGCTGTCGACGGTGACAATGATCTTGAGGAGCCGCACAAAGACGTGCGTGTCAAGTCGGGACTCTGGTTGATGGGCTGGACCGGCCGGGGGAATGGGGTCGGAGAAGCGGACACGGCGGGGTCTGTTCCAGTTCGGTGTATTGTGAGACTTCCTGGGCCTTCCTCTTCGTCTTCTGGCCACTTGCTGGGGCTCGTCTTGGGGGTGCGGTGGTTGGCTTTGGGGTGTTTCTGGACGAGGGCGCTGGAGTGGAGGCAGTGTTGGGCGTTGGCGTGGAGAGAGGGATACCGATGCTGATACATCAGCCATGGTTGGTGTTGACGAACCATTGTCTGCTGAGGTCTCTTTTTTAACAGCATTTATATCCGGGATCGAGGCCGCATCCGGGTCGCCTGGTGCCGTTGCACCGTCTCGGGGATGCTGGTGAGGCTGTTGGACCATGCCAATGTATGGGTCTGAGGCATGCTCTTCCTTGGGCACCGCCAGGGGACCGCGCTGGACCTCATGCCATTCCAAATCCTCGTCATCTCTTTCAATGCTCTGCCACAGGCCGTCTTCCCTCCGCGTACTAATCAACGGCTCAAGCTGACGTGGATGCTGCCTGTCACGCCTGGCTTTTGGCCCGCTCATCTTGGGTTGCCGGGAAAATTACGATGATTTCGGGAACACGAACATCAAAATTCTAGGACTGCAATGATGTTGGAACAGGATTTTACCTCACTCTCAACGCCTGGCACATCGTGTTGCGGTCAGCCGTGCACCCTTGTGCAGAAGGAGCTTCCCCGTTAACAGTGACTATCCGAGGGACGGCGGATCCCTGCGCCAAAGCAGATAGTGGCTGATCGCCGCCTCACCCGCTCCGCCCACCTTGTGCCCCAAGGAGCACATCGTTATCCCTCTATATCCCGTGCAGGACACTCCATGGCAGCATACACAGTGGAAACTGCCCCACAACACCCTGTCCCAATTAGAGGCTTTCCTATAGGAGATTTTCCTATAGAAGGTTTGCCTAAAAGAGGTGCTCCCCTGCCCAGGTAGGATGTAGGTAAACTTCATCGGCCCAGAGAATTTTCCAAAAGAGCCGCATAACTAGACATCTTTTCTAAATCATCTCATCTTCGCAAATACCTTTCTCTTCCCGTCATCCCATGTCTTGAAGTCCTGCCGACACAAAACCGGATGATGAATTTGGTCTCCCTTCAGCAGCCCTAAAGTGTGTAGCACCCCCCCCCCCGGGTCCTCGAAGGAAACCCACTCCAATCCATGACATGATGGTGTCATGTCAGTGCAGTACGCTATAATGTAAGTGGTTTTGTTTCCAATCCCTGTGGATCCATAGTCTAATTACATAAGCAAGCCCTATAGGTAGTTAAAACTATATATCTACAGGTATACTTTAATAATAGATTAAAAAAAGTAATAACCTAACTATCTATACCTTTAAACTTTAAAATCCTTATAAATTCTAATATTTTAATATATAGATATAAGTAAAATGTATAAAAATAATTATTTTTATTAAAAGAACTTTATTTTATTTTTATATTTAATAAAAATAATTATAATTAACTTTAATACTACTAAATATACTTTTAAGTAATTATTAGTTTAACTATTATCTAATTTAAAATAAATATATACTTTTAATTATATAAAGCTTAATTATTTTTAATAATAAAAATAATTATAAAAGAAAACTTTATTTATTAAATTAAATAGTAATAATATTTATTTATTAATAATTATTATTTAGAAATAAATAGTTCTTAAATTAGTTAAAAGTTTTAATAATAAAAATTATACTTTTCTTTTATATTATTATTATTAATATAATTAATTTATAATTAAATTAAAAATATATTAATAAATATTAATTTTATTATTTTATATTAATTTTTTACTTTTATTAATTTTTTACTTTTTATTAATTTTTTTAATATTTTAAAATATTTAATAAAGTTAAATTATTAATAAACTCTTTCCTTAAAAATACTTATTAAATATAAACCTTTTAATAATAAATTTATAACTAAAAGAGTATTTTAAAAACTTATTAATTAATATATTAAGTTTATAAACTCTTTTAATATTTTAAATATTTATCTTTTATAATTAAATAAAATTATAAGTAATAATTTAATAAAATTAAATAAAATATAATATTAAACTTAAAGCTATTAAAATAGTTTATACTATTTAAAGTAACCTTATTAATTAAAAGCTTAACTTTATTATTATATACCTTAATAAAATATAATTCTTTATTATATTAAATAAGGTAAATAAAACTATTATTTTAATTAATTTATACTTTTAAATAATAAACTATTAATAATTTTAAATTTTAAAATTAATATAAAAATAATATAATTAATTTTAATTTTAATTATATAACTTTTATAAAACTCTATTATATTAATAAAAATTTATTTATAAAAATTTTTTATAATAATTCTATCTAATAAATTTAACCTTTTAAAACTTTTTAATATAAAAGTTACCTTTTAAAGAATTTTTAATTTAATATTATAAATACTTTTATTTTTAATAAGTTATAAAAAATTTAAATCTAACTTTATACCTTTATAATTCTTTATAAATTATAATTAAATAAAGTTTTTTAAAACTATTAAATAACTTTAATAATTTTATTAAATAAATATTTATTAATAAATTAAGTTAATCTATTTTTATAAAAGTAATTATATAAATTTTAAGTTAATATAATATTCTTTACTCTTAAATTATACTCTTCTTAACCTTTCTATTCTATAAAAATAAATTATATATTAACTTTATTTAATATCTTTAAAATACTTTTTAAACTCTTATTAATATAATAATAATTTATAATAATCTATATTATTTTATTTAAGAAAATCTTTATTAATTAACTAAATATTTATACTAAAATTATTAATAAATTACCTTATTTAATAATTATAATAATTATAAAAACTTATTAAATATATTAAAGTTTATATTAATAAAATAATTAAATAAAAATCTTTATTACTCTTAAAATAATTATTTAACTTTATAATATAATAACTTCTTTTATTATATAAAGGTTAACTAAAATATTATAAAAAGCTAAAAATTATATAATTTAAACTAATTAATATTATATTTATATAATTAATAATTTTTAATTTATAAATTAATAAATAAACTATTTACTTTACTTTTAAAACCCTTCTTATAATATATTAATAATAAATATTAATCCTTATATTATTATAACTTAAAAAATAATACTTATTTTAATTATAATAAATAAAGTTATTAAATAAAAACTATAAAATTAAACCTACTTTCCTTAAAAATATCTATAATTTATTAATTAATTAAAATATTACCTTTAAAAGATTCTTTATAATAATAAATAACTTAATTTATTAAATTAATTATATAATATAATTATAAATTAATATAATAAAATAATTAATTAAAATTATTTTAAAGTAAATTTTTTAAAAGAATATTTAAATTTACTTTATTAAAAATAACTTTAAATAAAGAGAAATATTATAATCTTACTTTTTATATAAAAGATAATAATAATATTAATAATCTTTTAAAAAGATTTTTAATAATATTTACTTAAAGAATTAAAATTATTAAAATACCTTTTATATAAAAATAAATATTAATAATCTTCTACTCTCTTTTATAATAAACTATTTTATAAAAGTATAAAAATACCTTATAATCTTTTATATTTAATTTATTAATAGTTATAACTTTTATATTTTTTTAATTATAACTTTTAAATTTATTACTACTTTAAATCTTTAATAATAAAGCTTAAACTATACCTTTTATAAACCTTATATAAATAAATAATATTAATAATATAAACCTTTTAATTATAAAGAATATCCTTATTATTATAAAATTTATTATAATTAATAAATTTTAAAAACTTTTATAATTTTTATAAAGTAATCCTTAATAATATATTTTTAAATAAACTTATCTTTAAACGAATAATTTTCTATTAATAAATAATATATTATATATAAAAGAAAACCCTTTATTTATTTATATTTTTAATTAATTTAAATTAATATCTTTAAAATATATAAATTAAAGCTTTTAATTATAAAAATAATATTTTAAATATTAAAACTCTCCTTTCTACCCTTAAAATAACACCTAAATATTTTTATAAATAACCTTTAAATAACTATTTATATTAAAAGTATACATTAAAGTTTTTAATTTATTTAATAAAAAGTAATATTATATAAATATTTTATTAAAGATTATTTATTATATTAATATAAATAATTATAAACCTTTTACCTTTTTTAAATAATTTAATCCTTTATAAAATAAACTATATATAATTTTATTAAAACTTATAAAAATATATTTATTTATAAAAATAAAAATTTTTAATTTTACCCTTTTACTTTATATTTAAGAAATTAATAACTATATATAAAAAAGCTTAACTTAAATAAACTATTTAATATTTTATTATAATTATTATTAATTAAATAACTATATTAAAAATATATATACTTTATATTTAATATAATAAATTAAATTTAATATATAATAAACTATAAATAATATATTTTATAAACTTAAAAATAGTTTTTAATATATTTAATTAAACTTAAAAATAATAAAAAAACTATTTTTATTATATTATTTAACCTATATAAATAATTAATAATACTATTTAATCTTTCTAATATTTTAATTATATTTTAAAAGTTTATTAAAAAGTTTTTATAAACTTTATAAATTTATATATAATTTAATAAATAATATTACTATTTAAATAAATATTATAAAATAACTTTATAAATATATATTAATTATATTTATTTAATTCATAATTTATAATTTTATTTTAAATATATTTAAAATTAATTTATTTATTAAATAAAAATCTTCTTTAACTTCTTTATTTTAAAAATAATATTATTATTAACTTATTAAAATTACTATTATTCATAATTACTTTATATTAATAATTATAATAAAAATATATAACTTTATTAATATTATAAAATATTAATAGTTAGTTTAACTTATATATAAGATTTAATATTTAAAAGTAATATAAATTAATAATAGTTAAAAGGTCTACCTAATTAAATAGTAAAGCACTTAATTAGGTTAGCTAGACTTACTAACTAAGTTAGGTGGTTTATATATATATATAGGCCTATTAGCTTTACTTATAGTAGCTAATCCACTATAGCTTATTATTCTTATATTAATAACTTTTTAATTTTTTAAAATTAAGGTTCTTTCTTTCTTCTAATTAATTAAAAAGCTTTATTTATTAATAAAATAGGTTTTAAACTAAATTATTAAATTACTTAAAATTACTATTAAATATATAATTATAATTTACTTAATTTAAACGTTATAAAAACACTTTAAATTAATATTTTTATAAATTACTTAAATTACTTAAATTTAAATTATTTAAGTAGGTAAAATTAAGTTTAAATTATTAATTAACTAATTACTTACTAGGCTGTTACTAGGTGGTTATTAATTACTAACCTCTAATTAGTTAGCTCTTTTAATGGTTTTTTCTTTTTATAGTAAACTATTACTTACTTTATTAGTCCTTCATTTTTTACTTAGTTAAGGGTCTTATTTTTAACTTAATTAAAAGTTTTATTTTCTATTTAGTTAGTTATATAGGTAGCTATAATATTTCTTCCTTATTAAAGTAGAGTATTTAAATAAGAGTAAGTAGGGTATTAAGCGGTGACTTATTGCTTAGCCTAGTATAAATGCCGTTTAAGTAAAGGTTATTATAAAGGTCCTTAAAAAGTTTTAACTTAACTTACTTAAGGTAGTTACTTTAGTCTTTAAAGGTTTAATAAAAGTATTAAAAGTATTTATTAAGGTTAAAATTAAGGTTATTAATAAACTATTAAACTTTATTATTATTAATCTTAATAGCTATATATTTTTTTTTATAGGTATTACTAATATACTTTTTTAATTTATTTTTTAATTTAAACTTCTTTATTTTTCATTAAAATAATATAAGTAGGAGTATTAATATATACCTATATTAGTTATAAATAATTTTATTTTTAAAGAGAATTTAGGACTATAAGTAGCTATAATATTAAAGTATTTCTATTAATAGTTGTAAGAGAGAGAGAGAGAGAGAAGTTAAAAGAATGTATAAAAGTTACTAACTTAATTAATTACTTAAATAATATAAGAGTAAGTAGGTAAGTAAATAGGTTGGTAAGTAGGCTACTAAATACTAGTTTAAAGGTTTTAAGGGCTTAATTTATTAGTTATAAAAAAAAGAGAGAAAAAGAGAGAAAAAAAAAGAGAAGTTAATAGAGTTATAAGACTTACTTAATAAAGGGGTCCTACTTAGTTAATTAAATTTACACTTAGGTAGCCTAGATAACTTACCTTCTTTAAGTTATAATTATAATAGTAGTATTACTAATTTATCCTTTTTAGATTATAATAATAAAGTAACTTTATTAATCTATCCCTTAAAAGGATTTAATATTTAAGTAGCTTAAACGATTTTTATACTTAGTTATTAAAAGCTAATTAGTAACTAATTAATAATAGTTAACTTAGTTTATATATAAAACTTAATAGTTGAAAGTAATATAAATTAGTAATAGTTAAAAGGTCTATTTAACTAGGTAGTAAAGTATTTAGTTAAGTTAGTTAGACTTATTAACTAAGCTAGGTGGTCTATATATATATATAGGCCTACTAGCCTTATTTATAATAGTTAATCCATTACAGCCTATTATTCCTATAAATACTTTTATAACTTAATAAATAATTATTTTATATAAATTAATATTTTTATAAATTATATTAAAAATCTTAAAAATTAAACTATTATATTTATTAAAAACTTAAAAATAATAATATAAAATTAAAGATATTATTATTAATTTATTAGTTATAAAAACTTTTAACTAATAATTACTTTTATAATTAAATTTAATATAAATAAGTATTATATTAATATTACTTTTATAATTTTATTTATATAATTAAAAATCTATTTTATATTTAATTTTATACTTTTAAAAGCTTATTAATATATAAATATAATACTCTATTTAAAAAGAATTATTTAAAATTCTATTAGCTTTATAATATTAATTCTATTAAATTTAAAATATTAAAATTATAATTTTAACTAACTATAAATCCTTAAAGATTATTAATATTAAAATAAACTAACCTTTTAAATTATATACTTTTAAATATTATAAAATATTATAATATTTATATTATATATTATATTAAAAGATTAATATTTTTATAAACTATTTATTTTATCCTTTAAAAATATAATTTTAAAATATTACTCTTTATTTTAAGTAAAAAAGAAAAAACTTATTAAAATAAATTTATAAACTTTATTAATTAAATAAAATAAATCTTTAAATAATCTATAAGTATTTATATAAAGAAATTAACTTACTTAAAATTATTAAATTTAAATAAATATAAAAATACTTTATAATATTTAGTAATTACTTATATAAAATTTAAAAGTATTAATACTTATTTAATAACCTTTTATAAAATAAAACTATTCTTTTAATAACTTTCCTTCTTTTAATTTTTAAGTTTAATAATTTATTAATAATTATTAAAAACTCTATTTTAATTATAATTATATTATAATTAAAAATATTTTATAAAGTATTTAAAAGTATTAATATTTAAAGATTATTTTATTATATAATAAATAATTATAAAATATAAAAATATTAATTAATAAAGTTTTTTATTTAATATTTCTTAACTTTAATTTAATTATATTATTAATATTTTTAATATACTAAATAATTAATTTTATATTTATAAATAAAGTTTTTATTTTTATAATAATTAAATATATTATTAATTAAATTAAAATTAAAGTTATATTTAATATAATTTATAAAACTATATTTATATTAATAAAAAATTATTAATATTTTAAAACTTTAAAAAATAAATTTAAATAATATAAACTATTTTATAAATAAAATTACTATAAGTTAATATTACTATTATAAATTATATTTAATAAATTTAAAAAATAATAAAGTTAAAAAATAATAATATTATTTTTAATTTATAAATTATATATTATATATATATAAAACTTATAAAATAAAAGAAAAAGCTTTTATAAAATAATTAATAATTAATTATAAGGTATTAATTATAAAGAATTATATAATTAAACTTAAAATATTAAAAGATTAAATTTATACCTTTTAAAAAATAAAGCTTTATTTTATATTTTTACCTTAAATAATTAAATATTATAAATATATTAATAAATATATAAATATAAATCTTTCTATAATAACTTATAAATAATTATTATTTATTATATTAAAATATTTATATTTTTAAAACTTTAATAAAATTCTTTTAAAATAAATATAATAATATAAACCTTTTAATATATATTAATAATAAATACTTTATACAAAGTTTATAATATATTAATAAAATAATATTAAAAAATAAAAATAAATTATTAAATTAATATAATTAAAAACTAATTAAATAACTATTTTAACTAATAGATTTTATTAATTATAATTTATTATTACTATTTATTTCTTAATATTTTATTAATTATATAAATTTTATAAATTTAAATAATTTAATTAAATTTAATAATTAAACTTTAAATTAAAATAAAAGTAATTTAAAAAATAAAAAAATTACTTAAATTAAAACTTAAATTTAAAACTTTTATTATAATAAATTTAAACCTTTTAATTTAAATTTTATCTTCCTTTCTTTTAACTTTATAACTTTTTAAATTAATATAATTAAAATTTAAACCTTAAAGTATATTATTATTATATTATTTTAATTTAATTAATAAAAATAAATTTAAATAAATTATAAAAAAGAATAAGATTTTAAAAGTATTTTAATTAATATTATTAAAAATATAATTTATATAAATAGATTAAAAATAATCTATTCAAGGAAAGAGATAATATAAATTTATAATCTAATTATATAAGTAAACTTTATAAATAATTAAAACTATATATTTATAGGTATACTTTAATAGTAAATTAAAAAAAATAATAATCTAACTATCTATACCTTTAAACTTTAGAATCTTTATGAATTTTAGCGTTCTAATATGTGGGTACGGGTAAGATATACATCCCTATACCTATAAACCTTTGAAATGTATGTCGCCTGTTGCACAGTGGGGGGGACACAGTCCACTGCAACGACCCGAAGGCTCCCGCACGCACTCAAAGTCTGGATCAAGGTCATGGATGTCGTCCCGGGGAGCGGCGCGCATGTGATCACCGTGTCTTGGGACCTTGAAACAGGGACGGATCCTCCCGCGTCACCGACCCGTCGACAGCTCAAAGATCCAGGTCATCTACATCCGCGGCGACGGGAAGCACCCACCCGTAGATCGGGCATTTCTCTCTGGGCGACTGCGTCCCGAAGCGAAATGGGGCGGCCGGTGACCAACTTGCTTTCGAGGAGGTAGATATGTTGATGATTAGCAGTGTGTCTTCGATGTTCAATGATAGCGAGGGCAGGGACTGGTTTTTGATGGACATCCCAATGCTTCAGGGGATGGCTCCGTCGGCGGCATGATATGACTGCGTCAGGAAATTCGGAGTCAGCTTGAAGTGTTTGTACGTTAGACAAGACGTTTCTTTGGAAATAGTCTGTGGTAGAGGTCGGTGGTGACGGAATATCGATACCGAGGTTCCAAAGTTCTCTTACTAGGATCACTTGGGCGGCTTCTCGTTACCAGAGGATCCCAATAAGATGGATCAGAGTGGTCTACTCTGGTAACAAGTCAAATGACTTCAGGCAAGTAAAAGCTTTCGGTCTAGCGCATCGGTTTTGGACATGCTAGGACTGGAGGTGACATCTGTACGAAGTTATTTGCTAGTAAGACTTCCACATTAACTCGAGATATAAAAGTAATAATATAGATAGCCTATATCTTACTATCCCCCTACTCTTATTAATTTTATATCTATATTTATATATAAATATATCTATACTTACTTTATATATACTCTTTATTTTCTTTATAAAGGATTTTTTTTAAATTATTAAACTTCTTTTAAATATACTTTTAATTATTATAAAAATATATTTTAAATTTAAATTACATAATATTTTTATAATAATAAAAGATAAAATATTAATAAATAAAGTCTATAAAATTTAATATATTTTATATTTAATTATTTAAAATTATTTTAAAATTATTAAAGTTATTTTAAAATAATAATATTAATAAAAATTTTTAATTATTAAAAATTAATTAATAATATTTTTAATTAATTAAAATAATTTTAATTATAAGTTAATATATTAAAAATTAAAGTTTTAATAACTTATTTAATCTTTAATAATAAAAATATTATTTTATTTAGAAAAAATAATTAAAAATATTTTTATTTTATTACTTTATTTTTAAAATTATAAATATTAATAAGTTAAAGTTAAATAATTTAGAGTTATTATATAAAAATATATTTTTATATAATTTAATTTTACATAACTTTTATTATAAAAATAATTAAATTAATTAATTATTAGAATATAAATAAAAGATTAATAAAAGAAAGTTTAAAGGTTTTAATCTTTAAATATTTAAAAAAGTAATTTATTAAAGAAAAACTTTAATTTATATATATAGATTTTATTTTTAAATATATTTTTATTATAATAAATTTTTAATTTCTTTAATTATTTTTAAAAATTAAATATATAATAATAGTAATTTTTATAATTTTAAAATTATTAAAACTAATAATTTATAATAATAAAAAAGGGTAAATAAAAAGTTTATTATAATTTATTAATTAAAGAAAGTTTTTTTATTTAAAATAATTTTAATAAATTTATTAAAATAGTATTTTTTAATAATTAATAAATATTATATATATATAATATTTAATTTTATATAGAAATACTTTTTAAATAAAGTATATATTATTTTTTTTATTAATATATTATTTTTATATATTTTAATTATTTAATATTATAGATTAAGTTAATTAGATAGATTAATAGTTATTAGTAGGTTAGAGCTATTTATATAAGCTAGCCTACTAAATAGGTCGCCTTATTAGACGTAGCTTTACCACCCCTTTTAAAGAGGTAATATATATACTAACTAAGACTAATATAACTATTTTATAAATAATTACTATTCCTTTTATATATATAAATAGAAAGCTAACTAATATTAATTAATAATTATTTAGTAATTATAGAATAATAAAGTTAAAGAGATAAATTATTATTATTATTATAAAAAGAGTTTTTAAAATATTTAAAACTCTACTTATAAATAGTAATATTTATATTATAATTAATTATAATAAAGTTTTAGAATATTTAAAACTTTATTAAAGGAGATTAAATTATAATTATATAATTTTAAAATATTTAAAACTATATAATTATAATTATATTTATTATATAAATTATAAATAAACTTTTTATTAAACAATTTAATTATAAATATATTAATTAAATTTTTATAATAATTATAATAACTATTTTTATTTTTATAACTTTTATACTCTCTTACTTTTATAACTTCTATATTAATTATTAGTTCTTCCTCTTTATAACTAATAGTATACTATAAACTATAATTTATCTTTTCTTACTACTTATAATAATAGAAAAATCTTACTTGTATACTTACTTCTATATTTATAACTTAATAAGTTAAGTAATCTATTATATAAATTATATAATATTTATAAAAATATATTAAAATTATATAAATATAGTATAATTAATTACTTATTTAAGTATAAGTATAAAGTATAATATAAATATAATTAAATAAGGTATAATTAAATACTTTATATTATTTATTAAAGTTATATATAATAATATTTATTTATTTAAATATAAAATTATTTTAAACTTTAAGTTAAAATAGGTTTCTTTTTTAATCATTTATCTAAATTAAATTAATAACTAATCTATTTATATAATTAACTTACTTATAATTTTTAATATATTATAAATTTAATAATTAGTATATTTATTAAATGTAAGAAAATAAAGTTAATTAAACACTCTATTATTTATTATAATAGAAAATAATAACTCTTTAAAAAAGAATATAACATTAAAAGTAATATATCTATATATTTAAAAATATAACTTACTTTATTATAAATAACTTTATAATAATAGATAATATTTATATAAAGTTTAATATTATTAAAAGATATAATTAGAGATAAATTAAAATATATAAAGTATAATAGTATTAATTATTATAAATTTAATAGTAGTTATTAACTTATTTAATTAACTTAATATATATATTTTAAAATTTATAAATAATAATTACTTTATAATAATAATAGATAATAAATTATTATATAAATTTAAGGTAACTTTTATTAAATAAATTAAAATATATATTTTAAGTTATATATATATTATATATATTAAAGAAATTTATATAAAATATAGTATTTATATTAAATTAAAATATAATAATAATATTTATTTATAATTATATTAATTATTAATTATTAAAAGCTTTTTAATAACTTTAATAAAAGTTTAAGGATATAAAAATTAAAGTTAAGTTATAAATATATATATAATAAAAGAGCCTTTAAAATAAAGATTATTTTTACTTTATAATCTCTTTAACCTTTTAAAGTTTAATAAATATTTTTATTAATATTAAAAAAGATATTAAAATTATTAAAGTTATTAGTTTTAAATAGAGGATAAAGTTAAGATTAATTATTTTTATAGTTTAAATCCTTCTTTTTATAATATATATTTTTAAATAATTTAAATTTAATTTAATAAATTAAAAAGGTAGTAATTATTAAACTTTCTTAAAATAAAAGTTAATACTATACTAATTATTATTTAACTATAATTCTTAATATTAATATTAAATAATAGAAAATAATATTAATATATATTAAAAGAATAAAATATTTCTATTTATAAAGAAACTTAATAAATTTAAATACTTATTTTTAAGAAATTATAATAGATTTATATAAATATAAACTTTATATATTTTAGAAAAGTATTAATAATTTTAATAGTAATAATTATATTAGGAAGGAAATAGTGTAAGAACTTTTTTAAACTTATAGTATAAGAACTAATATTTACTTATAAGTATCCTTTTAGTACTTTTAAGTGTAAGATATTAGAATATTTAAGTATACTACTATTATATTTTATATTTAAAGGATAACTACTAGCTTTAAAAGATAATAACTATATAATTTTATTATTTCAAAAGATATTTAATAATATTATAAATTTAAATAAAATAATAAAGTTTATTAAAACTTAAACTAATTATATTAAATAAATTAATAAACTTTATAATTTATTAAATAATAAGATATACTTAATATTCTATATATATATAATATATAATATTATATTAAATTAATTTTATATTATATTTCTTTTATTTTAATAAAAGGTTAAAATATACTATATTTATTTAATTAAATATAATTTTATATTTTAAAATATATATTTTATATTAAAGAATTACTTTAAAATAAACTTTAATTATATATAATACTTCTTTAATTAAAATAACCTTATATATATAAATATATAAAATAATTTAATATATATTAATAAAGGTTTATAAAAGTTCTTTAAGCTTTATTTAATAAACTTTAATTATATTAATAAGTATTTAAATTAGAATTTTAAGGATTATAAATTCTATATACTACTATTATTTAAGCCTATTTAAATATATCTAAGTTTAACTATATATTATTTATATTAATTAAATTATATAAATATTTATTTTAAGATTTATATTCTTTTAACTTTTAATTTAAAATTTATTAAATTAATAATTCTATATTAATAATAAGTTAGTAATTTTTAAATATAATAACTTTAAAGTTATAGAATATAAAGATAAAAGAATATTAATTAAAAATTAAAGTATATTATATTAATTATAAATATAATAATAATAGATATTATTTATATAAAAAAGTAGATTTAAATATAATAGTAGAAATAACTAGCCTTTATATAGTTTATATTAAGATAGTAGTAAACTCTTCTATAATTAATATAGTAGTAAAAGTAGCTATTATAAATAAAAAGGATTCTACTAATATAATAATTATTATAATAAAAGATAGTAAAGTAAATACTATTATATATATAATAAAAAGACTATTAATTTATTTATTACCCTTTTAAAATAAAATAATAAATTAATAATAATTTTAATATATATATTTAATATTATAATAATAATAACTTAAATAATATATATATTATCTTTTAATTAACTTTAAAAGTTAATTTAAATAAAAATAATTAGAATAATAAAGATTAAAAGTATAAAAATATATAATTATTACTTTATTAATATTTTATATAATATAATAATTATATAATATATTATAAATACTTTATTTCTTTATATTATATTTTTAAATAAAATAAAGGATTTATTATATTTAAAGATATTAATCCTTTATTATAATTTCTATTAAAAAATACTTAAGATAGAAATTTTAAAGTATTATTCTAAGTATAAATATTATTAAATATTGAATAATAAATTATAATTAATATTTAATACTATAATATAAAATTTAAATATATTATTAAATATAAAGTAAGTAGGATAGGTTATTATTAAATTTAATAAGGGTATAAAGATTTCTTCTTTTAAAACTATTTATATTAAACTTTCTATTAGAATTATTATTTTTATATTATTAATATATCTACCCCTTTTCTATTATATTTAAAGGATATTAATAAGTTATATATTTTCTTTAATAATATTATAAATTAGATTATTTAAAGAAATTATAATAGTAAAATAATTTTTTCTAATTATATATAAATAAGGATATCTATAGTTTTATATATTTAAATAAAATATTATAGTTTTCTTTATTAAAATAAAATTATAATAACTCTATTATTATTTTAAATATTTATTAATAAACTAACTATATTAATTATTTAAATAAACTAATTATAAAGATATAAATATTAATATACTAAATATAATTATTAAGTTTTATTATTATTATTAACTTTATAATTTAATTTTAAAATAATTTAAGTTTTTTAAAGGATAATTATAACTTTAATTATAAATTAATTATTAATATAGTTTATTTTAATAGAAAATTAACTTTCTATATAATAAATATAATAAGTTTTTTTAAATTATATACTTCCTTTAATTTCTATTAATATAGAAAATATAGAAATATTATATAAAATATAAATTAATATATATTTAAAACTATTAAATCTATTAATTTATAATATTAAAATAAACTTTACCTTTATAAAGTTTAAATTTAAAGTAAAGATTATAAAATTATATATAAATAAGTTTTATAAAAGTTTATTAATTTATAAAAAAGTAGAATATTATTATAGGTTATTAAAATATATTTTAAAATACTATCTATAAAAATAATAAAATTAATAAGTTAAAATACTATCTTATAAATAATAATAAAAGCTATTAATAATATAATAAATTTAAATAAACTAATATTAATATTATTAATATTTAAAGTATACCTTTAAGTTTATATAAACTCTCCTTTTATATTATTTATACTCTATTAAATAAAATTAATTTAAAAGGTAATAAAATAGTATACTAATATATTATAAAGTAATAAATATAAAATATAATAAATATATATAATAAATTAAAAATAATAAAGACTTTAATACTATTTATTTAAAGTAATACTTATATATAATATAAAAGGAAGGATAATAAAGACTATATAAAATAATTATAGTTAATAAATATAATATAATACTAAATCTACTAAATAAACTTATTAAGTTCTACTTTATAATTATATAACTATACTTTTAGAATAAAAATATTAAAATTAATTATAATAGAATAGAATTTATAAATAGAAATAAGAATAGATTAGTTTTAATAATTTATAGTATTATATAATATTATAAATAATTCTATTAATATTATTAAAATATAAAAGATAAAGATATCTATTAAAATTTAAAAATAAGTTTAAAGTACTTATTATATATATTTATATAATATAGAAGGAGAAAAATAACTATATATTAACTTTAAAACTTTAAAAATAATATAATATATATTATTAAAATACTATTTAAAAGTTTAATATTATTAAAATTATAAACCTAATTAAAAATAATATCTTTATATTTAAAATATATAATAAATAAAAGTATAATAAAATTTATATATTTAAAGCATATAATATATAAAATTAAAGATAAGAACTTTAAGCTTTATAAGAAATTCTATATAATTATATAAGGGAATAATAATTTAAAAAAAAGTATCTTTATAGAATTACCTATAGTTTAATAAACTAATTAATAATTTATATTAATTATCTTAACTTTATTAATAGAATCCTATAAGATAGTAATAGAGGGTTAGAATATTACTTAAATATATTTATAATTAAAGTTTAACTTTAAGTATATTATTCTTACTTATCTCCTTATTAAACTCTAACTTAAATACCCTTTTAAGATTATAATATAAATAATTAAACTACTTTATAACTTTATTAAGTTTAAAGTTTATTAATATAAAATATAGTAAAGTTATTATATTAATATATTAAAAATAGAAATATTAATATTTAATTTATATTTATTAATAATAAATCTAAAGTATTTATTAAATATATTTAAGATAATAGCTTTATAGATTAATAATACTCTAACTTTAACTATTAAAGTCTTCTTTAAGTTTTATAATAAAAGGTAAAAAGAGAAGATTTTATATAAGTTAAAGGAAAAGTTAATTAAAGATAACTTACTTAATTTTAATAAAGTCTATATAATAAAGGAGAGTAATTAGATATATATTTAATAAAAGGATTAAAGTATAAAGATTAAGTTAATTAATATAAAAGTATTAAATTAAATATATTACTATATTAAATAAAGTATATAAAGTATATCTAGTATTAATATACTAACTAAAAGTCTTATTTAATTTATTAATTATAATATAATTATAAAAACTAATAGAAAATAACTATATAAAGTTAAATAAGTATCTAAAATAATAAATAAAAACCTTAATTAAGAACTTTAATATATATTAATTAACTTAATAAAGACTAAGTTAATAGTTTTATAAATAGATTATTTATTAATAATACTAACCTTAACTTATAAATTAAATTTATAATTATCTTAATAATTAAAAATAGATAATAATAAAATATATTAAAATATAATTAATAATATTATCTATTAATCTTTTATTAAATATAAATATATTATAAAGAGTATATTAACCTTTAAAATTTATAAAATAGTTAATAAATTTAATATAATAATAGTTATTTTTACTATACTCTATAAGGTTACTAACTATTTAAGGATAGACTATATACCTCTTATTATCTATATAGACTTATTTTTATTTTATAAATACCTTATTAAATTAAAAACTATAAAAGAAATACTTAATAATTAATATAATAGTACTTTATTAATCCTATAAATAAAGAAAATTAATAAAATTTATTAAATTTATAGAAATAATAACCCTATTAATATAATAATAAAGTTAATATTAAATAAAGCCTTAAAAACTTATTTTTATTAATAAACTTCACTTAAAGTATAAGGATATATTAATTAAAAGGTATTAAAACCTAATCTTTAAAGTTATTTATAAAAGTACTTTTAGAACAATTAATTACCTTAATAAAATTAAAGAATATTAAAATTTATAAAAAAGTAAAATAAAGAAGTTTATAAGTTAAAAATAGGGTAATAATTAAAAGAAAGACTATAAAATTATAGATTATAATAAAAGGAATTAATAAAAGTTTAAATCTATATTATATTAATTATTTATATCTTACTTTATAAAATAATACTATTAATTAATAATTAACTTTATATCCTTTTAAAAGTAAACCTTATAATTAAAGTTTAAATTAATAGTTTATATTAATAGGGTTAAAAGTATATATATTATTTATTATTATATAGATACTTAAATTACTAATTTATATATAATAAATATCTTTAATTAAATTTTATAGTTATAATACCTATATTATTAATTTATTTAAAGAGTATTATATTATAATATAACTAATAATAATAATATAATAATAATATAATAATTATATAATAATATTATAATAAACTTTTATTCTAAAAACTATAAATAGCTAAGCTTTTATTTTTATTAAATAATCTATAATATTAGGGTTAGGGTTATAAAAGTCTATAAAAGTCTATAAAAGTCTAGATTTATATTTATTTATATTATCCTATAAATAATAGAAGCACAAACCTATATATATATTTAAAAATAATTACCTATATACTTAAATCTAGAATTTAAGGTAAATAATCTTATTAAAATTAAAAGATTTATATATATAAAGTAGTATATTTATCCTAACCCTTTAAAGTAATAATTAGAATTAAAATATATAGACTAAACCTCCCTAATAATAATAATAATACTTTAAGTATACCTTTATTTAATAAAAATATAGTAGAGTGGGAAGTTTTATAATTTTAAATTAGAGTATAAAAGGGTTTAAGGTTTAATTTAATTTTAAAGGAATTTCTTTTTTTTATTTTTCTTTATAGATTTTAAATAGATTAATATTATAATTTTAGAGACTATTAATATAAGTTAAACTAATTAGATAGGTTAATAGTTATTAATAGG
This sequence comes from Diaporthe batatas, assembly GCF_019321695.1. Lineage (NCBI taxonomy): Eukaryota > Fungi > Ascomycota > Sordariomycetes > Diaporthales > Diaporthaceae > Diaporthe > Diaporthe batatas. The sequence goes on along the minus strand of NW_025408555.1, from coordinate 1,898,148 downwards.
CTAGAGCTGCTTATATAAACTAGCCTATTAAGTAGGTTGCCTTATTAGGTATAGCTTTACTACCCCTCCTAGAGAGGCGATACATACACTAACTAAGACTAATATAATTATCTTATAAATAACTACTATTCCTCTTATATATATATATAGAAAGCTAACTAATAAATATAATAATATTTAATTTATTTAAAATTACTTTTAAAAAATATTTATATTAATAAAATAATTATAATTTATTTATAATAATAATAATAAAAATAGTTTTTATTATTATTATAAAGTTTATTAAAAGGTTTTAAAAAAGTTAAATATACTCTTTAATTAATAAGTAATTAGTTTTAATTACTTTTTATTATTAAATATTAAATAATTATTTTATTAAGGAAATCTATTAAAAAAATTAAATTAATTAAAGAAAAGTTATTATAAAATTATAAATTATTTTTATATTAATAAATATTTTTATTTATTATAAAATATTAGTTTTTAACTTTTAAATAATTTTAAAATTATATAAAATAATAATTTAATATACTTTTAATAAAATATTAACTTTATAATAAACTTTTAAAAAAATTTGAAAAATTAGGATTAAAAGACTTTAATTTAATAATATTTATATAAAAAAATTAAGAGTTAAAGAAGAAAATTAAGTTTATAAAAAGAATTTAAAGATAAAAGATAAAATTTAATTTAAATAAACTTTTTATTAATATTAAAATTATTAAAAAAGTTTAAATTAAAGTTAAATAAATATTTAAAAAAAATAATAATAATAATTAATTAAATATATTAATAATTAAAAAAATAATAATTATAATTATAATATTAGAGGGGGTGGAGAGAAGGTATGGTTAGTGAGGGATAGGTAGTGTAATTAGGGGGATAGTGAGATGTGGGCCGCCTACGTTAGACCTAGATTAACCGATCAACTATCCAAACGAGGACAGGTTCGAGAGAGCCTCAACGGGACCTCAAATTGGCTCACGGTGTTCTGCATGCGGTCTGTGACGCCTACAGCTCTTTCTCTGCAGAGCCCACTGGTGACAGGAGACAGCCTCACTGAAGAAGCCGACTGCAGCTTCCCGCAACAAGTCAAAGCAATGTGCTCAGAGATAATGGCTCCAGATCGCCCTGGCTACAGCATGAGGCGGACACTGACTTCATCTTCTTTGTGCTGACATGCAGCTGTCCGTAACCGCCTGTTGTCAGCCTTGGGTCATGAGCCCATGATTTTCAAGGTTTGTTCTCTTGCATTTTGAAGGAGGGGTCCAAAAACTATAGATTTGACAGACTTGCCTGAGCAGCCATCCAAATGCTACTCAAAGTGTTGCAACTTTGAAGGTCGTCATTGTCACGTTTTCTTCAGCTCAGCTCTTTCCTTCCGTTTTCTGTGACCGTCGTCATCTGGTAGGCCTCTTGCTTGGGCTGCGGGGAAAGTGCAGGTCCCTCCAAGCTGGGCCAAACTGCAGCCCCATCCAGGTCAAGCTCTAGGTCAAGCTCAAGGCCAGTCGCAGCTTCGTCCCATGCCAACCCAACCCCCACCTAGCAGCTGCGTTTCTGCGATCACAACTTCACCTTCAATCAAACGTTTCGTTCTAACTTTTTTGTCCAGTTGACCACCCTCTCTCCCACACCAGCACCCCACCTCTTGGCCAGCGGCTCCCCGGCCGCTCACCTTGGCCATCAGTCTCAACACTGGCCCGCCCTCCTTGGAGTGCTAACGACTTGAAGGTGTGAGACGCAAACCTTTGGTCAAGCTCAACCGCCACCTTTCCCACCGCCACCGACATCGTCACCATCTTCCACATTACGGCGTCGTCGCTCGAGCCCTCAGCCTGCCAGTCAAGCCAACATGGAGGTACACACACACGGTTGGCCTCGACACCTGGCTGAGGACGCCGTCAAGAAGAGGCTCCAGCCTTTCATGGATGTTCTCGGCATCGCAGAGCACACCTTTACTTGCGACAAACCCCGAAACCAGCAATGGGCCAACCTTACCTTCCTCGACGTTTCCAAGGCCGAGGCATTCCTGCATAGGCATGGCACAGAATTCCTTCCGCCTCGAGGCCACGCCGGCACTGCTTCCATGGTCAATGGTTATGGGAACCACAGACGCCAGAAAGGGGTGCAGCTCAGAGCCAGGCTGCAGCTCATGGGCTGCGATATCCTCTGCTCCAAGAGCAAGCCAAAGTCCATCCCCAACGCCGTCCCCGGTAAGCCCAACGATATCACCTTGCGGGCGTTGAAGCATGCAGCAGCAGAGAAGAACAACCCAACCCGCCACATCGAGATCGCCAAAGGCCCATTGGTTTTCGACTTCGCCTCCATTAGCTGCGGCCACACCACATTCGTCGGCGAAGACCTCGTATACATCCCCGAGGTCGAGTTCCAGGATATGGGTACCGCAAAGTTCACCAGGCAGACCTTACTCATCAAGCTTGAGAGCCAACGCGTCATCAGGATCCCCCTGAATACTGTTCAAGATCTCGTCTGCAGTTTCCAGCATACCCTCACCATCACCCTCGCCGAGGAACCCTCCTTCTTCCAGGGCATGGACCAGATGCAAGACCTCTTCAGGGAGTTGGCCATCTCGGTCGGTGGCCGGCCTCCCAACTTTGGGCCCACACGTACGCGCTTGTGCGCACTCGACGGCCAACACGCCAAAGTCGTCGGCCAGTGTCTTGTGTATCAGATTCGGCTGTCGGGTGACGGCCTCCAGCGAAAGATCCGGTCGCTCAAGAGCCACGAAGTGATCCCATTTGTCTCCTACGACTTGCTCACCCTGAGGACGGCCCCGCTGCATCTGGGACCGTCATCCAGAGCCATGAGCAAGCTGATGAAAGACTTGGCCGTCGACGCCTATCCAGACCAGCTCCCCTTCGGCATTTTGTTCCAGCTACAAGCCATGGCCACCAATGCATACTTCCACCCAGGCACGGTCCTAGCACTGGCAAAGGAACTGCGCCGTATGTTCCTCGCAGACAAGGCGGCGGGCAGGCGTCCCATCTCGGTTGAGGCCATGAAGAAGCTCATGAAGGAGACTCCGTGGCCCAAGCCTCACGGTGACCCATCAATGTTCGAGGTTCAGGCCATCGTGGAGTACCTTCGGGAAACAGAAGACAAAATGGGCAACAACGAGGTTTTTCGGCAGGGCCTGATGGGCCCTACCCGGAACCTGGCTCTGATCCACAGAGTCACCATCACCCCGACCCGCAGCACCCTACATGGCCCGGAACTCGAGACGAACAATCGAATTCTCCGCAAGTATCCGGACCACCACGAATACTTCTTGCGGGTCCAGTTCTGTGATGAGAACGGCGAGGATCTCTTCTTCAACCCACAAGTCAGCATTGACAATGTGTATGACAGATTCAAGGAGGTGTTCCGCAAGGGCTTCGTGATTGCTGGTAGGAAGTACGAGTTTCTCGGATTCTCGCACTCGTCTTTGCGATCTCACTCGGCATGGGTAAGACTGGCTCCCCTCCTTTTCTGTATTCACTTCTTTCCACTGTCCCTCAAATTTACCTTTGTTTGGAGTTCGACCGTGATGTTGTCTCTGCTCTCGTTACCCATTTGTCGACATCTCAATTGACAACACTTTTAGTTCATGGCCCAATTTGTCGCCAATGGCATACCACATGCCTACTTCAACGTCATCGGCGACTTGGGACAATTCGGCGCGATTCGCTCACCTGCTCGATGTGCCGCTCGAATCGGGCAGGCGTTCTCTGAAACACCATACTTCATTCCGTTAGATGAATGCGGTGTTACAGTGCGATTGATGGACGACGTGCAGCGGAATGGTCGTGTCTTCAGCGACGGCGTTGGTACCATGTCCTTACAAGTGGTCTACCATATCTGGGATGTCATTCCTCAGACAAAGTCTGCTCCAACCGCCTTCCAGGTCCGATTCAGAGGGTCCAAAGGCATGCTTGCCCTAGACTCCAACTTGGACGGGTCCGAGATTCGCATCAGACCATCCATGACAAAGTTTGAGAGTAACGACAAGCGCAACCTTGAGATATGTGACATGGCCTCCAAGCCGATTCCATTGGTGCTCAACCGCCAGATTATCAAGATCTTGGAAGACATGGGATGCGCCAGCGCTTGGTTCTTCCGCATGCAGAACATGGAACTGGCCAGACTTCGAGAAGTAACAGCGGATGCATACAACGTGGCCAAGTTTCTCAGACACCAGAATGTGGGTGACACGATGCGGCTCCATCGTTTGATCACACTGTGTGAAAATATGGGGGTTGACTACCGCAAGGAAAGCTTCCTTCGCTCGGTGGTCGAGGCTCTGGTACTCCGCGAGCTGCGCCTGCTGAAACACAAGGCGAGAATCCCGATTAGAAAAGGAATCACCTTGTTCGGCATCATGGATGAGACGGGCTTCCTCCAGGAGAATGAGGTCTACATCACTTATGATACAAAGGGCGACCGCTTCGACGAACCGCCTGGCCCTGGGCCCGTGGTCGTCACAAGGTCTCCTGCTCTACACCCAGGTGATATCCAGGTTCCGTGCAACGTTGTCCCGCCACATGACAGTCCGCTCCGAGAATTGTCGAATGTCATCGTGTTCAGTCAGCACGGCCAGCGTGACCTCCCATCTCAGCTTTCAGGTGGAGATCTTGACGGTGACATCTTCAATGTCATATGGGACGAGGAGGCCATGCCTCAGGAAACCTTCCAGCCCGCAGACTACGCTCGTGTGGCACCGGTGGACCTTGGTCGTAAGGTTGAGCGGGAAGACATGGCAAACTTCTTCATTGATTTCATGAAGCTCGACCACCTAGGCGTCATCGCAACCCGCCACATGATCCTGGCCGACCAGCATACCGAAGGGACACGCCACGAAGAATGCAAAATCCTCGCTGGGTTTCATTCTACCGCCGTGGACTTTTCCAAGACTGGTGTTGGGGTGAACCTGAAGGAAGCGCCTCGTCCAAACAGATTTCGACCTGACTTGTGAGTTTGATATCAGAATTTCCTACGCTCCCCCTCACTTTGTGTCCGACTTGATCAGGTCGCAAACGCTTTCCCACCCATACTGCCTGTTCATACATTAAGCCCTCGAACCCACGCGATGTAATTCCAATCCTTGATAACTGGTCAGAATCAAATTTGTACTGACAACTTGTTGAAGTCTTGCTTCAGGTCCAGATTGTCGCGTGGTAGATAAGTCCGAAATCGAGCTCGACCAATACATCATCGAAGAAGCGGCGGACGAAGAGGAGGATCAGTTCAGCCGCCCGCGCCATGTCTTCTACAAATCCGAGAAGCTACTTGGTCACCTCTTTCGTGCCATCGACGAGCAGAGAATCTGGCAGCAGGATATCAAGTCCAAGGTGCCTGCCACTGGAGGCTCATCCTTCTGGGATGACTTCCTCAGCAAGACCCGGCCGCACTACGAGGCCATCGTCGACGACCCACGCGGCTGGGTCTCCCGCCTCGAAACGGCGCGTGAGATTCGCGGGTGGTACGAAGAAGCAATTTCCACGGCGATGGGCCAGTACTCGTCCCATCCGACCAAGCCCCTGAGGGAGCTAGAGGTGTTCATCGGCAACGTGCTGAACAAGTCGGGCGTGCAGACGCAACGGCAGCGCGACAGCAGCATCAAGCTCAAGGACGAGATGAGCCGCATCGCGACGTGGATCACACGGCAGATGCGCAAGGTCAACCACGACGCGGAGGGCAACGTCGCGCCCCCGACGGGCTACCAGACCGAGCTCGACAACCTGCACCTGTGCCTGGCCTGCGTGCATGCCGGCTGCGAGGAGACGGCCGGCCCCAGGGAGAGCAGGTTCGAGGGCATGCAGAGCTTCAGGATCGTGGCGGCGTGCGCCCTGCTCTCGGAGATCAGCCTGTTTGACAATGGCCAGCAACGTGCCGGCGGCGGGGGTGGCTTTGTCGGCGTTAGTGGCGGCCGGCGGAATGCTGCTGCTGCGATGAATGGGCGGGGGAGATATGCTATGGTTCCGCCGCCGGCGGAGGGCGGTCTGCCTAATTGAGAACGTGGTGGGAGAGACATGTCTGGGTGGAAGAATGAAGGGGTGAGCCTGCGGGTGTGTGCTCGTTGGTACCTAGGTACTTAATTGCTCTTGATAGGAGGAGCGAGCTGTTTAGTGCTGGAAATTCAGCGAGGCCATTTCAGGCCGGGGCTGTTCCCTGAGAAGAAGCAAAGGCAGCTTTGATGAATGGGCTGGGCTGCCCCATCCCGATGATACGGAAACGGTGATTAGGATTTCGGTCCGCGATGGGCATCTTTGGTTTGCGACGGCATTTTGGGGCCAGAAAGCTGCTTATTGAGGTTTTGTGGCCTATTTTGTTCGCTTTGTGTTCGGTTTTCGGGGGGGGGGGGTTCTAGCGTGGACGATAGCATGCAGTGTGTGTGTGATTAGATGAAGATGTAGATGTGACTAGATGACTAGGTCAATGACAAGTCTAAGATTTAATTCCTTGGGGATGCTATCAATTGCGTGACAAGGCGGTTCTGGGATGTATTTGGCGCTGACGACGATGAATGGCTTGTCAACCTTAGAAGTGTCAGTCAATAGTTATGTTACCAAAGGACAGGATCTGGATCTTTGAAGCATGTGCTTCAATCAACTTGCAGTAGCAAGAGGCCTTATGAAAAGGTTGTTAGAATTGCAACATCCCAGGATAGGATTGGATGGAGTTTTGCCTTGGATACATGTGGGCTTGTTGAATACTTTTGGCCTCTCTAGATTTAAAATAGGAATCTAACTACCTACGTAGGCAATCTGATTTCGTTTTTGCACAAAGGTTCATGGGGGCGAAATTCCTCGAAACCTAGAGCTGCTTACATTGTAGTAGTAGTCTTTGATCATAGAGAGCTTGTTGTCCAGTTCTATCTTATATCCAGCACAGCAAATGTCCCGAGGTCGTTTGGTCGAATGCTCCGAGGATTCTCCGCCTGAAGAACGGCCTGTCTAGGTACCCTAGGGTACCCAGCGTCCATACTTTCGTTTTCAAATCTTGCTAAATTTGTCTACTGCCCACAGCTGAAAGTTACTTTGACCCCATTTGATACAATCATGCCATCCTATCCGAGGCATGAAATCAGGTCTTGGCACTGGACACGACTAGCACCTTGTTGATCGTATTTTGTCTGTCAATATTACGGATTTCTGCTATGTGCCGTTCGAATTTCTCGGCGGAGAAAAACAAGCATTTCCTCCACGCGCCTTGGGTCGCACTCCGGATTCCTAGTCACATGCACATGTGATCATCCCAGAGACCGCCTCGCTTACCCGAGCTTCCTATCTGACGACCCTGCAATCCCCCCGGAAAGCAACCGATTCGAGCGCCTGTGTCCTCTGCTCGGGGGTGTGGGGAATACTGGGGGGATGACAGCTGCGGCCGAGACGGGCCACGGCACTTGCACCCAAAATGTCACCATCGGGGGCCTCGCACGAGCAACTCTAGTGTGGTATAGGAGAACGCAACGCTCCCATCGCGGGCTGTCGTGCCTCCGGTACCTGAATCAGGTGGCCTTCGATATTGCCAGGTTGGGCGAAGCGCCGGCACCTGAGTGGCCGCTGTGGGGATTTCCCACTTACACACCAGCACCCCCCCCCTGGTCATCGACGTTCATCCCGCGTCTGGCGGGACAGGGGCAGCTATTTGGAGCCTAATTCCCACCAATCGAGGCCCACGAGGACCCGGAGCTTTCTGGCTTCGACGGAAGGCATGGGCCGGCCCCAGCTCGCGGTATTGCCTGGCGCCCGTATCCAGCGACGTGACAGGACATTATGCTGCGAGATGTTTTATAATCGAAGCCAAGCCGTCGATCATGTGTGTGGTTTCCTGATCCCGCATTGAAACACGCCCTCCCCTTCGCGGATCGAGCCGTGATCGACAAAAACCCACCGCGAAACCACAGCAGCAAGCAGCAGCAAGCAGCCCACCATGTTCCTCGGCCGAGTCCTCCGGGGCCTGACGGCGCTCCTCACCGTCGCCAGCCAGCTCCCCGCCGCGGTCGAGGCGGCCTACCCGGACCCGATCGCCTGCACGGGCGCCTGCTGGGCGCACGACCCGGGCGTGGTCAAGAGGGCGTCGGACGGCAAGTACTTCCGGTTCGGGACGGGCAGCAAGATCGGGATATGGACTGCGAGCAGCCTCACTGGGTCGTGGACGTACCAGGGCGCCGCGCTCCCGTCTGGGAGTTCTATTAACCTTGCTGGGAATGATGATCTGTGGGTACGTTTGCGGTTCTCATTTCAAGGTTCTGATGTCTCGACGTCAGAGGCCGGCTCGGCGTCTGAGATGGATGCTATTGTGGAGTCAACTCACAAATCTGCTTTATAGGCTCCGTCGGTCCACCTCGTCGGTAGCACGTACTATCTGTATTACTCGGTCAGTGTGTTCGGCTCGCAGGCCTCTGCCGTAGGCTATGCGACCTCCATGACCATGGAGGTCGGCTCCTGGACGGACCACGGCGCCACGGGGATTGCCAGTTCCTCGGGCAAGCCGTACAACGCCATCGACGGGGCCCTTGTCCAGGCCACGGATGGGAGTTACTACGTGACGTTTGGGTCGTTCTGGTCTGATGGTAGGTCCATTACCCATGCGAGCCCTCTACCTCTGCACCCGGCAGCAGCATTTCCTGACAATGATCAGTCTACATCGCCAAGATGAACAACCCCCCCGCCACTGTCTCCGCATCGGCCACCCAGATCGCGTACAACGGCACGGGCAACCACGCCATGGAGGGTCCCTTCATCTACTACCGCTCGCCGTACTACTATCTCTTCTTCAGCGCCGGCATCTGCTGCGGCTACCAGACCACCAAGCCAGCCCCCGGGGAGGAGTACTCGGTCCGGGTGTGCCGCAGCTCGTCCGTCACTGGGCCTTACACCGATGCCAGCGGCAAGGCGTGCACGTCGGGCGGCGGCACGAAGGTGCTTGAGAGCCATGGGAACGTGTATGGTCCCGGTGGGCAGGGGATACTGGTCGATACTGCTTATGATGGTGCTGTGATGTATTATCATTATGGTAAGTACTCCTGCCCGTGACACACCGGATTTTGCATGCTAACTTGGTTGTTCTCGGCAGCTGACACTCGGGTGGGTCTGGCGGACTCACAATATCTGTTCGGTTTCAACAAGATCTCATGGTCAACAGGATGGCCTGTGCTTTTCTAAGTAGCACAGTCCGTTCGATAAATATACCAACCGACGAGCCACTAGGGTTGAAATGTTTCTCGAATTCTAATTGAAAGATTTACCTAGGTATATGTCGGATTCACAGACTTCACCTATGAGAGTTTTCACAGCCAAAAATTCTATTGCTGTGGGAGGACAAACCGCTTGTTCGACACTGTCACAAAGACCGTGAAATTCTTCGCATTATTGCCTCACTATAATAGTGATGATGCTCGGTAAAGACAGTATGCGAATTTGTGAATGCTTTAATACACTGAAAAGGACGATGCCCAATGTGCTATACTGCCTCATGATTCTCGAACATTCTGCTGGTCATGCTACATTGGCAGCGTTGATACATCGCGCACCATCGTTGCCGTTGGATATCGGCCCGTTTGATATCTTGACAGGGGGCGGGTACACTCCATTCACAGGTACCAATGAGAACTTGAAAATGTGACCGCTATTGTTCTCAGATCCAAACAAGAATCCGTCGTCAGAGGCGTAGACGGCGCCCCACGCGTTGCGCGAAGTCCCGGTGCCCGTGCCCGCCACATCGCCAAAGTTGGCAAGGGGGTTCCAGGCCCCGCTGGTGCGGTTGAACTGCATCAGGATCGTGGCGGTGGGATTCGTCCCGACAGCGCCGAGCCCCCAGAGGAAGTTTCCTCTCCCGGGCACATACGCCCAGTCGATGACCCTGTACGGGCTGGGGTCTGCGATGCCTGACCTGACGATCGTGCCGTATGAGGTCGAGTTTCGCCTCAGATCGACTTGTATCCAGGAGTTCCCCGCATCTGACGCCCAGTATTGCGATTCTTCGTCAACGTCGCCGGCGCTCACGGCCGTCCAGCCGGTGACGTTGAGCGTCGCGACGCTGACTGCGTCCCCGTTACCGGCGATGCGCAGTAGTTGGCACGGCCGAGTTGAAGTAAAGGCCGCATAAAGCAGGTTGTCCGCAATATTATAGCCCATCGCGTTCAAAGCGGTACTGCTGCCCCAGACTTGAGACTTGATCAGGGTGCTTTCCCCGGTCTTTATGTCGACTCGATAAAGGCTCGCAGAAGACGAGCCCTGGATCAAGTAACCATTAGTATCGCAATTCAGGGTTGCTTGAGGCCTGCTGCTGCTCGAGCTCGAGCTCGAGCTGCTGCTTCGAGAGCTTGAAGACGACGACGATGTTGAACTTCGAGACGATGTTGAGCTGGATGTTGACGAGCTGGTTGACGAGCTGGTTGACGATTTCGATGTTGACGACGAGCTGGATGTTGACGTTGGACTGGAGCTGGAGCTAGTCGATGTCGATGTTGAGCTGGAACTTGAGCTGGAATGGGTTGTTGACGATGTCGAGCTGGAGCTGGAGCTGGAGCTTCCTGTTGATGGGGTCTGGCTGGACGTGGCTGTTTCTTTGCTTGACTTTGACTCAACGGTGGTACTGGGACTCGAGCTTCCCTGTGTGGAGGATATTGGGATGGCCGCTGGAGTCGTAGAAAGTCCAACTGAGGTACTGGCCTCAAGCCCGGTGGATGATCCATCCGACCCACTGGTTTGGGGTTCCATCGAGGCCTGACTCGAAGGACTTGACTCGGGCGTTGTGGACGAGTCCTCCATCGTACTGGTACCCTGAGCTGTGGAGGGTTGCTCCGAGACCGTGGTCCGTGGAGTTGTTGAACCCTCATTCGAGCCACTGGTCCCAGAAGTCAGACTAGGTTCACCCGGGCCAGTGCTCTCTTGAGATGTGGAAGGCTCCTCCAGGACAGTGGTCTGGGGAGTCGTGGAGATTTCGCTGATGGCACTACTATCAGATATGATAGAGGTTTCGTCCAAGCCGCTGCTCTGGGATGTCGTGGAAGCTTCGGCTGCCAGCGACTCACTAGGTTCGGGCGTTGTGAACGGCCCATTCGATCCGGTGGTCTCATAAGTTGTAGAGGGTTCATCCGGATCACTTGTCCGAGACGAAGAGTAATCGTCTGACGCAATGGCCTGTGGAGTCGTAGAGGGTGTTCCCCCACCGAATTGAGATGTCGAGTATTCATCCGAAGCAGTTATCTCTTGACTTGTAGAGGGCTCGTGCGAGTCACTGATCTGAGATGTAGAGTATTCACCCGAAGCAGTTGTGTCTCGAGTTGTAGAGGGCTCATCGGAACCACTAATCTGAGATGTAGAGTATTCATCTGACTCAATGGGTTGTGAAGTTGGAGAGTGTTCATCCAGGCCACTAGTCTCAGGTTCTGTGGAGTCACTCGTACCAGGTGTCGTAGATGGTTCATCCAGGCCACTGGTCACGGGCTCTGTGGATTCACTGGTCTCGGCCGTCATAGATGGTTCATTTATGTCACTGCGCTCAGATGTTGTGGGGAACCCATCTGAGCTTTGCGAAAGAATCGAAGACGAGCTGAGCAACACAATGGTCGAATCATCTGTAGTCACAAAGCTCAGCGTCGAGTCTGGTTCTAGCGCCTCTGACAGGCTCAAGCTAGTAGTAACTGCATCAGGGGAGGTGGCTACAGATGTCGTTGGCTGGGAAGTAGGGATCTCTGTTGCCTCTTCTGAAGAGACGGACTCGAAGGCACTGCCGCTGTCCAAGCTTGTGGTTTCATCTGGTAAGGATGCGCTGTCCAGTTGGCTTACTGACGGCTCGCTTGATGATGTCTGCGAGCTCAGACTGAAAAGAGGGCCCGGAGGGTCCAGAGCACTTGGTGTTGCCGATGGATCAGGAGACGATGACAAGTCCGGTGGCACAGCCAATGGTTCACTTGTTACGATGCGCGTGCTGGGAGGCGCACCAAAGGAGTCTGACGGGCTTGGTATCTCAAAAGAAGCAGACCATGTAGGTTTTGGCTCAAGAGCAGAGTCTGACGAGCTGAGCTGGACTGGGTCTTCCGATACACCATCAGAGGATGTAATTCCCGGCTGAGCACTTGATTCGTCGCTGGATAGTTTCGTTGAGATGAATGGGCTGGAAAATGTGTTTGGAGCATTTGATGGAGTTGATGGGCCTGCCTCTTCCGATGAAGCGGGAGACACAACTGCAGGTTCACTTGTTGCTGGGAGACTTGGTGAGGCTTCCATGCCAAGTGAGCTGAATTGACTGGCTGAAGATATATCCAGATCAGAGTCTGGCCCCACGGAACCTCTTTGACTGGTCACTTCAACAGTCAAACTTGTGGAAGACGGGAGATTTGATTGCAATGAAGACGTCCCGGCCTGCCGGGAAGAGGTTTTAGCCATGGAAGACATAATACTGGGCGTTGCTGGCACTGTAGGGCCTGGGCCGCCAACAATATCGGTCTGGGATGTGGTCTGCGGTCCAGAGGAGGGAGACTGCGAGCGAGAAGACGTTTGGCCTGGCGTCACGGCTGACCCAGAAATAGGCTGCTCATTTGAAGCTCGTGTCGAGGTTGAGCTTGCTGGTGCCAAAATGCTCGTGGAGCTGCCTGGTACACTATTTTGAGCCGGAACTGATGCGGATGCGGTGCTCGTCGCTACTGAAATAGATGTACTCGTTCCAGCAAAGCTGTTACCGGCTGAAGCAGTTTCGCTGCGTGGGGTAGTAGACGAGGTAGAAGCAGAGATGGGAAACATGGGTGTTGGTCCGCTTGTCGATACTCCGGAAGTGATATCTGTCAACGTCCCACTTGTAGACAGCGACGGCCCAGAAAATGCTTGTGACGTGCTGGGGAGTGGACTGGTGAATGTCATAGAGACTGAGCTTCCACTTCCAGATATTAAGGTTGGTGGGCGACTCGAGCCAGTTCTGGAACGTCTTACATAGGATGCTGACGAATCTGTGGTACCACTTGGAGCGACTGTCAATACTGTCCTTGGTCTGTCTTGACTCGGAGAGTCCTGCGTGGTTGATAAGCCGGGAGATGATGCTGATAGGGTTCCGTTGTATACAGTAACAGTGACCGGTGGAAGAGTTGACGGCTGCTCAGGCGGAATCACAGTGTCGTTTACGATTACGCCCGCCTCGCATTGAAGCTCTGAACGATGGTTGAGTTTTGACGCTGATCCATCTTGGCTCGACTGGGGAAATACATACCCTTGTACGGAACCAAGCTCACGTTGCTACATTTCTCAGGACCCCCAGCCGAAGTGAATGTTGCGTAGACACTGCCGCCCTCTACCTGACAGAACCTAGCCCTGCCTTCGAAGAAGAACCGGCTGCTCCAGACAAGCGTGTCCTCGATCACCTCGAAACGCGTGTCAATAGAGCCTCCGGGATAATCCGCCAGGTCGATGTATGGGACACCAGGATCAACTGAGAGTGGTCGGCCGGCCCCAGATCTCTGCAGCGTGCCCACGCTCCTTCTGAACACCCTGGCATTGGAACAACTGTGAGGGACGGGAACATCTGAATCGCCAACGAATGACGAATTATCAGGTGACGCCTGCCGCCTCAAAAGCCTCCTCCTACCTTGGTCGTCGCTGGTTGTGGATGTCACGCCATTGGTGACAGTGACAGTAGGTGCAACAGCCGTGAGATCTTGCCTGACGCTTAAAATAATTCGGGAGTCAGCTGAGAGCGACGTTGACGCCGGCGATGTGATGCTCGGGGTAGTCAGGGCCGCCGACGGCGTCACAGGGCTTTCAGTTGAATTTATGGAAGGCACGGGCCCAATACCAGATACATTTTCAGGATCGACAGACGCTGTGTTTGTCCTTGAGCCGGACGCCGGATTCGAAAGAGGGCCTCCGGGAAGGCCGCCACTGGGAGCACTTGGCGAAGCACTACCACTCTGAGGACGATCTGCGACGGAAGATGCCAACGAGTTCCCTGCAGTGCCGGCAATCGTGGAGACACCACCCCCTGTCCCGGCGGATGGTGGATTCGGGCTGCCAGCTGCTCCTCCAGCTGTTGACAGTGTACCTTGGGGGATGCCTCCCGGAATCCCGTCCGAAAGTGTGTTCGTCGACGCCATCGTGGCCACTTCTGTTGCTGTCGGATCAGCATTTGATAAGTCGGTATCGGTATGGGACTGCTCAATTGGCCTATCCGATTGTCCTGGTGATGGACTGTCCCCTGCCATCCCCGAATGTGTAGGTGGACCAAATGGAGTAGGTGTGCGATCATCGACAGAGCCTGGAGGTCCTCCGCCACGAGAAGGGTCGGCTGGACCATCTGAAACATCGAATGGGCTGCTTAAAAGTGAGGATGGATCTGCTGGGCCAGGCAAACCTGCTGGAAAGCCACCATTGCCTAATGTTGGGGCAACCACTTCTGGGTCGCCTGAGGACAAGCCGTTTGGTGGGTCTGACATCGACTGTTCCCAGCCTGTGACTGGGATAGTCACGAAGTATGTGAAGCATATTGATTCACTGTCGAACTGTGCTTCATACCGGTCTCCGGATCCTCCCAACCGAGGGTACTGGCCCTTTGCGAAGGTGTGGAGTATGCACAAAGTCGTGATCAATAATAATGTTAGGAGCCGTGAATATGTCGGTGTCATTGTATACGCTGTCAATAGTGGCAATCGGTTCTCTCAGCAAATGCCCACGTGTTGGCAGTCGTGCATGGTTGGAACAGGGATATTCGATGACTTCAAGTCAGGTTGGCGGTTTAGCGGAATCAGAAACCGTTAGGTGGCGTGGGGACAATCGAAAATAAAATAAACCCCCTTCTTAAGGTCCGACATTTGCATCGACATTTGCATTTGTCAAATGGTGCCCTTTAAATTATCAACAATGATGAATCAACTGTATGGCCAAGATCTCTTGGAATGAGTTTTGAGTATTGAGCCTTTGTGACGGAATCATCCCGGCGCCGATGTAGCCGAAAGATCAGAAATTCGAACACGGATCATGCCGGCCCGTGCAGACTTTCCGTGCCGGAAATAAGCCGTTACATGATAAAAAGTCATGATCATCTAAACGTTGATTCTCGGCCGAAGACGTGGGGGAAGTGAAGGGCGAGGAAATTGTTTTGAGACATGGACTGCTTGGGCTCACTTGGCGCAGTCCTGAGAACACACGGTTTTCGCCATGGAAACCTGTCTTTACCATCGAATACAGGCCTGATTGGGTATGAATTAGAGGGTAGGGCAGCTGAGGGAGGATTAAATTCCTTGCAATTGACCGTCCCTTCCGAAACTGTTACTCATAGTGTCCATGAAATAATTGCGTCTTGTACGGCCGTTTCGAAGAATCAAGATCTCCGAGATCATCTGACACCCGGGAGAATTTATTGTGAGGAAAAGGTGAGCGGCCGCTGACACGCACATGTTACGCTTATTGAAACAAATTGCCAGAGATATAGAAAAGAGACCGGATATTCGCACCCACAAAAAACAGCCCACGGTACAACCATACTGCATATATAGGCAACTTAGAGATCAAAGTACTCAGGTTAGTACTAAACCAGTTATCTTATAGACTTATCTTATAGGAAATTATCCTAAAGAAGGTCGTCCTAGAGGAGATTATTCTATAAGAGTTTTTCCTAGGAGGTTATCCTATAGGAGGTTGTCCTATTAGACGTTGGTTAGTAGGAGATTGTCACATAGGAATTTATTCCATGTGGCTTGGGTGAACCCTCCATTTATTCGGGTGCGAATATCCGATCTCATAGAAAATGGCTTTGACTAAGGGGTTCTTAACAGTCGGTGAGTCCAGCGGGATTCACACTGAAGGGACTGGTTCAGCAAAACAGAGGTCTAGGCACTATCATAATTCTGCCCCATTGGGGTATTATCACACAAGAGACATGGAATCGACACAAAGTTTTATTGATTCTCATTACTTTCTTTTTGCCAAGATCCTTTATTGTATGTAGAATATGCTAACCAAGACAGCGCACTACCAGTGATTGCAACATGGGTGACTATATTGGAAGCGAAAATATACAGCTTAAATAGAGAAAGACCAAGAACACCCTGGGGCAAACAAAGTGCCTCGAACTCCATATTTGTTCCAAGCTTAAATTTCTAATCTACTCAAGCCGTGAAAGCCGTAACCTTCTCGACGGAAGGATATACCCAAGTGCCATCTGTCAACACACTTTCAGGACCATAAAAACGCAGATTCATCAAGAATGCGGCCCCACCGGCTGGAGAAGGTACCCAGTTCGTCGTCCAATTGGCAGGCGGCACGACGTCGCTGGGCTGTATCAGCACCTGGAACGGCCCATCCCCTCCGTCAGCATACTTGGTTCCATCCGCCATCGTCAGGTTGCTGCGATCACCCAGGGCGTAGACGTTTATATCGCTGGGGACCAGATAGCCCCTGGCGTCGTACACGGTCAGACTCCAGAACCCCAGGTCCGCAAGTGTGGGCTTCGCTGGGAAGGTGACGAGCAGCGCCTCGTTTGAGGAGTTGAATCTGGTTGAGCCGGAGAAAACTGGATACAACACCTGGTCTCCTGTCAGGGCCAGATATCCCCCGGCCGCGACTGAGTACCGTGCGAAGTAGGCGCTGTGGAAGTCGGCCTGGTAGGAATTGTTCTTTATGGTCCACTGGTCGCCAAGGTTGATATTGAATCCTGGAACGGTTTGTTGGGCGGTAACAGACTGGTTGGCTGCCTGGACGGCGGCCGTGAGGTTTGTACCTGTCGGTTGCACGAAGGTGCCATTGACGAAGCCCGCTGCTGTAAGGGTCTCTTCCACCCAGGCTCGATCGGCCGGTTCCTCGGCGGGGTTGTATCGTGTGAGTTTTGCCCCTAGCCGAAGTATCCCTTCCTCGAGGGATTGGAACGCATTAGGTGCCACCGCTGGGTCAGAGAACATGCTCAGGTCCAGGGCTGGTGCTGATGGATTTGCACAGTCTCTTGGTGGCAGGACCGTAATGTTGAACCGATCCTGTGCCGAGTTGATGATTTCCAGATCTGTATCATTGTTCTGGCTTTTGACGGCAATGCGTATTATCGATATGGCGTATGGTGTGGGAAGGTTCACCACTGCCTGGTAATGGCTCGAGTCGTTTGTTTTGTATACGCCCGCAGCTCTGTTAGCATCGTGTTGCACGAGGTACACGCCGGCGGAATAGTTCTGAAGAACACCAATGTTCACCACATTGTTGCTATATCTGATGAATGGTCAGTCTCAGTCTACCAGATGTCCACAATGTCCGTAAACCTACGCATCGTAGAAGGGCCAGAGCTAGGTTCATATCGTTAGCAGCGTTACACAAGGACCACCAGTATCTCTTGGTCGTGCAAAAGTCGAGAACCATTACAGCTTACCCAGTAACGATCATCGATTTCTGGAATCGTGACTTCCAAATCGGAAGATGAGAGGTCGAGGAACGACCTGGAGTAGAGAGTGTCGACATTCGGCTTGACCACCCAGGTCTGGGCCGCTGTGACTAACTCCCGCTGATGGATCAAGGTGTTCGTCGTCGCGTTTGGCGTTCCTTGCACTGCCAAAGCGAAGGGGTAGAATGGATAGGAGTACTATGTGGACCGTCAGTAGGCAAACGGGCAGCGTTTCACCGGAGTGTGACTTACAAGGTAGGCAAATGTGACATTAGCCTGGGCGCACGTTGTTGACGAGTTCGCACATATCGTCCAAGTGGTGCCAGGCAAGTAGTTGCTGGCTCTTGCGAGCTCAGGAACGACGGCCAGGAAGGCCTGTACGGACAAAGCTGATAACCACTTCATGACTGGACGGCGTCTATCGCGGCAAGGTAGAGGTCCTGATCAAGATTCCCCTTCCCCTGACTTTGCAAAGAAGTTTATTTATTTGACTCGGATTTTTGAGCGCCTCTGAATCTTCTGACCCCGCATGATTTTTTTGATCCAAACTCCCTTCGGTGCTGCCGGCAGGGAACATCAACTAGTGTCGGGGTAGGAACTTGAAAGCCGGGAAATCGTCTGCGAAAGCGGAGACGGGTCCAGGCCGGATGACGACTTCTGGCCGCATCGCCCCCCGCCTTATATTCAATAGCCCAATCAAAAGTCCTCCAGACCTCGACCAAACGACGAAGCACAGCTCTGAACAAATGTTTTTTGCTCAGGTCCACGCTCTGTGCGGGCAATATTTGCACAGCCAGATACACTCTGACGACAGCGGCCCCGTTGAATTCGCCATCGGTTGTCCCCACTTCCATGGTGCAGGGGGCGGGCACCGGTCCAGTGGTTTTCTGAATCTGAGGCGACTACTGAGAGATAGGTAATTCACCGGCGCCAAATAAGTATTTTCAACAAAATAAAACTTGCTCTTTTTAATTACACATGAAAGACATTTGGAGCATGATCAGTCGCGTCGCGCAATCGTTGCTGACGTTCTTCTCTCTTTATTATTGGGAAATCGCTCGCTAAGAAACGGCTCACATAGCAGAAGGACATGTCAAAATAGTGTTGCAAGGCCTCAAGCTAGAACCCATTAAGACAGACGGACGTACCGATCATCCCTAGCCAGGGGGAAGTTTGACACGGTGAACTCGACGTACTGTTTCGCCTGAACATGTAAATACAAAGTGATCAATACATATTTACTGCGGCTTTCTTGAAGCTTCTATCAAGTAAGCAGGCAGTTGCAAATAACCTACTGAGATGAGTGAGTAGTCTAACTTATGGAGATGAAACAAAACATTGTACTCGAGTAGAATCAATTGGATCTAGTCAGGCTTGCTGGATCTTATGTTACGGGATTCTTCTTCTTATAGGGGCTATTTTAATACCATTCTAATCTTACTATATAACTACTTTATTAACTTTAACTTTAATATTATAGTAAATTAACCCTTAAACTACTTATATTAATAATTTTAATATAAGATTATTAAAAGTAATATTTTTTAAATTTATTTATATAATATAAAACTTATTTATATATTTATATATTAGATTCTCTATTTATTATTATTAATATTATATTTCTTTAAATATTAAATCTTAAGTATTTACTACTATATAAAGGTGCTATATATATTTTATATATATAAGGATTAAAAATAAAACCACTTAAATTTAGTTAGGACTTAAGCCTACCTACTAGTTATCTCTAACACACAGACCTCTATCACCCACTTATATAAGTAGGGATAAGAAGTAGATAACAGAGGTTTATAACTAAAACGCAATCCTTATAAGGACTAAACAAGACCCTAAAGGGCCCCTAACTCTAAACTTAAATTTCTCCCCTAATAACTCTCTTCTCTTTAAGTAAATACCCTTTCTAATCTTAAATACTAATTCTTATTAATATCTATTAAATTACACTCTATTTCTAAAAAAATTTAAAAAAAGTAATATAAATAATTAAAAAAATAACATTTTATACTTTATTTAATTTTTTAATTAAATATACTATATTTTATTAAATAAAGAGTTTTAAAAATAAAAAAACTTTAAAAAGAAACTTTTACTAATTCTCTCTTTTAATATATTATTTCTATATAAATTACTAATTAAAAAGGTATTAAAATTAAGAAGTATTAAGGTAACCGGCCTACATTTAGACCACCCCCCTATTTAAATTACCTTATACCTATATATATAACTACTCCACACCTATATATAAAATGTATTAACTTTATAAGGGATTTTTTTCCTCTTTTTAAACTTTATAATTATTATAACTATTTATTAATAAAGATATATATAAAAGATAATGTATAGATAACCCTTAAGGGAATTACTAATAGTATTAGAATTTAAAAGGTATACTAATATTAAAGTATCCTAAAAACTATCTTTCTTTAATAATTAAAAGGTACTTAAAGTTATTTTAATATAGTAAATTTATAAATAAAGTTATTAACTACTTAAGAAACTAATTTAATAAAGTTTATACTTAATTAATCTACTCTAAAAATATTATTAAATTACTTTAAAATATAAGTATTTACTATTTAGCTAACTAACCTTTAATTATAACTACTACCCTTTAATAAAAAATAGCTTAAGGACTTTCTAATAAGAAATTTAAATATTTTAAATTATAAAAGCTATTAAATATATTATATAAAAATTAATAAAGCTAAAATAAAAATAATTAAGCCTTAATTTAACCTCCTTTAGCTCCCTACTATATTTAATATTAAGTTAAAAAACTACTATAATATTAATAAAGGAGGTATTACTAAAAGCACTAGATCTAATAGTATTATTCTAAGGCTTAAAATAAGGAAGTTTATAATATAAAAAAGTAATAAAGGGAAAGTATAAACCTCCTTTATAAAATATATCTCCACTATAAATAAGGCTTACCCTCTATTAATAATATTTAAAAGTAAAAGTATATAATAGTAATAATTTAAAATACTTAAAAGTTATAAAAACTAGAAATTTATAACTATAAATAATAGCTAAACTAATAATATTATAGTATTTAAATAACTTTAAAAGATTTTATCCTATAAACTAAACTAACTAATAAGAAAAGTAATAATTATTAATTATTAATAAGTATAAAAACTACTATACATTTAAGTTTATATAAAAGTACTTTTAAATAAAGTATATATACTTTATTTACTACTATTTACCTCTTATATATTATAACTACTTAACTTAAATATATTTATATTACTTAAAGTAATATATAAGTTTAAAGCTAACCTCCTTAACTTTTATACTAATAATATAATAAATAACAAATAAGTTTTCCTCCACTACTATCATATAGGATGTATAAAGGCCCTTAAAAAGTTAAACATTATTAATAGATAATAAGTGAGTAGATTATAATTAATAAATATAACTAAACTACTCCTTAATATTTAACTCCTTAAAAAGGCTAAAAGAAAGGTAAAAAACATTAAATTTAACTCTCTTATAAAAAAGAGAAGAACCAAATTAATTACCCTAATACTAATTACTATAAAGAAAATAATATTATTAATACTTAAATACTTATAAAATATACAATCTTTATATAACGCTTTTTACTCTAATATATATTTAACTATAACTTAATAACTATTCTTTTAAAAGGTTAAAAAAGTATATAATAAAAAAAACTAATAGCTAAATATAGCATTATAAAAAGTTAAGTTACTTAAAGTAAAGTTAATAAAGTTAACACTTATTAAAAAATAAAAGATTAAAATAAATTTTAACTTAAAATTTATATAAATTAAAAATATATAAAGGGTATAAATTATAGCTAAAGTAATTAAGGCTAAGTTAATAGATAAAGTAAGTTTAAAAGTATTAAAAATAATAAATAGTTATATTATAATAGGTAAATTAAATATATTAGAGAAGGATAAAGAGGGTGGGTAGTTAGTGTAAGAGGGTGAATTTAGGTAGTTTAAATGGGGGGGTGGTCTAGATATAGGCCGGTCACCTTAAAGGAATATCTTTTTTTTTCCTACTAGACTTTATACTTTATTTTAAATTTTCTATATTTTAATTTTAAATATTCTTTACTTATATTTAAATACTACTTACTAATTAATATTATAAGGTATAAACTCCTTACTTAAAATAAATAAGGAGTCTATACTTATAAATAATAGTTAAACTATAGGTCTAGCTAAGGATATTTAAATATTTAAGATAACCTACTAGTAAGTAACGTTTAGAGTACCTAGGTACCTAGGTAACTTACCTGGCATTAAGTACCTAGGTACTAGGGTAAGTAAATGACCTCAGCAATGATGAGACTAGAGTAGGAATGGGGTTAGGGTACGGATGAACAGATCCTTGTCTTGATTACTGAAGTATGGAACTAGGCGTGGAAAAACACTGGCACGGGCCAACATCTCACGCCATCTATCGTGGCCCAGGCTGGATGACATCCGCTTTGGCACCACAGGCCCTGCTCAGGCAGCTGAGGCAGACACTAAGCTTTTACCGCAGAGTCTTGTCCCCATGCCAACGATCGATCCATCAGTCACACTAGAACCATGGCAAACCCTCAAAGAGACCCAAGAGGCCCTCCATCCCTGCCCGTAAGAACCCGGTCTACCGAAAATTCCCATTGCACCCTGCCTCGGAGATGGAGATCGGTCTGTGGAAGGGACGTCAGAACCTCGGGATTATGACGCTGCAGAGGGCTCTTACAGATGTCCTGAGGCCGGGAACGACCCTGAGCTGGCGTGTCGGTGATGAGGCCCTTCGACAGCTGGGCCTCGAGGGCCGCTCGACAGATGCCAGTGGTGCAGAGGTTGAGACCTCAACTTGCGCCAGCGACAAGGGGGTAAACAACTGTATCCTGCACTATGACATTATCAAGATCGAAGAATCGAGCGACAGGCTGGATGTGAGCAGCGCCATCATACGGGATGTCCGAGAGAAGGGGATGTATCGACTATTCTCCAGGAGCAATGGCGAACTCCCTGGGGGACCAGGACCTTATTCTCTTCCAATGGCGTATAAAATATTGGAGGACCCTGACATGGCCGCGCGGTATCCCGTTCAGTTCCACATCACCTCCCCGAAGAACCGAATGGGCCCTCACGGCGTCGAATGGGCCCTCCACAACCGCGCCGACCTGCGTCCGGAGGTACCTAATCTTGCGGGCGATGCCACCTGGTGCTGAGCGGACGACACCTGTTCTGTTGAGGGAGGACAGAACGGACGACTTCTTCAAAATCACGGCGAGGAAGCACAGACCCCGGGTGCCTCCAGCGCCGAAAGACAAGGCACAGCCAGACCCTCCGGGTCCTGGCAAGGTGAACCGGACGCAGGCGGCGCAAGCAGCGACAGGAACCCAGGCCCGGCTCAGCAGAGAGTCGCAGATAAAATTCGAAGACGCGCTAGGGAAGGCGCTACGAAAGACAACGGCCCACATACATAGGAACCATCAGAAACTTTTGAAAACAACTGTCAGGCGACGATTGAAGAAGCTCAACGGCGGTCCGACTACTCCACTCCCAGCAGAAGTATCCCAAATGAAGGAGAAGGAGGAGGCTGCAATCGAGCAGGTGTTACTCAAGGTCCGGGCGAACTTCGAGCGCCGCCATGGGATCAAAATCGAGCCGACAGGTGTGCCCGAGGATGACTCCTTGGAGGGGTCTAGAGGTGGGACATCGTCACGAAAACGAATACCCAACAGACCGTTGAAACAGTAGAGGGTTTCTAGGGACGCTCTGGTGAGGAAAGGGACGTCAAGGATAGGATACGGCCCATTCCGGCTCGACTTGAGTTTCATATTCAAAGCATACTTGAGGCTCGCTAGCTCTCAAATCAGAGACCAGATATTCGCACCCGCTAAGACGGAGGGTACACCAACTCAGAGATCAAAGTGCTTAGTTTAGCACCAAACCACGGGTAATTATCTCACAGGTTTATCCCATAGGATGCTTTCCTATAGAAGCTTGTCCCATAGTAGGTTGTCCTATAGGAGGTTGTCCTATAGGAGGTTGTCCTGTCCCATAGGAGGTCGTTCTATGAGAGGTTATCCCTTGGGGCTTAGGTATACCCTCCGTTTCGGCGGGTGCGAATATCCGATCTCAAATTCAAAGCATATTTGAGGTTCGCTACAGTAGCTCTCAAATAATACCTCGTACTTATAAGTTATCCCCCTCCATGTACGCTAGTGAAGCTGAGAAATGGCGTCTACCCATGTAAGGTGATGTTGGACAGCACGCATGGACTGGCCAATGCTGTGGCTGTTCGCCCGCAAGGCACAAAGAAGCACCGGCAGAGGCCATTTGAGCCAGGGCTACCTTTGGATAATTATCGAGGAGAGACGCTGTTTGTCAGCCGCGCGCACCTGCTGTAGGGGTCTCCAGAACATGATGCTATCTCGACAAGGCATCCTGTGGAAGCTTCTTAATACCAAATGACCGATATATATGCTGATAGGTGCGATTTTTCCCCAACTCGGCAGTTTGACCAATTGTGGCATCATGACCCCCTCCGTCTTTTCGCTGGGCTCCCGAGGTCCCACGCACGGAAGCGAAGATCAATACCCGCAATGTCGGATGCGGGACATCTTCTCCAATTCGCATTCTGGGGGGAGGGGGGCCGGGGGCAAGTCGGGGACAAAATAGTTGGCACCGCATTAAGGCCCCGCCCACACTAACACCCTTATTTTGTCTCACCCTCTATTACACCCACCTAACTTCATCACCATACAACTTAACAACTAATTGACTTGAGAAGATGGGAGTTATACCAAAAGATACGTTGAAGAAAAACAAATTGATTGGTGTAATTGAATTGGCGAAAACACCATGAGAGCGCCCATAATATAACGATATATTGTGGGCAACGCTATGCGGTGCCAACTATTTTGTCCCCGACTAGGGGGGGTCGTTCATTATTACGGAGTACTCGGCTCAGAAATAAGGTTCAGGCCGACACCCCACGGCAGATCATCAGAGAAATAGCCGGCTGGCCGGGTCCGCCAAGTGCGCTTGATGGTCTGGACGGGTGGGCCAAGTGTGGTGGCGTCGCAGCGACGAAATTCCATTTCTTGGTTTCAGGCGTCGAAAGGGGCTGCGACACATCCGGGCAATCATGATACCTTTGTGCACAATCGTATGTCTTCCTTACCCACAGGGATATCAAGTTCGCACTAGGAGAGAATTGCGAATACGCAAACGAACGATTCAATGTTCCCACTCCAAGGAACTGGGCCGGCCTTGCCCGATATGAGCATGTAAGCCGCCCACATTATAGACCGGAGATGGCCCCCAAGGCGGGCGGGGGGACTCATCAGGGGAGAAACGGTGGATGGGTTGCGTACCCCGCGACGTGGGAGGGCCGGAACCTGGGAAAACAATAGCAGCCCGGTCCATGTGTTCATCAAGGAGGGGGAAAAGGAGCAACACCCAGCCACTGGGAGCAGGTGGGTGTAAGATTGCTGTTAAGCTTAACACCTGTTGTGGGCCGGTGCTAGCATCTTGGCTCGACCGGGTCTTCGTCGCCGGTGTGCTGGGCAAACACAAGGGGGGTCAAAGGGACCCCTTCCGGCGCGAGTCATGGTTTGAGGGAGGCTTCAACATCATTGGGCTTCAAGGCTGGGCTGAGTATAGATGCGAAGTTTAACCCTCCTCGGAGAAAGAAATACAGCCATGGGATGCCGGGTGGCTTCCGGCTGGGCTGCCCACCTGTCTGTCTGTGTGCCCAAATCCCCCGACGCAGGTCTGTGGTCCCGTCTTGGCTCTCTCGCCTTTGGTCAGCCCACCGTACGCGAAAAAGTAGAGTCTGCCTCCACGTGTCGTGTCAAAGTCTGCGAGACATCGCCATTGATGGAGGAAAACAGTAAATAGGGCTGAATTGCAGTATTGGTCTGGTATCTGGTATCATATCTCAACGCTTCCAAAGTGTGGTATTACTAATGTCTCGCAAAATGAACTTCCGAGGATGTCGAGCATACGTCCCCCTCCCTCTCCTTGCCTAGACTGTTTTCGTCGCTGTCGCGCGAACCGTGGCCAGGTCTCGCCTCTGTGTGTATCGTGATCTCAGTCGTCTTCGTAGGATACGCATGAGGCGCAGGCATCGAATCCCTGACCTCCCCTTTCCCGATACGGATCTCATACTCCGGCTCATCCGCAGCCGTGAAATGCCTCGACCGCCCGCCATGGAACGTATCCATCGCAACGTCGTTCCCAGGCCGCCTCTGGCTCCGCGTGTAGAAGCTGCTGTTTGAGTTGGCGCCGCCCTGCCGGAGGCTGACGAGCTGGTTGAGGATGCTGAACTCCAGCTTCAGCTTGATGCTGTATGCCAGAGGCTTCCAGGCCGTCTGGATGTTGAAGAGGTTGGTAAACTCGAGGGCCAAGATCGTCACGTCCAGAAGCACGACCAGGACGTTCACCCAGATCAGGTGGTTCATGATCTTCCGGGTGCGCATGTGGCCGATGCTCTTCTCGAGGTGGAGACGCTGGGTCGTCTCCCAGACGTAGAGGCCAGATATGATGAGTTCTTGCACAAAGAAGACGGTGAGTTGTATCTTCTCATAGATGACGTAGGGGTTGCGGAACGGCTCTGGGTTTGCAGAGTTTGTGCCGTACACCAGGACGATGATTGGGAGGTGGAGCCACAATGCGTTGCCGATGATCATGTATAGCACGAGTCGTAGGCGTCTCTGGTGGTGCATCACAATGTGCAAACGCGAGTATAGCACAACCGACTGGCCTGTGATCATAGAGCACCAGCCGATCAGAATGAGCGTGGCATAGACGTTTGACTCCGTCGTTAGCGATAGGTGCATCAAGAGGTAGCCGGTGCCGTTGAACGCGATGCCCCATGTCGCGATCAGGAGACTCCAAAAATATAAACCCGAATACTTTTTGAACGACGTAAAGATCGAGGCGGTAAGTTCGAGGACATTGTAAAAGGCGATGCTAATGAAGACGGTAATCACAAGCACGACAATGATCCTTTGCTGATCGGACGGTTCGAAAGAGTCGAGGAATGCCATGATGGCTAGCTGTCTCTGACAAGACCATGAGATGGCACGAGGTGTCAAGAAGATGAAGACAGCAGGTTTGGCTGCGAAGATGGAAGTGATCGATGTGCAAAACCTTATGTAGCGTAGCGAGGCGTCAAGCTTTCAAGAGGATCACGCCTTCAGATATGATCGTTGAGCGTGTGGTGTACCTGTTCGTCTAACCAGCGTTTCATAGCATCTTCTGCCGAACCTTCCTGTGCAGAGGTTGCAGGACGATCGGAGATACGGGGCCACAGCCCTGGAACTTTCGAAGCGAGGAAGCTTGGGTATTCCGGCGCTATAAGGTCGCGAGGTAACGTCTTGGCGTTCACCCTCGACTTCATATGAATGCCGTAACAAGTATTAAGTCAATCAAACCCGGACGACGGGCTGCTTGCCAGATGCAGCCTGGACGCGCGAGTGCCAAGGGATGGTCGCAGGTATAGGGGCACTTTGGCCAAGATCCGGGCACCAGGTACTCGTTAAGCTTCACTAGTATTCCTTGTGGACTCCTTGGGAGGCATTGATTGATGGTTCATCCCACTCATTTCGATATGCCGACCCCTCGCTTGTATAATTTCAATGCAGCAAGGATTCAGGACCCTAGTGGTCTTGACTGTTGCATACAAAGCCCCCTTCGTCCTACATTCTGGGACGTAGCGTAAAGTTCCGTCTCATCTAATACACTCGTTCTAGAATGTCCAGAATGTCGTTCTTTCTATGCTTCCTGTCAGCTGGGTGTCTGATCCCCGTGGGAAGTACCCTCGCTGCCCAACTACCTCCTGCAGCTCAGCGCATTGACTGGAAGAGCTTCAATGTCCTCCCGTCCGTGCCACCTCCAGCCGTGGCAAATGATTCGACAGTATGACTCTCAAACCCCCATGCGATTGGCGGTTTCTCACTCATGACTAGATATTTGTTTGGCCTGGAGTCACTGCGGAGTCTCTCCTGGCGAAGCCATTCCACGTCTACGATGACGAGTTCTTGAACGTCATTGGCTACAATCCTTCCCTCACTCTCATTGCTACTTCGGACACAGACCCCATCTTTCACGAGGCTGTCGTGTGGCATCAGCCCAGAGATGAGGTCTTCTTCGTCCAGAATGCCGGTGCGCCGGCTGCAGGTACTGGGCTGAATAAGTCCTCGATCATTCAGAAGATCTCTCTTGCAGATGCCGAGGCTGTGCGCAAGGGTCAATTGAGCAACGCCACCGTCACGGTCGTGCCTTCAAACCCCCAGGTCATCAACCCAAACGGTATGTTGACTCGTGGTTCTCATGGGAACCTGTGCTCACAGCCTACTAGGTGGCACCAACTACAAGGGGAACATCGTCTTTGCGGGAGAGGGTCAGGGCGCCGACATCACTTCGACGATGTATCTCATGAACCCGGAACCGCCATTCAATACTACCGGTAGGCTCCCCTTGTCTGTCCAGTCATGATGAAGAGCTGACAATTTCAAGTCCTGTTTAACAACTATTTCGGTCGCCAATTCAACTCGCTTAACGACGTCAACATCAACCCCCGCAACGGAGAACTGTACTTCACGGATACCCTCTACGGCTTCCTGCAGGACTTCCGCCCTCCTCCTGGCCTTCGCAACCAAGTCTACCGCTACAACTTCCAGACAGGCGCAATTGCTGTTGTTGCCGATGACTTCACTCTGCCCAACGGTCAGGATGCTCCTCATTATCCCTCTCAGCAATAACAATGAGCTCGTGCTGACAAACAATAGGTATCACCTTCTCGCCAGATGGGAAGAAGGCGTATGTCACCGACACCGGCATTGCCCTAGGATTCTACGGCCGCAACCTCTCTTCGCCCGCCTCGGTCTACTCGTTCGACGTGAACGATGACGGCACCTTCCAGAACCGCAAGACTTTTGCTTACACTGCTTCCTTCATCCCCGATGGTACGCTCTCTGCCGATTGATCTTTGCTCTTCATAAGCCAGACTCTAACCTATGAACAGGTATCCACACCGACTCCGCCGGTCGCGTCTACTCCGGCTGTGGCGACGGCGTTCACGTCTGGAACCCTTCCGGCAAGCTGATCGGCAAGATCTACACCGGTGTCACTGCTGCGAACTTCCAGTTCGCCGGCAAGGGGAGGATGATCATCACCGGGCAGACCAAGCTGTTCTACGTTACGCTCGCTGCGTCCGGTGCGCCGATACTATAGTGTCAGAACACCCGAGGGCCTTATTGTTTTGGGCCATCGAGCGGGGAGGTGATGGGCGCGACGGGCCCGGGGGCAATATTTCAAATTCCTTGCATTCTGTATGATACTTTAGAATCCTCGCTTTTAATAGTAGAGGGCTCCCGCCCACCCCGTCGGTAGACAAACTTATTAGAGAACGCATTCTTCAGCACCAACTCAGCTTCAACACTGTAGTCTCACTGCCAGGACGAAAACAGTCCAAAGGATTGGTAGTATTTTTTTCCCCTCTCATTTGTAATTGTGATGATCAAGGCGGCAAGGGGTCCTTGGTTACAGCGCCTGTCACATGCCCAACTTTAAAGTGTAACAAGCTTCCGCCATTACAGACGCATATAATGGAGCCGCTATAATAGCAGAACGATGTTAATCAATACCGCATTAAGATAAGAGGTTGCATAAACGGGTGTAAAAGGGCTTGGCACCTAATTAATATATAAACCAACCCCTATTTATATACTTCTACCCCCTTATTTTATAATATTACTCTACTTTTTAAAACCTTATTAATAAGGATATTATAATAATTTATTTATAGAATTAAAGTTTTAATATTTTTAATTAAAAATTTAAGAACTTTATAAATATATTTAACCCTTTATTTTAAAATATTTAATTTCTAACTTTTACCTATATATAATATATTATATTTTCCTCTTTTTAATTAATTAATTAATATTATAAATTATACTTATTATACTATTTATAAAACCTTTAAAATAAAATAAAATATAAACTTAAAAATATTTAATTTATATTATATATTTTATTATTAATATTTTAAAAATATATTAAAAATATAAAAATTTATATAAATTAAAATAAATTAAATTTTAAATAAAATATTTAATAATATATATTATAAGATCTATTTAATTCTAAAACTCTCTATATATTATAATATTTTTAATGAAAAATTTCTTTTAAAGTTTAAACTTTATAAATATAATATAAGGGTTAATTTAAACTTATCCCTTTAAATTAAGCTTAAATAATAAAAACTTAATTAAAAATTAAATACTTTTAAAAACTTTATAAATAATTAAAAACTATTTTAATAAATTAAAGACTTTATAATATTATAAACTTTAAAAAAGAATTTAAAATATAAATTAATAAACTTAAATAATATAAATAAATTAAAAGATATAAAAATTATTATTAAATTATTTAATAAAAATAAAAGAACTCTTTTAATAAAAAATTAAGTTAAAAGATTTAAATATACTATAATTTAATAAAAACTATATTTTAATTATAATAAAGCTATAAGTATATTAAAAATTAAAAATTAACTTTTATAATAATTTTAAACTAAATAATTAAGAATATTTTAAAATAATATTAAATATAGTATTTATTATTAAAAATAGAAAGAGTTTTAAAGCTACTTTAATAGGACTTTTATAATTTTATAAATGAAAAATATTTTATATTATATATAAATAATTTAATTATAATTTAATAAATATATAATAATATAAATACTTTATATAAATATTAACTTTCTATTAGATATATATATAGTTAAATATTTAAATAAAATCTTTAATTTAAAGTTTTAAATATCTTCTTTTATATTACTATAAAAGTAAAAGTTATAAAAGGAATAAACCCTTAATATATACCTTTATAATTATAATATATTAAAGTAAAATTAATTAGAAAGATAGAATTAAAAAAGTTAAACTTTTAAATGTTAAAACCTTTATATTTATATAATTAATTAAATTATATTTTAATACTTTTAATACTTTAAATATAAAAAAACTATTATTAAATCTTTTAAACTATTAATTATAGTATTATATAAAGTATTATAATATAATAGAAGTATTTTAATTATATATTTTATATAATTATATTATACTTTATAATTAATTTTAAATTATATTTTATAATTAATTTATAAACTTAAATTATAAATACTTTTATAAATTTAATTATTTAAAATAGTATATAAAGTTACTTAAAGTTATTAAAATTAATATTTTAAAGCTTAAATATAGAAGATATAAAGTATTTATAATATTAATAGATTTAACTTTATACTTAAAGATTAAATAAATAAATTTTAAAGTATTATATAAAATATTAGTTTATAGATTTAAAATAAATATAATATAATAAATTAAATTATAAATTATTATATCTTTTAATATTCTAATTTCAAATTATAATTATTTATATGATAATAATTATAAATTTATTAAATTAATCTTTAAAATAATAAATTTAACTTTTAATATAATTATATTTTATTAAATTAATACCTTAATTTATAAAAGTATTAATAAACTTTAAACTTTTAACCTTTAAGTTATATAATATTTTTAAATCTAAATTAAATTATTATTAAAATTAATAAGTATAATATAGTTTAATATTAATAAATAGGTATAGTCTTTAGTTAATAAAGGCTATATAAAAACTTAAAGAATAAACTAAGAGTTTATTAGTATAGTTATAATTAAGGTATTTATTTAGTTTTAAAAGATCCTTCTTTAAAATACTATCTTTCTAAAAACATTATTCTTTAAATACTTAATCTTTTACTATATAGTATTTAGATATTTAAAATTTATAATCTTTACTTATTAAGTTAAGGATATATATATAGAAGACTATTTAAATAAAGATAAATAGCTTTAAGCTAAAAGACTAATATACTCCTTATATAGACTATATAAGACCTTATTATTTAATAATAAATTATTTTAAAAAGGTTAATAATAATAAAAATAAATAATTAAAAATAAAGACTTTATTAATATAATTAAAAACTTTATTAATTAAATAATTTATATTATAGTTTTATAATTTAAAATTATTATAAAATTATATATATTTATAATTATTTAATAACCTTAAATTAAAAACTATACCTTATATTAAGTTAATTTAAATTTATTATTAAATTTAAATAAAAATAAAAGAATTATTAAATATATATAATAATAATATAAGACCTTTTAACTTATTTATTAAATAGTAAAAATTATTCTAAATAGTAATATAATATATATATTATAATATAACCTATTAAATAATCTTTTATTAATTAAGAATTTATAGTAAATCTAATATAAAAGTATATTATATATATCTATTATTATTATCCTTAAGAGAAGTATAGAGTATATTAATACTCTTTTATATAATATATATACTTTTCTATTTAGAAAACAATTATAAATAAATTATAACTTTAAGTAAAATATTATAATTAAAAAGAGATAGTTATAATAATTAATATAAACTATAAGTATAAAAGAGATCTTTTTAAGTTATTAAAAGTATTTATAAAGTAAAAGTAATTATTTATATAGTATTATAAATATTTTCTTTTAGTTAAATATATAATTAGATTTTAAATTTTAAATTTTATACATTATTTTAAGTATATATATAATTAGTTTCTATTATTTAACTATTTTATTTAACTTCTATTTATATAAAATAATTAGAATTTTAAATTAATTTAATTAATATAAGTTATTTTTATTTAATTATAGTTTTATAAAGTTATAATAATATATTACTATTTATTTAATAAATTTTTAATATATCTTTAATAAGTTAATTAAAAGTAATTTTAATATAGTTAAATTAAATTTATAACTATTATAAATTTTATTATAATTTATTTATTTTAATATAATTTATATTATTATAATACGTTTATTAAAATAAATTAATTAATATAATTTATTATTATTTAAATTTAATATTTATTAAATTAACTTTAAATAGTAAATAATATAATATATTTATTTTATATATTATTAAATATATATATAAACTATATAACTATATTTTTATTTATCTTCCTTTTTTATAAAGTTATAAAAGAAGTAATTTAATATTTTAATAATATAATAGATAATATAATTATTTTTAAATAAAGAATAAAGGTTTAATTTTTTTAAAAGTTTATATTTATATAACTTCTTTTAATTAAAAGGGTTATATAAATATTTTTATTTTATTTTTATTTTTATTAATAAATTTTATTAATATTTATATTATTAAAAGTCTATTTTTAGGTTATAATTTAATGATATATAAATATATATAAATATAGAATTAAAGATTTACTATAATATTAAAGTTTTATAATATTATAATATATAAAATTTATCTTAAAGTATTAAGGATATTTTAACTTTATATTATTATAATACTATATATAATTTTTAAAAGTAAATTAATAATAATACTATATATAAAAGAAGATATAGATTTAATTTATAGTTATTTTTTATTTAAAAGTATTATATACTATTATAAGTATACTTTTATAACTATATTATATAATTAATAGTAATAATAGATGATTATATATAATATTAAAGTACTCTATAGATATATTACTTATAGTATATTAACTATTATAGGATTTAATTATATAATTAAATTGATTAATACTCTTAAAGGTACTTTTAATTAATATTAATTATAATATTTTAAAATTTATTAATAAATATTAAAAAAGTAAATATAGATTTAATTAAATATATAATAAAGGCTTAATATATTAAGTAACCTTAATATAATTAATAAGTAATTATATTTAAATAATATATTTAAACTATTTATTAAAGTTTATATTATAATAACTTTATAATAAAAATATATATAGGGAATTTAATTAGATAGTTTTATTTATTCAATTAAGTATTATAAAACCTATAATTTTTATCTTTTTAATTATATAATAAGGTAGTGTATTATAGGATTTATAAGACTTTTATCTTTAAGTTAGTTTTAAGAATATAAGTGTAAATTGTGGGGTAAATTACCTGTTAACTATGCAATTAGACCCTTGATATATACTGGTTTAGAGTGCTATAATGTACTTTCTAATAATTAGTTTGTTAAAGCTTAAATACAGATGTCCTCGGAATTTGTGGACCTTCGAATTGACGGTCCATGTAAACTCCCGTCGGGTAACTGGGTTCGCTTCTATTCCGCCTACGTCCGAAGATATGTGGTTTCGCTTCTATTCCATATACATCCGAGGACATACATGGCGCCTTCATACGGTGGTAAACGCTCAAGACCATTCGCAGGTAAGAATTATGCTTTGTTTGCTTATTCACGGTCAACGACCAAGCTCAGGCCTGCCTTGGGTATCTCCTAGTTCATATGCATATATCGGCCCCGGTGCCTCAGCAGGAGAATGGAACTGCCCTTCCGGCTTCACCCAGCCCGGCTGGGTGTTGTACTGGAGTTGCTGAGGGTACTGGTACTGCTGTGGATAGCCTGCCTGCACACCTCTCGACTTTCTCTTCTCACGCAACAGCATGAGAGTCAGCGCGCCGATCGTAATCGCAAGCGGCAGACCCACACCGACTCCGATGCCGGCTGCTGCACCTGCCGAGATCCCACTGGTCGCCTGCTCCGTGGGTGGTGGGCAGGTTTCCGTGCTTGCACCTTCGGTGCTGGTGCTCGTCGAGGATGCTACGGAGGTCGTCGATGTGGCCCCGCTGTCGAAAAGGTCCGTTGAGATGGCGGCGTTCATCACCGCCCTATACGCGCCGGTCGAGAAGTTCTGCCTGTCGCAATTATTCAGGCTGCCGCAGGCGAAGATCCTTGAGGCGCAGGCCCACACGCCGCAGTGAGCGTTGGCGACTGTTTGGGAGAAAACGGTCAGTCAGCAGAGTCTCGCGTTGCGGAAAGTTGTCTTCCAGAGACTGCATCATCAGCTCACCTCCACCTATAACATCGTCACCGCAGAATTTTGGGCATCCGCTCTGCTCAAATTGGCTATCCGTACATCCACCGCGGTACCATGTTCCCTCTGTTGGCGACAGGCAGAGGCCGTTGGTCATGCAGTAGTGGTCCGCGAAGCAGCACGCAGCAGCGTCGTTGCCGGAAGCTACGGAGCAGGCCTTCAGGTTAGATACCAAGTTGCCATTCGGCATGTAGCAATTTTGGGTGGATGCCAGAGAGGCGAGGAGTTGCGTTGTGAGAAACCAGCGCAGCGAATACATGCTGCACTAATTAGATAAGAAGGGGAGGTATAAGACAAGGGGAAGAAAGAGTGTGCTCGAGATCTAGACAGATTGTGTTTAAGAGCGCAGTGCGCGGTCTTCCCCAACATGATCATTCTTTCTTTTGCTTGAAACTGGTCGGCTCTTTCAAACCCTCGCCCGCCCCCAAATTTGATTGATCTGCGGCCATCCACCACTGCAGTCATGGTCGGCAGCTTCCCTTCAACGAATGACGATTCTCACGCTGTTTCATGGACCCGCTGCGGCCGTGAGGATGACCTCCCTAATAACGCGAATGTGGTAAGGCTTGTAGGGCAACCCGCTCTGATACGGCGGTTCTAAAATTACACGATCCACCACTTCATGTACTGGGTCAGCGGGTGCCACTTTTTGCTGCAGGATCCCGCTGGCGCCGCCTCCAACAAACACATGCCAAGAGGCATTGCATCGAAGGAGGCTCCACTCGCATTCACATACACAGTACATTCAGGTCGTTGTATATCGTACTTGTTGAGATTTCAGCTTGCTAGGCACTATAAAGAATACAAATACCCCAAATGCTACCCCCGAAATCTTCCCCCGATTTTTCCCCTTCGCACGAGGCCCAACGCAGCTCAAAGTTACTCTACAGGCCCGGCCTTCTGTCGAAGCCAGGGGCCGAAACGGTGCACCACAACGATCAGAATGGTGCTAAACCCGACTATAGCAGCCTGGGTGCCAAAGCTGACGTCAAAGCCGAGCTTGTGGCCCCATGGCTCCTGGAAATAGCCAACGCCAAACCCCCCGATGGCACGAGCAAAATTCGACCAGCCCGACACCTCAGCCGGTGCCTCGGGATACGAATCCAAGGCGTATGCCGACACAGCAACGGAGGTGGTCATGATGCCGAAGGTGTGCATGCCCCAGCCCATGACAACAGCGGCAGGCGACAAGCCGTGTTCCAGTGCCTGGCCGAGCAGGACCAGGCCGGCAACCATGAAGACCGCTGATACATAGATCATCCACAGCCTAACTTCGGGCTGGTAGACGCCGCCGTGCTTCCTGATGTGTCGGCGGGCCAGCCAGTCGTTGGCGAAGTGGCCAAACACCTCGCCGAAGAACACCCCGACCACCGGTGCGAAGTAGAGGTATCCGACGCTTGTTGGGGAGTATCCGTAGCCACCAGCAGCACGAGGTGTTCCGAAGAGGATGCCTGTGGTGATATTGATACCGATCGTCCACATGAAGTAGAGGAGACTATGAGATCCGCGAGGTTAGTGGTTGGATAGATTGGGAGGCGGGGCGTCAGGGTGGCTCACTATGCAACAGCGACGATGAAAAAAGCCGGTTTGCTAAGCATCTGAAAGTATCTTTTGAACGAGTGCACCACGGTGTGGTAATATGTGGTTCGATGTCTGAGTTCCCAGACCCCTATGATTCTGGATAGCCTCGAGGCAAAGCCTTTTCCACGAGGGGGTTGCTCAGAAACGGGGATGTCTCGGTTGTACCACGTCTCGTCCAGAAAAGCGACGATGAAGATCATCTGCAGGGCACAGACGGCAGCGCAGACCCAGAACACGTTCTGCCAGCTGTTCGTGCCACCAACGACGAAGTTTCCGAGCATTGGCCCCCAGAATGGCGATGCGATATACAGCAGCGCCCAGAGGCCGATCTTCCTGGCCCGCTCGTGGAAGAAGAACATGTCCCTGATGAAAGCGATGGATATGGTCTGGCCCGAGGTGATGAAGAACCCGGTCAATGCCCGCATGGCGTAGAAGGTCTTAAAATCTGGTGAGGCCGCAGTTCCGATGCTGAAGGCAAGCCCCAACAAGTTGGTCCAGAACAGGGTAGGAGCTCTCCCTATGATGTTCGTCATAGGTACCCAGACCAAGCCGCCTAAAGCCCTGTTGTCGAGTTCAGCAAGAGTCCGTCAAGGTGGTAATAAACCAAAACCACTTCAATGTTGCCAGATCACACGTGCAGGGAACTTAAATCACAGATGAACACAGGAACTCACATCATGAGAACATTTATGCTGTTGGTCTCGTTCACGGTCGAAATACTTTCTTGGAACTCAATTGACTGCAAGATAATTGGAGCACTTCCACCAGCGGATGTAAAATCCGCACAGAAGGCACTCCACGCAACAGTCAAGAGAACTAGGTGCTTTTTGGTCGATGACCAGTTGAGGGGGTCCTTGTCGTCATCCGCTGGCTGTGGTATCAGGACGATCTGGAACACGTAAATAACCACGTTCAGCTTTCCGGCTGGCCTCATCCAGGTAGTTAGGACTGGCACGCATGTGTTTACTCACATTTCCATCTTGCCTGATACGGAGTCCCGTGTCTGGTGCTTCCGCTTCAATGTCCGAAGCTCCCAACTCCTTGGACCCAGGTATCGAACTTGTTGAAGTCTCGTCATGATATTCAATATGCTCAGATTTCGTTTTCTCCATGATCGCAGAATTTGATTGGCTAACTTGAGAGGTACGAACAATGGTCAAGAGATTCACGAGGCTGATGTCGAGACACAGAGTGTTATTTATGTCAAAAGCTCACGGCCGACGTGTCTGATTAGCCCCTAGAGCACACAACGAGGCTTTCACCCCGCTCAGCTCATCCCGAACCTTGACACCCAGGGCCTGGCCAGCCACAATACGATCCCGAATTTGCGGGACCATTTACCCCGTGGGGAAGCCCCACAACATTGAATTTCAAAGCTAGGATGGAATTGACGTGAAATTCCGGGGCCCCAGATTTTTTTCCTGGAGTACTTATCCTACCCCAGGCCCGGTCATACCAATCCTGCGGCGGTCCTGACTAGTGTGTGTGCCAAACCAAGACGTACTATGCCCAAACAAAGACGGCAATGGAATTTATGAGCATGGGCCCACGTGGCTAGATTAGCATGCATAGAGGCCGTAGCAGCTCCCATTGGCGTTCCAGTGTGGTGGTGCTGGAATTTCCGACCAGTTCCGAGCCCAACTGTTTATCCTGCCGTCTATTCCTCCTTCAAATCCGCGTCACGGGGCCTGTCAGGGGCGCAAGGTTTGACATGTGACCGCTGATTAGTTCTGGGCACCTGGAATTCACCAGGGGCGCTCCCCCAGCTGATGTTGTCTTGCCGTTGAGAAGCTGCTAGACTGCGTGATATTTCGGATCCCCTGGCTTCTGAAGGCCCCGCTGTGGTATTGTCATATCAGGTCTGGGCATATGGCCGAAGCTTCGCCACGTTTTGATGGTCTCTGGTTCCATTTTACAACAAGGGTTTGTCAATACATCGAAACAGGTGGAATCGTTAGCAGGTGTGGTGTTGACACGTTGGCTTGGTTTTGAGGCGTCAGTCTTGGGAAATGCCATCAAAATAACAGTAATATCATTTGTTTTGAAAACGATAGCCTTCTCTTATTTTCATCCGTCTGTCAAAGAAGACTGAATTTAATCCGATGATCCCCGAACTCTGTACCTGTATTCTGTGGCTCGTGCTTGATTGTGGTATTTCCCTCTGAAGGATCGGACAGAACACGACGATACCTAGGTATGCGTACCCACTAGCACAAATGTTGATATAGACCCAATCAGATCAATACAAAGCAGAATGACTTTCAGCCGCTGCTGAACCATTGAAACGCAGAGGTGCGATGACAGAGGAAATCCATATGACATGATCAAAGACACTAAATCGTTGTAGCCCCTATATCGCCGTGACACCGTTTAAGGGAGGATGCCCGCTCGCCGTCTCAACATGTGTAACGTCCGCCTTGAGATTCTTCTCGATCGGCGCACTTATCAACCGAGCCCTCTTGGCCGCCCTCTCATTGACAACATCGGCCGGGTTGGGCAGGAGGGGCAACGAGTCGACATGCAGTGCCGGCGGCGGCCTCATGATCGGCAGGATGCCGGCGTTCTCGAACGAGCGGAAGGTCTTGATCCACACGTCATAGCTGTCATCATAACGCGTCCAGCCGTACTTGCGCGCCTTTGAGACTGTGCCGATGGTGCACCAGCCCTTGCCCAGGGCCCAGTCGAAGAAGTCCCACGTGCCCCAGTTGAAGGCGTCCTTGTGTCCTCCGTACTTGGCCACCACCTGCTGCCAGACGTCCTTGTTGCCCCTGGCCCAGTCCTCCATAAGGAAGGCGTGGGTCATGTGCTCACTGTCGCCCTCGCCCTTGCCGGCGAATGCGTCTTCGGGTAGCTGTACGCATCCGGCCACCATTAGCAGATGTCTGAGGTTTTGGGTGGGAGTGGGCAACAAAGAAAGATGTTACACCTACGTCAATACCGTAGTATTTGGTAAGCTTGGGCCAAAAGTGCTTCCAAATCATCACGTCGCCATTTTGGTGGACGAAGGACTCGTTCTTGGTGTGTTCGTGTGTTGCCGCCCAGACGCTCATATCAGCAATGCTTGGGGCGTAGGAGCTATCGTCCACCGCGTTCCAGAAGTACTTGTTGCCTGGGAACACAGGGATCTGACCAGCTTCACGGCAGCAGAGTATATAGATGGCGAGTGTCAGCGCGGCTGACATGCCATTGCCGGCCGGTGTGAACCCAATGATGGCGTTCGGACGGATGACGTTCCAGTCCCACTTTCGGTTCTTGGCTAGGTTGAACAGGAAGTCCTCTTGTGTGTAGTAGAAGTTCTCTCCATGGTCCTGATATCTTGGCATGCCTTCGTGGATGGGGGCCTCTACGGGGCCGAGGTGGACGCCGTTGTGCTAGATGTTCACCCAAGGATTAGTAAAAGAAATACTTGAACGGCAGAAGGCTTCCCGCATTCATAGATGCTCAGATGCAAATGCTGTGCTCACCTTGCCCCCGGTATGGATCACGACCCTTTCAAGAGAGTCACCGGCCACACTGTCGATAGCAACGAGGAAATGCTCGAACAGTGGAACATTGTGCGTGCGCAGCTGAGCGAAGTCTGCAGAATGCACGTAAGAAGCGTAAAATGCATGAGTGACGTGGCCACACAAGGGCTCCATAGCCGCCTTCAACTCCTCAACAGGCTTGAGGAAGTCCAAGGCAAGAAATCGTATCCGAGGGTCTTGCCAAAAGACTTGAGTCGGCTTTCGCCTGGAAGTTATGATGATCTCTGACCTATCACCGAGATTTGGTCAGGTATGCTGCGCAGCTCAAGAGTGGGAGGATATCATGCGTCGACTAACCATTCTGATTCTGGCTGACGGATCAGGTGCTCAACAAGGGCATTTCCGGTGATGCCATTAGCACCGGTGACGAAGGCGACTTTTGGGCGAAGAGGCGCCATGGTAAATTGTGATGGGATGGAGATTCGAGGGGATTGCAAGGAGAGCAAGATGGTTGTGCTAAAATCAAACTGATGTCGTTGGCCAGCACGGATGCTATTATACTCGAGCCTGAGGCGAACAGCGGCCGAGAACAATTACCGTCCACGGGTGAGACTCCAAACGCCCCGCATTCAGATCGATCAACTAGTTTCCAGGTGGGAGGCCGAAGGCGGGTGTGGGGGTACAACGGGTCCCTGTGAGTAAGCACATGATAGGAACGCCGACCCTCTTGCCATGGCGACAGACGCCCGACCCTGTGCGCGCTCGTGGTCGTTCCGGCTGGACACGGAATAAGGTTCGGAACTGTCTGGCGGCCGTCGGTGGCCTACCCCGAGCCGGGCCACCTTGCATACCTAGTGTAAGTCGGACAAGCCGGAGGCAGGCAAATGTGTCCCGAATACCAGCGTTGCAGTCTCGAGAAGGTAGTAAACATTGCATTGTAGGCGCCTTCATCTGCAGCATGTTCTCATGTCTGTCCACTACTTAGTCGTTGGCGCTTGACCCACTCTGCCTAAGCAGTGCATGCACACCATCCCACCAGTTACACCCACCACTTATTCATCCCTATCACACAGGCACCATGGCACGTCTCTATACCAACCCAGAAAAATTGCAGTATCCGAAAGATACTTCTTTGACTGAAGTCCTGCTTTACCACAATCTGAATAACACGCCAGACGACAAACCCACAATCATTGATGGCTACACAGGCGAGACAGTCTTCACGTACACCAGCTTCAGGACTGGTGTTCGCAAAATCGCACGCCACTTCTCGAAGGAACTTGGCATTGGGACGGGAGATGTCGTCGGAATTCTCTCAACTACCAAGGTTCGCAGTTCCGGTTCTAGACAAGTCGTGTCAAGGCCAATCTGAGCGCTGGTCTGACGTGAAAGCCCCCGCGATGACAGAATTACTTCCCTGTGTGTGTGCACGGCATTCTTGCGACCGGCGGTACTGTGTCCGCTTTGAATCCCATCTATGAAGTCAAGGTATGACAAACATGTGCCCTCACATGAGGGTCTTGGACTGCTGGAGTTGTGGTTCTGACAGCAAAAAAAGGAGATACAACACGCCTTGGGCCTGAGCAAGCCAACCCATATCCTCGTAGAGAAGGCTCTGCTCCCAAACCTTCTCAAGGCACTGTCCGGTACCTCGGGTGCTCATAGCAGACCGAGCTTGTACGTATGGGACGCAGAGGCGCCAGCAGGCTCTAACGCACACACTCTGAACGTTGAACACATATTGGAACATGGCTCCGCCGACTTTGAACCGGCCAAGCTGGCCCCAGGTGTTGCTGCTCAGCAGGTGGCCTTCATATGTTTCAGCTCGGGCACTTCTGGGCTCGTCAAGGGTGTGCAGCTGACTCATGAGAATATTGTCGCCAACCTGTTTCAGCAGTCCCAAGGCCTCCGCGGGATGTTCAACCCTCGCACTGTCGTCACCCTTATTGTTCCGTTCTTCCATATTCTCGGGCTAGCCGGCTTCTGCTGCCAGTTCATCAGCCAGGTTAGCTCATTCCGCGTGTTCACAATAATTTTGACGGAACTCATATCAACTGACACTCGGAAGGGTGTGCCGATTGTGGTCTTCAAGCGCTTTGAAATGGTGCCGCTTCTCGCAGCTATCAAAAGACATCGCAGTAAGCATTGCAATCCCGCGCGCCTCAAACATGAAACCTTTCTCACGGTCATCATTCTTAGTCACTCACATCAATGTTGTACCCCCTATCGCTTTGGAGTTCTTGCGCAACCCCGAGGCGGCCAAGGGTGACTGGTCGTCCGTTCAGTGCCTGATGAACGCGGCGGCGCCCCTCAAACAGAAGCAGTCACTCGAGCTGTCGAGGCGGTACGGCTGCGTTGTGACCCAGTGGTACGG
The DNA here is from genome assembly GCF_019321695.1 of Diaporthe batatas. Lineage (NCBI taxonomy): Eukaryota > Fungi > Ascomycota > Sordariomycetes > Diaporthales > Diaporthaceae > Diaporthe > Diaporthe batatas. Next base: position 1,856,343 of record NW_025408555.1, on the reverse strand, counting down.
GATGACTGAGGCGAGCCCCAGTGTTGCCTCTCAACGGGAAGACGAGACCAACGTCGATGGCACGATTGGGAGGCCGCTGCCAGGCATGGAGATGCGAATTCTGGATGAGAATGGAGACGGTTCGTGGACCTTTATAGCTAGATTTGCGACTCACCTGATGGCTGACATTGAACCTATTTCGACAGATGCAAAAGTCGGCGAGTTCGTACTTCGCGGGCCTAACATTATGAAGGGCTACGTGGGGGGCACACCTTCAAGTGCCTTGACACCTGATGGCTTCCTTCGGACGGGAGACATCGGATACGTAGACGACCGAGGTTATCTCTACATCGTTGACAGAGCAAAGGAGATGATCAAAGTAAAGGGGTAAGACATCTCGCTCGATTTTCTTTTTTTTCGGACTGGGCTGGCTGACAACCGAGTCCTTCACAGGCAGCAAGTTGCACCGGCTGAACTAGAAGCCATACTGATCGCCCACCCGCATGTCAAAGACGCGGCCGTCTGTGGAGTGTACAACGAGGACGGAACCTCCGAGGTCCCCATCGCATATATAACGACCGATACCGCCGGTTCTGCTGCCCAGGAGACGCTCAAGGTCGAGCTGATCAAGTATGTCAACGATCAAGTGGCAAGATATAAACGCATCACGGGTGGGGTGCACATCTTGGATGCCATTCCAAGGAAGTGAGTCAACCTCTCTGATCGCATTGCTGAATGCAGTAAGCAGCATGACATAGGCGCTGACATTTCCTGCAGTCCATCGGGCAAGATTCTCCGCCGTCTCCTTCCAGCTAACCTGGCTGCCGCCAGTGCCGCTCGTCGTCCAGTGCCCGGTACCGTGCCAATGGCAAGGCTGTAGCTAGATTTATACAACTTTAAATACATAGATATACATGCTCGCTGAGTGATCGTTGGACAGCAGATAGATCATACATCTAATCATTCCCTCGGGGGCTCCTTTTCTCCTCGCTCAATCTAGATTCATGTCGAGGTTATAGATCTCCGGGGGCATAGCGTCAAGTATAGTCTCGCCCATGCCCATCTCCAGGCCCATGCCCTCATTCCCGTGGTTATGCATGTGCTCGGCGGCATCCTTGAGGCCTGCGTCGCCGCCGCCCGGGCCAGCCCCAAAGACATCCCCGCTGATGGCCTCGAAGTTGAAGTCCATCATGGCCCACTCCGGCAGGTCCTCGATGGCCCCCTGGCCGCCGCCCTCCCTGCCGTCCCCCATCATCCACATCTGCGAGAGCTGCTCCGGGTGGTGGTGGGCCCCGCTCGTCCTGCCGTCGCCGGCGCCTCCGCCCGCCCCAGACTGTTGCTGCTTTGCTCCAGCCGCCCCCGCCGTAGGAGCAGCGTACGTGTTGGACCCGTAGTAGGAGGACTTGCCCTGGTTGCTGATGGAGCCCGCGCGGGCGATGCCGCCCTCGTGCGAGGAGGAGTCGAGGATGCCCGACTGCGGCGTGAGCTGCTGCCGCTGGCTCATGTCCTCGTCCGCCGGGCCCGCGGTGGCCGTGGCGGGCCTGTCCGACTCGACGTGTAGCACGCGGCGGGCCAGCAGCGTCAGCTTCAGCACCCATCTCATCATCTTGCCCGACACCCAGATGGTGTGGCAGTACAGCCGCAGGGAGTGCGTGGCGGCCAGGATGGCCTCCCTGTGCCTCTTCTTCAGGGTGGGGTTCTTTGCCACCAGGCTCATCATCACCATGGTACAGCTGGTGAGGTAGTGGCAGTACGGGAAGCAGTGTTTCATGCTCTCGTCCTTTAGGTCCTTGTGCGCGTTGAGTATGCTTGCTGCTAGGCTTGCACATATCGTGAGCGATTCCAGTTGGTCGTCGGTTGTGAATTCTGTTGAGCCGTTGCCCTGCATTGAGGGCCTGCGAATGAATATCCGTAAAAATGTTACACACTAGAAAGCCGATACAGGTCAGCCTATGCTACTCGCTCACTCCATATGTACCATCCCGGTGTGATTCTTACAGTAGAAAGGAGCATGGTCTGCTTGACCTGCCACCTTTTTCTTGACCCAAATTGTGTCTGAGTAGGCAAGTCGGGGTTGTATGTTAGGTCTTCGGGTAACGTTTCGAGTAGGTTAGACAACACGGTGTCGGCGTAGTCGATCATGTGGGATACCGGCTGCTTCGAGGAGGCTTTTACTCCATAAATGAGCTCCCAGGCTTTGCTGACGACACGAGAGTATCTGACCATGGCTACAAGGTAGGGTATTGTTGAGACATGCTCTCTTGCGAGTTCCATATTGACGTCGGGCTGTAAGTTCTTCACAGTCTCGGGTCGTCTGATAAACTGGCCAAGCCATTCGTCGCTTACGTCCAGGGGTAAAGATGTGTCTGTGTTGTTCTCTTGGATGATAAAAGGGCGTCCAGATTCAAGGGCCATCCGGCGATCAAGTATGAAGATGCACCACCATATCCGACTGAAGAGCTGGCTGTAGTAACAGGGTAGGCTATCGAGCCTACTCTGCTGGTGGATCCCTAGAATATGGGCGTTCGAGACTGCGATAGCGGTGAGGCGAGCTGACTCTTGAGTTGCATCGAGGCGGAAGTGATACATGATCTTCAACCGGAGAAGAGGGATTAGCGACTTGTGTCTTTGATGGGCGGATGTGTTGATGCTTACCATTAGCAGCTGGATTTGCATATTCAAGAGGGAGGTTGACGCCGTCTTGCCGATGCGCTCTGAGTCTTGCATGAGCTCCAACGCTACACTACATAAACTCCAGCCGGAGGAATGCACCCCAGTAGCATCTGTCAACCTCGTGGACACACAGCAGCGTCCGAGGGCAAGGCAGATGCAGACCAAGGCTACCGACAGTCGCTTCTCCTCCCTCTCTTTGGAATCGGACATGGGCCAGAGAGCACCGTATTCCCAAAGACCATTGAAGGTCTGCCACACGGCTGGTGGATAGAGGACAGGGTAAAGAATGTGTATCTCCTCAAAGAAGAGTTCCATATAGCCCCTCCAGTCTTCTTCGTCCGCGACGATACTATGCCGCTGCAACACACTCTCCAGCCAACCCCTCACATTTCGGGAGGACTTCAAGTTGTTCTGCCTGGGGGGCTTGTCCCATGGAACCTCCCTTGTAAGTTTTATGAAGTTGTCTTCGGTCGTAGACTCCTCGCTCAGGCTGCCGTCAACCTCGACGAGGTTCGAGGTCATGGACAGCTCGCCCATGAAGGACTGCCCGTCCGGCTCTAGGACCTTCTGCAGCTGCGCAGAGGCCGGCGATGCCGGGTCGCTCCTGATGCCGTGGCCGTGGCTCGATAGGCCCGACTCCCGCCTGGCAGTCGCACCTGTCGTGGGGACGGTGGCCCCCTCGAGGGACTGTTGCATCATGGCCATCTGCCGCTCGAGCTGGGCAACGCGCGCCGCGAGCTCCTGGTTGGTCGAACTGCTTTCCGAGGGGGGGAGGATGTGAGCTGGGAACGCGCCGCAACAGGTTATTCAACTCGAAGAGGAACAACTCACGTGGAAACCGACAGGCTGTCTATGCTGCGTGCGCCGTCGACCGAGCTGGGCGCAGCGGTCCGCGACGCTTGCCTGGGCTGGCCCCGAGCAGTAGATTCGCATACTCGGCCCCTGGCTCTGCAGTGAGCACACGGGTCTCCGCCCTCGCACTGCGGTATGGTTAGTTCCAGGCAAGGTGTAGGGCGATAGGCATATGGGACATGGTTCACAATGCCCAGGATGAGGCGCGTAGGTACTGACTTTGATCTTTCGCTGTTGACATGCCGTGCTGAGTATCGACAAACCCTATCAGCAAGGTGGTATTCCTCAAATGGAAGCTTCCCTCGAAAACTCCTCCCCGCGGCTTCGACACACATACCAGGCCCTCGCTATGTACTTCCCCCGTTTCAACCTCTTGGCCGGCGGGCTGGGCAGGTCTCTATTGACAGCCGTCGTGTCCTGGGTCTCGCTCATCGTCGAGCTCATGTTGTTGTTGTCAGTCTGGTTCCCGGGCGTCGTCAGACCGACGTCCTTCGTGGCGACAACTACACTGCTCCGGACGCCCTCGGGCAGGACTGCTTCAGGGGACGCGGTTGTGACGGACATCTCCACTTCCCCAGACGGGAGCTAAACAAAGAAGGGGCCTCGGCAAGGGGGGGAGTGGGTCCTCTGCTTCAAGGTGTCTACGACCTCCTGTAAGGCTCGATAACTGGGCTGTGGGTGGTCATTGATAATTGGGTGGGTGGGAGGTCGAAGCCAAAGTGAGAAAAGAAAAAACCAACGCTGTATTTGGCGCTCGTTGATTCGTAGAACTGATAAATCCGGTAGTTCAGAGGAAACTCCCCCAGGCTCGCCGACCCCAGACGAGTTTCCCCACAGACAAGCGTATCCACCTATGCGTACCCCACAGTCTAGCCAGCAAAAGAATTGAGGTTCGCTGCAGAATCAAGCTCGGCGCTTCGGCTGCTGCGCATGGACACGACATGCACGTATTGGATCCCCTGCGGCCTGCAGCGTAGCACCGAGGCGGCTTGTGCCGGCCAGAAATGATATCCCAGCGGCCGGGGTATCCGGCGAGAGTGAATTTCTTGGCACAGAATTGGCGTTGCAGTTACTTTCTCCTCTATATCCGTACTCCGTTACTACACACAGACTACCTCGGTACTTGTACGCCCCCAATTAGCTGGCAACAAGTCGCCCAACAACTTCACACCCTTGCTCAATTCACGTACCCTGGCCCCCGTCTCCACTCCAAGCGCCACACATGCCGGAGCGGGGAGTGCTTTGGGAGCGTGGCATTGCCCAAGCGCATTAGATGGCAGTGGCAGTTCACACTAGAGCCGGAATCGTTGCGGAATTTCCGTCCTGGCCACCGGTGCAGTCTCTCTTAGGAGCCCCGCGAGTATGGAGCTCAGGGTTTCAGGGTGTGTCATTGGGATCTAGGGTACTCAAGCGGTTAGGTTGACATTCAGCTGGGCTGAGGCGACGACAGGGACACTCACCAAGTGACCAGCTCCGTTGATCACGCGGGTCGTCGATGGAGGGATGACCATGCGCTCGACTAGCCGTCTGTTCTCCTCGGAGCTGTCGAAGGAGTCCACGGTCAGCAGTGGAATGTCTCCGTGCGGGCTGCCGTGGGAAGGGAGAAGGCTGGGCGGCATTTACATGACAATACTTTCGGAGCCCCAGATGAAATGGTGCCGCTGCTTGGACCGCTGCAGCAGGTCTAGGATCTGCGGATGCGGTGCCGCAAGATATGTGGCCTGGCCGGTTTCGTAACAACTCTGTCAGATATCATAATTCGGCAGGGTATGTCAACCCTGGGGTGGGATGCTTGTCACATACTGCTTCTTGCTCCTTTGGGGTTTTGAGCGCCCAGACGGACGGCCGACCGTCCTGCAGGAGTGGGATCACGCCTTGTTCCTATGGAGCGGCATGCATTATTAGATCAGTTGTGACATCGCTCCATATTTAATCGCAAATACTCACAAGGAACACGTCAAGTTGCCTTTTGTCCCAATCCTTGAACCCTCTGCTGAAACCTGACCTCATTGCATCCCTGCGCTGGTGGTTAGCTGTGCCCTGACGGCCAACTTGACCCTGACTTTGATCGAGGTGCTCACGTGGACTCCCAGCGGTCACGTCTTCGCAGGGCTTTCTGCGCCACAGCCTCGGTTTGTTCTTTCATCTGGAACAGAATCGGCTCCACGAAAATTGTCGCCACAAACGCGTCCGGCTTCATCATAGCCGCGTGGCACCTATAATAGGGATAGGATGATTAGCAAATCCATGGTCCAAGGGCTTATCAATTCAGGTTATTTTCGTGCATACATGGCGCCTCCTCCAAATGAATGTCCAATGCCTATTACCGGTTGTTGCGCGTTGAAGTACTCTAAAGTGTGAAGAATGTCCCTGGAATCGTCGGGCCAGCATGCTAGAATAGAGGATATCAGCGTCCTGACTGATACGGTGAATGCTGCAGAAGACATGGTCCGCAGGCCGCGCCAGACCTTTGCTTGGCAGAATGCCTCGGTTGAGGACGGCACTGTCGCCGTGGTTGGCCGCATCAATGGCTATGAGGCGCTTGACTGCAGGTTTGACGCCCGGCGTTGACAGGATGTATTCGATGACCAACCCCCAGAAGTACTTGTTAAACGACGTCCCATGCGTGAGGATTATGGTGTGACCGCCGTCGTTGGCGCCGGCGACGAGATACTCGTGCGCCGCAAGTCTCAGCTGGGAGCCGAGGCCATGCCGCACCGACGTGTCTCCAGGTTTGGGCTGGCTGGCAGGGATAACATAGCTGCGGCGCGTGTAGTGCGCAGTCTTGACGATGTCGGGGCTCATGAGTGCTGAATCCGTGAAGAAGTCCGAAGGGTCCATTGCCGATTCACTGTTGCTAGGTTTGCAGAGCTCGGCCACCGAAGCATTCGCGTTGGTGGTTGGATATAAGGCCAATTTGTGCCCCGGCAAACCGTCGGGTCTTGATGCTAGCCGGAACCCACTGCAGCAATCTCGGTCGACTGCTATCGGACCTTCGGGACTCGGCCCCGGGGGCACCCATTCCGGCCTTCTACATGACAAGACGAGGTCTACATCACGCCACAAAAGTGTCATATTCAGCTTGTTATCATTCTAAGTTGGAATTCAATTATGATTACGTTCGGAATTTCTTTCAGGAAGTAAATTGGCTGAGCAATATTCTAATTGATGGCTACTTAAGTATGTAAATGGTTTTATAAGCCGAGCGCGCCCACGCAGACAGGAAGGACGACCACTACAGTTTTGAGGCTTCAGTGACCCTGTAGATGTAATCAGCATGAAGTTTTACAGATAAACATGGCGACAGCTTATTTACCTGATGTGCACCGACTGAGGCTCGAGATAGCTGTACAGGCCATGGGCACCCAGCTCCCTGCCCTGGCCGCTCTGCTTGATGCCGCCAAAAGGCGTGTTGAGCTCAGGGAGATACGGCGAATTGATAGACACACCACCTGACTCGAGCGCAGAGGACACGCGGAGCGCTCGACTGACGTCAGAGGTGTAAACGCTTGCTAAATAAGAGAACCGTGGTTAGAAGTTCGTTGTGGCCGAAGTCATGGAAAATAAAAAAGCCCCGGATCCTTTGGGGCTGAATCAAAGCCGACTCACCAGCTAGGCCGTATACAGTGTCATTGGCCATGGCAATAGCTTCTTCCTCCGTCTTGAATGTCCTCACGCTCAAGACTGGGCCGAAGATCTCCTCTTTCCAGATCTGGCTCTTGGGGTCGGGATTGAGGAAAATCGTAGGCTCTATAAAGCAGCCTTTCGAGCCCAGCCTCTTGCCTCCCGTGAGAAGCTGTGCCGACTTCTTCCCGCTCTCAATATAGGACATTATACGGTCAAATTGTATCTTGTCCACGACGGGGCCATGTTCAGTCGACAGCTCCAGTGGGTTGGCGGCCTTGGCCATTTGTGCGCCAATGCCTACAAACACGGCTTTGCTCGCAGCGAGGAACTTCTCCGCAATAGATTCCTGCACCAGCACCCTGGAAGCAGCTGAAACCATCGTCGAGTTAGAAACCTGCTCCATGGCTGACTCCCCGAGGGTTGGGACGGGAAATGCGCGACTTACCAACGCAAATCTGGCCAGATTTTGCCAGGAAACCACCTGCAACGCTGTGAACAAGTTCATTAGCTCGCTGTCACTGTGAGAAATGGCATTTTCAGCAAAAAATACCTTCCAACTGCATTCTCAAAATCAGCGTCTGCGAAGACCAGGGCTGGTGATTTGCCGCCCAGCTCAAGCGTGGTCTTCTTGAGGTTGCTTTTGGTCGCCGCATCCTGGACCGCCTTACCAGCGGCGATGGAGCCGGTGACGCTGATCTTGGCGATGTCCATGTGCGATGCAAGCAGATGGCCCGTCTCTGAAGCGCCGGTGACGAACTGCACCACGCCAGGAGGGAAGCCCGCCTCGGCGAACAGTGGTGCTATGGCCAGCGCCCCCAGCGGTGACTTCTCGGAGGGCTTGAAGATGAACGTGTTGCCCGCTGCGAGGGCGGGCGCGATCTTCCACCCAATGTACAGGAATGTGGCGTTCCACGACGCAATGCCCGCGCAGACGCCGAGCGGCTTGTACCGGACAATCTTGGCGAACCCGTTGTCCTCGCCAAACGACTCGCCGCGGATCTTGTCTGCCCAGCCTGCATAGTCTGTTGACGGTCAGCACCGTCCCCGAGCCAGAGGTCTGTCTGCTTACACCTGAAAACCTGCACCACGTGTGCCAGGTCGAAATGAATAATCCCGGCAACGGGGGCTCCTGTGGGCAGGGACTCAGCCTGCGCGAGCCGCTCGGCGTTCTTCTCGACGAGGTCGGCGAACTTTTGCAGACACGCTGCACGCTGGCCTCCGGTGAACTTTGCCCATGGGCCCCTGCGGAAGGCCTCTTTTGCGTTGGCGACGGCGCGGTCTACGTCCTCTTTCCCGGCGATCTGCAGGTCGTTCGCCACGACAGAGTCGTCCACAGGGTTTAACAATGTCAATCTCTCCTTGGATGAGCTGAGGCTATCCGCGTACTGTATTCCTGAACTTAGCAGCTTGTCCTTGTCAACGCCGTAGACTATGATTGAACGTACCTCATTCCCCAGGTAAAGCTTGCGGGGAGGCAGCTGTATCCCTGATTGTGTCATCGTCGCGGCTGTTTTGTTTGAATGTTCTAAGTTGGACTTCGAGTTGATTCAATGTTGTCGACTTTGATCCTGATTCAATCTGCTATCTTGGGTTGAAATAACAAACGCTTTATTTACCCTTCAAGTCGCGTTCAATGGGTCTTGGCTCGCATTCATAAAGCACATCAGTCCTGCTGCTGACATACAAAAACTCAATGCCAAAGCTTCTCCTTCGGCATCGCGCATCAGGTGCGGGGGTCGCAGCTCTCAGGTAATTCCGCGTTTTCCGAAAACGGGCCGTGATCCCACCGTCCGTGAACCTTGGACTAACAAACCTCACAGTGACGGAACACAAGATAGAAAGTACATAGTCATCATGAGAAACCATCGAACTCAGGCCCACATAGATGTATGGCTCCAATATTGATACATCAACCCTACTGGCAGCTTCGTGACATCTGGAATCAGTCTCATATGTGCCGCCTGACCAATCCCGAATAGCCCGCCCTGCGATTACCTCAATATGCCATCTACCGCTTTTCGCTTCGCCGAGAAGTACGAATACAAGAATGGTTTCGGCTCTTATCATGAGTACGGACTCCCGGCGACATATCACAAGGATCAATAAGCTAACTCTGACTCTGAAATTTGCAGGACCGAGGCGGAGAAAGGTGCCCTGCCCATAGGCCAAAACTCACCGCAGAAGCCACCACTAGGCCTCTACGCAGAGAAGCTTTCAGGCACGGCATTCACGGCCCCCCGGCAGCAGAACCAGCAGACATGGATGTACAGGGTCCTCCCGTCGGCGGCCCACTCGTCCTTCGAGCCCGCCCCCGCGGAAGGGAGCCCGGCCGGCGCGTCCGCCAGGCCCCAGAATCTGCACCACATCCCCAACCAGATGCGGTGGAACCCGTTCGACCTCGACGACTCGACCGACTGGGTGAGCGGCCTGAAGCACGTCGCCGGTGTCGGCGACCCGACGATGAAGACGGGCATCGGCATCATCATCTTCGCGGCGGGGAGGGACATGAGCCCGCACAGCGCCTTCAGCTCCGGCGACGGGGACTTCCTGATCGTGCCGCAGCACGGGGTCCTCGACATCCAGACGGAGCTCGGGAGGCTGCTCGTGCGCCCCAACGAGATCGCCGTCATCCCCAGGGGCATCCGCTACCGCGTCACCCTGCCCGACGGCCCCGCGAGGGGCTACATCCTGGAGACGTACGAGCAGCACCACTTCACGCTCCCGGAGCTGGGGCCGATCGGCTCCAACGGCCTTGCCAACGCCCGGGACTTCCAGGCGCCTGTTGCCGCGTATGACTTGGACACGGACAGCGAGTGGGCCATCACCATCAAGTACGCGAACCAGTCGTACGTGGCTCACCAGAGGCACACCCCCTTTGACGTCGTGGCATGGCACGGGCTGTACTATCCGTACAAGTATGACCTGGGACGCTTCAACGTCATCGGCAGCACCAGCTTCGACCACCCTGACCCAAGCATCTACACCGTCCTCACCGCCCAGTCGGCACTTGCCGGCACGGCCATAGCGGACTTTGTGATTTTCCCGCCGAGGTGGCTGGTGGCCGAAGACACGTTCCGGCCGCCCTGGTACCACCGCAACACCATGTCTGAGTTCATGGGCCTGATCTGTGGGGACTACGATGCCAAGACCGGTGGTGGTTTCCAGCCGGCCGGCGCCAGTCTGCACAACGTGATGGCCTCCCACGGGCCAGACGCGGACACGCACCAGCGCGCCAGCAATGCCGAGCTGAAGCCTCACAAGGTCGGGGAGGGCAGCATGGCGTTCATGTTTGAGAGCTCCCTGATGGTTGGCGTGACCGATTGGGGGCTGGAGCACTGCAAGAAGTTGCAGGCTGACTACAACGCGCATAGTTGGGTGCCTTTGAAACCACATTTTGTACGGCCCGAGGGAAGCCAGAAATAGCATGGACGGAGACACATATTGATCTCCTACGGTCACATGATATATAGCAGCGATGAATTATCAGCTTATCCCTTTGAAGTCACTTCTTTCGATAGATGCCTTTGAGACTTGTAGTAATGCATCAGTTTAATAGGAGTAACTACACGGTCTCTTGGGGATAATAAGTGACCACCTTAAATGCATCCAACAGCAAAGAACAATCGCCAAGCATAAGTCGTTCATATTTTATTTGCGCATTTCATGTCTAACACAAGCCTTCACCTAGAGCTGAGACCAGTAGCTGCGAGACGTGTCAAAAAATGCCGCGTCGCCATTCCTCGGCATTCGGGTTTTGGTTTATATTGGTTTTCACCATTCGAATTGGTTGAGCAACGGGTCTATCGCCTTCCCGACTTGAACTACCTCTTCATTGGGCACTTCGTCCATCGCAAGCCGTGTTGAGACTCGGTCCCGGGGGAGGCGTTGGTGGGCTCCGGGCCCGGAGGATCATGTCGGCTCGGGCTGCCCACCTCGGCGCTGAGCCGCAACCGGGATTTCGGAACGGGCCTCATTAGTTCCGCCACGAATTGGCGGCAGTCTATGCTGTGAGCTGCTGGGATTGAGTTTATAATACATTTGAGAACTATCACGGCTACATCGAATGAGACGAGACGGTGTAATTATAGCGATCAACACAACGCGAGACCATAAGACCAATATCAAAATGTCAGCACTCAAGTCCTGGATCGAGATCCCGAAGGGGTCTCATTTCTCCCTGAGGAATATCCCCTTCGGCATCATATCCTCGTCCAAAAACCAGCTTCGCAGGCCAGCGGTCGCCATCGGGTCCTCGGTGGTCGACCTTGACGAGTTCGCAAAAGGAGGCGGCTTCGCCGAGCTCCCCGAGATCAAGAGCCACCTGCACGTCTTCGGGGAGGAAACGCTCAACAACTTCGCCGCACTGGGCAGGCGCGTGACCAACGCGGTCAGGCTGTACCTCCAGGACGTCCTGGCGGCAGACACAAAGAGGGCGGGCCTGCTGAGGGACAATGCGGACCTGCGCGGGCGGGCGGTGCTGCCGCAGTCGGACGTGACGATGCACATGCCCATGCGCATCGGCGACTACACGGACTTTTACGCGGGGCTGCGCCACGCCTTCACCGTCGGCACCATCCTGCGCGGCGCCGACAAGGCCCTGCAGCCAAACTACAAGCACATGCCCGTCGCGTACCACGGGCGCGCCTCGTCCATCGTCGTCTCCGGGCAGCCGATCCGCCGGCCCAGGGGCCAGATCCCGGCGCCGGGCTCCACGACGCCCAGCTTCGCGCCCTGCAGGCGGCTGGACATTGAGCTGGAGATCGCGGCGCTTGTGGGGAGGCCGAGCGAGATGGGCACGCCCGTCTCGGTGGGCGAGGCGCCGGATTATGTCTTTGGGTATGTCTTGATGAACGACTGGTCGGCGAGGGACATCCAGGCCTGGGAGTACATTCCCCTCGGCCCGTTCACGGCCAAGAACTTTGGCACGACTATCAGCCCCTGGGTGGTGTTGGCGGACGCCATGGAGCCCCACCAGGCGCCTGCATTGCCGAACGAGAACACGCCTCTGCCATATCTCGTGGAGGAGAGGAAGGACAACGTGCTGGATATACAGCTCGAGGTCGAGCTGGAAAGTAAGTCTGGGGGTTTCAATGCGAGTTGTGACTATTGATTATATGCTAACGGCCCCGCTCTACTTTACAGCTGCTGCTGGGAGCAAGACAACCCTCACCAAGACCAGCTCGTCGAACCTGCTCTGGTCGTTCCCCCAGATGATCGCCCACCACACCATCACTGGATGCAACCTCAGCGTGGGGGACCTGCTCGGCTCCGGCACCATCAGCGGCACCGAGAAAGGCACCCAGGGCTCCATGCTGGAGGCGACTGACGGTGGCAAGAACCCGATACAGCTGCCAGGGTCCTCCGAGACGAGGATATTCTTGGAAGACGGAGATACCATCGCCATCACTGGGCGAGCTGGGGACGAAGAAAATGGATACGTTGGCTTTGGGGAGTGCAGGGGTACCATCTTGCCGGCACTGTCATAGGCTCCGAGTCATTCAGCATGGAACAAATTCTTTCACAGTAAAGAAATTAAAAGCACATGCGTGGTCTTTGTATGCACATCAGTCTCACATTCCTGAATAATTGCAAGGTCCATATTCACATCTGGCGATATTCACGTGAAATCTCATGTCAGCGTGAATGTGATTTCAGACCCATACTTCAGTAAGATCACAGACGCCAAACCCAATTACGGAACCCTGCCGGAAATTCCGGGACCCGCTGTAGTTACTTTCGTGATCGCTGTTGTGCGGCAATTCTTGGCACGACTGCCAGCCGCATCAACTTCTCAGGTGTCCTCAGAGACGAGGATACATATGAGCCTCGACACAAAAAAACAGGATAACAACCAAATATCCATCCCATCTTACAACCACGCCCTGTGACTACCAGCTGAATATCCCCACACAAACATGACGAGTACAGGCCCGGTCACAGAGCTCGTGCGGATCCCGCTAGCGATCCCCTTCGAGGAATTCCTCTCCACGTTCGCAACGAAGCTCGAGCCTGTCCTCCTGGCCCAACGCGGCATCATATCAGTCCAAACGGGCAAGATCATCACCCCCGGCAGCCCAGATGGGGACTTCGCGGTCTCACTGACCCAGTGGGAGAGCATGGACGCCCACGCGGGCTTCACCGAGAGCGCAGCCGCCAAGCCCTTCTTTGAGACACTTCAGCCGCTCGCAAGGGGGCCGCCGACCATCGAGCACTATTATCTGGGGACCTTCCCCCGGGCGGCACTTCAGTCAGCCTTTGCACATGTGGCAATACACAACTCCCGCGACGGCCCAGTACAGCCTCGCGTGCTTGGGGGTGACGGGAGCCGGGCCAGCGTCGAGGGTAGCTGCTTGGAAGTTGAGGGCCAGACAGCGCATGTATTATTCAGCGACAAGAACGAAGGGGCTGGAGGCGAGGATGCGGGCCGGGCTACTTCGTTCGTGGTGCGCATAGAGCGGAGTGAGGAGAAGAGGAATCCGACAAGGAAACTATCACCGAACTTATGAAAGTAATGCAAAATGCATGAGTCCAAACTTTTTTCAGAAACATTGGAGAGTTGCCCATTGCATATGTGAACGTAAAATGACACGTGAGTGTGAGTGTAAACATGGTCCAGATGTTGCTGGGCATACAATCTTAGAGCATTTGCGTGAGCATTGTTAGTGGCGGCCAGATGCGAAAGGATGTCCACCTCGTAGTCCCCTGTAATGAAGTCACCCACGCCCAAGTTAAGTCCAAACAGTTTCAAAATTCAAGAGAGAAGCCACGGTCAGCTTTCTTAGGCCTTTCTCAGAGCAAATTCCAGCACCACCTAGGCATTGGGATGTCTACAAAGAGGCCTCGCAATCCAGCAAATTGTCTTCTAGACCAGCAATATGCCTGTTCAGTACCTTAGGAAGCCAACATAGCACTTGAGCAAGCTGTCACATTGTACACTATACGCAGCAAAGAGCTAGAACATTCTGATATTGCGCTCAGAGTAGTTCAGCATACATCTCCGCAACTACTATATTATAACGGTGGTGGGTTTGTTAACTCGCCCGCTGTGTATGACGTACCAAGCAGCTCCTTGGCTTTGATAAAGAGAACGGAAATTCGTGTACCCTTAATTAGAAGGTATATACCCTCCCTATTATTTAACTAATTAGAGTATAAAGCCTTAAAGTCTTTATAACTTTAATAAATAAGGCTTCTTTATAATAAAGAACTATAAATAGGGTAGGTTAGTCCTTTAGGAACTTAAGTTATACCTACTAGCCCTATTTATAGCCCTCCACTATACTTTACACTCTAGGGCTTGCCCTCTTTACCTCAGCTGGCCCTTTTAAGAAGAAGTCGTTTTATATAGAATACTTCTTAGTTAGTAGATGGGTACGCACCTTCTGATTGAGGGTACACGAATTTCCGTTCTCTTGATAAAATTTATCTTGTGCACGGGCAATTAATGTCTCCACAGAAAAGGAGTTTTGTGCTGTTGGTTTTCTTTTCGTTACCGAAAGCAGTGTTTTTAGTGATGTAGTTAGAACAACTCTAATTTGACAGGAAATCCCAATACTTACACAGGCCCTCTACACAGCAGCTATTCTTGCATGTCGCACATTGTTCTCTCATCGTCATGACTCGTACACAACAATCAAATTTACCAAAGAGGGGGAGCTTACGCTTCCCCAGGCCGTCACCAGACAGCGGCCCTAACCCTTCACGCATCCGAAAATGCGGTCAGTTCGGAATGGAGACGGGTATAGCGTTCCGTCCCGAGGTCCCCGGCACTACGGCACAAACATACACAGGACCGCTCACGTGGCTTGGCACTCCGTGATCGAACGATCAAGAAGTCACATACAAGGCTTGAGTGAGACTGGGCTAGAAGGGCATGTATATTGAAGTTTTCAAACAGATTCTTCCGATACCACTTCAGATCAAACACCACGATCGACAGACATCATGACTGCAAAGTGCCAGCTGGACGTAATCATAGTGGGGGCCGGCATGGGAGGGCTGGGGACAGCAGTGACCCTGAGAAGAGCAGGTCATAAAGTCACAGTGCTGGAACAGGCTCCAGAATTCGTCGAGGTAGGTGAGAGTCGGAGCAGCAGACAGACTTGCCAAGCCCAGACAGACCACAATCTGTCACGAGCAGCTGGCTAATTCACTCGCAGATCGGCGCAGGAGTCCAAGTCCCGCCAAATGCGTCGCGGGAGCTGATCCGGTGGGGGCTGGGCGAGCAGATGGACGCGGTCTCCTCCAAGCCCTCGCGCATCAACTACCGCAACTGGCGCACCGGAAAGCCCGAGGGCTTCACGGTCATGTCGAACCACAAGGACAAGTACGGCGCCCCCTACTGGCAGGTATACCGGCCCGACTACCACAAGGTCCTGCTGCAGGCCGCCGAGAAGGCGGGCGCGAGCCTCCGCAAGAACGTCCTGGTGGTTGAGTACAGGCCAGAGGAGGGCGCGGTCGTGCTCGAGTCCGGCGAGGTTGTCCGCGGCGACCTCGTGATCGCCGCAGACGGCGTCAAGAGCATCGCCAGGAAGGCGCTGGGGCGCGACGTCGAGCCGCACGAGACCGGCGACACCTGCTTCCGGGTGGTGATACCGCGCGAGGTGCTCGTCAACGACCCGGAGCTCGCGCCGCTCAGCCTGGACCCGAACTTTGAGCAGTTCCTCGGGCCTGACCACCACATCATCGGCTACAACATGCAAAAGGAGAAGACATTCAACCTGCTCATGGTCATCCCAGACGACCGGAAGATGAAAGGGTACAAGGCGCCAGCGACGGCTACTGAGGTCAGAAACGCCTACAAGGGCTGGTCATCCATGTACGTGGCTTTTGCTCCACCCCCTATCACGTATCCTGCTCCCCCAGCTCACCGATCCATCTATAGGACCCAGAAGCTCCTCTCGTTCCTGCCAGAGGACGTGGAGAAGTGGCGGCTCATAGACCTCCCGACCATCAACGACTGGGTGCACTCAAGCGGTAAGATGGTCGTCATCGGCGACGCCGCCCACGCGACCCTTCCCTACCTGGCCCAGGGGGCAGCGATGGCCATCGAGGACGCCGCGGTCCTCGGGTCCACACTGTCGCACATCGAGTCCAAGGACCAGCTGCCAAAGCTCCTGGACTTCTTCTACCGGACGCGGGTCCGCCGCGCACACGCTATCCAGCGGGGCAGCTTTACGAATCGGTTCTTCATTCACATGAAGGAGGAAGAGCCGCTGGCCATGCGGCGTGGCGTGTTTGAATATGGCGATTACCCAAGCAGCCCGAACCTGATGGGGAACACGATATTTCAGGATTGGCTCTACGGGTATGATGCCACTGCGGATGCGAAGAAGAAATGGGAGGAGGAGACGGGGCGCACACCCTCGCGACTTTAGTAGTTTGTATATAGGATGCTTTACCTCGCTCCTCATAGCAGTAGCACCACTGAATATAACTACCCGTATTTTACCACTGTTGTCCTTGTTGGATGTTCTTCAGACGCTGAGCTTTTGGACTTTTACCACTGTGTGAAGGCGAGGTGTGTCTCTTCGGACGTGTACGGCACAAGAGCAAAGCCCGATAAAACATTCGTAGCTAAGATTAAGAAGTAAATTTTTTTATAGGCCGTAGACATGGCCTCTATGGGTGCTAAGTTCGAAAAGTGAATGTCACATCGTTAGTATCTACCTAGGAACCTAGGCTAGTAGGTCATCATTGATGGTTGCGAGTTTATTGTTCCATGTGGAGTAAAAGAAGTAGGAGCCAGGGGTCGCTGTCGAAGCTGAGGTGTTTATACCCCTATAGAGTGGGTTGTAATGTTCGATCGTACTGTGATAACTAGTGACCACAGTCTTGATAATGAAGTACATAATTTACGCAATCATGTCCTTCCACCTCTACTGCACTGACATGGGCTTCAATCACAGGACATTCTCCCGCTCCCGAACACGCACGCGGAAGCCACTCTGCTTCACGAACCACGAATTGCGAAACGTCAGGGGTTTCTCCGGATCGACCAGTTCCAGCTGAGGAGACACAGCATGTTAGCAACCGGGCAAATAGTACGGGTCGGCCTGAAGGGGGGGCCTGAAAGGGGGGAGGGTCCTCTTTATCTTTCTATATGAGGCCAGGTTGGGGAGTGGCTGGTCAACCCACAAACGTACCTCGAACATCCGCAACAACGCAGGGATAAGTTTGTACATCTCCAGCAGGGACACGTTCCTCCCTGCGCAGGTGCGCGAGCCCTGGCCAAACGACAGCAGGCAGTTCCTCATCTTCGACAGCTGCTCGGGCGTCGCCTCGATCCACCGCTCAGGACGGAAATCATCCGCCTTGGCCCCATACACGCCCTCGTCACGGTGAATCACCCAGCCCGAGCAGCCGACGATGCTGCCCGCAGGGATATGGTGGCCGTCAATGTTCAGCCCTGCAGCAGGCACGATGCGCTCGAGCGGCAGCCCAGCGGCCGGGTGGCACCGCAGCCCCTCGTAGATGACGGCGGTGAGGTACGGGAGCTCGCGCACGTCGTTCCAGCGCACGAGGGTTTCCGCATACTCGCCCCTCTCGCGGTCATCAGTCTCGTAGTCGGCCTTGGCCAGCCTGCCGGCCGCGCCCTCCGCGGCGAGCTCGGCCAGCAGCTTCTCCATGGCGGCGGGGTGGGTGAGGAGGTTGTGGAAGATGGAGCGCAGGGTGATGGCCGTGGTGTCGGAGCCGGCGAACATGTTGGCGACGGTCAGGGCCAGGACGCGCTGCTGGCTGATGAACTCTGGGTCCTTGCCCCGGGCCTCGATGAACCGCGACAGGAAGTCCCTCCTCTCGGGCTTCCCGGTGGCGGACTTGGGCTTGGTGACGGCTTGGCCCTTCTCGATCTCGTCGCTGCGGTCTGCCATGCGTGCACGGGCGAACTGGACCACGGGGGTGTTGGAGTTGAGGAGGTTGTTCCTGCTCATCCAGAGCCTGATCGGGTTCTTGAAGAAGATGCTGTCTAGGATGGGCATTTGGCCGACCTGTGTTGTCTTCGTCAGCTGCGGCTTTCCTCAGGGGATCTCGTAGTGCTTCGTCAGTCTACCCACCACCCCCACATAATCCAGTAATTTCTCCATATTCCCAATGATGTGGTCAACATCTACGCCACGGTCCACAAAACCTAGACGCTTGGAATACGTCAACTCTCCAATGACATCGAAGGCATAGAACTGCAGCCAGAGGCCGAAATCACAGACTGCATCCTCTCCGGACTTGCCAGCGAAGCGCTGCTTCAGCTGCTGGAGGAAGGCAACAGTCGTGTCGTCGACCAGGGGCTCGAAAGCCACCAGCGAGCTCATCGCGTAGGCATTTGACACTGCCCTTCGAAGCCGGGCATGGAACCCTTCGTCCGTCGAGTTGAAGAGAGACTGAAGGCGCTGGCCGGCGGCTAGTGTTTGCTGCACGGGGTAGAAGTCCGACTAAAAGTTTGGTGGTCAACATTTGAACACACTCGCACGTAGTGTCCGGACATTGAACCACTGATGGGCTTTTCTTACCTTGACGTATCCGGTGCTCGGCCCGTAGATAGCCTTGACGTATTCCGGGTCTGCTATCGACACCGAGTTGGGGCCAAGCCTCACAACTTTTCCATACTTCTCGTGTAATGCGATGTGCCACAGCTCTGGCCGTCGACCCCACACAACAAATAATCTATACCAATCCGTGAACCCGGCTAGCCAAGGACCGGGTACTCCATTGATCCCACTCCCATATTTGTTGAAGATGAACTTGACAAGTATGCCAGTGACTAGCCACAGGGCAAGAGTCCCAAAAGACCCAGGAAGAAGCTGATCCACGATCATGAGGAATTAGTTAAGTAGTAACACCAATAAAGGGTCGGTGATATGAGGACTATTCTTGGCTGGTACATGCAGCCAAGGAGTCGCGATACACTCGAACAATGTCGAAAGGGGATATATGTGTCTTGTGTAAAAGTAGTAGACTATCAGTCGTCTGCTTTTAGTTCCTCTATTAGGCCGGAACCACAGCCAGTGTGCTAGGACAACAAGGGGCAACGTCCCTTGCAAGATAAACGCAATTTAGTACTGATAGTTCTGGAGACGACCGACGTGTAACAGCGCACAGCCCCTCGACAGTCGGTCCCGTGATCCCGACGGCCAAGACTCGCTTGTTGAAGGCCCAGGTGACAGCGGACGGAACAGGTGGATGGGCCGAAGTTTGGCAGGCAGACTCCGCACGGCATTCCGCGAACGCGGACCTCGGTTGTGCGAGTCGGAATTAGCCTTTCAGGGTGCCGGACCAACCTTGGAAGCTCGCGACGCGAGAATGCTGGAGAATGCATTAGCGCAGACCGTGATCGTTTTTAGAATTTGACATCTGGGGTAGTTATGGTCGATGTTTTGTGTGACTACATTTGATTCGAGTTTTGAGACAGTGACATATGCTCTGCTCAGATCCACACGCCTGATTGCCGCGGACTCCCATTGAATCACTAATCACACCAACTCGGTCGACCCCACCTTCAGCAACCACACCATGTCGGTGATTTCAGAAGAAGTAAGCAGGAATTGGCTGCACGGCTCGATTCTGCCGTTCGCAGAGCCTGCATGGGCGCGAGGCTGCCCCAGCCCATACTACGGGGACAGTCACAGGCGACTGCGCGAGGCGATGCGTTCCTGGGTGGAAAAGGTACGAGATGAGGACCCCTTCAAAAGTCACTCAAATACTCACCAGAATATAGAATCTCTCCCCAAATATTCAAGGCTGGGAGAAAACAGCGTCGATCCCGGATTGGATATATGAGCAAGCTGCCAAGGACGGTCTTCTGATGCCAATCGCCGCCGGGCCCAGCATACCCCCTGAGTGGAAAGGAAAATACCCCATTATTGGAGATGTCTCAGCTGAAGAATGGGACGGCTTTCATGACCTGATTGTTCATGATGAGATAGGACGTACGGGTGGGATAGGGTGAGTCATCCTTGGAGGGTCTTGAAGTGCTGTCGTGTCCATGCTAAGAGGTCACCTCACACCCCTTAGACTCGAGAATGGGCTATTTGGTGGAACGGTAAGCTCCAATCCAAGACCTAAACGAATGAGTTACTGCTAATCCACTTGAAAAACAGACGCTTGTGATTCCTGCGGTTCACAGGTTTGGGTCGGCAAAGCTGCAACAGACGTGAGTGTGTACTTGATTGCGTGGTATCCTTTATCTAACCTCCCCGTAATTAACAAGAGGTTGACTCTTTCAACGACAAAAGCGTCGTACATGAAGTCCTTTCAGGAAAAGCACGGATAGCCCTGGCCGTCACGGAGCCTGACGCAGGCTCGGACGTTCGTGGTCTTCAGACAGAAGCAGTACTCTCGAGTGATGGCAGCCGGCTCATCATCAACGGCCAGAAGAAGGTATGTGCTACGGGTGTCAGCGACTAGTCATTATTGCTCGACAAGAGTGTGCATGGGTAAAGTACACATATTGACATCGAGAACTAGTGGATCACAGGTGGCATGTACGCGCAGTATTTCTTGACATTGGTCAAGGAAGACAGTGGGGATTTTACCCTGATAGTAATTCCACGGACGAAGGGCGTATCAACTAGGCACATGGAGATATCGGGCTCAACGACAGCAGGCACTGCATTTGTGGAATTTGACGACGTCGAAGTGCCTCTGGATATGGTCGTGGGTGAGCGCGGGAAGGGGTTCAAGTACATTGTCTCCAATTTCAACCATGAGGTAAGGAGCCCGGTGAGGAACGGCGTGGCATCAACTTGTTGAGTGAATCTCTCGGCTAATCATTTATCTGCTTCTAGAGGCTCTTCATTGCGATGCAGTCAGTGAGATGCGCTCGGGTCTGCTTGGAGGATTCGATCGGCTACGCTTTGAGTCGAGAAACCTTTGGAAAGAAACTGACTGAGCATCGTAAGTTAACATGGCCCGCCTGCCCACTAATATACTCAGCATGCTGATGGTTTTCTTGGAATAGCTGTTATCCGGTTGAAATTTGCCAACATGAGCAGAGAGACCGAAGCGCTACAATCGTGGGTCGAGGTAAGTCTAGACAGAATATTGCACACTATGGCTTGGGAAACGATGATCCCCGCCAAATTGAATCACTGGCTAATCGTGACACACTGTTGTACCAACAGAGCCTGATCTACCAGCTGGGCCATCTGTCCAAGAAAGAGGGCGAGTTCCTCCTCGCGGGAACGACGGCGCAGGTCAAAGCGCATAGCGGCATCGTGCTGGAGCATGTGGTGCGAGAGGCGATCCAGATCATGGGCGGCGTGGGCCTGACAAGGGGAGCCGGGCGAGGGGAGCGGGTAGAGCGGATCTGGAGGGATGTCAAGGCAATCACTGTGCCCGGAGGAAGCGAGGAGATCATGCTGGACCTGGCGACCAGGCGTGCGCTTGCAGTAACAGCGGAGCTGCGCAAGTCGAGAAAGGACGGCAAGCTGTGATCAATGTGGGCGTGCCCACGTGGGGGCCGTTGGGGGCGCAGAAGTATCAGCTACTCCGTCCACGCACCCAGCTCTCTTTGGTCACCCGTCCAGTACCTACCCATTGAAGGAAACGCCTTGCATTGTAAAGTATCTTTTCTTGTATCAAAAGTTCTTTCAAATGCTCGAGAGTGGCAATGTTTTGGTAACATCGCGTAACGGAAGCCTGAAGACAGGACACACTCCTCCGGCTGGAACATTAAAGTGGAGAAAATCGAATCGCGTTGCTTGTCTCGAGCAAGTTGTGTATGAGTCGGGCTACGCCCATTGGTTGTGTCTTGCGGTGATACCACACAAATGCATCCTCCAGCCGTATGTTCCTGGCTGACTGCTGCAGTCAGCATACGCACCGTCGACTTGTTGGATAAGTCTTACTGAGTCGCCCGCGTCGGGTTGTTACACGACAGAAGAGCTGCGTGCTTGGCCGCATGAGGACGGGTGTGTTGGGTGCCATACAGCCTTCCTCCCAAACAATGGCCCGTTTACAATCCCTTTTCTCTCCTCTTTCCCCTCTGATTGTTTGATGCCCAACGGCTGAATAACTTCTGAGCGCCAAACTAACAGGCCTTTCATTGGGATAATGCTTGTCTCCAGCATTTTATCACTCAACTCATTGATTCACTAGATGACCTCGTGCAACGTTACATGAAAAGACTTGAAACCGCAGTCGCTCATTCTTCCCTAGGTCTACCTGGGTATGCATTTCTTCGAAATGGAGCAATTGAATGATCCGCGAGCTCCATCGCCTTGCTCAATATCTTCGTTGGCTGGTGAGGGCGAAGATACGGTGTCTCTCCCAAGTACCGACAGTGAAAATGATATCACAGGCGCTCCATCCTCTGGACTACAGACTCTAGTCGCCCAGAGAAACGAAAGTCTTGAGGATTGTACTTCTGAGGTTGGAAAGAAGATCTATACCAGAGCAAGGGACGGGAAAGAAGCTTTGCGACGTGAGAGGGCCGCCAAGGAAGAGCCAAAATCCATCTGGACCAAAAGTAGGAAGCGGGCATTCTGCTACTTTCTCTGGTTACATTTTGTTCCCGTTGCGATCACCATGGTGTTGTTCTGGCTGTACCTAGAGGGGTTCCAATGGAGGGCGAACGACATTCAGCTAAAGGCATTGCTCTTCGCTGCAAAACTTCACGAGTCACTTATAATGATTTCACTCGCCGACATTCTCTTCCACCGGATCCGGTACCAGTTAATGACCGGCCGCGGGATTTCATTCGGCCTTTTGGTATCGCCATTCCGCGTCGCGACCCCTTTCTCCATCTTCCAAACGCCGTTTTTGGCTTCGGCAAAATTCACGCTGAAGAGTGGACCGGAACTCGTCACGATCTTTCTGGTTGTGCTTGTATCGGTATTGGCGCTACTTGCTGCCCCTAGCTCTGGAGTCCTCATGCTTCCGAGGTACGACTGGTGGCAGATCCCAAAAGACGATCCTGTCATGGTGAACTTCACAAAATTGGACCTGGGTACTGCTGAATACATACTAGCACCCTTCAACGAGCTCTTCCCTCCGCTCATAGACGGTGATTTTGCGCGGAGCCTCGCCACATCCGATGACGGCTTGACGTCGAGTCTTTCAAACAGGATTGAGCAGTTGATAACCGGGTTAGACAGGGTTCTTGTTTATGGTAGCTTGCGAGGAAACACCAACATTACTGTATTAGACGGCGCGACGGTCGATGCCATACCGTGCGTTAGTGGGTACTAGAGATGGTCATTAGGGCTATTATTTATGTTAGAAACCCCTTATTTGTAAGACTGATTTTGGGTATATTTAGAGAGAAGAGAATATTAACTTTTAAGTAGTTAAATAGCTTCTTAGTAACTTTTTAGTAATAATAGATTTATAGGGAAGAAATAGACTTATAGTAAAGAAATAAATTTATAGAAGGATTTATAAAAGGGAGAAGGGTTGTGGACTTTAAAGGTATCTTTTTTTATATAAAGAGAGGAGGAGTACTTCCCCTTCCCCTTCCCCTTCCTTCCTTCCTTCCTTCCTTTCTTCCTTTAATTTTAATATTAACTCCTCTACCTTCCTCCTTTAAGTTAATTAATTAAAATTCTATATTTAAAGATTTAAAAGTAGGGCTATTAAAAGTAGGGCTATTAGAAGTAGAGTTATTAAAAGTAGGGCTATTAAAAGTAGGTTAATAAAAGCTAAAAACTTAAAAAAAATTTAATAGAAAGAAAAAGAGAGAAAATCTTTCTTAACTAGTTAGTATATCTAAGTAGGAGACTAACTATAAGGGAATAAAGAAAGAGTTATTTAAAAAGAAGGAACCTTTTTAATAAGTTTATTTCTACTCTTATAACCCCTTTTTCTTTATAATTATTTTAAACCTTTAAAATAACTTTAAAATTTAAAAAGGATTATTTAAACTTAATAATATATATTATTATAATTATTAGATTAAGATAAATATTATAATAATAGTTTTAAAAGAAGAGAAGTAGTATAGTAGTTAAGAGGTAATAAGAGGTGTGTGGGTAGTTATAGTGACTATCTCTAGTACCTACTAATGTATGGTATGGTGCATTTGGACTGGCTTACCAAGAGGAACCCACGGACGACTCAGACTGCGAATTCCGAATGTGCAGGTATTTCGCCAAAAAGCAAAACACAACGGTTGAGACTATCATGGGGGACCCCGACAATCCACATCATGATTGTACGAACATCATCTGTCAATCAGTTGCGGTTCAATCAACGTCACCGTTGGCGCTGGTTACTCACAAACTTTTTGACCGATATCGTACTTGGATGCCGGAATCGTCAAGCATAAACATGATGACAGCTCAAGCACTCGACGTCGGTAAAGGGAGGCGGACCTGGCGTCAACCTTCCGTGTCGTTGCAATGCACCACAGCACCTCACGATGGCTCAGATGAGCTGCATTTTCAGACATTTGGCTCCTTTCCATCATTTAAAATGTCCTCAGACACATACCTGCAAATTGAGATAAAGAGAATGGAGACTAAAGACGGGCCCATCGCGACATACATGGACATAACCCACCTCCTTCCCGCTGGAATTACTGTTTCCACGGCATTTTTGATGCAGGGTGACCGCAGCGCTCGGTTTACAAACAGTGCAACTTATCTTTGTCTTGTTGACGCAAGATGGATCGAATCCCAGGTCTGGTACAAGGCGCCTTACGCATCCATTATGCGGTCGGGCATGTCACTGGAATCTATGCGGGCCATCACGGGGTCCAATGCGACTTCGGAAACCAACCCAGTTATCAATATCACACCGGAATTCGCCAACTCTCTAGATACTAATTTTACTGTCTCATCGATTTATATGAACAGGTCAGCCCGCGCAGACTATCTCGGCCCCTTTGAGTTCATACAGCGCTATTGTCACATGAGGGTCATGGATGATCTACAACCCAAGTGTGCGATGCTCGCACATGCGCTATACTTGACGGACTCTTTGAGAAGAACGCAATCAATGTTTGGGTATCTCTCAGAAGGTAGCGACCCTTGGTGGTCGACCCCGGAGAAGGCCCCCCGGACCAAGCTGGGATACCAGGTCTACCACCAATTGCATGCTTACAAATTCGAAGGATCTATAATCAAGCTCTCAATGAGCGTCCTCTTGGTTCACATGATGCTCGTATATGGTCATTTCCTGCTGCTCGTCCTGGGTGACGGCTGGTGTAGCAGAGCATGGTCGGAGCTTGGAGAGATGATGGCGCTGGCGATTCTTACCCGGCCTAGCCCATTGCTACAGAATACAGGGGGTGGGGTGAGTAATTGGAAAACGTGGAGACTGCGGACGTTTGTGAGAGAGGTCACTCCTGAAGGCAGGCTGGAGCTAGTTCTAAAGGAGACCGGGGATTCTCCGAGGGTCCTGCTGGCAGACGGTACAGGTCGAGAAAAGATTTTGGTCGAGCCTGAAGCCGATAGGAAGTACGGCTAAGCGCTTTCACTTATTGATGGATGGGGACTGGGCGATTGTGTGTGAAATAGGAGCATGCTGTCTTGGATAAAACTCGCAGGCAAGACGCACGGCCCAAACACATCGTATCCTGTAACGGAATTCCTCATTTGAACGATGCAAGTAGCTATTTTCATGAGATCGAATTTTCGCACCCACCAAAACGGAGGGTATACCCAAGCCCCACTGGCAAAGGATAACCTCTCATAGGACAACCTCCTATAGGATAAACTTATAAGATAATTACTTATAGCTTAGTTCTAAACTAAGCAATTTAAACTCTGATTTCCCTGGTATGGGTGTACCCTCCGTTTTGGCGGGTGCAAATATCCGATCTCATTTTCATTCAAAGCGTAACCCAGGAAGTTCTGGAAACGGCGGTTATTAGAGCCTCATTCTTGATGGCATTCACTTTACAAGACCACTCGCCTCTGTGAGGCTGCTAATGACGTTCACTTTCAGGCCGTGAGCGTTTGGTTCAACTAGACCCTGGAAGTACTTTGTCATCACGCCAGGGACCCATGTGAAGCTCCTGGGTACTGAAGCATGTTGGTACCTAGGTATTAACCCCACTACAATCTAGTATCATGATATCATTGGTCAGCATTCATCCTTTGGCTTGGCCTGCCCGATACTTTTTGCGGTAGAAAACACCGACAACCCTTCTGATCTCCCTTCCCGTGGCTTTGAATGCACACAAGTGCCTATGTGCCTCTCTCAACTATCGGACATGCTACCGTGGAAACATTTCTGCCGGCTTCGGGCATCGCGCTTTGTGGCCACGCAAAATTCGAATGGGTGCTTCCAGTCCCCCATAAACCTATCCGCAGCAGCTGCCGGTAGACGTCCTCGACCAGTATCAGCCATGACCACACCTACCCAGCCACCGGATTCTTCAGTTGAGGACGTCTACTTCCCGGAGGCTGATGTCGAAGATTTTGAGCAGTATCGTATCGGCGGCTATCACCCAACCCTCATCAATGATTATTTTCGGGACGGGCGATACGCCGTCGTTCACAAGCTCGGCTACGGCGGCAACTCGACCATCTGGCTGGCTCGCGACCGCCAACAAAATCGCTACCTGTCGTTGAAAATAAAGGTTAGCGAAACGTTGTCGTCCGAAGAACATAATATAATGCACCTTCTTCGCGATCGCGGTTACAAAGAGGAAGGAAAGCGGTTTATCCCCAGATTATTGGACGAGTTCTCAATTAATGGCCCCAACGGCGTCCATTCATGCTTGGTTGGGGAGCCAGCAGGATTAAGCATCTCCGCATCCAAAGAGTTGACTCCCGATTGGAAATTTCCCATTGAGTCTGCCAGGTCAATAGCTGCGCAACTTGCTTTGGGCCTTTTGTATATACACAACCATGGAATTTGTCACGGAGGTTCGTGCTTTATCTTTCCCACCTTCTCCTATTTGAGCGTGTTTCCGTGATCAGTTTTTCAACGCTGACAAATCTTTCAGATCTACATTTGTGTAACTTTCTGCTTGGCGTCCCTAGCTTCGATCATTTGGCGACGGAGGAGCTGTACGAGCTTCACGGGGAGCCCTACCCAGTTCCGGTTCGACGATTGGATGGAAAAGATCCTCAACCCCACGCTCCGTCTCATGCGATCTACCCTATGAGTATGCAAATGCCCGCGGACGAGGTCATGGACCCAGAGATTTTGATCTCTGATTATGGTACCAGCTTCGTCGTTTCACAGGAACCGAATCCTAACCTACACACGCCGGCGCTCTACCTACCACCAGAAGACTTCTTCGGCGAGCCCGTGACTCCAGCTGCTGACGTATGGACGCTGGGGGTCAACCTATATGAAGTGCTGGGCGAGCGGGCCCTTTTCGAAACCTTCGCATGGGATAGAGATGACATCATTGCCGAAATGGTCAGTACGCTGGGTGTGCTGCCGTCACGATGGTGGGATAAGTGGGCAAACCGAGGCGACTTCTTCAACCCGGACGGATCGTGGATCCCCGCCAGCCAGCTTCGAAGAATCACTACTCGTATCTCGCGACCCCTTCGCCAGCGATTATGGGACATGGGCAGGGGCGAGACACCTGAGGACTGTGAGTGGGATGTTGCAGGCGGTGAGATGAGGGCACTGGAAGAGCTGCTCAGAGGTATGCTTGCATTTGAACCAACGCAGAGGCTTACTGCCGAACATGTTATGGCTTCCGAGTACATCACGAGATGGGCAATTCCGGCTTGGGAAAGACAGGTGAAGAGGAATTTGTAGCAGTTTTAGAGCTTAATCCACAATGAACGAGATACTTCCAGATATCTGCACATTTGAATGGTAAACATTTCTCGGGAAACTGAACCCAAGCCATTTTGCCCCAAATTGCTTTCAAGTTTTCCTTCCCGTGACAACGTACTTGGTAGTGGCCAAGTAAGCTCCCTTCTTTGTTTCCTCCACCGCCAGAGGTAGTAGCCTCTTCAGTTCAGCCGCCATATGCTCATTTTGGGTCTTCCGCGCGATGAGTTCGTGCATGATGAGGCCACACTCGTGCATTAAGTAACCCCAATGTGGCGGGGTGGTATGCACGTCCGCATCAACGTCTGAGAGACCACGATCCGAGAAGACATCGGGAAGATCAGGTACCCACTTAGGGTTCAGCCGCGGGTCTTGGGACTGCAGGAGGCTCATGAGCTCTTCGATGCTTGTTTTTTTGTTGACTGATTTAGTGAGTTCTCCGTGCACGGTCTGGTTATCTGGCTCTACCCATTGCAGAAAGCCACCCGGTTCTTGAGGGGCGCATAGGTTCATAGTCAGTTGGGACAGAATTCTGCTGTGAAGAATCAGATGTGTCGATCATGAATGTAACTCACTCAGCATTTGGATGAATTTATCTACCACCAATGGAACCTCTTCCTTGCGCACGACAAATACCATGAAGCGGACATTGATGATATCAAAGGTGCAACAAAACTCGTCAGGAATAGGATCACGAACATCCCACTTCTGAAACGTGATATTAGCAGGAAAAGCCTCGGGGGGCGGCGCTGCATCAAAAGAGATGTCGAGGCCAACGAGCTGGGACGATTTCGGGAGCCGGTCCCGTGCATCCAGCAGCCAGATTCTTGAGTACGATGATTTAGTCCCATATTTCAAGACATACCCTTTTCAGAAGTGATAGGATGGAAAGCAAACACTCACCCCGTGCCGGAGCCGATATCCGCTACTTTGAGGTTGGCGTCCTTGGTAGGGATTCTTGGGTGAATCAGGTACCCAAAATCGTTCACCCATAAATAATGCATCAAGTTGAGGCTGGTGAGTACAAAACACCCTTCTGGTTAGATTGAAAAATGCGGCTAAGATCGCTGCGGTATTGGAAAATAATACGAACCGGCTGTTGTCGAGGAGGTCTCGAGTGAAGACATAGTCGTCATCCGTGGCCATGGCTGTTGCTCAAGATTATCCTGTCTGGATTACAGCAGGATTTGCCCAAGAGATGCTAGGGGTGAGAAGAGCTGCTAACCTTGGAAGGGACGGTATTGCTGAGAAGAAGAGAGTGGAGAAGGGAGACGCGAGCGGGGTGATCAATGTTGTTATTTTGTGTGCCTGCATGCGATTTATCAGCGAGCGCGCCCCACCGTTGCTCTCATGTAGCTCAATGTCTATAAGCTCGGTTTTTTTAACAATGCAAATATGCAGTTGTATTTTCTCGCGCATCTACTGTCAAGACCAAAAGACTTTCAGCATATGTAATAGTCATTCAAGATCTTGTATGACTTGAAAGTGCTACAGTTATTGAATTATTCATATGCCGAATGTAGGACTATGTCTAGGTGTGCAGGAAGACTTCGAACACATGTACTCACACGCTGTCGCGTGAGATAATTACCTGGTGATTAGAAACACAACTCCGGGAAGAGAGTTCGGTCCCTACCTCAATCACGCCCGCGCGCCTCGCCAGACCGGTGGTAACAATTCAGAAGGATCGACGGTCTTCGGGTGATGGGAATCGAGCGAGCTACATACCAACATGCTCTTGGCCAGTCAATCAGATCTTTTCGGATACGTCACAAGTACAGTAAGACAGTATGCAATCCTCCGGACGCTCTCACACCGATATGCATGCCTGCGGCACCCCTGGCGATGTATCATTCTATAATCATACCCCACCCACCCCACTTGTCTTCATGGCGCAAGATCACACACGGTTGGAGTCGGCAACTGTGCAAGTTCCAAGACGCAAAGACGATGATCACTGAAGCACCACTGGAAGACAATGAATGCCTTGCTCTTGTCTGCAGCCGTCGTCGCGGTCACATCCATAGACGCCGCCGCGAGAATCTGGGAGAATTACATGCTGGACTGCATTTCCATGGTGATAAATTCCTTACCCCAAGTCCGACCAAGGATTCCCCATCAAAGCGGTACATCGGATGATCACAGTCCACCATTCGTGATGATCTCGACAACCCTCTTCTTGCTGCGAGTCGTTGAGTGCTGATCGATTGGAGTTGCTGATTCCTGGGCATATGAATTTGCTTCAAGCCGGTGTGGAAGAAGCCTCGCTTATCTCCAACAGTCGATCCAGTGATATGGTGTTTCTATGAAAGGCCTTGCTTTAGGAGGTAGGAGGTACGGTTATGCAAGTAGACAACGGCAAACTTGTGTGTGTGGAGAAGAAAGGTGTAATCAAGTCTTGAGTTCTCTTTCAATCTACATCATTTCACAGTATCTTTCAAGTGCCTCATCTGTTTTTGACACACGAAGACCTCACAAGCATTTACTATGTGGTTTCGCTGCTATTCCGTATACGTCCGAGGACATACATGGCGCCTTCAGCATTTACTATATATGTCTATCGCTTTATCCCTAGCTTTTTGAGTCGATGAATCTACTTGATATTCATCGGAGCAAGTTAGAGGGACAACCTTGGAAAGGCGATTTCGCCCCCCCACCTTCAAAAAAAACACGGTCAATCTGCCCATTTCGGCTTGGAAATCGCTTCCCAGCCCTTAGGGATTGTGTGATCAGGTCCAATCCAGTTACTCTCTTCGTCATTCTCACCCTTGTAAATAAATGCCAGATTGTGGTAAAATTGAATGGATGTGATGTGCTTGTCGAAATATGTCGGCTTGTAATTAAGAATGTCAAGCTCCATATGGTTCAACCCATCCACCAGAGACTTGAGAAATCCCATTGATGTGGTTTGGGTTGACAAATCTGTGCTCGATCCACCAAAGATAGGCTTCCAGTATGAGGTTTGTAGGTCCTCGATAGCATATATGCCACCCATCTTCAAAAGAGGGAAGAGGATCTTGAACGAGGCAATGACGTGGTTACTGCAGTGGCTGCCGTCGTCGATGATGACATCGAAGCCACCGTTCTCCTCAGAAATGCGCTCAAGAAAGGCCGGATCGTCTTGACTGCCCTGATAGATCCGGATGCGGTCTTCCTGGAGCGCCGTCTTATCGTAGTAGTCGACGCCAATAATTTGCGCCTTTGGGAAATACTCCTTCCACATTCGCAGCGAGTCGCCCCCCTTTTTGGGGTCCTCATAACCCCCGACGCCGATCTCTAGGACATTGATGTTGTCTAGGTGGCGGTAGCGGCTGAAATGGAAGTCATAGTGGCCGGCGTACTTGTGAGGCGGTCGGATGGTGCCGTCGGGATCGGGCTTGTTGTTCCCGTGTTTGTCTGTCCCATGCTTGGCAGCGAGCTCTATGAGGGTCGGTTCTTTACCCATCATTGATTCACCACAGTGCTGTATTTGTGGTCTGTAGTAATGGAGTATTCTTCCAAGTGGATGTACCACAGGACGTGATTTGATTGAAGGTGTCAAGCAGTTGGATGGTGATTTTGTCATGGCGGGGCAGGCTTGTTAAAGTGTCACGAATAATGTCACTGCACTGTTCGGAGCAAAAGTGACGCCACACTTGCCATGGGCACGTACACTTCCACAGGGGTAATAAACGTTATTTAGTTGCCTTACCACCAAAGGTTTACCAATGCGTAACCTTATAGGTTCAGCCAGCTAATAGCAAAAATACAACCTTAATCAACATTTATTTCCCCTGTGGAAGTGTAGTCCTTATATCACGACAGAAAGCAAAGCTTAGATAGTCTCATCGTCTTTCTTATTGGCACCTCTGGACCTACTGTTTCACAGGTTGCTTGGATTTGCGAAGATATTGACCATATTTGGCCAAGTCAGAAGTTAATACTTGGATTGCATGCAACCTTTCCAGCTTTCAGGGGTGGATTCTGTTTAAAGGCGGCGCGCTGCCAGCCAACGCTCGAGTGGTCCTCCACTTCCCATGAGACTCGATTCTGGCACACGCCGATTCCTTTGTGTCAAACAGCGGATATGGCGTGTCATAGCTAACTCGATCCTGTTTATACACCTCCACGGGGGAAATAAAAGTCAATTAAGGTTTCATTTTTGCTATTAGCTAGCTAAAGCCGCAAGGTCACGCTTCGAGAAACTGTCTAGTAAAAGCAATTTTTAATAGCAAGGTTACTGAACAACTGTTATTACCCCTGTGAAGTTATACAGCGTGAAAGTCCTTTTAAGAAAGCTAAAATTTGCTGATGAGCTTCTGGGATTGCAGTATATCTGTCGGATTAGTTATGAATACCTGAAACTATCGCCGCTGCTGTCCGGAACTTGTTGATGGCGCAGAAGTATAAGTGGTTTCGTTTTTAATCCCTATATATATAAAATATATATAGCGTTTTTATATAGTAGTAAATACTTAAAATTTAATATTTAAAGAAATATAATATTAATAATAATAGAAAAAGAATATAATATATAAGTATAGAGTTAAACTTTATATTATATAAATAAAGTTAAAAAGTATTATTTTTAATAGTATTATATTAGAATTATTAACATAAATAGCTTAAAAGTTAATAGTTAATAAACTAATTATATAATAAAATTAAAATAGTTTTAAATAACTTTTATAAAAAAGAATTTTATAATATAAAATTTAATAAGTTAACTCTTTTTATTAATATATTTATTATATAATTATTTAAATGTATTTTTATTAAATAAATTAAATATATTATAATCTTTATTTTAAATATATAATTAATAAAATAATAATATTATAATAATGAATCTATTTAAAAACCTTTTATATAAATTTTATAAAAGAATTAAAACTTTTTTAAAGGTTAAATAAATATTATATAAGGAAAGTAAAAGTTTAAATATTTAAAAATTAAATCTTTTTTCTTTAAGTATATTACTTTATTATTAAAGATTTATTTACTTTTATATAATATATAAGGAATATATTAGAAAAAGGAGTTTTATAAAGAAAGTTAGTAACTCTATTATATATAAATAAGTTTAAAAATATATATTAAGTAATTATTAACTTTATACTTAAGGTATAAGTTAATAGTTAGTTTAAAAGTTGAGAAGATGATGAATAGATAAATAGTTGAATAAAAAATATAATATGGCCGAAGCCTGTAGAAGTACAAGCGGCGCGCATCGGAGCTGAGGGCTCAGCCACTGACACATGATTCGTTCGATGCGGTTCAGAGGGAAGCACTCGCTTGATTCTAAAAGTGAACATGACCCAGGAGGGCTGGGCACTATCGTTATAGTTATACAGTACTCTATTGATACAAATCATGTAACAGACAAGACTCCTCCAACCTTGGCCCCTCGAGCTTCGATTCTCACGCTGACATCCTGTACGCGGCGCCACTGAATTTCGTTTCCAGCCGTGGACGAGAGGCTCTGAGGCGAAGCTCGAATCCGCTACTAAAAATATGGAGTGGACGTTATTGCCCTATCACCCGACGCTTCTCTCGCCACTGGTGAGGGAGTTTGATTCGTAACCGGAGGGGGCTGTCACACAGGACTCCTGTGTTAGCCAACTTCCTAAACAATCAAGCAGAATCACGAAAGAGATACCCACCTCTCTTGGTCGACATATAAATTGGTCCGACAGTTCAGTCGAGGTCACATCACCGCTAATTGTTGCAAAGAAATTTGGGTCTGACTCTGCCTGGGTGGCCCAGGACTGCAGCTCTTCCAGTCCTGGCCGGTGGGCAGGGAGCACTGCCAGACATCGAATGAGCAGGTTTCGCAGACGTGGATCGAGTCCTCTTTCGTCCACTAGCCCGGCACCATTTGAATAGAAAGGTGGTACTTCTGTGCCGCTGATATCCTGTATAGTACCCACACCTTCGTACTCCCAGGGTAGGCCTTGACCATTGAAAGGGCCGACTGTGAGTGGAGGGTATGGGAAGGTGTAAAGTGTTATCACCATATGCATGCACTTCCAAGTATCATTGTTAGGTAAATCTCCAGCCATATCTGATATAATCGCTGTGGGGCGTTGAGGTCGACTTACCATCGCGGCGTGATATATGTTGGACCATGATCCATAATTCGCCGCGACTTGCAGCGGAGGCTGCATTTCGCGCGGTCTGGCTCCAGCCCATTCCCACTCCTCATGATATTGTTCCTTTTAGCAGCGTTTTGCATTAGTCAAAATTCACTTCATGGATTTAAAAGCTGATACAGGCGAGTTTCGATACTTACCGGCAGAAAAAAGCCGGATTTCCCTCGCTGTCGTGTGGTCCAAACCTTCCTGCGATCACGTTCAGTGTTATTGCTTGAAACCATCCAGGTAGGTCAGACTTGCTCTTTAGTCAAAGCATCACCTCGATTGCGCTCAGCAAGACCGAGGTCGGCAATCTAATTTCACGTGTATAAGTCCATTATCGTTTCGCACGATCCGTGGTGATTATAAGATGGATATATGCCGTAGGGCTTACCTTAAATAGAGGGACGGCGGAGTGGACCATGTCATCGAAATCTCCTATCAATACTGAATACTGGGTTAGTGTCTGATTCAAATGAACAGGAGATGGCAGGACAGGAAAGGCTAACTGTTTTGTGGATCAAGGTCAAAATGGATCAAGTCGTAGTCACGTCGGTCACGAACGGCTGGATCAGGTATTTGTTCCAGTATGGCGGCTCCGTCTTCTGATATCCATTCTGCGTCTGTCAGTGACTCAATTTGGTCCAGTCTCGGTGGATAACGCATGGCTATACAGCCTCGGATAACTGCTTGCACCTTTAGTCTCTCGGCGCCACTTGGATGTCCGACAGTCACCTACGGCACGCGAAAACCTTCCAGAGCAATCTGCTGGGTAGTTTCTCTCCCCTGTAAGCGTTTCCTGCCCTTCCGATGGCCTGTTTAAGATCACCTTGCTTCATGAGCTCCATGAAGAAGAAGTTCGGGTTGTCATCAATTAGGGCATCCTCTAAAGTTACCGGTGTGCCTGTCAGTGTGGACCACCTCACAAGCTGCACCACGTGCATCGCTCTTATCAAGGATATTTGCAACTCCCTCTCCGTCTTCAGGTCGTCGTCGTCATCGTCCTCGTCTCCGATGAATGTCTTCATCACACATCTGGTGACCGTGCCCTGCTTGCTGGTCACGTCCAGCAAAGCCGCGATTCCGAACCCGCCAAACCCAAGTATCTTGACGAGCGAGGCACCCAGGAGCCTCCTCACAGCCGCCTGAGCAGGTCCCGCGACGCGTACTGGTGGTGATGCACCCACAGACCGATAATATCGTATGAGATCTCTTTGATCTTCCCGGCGGTACCCGACGCTGGACGCCTCCGTCATTGGCTGACCGCCCCATCGCCCGCTCCGCCGCCCCGGGAGGTCTCCCACTGGCCGGTTCTCCTTTGGCTCTTCCCACTCGTACCTGAGTCCTCGGCGCCAGAGCCTGAAGTATTCGGTCTCTCTATATCTGATCCTGGCGATCTGCGATGGTGTGCGGGTGTTCGACGGGTTCCAAAAGCTGCTACCAGCACGAGGTGGCGGGTTATCAGGCGTGAAGGGCAAGGCGCCCGCCATCTTTCCAGTAACGTAGGAGATTTTGTGCGGACTCTTTGTGCTCTCGAACCCTTTCTACCAGGATGGAGCCACAATCAGCGTCTGGTCAGAATGAAAACTGCTGTTCTTCTCTAGCGTGAGTTTCGTCTCGGGCCGAATTGATTTTCGGGGTTGATTGTAATCAATCTCATCTGTTCTACTAGTGAATACCTTTGCTGGAGTTGCGACTTTTGTTCACCCAACCTTGTCCTTGGGGGGCTATTTTGTCAAATTGAAGCACAAAGACTTTTCAATCCGTTTTCAGACCGGAATAGGTTTAGTCTACGCACAAAACAAAGATAGCTTCTTAAATATGTGCATTTGATACTGTGCCCTTTCCTCGTGAAATGCCCATCAGCTTGATTTCATCTGTTGAGGCAGCGTTCAAGTATATACGTGAAAGAAGAGAAAACAAAACAAAGTGAACCTGTTTCCCGCCCGAGTCTGATTATCCCCATTTACGATACCAGATTGGTAGACCGGAAGGAAGGGACTTAAAAACAATCAGCAGTGATTTATGCCGTTGCACCAGTGAGAGTGAGGGTATAGTCCAAGCCCGCATTCACATCGCTGCCGATGCTGAAGGGGTCATATTGGACAAGAGCAGGTGTGTTCGCAACAACGACAGAAGCCTCCTCACTGCTCGTAACCGAAGTCGACGCCGAGCCACTCGCAAAATCAACGTAGCGCGTGGCCCCAGAGCTCGTGTTGCGTACGGCAAGTGTGGCGGTGTACGCCCCGCTGGTGGCGACCTTGGCCGTAACGGTGACGGTCCCCGACTTCTTGAGCGGGATGATGTTGGCACCCATGTACCGGGGCTGGCGGGCCGCCTTGACCTTGTAGACCCCACTGCCCTGGCTGTCGAGGTTGGCGTAGTTGAACCCGCCGCGCTGGCTGAGGAAAACGGACTGCGCCGTCGGGTGGCCAATGTCGACGTAGGCCATGCGGGCCCAGTAGCGGCCGACTACCTTCTGGATCGTCGCGCCGGTGGAGAGCCGGGCGAAGGTGTGCAGGGGGGTCTCGTTGCTGCCCTTGCTGTACTGGCGGAAGGACTCGCGGATGGTGTTTGTGCCGAGGCCGGCGAAGTTGTCTAGGTTGTAGGTCAGGAAGCTGAGGAACGGCCAGGCCTCGTAGTAGTTCCCGGACCCGGATGTGCCGTCTACCAGGACTTGGAAGGAGTCGCCGATGACTTTGCTGAGGTTGATCTCGGTGGCGCTGGTGGACTGGCCGTACTTGGACCTGGCAGTGTTGCAGAGAGGGGAGGTCTTGTAGGTGTCGGCCACCCAGTTGGCGACGGTCTCCCACCAAGCACCCGTCCGGGTCTGGTCTACCCAGTTCTTTTCGTGATACGTCAAACCATGTCCATACTCATGGACAGTGACGCCGGGTACTGCAATGTAGCTGTTGACGACCTCGAGCCAGCTCATGCCTGTGTTGTAGTCGGAGTGCATCACACCCGCTGCTCCACCAGACAGGGTCGATACAGAATACACATTGACCTTCGTCCATGGCCCGTCGCTATCGGTGTTATCATTGTAGGCCAGACCCGAGGAGCGCCATGCAAGGGTATCGACAAAGCAGCTGTACGCAGCCTCCAGCATGTTCAGCGAGTTCGTGGCGGTGGTCCCTGTGGCTCCATAGAGGCGGAAGTGCGCCGAGTCGGTGAAGGTACTGCCCCCGGGGCCGATGTTTGGGTTTGCTGTGAAGCTCGCGGGCGGTGCTGCTTGCCGTGCCGGTGTTGCTGATTTGTCGACTGGGGTTGGATCCAGTGGCAAAGCAGCGATACCGAGTGCCTGCAAGAGCGCGGCAGCTAATGCTTGCTTAGTGAACAACATGTTTGCAAGAAGCAGTACGAGTTGGGATCTGAGTAAAATGAGGGACGTTTTGAACCAGGAGAGATCGATATTGGGCAGAATCTGCCATGGACTTGATTCCCATCTTAAATCCTAGATACCTAGGTTCCGCCGTTTTGCCGCCATAGCCAAGATACTTAGGCTGGTACTGAATTGTGCCCGAAAGAGACTGATATGATATTAGGATGGTGGGCTAGTCGGCTTCAGGTCACAATGGAGCAACATACCCTAGGGTACCATATCATCCTCACAGCCTGAGAGAGGGGTCGTATGGAGGGGCCTGTTCCACTGTTGCAACTCGCAATTTGCTGAGAAAGGGCAGAGCGTTTTCATTGATGGACTCATGAGTGTAGTGGCCTCCGCTCCCGCAAAAGCCAAGACTTTCATGCCATATTGGGAATGCCCCTTCCGGATGTGTCGTATTGATGGCGCCAAGTTATCACGTTGAACTTATCGGTCGTGAATCTAAGCGATGCAACAGTAGCTACCGGTTGCCCGTCCCCTTTAATCTTTCGCCGATCGCTTGCGAGTACCGGCATGGTGACTGCCAGATAAAGCGCAGCCGCTCGAATGACCATTTCGTGGGAGAGAGTGACCTGAACGGAAGTTTGCCAAGTCGACCTTGTTCATATTACATCTCGACAGTGATAAGCTCCAGGGGTTCAAGTACACTTGAATGGTGTTTCCCTCTACTAGTATCAATGTATTTCATGCGCTTTATCGCCAATGCTTCATCTTTTATAGACCAGTCATACTTGGAGCCTCGAACGAATTGACTATGTCACACCGATCCATCTGGCTGCAGGCTGAAGTAAGCTTCTGCCCAGGCGCTGCTTAAACTCCGATGCACTGTTGCAGCGCTCTAGAGCTTGCCAGGATCTGGCGCTGCATTGGGGACCTCGGCACCTGTTTACCGAGCAAGGATTCGCAAGCGCAATTCTCGTCGAGGATTCTGGCCTGCTTATTGTGCCCGTCAGATCCTTGTGCGGCTGATGATTAGGGCGCTTATGGACATGTACGGCTCTTCTCCGCTTCACCTTCCGTTTCCTTTAGATCACGCATACAATTTCTAGACCAACCCATCTATTAGAACAACGTTACATATCCCTGTTTGAAATACCATGGCTGATCCACTTGGCACGTTGATGCAGGTGGTCGAAGTCGTTGGCAAGGTCATCGAGATCTACAAGAAGATCCAAGATGCCCCAGACCAGATCCGCCGCATCGGGAGGCGGATGTCCAGGCTGAACACGATCCTACGCAACCTTGAGAGCTTGCTGCGCACAGACAAGAAGAACTCATTGGCCCGGCTCGGCCCGGCGCTGACCGATGAGCTCCTCGGCGTTATCAAGGATATCCGCAAGGAGAGCGAGGATGTGCAGGTCCTGTTCGTGAAATGGGACAAGGACATTGGTCCATGGGGGATGCAGTTCCGGTTCAAATTTGCCGCGCAGGCGTACTTCGCCCTAGGCAGCAGCTCGGACAAGTTAGAAGCGCTGAGCAATAGCATCGACGAGCACCGCGAGGACCTGAGGGATCTCCTCGCGGTGATGATGGGCTCGGGCATCAACCAGCTGCTCGTCGTGGGCCAGAGCCCCGGGATCGTCAGGCAGCCGTCGCCGTCGCCGTCGCCCCAGCCTCCCCGCACAGACTTCAGGATCATCTTCGTTGACCCTTATAACGTCGCCCGGAGCATCGTCGCAGAAGCCTACGCAAGTCTGCTCCGGGAGTGGACTGTACGGACTGGAGGCCAGTGGAGGATCAAAACTGTTCACTCGGCCGGGTTCTTTGTTCGCACCCGCAGCGAAGTTGTCGACACGATCAACACCATGCAGATGCTATACCCGAGCTACAAGCTGAGCTTCAAGGATGGTCACTCACTGCCGGCGCCGCCACCACTTTCGGCGCTTTTCGAAAACCAGATGTTCAATTATCCGTACAAGCAAGACGTCAAGAAAGCCATGGAATCCAGACGCTCCCGGGGCTTGACGAAGGCGATATTCCAGACGTACGACTACATCCTCGTCTTCACGGACCGGGAGGAAGATAACCTCATACGGCTGCGGAAACTTCTGGTCGACAGCAACGGCAAAGACTTGACGGCGGCTAAAAGGAAAGGCAAGGTGATGCACCTGGGAAGGTATCTGACGACTGATGGGGCAAGAAAGGAAATTTTGGCGGCGAAGAACGATGGTGACCGAGATCAATGGAATGCAAAGGTCGGGCAGATCAAGATTGCCATCAAGGCGTTCCTGAAAAGGGAGTTGGACTGGAGGCAGCCTCCAAAGGGTGCGGCCCAAAGTTGATGTTGAAGTCGAGACCACAATACCTTCACATGAGCTACAGTAAACAGCTTGTTTCTGAGGGTAAGGTTTGGGGCGCCTTGTGCTTTCCACTTCATAGCAGGCATTGCCAAGGCTTAGCAATTTGTGACTTGCGACGTGATGAAGCGGAGAGGGTAGCCATGACTAGAATAATGCCGCATCCGTCGGACCGTGTTGTTGCCTCAAGACAGCAAATAGGTCGTATTGACTGACGAGGAAAACAATGTTTCGGGATGAGGTCGAAATCCTATTGAATGACTTGTAGGTGGCTGGGGATGATACTTGAAGCGGATGTAGGCGCTTTATTGGCACGTTTTGGGTTCTCATGCGTGGATCGACTTCAACGCTTGAAGCTGACTGGCGGGGGGGTCCCTTCAATTCTGAACGTCTCTTCCCCGCCCCAAGACGAAATCTTCTTGTCCTGCGGAATTACGGTGGACCTGGTCGCAAGGATACAGCTTTAAAGGGCTTGTGCTTCAAAAGCCGGATGTCTTTGGGGCAGCGCAAGGTAATCGACAGCACTACTGATGTTACAGACATGACTTTGAACGGATTGCACGGAGAGTATCATAAATCCGAGTTTCTGACATGCATATCGGTCAGCACGTTGCGCATAAGTATTGGAGAAGCACTCGGCTCCGGCACCTATTAAAACCTGCCGAGTGGTTGACCTCCGCACCGCCAGCTTTCTCCGTCTTGACGTGCGGCAGAGCTTCACGAGGTCACATGCGGCCCCTCAGCTGGATGAAACGCATTGACTAAGGCGCCAGCAACTTCCAAACGTGGAATAACGATCCCCCAGGTGCGACTGTACAAAAGCTAGATAAGCTACGATTTCCCCTCTGGTACGCAGAGTCCGTGTATAACTATTATCCATTTAAACACCCACCAATATATTAGTCTTCACAGAGGGGGAATACTGAAAGAGTCGAAGAAGGTGAATCGGAGCAGTGCAGCATGGCGTCAGCAAATATTCCAATTATGCTTGGGCAGAACCTGCCGGGCTGGGCTTTCGTGGCACTGTTAGCAACAGCGATCATCATCGTTCACCGGCTGGGATCTCAGCCAGATATCAACAAGTTCCCTCTACTTGGGGCGCAATACGGCAACAGGCGGAAACGTGCGGAGGCGTTCCTATACCAGCCCGTAAAGCTGTATGAAGAAGGCTATCGTCGCTTCAAGAACCAGGTGTATCGCATGACAATGCCTGATGGTTAGCAGCCTACTACGACACAATCGTCCGCGTCTACCCAGCTTGCTGACTTCCATGGGATGCAGGCGACCATCTGATAGTGCCGAATTCGTACCTAGATGAGTTGAGGACACGGTCAGATGACGAGATCGATGTCTTGAAATCATTCACAGACGTAACTTACTGCTCCCGCACCCTCGGATCTTTCCTTGGTCTCTTCGACTAACGCAATGCACCACAGACCTTCGCAAATGACCACATCAAGCTGTTTCCACCAAAGGACAGGACAGAAGTGGCCAACAGCGTCGTGAAGGTCGAGCTGACCAGAAGCCTAAGTAAGACAGCATAAACCACACCAAGCCTGGTAAAAGTTCCCACCGAAACTCACACATGTCCCAGCCCGATTAAACCCGAGGCTATCAGCCCAGGTGGAAAACACAATCAACTCCGAGATCCCACCCTGCAAAGAGTGGACCCCGCTCACCATCTTCCCCATCCTCCTGCGCGTCGTGGCAATCGTCTCAGGCGACATCTTCGTCGGGCCGGACTACTGCCGCCACGAGGTCTACCTCGCCTCAGCTATCGACTTCACCAACGACATCACCGCCGGCGCGGCGCAGATCAAGCGCTGGCCCAAGTTCATGAGAGGTCTCGTTGTGAAGCTGAAGCTGGCGCCGGCGGTCAACCGGGGGCAGGG
Source organism: Diaporthe batatas (assembly GCF_019321695.1). Classification (NCBI taxonomy): domain Eukaryota; kingdom Fungi; phylum Ascomycota; class Sordariomycetes; order Diaporthales; family Diaporthaceae; genus Diaporthe; species Diaporthe batatas. Next base: position 1,814,849 of record NW_025408555.1, on the reverse strand, counting down.
GCACAGGCGCCGGATGAGGGAATTCCTGGAGCCCATGGTGGCCAAGAGGAGGCAGCTCATGAGGGAGGGCCACCCCGTGCCGGACGACCTGCTTCAGTGGATGGTGGAGAAGACGGGCGAGCATGGGATTACCGATGTTGGACACCTGACTGACATGCAGCTTCTGCTCACTCTGGCTGCGATCCATACGACCACGCTGTCGGCGACTGCGATGTTGTACGATCTTGCCATGCGGCCTGAGGTGGTGCATGATATCCGGGAGGAGATCGCATCCGTGCTGGAGGAGACGAATGGTGTCATGACATCGCAGGCCTTGTTCAACATGAAGCTCCTGGACAGCTTCATGCGCGAGAGCCAGCGGTTCAGCCCGCCGTTTGTTGGTGAGTCTCTCTTCTCTCACTAATTAAGAGGCCTGGACTGCGTGCGACCCAGAGACGTTGACACTGATAATACCCACCCAGACTCCTTCCGCCGCTACGTCTACAAGCCCATCACCCTCAAGGACGGGACCCACATCCCGGCGGGTACCTTCATCGAGACGCCCAGCCTGCCGGTGCTGCACGACCCGGCGCACTACCCGGACCCGGAGGTGTTCAACCCGTACCGGTTCTACGACCTGCGCACCAAGGACGGGACGCCCGACCCCAACGGCTTCCGCACGCGCGAGTCGTACCAGTTCGTCAGCGTCACCAAGGAGAACACGAGCTTCGGCTTCGGCAAGCACGCGTGCCCGGGCAGGTTCTTCGCCGCCAACGAGATCAAGCTCATCATGGCGCGGATCCTGCTGCAGTTTGACGTGCGGTTCCCCGAGGGCGTCAAGGAGAGGTATCCTAACTTCTACGTCGGGAGTGTGAGCGGGCCCGACCCTGCTGGTGTGGTTGAGTTTCGGCGTATTGAAGTGTGAGGAGGGGCAGGTCTGCTGAGATGGATGGGGATGATCCGGCAATAATACATGGCTGCCGAGGCATGAATAACCGCACTGATGAACTCTTTATTGGATTCCCACTTGATACTACAGGCTACATCAGATCATGAATAGCATGAGGACCAGCGGCGCTGTCAACGCCAACAAGGAAGAACTTCCGACTGCGCGTGCAGCATTCTCCTCCCCCGGGTCGCGCCCATTCAGACTCGTGCTGTTGGCACCGCCATAGGCAATCTTGAACACCCAAGCATACTCGTCCGCATCCCTCACGGCCTCGCTGATGGTCAGCGTCAGCCTGCCGTCCGAGAGCTCACTGGGGACGACGGTGCCGGATGCGTTGCCGCCGACGACGGTCACCTCGTCACCCTCGACGTAGGGCACGGGCGAGGTGAGCACGAGGGTGTCGTTGGGCGCGTAGAGGGTGCTGATGTAGAAGGCGTCGGGGGTCTGGGTGAACCGGACGGTGTCGCCCTCTTCTGGTGTGATGGACCAGTAGGTCGTGTTGAAGATCGCCTCGGCGTGGGACTTGATCCAGACGCCTGCCGCGCGAAGGTTGCGCTGTGAAATGTCCACGATGACACCTGGAAGTGTGTCGCATTGTTAGTTAGCTCTGCATGAGACATGTATACGCGTGGGGATCTCATCCTGCTCACCTTCGGCAGTGGGTCCCACATCTAGGAGGAAGTTGCCGTTCTTGCTGACAATATCCATCAGGCTCGTCACGATGCCCTGAGCCGTCAGGTACTTGTCGTCGGGCGTTGCCCTGTTATACCCGTAGCTGAAAGGATCCATGCCCAGGTTCGACTCCCACTTCCGCACCTGGACCGCCTCGTATCTCGCGTACTCAGGCGTGTCAAAGTCCCCCGGGGTGCCGCACCGGTTGTTCGTCAGGACCTGCTTGCCCTTCCTGGCCGCAGCGTTGAAGTACTCGGCCGCAAACTCAGCCGTCCTGTTCGGGCCGCCGATGTCACACCACATGACCTCGGTGCCCATGCCGGCCAGCGTCCGCATCTCGGGCAGGATCTTGTCCGAGACGTAATCGTCCAGGGGAACGTACCCTGTGTAGGGCAGCGTCTGATTTGTGTACGGGTTCGTGGCGTTGCCACCCGGCCAGCTCGCAAAGCCGAGGGAGCGGTAGTCCGGGTGGAACCACTCGGGCAGGCTGTAGTACGTGGCCCGGTGCAGCTGGGGCTGGTGCTGCTCCGCGGCGTCGAAGATCTCCTGGAGGAGGTTGCGGTGGGGGAACTGCGCGACGCTCGTGCGCTCCGTGACGTTGGCGGGGAGGTCGAAGATGGCGTAGCCGTCGTGGTGCTTGGACACCTGGACAAAGTAGTTGGCGCCCGCGTCTGCGAACAGGTCGACCCACTCCTTGGGGTCGAACTGCGACGCCGTGAAGTTGGCGATGAAGTCGTCGTAGACCACGTCCGGCCCGTACGTCGCGAGGTGGTACTCATATGTCCGATCGCGGGTGCTGTCGGGGCCCGAGTTCATCCACCACCAGTACCACTCGGCGTAGGACTCGTTGTTGCCCGAGTTGCCCCAGCCGGGGACGGCGTACACCCCCCAGTGGATGAAGATGCCGTACTTGGCGTTGTTGAACCACGGTGGGGACTCGTGGGCGTAGATGCTCTCGTATGTCGGCTCGAAGTCACGGATGCCGTATGTGGCGTTGAACGTGTAGTTGGTAGACAGGCCGGTGCCAGAGATGACCAAGGTGGCAGTGCCATCGGTCCCTTCTGCCACGCCGTCTGCATTTACAACGCCAATCTGGACACGAGCCTGGTCTCCGGGCCGCAGTCGGTTGATGCGTCCCGGCTGGACCGTCTGCACACCGTCGGACTCGATCGACACGGTGACGCTCTGGTTGGCGAGGACCCAGTCGGTGCCGACGTTGTTGATGATGGCCTCGAAGATCTGGGTCTTGTTGGTGCCCTCGACCCACGTGTTGGTGCTCCGGGCCAGCTCCACATTCAAGCTCAGTCCATCGGCGTCGGTCGGGATCAACGACACCGCGAAGATGTGCAGCCTCGTCTGCTCCGCGCCGCCGCCTGGGCCATTCCCCGCCCCAGAAGTCACGTTCGGCAGCTGCAGGCTCGTCAGCTCCTTCGAGCTGTCGAGCCAGGTGACAGTCCGGAAGATCATGGATCGGTTGTAGTCCACTGTCTCGTTGGTCAGGTGATAAGGGAAGATGATGTCGCCACCATATGGGTACGGCCAAGCCCAGAACGGGTCGACCAACACGGCACCACTGGTAGTCGAGCCGTCAGCGTACGCGGCATTGACATAGCCCGTGGCGATGGCGCTCTCCGCCGCAGCGAGCATTTGCACGCCTATGTAGCGGCCGCTTGTGACATTGAGCGTCTGGCCTTCGGCCAAGACATTGTCGTTGCCATTGTTTTGCTGATACTGTGGGAAGATGAAGTCCACGCCTCCATAGGTGAAGTTCTCGTCCGGTAGAAACTCGGCCGGGTAGCTGGCGCCGGAGCCGTCAAAGTCCGCGTCGCCGGGACTGTTGCCGAACCCTCGGTTATTGCGGAGGCTGGAGATATCGACCGGCAGGGATGAGATGCTACCAGCGACTCCGGGGCTGTTCTTTGGATTCACGACAAGAGACGCGTCGAGCTCTTGGCCGAGGACAGCACCTAGCCCAGCGCAAGCAGCCAATGCAGACAGTGAGGTCCTCATCTTGATCTTATCCCGTCACTCCGAAAGAGGGCAGTGATGAAGTCCGATTGTCGGCTCGCGGGGATGCGAAAGTCGCCTTCTTATACGTGAAGCCTCGACAAAGCGAGTCGCGTAATTAATGCATCGTGAACCAACGTCAAACCCCTAGCATAATTACGCCAGAAGGCGAACTATCTGTTATTGACCCGACGGGAAAATGCTTATCGCCGGGGTATCGTGAGGCCCAGGTACGCGCAACGTTCCTCTCGATGATGGCACGATGGCTACTTGGTAGGGATTGGCCCTTCTCCTCAGTAGCAATCATCTCCGCATCCGTACTGGCGCTGGAGAACCTTGTCGCCCGTGGTGATGTTGATGCGGGGAAAACTCCACTTTGGAAGCAGTTGGACGCAGATTTCGGATGTTATTATCCCATATAATCTGATCTGATGTTCGGATTTAAGCGATGCTAGAAACGGTTTTCCACGGTTTTCCACGGCTTGGCTCTCTCATACCTAGGTAATTGTGAGGGATCGTGGCAGTGGCGAAAGCTCTCTCATCCGAGCGAATAGAACACGGATATTCCTACGCGACTCACCGGTGCGCATGTAACAGAAACAACCATTCTGATGCAAGTGGAATTACTATTCGCGATCCAATACCATAGAACGCTCGCTAGACATTAATCATGAATCCGACAATGCGCACAAATACTAACCCCATCTCCGCAATCGTTCGTACGTCGTGCCAGCTGTTGACATTACAGTTGGCCCGATATGCCGCAATCACACACTGAACGCCGCCTTCACGGCCTTCAGGGTCCGATCCTGCGCCTTCATGGCGCTTTCCCCATCATAGACATCCAAGTCCCGCTCCGCGAATCCAGGCTCAGCGTCGTACTTGTAGCACGGATAGGCGAAGTCCAGCTTCTTTCCCTTCCCCGGTGCGTCTTTGAGGTCGTGCCGGACCACCTTGCGCTTCCCTTCGACTCCGGCCAGCTGGCTGTGATGCACCTCGCCGACCTCGTCCCCAGCCAGGTGCACGACGACTTTCATGGTGGAGGGGAATGCCGCGCGCGGGTCGGGGATGATGTTCGGGTAGTATGCGACGAGGACGCCCAGCTTGTTGTCGTGGTTGTTGTCGATGATGTGGAAGTGTTCTAGACAGGCCCCCGCAGCGTCGCCGAATGCTGATCCAGTTTGTCAGCTTCTGATCAGGCACTATGCAAGATATAGATGTGGGATTCTCTGGCCCCATATCTGTGACATCTGGATGCAGTGACTCTGTCCCTGTCTATCTCCAGTATGAGGTACGATGCATAAACGTAGTGACACCGTGACCTACCGATTATTCCGAAGGTCTCACCAATCTCCAGTGGTTTCGAGAAGAGTGACTCCAGCTTTTTCGTGTATGATGCGCCACCCTTGCCCATGGGAAAGTATTCGACCGTGAAGCCCGCATTTTGCCATTCCGACAACGTTGTGGAATCAAACTCGTCGTCCTCAGCAGTAAAATACAGTCTCGGCGGCGCGTGGAACGTCTTCCGGAAATCATGAGATAGGAAGCCCGGGTCACGGATGTTTGTGCCGTGCTGCGAGACCAGCACGGCGTTGCGCTGGCCCTGCTCTCCCCGGTTGGCCAACACGGTGTTGGCGAGATTGGTGGCAATGTTCGTCAGGTCTGAGTTCATTTTTTTTTATTCTTTGTGAGTTATAGAACCGATAGTATTATGTGTCGTTCATGTTTCGATGGTTGAATGTCATAGATGCAAGATCAAGGTCAGGTCTAGGATGCTTGGCCATGAGCCTGCATGTGGCTCTGATGATGCATGACATCACACGCGGGTGGCCGTATGACATCAATCGCTGACCCACTTTCAAGTCCTCTGCTGGGGTAATTCGCCATGCCTGGGCATGTAGAAACTGACCGGATTCGCATGTTACATTTCTCTCACAATTATTTATGGTTCTTTGTGTCTTGATTCTACTATTTATATTCAATATTGAGTTATTGAGCAATTGATCCCCATTACCCCGCGCATACGGCTCAGTTGTACGGGCTGGACTAGTCCCAGTGCACCTAAATATCTGACATTTCTGTCTCATTCACGACTGTCACATATTCAGATACTGCTTGCTATACCAGGGGTAAGGATATTTGGAGATCAAAACTCAATATCAAGAACTAGGGTTGGGTCGATTCCCAATGGAACTCCTTCTACGCTCTGTAAACCTTGGAAAGTGTCGATCTGCTTTAACGGAACAGTTGGAATTTCTGTGCAATCTCAACCTCTGCCAATTTTTGTCATGACAGTGTTCAAGAATGAGCAGTCTTGTCTTTGGGCATGAGTGGTATGATGTATGGAGTTTTGTCGTCGCGAAGTCTTAATAAGCACAACGTTGAGATGCAGTGGGACCCACTTGACATGCATCTGGTCCCTACCAGATTGGGTTGATAGAACTTATTATTTTGATCTTGTACGGCCGATGATCTTTCTCACTGAATGAGCGGCAGCCTGGCTCATGTACGAGACACAAGTTCCTTAAAGTTGGTGCACAGTTGACTACACATGTAAGAAGATTGAAACCTGGCAGCCCTGGGCAGAAAGGTGGGCCCTGGATGCATCTGAGCAGGCGGTGGGATCCTACGAGAAAGGATTTGCTGGACCCAACGAAACAAGTGCCGCACACAAGGGTGAATATGCCACTTTTCGGAACAGGAGATCAGTATCTTACTAATAATTAGAAGACCCTTTTTCTGTCTCTTTCGCGGTCTAGAACAGGGGCTTGCTAGCAAAATGGATATGCCAAGCAGCCATTCCCGGGAAGCCCTGATTTGACAGCATACCTAGGTAGCATCGTGAATGCGGCTCCGGGATAGGCCCGCGGTGCATCTTCCGCTTCGGGCGTAGAACATGGCTAGCGTTATATTTTGAACGATCCCCTACTGGATATGGCTGGTTGGTACATTCTAATTCCGCCATCTGGCAAAGCAGAATATGAGAGGTGCTATCAGACCACAACTGGACCCAGGCTACCCTCAATCCTGCGTCTAGCTCACCGAGGGATCCACATAAAGCCCACATCAACCCAACCAAACATGCGCTCCATCGCCTATGAGACAGCTTCAAACAGTCCTGCATGGAATATGGGTCACGGTCCAATTCCCCTAGTGGCGGTCCCCTTCAAGGGGCCCCCGGAATTCCTTGCCGTACCGAGGCATCCATATGTTATGGAAGTCAGGCGATTTGATTAGTCGTCCCGAGTTTTAAAAGCTGCTCGGCGAAGGCCATTAGCCTCAACGGTCCTCGAGTCCTCATCCCCCAAGCCCCAACCACGGCCTCAAGACACTCACGCACAAGTCCAAGCAGTCCGAAGAAACCGCAAAGATGGCGCCCGTCAGCAACAAGTCCCTGATCTTTAAGAGGATCCCTGAGGGCATGATCACGAAAGATGTGGACATGGCCCTCGAGGACAAGCCCCTGGAGCTCACGCCACCGCCCAAGGGCATCGTGGCGAAGACGCTGGTGCTTGGATTTGATCCTCACATGCGCGACCGCATGAAGGGCCCCACCTTTGAGAGCTACGTCCCGGGTTACGTGGAGGAGCAGCCCATCCAAGGCTTCACTGTCGCCCAGGTGGTCAAGAGCGACAACGAGGATTACCCGGAAGGCCAGCTCCTTGCCGGTGTCCTGCCTTTCTGCGAGTACAATGTCGTCCCAATCGAGGTCAGTCTGCCCTGCGTAAACAAGAAGTCTGTTCGGGGGCGCCTAAACTGACCTCATGGTTCAGTACCTCGAGTTCAAGTCCCAGGCCTCCCACATGGTCTGGAAGGTTGACAACAAGTACAACATCGACCTCGGCAACTGGGTGGGCGCCCTGGGCCTCGCGGGCCAGACGGCGTGGAACTCCTTCTACGGGCTCGTCAAGCCCAAGAATGGCGAGACCATCTGGGTCAACGCGGCCTCGTCGACGGTCGGCGAGATCGTCGTGCAGCTGGCCAAGAAGGAGGGCATGCGCGTCATCGGCAGCGTCAGCTCGGACGAGAAGGCCGAGTACGTCAAGTCGCTCGGCGCCGACGAGTGCTTCAACTACACCAAGGAGAGCTGCGACGCGGCGCTCAAGCGCCTCGCGCCCGAGGGGCTGGACGTCGTCTACGAGAACGTCGGCGGCGACCACTTCCAGGCCGCGCTGACCAACATGAAGTGGTTCGGCCGCATCATCGTCTGCGGCATGGTCTCCGAGTACAACAAGCCGCCCTCGGAGCAGTTCGGCGTCACCAACCTCGCCGAGATCTTCCGCCGCCGCATCACCATCCAGGGCTTCGTCTTCTGGGACCACAACATCTACACCGAGAACATCGACAAGTTCTGGGAGCTCATGCCCAAGTGGATCGCCGACGGGTCCGTCAAGGCTCGTGCTACCAAGTTCGAGGGCATCGAGTCGGCCCAGGATGCATTCCTGTCGCTGTTTACCGGCAAGACCTTTGGCAAGGCCACCGTCAAGATTGCTGAGCCTTCGACATGAGGAGTCTATCGGATTAGGTCTGTAGAGTCTACCTAGGTATATAGAAGTGAGACAAAATATTAATTAAAAGCGTTCCTCAAAGCTGCCTCTTATTTCTTGTATCATTACCATGTCTAAATATCTGATCCGCCGCCGCCACTTGAGCAGAGGAAGCCAGGGGAAATGAATGGTGTTGCCAATTCTGATGGGCAAGGCCGCTCCACTCATCTATCTACTCCTCGTCGTCGTCGTAGTCGTAGTCGTCGTCATAGTCGTAGTCGTCGTCATCTTCGATGTAATCATCGTCGTCCTCGTCTCCGTCGTCTGATACTTCAATGTCCGGCTCCCCACAGGTAGTACCAACACAGCACGAGATTGTGCCACTCTGGCAAGCGCCGAAGCTGAAGGCGGAGTGATCGTTGGGATATGTGTACGCCAAGCCCTCGCACGGCTCGAAAAACTCGGTCGCAGAAGTAGCGCCCATGTCGTCTCGGAGAGGGTTGAGAGCGGCTATGGCGGGACTGTGAGTGCCGCGCTTCTCGAGCTCGGCGTTGGCGTCGAAGAGGTCCTTGTTGCACCCCGTCACCCATTCGCCGTCGCACTCACATGTCACTGGCACGGTGAAGCCATCGACGTGGGAGACGTCCACGCCAGCAACGGCGAATTCCCAGCCGTCCGGACTGGATGTAGCAGTTAGCCGTGGATTCGGGTTTGATCAACAAGACATGTATGGCCTTACACCGCGAACGCCGCCTCCAGGAGAGTCACGTCTCCATTCAAGGGCATACCACCCCTGTTCAGGGCGACATTCCCGGCCCAGCCAGTTGGCACGGCAAAAGAAGCGGTCGATCCGTCAGGAATCACACCGGCCGGAATAGGGCCGTCGACTGGCGTTGGACTGCCTGCGTTGCTAGCATGCGCTGTCGTGATGTCCTGGCCTGTTGGCCATGTTAGCCGTCTGATCACACTAAGCTGTGTCACTCGCCCAGATTACCCTTACCATACGAGTTAGTGATCTCGATCGTGAGATGATCCGGAGGCTCGACCATACGTCTCTGCAAGCGCGCGCCGCTTGAAGAGGCCCGGACTGCTTCAGTCGGGCGAGGCCCGGCAGCGGAATCAAAGACACCTGTCTTGATGGTCGGGGGCTCAGTATGATGAGAGGTACCGATGCTGGTCGCCGCTGGAGGTGCTCCCAGTGCTGAGCCGGTGAAGACGGCGATGTAAAGAATGGTGCTCTTGTTGAATTTGGCCATTTTGGGAAGCTCGGGGTTTACTGAACGAATGTAGTGAACTGAGATCTAATACAGAAGTACTTGGTGAGAATGTGAACTTGGTCCATAGGAGAAAAGTTTCCAATGAGCTGGGAGCACGTGTTTAAATACCTCTGCGCCGTCCCTCGGTAAGCTGTCATCTTCCCTACATTTGGGTGTGCTCTTCCTCGACGGTCAGATAGTACATGCTTTTATGCTGTCCGGCAGAGACACCAACAAGTACACTTTCGACGCCGGGAAGAGTCGGCTATCATACTACCAGTTCTTCGAAGGGGTCTACACACGCTATTGTCTCCACCCATAGAGGGAACCGCTGTCTTGTCCTCTCGAAGACGGGGTTAGGGAGGTACAAGGGCCAAGGCCAGTGTCCCCTTTCATATGACGGTGCTAGACTAACAAGGTTCCTAGCCCCGACTACGAATGTCAACAAACCTTTACGTCACAAGGTCTACTGGTACAGACCGGTTCGAGACTGCGCAAGAAGCCGCTCTTTTGGGTCGAGGCGGGGACCCAGTCGTTGTGGGAGTTGTACAATGAAAGCTGACTGTTGAGGAATCCATGAGAACCATCTAAATCTCCCAGTCTAAGTCAACCCAGTTTCCACGCTGAGTATAGATGTGACAGTACGAACAGGCCGGTGTTGTTTATGTGTGAGTGACTGCCTCGTGGATGCCAAGGCCCCGTGTTCGACAGCGCACCTGTCAAAGTGAGAACGGTCGGCACGGACCGCGGACTAATCGAGCGGTACCTGGACGGTTTATCCTCGCCGCTCCAGCCCCTGGCACCAGTAGTGGTTCCATGCTGGACCATGCTGGGAATCTAGCTAGGTATGGCACTTTACCAAGGTACCCTAGGATACCGACGGGACTGTCGCGTGAGCAGACAGCATATATTGTTTGCTCGAGTTGTGTGCTCCAATATGTTCCCACGGGCAGGCGGACGTACGACACAATATTCTCCAGATCTATCCTAACACGATTGTAAAGACTGAGGAGACAGACACAGATGCTGGTCCCTAGTCCCACACCTGTCTGAAGGTATTGAGGGAGGATTAAGCAACGTTACGATGGCATTTGTCCCTTGGGCATGGAAGAATGACCAACTCCTAGCCAATGAGAGATCCATCAAAAATGTTGAGAATGCCATAAGCAGGACTCCGAGGTCTTTTATTACATAATTGACTCTGACGCAACAGACTTCGTGTTGACAATTCGTTGAGCTACATCGAGATTCATGGATGCACCCGAGCGGTCCCAAGCTTCAAGTTTAGAGCTCTGGAGCTTCAGCCCTAGGAGTCCCGAGGTCAGGACCGCCGGTATGCCGGCGCGACCATTTACATCATACCTAGGCATTCCCGCCATGCGCGCCAATTATATAGGCCGCGCAAGAAGCTGGGCCAGACCTCTGGATCTGCAACAACCAAGTGGCCTAGTTCGAGACGGCTCTACGACCATCAGCGCGCGGCCAACGGTAGGAGCAGGCTGAATGCCACGCCCGGGTGTCTAGGTATCTTGATTGTAGATTGGATCATTTGGAGCCCAATTTCTGATTGGCGACACTTAGGTAAGCCTTGTTGCTTGCGTGACTGGCAACCGAATTCGACCATGTTCTCTCGACTTCTTCTTGCTCAACCTTCAGGCACCTTATTGCTAGCAACCTCGGTAATGAAATATCCTTCCCAGGCGATGTCATCAATAAAGAACACGTGGATCAGGTCTTCACAGTCCATCAAGGCTCACCCTCTATTTTGCTGGTGGGGCTGCGGGATATTTCACAAATATATCGCCTTCCCGTTCGCCGTCGAAGGAGTGGCCATTGATGGAAGGTCTATTTGGAGGGACGTGCCACCCAAATTCGAGCTCTAGCAAGATCATCCAACATGTGAAGATTCACGCTCAGTCATCTCTTTCGAAATCTGGGTGAATGAGCCCGACATCATAGTTTCCGCTTTGGCTATGTAATATAGGATGGATAGATGCCGGTACGCACTTGAGTGTGTCAGCCTAGTATCACGCGACATTGCCAGCATGGAAAGAGGTCGTCAATTTGAAAATATTACCGCGAGCAATCCGTGTCTTTGATTTAAGTACCAGAGAGCACCTCTTTCCTTTGCAGAGGCACCTTCACCAAGCTCACCCCATCGACGACAAGAAAGCCATATCCTCAAGCTAGTTTTGCTCGTCTTCTTTTGGCTGGAAAACATCCTTGACAGCCGGATATCTTCTAAACTCCTTTCTCTTGTGTCGAGCATCGGCTCGTCTTCCTGCACTCCTTGACCAGCATCGCACGTGTCCATTGGGAATACGAATCTTTTTATTTCTGCTATTAATACCAAGAAAATTATTATTCGGCAACAGTGCACAATATTGCAAATTCTGACCCACTCCCATTCGAGCGAGGTGAGGACTGTTGCGAATCTCGATCGACTAGGACTTCAGTTGAAGCGTGCATTGACTAGCGCGTTTAAATGCTGGATCTTCTGTTCTTGTTGTGCGAGTGGACGCCTACAGCTACAATAAGGAAAGTGGTGTCAGTGTATCCTTCTTCTGATGCCAATAAGAATAGGAACAGGTGCCTGAAATACTGAAGCTGCTACATACCAGTCAATATCAGAGTGACAACGAACAGCACCCAAATTATAGCACCTAACCCGGCATCGACACCAATACAGACCTCAGCGGCGTAGATAGTCTGCTGTGTGACACTGATGGGATTCGCCGAAGTGATCCCCGGGAGAGCAGTTGGCCCAGGACTATTAGGTGCAATGGCGGTCGTCCTTGTCGGGTTAGACCAGGCCGCTGCGATGATATTTCGGTTAACGTCTGCACCCGCACCGGCGAGGTTAAGCTCTCCGGCGTAGCTTGCGAATGTTGCCCAAGTTGCCAACCAGAATATGTTGGTTAATGATTCGATGGTGCTATTAATGTATTTCACCAACTACGGTCAGAAGCACTTCGATGTCTAAGGATAATAAAAGGCAACATACACGTGTGCGATCCAATGGTAGGCTATTGGATATGCGATAACGCTGACGAGTAGCCAGATGAAGTACACGACAGTCCAAGAGAAGGTAAAGAATGCTAGACCTAAGCGTATTGTCAGAGTGGCCTTATCCAGCTCAGCCAGGAGGACCCGGGCAGCTCTCGGAGGGGGGGAGAATCGCGTGTAATACCGAAACCAGGTAGCTAAAAAGAACAAAAGAAGCATCTGTCAGCCTGCATACCGCGGCGTCAACAAGACCATCGGAATTGGGAATGCTAACTTACAGATCCGAAGTTCAGTGTGAAGGCCGAGAAGGCCGCCAGAACGAGAAATACGACCGCCAGGGCGAGCTGGGCGATGCGCAGGCCGAAAAGAACCGACGTCACCGGGTGAATGTGTGATCGGCTTTTGCCATCCTTCGAATAGCGTGCCCACACGTTCGGGTTCTTGGCAGGCCTTTTGTTCTCGTGCGATGTGCCCGTTTGCGCCTCGGGCTCGTGCGCAGGCTCTTGCTCCTGTGCACCAGAAGACATTTCGAAGACGGCCTTGAGCTGTCACTAACGTGGTCTCGTTGCGAACCGCTCACAAAGTGGAAAGGTTTGACAGCACGGCGCTTGAAAGTAGTGGAGCTAGTTCCTTATGGTTCGGCGGGAGGCACTATATATCCCCAACCCGATCTGTTATAAGCTAGGGTGGAATAATTCATCGATGGGTTTCCTTCTCCTACAGGATTAACTGTGAGCGAGAGCCCAGGGAAGACGCATGTCGTAGGGAGACACCAGACATACCCGGTTTCAGCCAAAGAGGCTTCCGGCCTATGAAGTCTCCCCGCAAACTTGGTATCTCCCTGCAGGACTCATGCGATCTGCAAGCTATATTGGACCCGACTCCTATACCTCTCCTCCTACACACAACCTCGAAATATTTTCAATGTCTCAACCTTGATTGGTAACTTTTGGGCTGCGTTTGCGTAACAGAACAAACTCAGAGAACTTTGGCAATTTGGTAAACAAAAGCTGTTGATGTGCCTCAGTGCGTTTGTCTTAAATTTGATGCGTGTTTCTTTGGGAGAATATAAATCACCACCTGACTGACGCCAACACCGTGAAAGGGGGTGCCGCCACAGGAAGTTGACTCGGCTGACGCGCACCATGGGCCCGGTTTAGGTGATACCGAGTGCATATAGGTAGTTTCGTTCTTAATCTATATACATCCTATAGGCATATAGTCCCTTCACATGGTAGTGAATACCTAAGGACCTGGTATTAAAAAGAATTGTATGAATAATAGTATGAAAGACTCTACCTAAATTTATGATCTTAATCTCATCGTATATAAATAAGCTTAATATTATTTTAAAAATTATTTATAATATTCAAAGGTTGTTATTAACTTAAAATAAATGAAAGGATTATCTATTGTATTTATGAATAGTAATTTTATTTACAATATAGATATTCCCTCTTTTCCTTTTCATCAAGAAAAGGCATGACATCCCCTCACTCACGGAGCAGCCAGGGGGATCAAGAGATGCTTGTGGATGCGGACTGGGCGCTTTTTGAAGTTGTGGGAGTTTGAAACTCGAACGCAGTGGATCTTTTCATTTCGCATATCTTCTACCTGCGTGCGGTGCTTTCTGTCAAGAGGATGAAACCAGACCCAAGGCTGTTTGAACCAAAACATTAGAAAGGTCCAGCTGCGGGCCGCGTCGGTGCGACCTTGTATGGCCTGGCCCGAGAGTTCGACCGTGAACAGAGGCAACCCATCCAGTTCGCAGCGGCACAAGCGGTCTGCTTCCAACTGGCCACCATGTGAAACAGGCGTGGTGCGAACGCGACCGCTTCGTTGGGTTTCGGGTGGCACGAAAACAGTCACTCAGGAGTTTTTCAGTGCGACGAAGAATGGAGTGCCAGCTAGGTAGCATATAAGCAGTGGTTTGCCCCTTCGTGATACAGCAAGGGCAATTTTAAAGAAATCTTTGATAGTTCTGAAAATTATTTCGTTGAATTTTGCTTGCAGTGATTGACGCCACCTTCAATCGTTGCAAGAAGAGAATTGATCTAGAATTAACCTTCCGGTCCTGTCATGAACACCTTACCTCAACGGCCGCCATCGCCACCAGACAGCGAAAAGGCAAGCTGTCTGACGACGGATACAAGGGGATCCACTGTGGCAAGGGTTGTTGGAGGACGACTAATACGGCAAAACGAATACTTCATTCCACATGATGGCATCAACGGCGATATTCTGGCGGCAGAACTTCCTTTCTATCTCGGCAATGATGCCTCGCAAAGGCCAGGGGCATATGAAGACGAGCAAACGGGCCGCCTCATCCAGGGTTACTACATCACAGCCTATAGAAACCTTACTGCGGCCATGATGGCTGACATCAAAGCCGACTCTGCCAAACGAGAAGAGGAACGGGCTCGTCCTCAAACCGACTGCACCACGGATCAAAAGATTCAGCAATGGCGAGATGGCCTGCATCCACCTGGTGGGTCCATATGAGATAAAGATTTGTAGCCAAATATGCCAGGATAATACTAGAATGGAAGATGGATGAATTTCTGTTCACTCAGGAATACTAAAATCGGACTGATGACAAATGATATTATTAAATCTCGCAAGGCAGCGGATGCTTTGCATGTCAGAGGCAAGAGGTATCATTAGACTAGACTACTCGAACTCAACTGTGATCTCAGTCGTTTGTACCACAACAAACTGCCCAGCAGCCCCATAACAGAGCGAAGATGCTTTGCCGCCCTGGCCATCCTCCAAGGCGCTATTCAGACTCCAAGTATCGACATCGCTGTCTCCGCTACCAAAGTCTTTCAAATTCCTGGTAATAAACCGCGGCCTACCATGAGCCAGGCGCTTCTTGGCAGCTCTCGTGCCATTCATGTTCCCTGCCATGGTCTCGACCACGGGCTTTTCATCGCCGTCGTATATGGACTCACCCAGCGTGCCTGCATAGCTGTTCTTCCGGCTCCACAAGAAATCCTCAAGCTGCTGGCTCAGGTTCGGATAGATATGGCTTGGTGCTGCTGGACGGCAGACCCTCGGGACCGATGCGGATGTTTTTGGTATTTGATCTCCCGAGGTGTCAGACAGCGAGATATCGAACATCTCGTGATTAAGTTTTGGAGAGAGCCCTGCCGTGTCGGTTTTCCAGTGACGGGCGGCGTTGCCCATCGGGGCCGGAAGAGGCAGTGCCAGTGGGTCGGCACAGCTCGTTATTGTGGTGGACGTCGTGCCCGTCATGTTCGAGGGCTTTGCGGAATCTGAGCCCCCGAAGCCATTCCATCTGAACAGAGACCAGCGTCTCTGCCCCGAAGTGTCATCCCAAAAGTCAAAGTTTGACCCTTGTGATTCAGATTGGTCAGACAGCCGCCGCTGTGTAAAACGTTTGAAATCGGTCAGGAGCACCCGGAGCGCCGGGATGGAAGCGCCGACGATGGTGACGGCCGGCTCAGCCGCCCCTAAAATGACAAGACTGGCACCTGTGTCTGGGGATAATAATATCAGCAGGTAGTTCT
Organism: Diaporthe batatas; assembly: GCF_019321695.1. Lineage (NCBI taxonomy): Eukaryota > Fungi > Ascomycota > Sordariomycetes > Diaporthales > Diaporthaceae > Diaporthe > Diaporthe batatas. Next base: position 1,798,963 of record NW_025408555.1, on the reverse strand, counting down.
CCACACCACGAGGGTCTCGACATACAAGTCTCATCAAACAGCGAGATCTGCGGTATCTGCGAGCACTTGGCAAAAGCCGCCGCGCCAGCACACAACCCCATGCTCATGGCCACCAGCACCCCAATCTTCTCCCTGCGCTCCATCCTGGTCTCCCAGATGATCCTCCAGGGCAGGACGGCCATGACGACGTCCATGCAGCCCGAGTACGCGCCGGCGGCGATGCCGAACCTGACGGCGATGTCGGGGCTCCAGCAGGTCCCGTCGGTGAATATCTCCCAATGCCTGCGGGAGGGCTGGCACTCGACCCACGAGTAGAGCGCGTCACAGGACATGAGGATGTTCATCGAGACCATGATCACCCAGACGAGCGCCCGCGTCTTCTCGTAGCCGGCCTGTGTCAGCCTGAGCAGGGTCAGGCCGAAGGATGATTTCGACCACACGGCTGATAGGGTGCTAAAGGTTGTGCTCAGGGAGCCGAGGAGCAATAATTTCTCCCGGTTGTCAAATTCAATTTCTAATAGATGCATACCGAAGCCGAGGCTGACACTGAGAGTCATGGTGATGGAGTTTGCAAGCAGGAGGATCTACAATTGTGGTTATTAGCAACCGGCACGTAGACTTCAAAATTCAACTACAGGTCTCTTACCCATGACAGTATTAATATCCAGTCGTCCCACCAAAGGTCCTTGTGTCTGTACGACTTGCAGTACAGCCGCAGGCTCAAAAAGAGAGCCGATATACACGTCAACATCCACAACGCAGTGTTGACCTCCGGGCCCCGGGTGCCCGGCCCAGCTGCGTCCCTCTCCTGAAGCTGGGGCACATTTTGTTGAGCTGAGTCTAACATGTGATGGCCCAAAGGGGCTACTAGCTGCATTGGGGCTTTGTGGCCCGACGGTGTCGACAATCGGGGTTGTGCGTGCATGCGTGCAGGCTAGTGTTATTAAAGCTAGGGTGTCCAACGCTCTGGGCCCATGTTCACTCAGAATTATTCCGTGTCTTGCAGGCTGCGCTGCACGTCGCCGTCATCAAATGTTGGAAGGAAATAAGCCCAGGCGGGCAGCAACGACGGCGGGGACTGACTGGGTGGATGCATGGGGCAGCACAAATATTTACACATAATTTTTACAGGCGCAATATTTGCCCCTCTTGGTCATGCAATCGGGAGTGAGCCATGCATACTTTTGAGGAAAAGCGGACTGCAGTTGTGTTCCGGCCAGTGAGGCTGACTTGAGGCTGACAGGGACTGACCGTGGCGCTGACGCTTCGTGAGCCCTGCTGACAGCCAGGGCTGACGGGACGGGCCTCGCTGTGACATGTTAGGACATGCTTGCAATGTCTTCCAGAAAAGTTTGAAGAACTTCTAATGTTACATTGGGCCCAAGAGGACCCTGCATTGTTGAAATGAATTAGCGGCTGTGGTCCTTAGGCCCGGGGGTGATAGTGATGCTCCCCTAGGCCACGTGCCTACAAACGTACTGTATTGTCTCTGTGCTCTTATTATTGGCACTGCACCTTTAAAACACTGGGTCTTGAGGGTTTACAACTGTATGAAGGCGCCGCATTAATTTCATGTTTATGGGGATTAGAAACGAAACCGCCCCTTGGTGATGCTCCTGGTACTGACTGGGCTCGTGGAATCCTCTGTGTTTGTCATGCCCAGGTGGCAATACAATCAAGCACACGTTCCTCATAAGGTGTAGCTGTCAGGATTTCTAATCCGTTTTGCGGCATGTAATTCTCACCTGCGAGCCCACCAAGTACAGCCAAGTTGGTACATGATGCTGGCCGGAACAAAACGTCGTCAGTGAATCATTGGGTGGCTCGCATCATCCATCGACCATTTACCTGGGCAGTCATGTGGTTTCAGAAAGGGTGGATAGACCTTGGAAGCGCTTCAAAAAATCCATTCTGAAACACAACCAAGGTAAGCTTGCAGAACTATGTGATTACGGCTGCTCTGTACTATATTGTTGATAACCGCGATGGCCTTGATCGAAAGACCGATGTCTTCTTATAAGTCCTCGACTTCCTGAAAGTCGTTGAAGGAGACCTCAGATGCATCTTCGAGTATCTTATGCAGGTCTACGACCCAGATGCTCTCATCCGTCATAATATGACGGAGGGCGACGTGAGGGATGAGCCGGGGACACCAGCAATATGGCGGGAGCATCCAACCAGCATCATGAGTCGGCCGTCTTCGACAGTATCAGAGCTCCCACTACAGAACACAGTTCTGGCAATGAGACATCATTGGCGATGACGCACCCTCTGTGGATGATGGCTCAAGGTGGCTCGATCCGGATACCATTTACCGGTACTCGTCACTGCAGCCCAGCCCAGATGACATCCTCCTCGACGTGCCAGCCAGAGTGGTCTGGTCATGACCATGACAATGCATGGCAAACAAGAACCTCCGCCCATCGCATCCCAAGACCCACACAATAAGTAACACCGCACACACCCAACGACAATCACCCCCTCCCCCGCCGCCGCAGAACAGCAACCATCTCAAACTCAGCGACGCCCGCCCTCGCCCCCTCGACAACCTCAACCTCCCCAAACCCCTCCACACCACCGAAACACCCCCCAAACACGCTCCAGTCCGCCCGCGGGCCGAGCCACAGCACGACCCGCACACCCCCCTGCCCCGCCGCCCCCAGGTACCGGCCCACCAGCCCCGGGTCCCGGGGGTACACGAACATGAGCGTGTCGGCGGCGCCGGCGGACGGGTGAACCTCCCACGTGCCGCGGACGGTGGGCGCCTGCGGGGCGGGGAGGTACCTGTTCACGGGCGTGGGGGCGCGCACCTCGATGCCTTTTACCGTGAAGGGGCAGGGGCAGGTGGGCCCGGGTGGGGAGGACCTGGAGGGCGGGGGGGCGATGTGGTCCTGCAGGTGGGCCTCCAGGAGGCCGCTGCCGCTGCCGACCGAGAGGATGAGGTTGTTGCCTGTGGTGTCTGGGCCGCCGTCTGTGGTGGTGAGGATTTCGCTGAGGGTCTGGAGGAGGGTTGTGGAGATGCTTAGGCAGAGGTCTGGGTGGCGGGTTGGGGTGGGGTTGAGCTTTGGGAGGTCCATTGTTTATGGTGATGTTTACTGTGTTGAGGTTGACTTATACGCCTCTATAGGAAGTTGGTGATGGTTGGAAGGAGGTGAGAAAATCAGCCTGAGGGACGTTGGTTGATGGTTCAGGGTAAAACCCTGCTCCTCATCCCAGCAATTAAGTCTCGCCTGAAGAAGGAACGTTTGCCAAGTTAACTCCCTCCCAACTCCCAAACTGGTACTCTTATATGCCCCCCAAACACACACCTGGGCACCTACACTCAACAAAGCCGTCATACACTCATCACCATGCAACATTTAAATACAACACCATCTACGGCACATAGCCCAGCTCATCGCGCCTGTCATCAACCAGCCTGCCCCACTCAAGCAGCAGCCGGAACATATAAATCTGCATGTCCTCCTTCCTCAGCGCCCTGGCCGCCCACTCGTGTCCGTGCGTGGCGATGTCGTGTGCAAGAGGAACCCCCTCCCCGTCATCGTACCCCCCATCTTCCTCCCCGTTCTCCTTTCTCACCACAAACTCCCGACTGGCAAACCGCACAACCTCCCACAGCCCGCTGAGGCTCGCGTCCAGCGGCACAAAGTGCCTCCACGGGTGGACCCGCTCGTCCATCCACGTGCGGAAGACGGTCGCCCGGTACGCGGTGCTCCTGCTCTGCAGGAAGGCCAGGAACCGCCCCGAGAAGCCCGTCCCGTCGGCGTCGACCAGGTGCCGGTGGGCCCAGTGCTCCTGGAAGTCCGTCCTGGGGGCGCCCTCGGGATGGTCGGGGGAGGAGGAGGACAAGGGGCTGGGGCCGTAGAAGGTGGAAGCCATGCTCCGGCACGCGGAGGGCGAGCAGCGGGTGAAGCTGCCCGAGAAGGCGACGTCGACGGCTGGGGCGTCAGATAATGATGATGATGACGACGACGACGACGGCAATCCCTTGGCCAGGTTCACCAGCCTCGCCCTCAGGAACCCAGGCCACTTGCTCCCCTCGGCCCAGCCGTCCGAGCTACTCCCGCGCCAGAACACAACATCGCTCTTGTTCGCCCACGCCACGTCCCTCCCGGCCTCCACGCCGACCTTGTCCGCAAAGTGCCACGGGCTCGGTACCAGGATATCAATAAATCCGCCGCCTGCCGCCCGCGCCTGGCTGAACACGGGGACGAGGCGCCGCGTGATGGCAGGCCCGCTGTTGCCGCTGCCTCCCCCGGGGGACGCCAGGAACCCGGACAGCCGGGCCAGGTCCGGGCGGGCGCACAGGTCCGGCGTGGCGGTGATGATGCCGCCGCGGGCGATGGGCATGGCGCGGGTCGCGTCGGGCCACCGGTGCCGCAGCGCGGCCGAGCCGGGCGGGCAGGCCGGGGTGATGAACTCGTCGTATATCCCGTGCTTGGGGTTCTTGGTGGTGAAATATGAAGGGGTGGCGTGGCCGGGGGAGGCGAAGGACTTGTCGTCCCACGGCGGGGAGGCCGCCTTGCTGAACCACCCGCGTAAGGACTTCTGCTGCTGCTGCTCGTCCGGTCCGAGTATGATATCAGCACCCTCCTCCTCCACCTCCTCCTCCCGGAGCACCCGCCCAAGACTATCCCGAGGAACCGCAACCCGGCACTCGTCGTCCAGGTTAAAGGCAAGGTCCATATCAGGGAGGTCCGCGGCGAACGGCCCGATCATGTCCCTCCACGCCTCCAGCATCCAGAAGTGCGTCGGCGGCGACCCGGGGCCCAGCTCGACCCTGCCAGTATGCTCACTGCCACCACCGCCCCGGATCCGGATGGCCCCTATCCCGAGCCCGCCCCTCGCCGCGAGCACCTCGCCCGTCCGCGCCCTCAGCTCCGCCGGCGCCAGCGCCCGGAACGGCGCCAGGTCCCCCTCGATCTGGTCGAAGACGTCGAGCACGGGCGACCCGCGCGCCCGCGCAAACGCCACCCACCTGTCGAAGTTGGGCGGCGGCGCCCGCCCGTAGCGCCCCCGGTACGCGGCCGCCGCCTCCCTGGCGTCCTGGCTCGCCCCCGCGCGCCGCACCCAGTCGTCCGATGCCTGCTGGGCGGCCTGGATGGCGTGGGCGGCGTCCCGCGGCTGCGAGAGGGCGCCGCGGGCGCAGGTGGCCGCCAGCAGGAGGGTGAGGAGGCCGAGGCACGCCGCCAGGCGCCGCCTGTGGTGTGGTTTGTCCGTCGGTGGGAGCTTGGATGCCTCGGTGTCGAGGCGGGCCGTCGTCTGGGAGAGGAGGGCCTGGGTGGCCACGGCGAGGGCGCCCAGGACGACTGCCTGTGTTGGGATGGGACGCGGCGCGCCGTAGCCGGTGGTGGACTCGAGGTTGGGGTGTGTTGCTGTCAGCGCGGCTGCGCCCACGAGGGCCAGTGTCGCTGGGGATATGTGGGCAAGGAGGTATAATCCCGAGAGAATTACGCCCGCGGCCAGGAGGCTGTCCAGGGCCTGGTCCTTGACGACGAGGCTTCGTACCGCCGGGGCTGCTGACATCTCCCGCAGGCTCGATGTCAGCAACGGCGAGGTGGCCGCCAGGAGGGACAGCATAGCCACCGCTGCCACGAAGCAGTCCAGGGCGAGCCGGTGGCCCCCGTCCACTCTCGGCACCGGCCCAGGCCCAGGCTCCTTTCCAACCTGGTGGCATCTCCCTCCCCCCCGCCACCGGCCGGCGAGGAACAGCGCACCGGCATCAACGGCCCTGACCAGGAGCTGCGCGAGGCCCGCCGCGGGCCGTGTCGTGCCCGCCGGACAGACCAGCCCGGTAGTACTCGTGTGCGCGGCGGGGGCGACGAGGCGGTCTGCCAGCACGGCCCAGGCGAGGGCGAGGCCGAGGTGGCGGATGGGAAACTGCTGTCTGGTCCTCCCGTGCTTCACGGTGATCCTGGTGAGGTGAGACCACGGCCCCTGGGGCGGGCTGGCGGGCACCCCGTCGGGGGACGCGGCCGGCGTGTGGTCTTGGTCATGGTCTCTGGGCCATGCCCACTCGGCGAGGACAATTGCCGCAGGGAGGAATGAAATCTAGTTCTCCGGGGTTCAGTAACGTGCTCTGTGCATCTGTCCACACCATGATTTCGTCTTCCACAGACACCTGGGGCAGCCTTTCGCATCTTTCCCTGGCTGGGGTTTGTCAAATGCTTACCAGGCCTCCCTGCGCGGTGCACTGAGCCCACCAGAGGGAAAATCGAAAGAGAAAGGCCCTGCAGACCAGCGCCAGCGGCACCGCCAGGGCCCCAAATACCTCGCCGCCCGTCCGGCTCCGTGTGATTCCTCGCAGGTATCGCCCGCCCGGAGCCCACCGTCCAGATTCTCGTCTCGTATATACAAGAATACCGATGCCGCCCCACAGCAAAGCCGATGCGGACAGCATGACTGCGTGTTCTGTAAGTATCAACAGTAACAGTGTCAGCACGACGAACAAACAGGGAGGGCGTTGGGCTGCGCCGGGCTCACCCAAAGAGGCGCTCGTGGGGCGCCTACACGAGGTGACGAGAAGCCCCAGGACGAAGATGCTACGGCCCCTGACTCAGCTATGCCCGCCTCTCTTCCCGCGGCGCTTGGGAATTATGGCGAGGGGGGTGACTGACCATAGCGCGGCTGACTGTCTCGTCGTGATGGCTGCCGCGACCGTCTTGATGGCGGCGAGTGGATCCCGAGCCATCGTTCGGGGCCCGCGTGGGAGAAGGCATGGCATGGCGGGAGGGTCAACAGGAATAATAGTATGAAAAGAAACGCTGATCAAAAAAAAAAATAAAGAACAAGAATTGAGAGCATAGTTTCTACGAACGAGCCTTGGCAGCCAGCCCACCGCCGCCTATACCATCCGGCTCTCTCCAGTCGAACGAACAGGCCCGGAGGACAGGAAACCTCCCACCCCATGCTGTGTAACTCGTTCACCTGAGACATGTCGGCTGTACGGTGGTGTGGTTGGGCTGCCCACTGGCCCGGTCATCATCGTGGCTTGTCCTGAGGTGACTGTCCAGCCTGGTGGTGTTGGACAACGGGCCTTCGACGCGCGTGTCTGTGCTACTTCCTTGCGCAGTGCCTACTATATCTGGATCTTGATATATAAATCAGCTCTGCGGTGATTATGCTCCACAAGGTTCCGGCCGTGACGCTCAGTCTGGGTTGACTTCACCGTCACTGGCACTGTACTAAGTGTGATTGATAATTGCGCAGGCAGATACACGGCACTACAGACAAACTACGACACAAATCTTTCGCTTGACTAGGTCGCTTTGGATGAAAAGAGTAGATTTATGCAAGCGATGGGCTGTTTTCGTTCTCTCTGTTTCTTTTCTTTCGTCTATTGCATGGTGACTAAGTGACAGGTGACACGGGCTCTGTTGAAGATGATTCGTGGCACTTTCCCATCCGGCCTGCCACCGTCTGTTGAAGACAGCTTGTATCACCCAGTCTCCAACCGGATCCGTCGGGCATGCCACTGACCAGTTTTGTCACTTAGATGGATTTGGCACAGGAGGTGGGGGAAGCGCTCTCCAGCTGAACGCGATTTTAATTTCCAAACTGCACTAAACTAAGTACCAGTCAGTTCCTGAGGGCCATTCGCATGTTCTATTCCCATACCCTCGTCCCCCCCCCCCCCAACTCCTGAGTTCCCGCAACGTCGGCTGATCATGGTCACTGTGACTAGGTAGTGGACGGAATCAGCATTGCGGTAAGCAGCAAGTAAGTAGATAGGATCCAATGAATCTCAGCATCCGTGTGTGGATACGTGGAGAGAAAGGAAGAGAAAGAATGCATACATACAGGACAGCAGCGTACATCAGCCACTAAGCAGCGCACAGACAGGTCGACGCGCATGTGGTCCCCGCCTCGCAGGTCAGGATGAAGTTGTCGCAGTGGCAGTACGTGTCCTGGCAGATGTTGGTGTCGGACAGGCCGCCCTGGCACACAACGTGGGTGGCGTCTGCCATTGTCACGAGGGCGGACAGGACGGCGGTGATGGCGATGAGGGAACGCATTTTTGTTGTGGTTGTTGTTGGTTGGTGAGGAAGGGTTTGGCAGTGGTGGTTTGGTGAAGAACGAGCAGTGAGTAATTCTAACCCCAGGTTTGGTGGATAAGAAGGCGGGTTGCGGATGGTCAGTTGGAAATCCCGTCTGGACTTTTCCTGGATACTTATACCTTGAGGGTTTCTGGCCGTGGAGGTGAGCACGCACGCTCGCTCTTTCGCTCTTCACGAACGAACCTCTGGAGGATGGAGAGGTCGCGGACGAGGTGTCACGACCGACCGTATATTGCAGAGGATCGACGACGATGCAGACCGTGAGCAGTCTTGTCTCGTCCTACCAGTCAGCTTGATCATCTGTTTTCTTCGCGGCATACCGGAATCGGAAGCGTGGTTGGGGCAAAGACACTGCCAGCCTCATGTTGATCGATCGCAGGAGCAGTCGCAATTTCGCCTCGCGGTCGTCATTCTGTCTGCTGGCCGGTGGTTCGACTATTCACCACCCTTGGCCGCAGATGAACACAAAATTAGGTATTAATCGATGCTACTAGATAGGCTCCAATACGGCGTCCCGGCAGCTCGGTCCTCTCCCCTATAGGCACCACAGTCGTCATCCACCACGCCAGGACTGGTCCCATGTTCCGAGCCTCGGGCCCCAAATGCTAGCTACACCGCCTTGCCTGTAATCTTGTCTGTTCAGTTCGTGTGCTTCCGTTATTGGTTTGCATCAATATGTTGGTGCGACTGAAGAAGAGGCCTAGGGTAGCACTGAAGGGGCATGCAATGGTAGCGCAATGGCTTTCATGCCCATGCAGTCAGCACTGGCTGATCGCTTGAGGCTACTCACCGTTGACCTTTAGGTGTGTTGATCTGCGGAGGAGGAGGCAATACTGATGAATGTGAGACATATTCACTGTTGCAGAACCCGATAATTTTGAAGTTACGTAGGTGCTTCCCGAGTCTGGTTGACCTAGTGTCGAGAAGGTGAAGACCGTCAGTGCATGTTCCACTGTCCATGACACCTCTGGACAAGATTCTGCAAATTCACGAATGAACCTGTCTTGGATTCACGCAACTGGGCCGCAACCCATAGAATGTACGTACAAGATATTGCAATCAAGGTAAAAAGTCGCAATCGGAGTCTTGTGTGACACGAGCAAGAGTTCAAGCCACTGACTTTTCAGCCAGGTCGCATCAACGTTACAATGCGGTCATGTTGAGACATCCATCGATCATCATCAGCTTGCCATGGTTCTCAAGGTTAACGTTACCGATCACCACAGCAGTGCCAATGATCGCGGTAGAGACAAGGGTAACAGTGATTCCTGAGCGCCGTCTGTCGCCGATGATTCTTAGTGGCATGACCTTTGTCTGAGGGTTGGTCTGGGCGGCATGGACGTCCGATTCGGCAGTCGCTTGGCCAGATCAGATGTTGACATATACATTTGTGGGGATCTCGCTGTAAGTTACCTTCCTTTGATGACCCAAGTGTATCGTGGACGTCTAATTGTCAGTGGCCAGCAGTGCCATCGCCAGGAACATGTTTGTTCGTAGCTTCTTTGGGGCTGGTTTTCCCGGTTTCACACGTTACATATAGAGCAAGGCTTCAGCCACACTATATTTTTCCTTTACACTATATAACTACTTATTTCGTCCCTTTAAAACTTATATATAAAGTCTTTAATAACTTTATATATATCCTTATAATCCTCTTATAAAGGAACTTTAAATCTTTTCTTTCCTTTATTTTAAATATATTTTTCTATATTATTAAAAAGTTAATAATTATTAATAATAAAAATATAAACTTAAAGAAGAATAAATTTATTATACGTTTTCTTTATCTTTTATAAATTATTTTAAAACTTTTTTAAAAGTTTTAATATTTTATTATAAAAGTATTAAAAATAATATATTATAAATTATTTCTTTCCTTTTAAATATAAAGTTAAGAAATTTATAATTATTAAAATAATCTTTATAACTTATAGTAAAAGAAAGCTTAAATTATATATAAAGAATTATTAATTTAAAACTAAATAAAATAGCTAGTACTTAATTATTACTAAGAAATTAAACTATTTAATTAAAATACTATAATAATTAATTTAATAATTAATTATTCTAATAATCTATAAGCTTATATTATTATATCTTCTATTTAAAGTTTATTAAAACCTATTAGGATTACTTAAATAAGGAAGTAATTTTAAGATAATAAAATATTAAATTATACTTAACTAAAAGTAGCTTAATTACTTATTATTAAATTAATATATAGTAAATAAAAGGCCTAAAAATTTTAAATAGGATAGAAGCTTAGTGTAGTTTAGTTCCTATTAGTTTAATTAAGTCTTTTAAACGGACCGTTATAGTATTATAACTAAATAATTCTTTATAAATATAACCTACCCTAAGTTACTATTTAGTAAGTACTCTTTAAATTAATCCCCCTACTTAATCTAAGATTTTTAAATTATAGAGGCTTAAACTTATAACCTTAGAATTAGTTATTAAGACGGTTAGTATTTAATTACTATTAATAAATTAGACTACTTAATTAAAAAATTATAATAATTAATTTAATAATTAGTTATTCTAGTAGTTTATAAGCCTATACCGTTATATTAAAGTTATTTAAGGAATAGTATAAAGAAGGTAGATAATTTTATATTATAAGAGGTATAAAAGCTACTTAAATTAATAAAATAAATAAAGTATATAAATCTATTAGTTAGTTTTATAAATATTTAACTTATAGCTTTAATAATTATAATTTTTAATTAATTTTTATTTAATTATTTTATTATATTATAATTTAATTTTATTTTATTTAAACTTTTTTAAACTTATTTTATATTTTTTAATAAAGTTAAAAGTTTAAATATTTTAAGTTTAAGTTTAAGATTTCTATAAATTTTAATTTACTTTAAATTAAGTTTATAATTTTTAGTTTTTTAAAAATATATTAACTATTTTAAATAATAATAAATCCTTTTAAAATAAAGCTTTATTTCTATATAATTATAGATTTAATTATTAATAGTTATTTTTTTTTATTTATAATAAAGTTATTAGAACTATAAACTTAAAGTAATAATAAAGTATAGTCACTTTATCTAATTATTTTTAATTTAATTAAGTAATTATTTTTAAGTAGTTTTACTTAATAAATATTTATTTATAAAGTAGAGTTAAAACTTTAATTAAAGGAATAGTAGCTTTATTTTTATTTATTTTAATTAAGTTATTTAAATTATATAACGACTTTATATATAGTATTTAATAGTGTTAAAATTAGCTTATAGCTTATAATAACTTTAATTTTTAATAAGTTAATAGTGTTAATTTAAATTAATTAAGTATAGTTTAATATATTAATATAAAAGGTATCTTTTATAATAAATAGTATTATAAATATAAATTATAAGGTTATTATAAAAGTTTTATATAATAAACTTAATTAAATTAATCTTTAAAAGATATATTATATTTTATTCTTTTAAGTTTTTAATTATTTATTTTTAACTTAGTAGTAAATTTAAAATAAATAAATAGTTTATAAATTATTTTTTTATTTTAAATTCTTTTAAAATTAATAATTATATAATTAAATAAAATAATAATATTAATTTATTTAATAAAAGTTTTATTATAAAATATATATAAAAATATTATTAATAATATTATATTTTTAAATATTAAGTTTTAAGTATTTATTATTATATAAAGGTATTATATATATTCTTAAAACTTTAACTACATTATATTTTTCCTTTATACTATATAACTATTTATTTCTTTTCTAATAGTCTAAAGTTTATATATAAAATCTTTAATAACTTTATATATATTTTTATAGTTCTTTAAAGAGGAACTTTAAATCTATTTTTCCTTTATTTCTATTATATTTTTATACTATTAAAGAGTTAATAGTTATTAATAATAAAATATAAACTTAAAGGAGGATAAACTTATTATACTCTTTTTATCTTATAAATTACTTTTAAAACTCTTTTAGAAATTCTAATACTTTATTATAAAATTTTAAGGGTAATATATTATAAATTATTTCTTTATCTTAAATTTTTTAAAATTAGTAATTATATATTTAAATAAAGACTATAATATTAACTTTATAAACTTACTTAATAAAGATCTTATTATAAAGTATATATATATATATATATATATATATATATATATATATATTTAAAGAGATAATTTTTAATTAAGCTTCCTTTAATATAATTTATTTATATAATAACTATTTTTAAATTTAATCTTATTATATAATTTCTTTATAATATTAATATTATTATTAAGATAGTACCTTTTAACTTTATTTATATATTATAAGGTTAAGGTTATAAATACTTATTATATTATAACTATTATTATTAATATTATATTCTTTCTAAGCGCTAGGTCTTAAATACTTACTACTATATAAAGGCGCTATATATATCCTTAAATATATATAAAATAGAAGTAAAAACTATATATATTCTTAAATATATATAGAATAGAAGTGAAACTATATATATAGAGTAACCTAGGAGTACCCTAGGCTATAAGCACCGTGCCTACTAGTATTGAATATTATGTGTATAGTATGAATATTCTAGTGTTCTTGATAAACATATACAATAAGATCTAGATAGTTGTGGTAAGTTCTTTAAATCTGCCGGCAAACTCTGTGAGGGTCTAATTAAAGGCGTGTAGCACATCGTCTGTCTCACTGACTGCGCTGGCATACAAATTGTGGTGGCTTGAAGACATGAAGCAGAGGGTTTGGGACATGCTCTTCTGCCTGAATTCGCTGAGTAAGAGAGCCAAAGCCGTCGTCGGAACTCAGACTGTCAGCCATATGCTTGCATCGTTATCCGCGGGGATCTGAGCTACTATTTTGGGCAAGACTCGCAAAAGACTAGCACCCGGCTTAGTCGGAGCCGTTGACTTGATGCAACATTTTCAGGCCCATTCTACCTTAGGGTATGAGGTTTCCTGGCTGCTTTCTCCACAGAGTATTGACCCGAGGGTTGATTAGGCCTTCCTGAGGGATAACTAGGTAGAACGAGGGGTGCTTTCACTAGGGTTGTTTGGAGGCCGCGCAACTTCTGCAGATAGCATCTAATTAGCTGGTGGGGATGGGCATCGACTGCACGCTGTAGTTACCTAGCAGTCAAGCAACCTACACAGAAGACGCCGTACATATATGTAGTATGGCCATCTCCCACCTAGGGTATAAGTACTTTCTCTTCAAGCTATGATGAGCAGGGTTCACAATGATTCTGGTACACTGTCTTTCAGACTTCCGAGGTACCGTCAAGTCAGTTGGCATGGTCTTCAACAAGCATCGAGGCCCTACCTTCAAGACTGTACGAGACAGAAATCAAGATTATAATAGACCACTCTATACTGGCAAGGTGTTCTATTTACAAAATAAAGGCCAAGGCGAATACTAGTACTTGGCTGTATTCAATCGGCTTCTAGGTCTTGTTCTGCAAATTTAACTTTACTTTTATCCATGTGATATGCTCGTGCCCGCTGTTTGACACTGCATTCTTGGTAGCATAGTTCATTTGGTATCTTTCCAAGGTGTGCAGCTCCGTATACACGTCATTGAAGCAATGCACTCTTGGTAATCTCCGGATAGTTTTGCCACTAGTTACTAAGAATACGTACGCTTTGGGTCTATCTGTGTTATGCATGTGTGGTCTTCTTCTTCCACGATGGTAAAAATCGAGACAAATGAGATCGCAAGTATTTGTTCTTGCTTGCGGGTTCTGTGTCTGATCGAGACAAATGAGATCGCAAGTATTTGTTCTCGCTTGCGGGTTCTGTGTCTGAATACCAGAGTGGGAACCCAGCCTGCCGAAAGAGTGTCGTATCAAGATGTTCAGATGCACACATGGTTTCGAAGTCCGCCCATAGCCATCGTGGTGTTGACCGTAATAGACCGCCTTTGCAGACCAGTTGGGATACGATGTCATACTTTTCCTCCAAATCCAGCCGCGGATCTTCCGACCTTAAAACAAAGTCCAAGGGCGTCTCCCCATCAGTGTCTAGGTTGGTGGGAAGGAAGCCTCGGGCAAGTAGCGCTAGAATCAACTTCGGTCTAGCCTGACGAAGCAGATCTGCCTCCAAACTGATGGAAAGGCCTTTCGCCACCAAGAGCTCCGCTATGTTGATGTTCCTTTCAATGTCAGCTCGACGCTTACTTGCTATCGCCGCTTCATTCCAGATCTCTAGGAGGTTGACTGAACTGTCTCGAATGCACGATGGATTTGCCTCGCAAGAATCGCGGATGCAGAGTTGCAGGCCAGCAAGAACTGCCAGCTCGATCATGGATGACGGATGGTAAAGATCTCGCTCCACAGGCGAGCCCTGGTAATACGCAGCTGCTCCACCCGACTTCAAGGACCTGACGAGAGCTTTTTGCTGGAAACCAGGGATTTCTTGGCCTGCTTCGCCCATTCCGACCATGGCAGTAGAGTAGTGGTCTGATGGTGCTGTACTGAAAAAGTCGTACTGACTGTAGCCCGTGGTGACCTCTGCCTTTCTTGCATGACGGAAGAAACGTTCGTCGAAATCACCGTGGACAAAACGATGCTTCGCGATGAAGTAATGCCCATTCTCAGTGGAAAACGCGCCGATAGTGTTTCCGAGAAGCCGAAGTTTCAACTGGGGACCTTCGACAAACTGTTTTACGGTTTGGTGCATGAACTGCCATGTGGGCTCCCCTCTGCTGGAATGACCACCGATTTCCACGAGGCCGCCCGACACGGTTTCAATGGAAAGCTTGCCCCGTTTCAGCCTTGAGCCGTCCGAAGCCATGTGTGAGATCTGGCTGAGTTTGTGCTTCGCGTCTGCGAATGATTTGGCGGACGAACACTTCAGAATTTCGAGCATTGTCCCAGTTTCTACCTCTTGGGCAGAACGGCAAATCGTCTCCAGGACAACGTAGCTGTCCCAACGGTTACCAAGCGGGATACGCTGCAGGATAAGGTGATAGTAGTCATCCAGCTCATCCGGAATTGAGTCTAGGGTCTTGCGTAACTCCAATCCCAATTCTTCGGGACCTTGCAGCTGATGTCCGCGTAGCACTATCTTAGTGAGGTCCCGCATAACCAGCTCGACCCAAAGAAACACGCCGCGGGCCCTGCGAACAATTTCCGTCGCGAAGGGGGCTAATAAGGACTTTGCGGTGTGTTCGGGAGGAATATTCGCAACACAAAACTCGAAGATGTCGTTCCCAGTGTAGTCGTGAATTTGAAATCCTGGGCATGCCGCAAACTCGTCGTGAATTACTTTCCAAGGCCGACTGGAGAAAATTATTCGTACACTGGTCAATGATGGCTTGCCGGGTTCGGCTGTCTGTTGGACAATATCTTGCAGGAACGAAGCGATGAACTCGGGCCTCCCACCGTACTCATCCAAAGCATCCAAAAAGAGGAAGAGGTCCATCTTGAATAAAGATTGCCCGATTAATCGACGAAAACACTCCTCTAGGCTGGCTCTGGAGCACAACATCTCAGCCTTTAGTGTTTGTCGTCGATAATGGCGCTTCAAAGTGTTTCCCAGCGCCGCTTCCCAACTCTCTGGGTCAGATGACTGAGATTTTGCCACTTGACGCTGGTATTGTCCTGGACTGGTAGCGGCCCTCGACATTATCTCATAGTCTTCCAAAGGTTGGCCCTCAAAAGTTGAATCCATGTTGACCCCGATGTCTCTGAACCTGGACATCAGGTGTGCCCCGAGTCGTCGATTCTCGGTCATTCTCACTTGCACAACAACAACTTCTTCAACCATTTGGATGACTTCGGAAGAAATAGAAACTCCAAAGCGACCCAAAAGGTCCCAAACGTCCTCCTCGAAGCTGGCAAGGCCCTCAGAGGCAATTAAAGATCGATACTGATCCTCGAGAATCGAATGCAGGAGTGGCGAGAGAGATTCATGCTGTTCCAAGATTTGACTCAATAGGCTTCTCAGAAGACCCTCGAAGGACTTCTGTATGTCAGTTCCTCGGTGGTGAAAGAAAAAGCTCGCTGTTGTCAAATGTGCCCTTGACTGCCAGCTGCCAGCTCGGAGAAGTTCTTCTGTGCGCGGATCCTGGAAAAGATACTTCATCAGGGTACTCTTGCCACTCCCTGGCTTTCCGTGGATCCAGAATATGCCAGTTCCTGCTCGAAGCCATTGGCTGAGGCCGGTGGATGAATCGTCGTAAGCCCAGTTGAACGTGTCTCCTACCTTCTGGTTGATCTGCTCCAGCCGACGATCTCGTTCCGGGGCCTTAAATGACATCACGATGTCATTATGAGACCAAAATCCCGGTATCTTCGATTCTGGTTGTGAAATTGGTTTTCTCTCGGATTGAAGTTTGCCTGGTGGATTCTGCATTCGTTTCGACGTCGCTGTAGGACCCGCAAGAGCATTTTCATCGAGCTTCCGACTCGGTTCCGACGGAAACTGCGCGGTTGTGTGTTCAGGCATCGCGCAGATAGTCCCTAATTTGCTCGCAATTATCCCAATATATTTACTCCCTATACCGAACTTCACCATGTCAGAGTGGTTCTCGTCTATCTGAACGGTCAATGACGGCTGCGAGCGACAGAGATGCCTGGTTGCGGACTCTCTCGACACCATGACCGTTCCAGGGCCTGTTCTGGAAAATCTCCCGGTAGCGAAGTCCTTCTGTAGTTTGATCAGATTTGCTTTGGCGCTTTGTAGATTCATAGGGAATGTTTCAAAAGTGGCTTACTTCTACGATTGGCGTCACCTTTGTCTCGTAGGCCCAGAAGAATTGAAGTCTCCGAAGATAAGATATGTTTCCAAACTGCTCATCCAGTCTAGGAAGGAAGTTTGACTGGTCAGAGAGGTCTTTGACGAGAGCCTTGTTTGGCTGATCTCCCAACATTTCGAAGATATCCGGGATACTCATGCCTTGGCTTGGAACACCAAAGAAGATAGCACCCTTCGTCTTCGTCAGAATTGACCACTCGTCACTCCCACCCCCAGCAAGAATCACCAGCACCTGCTTCAGAACGACGCCACCCAGGCTATGAGCGAGAAAGAGTACGGGTTTCGCCGAAGGTGTGGACCAGCCGATTGATTTCACAGTGTCAACCAGTGAGACGGCTAAGTCTGGAATCAGTTGAAACGACTTGCTGTCGCCAAGCGTTGTATCGTATCCATAAACCAGGAAGCGTACGCCTGGTAACCTCTGCAGCAGCTCGTCCCTGATCCACATGAACGATTTATCGTGGCCGTGGGTCTGCCACGAGCCAAAGGGATGGCTAGCAAGTCCTGATATGACAAGACAACTTACAAAAACACAAGATTTGTTAGTGCCTGGGTAATGAGTAACGACTGAGATGCACGGAAGCTGGTAAGCCACTTACTCAAACTTATGTTCACCTTCGGGCACGTGATTCAGCGGCGTTATGCCTTGGAAGTGGTGATCGATAATCAAAGGCTTTGAAAGCCCTGTTACTGAAATAGTGCATTCACCACATACAAGCCTAGAATCGAGGCCTGGTACCTCCACGTGTATAGTGATGGTAGCTGTAGCTGTCTTGGTTCCGAACCGAGACCACGAATCATAGGCCAGCGAAGATAAACGTATGTCTTGGGCTGTCACACCGTCAATGGACTGGCAAAGAAGCTCGACAGCAGAAAGCCGATCGACATGTGCTGGGAGATTCCGGACTCGAAAGACACGTGGCTTGACTTTGACGTCACTGGTGTTGGCATATTGACTATCGGCCATCTTGAACTATGCTTTTTGGGGTGTGTAGGTGCGCCGTCTTCCAAGGTTTTCGCTTGATGAGAAGTATTTCCCTATGCAGGCAGAATTTGCGGGTTGGCTTGGGCCATCATTTCCCTGTACAGTCTCACGAGGTGGGCTATCCGGAGTTGCTGCCGAAGAAGAGAGCCACATAGAAATTTAGAGAAACCGGGTAGGTTATGAACAACTCAATATGAAGAAGCGGGGTTTTCATCTTGGTCGGGTGCTGCGGTCCTGCTTGTACCACGTGGGGGCCGGAAGTCAGCCTGGCAATACTAGACCGTATTTGTAACCAATGTGGCTGAAGCCACATTGTATTTTTATTTGAGAACGGATATTCGCAGGGCAAAAACCGGATGGTATGGGGCAACTTTTTTATAAAAATAAAACTTTAAATTATAACTTTAAAACAGATTTTATTCTAAGTAAGAAAAAATACCTTATAATATAGTAGAAAAAATAAGCTATTTAAAGATATTATTTATAAAATTTTAGCTTTAATATTTCTATAATTATATACTTTTATAAAAATAAATTTTATTTTATTAAAATAATTTTTAAAAATATAGTAGTAATTTCTAAGAATCCTATTTTTAATATATAATATTAATTAAGTAATAATAAATATTAAAAGATTTTAAAAAAATTAATATCTATAGTTATTACTTATAAAATTAAAAAAATTAAAAAGTTGCCCTGTACCATCCGTTTTTCGCCCTGCGAATATCCGTTCTCTTTTATTTAAATGTTTTTTTATCTGCTGTCTTTTTAGTTTAAAAATTACCTATCACCCATCGTATTTTAACTGTAGTTATTAATATGCTATCTTTTTATAGTGCCGGGTCTTCAACGTTTACCACCATATGAAGGCGGCATATATGTCCTCAGACATATGCGGAATAGAAGCCAAAACACCGAATATGTATTAAAATATGGTATAGATGGGGATACGGGAAGGGATATAATGTATGGTAGGGTAAATTTAGACACTTTGCGTATAAAACCCATCAATCAGCATGTGTAGATGAAGCAGTCAGTACCTGTACAATCTGATTGAGAGGATCTCTATCTCTCGGAAGTCACCACGATCACGGGCCTGCGTCTGCTCTAGGTTCATTTATGCCTAGTATAGAGGGGTTCAAGTTGTCCTCCATAGCTTTCCTGGCCGCGGAGGGTATTGTTGGGCGGGCCAAATCAGTCCTGGCAGCACTCTTGAGGGAGGTCTCTTTTCAAGCAGCGCTAAAGGGAACATATAGGGCAGAGAGGCTTCTATCCTTACTACACAGAAGAGCTGTTGGAAAGCACCCCCTGTGGCCATGGAGAATTCTGTCAGGGCACAGATGGCGTTCCATATGGTGTGTTGTCTTGATGGGTAGAGTGGGATAAGATGCAAGCCGTGCCACAATGTTCTGAGCCGTCCAATGTTGTTAGGTACATGGTGACATCTGGCTGTTAGTCCGTGCGCACGGCTTATCTTATCAGCCAGCCTGCTGCTTGGCCCACTTGCCCACCCTGTGGGAATGTTCCTATCTGGAGCTTGCTTGACGGATCTGCCAAGGCTGCGGGTCCGCCCAATCACAGGCCGTTGTAGCACCAGCAGACCCACCGCAGGCCGACGGCACGCTGATGTGGCTTCTTGCGGCGAAAAAGTCGCACAGGCCAGACTCCGGGGACCCCAATTCGCCCGGGCCGCCGCAGAACATCTACTCGGTGCCTGAGCTGTCGCATTTCGCATTTCTTGCAACACATTTGACCACCACCGACAGACAATCCTCTCCCATTCTTCCCGTCGACCATCGCCAACTTGTATCTGTCTATCCCCCTTGGTCTCCTCGTCTTTTAGACAAAATCATTCAAAATGGCCGGCCTAGGTCCCCAAGTGTGAGTCGCAAACTATCCCAGCATTGGCGATGCGTCGTCGTCCGTCGCAGACACGCGACAGCAAGCATCCCGCCCAACTTGCTTCTTCCTCTGCAGCAGCACCACTGACATTGTGTTGTCGCATACAGAACCAACATCGTCATCATCCTCGGGATGATGCAGGTGGCCAAGCGGGTGCCGTTCGAGGACCCCAACGTGCTCAACGCGTGCCGGGGCCTGTACGTGCTCAGCAACCTGATCATCATGGGCATCTACCTGTACATCAAGACCAAGATCGACGGCAAGAAGGGTTTGTAGACCACATCCCCCCATCTCTGGCTACAACTAACACCCTGGGCCCAGACATGACCACGCTCAAGTACGTCGAACCGGCGCCGATGGGCTCGACCGAGGAGGGCAAGCTGGTGACGACGACGATCCACGCGTACGACATGGGCCAGCTGAAGCAGGCGTTCCGGTCGCAGCTGATGGGGATGGGCATGATGGTGGTGATGCACTTCTACTTCAAGTACACGAACCCGCTGCTGATCCAGAGCATCATCCCGCTCAAGTCGGCCTTCGAGGGCAACCTGTTCAAGATCCACGTGCTGGGCCAGCCGGCCGCGGGCGACCTCAAGAGGCCCTTCAAGGCCGCCGCGGGCTTCATGTCGGGCATGCAGGGGCCGCCCGAGAGCGACAAGAAGGCCGTCGAGGCTGCCGAGCGGGCTGGGCGTGGTGGTGCCAAGGAGGAGTAGGAGGCTCGCAGACACACACATACACACAAAAGTTTATTGTTGGACGTTGATGTAATGAACGGCTTTACGTGCTCATGATTGGGTCAACGCTGGGCTGGGGGATTTACTGGGCGAGGGAGGGTGAGTGGGTGGTGGGTGGTTGGGTGGTGCAAGTTTGGAGGAGCAATCTTCTGGACAGACACGACACCACGGGACATCACACCAGAGGGGAAAAAAAAGAAGAAACAAAACAAGATGCATGTACGTGAGCAGCCCTGTTCTGGATCTGTCTGGTATCGGAGCTGTTCCACGCGTGGATAGCAGCAGCAGCTTTTGGCTCAACTCAATTCCATCCACACCACTCCCCTGCCGTTGTCTGTCCTCTTACTCTTTTCAGCCGTGGGCAACTCGCCACCCGTGGCCCGTCCGTTCTTGCCGAGTCGGGCGCGGCTGCCTGCCTGCCGCGTCCCCCACCCAATTTGTCACAGCCCAAACTCCGTCATCGAAATGATGGCCGCTGACCGTTAATGGGCTGGCTGCATGCAGGTCGACTTCACTGGATTCACTTTCACTTTCACATCACCACCACCACCACCACCACCACCACCACCACCACCCAATTCCACTTGACCGTCTGTCTGCTCAGATTTGCTCTTCACAGCCCACTCCCCTCCCACTACTTTCGCATACTAATCGTAATTACCCCCGCACCCGCCATGGTGGGCCCCTCGACCCCGCCACCGCAGGGACCATCGCAGTCGGCCGTGATCGCCTCACCTCCGACCCCAGCAGCCACCCGCAAACTGGTTTGCCTCCCATCTCTCCTCGGCACTCCACTCCTCTACCACCACCAAAAACAATTCTCTAACAACCCCCACCCCCACCCAACAGGAAGAATCCCGCCTCCGCGCAAAAGACCTCCGCTCCCAGCGCGAAGCCGCCGCCCGCGCGTCCGGCACCGACCAGCCCGTCCCACGATCAAAGTCAGGCTTCGTCGACACCGAGGACGTCCACGTCGTCGCCAAGGGGAACAACAGGTCACTACGAAATAAGAGGCCCTACGAGTCCATCACACAATCACACGTTCCCGAGTCAAATCGCGATGCGCGGTCGCCCGCGAAGCGCCAGGATGTCGGCGGCAGCGGCAGCAGCAGCGGCGGTGGAGGAGACGGCGACGGCGCCCCGCGGGCGATGAACAGGAAGTTTGCGCGGTTCGTCGACTACAACTTCAGCAACATGACAGACACCAAGGGCGGGTTCCTGTCGACCGAGGACGACCCCTTCAACAAGAGCCTCGGCGGCGGCGGAGGCGGTGGTCCCTCACAGCCCGGCGCCAACCCGGACGAGCCGCAGCGGCCCAAGCACATGACCGAGGCCGAGTGGGAGCGCATGCAGCTCCTGCGCAAGCTGCAGAAGCAGAAGGCGGGGCCCTTCGAGCCCGGGCTGAGCGCCATCGCGGACAAGGCCGAGCGCAAGAAGTGCCGCGAGTGCGGGAGCCTCGAGATCGACTGGGCGTGGGAGGAGGTGTTTGGGTGCTGCGTGTGCGGCGGGTGCAAGGAGAAGTTTCCGGAGAAGTACTCGCTGCTGACCAAGACGGAGTGCAGGGAGGACTACCTCATTACGGATCGTAAGCCCACCATCGTCCCTGTTCCCAATGACTCAGACCTCTCTCTCTCCCTCTCTCTCTCTCCTCATGGAACCCCCCCTTACTGACAACGCCCCCCAGCCGAGCTCCGCGACAAGGACCTCCTCCCGCACCTCTCGCGCCCCAACCCGCACAAGACCCACTGGCACGACATGATGCTCTTCCTGCGCTACCAGGTCGAGGACTACGCCTTCAACACCAAGTGGGGGTCGGCCGAGGCGCTCGACGCCGAGTTCGCGCGGCGCGAGGCGGCCAAGAAGAAGCGCAAGGAAGAAAAATTCCGCGGGAGGCTGTTGGACCTCAAGAAGAAGACGCGCGCCGACGCGTTCCGGCGGGGCACGGGGAGTCTTGCGGGCGGGGACGCGCGGTTCGGCGAGGGGATCGCCGCGGGCGCGGGCGTCAAGAGGCACGTGCATGAGTGGGGGCGGGCGGTTGTCGATGAGGCTGGGGTGAGCACCAAGACTTGTGTCGGGTGTGGGATGGAGGTGGAGGAGGTTGAGCTCTAGGTCTGGGAGGGGTTGGTTGGGATCTGGGGATGAGGGTGAGTGGGTGGTTTAATCACACCTGTGACCACCCCCCTCGGCCGTCCTTTTGATGTGGGCGACATGGTTGGTTGCAAATACTTTTGACGCCGGACAAGCGAAATGCGACATGCGACATGCGCTCTTAATTCATGTCCTGGTCTGGCCTGGTCTGCTCGGACAGCCAGGCAGGCAGTTTCTATCTAGGCCATCGAGAGTAGAGTGTGTTGTTTGTTCCCCTTCCGCCGCTCAACCACCGGCAGGTCCAAATTACCCGCCCAAGAACCTCGGAGGCGCAGTCCTCATCAGCACTCCCCCAACCCCTTCGCGTTCCCCGGCAGAGCCCATCATCGGTCCAGATAGATCACAAGTAACCCCAACCAAAGCCGCTCGCAAGTGGCGGCCGGCCCGGATCAGGCTCCAGGACCGGCAGGCACAGAGTATTCGCATCTATGCGTCCTCGGACCTCGGTGTTGTAGCCTGAAGACGAGGGAAGAAAAACAGATCAGCAATAGGCATTGAGAAGGTTGGGGCTTGAGTGAGTAACTAGGAAGACAGAGAGAGAGAGAGTGGGTCAAAGAGAGGCAGTGTGCGAGGGGGAGACCGCACGATCAGATCAGTCTTGCCGCAACACGTACAGAGGATGCAGAAGCCCTGCGCGTTCTGGAGCTGCACCCTGGACGGGGCCTGGTGGCAGAGGTGGCAGGCGTCTGTGGTTTGGTGGGGCGGGAGGGTCAGTTGAGAACAAAATGATCAATGCTATTTTCTTCGGGGGGGGGGGGGACTTCCTGACGCACGTTGAACGCAGTAGTCGTTGTCGGGCCTCGAGGTCTCGTAGCAGCCCGGCAGGGCGCAGAGGCAGGGTTTGTTTATTGTTTGTGAGACCTTGTCTATCCAGGCTTTGATGCTCCAGAACGAAAGGCCTAAGGGTAGGGGCTGGTGCGTGTATGGGGGTGGTTGTGGTGGTTCCATGGCTGTTATTTCTTTTCTGTTTCCATTTGCAGGGACGGGGGTGAGTGGCTGTCCGGCTGGGTGGAGGGTTGCTGATGTAGCCTGGGAGGGAATGGCTGGATGTTGACACAGCTAGGGATTTTGTTCATGTCTTGCTGTAGTGTTGAGGTTGCTGCGTGGGGCTTCGACTCGAAGACTGGGTGAATGACTTGGAGGACAATAACAACAAACACCGTTTTGATGCTTTGGTATGGGAGGTGGGTGGGAAAACGCTGCGCATTGTTTGTTCACCCTGCGCTCGTTTGATGTCTGGATTGCATCCCAACGACCGACGAGGTGCTTTCACCTGTTCCTGAGGCGGTCCATTGGCCCTGCTGTGGTGTTGTGATATCAACAGTCGCCTGTTTACCTGGACTAGAATATTAGGCCCATGCCCCGACCCAGAATCGCTCGCGGTCTTGACTTTGGCGGGGGGTTGTGTGTGGACTGGTTTAACAAGTGAAGCGGCAGTGGTGGCCCCAGAGGCAGCAGAACAGGATTTCTTGGTTTGCTGTCCCCCATCACGTTGAAAATAACACCGGCCACGTTTGACCACAGGGTATGGCTCTTATCTCCTTGAAAGACGGGTCCTCTCAGCCAACGGGGCGGAATTATCCCGGTGATTCTGTAGTTCACGACTCTCTTGACATATCGCCCGCTGCCATCGGGAATCCATACGTACTCGACAGACCTCGGGATCCTTCCAGCGACGGGGCTGTGAACACAAGTTTACCTGCCCACGTTCGGATCACCTTATGTCGTGATAAGGAATACGTCAACTGGTGCCTATGGCAAGGGGCGGCGTCGGTTTCTGTACCAATAGTGCAGTGGCATCCCAATTATTCGTCAAACCTTACGACCCAGGGATCACAACTTGTCCCTGCGCCCCCGCCAAAACGGGCAACCTCTTGTGCCAACCTTGAATGGGAAGACATGCCCAGTAGACTTATCGGGTAAACGCTCCCATCTTGGCACCGCCGCCCTTTCACCTCCGTGTTGTAGCCTGAGGCACGTGCACACTGGTCAGCCCCAGCTCACGACGGTTTGAACTTGTGATGAGAAGGGAGGGGGGGGAGGGAAGATGAGGCTTAGTTACAAGTTTCGCAGAAGCCCTGCGCGTTTCGGAACCTGACGACTGAGGGCGCGTTGTGGCAGAGGTGGCAGGAGTCTGGTGGTGGGAGGCAGGCGGGCGGATCGGTCAGCTCACATGCAACAAGTAGGGTGCGTAGGTGGGTGGGTTGAATGGCACGGAGGGGGACAACGTTGGATAAGTGCGAGTGAGTGTGACGCTTGGGCGGGTGTGGTGCCGTGGTGATGTGGGTTGGGAGAAGGGGGCGCCGGGCCTCGGAGGACAGGACTCACGCTGGCGGCAGTAGTCATCACCGTGTGACCTGTCATAGCATCCTGACTTCACGCAGAGAATGTTTCTTCTTTCCGTGGAGAGCGTGACATCGACCAGCCAGGCTTTGACGTTCGCAAGTGGGTCGGGAGGGGCGGCCTGCTGTGCGGCTGGTGCCATGGCTTGGTTCTGGGGGGGCATTGATGGCTGGTGTAGTGCTGGCAACATGTTGTTGTGATGGTTTTGATTCCCGGTTAGACGGTTGCTATCTGACACTGTGTGTTGCGGGGTGTTTAAATACTGCAGAGATCAGAGATCGCAAGGCGTGCTTTTGATGCGGCCTTTGATACCTAAGGTACCTAGGTATGTACTAAGTTACTCAGGCACACTGATATTTACATACATCGTGTCCCAGGTTTATGACCACGTTTAGAGCCATCGCTCTGACGGAACTTTCAGAAAGTGCAGAAGACATGACATGTTTTTCCCTCGAAAGGACGGTGCGGTCAATCGTGGTTAATGGTTAACGAACTGCCAGTGTCGCCCTTGAACACATCGTTGAATAAGTTTTAGTAAGATGACTTCTGGGTGTTGGCATTTACGCCATAGATATTGTGCAGTCCTTCAATCGTGTTTACAGGTATCTTGTTTGGGTCCGGATCGAACAAATGGTCCTGGAGCAAAGGATTTCTGAGATCCTGACATGAAATGTGTGGAGGGCTGATATGTGAACCGTACTCAGTATGCAGTTTCAGGAAATCGCACCTTGAACGTGGCGGTCCCCTGAAGTACTGCGGATGACCGAGTGCCAATCCGTGATTCGGCCAAGCAACGGGCCCGGGTATTTTGACAAAAGATGGAGTGTCCGTCTACAGACTATAATGCCGATCACGTAGGCAAGTCCACTCAACGCTACAGAGCTTCCAATAGTGAGCCAACCATCTGGTCATCCTTGTTGTGTAACCTGAATTACAAAAGTACCTGGCAGACGTCGGAACTTCGTGCAATCATTGCCCGTGCCGTTTAAATTGTAACGCCAGGCAGCACTCACTCAGGGTGAAGCTGGTCGCTAGGAAAGGGCGCATCCCTCGCACCAAGCAAGAGGAGCAATCGAAGCTCTGTCATCTTGTGATCACAGCTTGTTCAAAACATTTGCCTGGAGAGCCAGTCGGAGTGGCTAGCCCCCGAGGTTCTTCCTACGCTCGAATTATTATCTGAGCAGCCCTCTTTAGTCCTCTAGCATGGCTTGGAAAACTGAAAAGCCTGGGAAATACGTGTGGGCAACGGGGGCCATCATTCTTAATTTGGCGAAACTGCCCTTGTCGTTCCTATATTACATCCCCAAGTCCTCACGACCTCACCGAGAATGGACCATCTTCCAATCAGTGATGAACACTGCAATGAACTCTTTTCTATATCATATCGCCTCCGTGGAAGGCATCACTACACTCGACCTTCAGCCAGGAAGATTCGGAAAACGATTCATGGCCATTCCCAAAGGTCCAGAATCCATCTTTGTGGGTGCAGTCTCGGATGAGGACATTGTACCCTCTGATACCGGTGCGATATGGTTCCCAAAAGTCCCCCAAACGACGGCGACTGCCCCGAACAAACCCGTGGTCCTACTCCACTTCCACCCAGGCGGGTACGTGATGGGCGACGTGCGGACAGACGCCACTTTCATGGCCAAGATGCTCACCGAGCGCGTCGCCCCGGGTTCTCACGTGTGCATGAGCCTGTACAGGCTCGCCTCGAACCCCGGGGGGCGATTCCCCGCGGCGCTGCAGGACGCGCTGAGCGCGTACCACTACCTCCAGCAGCGCTTCCCAGACTCAGAGGTTGTCCTTTCGGGTGACTCGGCCGGTGGGCACGTTGTCATCGGCTTGCTGCGCTACCTTGCCCAACATGGGGCCGAGACGGGGCTCCGGCCGCCCAAGAGCGCCCTGCTGTTCTCGCCAGCTATCGACATGCTGGCGCCGCTGGAGCCGGAAGGGATAACAAGCGCTCGGAACTATGGGACTGACTACCTTGACCCGACCTTCCTAAACTGGGGCGCAAGACGCTTTGTCTCTGACAAGCCTGGAGCAAGACCTTACATGAATACACTAGGGGCAGAGTTCAGGAGCCCCAGCCCGATATGGGTCTTCTGTGGGGGCCGCGAACTCTTCTACGACGATATCGTGAGGTTTGTGGATGAGATGAGGACGGTCCAGGGCAACGAGGTCGAATTGTGCGTGGAAAAACTAGCGAACCATGACATTGTCTTTGCGGGGAACCTGACTGGATGGAAGAAAGAAGCCGAACATGCTGCAGACGAAGCTGGGAAGTGGCTCTCCAAGCAATAGTCAGCTCATGTATGTAGACAGTGCGGGTCTGGATCGTGGCTAAAGAGCTGGTCGACGCCCATGTTTGTCTGCAACTACATTTTCATGTGCCCTGTTGAACTAGGTATGTGGCTTATGAGCTTAGGTTTCTCTCAGTTTTAAAACTTTGCATGATTACCCATCAAACCTCTCACTATTCACAATATGAGATATAAAAAGGCGGTAAAGTACGACACCTTTGAGGATTTGTGCGATCCAGCCAATGCATGTGACGACAAAGGTCCATGTCCATAAGACAACAGTCCATAAGACAACACCCTGGGACATCCCGCCTTGCAACTACTGGGTTACTTGACCCGTAGACAAGAAATTCTGCGGCCCAGTGGTTTCGTTTTTAATCCCCATACCGGTACATATAAAATGTATTTGGCGCCTTCATACAGTGGTAAACGCTCAAAACACAGCTTTTTTTTTTTTAAAAAAAAAAAAAAAAGTACAGTGCCAATAACAGTGGAAAGAGAATACAGTACGTCTGTGGGCAGGTGGCTCAGCCTCGTGCCGCACAGACAACCTTGGAACCTTGGAAGGCTGGAAGGCATCGCTCCCGTGTCACAAGTTAAGGACCGACCATCTATGATTTGCTAAACGACAGGCAAGTTGCAAAAGGGCCAGCCTTGAATATAATCAAAACCCTACAAGCCAATGACTTCCACCTCCGGACAAGTATTTACAGTCGGGTCTCACCCATATAGCACCACTGTCTGGTAGCTCTAAGCCACAGACGTTGAGGACCGCTACTACCGGTAAATCCACTTCTTTCCATTTGCATCCCACTTTCGCCACTTCTGCGTCCCTGGTTCCTGGTGCCACCCCAGCTTGGAAGACCTAGATGTGCTAGTTGCGGGTGCTGTTGGTCTAGCAGTTGCGGCGTTGTTGGGAGACGGAGTGGCCCTCGAAGGCGTGTTCTTGGATCTCTCCCCAGTGGCAGTCGCGGTAGTGTTTGGCTCTACCTTCTTGAGCTTGGTTCCAAGGTCGCCAGGGTCCCTTTCGGCTTTGACTTTCGCAAAAGCGGTGTTGGGCAGATAGCCATGCTTGACCACAAGAGCGATAAAGTCGCCGAGCCAGGACTGACAGTCCCGGTTATTAACCTACAGGGCTCCATGGTCAGTAAGGCATCCATTGCACCAGGTTATGAGAGTAATGGGAGAGATTGGGTCAAATTGTTTGCTGCTTACATCGTCAACGGGTCCCAAGAGATTTTTGAACGCTCTTGGAGCCGGGAGCGACATGGCTAGCTTCTCCAGTACATCCCCAACTGTTGGTGTACTTCGTGATACACGATCCTCTACATCATCTGCAGGAGGATCCACAATCAAGTTGGTTGCCACGTCGCCGATTTTTGGCGCGGCTTTGAGGGTCCTGCTCTCGAGAGTGGAAAAGTTGGAGACGAACTCAACGGCATATCCAGACATCGGCATTCCGATAATGTGAATTAGATGCCCCTTACACTTGGTACAGGAACGGATAACATTATCCTCGAGGTTGACGCCAGCGTACTTCTCGTTAGGGATGAATGCAGCCAAATGGTGGCGCTGGTTGTCGTTGCCACGAAACTTAAGGAGGAAGACAGGTCGTGTGCTTGTGGTGTTGGATGAAGACATTGCAAAAAGCTGTGAAGAGCTACTGAAGGACTTATGCGTTAATGGATCGATAGATCCAGAATGATATATGGTCTAGAATCTTTGAAGTCTAATAAAGTGTAGAATCGTAAGAGCAAGAAGAAATAGTGATGAATGGTGTAGGACATCTGATGAGAGGAATAATTTGCAAGAAGCAAAAAGTATTCATGTTATATAGAAGAACAACAACCCTCCTCGACTTCTTCATCCCATGAATTACACAGAACAATTCTCGTAGGTTCGCAAATTTAGAAACTGCTTCACTGTGCCTCCTCCTCGCCCGTTGGCTTCAAACTGGCCGTAGGATCCTGACAGAGGCCCAGGTCGATGGCCCAGATATCTCGGTGTCCCTTTGAGACGGCTCCAAAAAACAATGCTCCAACCAAAGAGGAATTTTGTGGGTCCACAATACCGAAGGGCTGCAGCAAACTGTGCCTTTCGGCCAAGCATGGCGCTATCCGCCATGTGATGTCTCGGGAACCTTCAAATGTTGGAAGCTGTGTCCTAGCGTGCCAGACTACAAAACCCGCATATACCGCCTTAAAGATTCAATTTGGAATGCTTGGGTGGCATTGGCACTCGAAAAAAAGTCCCACACATCCAGAAACCAAAAAGAGCAACGCCGTTGAGCTCAAGAGACTCAAGGGTGTAGCATTGGAGGATGTGCGCATAACTGTGTCCCTTGACTTGGTCACCCGTTGGCTGCTGGCGTACCTCACGGCCATCTGCGGCCCAATCCTCAAGCCAACACTGTCGCTGTCGATGTGGAGAGGTAGGTGGCCGGTAGCCCAAGAGGCTCAGCGCACCCAATTGAACCCATGAGGGTTGGACAGGCACGAAACTGGTGTCAAATTGTGGATAAGGTGCGGCCAAAAAGGAAGCCGAGAGCGTCCAGGCCGACGAAATGAAGGGGGTCAGAGTATTTTTAGACTACCAACAGTCGCATCATTAATGTCCCACTCAAGCAGCCTCGAGGCGTCCACGACATGATGTGGATACGATTTATTAATATCATGACTGTTGGCCGGCACCGGCACTATTACGAAAGTGGCTCTGCCAGCCCGGCAAGAACGTACGTTACCTATTTAAGTAGGTAGTGGGGCCCATGTGGGACCATTCTTGGAACCAACAACTCCAAGAATCTTTTTGACCTCGAAGCACATCCGACCTCTTTCGTCGACCCGGCCCAGACAAAACATCTTCGTAACAATGGAACCTGGGGAATTCGCTCAAACGGACGGTATGGCTGAGGACGGGCCACCTC
The DNA here is from genome assembly GCF_019321695.1 of Diaporthe batatas. NCBI lineage: Eukaryota > Fungi > Ascomycota > Sordariomycetes > Diaporthales > Diaporthaceae > Diaporthe > Diaporthe batatas. The sequence goes on along the minus strand of NW_025408555.1, from coordinate 1,768,817 downwards.
CTCTGGTCAATCTCGAGTTGCCCCCGCACTCATACGTCTCCCAGTCACTCGACATAGACTTCAGGGAGACTTCTTTCTTCAGCAAGAAAGGCATGGAGCTCCCTTCACCGCTCGAAGTCTACGCCAGACAGGGAGAATGGGCCGGAGAACGCATCGCGATGTTCGAGGAGCTCAATCTCGTGGTCAAGTTGGGTATCCCCCAAGATGGCCGGCTGGAGGAGGCTCTCACCATGCAGGCGCTGCGCAAAGCCTTCCCTGGCGGCGAGGTCCCTGTTCCCGAAGTCTTTGGGTGCAGAACCCACAATCGCACGCATTTTATCTATATGAGTCTCATACCAGGCATCTCCTTGTCCAAGGCCTGGGATGAACTAAATGCAGATGATAAGGTGTCGATCTGCAACCAGTTGGGCGGCATTCAATCACACTTGATGAGTCTCTGGCAGGGCTCATCAGAAGAGTTCGTGGGTAGGTACCTCAGGTCAATCACACCATAGCCCAGTAGGCCTCAGGCTATGGTGAGCAGCCCGACTAATCGTTGACCGCATAGGATCCATCACCAGAGGACCACTCCATGATCGCTTTTTCCGTGACCACCCACTCCTAATGGCGAATTCGGGCCCATTTGACAGCGTCAAATCGTTCAACGACTTTTTTCAATACGCCATGCTCCCAAGAATTCCTCTGGCTGATCGGCAGTTCGAGGATCCCTGCCGGCATCTGCTTAGTGACGACTGCGCGATTCGCTTTTGCCATGGCGACCTGCACTTCGGAAATGTCATGATATCAGACGATCCATCGCAGCCACGGACGGTGACGGGTGTCATAGACTGGGAAGAGGCCGGGTGGTTACCGGAGTATTGGGAATACTGCAAGATGCGCTTAGTTATTTGTCAGGAGACAAAGTTTTATGATGACGTTGTGGGATCTGGTGGCCTCATCGACAGGATCCTGCCAGAGAGACATGAGGATGAGTTGGAGGCCGTTGCGCAGTATTGGCACTGGCGAGGTTATCCATGAGACCGAAGAGTTGTTTACCTAGGTTTACCAGAATATAAAAATAAGGTTTTTACGCGGCCGGTAGGGTTTACATGCCCAAATCATGATGGTCTGGCTGGCTGGGACCCACTAAAAGACTGATTCTGAAGGTCTGATTGGCATCAATTTAGCTCCTGCAACCATGCAGATCAATTTGAAGTCGGGGGATGAGAAGCCTTGGCAGAGGAAAGCAGGTCTGAGTTCGCTGAGTCTACGGAGACTAAAATCAGAATGTCAGCGTCCGGATGTCAGCATCATACTGGATACCAACCCCTACATCGTGTTCATTTTGTGAAACCTACCTTATTCTTCCTCACTAGGCTGTTGCACCGTTCTGCATTGGAAGATAATGTTCCTCAACATCGCTTGCTTCATAGGGTCGGCGCTGGCTGTTGCATCGTCTGCGACGCGATCGCCGGACAGCTACAGCGATGCTCATTTCGACTACGTAATCCTGGGCGGGGGTACTGCTGGCATGGTGATCGCGAACAGACTGTCCGAGAATCCGAATAATACTGTCCTCGTCGTCGAGGCCGGTACATTTCAATACGATAATCCCCTTGTCACGAACACCACTGTGTTGGGCATAGCCAGGAACACTGATGTCGATTGGCAATACGAGAGCGCGCCGCAGATTTATGCTGCCAACCAAACCATCGCATGGAGTGCGGGGAAAGGCCTCGGTGGCTCGAGTCTGATCAATGGGATGACGCATATCCGCCCGGCCAGCTCTCAGATGGATCTCTGGCCTTCTTTGGGTCTGGACCTCGACTGGAACAAGCTGTTTGCATATGGAAAGAAGTACGAACGCTATACTATCCCTCCACCGAGCATTCAAGCCCTAGGGGGAAGATATGTTGCGGCATACCATGGCTTCGATGGTCCTCTGGATACCTGCATCAGCAAGCATATGTCCTCCAGCGATATCCATACTGTGTTCAACGATACAATGAAGAATGTAGGGATTCCGCCAATCGCGGATTTTGACGGGGGAGAGCTGAGAGGGTTTGGGTGCCAGGCCGTGACTCAGGACAGCGCGTTGGACGTACGAGAGGATGCTGCCAGAGCATACTATTATCCGGTCCAGGATCGTGAGAACCTCCATGTCATGGTCAATACGACGGCTGCTCGCATTATCTGGTCTGAGAACAACGAGGACGGGAAGGCAGTTGCCTTGGGAGCCAGCGTGGTCCGCCAGGACGGCCAGATATCAACCATCTATGCTGATCGCGAAGTCATTCTTTCGGCGGGCGCTATCAGGAGCCCGGCAATCCTGGAGTACTCTGGTGTCGGAAACCCATCAGTGTTGTCGAAATACAATATTAGCACCACAATCGACCTACCGGCCGTAGGTGAGAACTTCCAGGATCAGACCGTGCTTCGTGTCACGGCCAACTTCATCAGCCGAAATGAGACGGGATTTCCGAACTTCGTCTCCTTTACATCATTGCAAGATATTTTCGGCGACAACACCACGTCGGTGTATGACACGGCTATAGCACAGCTCCCGGCTTATGCTGAGCAAATCGCAGCGCAGAATGGAGGAGCAAGCAGCGCCAGCGCTCAACATCGCCTGCTCAAAAGCCAGTTGGATCTCCTTTACGACTCGAATACACCAACCTCCGAGGTCATACCTTTAGCCGTGGGGAACCTTGTCGGTGTCGTCTTCTGGCCTCTGCAACCGCTCAGTCGAGGAAGTGTGCACATTATCAGTGAAAACGATACCACGCCGCCATCCATCAATCCCAACTTTTTCCAGTCGGAGTTTGACGGTCTAGCTGCGGTGCAGACGGCGAGGTTCAGCCGCAGAGTGTTGACCACCGCGCCGCTGTCGGACCTTGTTGACCCGGCAAGTATCTCACCCAGTTTCGAAGAAATCCCGGAGGATGCGGGCGATGAGTTATGGCTCAACTGGCTCAAGAACTCGTCCTTCGGGCCCAATCACCATCATCTCGGCTCGTGTGCCATGTTGCCTCGGGATATGGGAGGCGTGGTGGACAACAATTTCACGGTCTACGGAACAAGTAACGTGCGTGTCATCGATCTGAGCGTGATTCCACTTCAGGTAGCCGGCCACTCGACAGCATTACTATATGCTGTCGCAGAGTGGGCCGCAACAAAGTTTACATAATCTGTAATCCTCAACCCGGCTCAGCTCGGCATCACCGGCCGAATAACTACGCACGGCAACTTTTATAGATCAGTAGGAACATAGGTACATGAAGTGGTCAATCGATTTCATTTGGATGATCGAGTCGGAGACCGCTGTTGGGTGTTCATAGAACCGTGTGCGTGCTAGATCATAAGATTGGTAACGCCCGGCCAGAAAGTGAGCAACATCGATTGTATCTGAGGTGTTGGAAGATATAACTACGAAAATGCTGAATGCTTGAAGCGAGCGTGGTGAATCCCAATCGCCGGACCTTTGATCCCGTCAACCCTCGACGTGCTGGCGCTTCCGGAGACTGACGAAGCGCCTCCCTGCGCCTTGCTGGTTCTGAGAAGCCAGAATGAGATCAGGCTCACCAATGAGAAGACTCTTCCCAACCAGCCTCCATCTACCGCTCGGGTTCTCCCACAGACCAGTGGCAGTCTGATAGGCTGCCTCCCTTCCATCTGGGCTGGGTTCTTGCGGAGTGTTTTCGCCATCAATAGGCCGCAGGACCCACAGGCGACTTACGTTAGAAGGTGAATGTACTAGGTCAGTAGGTATGGCCAGACGGTAGCGATCCCATGTATTATAATCGGATAGGTGAGTCAGCATGGGCCATCCGACGACAGCGCAGGAGCTCTCATCACAGCGGATGCTTCCAAACATGTGAATCATATAGAGGGCGCGTGGGTCGGTGATGAAGGTAAGGAGCAGGAGGGTTATCTGCTCCAGGTCACCCGTCGGGGACGGAATGCTGTTTGAGGTGGAGGACTGACGCAGCCGAGCCAACAGCTTCTTTGCAGCCGGACGAAGTGCCTCATCTCCCGCGAATGGTTCAAATCGCGCATTGTTGAATGAAGGCTGGACAACCTGTTTGTCTATTGTATCCCATAGTCTGCACAGATCGGTCGAGCTATTCTTGCAGATTGTAGCGAGAAACTGTCGCCGCTGCATGTCGCTGGCGTCGTCGTCGTTGCGTGCCCCCTCGTGACCAATGGTCGCAAACCTTGGCCTGACCTCGCGGGAACGGATTGGTTTGTCCGGAAAGAAGTCAAAGGTTTCCTGAAACTCTTCATCTGTTACGACGTAGATTAAATCGTCGAAGAAGAGCATATCGAGTTCGATGTATCGTTCCGTCACCCTATGAATACCTTCCACGCCCCCGACCCTGAATTTTGGCAGCGCGGTGTCGATTCCCGCATGGGGCGGTGACAGCCACGTCGTCTCAACATGGTTCTGGACCTCAAGTGTAGGCATGTCGGCATCTGGGACGGCGGTAGACTTCTGCCAGGTTAAAGGCCTACTCTCCCCACAGGCGAGGGCGAGCAGGGAGATTGTAAAAAATAACTGGCTTCGATCGCGGAATTGGGTGACAAACGCAAGAGCGAGCCCACAGAGATTGATTGTGATTGTAATGACGTCTGACGGGATCTCAGACCCGGTGTATGATACGACGAAATATTGTACCATTATCGACGATCTCACAGTGCCGTGCCCACGATGTGCAGGGTCATGGTAAGGCGATACATCATTGTCTCCCAAGGTCCAGCGGATCGTTCTGTGTAGAAACTCTTCACCAAAATCGAAACTTGACTCAGTCATACTGGCATGACGTGCATGCTGCAGCGTTAAATTTCGCATTTTATAGGTACTGCATTCACCAGTGGAGGAGGTGACCCTGTTGACGATGAATGTCGCATTGTGTGCAAAGTAGTGGTGACGCAAGTCACTCCATGGTTTATTGGCCTCGTATTCGTGCCAGCACCTGATTGATATGATGAGCGTGAGAATATGGAAAGTTTCGGTGTAACTTACCATGATCGTGACCACCAACGTGAATTCTCGACCTTGGCGCAGAGGCTGGCAAGATGTGGGATGTCCACCGTGTCAACTTTCCAAATAGCTTCCTCAACTGTCTTGGCTCGAGGGTTATCATATTTCTCTAGCACCCTGACCTCGTCTTTTGTGAATGTCACATCCTCGAGGAGGATCAGTAGCTTGCGGCACTTGTCGTAGATCATGTCCATCACTACAGCATCCCGAGTCAGCCATTTCGGTATTATTTTCGCACAGCTTGTCCACACGCAAGTTTCACTATGCAATGTGTGTGGATATACGCTTGTCATGGAAGGTTCTGCCAAATAGGCGTTGAAAAGGGTTAGAAGGACCCAATCCAGCCCGGTTACTTACTGGCAAGGGACCTCGCCTTCTCGACTTCGTCTTGCTGTCGAATACACATCTGGTCGATCCAGATCCCCTCTCTCCGAAAGTTGGCGTCCGGCTCTGGAGCATCCGAATGGACGCCGCGCTCAGCGAGCACAGCATCGACGAAGGCTTTGCTGAAAGGCCAAGGCGAACGAGGTACTGATACAGGCCAGTCACTATCATCGTGGCGCCAACAATAGCTGACAGCCAAGTATTGGCGTAGTATCATCTCGCTGTCGAAGGGCACATGGCCTGCGTCGCTTTCGCATATCAGTCGGAACGGAGTACTGAGCACGGTCTCCGGATCTCGGATTTGAAAAGACTCCGCTACTTCTGGCGACCATGCCCTGAGGTTGTTGAGAGTGATCTCTGCTTCCTCTCGGGTGTCACGGAGTCGCTGGAGTGCATCGTGGAAGAAGGCTGCGCGGTTCTTTCTTGACACCGTGACCTCGAATACGGTATCCCCAAGAGGGCGAATGATTGGCTCGTCCTCGGTAGGAGAGGCGGAGAAAGGATGCATGGCTGACATCGTCGACTGCTTGTTTGTGGTTATCAGAGTCTACCGGTCCACTGGCGCTCATTGCTTGACAAGTCTCAAGATCCTCAAGTCGAGTGAGATCGAAATGCTCGATGGGACAGAGAGCTGTGTCCCCGCCCCAGATGTTAAGAGAATCGGGCAGTGTGAAAACACATTGGTACCTACTCTTGCCACACTTCAGCTTAGCATGTAGCTGAAAATCTTGCCCAGGCGATGATATGCACGCGCCATCGCGACACGCAGTCTAGCCCGTTGTGGAGTGGCAGAGCTGCATGGCAGCTTGGCACCGGCCTGATCCGCCAGGTAAGTTGTCGCCCACATTTGGTACTGAAGTGGCTGGCTGAGCATGATATCTTGTGACAGACGCCTTTTGGTTCTGGTCTCGCTCATGCATGTTGCTAGATAAAAAGTTCAACAGCCGCAGTAGCCCATCCTATGTCGAGGCACATAGCTACCATGCCCCAAATACCAGATGTGGTATTCCATTTGAGGAATACTTGTCCCCGTCTTTGGTGTAACAATAGGCACATAGTTGGCTTTAGCTATATTATATTTTTTATTTAACTATTTATCTATTTATTATCTTCTCAACTTTTAAACTAACTATCAACTTATACTTTAAGTATAAAGTTAATAATTATTTAATATATACTTTTAAACTTATTTATATATAAAGTTATTAACTTCCCTTATAAAGCTCCCTCTTCTACTATATTTCTTATATATTATATAAAAGTAAATAAATTCTTAATAATAAAATAATATATTTAAAGAAGGAAGATTTAATTTTTAAATATTTAAACTTCTACTTTTTTATATAGTATTTATTTAATATATAATAAATAAACTTTACTTAGTTTTTAAAAGAGTTTTAATCTTTTTATAGAATTTATATAAAAGGCTTTTTAAATAGGTTTATTATTATAATATTATTATTTTATTAATTATATATTTAAAATAGAGATTATAATATATTTAATTTACTTAATAAGGGTAGATTTAAATAGTTATATAATGAGTATATTAATAGAGAAGAGCCAGCTTACTAGGTTTTACATTATGGAATTCTTCTTCTTATAGGGGCTATTTTAAGACTATTCTAGTCTTACTATATAACTGCTTTACTGGCTATTAGCCCTTGGGCTACTTATGTTAATAATACGGTGCTATTAGGAGCGATACCTTCTAGCCTTATCTATATAATATAAGGCTTAGCTATATACCTATATATTGTATTTTCTTTTTACTATTATTAATATTATATTTCTTTAAATACTAAGTCTTAAGCGTTTACTACTATATAAAGGTACCACATATATTTTACATATATAGGGATTAAAAACGAAACTACCCAGGCACATGGTTAATGTGTGTGTATTGTTCAGCGGGGTGTGTGAAGTTCGAATTTTTCAAACGTCATTGGTGCCCATGAGATAGATTGCCTGGTATACCTCTTCTATCTTATCCCTGGGCCCTGGGTGTTTAACATATCTGTTGTGCGTGCTGGTCTCCTCTTCGAGCACGCAAGTCTGATCAGTGAGTATGTAACTACACTTCACTTGGCCGACTGCCATTCCTACGCTATGGCACCAACTGAACGAATGTATGAGAATTTGCGAATTGACGAAATCCTATCAGCTCAAACAACCATTGTGCTCCAGATGCCGTGCCTAGAGGATACTCTCGCCGTGGATGCGCCCCCTGCACTACTGGGCCGGAGAGACGTCCTGCTTCATTCACACATGTACGCCGCCTTGGCTGGCAACATCAACCAACACCAACCCGTTTCCAAATTCATTCAGCCCGAGCGAGCATTGCTGGGCTCGACCTTGGCAACGATCGCACAGTAGGAATAGAACGACGCTAGGCTCTCCTCATTGCCATACTTTGAACGGTTTTCAAATTAGTTTTGTGTTCATTGCTCAGGGAGGAGATGGACCTGGGGGTTTTACTTACAGCAATATACGCCAGCTGAACCTGCTTGTGGGTCGGCTCGGTGAGCCAGTGTACCACCTTGCTGCTCAGAGTCTCGCCCCTGCGCCACTCCGCGATCGTGTCGTCCATCTGGTCATACTCCTCTATACGCAAGCCACTGTCCATGTGCAGCGCACGATCATTTCCGATGACCATGAAGTCCCGCTCCGCGGGCTTGGGCAAATCCTCGCCCCTTTCTTTGTAGTACTCGTAGTCCTTGTACAAATACTCGTAGAACCGCTTGACATCCATCACGGGCTTCACGATTGTCTCCAGACCAAGACGGCCGAGTGCCTCCCAGATGATCATGTCAAAGCCCTTCAGCATATCCGGGAGAATGACGGCCTCAGTGTTGGTGTGCGCGTATGCGTGGCTGCAGTAGAAGCCGAGATAGCCGCCTGTCGGGGAAATTTGAGTCAGTTTAATCAGAGCGACACCGTCGACGTCTTAAATATTGAGGACAGTCACCCACCTTCGGGCAAGAACTCCTTGTTCTGAACAATGTCTTTCAACGACGTATAGATTGGAAGCTGCGTCGCATCAAGCACGGGCGGGTCAATGCCGGTAAGCATGCCGCCTCCGCGGATGGCGTACAGGTTGTACGTCAAGGTCAGACGGTAGCCCGACCTTACCTCGAGTACCTCGTGCTCGCAGTCACTGTAGAAGGCGGCCCACGAAATCTGATCCTTATGGCTGCCCCAGTCATAAGTCACCTCCTGGCCCTTGTGTCTGACCTGGAGCTGTCCGCCCTCGTGCTCCAGCGGCAGGCAGACGACTAGGGATCCAAACTGGGTGCTGCCACGAGGGGTGTCGACATGTGGCTTGAACTTTCCCGATGGGCTCGAGTAGACCTGATATATCAATGATGAGCAAGGATGTCGTGGGGTCTAGAAGAGGCTGATAGACTTACGTTTAGCTTGTACAGCTCCGCCCTCACACCTCTTTGAAGGTCGAAGTCTGGGTTGCTTGGCAGGAGCGCCTGAGCCAGGCTATCGATGATGCCGCACTCATAGGGATTGAAGGTGGAAGCGAACTTGTCCGTGTCCATCTTCAGGGCCTTTCTGTACGTCTCATCGAAGACATCCTTGCCCTGGAAGCCGAAGCTGGCAGGCTGAAAATCCTTGATCAGATTCTTTAGGGCCGCCTGGTCGTTGTGCTCCAAAGGGAGGACGAGTTTTGCCTGCGAAGCCGGAGTCTCCGGTGTCAGAGGGTCCCAGCGGATAGTGACAGGCTCAGACGCTGATGCCACCTTGACATCGTCGGACTCGGGGGTTTTCCCACGTTTGCTGACGGGAATAGTGCCACCGCAGGTGAAGATGGTCTTCGCAGTTTGTTTCCCAAGCTCCTCCCGCAGTTGCTCGAGCAGTCCAGCCGTGACTGAATCACCAGAGGTCTGGGGTTGAGTGTCTGGCTGGGATGTTGCCATGCTGTCAATTGCAGTGATACTGTTCACAGCAAGCGGAATTCAATAAGGATCTTGAGGAGGAGAGTTTTGGACTTTTTAAAAAGTCAGGACTGAAATCTGAGATTGTGGATGATGCGTGTGTTTCTGCCGGAGAGACGAGGTTGGAGGAGATGGAGGGCTCCCTTAAATAACCAAAGGAGGTGCATGGAAATTGAGCACTGTACTAGGCACCAACTGCTGTTGGCTTCAAGACATCGGGGCTTCACCAACTCGTTGGCTGCGATTTGCTGCATAGCCGCCACTCACCTACTAAGGTACCATTCACATCTCTCCTAGCCAAATGAGAGTGATAGGGTGCATGCCAAGCTTTTTTCCACCGTTGGGTGACTTGATTATCCCACAGCCTTCTCCACAAACTCCAGGCAGCAAGTGGGCTTGGACCACATATTCAGTCTCGGAACCTTTGAGCTATCGCATTTGAATCGTGTTCGGCCACGAGATTGATTGAAAAAAATTCCGGGCGCACTTGTTCATCTTCACTGCGGTTGGAGCGACAAAGTGTGCAGGAAACCCGTACTAAACAATGGTATCACACAAATAATCCTTAGATTTACTGCCAGTCCGAAGGAGGAAGTATGCAAACGCCTTGTCATTGGGACGGCAGGAGAATAGGATTTGAACTCGTGTCAGTAGGCACAAGGCTTGCCCTTAATTTGAGATGATACTTCAACTGTGTCCTCATACCAGGAGACAAAAGGGCCGACGATCTTGGTCTCAGCTGCACAGTACAGCTGCGTTTGGGTCTGCATATCGGAAGTTGAGAGAGGCAAAAAGGACATGAGCACATGTAGGTAGAAGACATACCTAGCACTTTCAAAACCCACAGTATTGGTTGCGTTTGACATCTTTTGCCGGGTTTTACCAAGTACCCTAGGGTACTTGACGTTGACCTCAACATACCACTTATGTATAGGAGGTTGTATATTGCTGTATTGGACTTTGTGTACGTTTCCGCTTCATTTGTTGCTCGACCCCGAAATTGGTTATATGTTAAGAGAGTGCCTAGTTTCTAGTATTTAAGGTAGACCCACTATCCTGGCCTTCACCAGGATTGGGGCAGATCGAGCACACACGCAGTTCCGGGAAATTATATTCCCACAGTACATGTGTTGTTCGTGGTTTCATTTTTAATTCCTATATATATAAAATATATATAGTACTTTATATAATAGTAAATACTTAATATTTAATATTTAAAGGAATATAATATTATTAATAATAAAAAGAAAATATAATATATAAATATATAGTTAAGCTTTATTATAATAGTTTTTAGAATTTATATTATAATTATTAAAAGAAAATTTAAATTATTTATAAAGAATTATTAATTTAAAATTAAGTTATTTAAAGAATAATATAAATTATAGATTATTTATATTTTTTTAGTTTTATTATTAAGCATTGAAGATTGTCTTTTGTTGTTCACTATATGCATTCTTGATACAACCTGGATCGTGGCAGGTGGTGTGGTTACAGGTCCTTTTTGGTAGCTCCATAGCTTCTTTCGTTGACTTCGCAATCCATGATTCCACTAAAGGTTTTCCGGATGAATGAGAATACCAAGAACGTCCTCTAGTAGAGAGATCCATGCCTATAATGATATCGCTTTTGACCTGCATCACCAGTCAGCTTTTCCGTGTACACTGCTAGATAATAACAGACTAAAGACCGCCATCGGAACCTATCTCTTCTTTCTCTTCTGTGGCTGTTCGCCCCTCATACCACTTGTGGCGAACAACCATGAGACCCACAAAGGCTCTGCCTCTCTCGTCCAAATCGTCTCGTATTTGGGTTGGCTTCTTCTTGTACCGCAGCGGATATCCATCCAGAGAACTCACGTCTACCTCGCCATCAAAAGGCGGGAATCTGAAGGAATCCCTGACATCGACAATATGATGACCATCAAAGTCCAGGAAATAGCAGAACACAAGAAGAGGACTGAGTTTATCCTTGCTGCCCCCAGCCTTCGGTGTCTGGGACCCCGCGGATGTGGGCATCTCCACCGAATCAGAATCTATCGAGCTGCGGGTAACTAATCAAGTCCACCCATTATAATACTCTATTATTTATAAAAATAAACTTCTAATAATTATTATTTATAACTAATAAACTAATTAATTTACTTTATTTTATATATCCTACTTAAAATTATTATAATATATAATATAATTATAACTTTATTAAAAATAAAACCTACTTTTATTTTTAATTAAATTAAAAATTAAAAAATAAATTTTAAAAGAATTAATTTTTTAATTACTATTATTAACTAAAATTTATTAATATTAATTAAAACTATTAATTAAAATAATTCTTATTAATTTTAACCTTACTTACCCCTCTTTAACTCTATCCTCTAACTATTTATAACTTTCTTAATTATTTTTATTTTAATTAATTAGTTAACTAATTAGATTTTATAAATTCAGCTAGTTAGCATATAATATTCTATACTTATAGGCGTATTTTCCGTTTAAAGATTGTTCTAAACAATTAGTAAAATATAGATATTTTAGTATGTATATTACTTACTTTAATTATATATTTCCTCGTTAGTACTCTAGGCTGTTTTATTTTCAATGCTGCTATATAGATAATTTATGCGGTGCCATCATCCAGTGGTAACCGCTCAAAACCTAGCGTGCAGCACTTTTATCAGCAGTACTCTAGTGAAAGTCTCTATGGTTCCTCAACTTTCGGTGCTACAGTATCTCTGATGCTTTTCATCTATCTTTGAACCACCTCGGTGATTAGGGTTGTGCAGTGTTTAATAAATCAAGATGATGCGCACTAGGACTTATAGGTGTCACGACCTATGGTCAGCGAAACGCAGACCTAGTGGTTGTCGACGAAACCGGTGTGAACAACTTTATATCGTGGCTGGTATAGCGGTGAGGCACTGGATCATTCCAGTTACCTCTTTTCATTCATGAAGAAGGACTCCAAGAGTTCCTAATATTTCCACTCATTGTAGTCTTCTGACAAAAGATGTGACGTCTCCAGTCACCGCTTCGGGTTTGAATGTACCCCAGGCCAATTACTCATCACATTCATTGAAACATTGAAACCATGGTTGATAACATCGGTATACCTAGGTACCGACTCACCTCCAACTTCGTGTAAAACTCCCGGCTTCATAGCATGAGGTAACAGTCCCATGTCGGATGTGTACACATACTTGTCACTGGTTTTTGGTTCCCTCCAGAGTCTCTCACTTCGCCCGAAAGATCATTGTATCATTCTGATTCTGACATACGATTGATTTTGTGTCACTGCAGAATGTGACCACAAGAGCTCATTTCACACGTTCATTGTCGGCCTCAACTCATGTTCAAGGCCCTGTTTTCAGCTATAAACACGCCGGGTTACTGACCATTTGTGTCTCTGATCGTTCTGTTCCACAGCCCAAGTACATCGCAGTTTCGAGTTTGAACAGCATCGGCTACAACATTCCCAAGCTGCACAGTTCCAACAAGACAGTACGAATCTTCCAATGCCTGATGCCTTCGTCATCATCCAAGTCCAAGGGGAAGGGCAAAGATAGCAGGAGCAGGCACCATCGCAGTCATCACACTTCTAGCGTGAGGCGAGACGAGCCGGGCGAATCATCACGGCAGGCACAGCAGTACACTTCTTGGGGGACAGAAGACGAGCCAGGCCAATCATCGTCGCAGGGGGGTGAGGAAGATCGTCGTTATCCTCGTGAAGGGCGCGATTTCGGACCGGGATGGAGAAGAACTTACGAGCCTAGAAGTGACGAGACCTCTGTTGACCGGGGCCGACACCGCCATCGGGAGCAGGAGTACGCGGGCTATATCGTACCGTCACGTTCCCCGGCACGGCCACGCAACATAAACACCATGTATGGCGAAGCCGCGCGCGCTTCCTTAGAACTTGTTCAGATTGTGGACCGCCAGGCACATGCGAGGAATCACTGGAGGCAGGGACGGGAAGAGGCAGTCCGTCGAGGCGAGCTTACAGATGAAGGGTGCGGTTGCGTGATCCTGTGACATTACCCCATCTGGTTTCTGTGACGATCGGCTCTTATGCATGCTGGAGTCCAAGACTTGGACTCCAAGTTGCGGTAACTTGAAAGTCTGGTCTGGGATTATTGTGATCTGTGGAAAACCCAGATGGTAAGGCAGGCTCGGTGTATGGCGCCTATACCTGCAGCGGTCTTATTTGGATTGACCATGCTCATAAGTTCGTGGACCACGCGGCAGCTAGGTACAGAACAATCGTGAAAGCCAAGAAACACTCTAACACTTGGAAAAATTAAAGCCATCTTACAACAACTTAAAGAGTGACCTTAATTTCAATTTGGACATGAAATACCAGGTGCATGAATGAGGGGCGCTAAAGATGGAAATAATGGGAGCCGATGGCACCTATAAAAACCACGTCGTCAGAGTAGTGCTTCCCGACAATCAGGTTCACCCTTGCGCTATTCCACCACCTCAACAGTTAAATCTGTAGGCCATCGCGGTTGATCAACCCCATTGGTTCTGGTTCCCACATCGAAACGGGGCTGTACCTCGCCGTTCGGGAAGCGCAAGATCGGTGCAACGATACGCATTTCCTTGTCCAACACCTTAACGTGATATTGATGGAAAAACTCAGGTTTAAACAAGACGTCATGGCTGCTCTTATAAAGTCCACTGAGCACTCGAGGGAGGAGGTATTGCATGTTGTGATAGTGACGGAAGACCGGCGCGCCGTTGCGTTTCCATACATCAGCCCAGACGTCCGCAGGATATGTGCCGACACTGTTGACCAGCCATTGGGAGTAATAATTGAGAGAAACCTAGTATAGCAGGAGTTATTCCATCTATTCCAGGATGAGGATGGTAACAGGGGGGAGGTAAATGGGAACTCACGTCTACCGCATATGACCCGCCGTGCTCGGCCCTGCGAAGGAGTGCTGACATGATCCCCGCCACTCCACATACACCGGTACTAAAAGCACTGTTAGCATCACTGATATATAGGCTCTAATTTTCGCGAGACACGAGTCTTACCAATAGTCCGAGTTGGGGAACACTGGTGTGACAGGCTCGTTATTTCCCATTGCCCGGCCAAACTCGTATGAGACGCCGCAACACTAATTAAAAGGTCAGCGATGATGGAGATGAAGAATGATCGGTGTTGAGTGGGAATTTGCCCTTTTCGTGTTCCTGTGTGTATTACTTACCGCGTCACTGATCTGTTGCCATCCAGACCGGTGCATCCATGGGCCTTGCCATCCATAGCAATTCTCCCCACAATAGATAATGCCCCTGTCTCGGTCCTGGACCATCTCCATAATGGCCTTTTCGCTAAACCCATACTTGTCCAAGACGCCAGGTCTGTACCCCTGCAGGAAAACGTCCGCCTCGGAGATCAGCGCTCGCAGCTTCTCGCAGTTCTCCTTGTTGCGCAGGTCTAGGCTTGCGTTCCATTTGCCGTGGTTGAGATCGGGGTGCAGGCCGGACATGTCAGTGAGGTGAGGCGCCGTGATGCGCATCACGCTGGCCCCGAGCTCAGCTAGGCCACGAGATATGGCCGGCCCGGCAATGACCCTGGTGAGGTCGACGACCTTCAGCCCGGCTAGGGGCCGAGCGGGCGAGGTGTGAGGCGCGTCAGGCCACCAGCCCGGAAGCTGCTTCGGGTTGAGGAATGGGCGAATGTCAAAAAGGCCAACTTGGGAGTTTGCCTTTCCGTGCTCGCTCGTCTTATATTCGTCAGTTGTCCAGCAGATGGTACCGGCCTGGCGGTATTGGTCTGCTAGTTCTTGCATCTCCTCTGCTGTACGTTGGCCAACAGCTTCGATGAAAGGGCTCAGTGCTGCTTCGATGCCTTTGGTATTCATGTCCTTTGGCAAGCCAAGAGACTCCAGAGTTGGTTCGGGGTTCATGGAACCTTCCATAGCGAAGGAAATGAAATTAGTCATATCCACGGATTAAGGCTGCAGCCATATTAGATGGGACGTACCATGGAGATGAAAGAACTTTTCGTCTTTGGTTTTGTAGATGTTGGTTGCTGCGGCTCGATAGATAGAACTCCAGCTCTGATGCTCATCCTTGTCCGGGAAGAAAGTGGCAATTTGTTCACGGCCTTCGGAGCTCATGAAGGAAAGCGGACTTAAGTTGGCTTCGTCTGGGTCAAGTGTCCAGAGAAGGGTAGACATGATGAAGAGTTGCGCATGATCCCTGTACGACATCAGGGGTAAACTATCAGCAAAATGCGACAGTCTGGTTGCCAATGACCTATCCTCTTACGTGTTAATCTTGACCTGAGCCGGCTCAATGCCATACTTCTTTTGAAGCAGTACGTTGAGAACCGTCGCCTCGCACGCCTTCAACGCCGAAATGCTCTCGGCGAAACGCCAGTTTATCGGGAGGCTGGGACTGTCGCTGCCCTCGAAGGAGATTTTCCTTGCAGCTGCATCAGCTTCCTCGGGAAGATTCTTCCGGACGAGAGGATTCGCTAAGATCCCTTGTTTGAAAACAAGGTCCCCTTGGGAGGGGACGGAATAGATTTCTGACGCCATGCTGCTAGGGCAATTTGAGTACAGGCAGGATGTTTTCCAGGACGAGTGGAGAAAATGGAAATATTGCCGCCTAGGTAGGTTTTGACAATCAGGCTCCTGTGCAGCCCTTTTATGAGCTGTTTGTCAATGCCACTCCGGCCTCCCGAAACCCGTTCCATATCCACCCGGCCCGCGCTTGTGGCGCTTGTTAATTCCATAAGTATATTAATTTAATAATAAGTAATTTAAAGATCATAAATTAAAATTCCACTATTTAAAAACTATATTCTTATTTTTAATTCTAACTAATTTTAATAAACTTTAAGTAAAGAATATAATAATATAAAATTAATAATTATTATTTAAAATAATTAATATATTTATAAAAAAGTAAAAAAATTATTAATATAATATAAAATAAATTAAAATTTATAAAAATTTAAAATTAAAATTTAAAAATTTAAAATTAAAAATTTAAACTTTTAAAAGTTTTAAAAAGTTTAAATAAAGTTTATTTATTATATATTAAATAAATATTATATAATAAATTTAAAATTTAAATATTTTAAAATTATATTTTCTTTTAAATATATTATTTTATTATTAAACATTTATTTATTTTATATAATATATAAGGAATATAATAAAAAGAACTTTTATAAAATAAACTTAGTAATTTTATATATAAATAAATTTTAAAATATATATTAAATAATTATGAATTTTATATTTAAAATATAAATTAATAATTAATTTTAAAATTAAAAGATAATAATTAAATAAATAATTAAAAAAAAGGATATTTATATAAAAACAATTAATATATAAGTATAAATATCTTTCTATATTATAATTAATTAAAAACTTTATTTCACCTCCTTTAACTATATATACTACCTATATATACTTTTTACACCACTTATATAACCTATTAATTCTCTTTTACCCACCTATTAAAGTACTATTAATTAGCTATTATAGGTTAACTTTATTATAAATAACTTTATTAATAATAAAAAGGAAATATAAAATAAGATTTTAATGCTTAGAGACTTATTAGAGCGCCTTAAATTATAATAAAGAAAGAAGTAATAAATTATTAAATTAAAAATAATAATAAAAAATAAAAATTAAAGGTTAATAAGGATATATTTAATTAATAAATATAAATTACTATTTTATATAATAAATAAATAATATAAAGAAAATTAGTATATTATTATATTTCTATTTATATACTAATTATTTCTTTTATATAACTATTTATTTTATAAAATATATAATATAATTAATAAAATAATCTTTATAATTAATAAAAATAATATTTATATTATTTATAAAGAATTATTAATTTAAAATTTAATTTATTTAAAATATTATAAATTATTTATATATTTTTATTTCTATTATTAAATTAAAAATAAATAATTAAAGTCTTAAAAGTTAAAATATAATATATTTTTAAAAATTAATTTAATTAAATTTACTATATAAAATCTTTTATAATAACTTTATAATTATTTAAAATACTATTTATTATTAAAAACTATCTTTTATATTAATATATTAAGTTATATTTAATTTATTTAAATTAATATTATTAGTTTATTAAAAGTTAAAGTTATTATAAATTATAAGTTATTTAATCTTAATACTATTAAATATTATATATAAAATTATTATATAATTTAAGTAAGTTAGTTAAAATAAATAAAAATAAAACTATTATTCTTTTAACTAAGAATATATATAAGTTCTAACTCTACTTTATAAATAAATATTTATCTAGTAAACTTAAAAACTATTAGTTTTATAAATAAAACTACTTAAAAGTAATTATTTAATTAAACTAAAAATAATTAAATAAAATAATTATACTTTATTATTTAAGTTTATAATTTTAATAACTTATAAATAAAAAAATAATAATTATTAATAATTAAATTTATAATTATATAAAAGTAAACTTTTACTTTAAAAGAAATTATTATTATTTAAAATAATTAATATATTTTTAAAAAGTTAAAAGATTATAAGCTTAATTTAAAGTAAATTAAAATTTATAAAAATTTTAAACTTAAACTTAAAGGTTTTAATTTAAATTTAATTTATTTAAAAGAAAATATTAAATAAATTTAAAAAAGTTTAAATAAAATTAAATTAAATTATAATATAATAAAATAATTAAATAAAAATTAATTTAAATTTTATAATTATAAATTTTTAACTTTATATTTAAAAGGTTAAAAATATTATAAGGAAGTAATAAAGCTATAAATTTATATTATAAAAGTATAAAGGCTACTTAAATTAATAAAATAAATATAATTATTAAATTCAATACTATATTATAAATAATTTTATAATAAAATTATAGTTTTAATAATATTATTTTATTTATTCTATTTTATAAAATTTTTATATTATAAGGGTTAATTTTATTATATTAAAAATAAATATATTAAATATTTATTATAATAGTTTATAAATTTATTATAAATTTATAATAAATTATTATTTAATAATAAATTTATTATAAATTAATTATTTATTATATTTTTATAATAAATTTTAATTTTTATATTTAATATACTTTTAAATTAATATATTATAATAAATTAAAGTTTAATATTTTATTATTTTTATTTATATTTTATAAAATTTTTAATAGATTTTAGTTTTCTTATTAATTATTAATATTTTTAAGTTTAATTATTAAAGAAATTTATTTTATTTTTAATTAATAATATTTTAATTAATTTATTTATTATTATTTATATTAATAAAATATATTCTATATTAATAATATTATTTTAAATTTTTATTATAATTAATAATTATAAATATTTATATATTATAATTTTATTTTAAATTAAATAATTTTAAAATTTATTAAATTTATAATTTATATATTATTATATTTAATTTTAATTTTTTATTTAAATTTACTAATAGTTTTATAAAAGTTTATTTATAAATAATATTTTTATTATTTATATTAAAATAAAAGTTTTATTTTAATTATTAATATTATAATTATATTTTATTTATTAACTTTTATTTAATTATTTTTTAAATAACTTTATTATAAATATTTAAAAATTTTAATTTATAATATTATTAATAAAGGAAGAGTTATTTATTATTATAAAATTATTTATATTTATAAAGTAGAAAATAAAATATTTAATATTTTTAAAATAAAAAGTATTTAATTTATAATATTTTAATATTTTTAATTTAAATTTATAAAGAATTATATAGATTTTAATATAATAAATATAATATTTATTTTTATAAATATTATAATAAATAATATAAATTTAATTTTTATTAATATAAATTAATTTTAATAAATTTTATAATATTAATTTATAATTTTAATTTTTAACTATTATAAAGACTTTATAAAAAATTCTTTTATTAATTATTTTAATAATTTTTATATATATAACTTAATTTAATTAAATTTAATAATTTAAATAATTTTTATAAAATTTTTATATTTATAAACTATTAAACTAAACTTTTTTATTAATTTTATATTTTTAAAATTATTAAATAAATTTATTAATTTATTTTATTAGTTTTTTAATATATTATAATAATAATATTAATATAAAAAAATTAAAATATTATTCTTTTATAATAATAAAGTTTATATAATATTTATTAATATTTAAATTTAATAAATATTTTTATAAATTTATTATAATAATAATAAAATTTATAATTTATATAATACTTTATTAAATATTAAAATAATACCTTTTTTATAATTATAAAATATTTTTATAAAAATATTTTAATTAATTAAAATATAAATAAATATATTTATTATATTATATTAAATTAATTTAAAATTAAATTTAATAATAATAATAATTAATATATAAAATAATTATTTTATTATAATTATAATATAGATTTTCTATATTTATTTTTATATTTATTAATTCTTTTAATAATAAATTATATTTTATATTTTTAAAATATTATATTTATTAAATTTATAAATATATATTAATATATAATTTAAAATTTATTTTTATTATATAAATATTCTTTTAAAGTTTAATTTAAATTTTATTTTAATATAATTTTATAAATAATTAATTTTAATTTATTTAAATAAACTATAAAATAAATAGTTTATTAAATTTTATATTATTTTAATAACTTTAAGAATTATCTTTTAATATTTTTATTTTTAATATAAATATTTCTTAATTTAAATTTTATTAAAATATTATTTTATTTTAATTATAAATATAATTTATTATAATAAATTTATTAAAAGTTTAATAATTAATAAAACTTTTTTATTTAATTATATTTATATAATATATATTAAAAGTATTAATAATAATAATTAAAGTAATATATAAAATAATATAAATTTAATATTTATATAAAATTTATTTTATTAATTTATTTTAAGTTATATATTTTCTATTTTCTTTATATTCTTTTTTAAATTTCTTTATTAAGTTTTTAAATTTTTAATCTTAAAAAATCCTTTTAATTTTAATATTTTATTATTATTTAAAATATATTTTTTTATTTATTTTATTAATTATTCAATATTTATAATAAAAGTTTATTAATAAAACTTTTTAATTATTATTAAATATTTAATATTTATAAAAATTATATTTTATATATTTACTATTTTTTATTAAAAGAAATTTATATTTAATAAATATTTAATAATTAATATTTTATAAAATAATTAATTTAAGCTTATAATTTTAAATATTAATATTCTTTCTTTTAAGTTAAATATTTATAATTATTATATAAACTTTATAATTAAATATTTTTAAATAAATTTAATTAAATTTTAAATTTAACTTTAAAATTTCTTACTTTTAATAATAATAAAAAATTAATAATATAATATCTATTAATTTAAATTATAAAATAATATTAAATTATTAAAATAAATAATTATTTTTAATTTTTAATTAAAGAAAAGTTAAAAATTTTAAACTTATTTATAAAGTTTATATTTTTCTTTAATTATATTTTTAAATACTTTACTTTATTATTCTATATTTATATATTAAATATAAAAACTTAATTTTAATATATTTAAATTTAAAATAATTTTTATCATTTTATTTTTAATTAAATATTTTATTATTATACTTAATAATTTTAACTTTTATATTATATTAAAGTTTTATTATTTTAAAAAATTTTAAATATTTTAAATATTATTTTATTATTTTAATTTATTATATAATAATTTTATATATATTTAAAACTTTATATATAAATAATAATTATAAATTATAATTATAAATTTTAATTTATAGTTATAAAAATTTAATATTATTTTTATTTTTATTTAAAATCTTTTTAATAAATAATAAATTTATTTTATAATTTTAATTAAAGTATATACTTTATATTTAATTATTATTAATTTATAAATTTATATTTTTAAAAATATTTATTAAATATTTTAATACTTTAAGTTTAAAATACTTAAATTATTTATATTATAAAAAAGTTTTATTTATTAATAATCTTTTAATAAATATTATATATTTTTTTAAAATATTAAATATAATTTTTAATTTATAATTTAAATATTTAATAATATATTATTTATAAATATTTATAAGTTTATAAAAATTATTTTATTTATTTTTAATATAATTAAATTTATTTTATTATTTTAAAATATTTTCTTTTAAAATTATTTTAAAATATTAATATAATTAAAATTTTAAATATAAATTAATATTTTCTATTTATAAAATAAACTTTTAATATAAATTAATATTATATTATATATTATAATAAAAGATTATTAATTATCTATTTATAAATAATTATTATATATAATTAATTTTAAATTAAATAGTTTTTTATAATTATTTATAATTAATATTATATTTATTAAATTTAATATAATTAAATATTTTAAAAGTATTTTTATATTTATAATAAAAACTTTTTATTTTTTATATTAATTATATAATATTTTAAAAATTATTTTTAATCTTTTAATTAATTTATTTTTAAAAATTACAATATTTTTAATTTAAATTTTAACTTTAAACCTTTTATAATTTAAACTTTTATTTATAAATTTATATTATCTTTAAAACTTTATATACCTTTTTTAATAGTTTTATTTCTTTTAAAACTTTAAAAACTTTTTTAAAAATATAATAATAATTTATAAAGATATAATTTTTAATATATATTTTTATAAATTAATAAAACTTTTTTATTCTAAATTAATTATATTTTTAATTTATATAGAATTTATATAGTTTATTTATATTTTATTAATTAAAATTCTTTTAATAATATAAATATCTTTTATTATTATAATTTTTAAGTTATTATAAATAATTATTTATACTTTTTTATAATTTTTATAAATTTATTTTATATATTTAAAACTTATAACTTTTTTAAAAGTTTTTAATATTATAATATATAAAACTTTTATTTATAATTTTTACTTTTATATTTATTTAAATATAATTATTTATATTAATAATATTTTTATAAAGTTTATAATAAATTATAAACTTAAATAATAAATTATTTTACCTTTATAATCCTTTATTAAATAGTTTTTATTATAATAATTTTTATTAATTTATTTAAAATATAATATTTTTAAACTTTATAATAATTTAAAAATAATTTTATATATATTTTTATTTTTAATATATTATTTAATTATAATTATCTATATTTTTATTATAATTTTTATATTAATTTTAAAAGGTTTTTAAAATATAATATATTAATTTATATATTAAATTAATAATTTATATTATTTATTTCTTAAACTTTTAAATTATAATTTATTTTTCTTTATATTTTTAATTTAAAATATTTATATTTTTATAAATTTAAATTATAAAATTTAAAATTAATATTAATAAAATTAAATATTTATTATTAACTTTATTATTCTTTTAAATAATCTTAACTTTTTAATATTATTATTAAATTTATTAATAATTTAAAAATAATATTTTTATAATTATAATAATTTTTATATACTTTTATAATTAAAAATTAAGTTTTTATAATTTTAAAAAATTATTTAATAATTAATATAATTTTTAAATTTATAAGTTTTAATTTAAAAGAACTTATTATTTTAATTATTTTATTTTATTTTTATAAATATTATATTTTAAATTTTTTATTAATTTTATTAATTATATTAATTAATTTAAAATAATAAAACTTTTAATTATTAAATTTAATATTATATTATAAATAATTTTATAATAAAATTATAATTTTTAATAATATTATTTTATTATTTTATTTTATAAACTTTTATATTATAAAAGTTAATTTTATTATATTAAAAGTAAATACTTTAAATATTTATTATAATAATTTATAAATTTATTATAAATTTATTATAAACTATTATTTAATAATAAATTTACTATAAATTAATTATTTATTATACTTTTATAATAAACTTTAGTCTTTATATTTAATAATAGTATATAAACTTATTAATTAATCTTATAGATAATTAACTTATAGCCTTAATAGTTAATACTTTATTATAATAAAAATATATTACTATATAATAGAGGGATTGTGTAAATACTAAATATACTAGTTTAATTAGAGTCCCTTTAACTACATCGCTAGAAACACCTCGGGAGGAAAACAGCAGTGATTGCTGTAAAAAACGGCGGCATGTGCACCACGAATTAAACCGGGGGGAGGGGCATCACTTCGCTTGACACAGACAGCAGCTCGGCGCTAATCTGGATGAGCCTAGCGGCTTTCCAAATCTAAAGCATGGGACTCAAGTAACCGCAGCCACCCCGTGAATGGATCTCGTATCTGCAACTACAGTACCTCTGGTGAATACCTAGGTAACTTTAAAATCTTCTCAGAACCTATCAATTCGACGTGCATATGGATAAGCGACAGGTTGGATACTCTATGTCACATCCGGTACCGGCGTTTGGGCCTCTCAGAAGCTTGCTGTCCCGCATTGTCTGAGCGGAGATAATTCAATCCCCAAGGAGCCATAGTCGGGGTATGAGCCAATCATGGCGTCTCAATTCCACCTGTAGGACTCGCTGGGTCTTCCCCGAGCTGGGCTCGTCTTCGCGTTCTACCCAACGATCTCTTATAACCTCGAATCTCTTCACATCTGTAAAACCTCAACAACTGCTACTCTTATTTATCTTATGAGTACGCCGACATCCATTGATGTGGTATCACAAAAAGCCTCCAACATGGGACACTTGAACGTCGACATACCTCATCTGGCTGAGAATGGACACTCCTCACAGCTCATCGTCAATGGGAAGCCGTTCCTCATACGAGGCGGCGAGCTCCAAAATTCCTCCTTGACGTCCGTCGAGTACATGGAGCCCGTCTGGCAGAAGATGAAAGATACCAACATCAACACCTTGCTGGGCTGTGTGACTTGGGAGATGATCGAGCCCGAGGAAGGTGCCTTCGACTTTTCCATCCTCGACAATGTCATTCTGGCCGCACGCAAGCACTCCATGCATCTGGTGCTGCTGTGGTTTGGCTCATTCAAGAACGGTAAGTTTGGTCGTGTCGTCTGCGGTACACCAAAGAACGGAATCGTTGACAATCGGACAGGGCTTTCAACGTACGCGCCTCCATGGGTCAAACAAGACCCAAAGCGCTTCCCGCGAGTCAAGCTTCGGAAGGCTGGTGGCCGGCTCGAGACGGCCAACGTCCTATCCCTATTCAACGAAGAGGGCCGCAAAGCCGACGCAAAGGCCTTTGGGGCTCTCATGAAGCACCTCCGGGAATTCGACGAGTCGCACTCCACGGTCATCATGGTCCAGGTCGAGAATGAGAGTGGTCTGCTTGGAGACTCTAGAGATGGGTCCAACTTGGCCGAGAAAGCCTTTCATGAGCCCGTACCAAAGGACCTAGTGAACTTCCTTGCTTCGGACTGGGAGAACCTGCACCCGGACATAAAGGAGCATAATCTGACCCGATTCAAGCCCCGGTCTGGTGATTCGATAGCGGATGGGGGAGATTGGGAGACGGTCTTTGGATCGAGCCCCCGGACCGACGAGCTATTCATGGCATATCACTACGCACTCTACATCAACGAAGTTGCCGCGGCTGGAAAGGAACAATATCCCATTCCTCACTACACCAACCTATGGATGAACTACTCCGGAGAAGACTCGGATAATGACTTCCCAGTTGTCGTTGGCGGAGGCGGCATGCCGGGCGACTATCCTTCCGGGGGCGCTGTGAGCAATGTGATGGACGTGTGGATGCGGTTTGCACCAAGCCTGGATTTCATAGGGCCCGACGTTTATCTGAACAACTACGACAGGTCTTGTGCTAAGTACAGGCATCGGAATCAGCCGCTGTTCATCCCGGAACAGCGACGGGACGAGTACGGCGCACGTCGAATCTGGATCGCCTACGGATCTTATGCAGCAATGGGAGTCGCACCATTCGGTGTGGACACGGTGGACCCCGCGGATAGCCCCCTGACAAAGCACTATGGACTGCTCAAGTCTGTCTCTGCGATCGTGCTCGAGGCTCAGCGTCACCCGGATTCGTCTATCGGGTTCTGCTTTGACGAGTTACCGGACGGCGTGTCCGGCAGATCGTCTGACCCTGTCAAGAAGGTCTGGGGCGATTTCGAGCTCACGATCGATCGATGCTTCGTGTTCGGAAAGCCGGGGCCTGGTACTGGCATGGTAATCGACCGCGGTAACGGCAAGTTCCTACTGATCGGCTGGGGCTTCCAGGTCAGTGCGAAGGCAGTGTCTACGGATAGTACTTTCACTGGAATCCTGAAGTTTGAGGAGAAAGCCGTTGACGATGAGGAGACGGGCCGTCTGAGAACAGTCCGTGTTCTGAATGGAGACGAGACGCGGAGTGGAGAGTTTGCCATGATGCCCAACGAGGACCCTGACTATGGCGGGTTTCCCATCTCGGTCACTGTTCCAGCAAGGACTATGATTGCCGAGGTGACGTTCTACTCGATCTCTGATTAGACCTGTTGCTAGATGCCATCATTAGTCTCGAATGTAGTGTATCTACCCTGCTCAGCCACCGCTTGGGTCCGGGCCGAGAAACTGTCCATGTCAAGATCCATGCCTGATGTCACTGGTGCTAAGTCCTTATCTCCTAATGGCAAGGAGTACTCGATGAGGAACCGCAGCATCCAGCCGTCGAGCTTGTGCGTTCTGTAATCACTGGACAGGAGACAGAAGTTCTGGAATGTGACGAGTCGTTGGATCTAATAGAGGTTAGAATGCCTCAATAAGAACACGTGTCTCACATTGGCAAACTTACCATTGGTGCAGTATTCGGCCAATATCGCCTAAGCTCTAGGATAGCCTCGAAGTTCGCATTCAGCGCGTCGCGAGAATTTTGAAGGTCTTCGTTTTCGCTAAACAATAAGGTGTGGAGCAACACCGCCGACGAGACAACGGCCATATGGCCAACAGTGGGGTAAAGAACCTCGCAGTTCTCCTTTCCCCGAGCAAGCTTGAGGAGCTCACTGTATGACGAGGCATGTGACTTGCACTTGGCGCGGTAAATTTCAGTGAATGGCGATTGTGCTGCCGCGGGTTCCAAGAACCGGAAGTAGAGCAATGTTGCATAGTGGTGATAACCAAGGTGAAGTGCGACGAATGCTCCTCCGTGACCCGCCTGGATGTGACGATGGAGATTCTCTGGGTTCATCTTGACTTCGTAGGGAATGGCCGAGTCCCAACCGTCTAGTAGCGTTGAAAGAGAAGCCACTGTCGACTCGAGCTCCTCGGTGCCGACATTGCCATATACACTGCGGTGGTTTAACTCTTGTATGGGGCCGAACAGCCGGACCAAGGAGATCTTGTGTGCCCATAGACCAGGTTGCCACGGGTCTTTGAGTCTTGTTTCATCTGCTGTCAAGGACTCGAATACACTTTCATCCATGGGGAGATCCACAGCCAAGTCAGTATCGCGAATTTGGTGGGGCAGTCCGAGGCTGGAAGACGACCAACGGTCAGCCATGTATAGGGTCCACCATGCTCGACGTCTGATTTCGCAGTCCACCAATGTCGTCGCTGCTGGACAAGTGCCTGCTTCCATGATTTGTAACACATTGACCGCAATTCCTAGACGCTGTAAGTGGGTGCTTCAGTTGCAACAGCTTTAATTGAGTGATGACTCTTACGAAAGAACAAGGCCTCTGATGATGGGTTTAGGTGGGCAGCGTAGAGATTGCCAAGCAGTATGCATGTTTGGACATTCTCAATGCAGATGTTCTCCAGATCCGCAAGGAGCAGCTGCTTGGATTCTCCCATATAGTCATTCTCTGCAGCGCGTATCTGATCATCTTCGTCGAACCTCGCGGCCAGGCTACAGATGGCCAGAAGTAATGCCTTGTTGATGGAGCCATCCTGCACCTGGCTTCGTAATGTGGCCGGATGGAACAAGCTGTGGGGCCGGTTGTGCAGCTTAGAAAGGTAAAAGTCCACAAGTCGGATGGCGACGTTGAGAGCCACACCCGTTGCGGTGTACACGGGAAGAATCGCCTCCCCGGGACTCTCACTCCTCGGCAGCAGCGGAAATGGACGGGCCGGAGCAGCAGTGAAGGAGCTCGTGCACTTCAGGTTCTTGGCCTGGCACTGATCGCAGGCCTCTCCCACTTGGCCCCTCAGACGAGTGCACTTCCGTTTACTTTCCCGGCATCGGTGGCAAGCTTTCGCGGGTCGCATGTTATCGGACGGCCATGGGTATAGGCGCAAACGGGTAGAGCCTGCCGAGGCTCCTCTCTCGCGGTTACAAGGTTTGAGGGGATTGCGACAGGAAGGCTAAGGTCCTAAAGTGGGTTGGGCAACTAGCCACTGGATGACTAAGTAGGAAGCTACCTACCTAGGTACCTAGGTAGTTAGGGCCCCCAGGCACCCAAACACACATACTTATAAACTAGATTTTATATTAATTATATTATATAATCTTAATTAAAACTTTAATAATATATTTATATTAAAATAATAAAAATAGGATATAATAAATATTAATATTATAGAAAAATATAAATAACTTAAAGTTTTATTTAAAAATATTATATTAATAGAATACTATTAAATTATAGGCTTCTTAAAAAGCTAGTATCCACCTACCTAGCTTCTATAACTACCTACTTAATAATTTACTTAAACCTACTTAATATCTATTTTTCTTAATAACTCCCTTATATTTATAAATACTTTTTAAGTTAGTATTAAAAAACCCTATAGTATAATTTCCTTCTCTAATTTTTAATACTTTAAATATAAGCCCCTTTAGCACCCCTTTAATATACCTTTTAATATACCTTTTAATATACCTTTTAGTATATCTTTTAAACTATATATATTTAAGTATTAACTAAATATTTAGATACTAATTAAATATTAAAAAGCTAGAAGTCTAGAGTATTAAAGAGTTAGAAGGGGTACTAAAAGGCTAGAAAGAGTATAATCTTTACCTTTACCTTTTTAACCTTTAGCCTCCTAATATTTAATTAGTATCTAAATACTTAATTAATACCTAAATATATATAGTCTAAAAGGCCTAAAAAACATATTAAAAGGTGTATTAAAAGATATATAAAGGTGTACTAAAAGGGGTTTAAAAGGGGTTTATACCTTAAGTATTAAAAATTTAGAGAATCCTAGTTAGGTATATAGTTTTATATAGGCCCTCTATATAAAAAGTTGGTACTAAGTAGGTCTATAGAAATCACTAGGTAGATAGCTATAAAAGCTGGGTAGGTGGACGCTGGCTCTTCTTAAACTGAATATAAAAAATTATAATTTATATCTCCGTGAAAATGGATGGGACTGTTAATTTGATGGGCGCCGATCACAGCGCAGAGCCTCGAAACCAAGATCAGAGAGTGGTGCACACGCGCGCGCCCCATGCCCACATTCGCGCTTTTCCTATCACGACTATTTGTGTCCTGGTCTCTGGATATCAATTAGTCATTAAGAACAACAAGGTATTCAGCATGGGCCTTCGACCGTAAATGCTACCCTGAGTTGTTGGTTCCTGTGGCCCCATAGCAAATGCTGCCTCGGGAGTGGTTTGTTGGTTGCTAGGCCCTACATTGTTGCCACAGTACACGGTACTGTGTAGTATCGGTGCAGCCAAGCCTGGGTGCGTCTGACTGGCTGGCTAGAATGGACGTTGGCTCCCTCGATACTGCTTCCCCCGCCGCATGCTCCGGCTTCCGACAGTACTCAGCTTGTCTTGTTTCGCAATCATTGCCATCGGCGGACCCTGTGTTGACTTACATTTCTTTTGACCTTCTTTTTTTCATTCTGGGCCATCTTCTCTCTCTATCAATTTCACGATGTCTTCCCAGGAGTCAGTGTTGATAACGGGCTGCAGCGATGGGGGTCTTGGTGCGGCGTTGGCAGCCACCTTCCAGGAGCGAGGGTATCGTGTCTTCGCGACCTCTCGCAGCTTGAAATCCATGTCAAAAGTCTCAGGTCTAGCTGGGATCCACGTGCTTCAGCTTGATATCACTAGTGGGACGGACATACAAGCTGCAAAGACTGCAGTCAGTGAGGAAACAGGAGGGTCTCTGTCATATCTCATCAATTGCGCCGCCATCAACCACTTCATGCCGCTGCTTGACGAAAAGATTGAGGATGCGAAGAAGATCCATGACACTAACGTCTGGGGTCCGTTGGCTGTCACTCAGGCCTTTGCGCCTCTGTTGATTCAGGCCAAGGGATCTGTTGTCTTCATCACATCTCTCGCTGGGCACTTAAATACGCCCTACCAAGGTATGGTGGTCTCGGAACTGCTGACGTTTTAAGTACTATGGTTAACTTTGATTTTAGGCACATATGCTGCCTCCAAAATGTCCGAAGAGATTATGGCCGAGACTTTGAGACTTGAACTTGCGCCCTTTGGTGTAAAGGTTCTCTCAGTGGTGTCCGGGGCTCTCAAAACCATGGGCCAGACCCATTTTGATAGCTGGAAGTTGCCTGTCGACTCTCTTTACAAGCCTGTGGAGGAGACTATTCGGGATCGAGCTCGCGGCCAAGAGGGAGCACCTAGAATGGAACCCGAAGTCTATGCTAAGCGGGTGGTATCAGAGATCACAGCGAACCGCACGGGCAAGTTCTGGTACGGAGCGAGTGCGGGAGTCGTCAAGTTTTGCCTCTCTTGGCTGCCAACATGGCTAATGGTAATGATACCTGCTCCCTCCATCTTCCGCCATTCCCTACTACTACACTACTGCAGAGACGGCTACTGACCGTATATTAGGACAATGGTGTTCAAATGAAGACTGGTCTCGATGTTCTGGCTCAAGGAAAATCTAGCAAGTGAGCCCTAGCGTGAAATTGAGTGATGGCATAATGTCCATAATGTTTGCAAGTAGAAATTGTAATATACAGTAGTCAGTTCAAATTTTTTTTAAAAAAGGCATTGCAGCGTAACCTATTGGAAAGGGGAGTCAAAATTCCGTCTGTAGTTCATCAAATTCGTGATTGAGAAGGACTAGGAACAACACAGGCAGATGTTCATCGTCAAAACACAAAGAATTCAGTTTGCCAGGTTAAGTCAACTCCTGCAACACATTCTATTGTTACGGTGCATCATGAGCCGCGGGCCAGATTCCGCCATTAGATTCTCATTCCTTCCTCACTTCTCTTTCTTTGAACCATGATCCACTTCTCTGAGACCTCACCGAAATTAGGGGCAACAAGCAGATGTGTCGGCCCGGATCCGCAACCAATCCGTACACGGCAGGAAAGTGTTTGCATCGCTCGGGAACTCGGCAGGATCTGACCGCCAACCTTTCCCATGCTAATAACGACCAACACACACTCAGCCAAGACGTCCCAGGCACCCCAGCGTGTCCAGTCGGGATCTCCCTGTGGCGCATCCGAGTGGAGACCGGGGACTCGGACTCCTGTGTAGCTTCAGCCAAGCTGCGTTGGTCGGCCTCAGCCTCGCCTACTCAATCCATGATATGCCAGTTGGATGCAGTCGGGCTCAGCTAGCGCCAATGCTCCTGCACTTCGCCGCATTCAAGTTCAGAAATGAGGTCTCTCTTGAGCCGAACGAGGTTGTCTGGGCGTAGTTGGCGCTTATCCATGGGGGCGCCTGGCCCCAAGTGTCCTATCAAGGGGTTTGGAGGATCTGCAACTCACTTGATTGCGAGAGGGTCCTTTAATCATTGCAAGGGTCGACTGGCTCGCGATATCCTGTTTTGCAGCGTGATGGGTGGTGTTAAGATTGAGGTTTAAGTGGACGTACTGTGCACATTTCTTATCACCGTGGCGGCTGTTGGGAGCCCCCGACATCCCTTCATACAGTGGTGAGCGCTCAAGACCCAGCGCTCAGAAAGAACACAACCACATATGTCGAAAAGCATCGCATCCAGTTTTGACTGAAGGAACAAAAAAGATTTTATTTCAAACCGAGTGAAATACAAATAAATTCATGACATGCACCTCACTAGCTCTAAATACAGCTTTCTGGTCGCTAAATCCTCGATTATCCGGTTCTTCTGCCGCTGTTTCTTCTCCGGAAATGATCAAGCCCTGAGCTTAAAACCACCTGGAACAGCGGTTTGGAAAATGCCTTCAGGATCATACTTCTGACTTGCAGCCCTGAGTCTGGAAACACTTTCTTCCCCATACCCTGCCATCACATCATCCTTTGAAAAGCCGTAATTCGTGAATATATAACGATGCAGTAGGCCCTTCTCACGAGCAAGGTTCCTCAGCCCTGTTACAAGACTATCGACTTCTGCGAAGATATGGGCATCGTCCTTAGCTAGCTTCCAGACAGGATTTATAAGGACGACAAACAGAGGCCCATCAGATGGGGGGATGTTCATCATGTTTCCTCCAGCCTTCTGTGAATGCTCTAGAAGAGCCTTAGTAATAGGATGAAATCCAAAGGAGAAGATGAACCCCTCTGAATCCTTGACCTTATTTAGAGTT
Organism: Diaporthe batatas; assembly: GCF_019321695.1. Lineage (NCBI taxonomy): Eukaryota > Fungi > Ascomycota > Sordariomycetes > Diaporthales > Diaporthaceae > Diaporthe > Diaporthe batatas. The sequence continues at coordinate 1,736,969 of NW_025408555.1, read as the reverse complement.
TCTTGCCATTTCTGGTAGAATTCCTCCATTAGGGGGATATCAGGCTTGATTGTAATAGAAGCCCAATACTGCCTAAAGTAGTGTTAGTCATGTCTGTCTGGAACTTTCAAAAGGGGCGGGGGTACGAACCTGAGCCCGTCACTAGAAAACTTTGACAGCTCATTACAGAAGCCAAGATGCGTTGATGTACGTATTGTACTCATCTGCTGAATTTGTGGTTCCATTGAAGTAAACCGCTGAAGGGAAGGAGGATTCTCTATACCTCCTACGTGGTACATCACACAGGTAACCGCCTGGTGACCGAACCCATAACCTGCACTAGCCATAATGTGCGCATCTTGGTCCTCATCCGAGGCAAATTCGCAAGCACGGCGGACAAGCTGGGGAAATGTTTCGGGCATATAGTACATAACACCACCCCAAATACTGCTATCCTTGAAGGTACGCAGTTTGAGAGATGTGATAATGCCAAAGTTGTTTAGACCACCCCGAAGGGCTAGCCAGAGATCCGTGTTGGAATTCGCACTCGCCCGGACGACTTCGCCAGATGCAAGCACAGTCTCGAACTCCAACACAGAATCACAAGCGAAGCCAGTTCTTCCAGAGAACATGGAGAGGCCACCTGTATTCGGTTAGCTTCAACATCTGACATACATTATCATTTTGTAAATGCTTACCGCCAAGAAGTAGTCCTATGACACCAACACGCCCCACACGACCGCCCGCCGTAGTCAACCCGTGCTTTTCTAGTTCGGTATACACAGTCTCCCACGTCTCTCCGGCAGCTACCTCGACAGCATCATCTGCGACATTGAGGTTGATACCTTTGAGGCCTCTCATATCGATGGTAACCCCACTCTGAATGTTGGCACTGCCAGCAAACGGCGTGTGGCCCGAGCCACGAATGGCCATCTGACAGGTTCCATTGAGAAGGTATGGACGGAGTTTACGAACCAACTCCTGGACCTGCTGAACGGTGGTTGGTTTGGCGATGAAGGACGGCGTGATCTCATTTTCGAAGGCACTGAAGTAGGAACCATTGTCTTTCTCAAATTCAGCGTTGCCGGGGCGTAAGATGGCTGACTCGGCGATAGCTCCAGCCAAAGCAGTGAAAATCTGGGAGTCCGACATGTTGTACAGAGCAATGATCGAGCTTATTTGTAGAGCCACAACTCGGAGATCATCTGAGAATGTTAAACGCAGAGTGATAATGAGAACACTGGACAGCTGATGAACCTTGGAACAGAGCGCGAGCAGCAATCTCGACCTGCGGGATGGTGAGGATGGCGGAAACCGGCTCAGCGTTTGCTGTTGGTTGCAATGGCACCTCTGCGCCGACCAACATGTGCATGGTAAGGTGGGGCAATATGTAACGGTGTGTTTGAGTTGTTTTCAATTCTAAATCCGCGCTACCGTGTGCCAAGAGAGCAGTGTGGCACGGAGGCTGCGTAGTGTATACAATCTTATCTCAAATGTTTAGATACCCTTAGCTAGACCTATAGCCTAGCCGTTACTTATATAATATACAAATATAGACTCCTTATCTATTCTAAATAAAGAGTCTATATATATAAATTAACTATACTATTAAATACCCTAACATTAAGGTAAAGATATATATAACTTAATATAAACTTTTTATCTATTTTAAGTAAGGACTTTATATTTTATAATAATTTTATAACTAAATTAATTATTAAATAATATTTAAATATAAGTAAAGAATATTTAAAACTAAAATATAGAAAATTTAGAATAAAGGGATAAATTTATATAGAAAATAAATTTATACTTAAAAGTTATTTTTAATTATATTACTATTAATATATTTAAGTTTTTAAATTAATTATTTAAGTTATAATTTTAAATAAGGTTTCTTAAATATTATTTTTAAATAAATTAAAATAATAATTATAATTTTAAATATATTTATTTAAAATTTAAATAGAGAAATAATTAATATATTATTAATTATTTATAGTTAAAAACTATATAATATTATTTATAAAATCTTTTATAATTTTAAATTATTAAAAATAAATAATAAAATATATTAATTAACTATTTTTATTATAAAATATATAATTATTAAATAATATAAGTTTATAATTAAAGTTTTATTTTATAGATTTTTAAAGAAGTTTTAATAAAATTATATTTAATAAGATTATAATTATAATTAAAAATATAATTAATTATTTTTAACTTAATATAATTAAATTAAAGTTATAATTATATTATTAAAGGTAAAATATAATATTAATTATTATTATTAAATATAATAAAAGTATACCTTAATATATATTTATAAGATTATAAAATAAAATTATAATTTATTTTATACCTTATTAAACTTAAAAGAATAGATTAAGAATATTATATTTAATATAGTTAGTTTATACTCTATTTAAATTAATATAGATTTATATTTAAAAATATATATAATTATTCTTTATACTATAAACTCTACCTATTATTAATAAAAAGTTTACTATTTTAAATATTATTTATATTTAAATAAAATTTAACTATATAAAAAATTAACTATAAATATTATATTTATATTATAATAAATTCTAAATAAATATTAAATACTTACTTTATAAAGCTTTATTATAATTTATTATTTAATAATATAATTAATATTATAATTATTAATAAAATCTATATAATTATTATATAAAGAAAAAGTTTTAACTTATTTTTCCTTTATTTATTAAATTAAACTATTAATATTATAATTAATACCTTTATTTATATATATAATTATATTTAATTAAATTAATTAAAACTATATATTTAAATATATAGAGTTAAATATTAATAATATTAAAATAATCTATATTTTAATTAATTAATTTAAATTATTAATTATTATATAACCTTTCTTTTATAAATATTTATTTAACTTTATATATTTATATTTCTTATTTAATAATATAAATCCTATTAATTCTATAACTATAATTAAGGTTTTTATTTATATTAATAATAAGAATTTACTCCTTTAAGCTTAAACTTTTCTAATTAAATACCTTAAAGAAAATATAGCTTTTAAAATAAATAAGTTATAAACTTTATAAAGTAGTTTAATATAAATATTTAAAAGTTAAACTAAAATTTAATATTTAAAGAGTATAAAAGTTATATTTTAAATACTATATTATATTATTAACTATATTATTTAATATTAAACTTAATATTAATAATATTAGAATTATTATATAATTTAATTTATTATAAGATTCTAATATTTTAAATTTATAATAATATAATAAATATAATATAAGGAAGATATTTAAATAAAAATAGTTTATAATCTTTATTTTTATTATTAGTTTAACTATTTAAGTATAAATAGAATATAGCCTTAATTATTAATAGAACTTCTACTTTTAAAGCCTATTTAAAGGTTAAGTATTTATTAATTTATATAATCTAACTATCTTTATAAAATAATATTTTTAAAAATAGTATAATTATTAAATAGGTAAGCTATAAAATAAATAATATAAAAATTAATGTTAATATAACTTTAAAATTAATAATATATTTAAAAGTTATAAATATTTTAAATTAAATAAAGAATAAATAAAATAAAGTTATACTATTATAAGATATATAGAATATTTAATTTAAAAGTAATTACTATTTAAAACTAATAAGTAAAAAAGTTAGACTTAAAGTATAAAGTATTTTTAAATATTAAATACTTTTAAGTTTATATTATAAATTATTTTAAAACCTAGTAATATAAATCTTAAATATAAAAGACTTATAAACTTAAAATTTTATTATAATAATAAAATATATTAAAATAATAATATAATACTTAAAATACTATTATTTAATCTTTATATATCTTTAATAATAAAAGCTATATATAAATACTTTAAATAGTATTACCTTAAGTTACTTTTAATATAATATATTAAAAACCTAATATTCTATATTAATATTAATTTATTACTTTATACTTACTAATAGAATATTTATAAAAATAAAATTTAATATATAATTAATTACTTATATTATAAGATTAAAAATAAAAAGAATAGTTTAAATAGATTATACTAAATATAAATAACTTTAAATAGTTTATAAAAAGAGTTTAAACTTTAAAGAGTAGAAATTCCTTAATAAAAAAGTAATAAACTATTTAGTTTATTATAAAATTAAATACTAATAGTTTAAAAAAGGCTAATATTATTTAAAAGAATAAATTAAAAAGGGTAGGTTAAAGAAGTATTATATAATAAAGAAACTAGCTAAAAATAGTCCTAATAAGTAGTTAATATAAATAAATAAATAATATTTAAATAAAACTTAATTATTAATTTAATTAAAAGTCTTACTCTAAATAATATAAACTCCCTACTTTAATATAATAAGAAGTTTATACTACCTAATACTACACCTAAAATATTAAAAGTACTACTTATAAGTATAATATTTTTAAAATAATTACTAATAATAATAATAGTAATAATAATAATAATAATAATAATAATAATAACTATAATAATACTAATATATCTATATAGTATTTCCTTTTATATTTTATTTTATAAACTTAAAACTAATATTTTTAAATAATATCTAATAACTTTAAAGTTATAAAAGAATAATAATAAAGGAAATAATAAAGTAAATAATAATAGTTTTAATATATAACTCTTTTATAATATATAATATTAAAATTAATTAATAAACTCCTTATTTATTCCTAATAAAAGTTTATTAATTAAATTAAAAATATATATTATATTAATCTTCTTATTTTTATTAACCTTTATTAATTTAGTTTATAATATTTATATAAGATTATATTAAAATATATATTTTTATTATTAAAAATATGACTTTATAATAAAGTTAAATAATTAATAAGTTAAGAAACTATTAGATCTACTAATAATTAATATACTTATTAATAATAACTATTACTATATAAAGAGTATAACTTTTATATTAAATAATACCTTTAATATATTACTTATTAATAAAAATCTAATTATAACCCTTACTTAAATTACTAATAATATATTTAACCTAATATATAATAAATATTAATTCTAATATAATCTTTAATAAAGTTATATAAAGACTTTAATTATTAAAAACTATCTTTTAATAATAAAAGTATTTATATAAACTATATATATAATAATTAAAATAAAATCTATTCCTTTTATAATGTATTATAGTTTATCTAATTTATTTAACCTCCTATTTTAAATTAAAAATATTTAATATAAAGGGAAATAAAAAAGGGTAATATAGTTATAAGTATTAATAATAAATTTATTAAGTTAATACTATTTTTAACTCTTTTGTTAATTTTAATAATTTACTACCTTTAAATAATAAAGGTTAGAAACTTTTATTAAATATAAATAATAAAAAGTTATAAATATAAATAAAAATAAAAGTTACTTAAATTTAATATTTAAATATTTAAAAGGGGAAGAGGAGTTCTCTTTTTTTTCTTTAAGGAAGTAAGTAGAACTTAATAAGTAGGCTACTTATCTTATTAAGCGCTATAATCTTTAATATATAGAAGTATTTATAAAAGTATTTATTAAAGTATCTTAAAGCTATTAACTAGTTATATAGAATTATTATTTTTATTATTAAATAAAGCTTTAAATATATATATAAAATAAATAAAGTAACTTATTTTATTTATATTATTAATAAATTATTACTTTATAAAGTTAAATAAAAAAGAAAATATTAAATTAATAAATAGGCTACCTTCCTTCTTAAATAAGAATTAAGGCTTTATATTTTAATCTTTATATACTTATATATTATTTTATTATTTTAATATTAAAAGTTAGAGTATTAAATATTATATATAAATAGTTTAACTTTATTAAATAATAATAACTACTTAAAAGAGAATTTAATTAGAACCTTATTAAGTAATTATAGTTATTATAATATCTAATTTATTAAATATATAAAAACTATATAGGATACTTTAAAACTATATTACTAATAAAAAATAATTAAATATTTATATTAAAACTATTATTAAAAAAGTTAAAATAAAGTTTAATTACTATTAAAAATAAGAAACTTATCCTTATTATAACTATACTACTTATATCCTAAATAGATACTTAATATCTATATAAAAATAAAAAAATAAAATTAGTTTTTCTTTTAATATTATTCTAACTTATAACTTTTAAGTTATAAGCTTAAATAGTTAAAGATTATAATAAATTTTTAAGATTTATTATCTCCTATTATACCTACTATATTATAATAAATATCTTTAATAAATTATATAACTATTTACTTTATTAACTAACATTATATAGTTATTTAATCCAGTCCTTTATCTCTATTTTAATATAGTCTATTAATCTAAATAACCTATTAAAGTAAAGGGTAATAAGTAAATATAAAATCTTAAATTAAATAAAAATAAATTAAATAGTTAAATAATATAATAGTAATATATCTTATATAAAGAGTTTAACCTCTAATTTATTTATTATTTCTATTTTATAAATAAAAATACTTATAAGATAAAATTTAAAATTATATTAAGGAGTTCTAAATTTAACTTTTAATTTAACTAAACTTACTTTTTTCTTTTTTAAAAGGTAAACTATCTATTTAGATTTAATAAAGAGTTTATAACTTATATTAACTATATTTTATACCCTCTCTATTTTAATATAGTTAATAATTTTAAATAATAAACTCCTTATTTAATTTTAATAAAAGTCTACACTTTAATTTATTAAAGGTTTTATAATATAGAAAACTACTCTATTTATCTACTATTAAATTATATATATAAACATCTTATATATTATTATAATCTACTATATATAAATAGTTACTATTACTAATAATATTTAAAAGCTCTCCTTATTTAATCCTTCTCTTTAAAAATAAATACTCTTAATATAACATTATTTAACTCTAACTCTAAGTATATCTCATTCTATTTATTTAACTAATTAAGTAATATCTCTTATCCTTTTAACTATATATCTAAAAAGTTAAACCCTTTATAATTTAATACTTACTTAAATATACTATTAAAAATAACTTCTAACTATATTAAAGGATATTATTCATTAAGTTACCTAATATATAAGCCTCTTTATAATACTAATTAAAAATTATTTAATAACCCTTTAAATAACTACTACCTATAAACTATACTATATAAATTAAGTAAAAGTTAACTAAATATTATATATTAAGTTTTATTATACTTAATATTATTAATATAATTATAATTAATATACTTACTAACTTAATTAATAAGCTTAAACCTATACCTAATAGTAATATACTTAACTATACTAACCTTAAAAATATTATTTTAAACTTACTACTTAAATATAACCTCTTTATTTAAAAGCTATATTATATTAAATATTTCTAACTTATAATTATATAACTTACCTTTTAAAAGAATATTAATAATTAGATTATAATATTATAAATTAATTTATAATTACTTTATTAATTTACTTTATTAAAAATTAATAATATCTTAATATATTATATATATTAATACTAATTATAAAATTTAATATTAATAATATTTTTATCTTTATAATTACTAATCTACCATTTTATATTAAAATTAAACTTTAAATTTTACTTAAAATTTTATTTAAAATAATATTAAAAATATTGTTTATAACCTTATAAAACTTATAATAATTAAATTTAAATTTATTCTTTTAATTATTAGGCTATATATAAATAGATTATAAATAATTAAAGTAATAAACTAAATATTTAAGTTATAGTAAAAGAGTAATATAACTTTATAATATTTAATATTCTTTTATTAATAAATTTAATTTAAATTAAAATTTAAATATTATAATAGTTTTAAAAGAGTAATTTAATATAGTTAAACTTAATATAAAAACTAATAAAAAAGCCTCTATTTATTAATATTTTTATATATATTTTATAATTTTTATTAATTATTTCTAATATAATATATATAGTTAGTAGTTTTATAATTATTATAAATTAAAAAGATATATTCTATAAAAAACTTATTATTTAAGTATAGCTATTTTTTAAATAATTTATTATAAATATTATATATACTTAATATCTTACTTTTATTTTTATAGATTACTCCTATTTAAAGGAATTATATATAGTAGAAGTATTGAGTTAGTAAGGGCCTCTATACCCACAGACACCCTATATAAAAATTACCCACCTACCCCTCTTTTAGGTAGTTAGGGATATAGATTATATTTACTTATTCATTTATTTTAACCTTCCCTCTTTCTTATATTATAATATTATATTTATATACTCTTTATTTAATATAATATTTTTATTTTATTTAATTTTATTAATAATTTTAAAAACTTATAAAATTTTATTATAATATATAAGGACTTTAACCTTTAATAATATTCTATTTTATTTAAATTTAATATTTATTTATTTACTTATTAACTTTAATTTTATTTTTATTATTTTCTTTATTACTTTATTCTTTTATTATACTTTTAAAATTTATTAAACTCTTTTATTACTCTTTTATTATCTTCTTATATATTTTATTTAATTAATTATTTTTTTAAAGTTATTTTAATTAGAATTTAGTATATTAGCTTTATAGAAGAAGTATTAATTTATAGGATTATTAGGATTAAGGAATTAAATAAGAAAGAGGGAGTTATATTATTATAACTTACTTAATAATATATTTATATATATATATATTAGAGTTTTATAATTATATTTATAATTTAATTTTATATAATAAATATAGTTTATATAAGTTTTACTTATTATTATAGAATAAAATATAATAGAAAAAAGTAATTAATATAAAATAGAATTACTTTATTATATTTATTTTTATAAATATAAATAGTTAATGTATAATAATAGGTATAGTAAGAGTAAAGAGTTATATTTTAATAACTTTATAATATAATTAATAGTAATTAATATTATTATAAATAAATAAATATTTATTAAAAGTACTTTTAAAAGTAGAATCTAATATAATATATAAGGATATTTTATATAAGTTAATTAATATAAAGAGTAATAAATTTATTAATATTATAAGAAATATTATTTATTAATTTAAATAGTTTATTAATATTATTTAACTTTTAAATATAATAAAAGTAAATTTTCTATTTATATTTATAATATAAATAGAGATAACTTAATTTATAATTTATTAATTAATTATTTAAATATTTATATTATTTTTAATAAATAACTCTCTTTATAAATTAAGTATACTTAATATTAATATTAAGCCTAATTAATTATTAAAAGCTTAAATAAATAACCTTATATTTAGTTTATTTATTAGTATTATTAAAAGATATAATAAAGGGTTTATAAGAATAAAGTTATAAAGTTAGAATTATTATTATAAAGAAAAAAGGAAAAGAGTTAAAAGTTATATAGAAAGAGAGAAGAGTTTAAGTAATAATTAGAAGTAATAAAAGCTATAAAGGAAAAACTAATAATTTATTTAACTTTATTAATTATTTAAATAGGTAATTATTTAAAATAAGTTAATAATAATTCTAATTACTTATAAGTTAGTAATTTAAAATATAACTTTTAACTTAATATAATTAACTTTAACTTTTTCCTTTTAATAACTACTTTATAAAGGAGGCTATAAGAAGTCTTTTAATAACTATTAATAATAAGATTTAAGTAACTTTTTCCTTTAAATATTAAGTAAGAAAAAGTTATTTACTTTTATTACTATTAAATATATTTAACTTTAGTTATTATAATAAAAGCTTTAGTTATTTATAACTTTTTTATTAATAATTTTTATAATACTTTTCTTCTTTTTAATTAATTATATAGTATTCCTTAAGGTTATAGGTTCCTTTTATATATAAAACTCTTTTTATTATTTAAATTTATTTACTTTATTATTTAATATATTATTATTAAATAGATTTTTAACCTTTTATTAAATTATATATTAATTTAAAATTACTTTAATATAATATTTTTAGAAAAATAGTAAAATAGGATAATTTATATATTCTTTTATATTTATTTAAGTAATAATAAAATTTTAAAAAGATTTAAATATTATATAATTAATTTAATAAAGTTTTATATTTAATTAAATTTATTAAAGAATATTTTTCCTTTTATATAAATATAACCTTAAAGCCTTAAATAAAATATATTATTAATTACTTCTTTCCTAACCTATTAATAAGAAATAGATATAAGAATAAAATTTATAATATCTATTTAATAAAATACCTTATACTTTTCTATAAATTAAAGGATTTATTTTAAATAATTAAAACTAATTAGTATTTATATTTAGATTAGAATAGATTTTTTAATTAATATTTATAAAATATAATTTATATTATTAATATTATAATTAAACTTATTAATAAAGAAAAGATATAATAATTAAGAATATAATATTTAACTTAAAGAATAAGTAGCTAATTACCTTTATTACTTATATAGCTATTAATAAGTATTATATATTTTATTAGATTAATTATAAATTTAAAAAGATTTTTATAATTAATTTAAACTATAAAATTATAAAAGCTTTTTAATAATTATTATATATAGTTAAATAACTCTATTTATATATACTTAAATAGAGGGATTATAAGGTACCTACCTTTAATATAATATATTTATTAAATACTATATAATTTTAAAAGTATTTAATAGTAGCTTTATATTATTAATAACTTCTAAATACTTTTCTTTAAGAATTAAGAAATTATTTTATTTAGAGACTTTTATAAATATATAGATTAAATAAAAGCCTTTTATTTATAATAAACTTTATTTAAAATATAAAAATAAAAGATATAATAAAAGATATAATAATTATAACTATTTAAATAGAACTTAAAAGTAAAGATTATTAACTTTATTAATTTAAAAACTATAAGTCTTTAAATAAAATAAATATTATAAAAAGGATAATATTTTTAAAATAAAAATTATTTTTATATCTAATTATAAACTAATTTTTAATTTAATTTATTTATTTTTAAATTCTTTATTAAAAATAAAGTTAATCTATTTAACTATAAAGAATATTTAATTTTAGTTATAGTTATATATTATTTTATAATTAGTTAATAACTTAAATTTTATTAAGGAATTTAGAGTGCTATTAAAATTTTAATTTATATAATTATTAGATCTATTAGTTTATATTTTATTTTAGAATAAATTCCTTTAAGAACTCTACTATTAAATATATCTATATAGAGCTTTATAATAAAAGTAAAGAGATTGATATTTTTGGGTATTATTTATATATGTAAAAGTGTTTCTAGATTAGATAACTCTATAGAAAGCTATATATAGAAAATAAATACTTACTATATATTTTTAAAATATAAAGTATTATCCTTTTATTATTAATAATAATAATAATAATTAATTTATATAGTTTTTATAGTCTTTAAGCTAATTAATATTATTTTTATTATAATAATTAATATTAATTTATTATTAACTTAATTACTTTATTAATTATTTTTTTAATTATAAGGGTTATAAATACTATTTTTATTTAAATATTTTAATTTTATTTATAATTAAAATAAAAGTATAATATTTATTAATAAATAAATTATAATATTAACTTTTAAAGATAGACTATATAAAAGTTAAAAGATTAAAATATAAAATATAGTTTAAAGAATTAAATAGAAACTTATAAAAATAATAATATATTTTATAGCTTTTAATATATTAATTTTATTTTTAAGACTTAACTTTATTTATTTTTTATACTTATATTATAATATTTTTAATACTCTTTTAATATTCTTTATTTATATAAATATTAAATTTATATTATTACTTATATATTTAAATATATATATACTAATAGAGATATAAGTTAGTAAGGGCCTTTATATCTATAAATATCCTATATAAAAATTACCTATCTACCCCTTTTTTAAATAGTTAAAAGAATTTAATTTTTCTTTATTTCTCTTTTAAATATATCTAAATTAAAAGATTTTTACTATCTCCCTTTACTCTATGTAGGTACTTCCTTAAGCTTATAATTAGGTACTTAACTAGCCTACTTGCGCTCTAATTTAGTATATATTTATATAGTTAATAATAAAGAGTCTTAATATTAAATTCTTTTTCTTTTATTTAAAGAGTCTATAAATAGAGTTTAAAATAAATTATATTAATATTTAATTAAAACTAGCTAAGTATTATAAAAAGTATTACTAGATTATAACTATAATAAACTTATATTATAAATTAAAATCTATTTATTAAATATAACTACCCTACTATTTAAATATATTAAAATAAATAGTAGTTATAAAATTAATAAAATAGTTTTATTTACTACTTATAAGGTTTTATACCTATTAAAATAATTAAAGTTATTATATTAGATAATTATCTTTAAATTATATATATAATATTAAAGGTTATATTTAATTATTTTTAAATATAATTTAATACCTTATATATAGTTTAATATAAAGAATAAATATTAAAACTTAAAGATATTTATAACTAAATATTTATTTATAGTAAATATTATATTTAAATATAATAGACTTTCTACTTAATATAAGTAGAGAGGCTATAGTATACTAAAAGTATATTCTACTTTATTTATAATTTAATATTACTTTTAATATAAAATAAAAGAATAGATACTTATATTTATATTAATTAATTAGGCCTTTAAAATAGTAGATTTTCTATTAATATAAAGTAAAATCTATATAAAAGAAATTTATTAATAAAAGTATTTATAATCTAAATATTTATACTATTTAAAAGAAGATATACTTTTACTATCTTTTAAATAAATAAATTATTTTTATATATAAAGCTATATATTAAATAAAAATAATTATAACTATTTATATCTTTTTTTATTAATAGCTAAATTTTAAATAGTTTAATATTTAATTTATTAATTTTAAAGGAGTTATAATATAAAGATTATAAGTATTAATATATTCTCCTTAAGTTAATTTATATATAGTTAATATTATATTATAAATAGTTAGTATTAATAACTAATTTAAGTAACTATATTATATCTTTATATATTTAAAGGAGTTAATTATTTTTAAATAGATTAAACTTTAAGAATAGACCTTCTCTTTTAAAGTAGCTATTTCTTTCCTTATAATTATAATAAAATTATTAATTATATTAACTTTAAGTTTATAAATAGTAATACTTAATATTATAAAGGAATTATAAATAACTAAATTACTTAATATATTAATTAGGATATATTTTTAAGTTAAGATATATACTTATTTAATAAAAAAGCTATAGAGGTTATATATTTAATTATTATTTTCCTTTTATATTTATATATATTTTAATATAGCCTCTTTTAAAGCTCCTTATTTATATAATAATATTATTAGAGATATCTTTATAAAACTATATATTTTTTTATTATTCTTTTATTACTATTAAAGTTGCTTTTAGTGGAACTTAGTAGGTAGTTACTTTTATAGTGAAGTTAAGTTTAAAATTAAGTTATATAATATCTTTATTATTAATTTTATAGCCCTTATAACCTTATTTTATTATTTAATTTAATGTTATAAGATTTAATATATTTATAGGAAGATTTAATAATTTAAATATATTATTATATAGTTAATTAGGTTAAAAGGATATTATTAATTATTATTAGTTAATACTAAATATTATATTTACTAGGCTATTAAGGTGATTATTAAAAGGTAAACTAGCTATAGTTTTTAATATATAAGGTTATATATATAGTAAAAATAGTATTAAAATAATTACTATAATTTAATAATTTTAGAAATAATAATATTTATAAGTAGATAATAGTAATAGTAGCCTTATAAATAAATTAAGATTTAATTTAATAGATTTTTATTTTTTTCTTTTACTTATAATTATATTTTAATTATAAATTTTTATTACCTATTTTTTATTTTTTACTTTTTCATTATATTTATATAAGGCTTAATAGTTATTAATATTTTTAAATATAGATTTTTTATTTAGAATAGGTGGAGAGTTTGTGGCTAAAGGTATGGGCTTAAGGAGGTCTATATGTTAGAGATAAATACAATTGATGCATGTTGGTTCATGCTCGGTTTAACGGCTACCACCATCCCTGACTATTAGTGCACTGTGCCGCAAAGTCCATGACCCCGGCATGAAGTAGGGTAAAACTACAGCGCGTAAGCAACCCAAAGCTTTGCCTGTCCTCGAGAGCGTGATTGGTCGGGTTAGCTGTACCCAGCTTCTCTGCTTCGAGTACTTTCGAGAAAACAGTGGGTGCTCTCCAGGATTCTTGTAAATTTGTAGAACGGATATTCGCAGGGCAAAAACCAGATAGTATAGGGTAAAAACCGAATAGTACAAGGTAACTTTTTTATAAAAATAAAACTTTATATTATAACTTTAAAATAGATTTAATCCTAAGTAATAAAAAAATACCTTATAATATAATAGAATAAATAAGCTATTTAAAGGTATTGTTTTTAAGATTTTAACTTTAATATTTATATAATTATATACTATTATAAAAATAAATATTATTTTATTAAAATTAAGTTTAAAAATATTAATATAGTTTATAATAAGTCTATTCTTAATATATAATATTAATTAAATAATAATAAACAGTAAAAGATTTTTAAAAAGTTAATATTTATAAATATTACTTATAAAATTAAAAAAAAAATAAAAAGTTGCCTTGTACCATCCGTTTTTTCCCCTGCGAATATCCGTTCTTATTTGTAGACGACAGCCAAATTAGGAGGAAAGGTACTACTAACTAACTTTATACACTTGCAAGGAAAACTTCGGGATGCTTGTGCGCTGTACGTTGCGATACAACTGGCCTGTTCAAATGGGGAAACCTTTCCACCCAGTAACTGGACTTCACTAATGCACACGTTAAATTTGAGCGATGAGCGTGACCTCTGTTAAGCAAGGAGCTTCGTACCGGTCTGGGATGATTCTTCCTTCAGAGTGGCAGCTTTACATTGCGGAGCTACGAGCATCCGGCCATCTCCAGTATCCTGTTCACGATAGTACCAGCAAAATGATTCAACTACATGTGTAAGCGCCGCGCCCGAGGCACTTCATCGCCAGAACCTTGTCACTTCCTTGCAAAAGCGTTCTGAATGTATTTTTAGATCGATCGACAGGACATTGGAAATTGCAACGCCGCTGCTGGCCCCTGTGACGAGATAAGTGAGCATCAAGAACGATTGGTCTCGAGATTATGCCCTCCCTACTCAGTTGTTGCCTTCCCATATCATTGCCGAGAACTGGTGCCGGTGCGCGGACCTTTCATCAATTTTCCCTCCTGCTGCTCACCACGCGACTATGGGACTTCGACACCTCTGCTTCGTAGCCGACATGGTGGCGCAAGATGCTCGTTTTGTTTTGCTAGGTTTTTCTGCTCTCCTGCTTCTCCTTTGGAGATTCGCTAGATTCTCAATCATTCCATGGCTATTCCCGTCCGATCGGTAAGAATATCCCTACTGGATTCCTGTCACTGGTACCCATGCTGTGCCCAAACCCGGGCATGAGGCAAAGTGGCCAAGCTCTTGACGTCTGACACTCGACAGGTCATCTCAACTCCTTTTTCAAGAACTCAAGCAAGCTCTTGTCTGAAGCGAGGTATTTCCCTTGTACCGCAAACAAGATCCCTCATCGTGGCTGACGATATAGCATACTTCGGAGACTCGCGGGAGCCATTCGCCCTAATTGTAGCGGGGATGAAGTGTTATGTCCTCACGAAGCCACAAGATGTCACGTCGACGTACTGGATCGAAAATGGATCTCTGTCGTATGACATCTTCGCAATTGAAGTGATGGGGATGGTGGGAGTCACTGAAGAGGGCGTTCTCAAAGCGTTTCAAACCGAGCATCTGGCTCCAGATGGCACCACCATTGTGCGTTCGAAGCATCTGGTGAGGCTTTGCAGGGATTACCAACTACAGCAGCTCACGCCCGGGTCAGGACTGGACGGCTTGGTTCGCCCTGCCCTAGAGCGATTGAAGCACTCGATGATCCCTCAATCTATACTGGCTCGAGGTGAAAGATGGTGTGCGACTGCTTCGCACAGCACGAAAGGAGCAGTCCAAGTTTCATTGTATCAATGGGTCTCTGACGTATTCATCGAAGTACAAATGCATACTTAGGGCGCCTTCTAGAGGAAATTGAGGCTGACCTCACGAAGACTTTCATGGCCTTCGAAGGTCGGTCGTGGCAGGCAATGTATCAGTATCCAAGATACCTGAGTGGAGACATGACACATGCCAAAGAGAAGTTACAGGACGCTATGGCAAAGTATTTTGCCGCGTCTAGAAAGGAAAGGTCGGACCAGTCCTGGTTTCATATTCAAGATTGAAGAACAAATAAACCGACTTAGAATCTCAACAGACGACGGGGCTGTTTTCTTTTCCAACTATGTTGGAGGTGAAGAGCATTGTCTTATATCCTTTCAGCCCCCAAATACAAGTGCCATCGCTGGTATCATCTAGTATCAACGGGAATACTCGGAAAGCTCCTTTCTGGATCCTTTCATATCTGATGTTCAACCCAGATCTCTTCGCGGCTGTCAGAGCTGAGACTGTATCGCTTGTCGATGGTGATAGTCTTGATGTAGCTCGCATGATTAACACGGAGACTTGTCCACTGTTGAACAGTATCTGGGACGAAGTCATCCGCTTGACTGCGTTCGCTGCATCAATCCGCTTTCTGACGTGTGACCTGGAGATCGGAGGGAAGATTCTACGCAAAGGCAATCGTCTCATGATACCGCAACGGCAGCTTCACTTCGACACCGAAGACTTTGGCCAAGACGCCTCGGAATTCAATCCCCATCGATTCCTCAAGCAGTCTGGGCTCAGGCGACACCAGAGTCTGCGCCCATTCGGGGGCGGCGCTACCATGTGTCCGGGTCGGAACCTGGCGAAGCAGACATCACTAGCCTTTGTTGTCATAGCGGTACACACATTTGAGATTGTTCTCGACCCACCGTGTCAGAACTTTCCCACCCCTTCGGAGGGCAAGCCGTCAATCGGGTTAGTTGATATCATGGAGGATACTGACTTGACGGTACGGCTAATAACTCGACACAAATCGAGCTTGTAAGCACTTAAATAGTATCCCAGTGGCTGAAGATAGCGCCCTAGAGATAGGTTGCATAAAGAAATACCTCCTCCATTAAAACTTTAAATTATAGTAAATCAAGAGAATCCCTTTCCTAGGTCTTCCCTTCACTGAGCTTAGAAGAGGACAAAATACACCTGAATTAAGTATAAACAGGCTACGAGCAAATTCCCGTGCTTATGACTGATGTCTCGGCAGGATTGCGTTAGTAACGAAATGCCGTCCATGGTGGGTGGCACGGACGGTGTAGGAAGCAAGCCAAATTCGATTTCTCGAGCTATGTCGATAAGTTCACTGACACTGCAGACTTTCTGACTGATGTGGACGTGCGGATACTTTTCAGCTACTCGTTCCTGAATTGATGTTGCCTACAGCCCGTTACATCGGAGAACACAGCTTCTATATTGTTATAGCAACATAATTAATGTATGTGACCATATCACCCTGAGAAGTAACGCAGTACATAATCAATACATGAGTCACCTCGGCCGGTTAGAAAGTGCAATGAACATCGTCTATCCTCCATCTTAAGGACCTGTACACAGGTAAGCATATGGATGGTGGAACTGGAGCAGGTCAAGAGTATGTAATGGATGTCACGACGCGCCACTCGTGTCAGCAAACCACCCATAAGTGTCCTAGCACACATGATGTGAAGAATGTCGACTATGCCCCACTATTTGCAGGTACTGACCGTCTGTTCCCGCGCAGGCACTCTGCCGCTTGCCATGAGAAGCCTTAAACAACACTGGTTTACAATCTTTATAGGGAGGATGCCAGCTCCTAGATTATTTTACATACCTTGTGTTTAATTACACCGGGCTTCTTTAGTGTAATAATATACTTATTACTCTTAATTATATTTTTAAGTAAGACGAATATTATAATTAAAATATAATATATAAAGTTAAGGTTTTAAAATTATTAATAATTTAATATTAATACTCTTAATTATATATTTATATAATATAATTAAGCTTTAAAATTAAAATATTAACTTAAAATATAATATTAATTTAATTTATAAAGTTTCTAGTTATATAATTAAATTATACTTAGTTTATTTTATTAAATATATTAATATATTTAATATTATTATTAAATGAATTAAAATATAAATAAAAATAAAAATTAGAATAATATTTATATAAGAACTAATAATCTTTAATATAAAAAATTATTTTAAAATTATAATTTATTATTATAATTTTATTAATTATATTATATTTTTAAATAATATAATTGAAACCTTTATTTAAACAACCTATCATGCCGCCCGGAGCTAGTGCGCCCACTACTACTCTGCAATTGCCAGCGGTGGTTATTAATGAATGTTAGGTCGTTAGGGTAAAGCATCTTTAGCTTTGCACGCCCGGGCATGTGACTATGGGCAAGTGATTTCTGGGCGGGGTCGGAATTGACCTCGCCTCATTGGCTCGAAAACCGCCCCTCCTCACCGGTGTCCGAAATAAATAGACGAGCTCAAGTTCACATAGGCCGGAAGATGGGCGTGTAAGTCGAGTGCCATTGCTTGCGAGCGGGTCCAATAAATTTTACGAGAGCGTTGTCACGTCACGTTTGCTCCGCTGCCAAAACGCGTAAACATAAACCGCCTCCCCCGCAAATACAAGGATCGGAATAGCACTCATGCCATTGGTCCCAAACCCGCATTAGCGCCAAGAACACCCCATTTTATTCCCTTCTTGGAATGGTTGACTGCCTCCGCGGCTGAACGCTTATCCTCGCCAACTACTCTTGCGAGCACAATAACGTGATACGTGCGCTTCTTCTTAGCATGACGAAGTGGGAAGCTCGTATGCTTGAGTCGGTCTTTAAATATTCGCGAACTGAATCAAGGTAACCTCGACTATTGTCATGACACTAATCATCTCTCACTCCCGTTTCGATCGTCAAGGCCCGGCCGCCGCCCAGGAGCCATCGTGTGCGATTAAAATTAACACTTAAAGCGGGAGTGAGATATAAAAGATCTCAACTCCAGCTTTCATTCTCTCTTTTCCCACGGATAACCTGCAGCTCACAACAGGCTCGTTGCGATTCCCATCCTGTCGTCCTTAACGATTCGTTCATCATCATGCTTCTCGCCTACGGCTTGAGTGTTGCGGCTTTGGCAGCCACAGCCCTGACAGCTTCCGTGTTGCCCAGGGCTCCGCAGCCATGGACAAACTTCAACGACAATGCGGTGTTCATGCCGAAGCAAGAAGCGACTAGTTGGCGCACCCTCTATGGTCGCACCGTCCAGCTCCCGGACTTCTCACTCCTCCTGTCATGGGAGGACTACGATCCCGACGTGACCTTAACGTACTTCCCCATCTACAAGTCAACTGATGGCGGAGCCACGTACCAGCCCTTCTCAAGGGTAGAGGACCAGGTCAATGGTTGGGGTAACTGGTATCAGCCTTTCCTGTATTCCCTCCCCCAAGACTTTGGAGGTTACTCCAAGGGGACGATACTCCTGGCCGGAGTCTCGACGCCTCGAAACCTGTCCCAAGCGTACATCGATCTTTACGCCAGCACCAACAGCGGCAAAGACTGGGAGTTCGTCAGCCACATAGTCTACGGCCCGGGACCCGAAACCACGAGCACAGGCGACAAGGCCGTATGGGAACCATTCCTGTTGATGCATGAGGGTCAGCTCATCTGCTACTACTCTTCTCAGGTAGACCCCAAGTACAACCAGAAGCTCTCCCACGTAACGACAAGCAATCTTCGCGACTGGAGTGCCGAAGTCGACGATGTTGTCAAAGACGACTTCCAACAGCGGCCCGGCATGGCGACGGTCGCCTACAGCCCAGTTTCCAAGAAATATGTCATGACCTTCGAGAATTGTGGCCTTCCCGGTGGCTGCCCTGTGCGCCACAAGGTCTCCCAGGATCCCCTTCAGTTTGGTGCTGCGGCCGACTACCCACTTATGGCAGATAGTAGCTTGAACCCCTCAGGCAGTCCCTATGTCATATGGACCCCGGAACCTGGAAACGAGGCCGAAGGAGTGTTTATCGCCAACGGGAACTCCCGCGAGGAAATCTTCGTCAACACTGACGCTCTTGATGTGAATGGGTGGAAGCCGCTTGATGTCGGGCAGTGGTCAGCCTACTCGAGAGAACTGCGTATCATCAATACACCCCAAGGCAGTGCGGCGGCCGGGAAACAGAAGCTACTGATTACGAACGGTGGTAATATGGGTTGCTCTGGGTCTTGCTACAATTACGTAGCCGATGGTGTCGTCGATATTCCCAGCTACCCTCGCTCTGTGTAATTATCTTCTAATGGATATCGCACATATTGAGCTTTATGACACTCTCCTGCTCAAGGTATCTTTGAACTAAAATGTGATAGTCGTCACTGATAATAACGCATGCACGTCTACCACTCTCTGTCACGACTGGAGTGTCGGCCATCCCCGCATTCGTGTGCATGCACGCCTCTGACAAGACCCTGACGGATCATGTATCGAGACAGCTATATCACAAGAGGGACTTCAAGTTGCAACGCATATTCCTTATGCACGACGGCGTATAATTCTCAGGTTGTGTACAACGAAACTGGTGCCTAGGTATCGCAGCTTTGAGAACAAGGCTAATGTCAAGTTTGTGTCAGGTGGCGACGTGGCGAAAGTGTCAAAGGAGCAAACTGAGACAGCTTTCTCGTGGTCGGCCTCACGCGTTAGCTGAAACGCCGCCAAAGGGCGGTCACAATTTCTTTATGTACGAGGCCTACCACAACAAAGTCAGCTGGGAGATTAAAACCACAAGCTCGTTACCTATCGCAGTTCCCTTGAAACCCTCACTGGCCCAGTAATGGGTCCGCAATCTACACAAATCAACATCGACATTCCAAACATGCTCTCACTCTATTCATTCAAGGTGGCCCTTACTGCGTCGTTAATCACTGCATTCATTGCATCAGTTCTGGTATATTGGCTCATCCCTTCCTCAATATCAGTAATTTCTTCTTCCGTTCAGATAATTAATTGCTGATTAACGTATGTCCTATGCTAGCTCAACCTCAACATGGCTTCCGACAGCAAACACCAAGATCCCACGTTCGACACCACGACCAGCGCTTCGAGCAACACTTGTGGAATGGCCACACCTCAGACTCCATCCGAGTGCTCGGAGTATTCGAAATGCCCTCAAACCCCAGAATGCCCGAAATTGCTCGAATGCCCACAACCTCGTGATTGCCCGAAGTGTGCTGAATGCCCCGAATGCCCCAAGTGCCCCAAGTGCCCCAAGTGCCCTTGGAGTGAGCACGGAACAATCCCCCGACCAGGAAGCACTTACCATATCATTGAAAAGCAAAGCGGCAAAGCCATCACGGTCATGGAAGACGATGTGAAACTCCGCAACCTCATATTTCCTGGCCTCTATCGCTCTCACTGGCAGTGTGTCTGGCACAATGGTTACTTTGGGTTCCAGAATGTCATGACAGGAGCTTATCTCGGGCACGACGGGCGCAGTGGAATCCGCACAACAGCGCTTGACGTCAGCGACTGGGAGCTCTGGACACCAAGAGAACATCCTGATGGAGGCTACGAGCTTCTGACGCCGTATTATTGGCACACCTTGATGGTGCTATCCGTGCAAGGGGACGAGAGTACCTTGGTCAGACGACGACATGGAACTACTCTGTGGGAGTTCGTGGAAGTTTGAGTGGCGGCACCTTCAAGCAAGGCCATGGTGTGGAGGGCTCATTCGCAATTATGGATGGTACGGGGTATTTCACGGCTGATATCTCATGACTATGGGCTGAGAAAGCAGCAGAACCATGGGGAAGGAAGCGAACGGATTTTGCAAGACGTGGAGCTGCACTGCTTGTGCGGAGTTTTTCAAATAGACCTGTATGTATTTAGAGTACAACAAGTCTATCAGGGCTTCCATTCCGAGCTGCAAAGTCAAGTATCTCAGCGGTACTTCGATAAACTTGGAAAGATTCGGGATGGTTGTTCAACCATGTTCTCGTCGGAGCTCAAGGTTGAGGCATGTAACAATCGTTAAACCCAAAATTGACTCTCGTATCACAAGAGTACGTCTTACTTGGCGTTGAGTGATGAATCAGCTGGGTGCTGTGAAGGAGATGTACATATTCAACATTTTGGAAGTCAGTATCACCACGGATTCAGAGCGGGCTCGCTGAGAGTTGAGATCGAACCCCCATTGAATCAGTGCATTGTCAAGCCGAGTCTAAACGCTATCGAATCATAATTCAGTCTGACAAATATCGAGTGACTATGTCGATCGTCCACTCCATGTTTGAGTCTCACTAGATCTGGCTTCCAACTTGTGTCATCCACCGCCGAATCCCGCCGGCAGAGGCTGTCACGCATGGCTTTTCGAGAAGTTCTAGGTGACTCCCTGGAACATCAAAGGTATCTTTGACTTGAGGCCATAACGGTCGCCAATCATCTTCGCCGCTTGGCATGTTTGCCGTAGGGAACTGTGCCCGCAGAAACAGGGTCGGCAGTGCCTCGGGGAGTGGTTGCAGCTCAAAGTTCTGCAATGTCCTGAAATAACCCCCTACCTTTCCAAGCGCCAGATCAGGATCTGAAATCATGCGCAGGAGACCCCCGTTGCGGACAGTAAGAGCCTCAGCAGGCAGCGCGTCCACCCACTCTGGTTGCTTGCTCGCTCTCATATTGATATACGTGTCGATGAGCACTAAACCCGCCAACCTGGCCTCTTGTCTATCCTGATTTTTAGTCTCTTCTAATAGCCTAGAGGCCACGGCGTGAGCGACTAAACCACCAGCAGAAAATCCAGCAAGCACTACAGGGCCCGTAAAATGCTCTTTGATCGTGCCGACATGTATGGCAGCAAGTGTCTCAAGGTCCTCGGGAACAGCCATCACTTCTGGGTGCGGGAGCTCAAATATCTCCATCTGGCCCTTCATTGCAGCTGCCAGTGTACTGTAGGCACTCCCCCTGAACCCATCGTTGATGACAGGCGGGAGGAATGATGGTAGTAATACAAGTGGCACGGTCGGGTTTGCAGAATCAAAGGGACCAGCCGCAAGGAGTTGAGGGGGGACCGCGTATTTCGACAAATCTGACCCTATCCTGAATCTTGGCAGGGCGAGTGAGGAGATACCCAGCAGTTCCGCTGCTGCGCTGTACTGCTGGAGGTGACAAAGCCGCTTGTAAAGAGCAGCCAGCCCTCCGAACGCCTCGACATCGACACCTTCCCGGTCACATTCCGGCTCGCCATTCAACGGTTCAAATATTCCCAAGCTGGGTTTGTTGTCAGTCTCTGGCGCATATAGTGGGTCCTCGATATTCTCAGCTGTGCTGTGTGGCGCATGAGCCGTCGCCTCCGTTTCATCGTCGATCCGCTCAAGGTCCAACCGGCCAAGCAAGTATTGCGCAAGCGATTGAGTAGTCTCATAATCGAGGGCCAGTGTGACAGGCAGGTCCGTCACCCCAGTTAGCTTCCTCAACTCGTTGCTGAGTAGCACAGAGCTTGAGGAGTCGAAGCCCAGATCTGCGAGCGGCCGATCCGGGAGATCCTGATCATGGTACCCAAGCACCGTGGCCATCGAGCTTCTGACTAATTCGAGCAATTTCTTCTCACGACGGTTCACGGGTGTTTGAGAGAGTAGTTGACGCCATTTACTTCTGCTGTGTAATGCTGATGTGGTTGCCTTGGGCCCTCCCGTACCATCCGATATCAGTGGGAAAGGGCCTTCGATAAGCAGTGGCGCCATGACCGGCTCCGACGAGAACCTTCTTTGCATTGCTTTCTCGAATAGCTGTAAGCCCTGTTGGTCTGTGAGGGGCTTTGCATTTTCAAGACGAGCACTGTGAGCTTTCAACTTAGTGTCGGACGCCATTCCCACCTCGTTGAGCCAGGGGCCCCACGCCAACGACATGGCAGGCAGTCCACGAGAATTTCGGTAGCGGGCCAGTCCATCCAGGAACGCGTTCCCTGCTGAGTAGGCGACCTGACCCTCATTGCCGAGTATACCAACAAATGACGAGAATAGTACGAAAGACCGTACCGTGGACGGTGCAAGGTCGTGCAAGTGCCAGGCGGCGTCGACCTTGGGATAGAGGACACGGGATACCCGTCCTGGATCTTGGGAGCTGAGCATAGCGTCATCCACGATACCTGCACAGTGAATTATGGCGCTTATAGGTGGTAGACCTCGGCTGCTAATGCTCTCCAGCAGTGTGACCAGTTGTTGACGGTCGCCACAGTCACATCCCTCGATGCGTACCACGGCGCCTGCGGCAGCTAGGTCGTCATACATCTGAGCCGCACCCTGAGCCTTCGTGCCGGACCGGCTGACCAAGAGCAGGCTTTTGGCTCCGTGGACACGAACAATGTGTCGACTGAGCAGGGCGCCAAGTCCTCCCGTCGCGCCGGTGATCAGTACAGTCCCGCTGATATCAAGTGTCGAAGCGCAAACCGCTGCCTTCAATGAAGCGTTCTGAACCGGCGGCAGAGACATCTTCTTCAACGACGGGGCCATGGGTGTGCCCTTACGCACGGCAACAGTTGCCTCTTTGGAAACGATCACGGATGCGAGTGCCTTCTCGGACTCGGCCGAGCCGTCCAGGTCGATTAGCACGATGCGTCCACCGCCAAGCTCTGCTTGTGCAGAACGCACGAATCCCCATACGGCCGCAGACACGAGGTCCGGATGATTTTCTAGTGACGCTCTCTCTGTGACAATGACAAGACGTTCATCAGAGTATGCCTTTTCCGCGCGCCACTTTTGTATCACACCGAGCACCTCTGCGACAGACCTGTGCACCCTGCTGTGGACCGCGGAATGCTCATCTGCGCCGTCATCTCGAGCATCGCTTCGGACCCGGTACACCTCATAATGGTCACTGGAAGGCCCGTTGGACTCCCCATTGATTCTGGACGTTGAAAATCTGTCCCACTGGAGTCGATAAAGATCTCCCGCGGCTGATTCGGCAGCACTCCACGGCCGGGTGACCACTTCAGATATCACTGCCACCAGCTTCCGTGTCGCCTTCTTTGTGAGATGGAGTGAGAATCTATTCTCATCCTGCTTGCGTATGCGTGCGATCAAGGCGCCAGAGCCAGCCCAGTCATCAATTTGGACGCCTCGGAACAGGAACGGCAGGCGAATGTTGCCGGCTGCTTTCTCTGGTTCTGGAAGCAGAGTTGCATGAATTGCGGCGTCAAGTAGGGCTGGGTGCAGTGCGTACATCCGACTTTGGCTCGGGTACGGCTCTATGTGTACTCCCAGCTCATCCTGGCTCTCGCGCCAGACAGAACGCACGGATTGGAAGGATGGGCCGTACTTTATGCCCGCGCCAGCCAGGATTCCGTATGCTTTGGTAACATCAATCATTTTCCCATCGTAGGATCGTGTTCTCTCATCTACAACCGACTCGGAATATTTTTGGACAGTATCACCTCCATCATCGAGCGGCGAGGCGGGTTTGAGGATACCAGTGGCGTGTCGTGTCCATTCGTGCTGTGCCGAGACATCACGGGGCCGTGAGTAGACGTCAACAGCTCTTGCTCCGTGCTCTTGTGCTTCCCCGATGACGACCTGTATCTTCAACTCGTCATCTTGTTCAGCGTTAAGAGCGACTGGGGCCATAAATGTGAACTCATCCAGCATCATTGACTCGTCCGTTCCAGTACACTCCCGGCTTGCCCGCAAAGCTAGCTCCGTGAGTGCCGCAGCAGGGACAATCATCTGCTCGCCGACGACGTGATCGCGAAGCCAGGGCTGTCTCGCCGTTGATAGGCGTCCCGTGCAGATGATTTTGTTTGTGTCTGGTATCGATGTTGAGTGGAAGAGTATCCCGTGTCCCAGTTCATTCATTAACTCGGCCTTCTGCGTTGCTGGCTTAGGTAGATCAAGCCAGTATCTCTGTCTTTGGAAAGGGTAGACTGGCAGATCAATAATATTCGCACCAGTGCTTTTGATCACAGTCTTCCAGTCGACCTGTATGCCTCGGACCCACACCTGGCCCAAGGCATCGAGTAGCCTGTTGACCTGGCTGTGCGTCGCGATGGACCCCGGCACATGGTTAGACAGAACTGCAGAGGGTCCAATTTCGACAAACAGTGAGACACCGTCATTCTGAAGCTCCTCTATAGCATCAGAGAAGCGTACGGGCTGGCATACATGGCAATTCCAATGCATAGTCGACCTGAGCCGGGCTGCTTCGACCCGCTTCCCCGTCACGCTTGACACGAGGGGAGTTGTGGACTTTCTCGTATTGTCAGTGCTGATTGAAAATTCCAATTTCCTTTCGAGGTCGGCCAGCATAGGATCCATCATCGGTGAGTGGAAAGCATGCCTGATGTTCCGAAGTTGTGTAACTCGTCGTCCTGAGCCAGCAAGCCTCTCTGCTATGATAGTGACAGCTTCTTCTGTTCCAGAAAGGACGATTGAGGTCTTCGAGTTGACTGCCGCAATGGTGACCGATCCATTCTCAATCTCATGATTTTGGCGTGATATCTCTTCAGTGACCTCTTCCTCGCTGGCAGAGACGCTCACCATGATGCCATTGGAAGGCAGATCAGCCATGAGTTTGCCCCTGCAGGTCACAATCATAGCGGCTTCCCGAAGCGACAGAGCTCCAGACGCATATGCCGCCGCGATCTCACCCAGAGAGTGACCGGTCACAAAATCCGGGCGGATGTTGACCGACTCAAGAAGACGGAACATGGCCACCTCGAAAGCGAAGAGCAAAGACTGGGCGAAGTCTGTGCGATCTAGCCGGGGATCTGCCTCATGTCCCTCGCCGTTGCCCAGGACATAACTGAGTGGGCATTCCAAGTGTAGAGATAGTTCGTCGCATGCCTCCACAAACGCATCAGAGAAAACAGGGAACGCCGCGCAGAGCTTCTCCAGTACATCACTGCTGGGAAGCCTTGCACCCTGTCCCGAAAACATGAATGCCACCCGGGGTTTCGTAGCACTAGCCTGCGCATGTGCAGGAACCGCGCCATCTTCCGAGTTTCGTTGATTTCCAGCTAATTCCTCAAGCGCGGCTTGATAACTTCCCCCGGTGGGAGTGACAGACGCTCTGTGCCGAAGAGCAGATCTTGTAGTTGCAAGCGACAAGGCGATATCAGCAGGGTCCTGGAGGAAAATGGCCTTGGTTTCTAGCAAACTCCGAGCTTGTGCACGCAAAGCCGCCTCGTCTGCGCCAGAGAGAATCCATGGGAAGGTCATGCCTGTCTTGTCGAAAGTTTTCGGTGTTGTTGGTGTAATTGGAGGTGTCGAATTACCAAATAAGCCCGCTTGTCTTTGGTTCCCTTCTTCGGGTGGCTGTTCTAGGACAACGTGCGAGTTTGTACCGCCTATACCGAATGATGATATCGCGGCACGGCGCTTTCTAGCTGTCGAACTTGGTTCAAAAGATGTGGGCCATGGCTTTGTCTTGCTGAGAACTTCCACACCACTACCCTCCCATTTTACATACCTCGAGGGCTCGTTGATGTGCAATGAAGCTGGTGCTATGCCGTGTTGAATCGCCTTGACCATCTTGATGACTCCTGCCACTCCAGCTGCAGCTTGGGTATGGCCGATGCTGAGGATTTCAGATCAGCAACCTTTTATTTGTGGAGAGTGGCGGCTGGCAACTGCCGTCTTCTGGACTTACTTTGACTTGACCGAACCAAGTAGCAACGGTCTCGAAACTGGGCGCTTTGCGTCACCACCGCCGTTCCCATATGCCGAAATCAAGGCCTGCACTTCCACAGGATCACCCAGTGCTGTCGCAGTGCCGTGTCCCTCAACCACGTCCACATCCGCCGGCGACAGACCGGCCTGCGCCAGTGCTGCCTGGATGACCTGCTCCTGTGCAGTCCCGCTCGGGGCCGTGAGTCCGTTCGAAGCACCATCTGAGTTGACTGCGGATCCTCGGATTACGGCGAGGACCTGGTGCCCGTTTCGTCTTGCATCCTGCAACCGCTCGAGGAGCACAAGGCCGACGCCCTCGGACCAGCCCGTCCCGCTTGCGTCGCTCGAGTACGCTCGGCAGCGGCCGTCTTCAGACAGACCCCGCCGCTTGCTGAAGCATACAAACGACTGCGGTGTCGCCATGGTTGTTACTCCTCCGGCGATGGCGAGAGAAGACTCTCCGCTTCGAAGGGACGCGGCCGCCAGGTGAATGGCGACCAGCGAGGACGAGCATCCGGTGTGAATACATAGTGACGGTCCATGTAAGCCCTATCATTGTCAATCATCAGCTGTCTTCGTGTCATCATGTTAAATAACTTACGAAACAGTACGACACGCGCCCGCTGACTACACTCCCTGATGAGCCAATTCCAAGGTATGCTTCCAGCTCTGTAACACGTTCCAGTCAGTCCAATTTTCCCAAACTGCTTGGCTAGAATGCGTCAATTACCCGGAGTGTCTTTTCCATTATCTGCATAATCACCATACATGATGCCTACAAAGACACCAGTCTGAGTTCCGCGCAGCGACGAAGGAGCCATGCCACCTCGCTCTGCCAACTCCCACGTTGTCTCTAGTAACAGTCTCTGCTGCGGATCCGTAGCAAGAGCCTCGCGTGGAGACATGCCGAAGAGCCCGGCGTCAAAGTCGGCCATGTTCTCGAGGAACGCCCCACGGCTTGTTGTTGAGGTGCCGGGATGGTCTGGGTCTGGGTTGTACAATGTCTCGACATTCCAACCACGCTGCAATAATTGTCAGTGCACAGTTTCTATCGGTTTTTTAGGAATTCGTCGCCCGTGAGGAAGCCACGTATTGATGTCTTCTTATTCCAACTTTCTCACAAAATAACAAATCCAACTGGCAAAATAAGGCCAGAAGGCAATTTCTTAGCCCGCGTGGCTTACGAAACTTATCCCACGGGAGGTCGTTCAACAGAATGCTTGTTTGTGTGTGTGGGCGGGGGGGGGGTAAAGAACCTCAAGGTTCCACTCACATCAGTTGGGAACTCAGAGGTCACATCGACTCCATCAGATACAATCTGCCAAAGATCCTCTGGCGATGAAATACCTCCCGGATACCGACATGCCATAGAGACAATGGCAATTGGTTCGACCCCGCCATCCTCAGCTGGTAATTCCGGCATTGGTATCGGTAGGGAAGATGGTACTTTTAAGTCAAGTAGGCGTCTGTAGAGATGTTCGCTGACTGCTTCGGGAGTGGGATGGTCAAACACGAGGGTTGTGGGGAGATCTAATCCTGTGAGGCTGGAGAGACGATCTCGAAGGACGATACCAGCAAGCGAGGTGAGACCAATTGTTATAAATGGTCGGTCGGAGTACCGATGGAGCCATGCTGCGTCCTGGCCATCTGCATCTGCGTCTTGATCACATGCTCTGATGGTCTCATTTAAAACCATAGCCTGGATCGAGTCCTTCGACCGCAGCTTGGACACAGCTGTCAGTGGCCTGCTTGTGCAGGAGGCCACAGTTGACCGTTTTGGTTTCCCTAGCAGGGTTCTTGGCACAGCATCAATTTGGTAGAATGCTGTTGATTGAAAGTTTAGTGTTTCATCCAGGAGGAGCATTGGGAAGTGTAAAAAGGTGAAAAGAATATTCCTCACATGTCGGTATCTTGTATTCGGGTAGGGACCGTCTGCATACGGCCAGCAAAGTTGACGGGTCAAGATCGACAGCATCCCTTCCGGGGGTGGTGCTTTTTGCCTCGCAGACAACGAAGGCGACAGGTGTCTCACCCAAAAGACGATGTGGAACTCCAGCCACGACAACATCTGTGACACCAGGACATTGAAGGAGAACTTTTTCTACCTCATCAGGTTGGATGTTCTCACCGCCCCTGATGATCACTTCTTTCCGTCGTCCAATAAGAGTCAAATTGTTTCCATATGTCGATTCGCGTGCAAGATCACCAGTAGGGAACCAGCCATCCGAAGTGAACGGACTTTTGGCTTCCTTGTAGTATCCAATCATAAGGGCAGGACTTCGAATCCAGATTTCGCCTTGCTCGCCCACCTTAACTTCATTCCCGTCAGGGTCCACCAACTTTAGCTCCACGCCTGGAATGAGCTCTGGGAGCCCACCTTCACGAAAAAGGTCGCCTGGTCTGCCGGTACATACTCCTCCACATGTTTCGGTGCATCCATAGTTGGCTGTGAGTGGGACGCCGAATACTTGCTGGACCTGAGCACTAAGGGCTGCTGTTGCCGGGGCTCCACCGAACATACATGCCCTCAATCGGGGTAAAGCCAGCGGAGTTACCGACGTCGATGCTGTAGCCACGATCTCGTGGTAGGATGCAGGTGGGCCAACAATGATCGTGGCCGTCTGCGCCTGCCCTGTGGCAAGACTATCAAAGAAGGTCTTGTTAGGGTCGGGGATGTGGGCGCTTGCTCCCACAGTCAATGTCGCGAATATACAAAACGAATGACTGATAGCATGGAAGAGTGGAACAGGAATAAAGAATTGGTCTTCCTCTGTGAAGCCAAACCTCTGTACGAAACCTTGGGCAGACAATAGCCAGCTGTGCTGGCTTGATAATACACCTTTTGGTGAACTTGTCGTCCCAGAGGTATAATGCAAGAAAGCCGGATCAGCTCCAGTGTCCTCGTCAATTTTGGATTCTGAGGTTGTGCAGTCTTCATCCTCTGCCCAGCTTTCGTATTGGGCGACTTTTGACTCGCCATTGGCAGTACAATCGACTGATGAAGACACAACAATGATTGTCTGCTTTTGCCCTTCGGTTGCAAGTCGAACCTGGCTTAAGTGGTGGCTGTCGGTAAATATGGCACGCGCGCCGCAATGTTGCAGCGCATTGGACAGTTCAGAGGATGTCGAGCGAGAATCCAGGGGGACTCCCACTGCACCTGCTCGCGTGATTGCCAGGATGCTCTCAAGTGCCTCGAGGCATCTGCCCAGGAAGACGGCCACAAAGTCCCCTCGACCTACTCCAGCCCACGCTAGGTGCACTGCTATGCGTCTAGTTCGTTCTTCGAGTTCCCGATACGTCTGTGGCCATTAGCAACTTGGCGCAACGGCTACACTTATGCCCGTATCAAGGGTTCCAGCCCCTTCAACCGGACAAAGGAAAAGCAGCGGGGGTTGGGAAAATGCACGCGCCAGAACTTACGATTTCCCGTGACGGCGATGAATAAGCAACCTTCTGGCCGCGTTCTGCTGCATGGCGGACAAGGAGTTCTGGGATGGACCGCAACTGAGACATTTCTGCTGCAAACAACCAGATGTGTAGGTTGATTGGGCCGATGATCTCCGTGCTGCTCCTGATAGATGGGAGTGCTTTCAAACCACAGAGTATCCAATATCAGTCTTCAATCAGTGGTGTCAGAGAATATTCAACGAGTGTGTGTATTTTTCGTTCCTCTGAAAAGGTCTGCGCAGCTACCAGTGACGCACCACGACCGGAAACAGACCAGGGGAGCGGTGCCTTTTGACCCAACGGCACACATACCTAGGTACCAGAAGGCCCGGACGTCTACTCTTCCGCCATTTGGTTTTACCCGCCACGCTCAGCTGTTCCCCAAGACCACGTCAAGAGGCCCCTCTCCATGGCTCTCGTGAACATGCAGCCGTTGGTGCCTGAATCTCGCGCATGCGTGAATTCTTAGCTGCGTGCGACCACACCGCTAGACCAAATCGTGTTTACCAAGCCTCTTAACAGGGCCGAGATTCGGCAAAAGACCTTTCCGGCCCATACCTCCTCCCAGACCACCATCCTTCCATGGGCCCTTGCTCAGGTACTAATTCTACTGTGAAGAGCGTGAAGACAGGTTGGGAAAAGCTTTACACTACCGAATCCACAGTCCAAGCTAATTTACGAATCGACCAGGACAAGGGCTGTTTATAGTACGTCCTACCGTACCCGCCAGTCCGGTGTGGCTGGCTCGTTTAATCCCATCAAGCAAGCCACCGCCACTGGGAGCTGTCGTGTCGCGTCACGAAGTAGGCCCTAAGAAAGCTTCAACGTTGGAGAAATTATGGAAACCCAGCGCTGGCGACAACCACTCCCTGTGCCACTGACGCAATTCCTGATAGTCGGAGGGGCCATCGTGAAACAGTCTGGTTAAGTCTTAGTTAGTCTACTCCGTACCTAGGTAACTCGTTACATAGGGTGGTGAAGACGTCGCCCAGCACGAGGCAGGTAAGGTTGTGCATCCCTGCTCAAATCCCGCCTGCCAACCCACCAGCTCGGGACTGCCAGCTCGATATCACTAAGCGCCCTGCATCTGTCGGTGTTTACTCCACACTGCCAACTAGTACTGCCAAGGTGTCTTTTGAGTGGATGGTTCGGATAAATGGCTGATCACGTCTGCATTCCTTTCGCGAGGCCTGCCTAGGTACCTAGGTAGGTATCCTAGTAGCTGCCTTTCGCCCAGCTAGTACACTGGCTTGACTGGGCTCTTATACTTATCATTAGTGGTTCATACTACAGGCACGTCTGGTTTGTTTGACTACCTAGGTAGCCAATTGGCAGAAAAAGAATGGTTCGGATATTCCCGCCCGCTCGAACGGGCGGTGCACCCTTTTTCCGACTGACAAGCATGGCTGCAGCCATACCAAGGCACCCCATTTGACCTTGTCCAGTCAGAAGATATTTAGTAGGGGTTGTGATCATCGATTCTTTGACAACATCTGTAGGGCCTGCAATGTCGACTGGTCATTGTAATTCCTATCCAGACTAGCATGATGTAATGTTGAAGCTGGCGGAGTTGTACTTTCTTTTGAAGGTTCTCTCAAACGGGAACGCAATAGGGCGGTCAGATGTGGCAAGAAAGTAAAGCACGAATAAAATTGTTGCGGTGGGCCTCCTGCATGAGTTCAGGCACGAAGATAGCGCATTGATTTCTTCGGGAGACTCGCTGCGGACGTCCAAGGAGTCGAGAAAGACGCACTATCATTTTCATAGGCATGCATATGAAGCTATCGCCCTTGCCCCTGAACAAGTCAATTCAGGATGCTTCCGCTCTCTCTATTTTGACTACCTACACATAGAGGAAGGTACCTAGGTAGGCAAGCAGGCAGATAGGCAGGCCGGCAGGCACAGATTGCGAAGCAATCGCTTTTAATTAACCTGAAACAAATACTTCGCAAAGCACAAAGAAGAAACTGCCAATATTGGCAGCAGCCTTAGTCAGACGTAGTAGGCCTCACACATTTGTACTTCTGCAAACACTTCTGCAGGCACATAAATACAACCAACAAACACCACTTCTGCCTCCCTTTGCACGTACGTGACCTCGGGAAGAAAGCCAACCGACAACGCCATCCATTAGAACATACGTCGTACGTCAATCAGTCTTTGCGATGTCAGCGCATTCAAGTCTGCATCCAAACTCAAGATGACTAACCAACATGTCAAGTGCACTCCAGATCGAGATGGCGACTGGGCCTAAGCGAGAATCCTTCCACTGGCAGTCAGATACGACCACGGACGCGCCAACTACTACCTGCTCGATCAACACCCCTTCAACTACCGCAGCAGGCCCTGATTGCCTCTGTAGCAGCCGAGGAGCAGTCCCTTGTCCCGAGAAGACCTTCCAGATCATCGAAAAGCGCAGCGGCAAAGCCATCACGCTGGCCGGAGATGAACTGAAACTCGAGAAAGTCGGGCCCACCAGAGTCTTTGACAGAAAGACCCATTGGTTCTGCGTCAAGAAGGATGGCTACTTCGGCTTCCAAAATCCCAAGACCGGGAACTACCTTGGCCACGACGGTGGATTTGGCATTCGTGCCTCGGCAAACTACCTGAATCAGTCGGGGCTGTGGACACCGAGGGAGCATCCAGAGGGAGGGTATGAGATGCTGTCACCTCATGGGGCTAGTGTCCTAATGGTTCTGTGTGATGGTGGAGATGGGAGCACGCTGGTTACACGATGGCATGGGACTACGCTGTGGGAGTTTGTCAGAGTCTGAAGGGCTGACAAAGCCCCCGAGCTAGAGGGTATTGTATGTACACTTGTTTTGGGAAATACTGGCAGGGTCTCATAATCGAGATCAATGGTCTTATTTAATTGGGGAGACCAGTCCGTCCAAGAAGCCAACGGACAAGATTTTGCATCCCCTTCGGATTGTCCGCCATAGTATGGTCGACTGATCGCGGGGCGGTAATTCCGGAGCATGCCTACATCAGTACATATCTCTGGTTTCGCTTCTATTCCGTATATGTCCGGGGACATACATAACGCCTTCATACGGTGGTAAATGCTCAAGACCCAGCGTTTTTAAAAAAGCTACATTGTTGACAACCCAGCTGGAACTCGATTAAAATGGGCGATGTGGGATACCAAAGGAGCGCGCGTCAGTATAGCTATTCATGAAATGGCTTCTATATGAAACTGGCGGGGGCCATGCATCTATAATAAAAATTCCTCCAACACACCGAATCGACAACCCGAACTTCTTCAACATCCCCATGCAGTATACCTACCGGGGGGAGGGGGGTAAATTGAGTAAATAGTACTATTATTTTAGAATAATATTAATATTCTCTTAAAATATAAATATACTATTAATATAACTATATAATGTTTAAATAATATAACGCTTTTTAGCTTAATATGATTTACTTGTTGAAATGCTCTTAACATAGTATTAGGGGTCTAATATATAGGTAAAAAGGGAGTTTAATTCCTGTTAGAATTAAGTTTTTTTTTTTAAATTATCCCTAACTTAACTACTTATTAACTATTATTCAGCTTAATTATTACTATATATTAGGTTTATAGGGCTATAGAGTTAAGGAAATACGAAAACCTTATTTTTTACTAACTTATAAAATTTAAAACTAGTAGATTTAGAATTCCTAATATATATTAATATAATATTAAAATCTGATATATAATCAACCCCTTAATAGATTTTACCTATAATAGTATTTTATTAACCTTTTATTAATATTTAGTTATAATGTCTAAATTTTATTTAAATATTGATTTTTAATATAATAATATACTTATATCAGGGACCCCCCCTCCCCCCGGTAGGTATACAGTGAAACGCAAATCCATCGCAGGCGCAGACATCCTGCAGCGGCCTTCCATAAATACCTAGGTACTTAGGTACTTGGGTACCTACTTATCAGCATCGAATATTCAAGGCCGACGACAACCCTAAGCTCCAAGTGCCCAAGATCTCAAACCAGCAACCTCGTTGACTGTGCATGGCTCATTGTGTTTCAACATCCGATGTTTTGGTATCTTATTGTCCTTGGTCGGGATCTGAAGTACAATGCTCTCAGTTGGACCTGGAAAAAAACCGCCATGGCCCTCTTCAGTAAGGTCAGCGGTGTCCGTGGCGAACAACACTCCGAACTCTCCACCGGCCGTGGTCAAAGTGGTAGAACTGTTGTCCGGCAGCGTGATCACGCCGAGCCCTCCGACTAGCACCACCCATCTGCGATATGCTTATTAGCGTTCTGTTTGGAACTCTGGAACGGAGGAACTAACTGGTTGGTCGGTGCAGGATGGAATCCGCCGTCGAATCCAGACGGGACAACATTCATTGAGAGTTTCGAGACATCCCCTAGGAATTTTGTTCTCGAGTTCACCAGCCCTGACTGGTTTGATGAGGTGAATGGCTGGTCCAATTCCCAGCACTCAAAGCGCGAGGCGTTCTTGTAGGTGCCAATGGCGGTGATGTTCAACTTGGTCCCCGTCGCCGTTACCGTGCTCGCAGCAGCGAAAATGCCAAATAGGCGGATTAGAGTGAAAGAAAACATGTTGGTGTTATTTGAGAGATGCAGACCACTTGTCCTTTCAACGTTTACATGCAGAGCCGGACAGAGAATTTCTTTATAGTTTTCCGAGTGGTTTAGTAGCAACATCTTCCCCTGCCCTGCGGTGCTTAGAATTCACTTCCCTCCTCTCTCTCTTCGGACACTGCATCTCAGTGGCTCTCACATTCATACCGCCTGTTCCGTCTGGGCTGACAAGGCTGTGACGAGGCATCACACCTCCAAGGCGCATGGCTGGATGAGCCGCCATCTTGAGATGCCTTGGCTAGGAAGTAAGCATGAGGTGCTTGAGTGACAGAACTGATATAACTCCCAACTAGGAAAGTCACGACCTGATCCTACACTGACGTTTCCCAACCTGCGCCTTGTCATAAGGTCACGCAAGGCTCTATGTTGGGTCGCACGTGAAGGCTGGTTGAGGAGCAGTGCCTGGACCCCAACACTGCTTTTAGAAACCACGTCAGCCAACTAAAGATCCTCGATGCTGTGCGCCTATCACATGCCTCAGGTTGGCAGAAGTCATATTATAGAGTTACCCCCAATACGGGAATGATCGTTGATTACGGAATATTTGCCGAACAAATTGGGAAGCCTGATGGCGGCCGCCCCATGCCTAGCTAGGTTGGCATTCAGCCAATCCGACATAACTGCAAGTCATAGATACCTAGGTAATATTCAGTATTGAACCCTTGGGAAGCTTCAGTCTCACGACCAATTCACAGGAGATGCAAATGATTGGCACGGTCATGCGATATCGGCTCAAGATAGTTTCTGAGGGCAGCACGAAAGTTATATCTCGCATTACTTGAACATCGCTGATCCCCTTGTTTGACCAATTGCTCAATCGTCTCCCGTGCCGGTATGCTTTTCAGGAGGGGGAGGCTACCCCTAAGAATATCATGACAACGGAATAGACGAGAAGCAAAATTCAATCAATACGGGTTATTTCATATCAGTGAAAGCAGGAGAGCCTCGAAAGAGACTTTTCGTCGAGGGCCCCCTAGGTGTGCATGTCCTGGAGGGTATCAGAGGGCTTCAACTTCAAAGGCGTTGTATATAAACCAGGCTAACCTCGGTACGGAACAGTGCGAACATTCCCGAGGTACCTAGGCAGTATTCCGGGGAGTGCCGACGCATACGTACTTCCCCCTATGCTACCTGCCCCTCTTCGTCATGCTTCAGAAGCGATGATTGGTATTTTAAATTGCTTGTTATGCTGGCAGTACAAAATGTTCTTTACTGTGGGGAATCTGCTTGCGACTGCGGAGAACTTGCTTACGACTGCGGGGATCGAGGAGTATCAGGACGGCAAAATGGTGGGTTTATTTATACTGACAGGTGTTCGGAGGAAATGAAAAGAGCTTGGAAATTTATCCTTGGCATCCTGTCAGCCAAGATATCCTACATGCGCTTTCGCACCATTTTAGCATTATGTATCCCTCATTTGTGTGCCTTTTAAGTTTGGCTTTCGTCGTACAAGCCACCATTCACGAGCTTATCGTGGGCACGTTCAGCACTAAGTTTTTCTACACAGTAGAATTTGACGATGAGGCGCTCACCTTAAGCCTGGTAGCCAACACCTCGGTCCCGTACGCTGGCAACTGGCTTGCGTTCAACGTAGGCTCCCCTAAAGTTCTGCTTCAAGTTTGCCCTCCCTAGAACACCGTGGCTAAGTCAGACACAGCATGACAAAACAAACCTCTACACCTCGGCCTACGGCCAGTCCAACGCGCAGCAGCAACCAAAGTTCACGAGCTACTCGATCACCAATGCCACATCCATCCAGCACCAGGCCACCATCCCCGCGGGGGGGAACTGCAGCGCGACCGCAATCTTCGTCGTGGCGGACCAGCAACCCCCCTACAACGTCTACGGCACCTTCTTCTCAACGGTGAAGGGGATCAACGCCGGCTGCGGCTCGGTCCTCTCCGTCGACGAGGGCGGCACCCTCGACGCGGTCATCCAGAACTACACGTACTTCCCCGACGTGTCGGGCGTCCACGGCGCCGCCCTGAGCCCAGACTCGCGGTACCTCTACTCGGCGGACGACACGGGCAACACGCTCTGGACCCACGCCGTCGACAGCGCCACCGGCGAGGTCACGTACCTGGCGAACCTGACGGGGCCCACGCCGGGGTCCGACCCCCGCCACGTCGTGGTGCACCCCGGGGGCCGCTACCTGTACGTCATCCTCGAGGGCTCCAGCCAGCTCGCGCAGTACGCCATCGACCCGGAGACCAGGCTGCCGGCCCAGGACGGCGTCTATACGCTCTTGCTGTCGGCGCAGCAGGACCCGGCCCAGTACTGGGCGGACGAGGTGGCGCTGTCGGCGAGCAATAAATACCTGTGGGCCAGCAACCGAGGCAGAAACGCAAACACTACTGGCTACATCTCGGTGTTCTCGCTAGATGAACAGGGCGCAGTTGTAAAGCAGAATTTCATCGTGCCGACGTCATCAAGCGGCGGGATCGCGAACATATTGTCGCCGAGCCCGTATACGGACGAGTTCGCGGTGCTCACGGACAACTCGAGCGGGTTTGTGGAGGTTTGGAGGCTCGATGGTGTTGATGGTGATGGTGATGGTGATGGTGACGGTGATGCCAGCTCGGCGGCCGTGGTGGCGCATCTTGATATCAATGATGGCGGCGGGTGCTGTTCTAATGCTCTGTGGTACTCATGACGGACATGAGTGTCTCTGACAGCGAGATCGTGTATTTGAATTAGTTACCTTGGTACGTAGGAACCAAGGTATGCAAGCAAACAGTCCCCAGGTCTTCGGTCTTACCCATTCCACGCCCCCAAATGACACCGAACACAGGTCTGCACCAAGCACTGCTGCGCAGACCATGCAAAGAAAACCGATAACAGTTGTGTAAATCGAGCAGCGAGCCATCTTTCTACCGTGTATTCCCGTGTATTCACTTTTGTCCACCAAACTCCAGCATGCCCATGTCTACTGCATGTGCTCCTTGGAACCAACGATAGAGTAATCGTAATCCCGAATCATCTCGGCGCGCTTCTGCGCCCGCACCTTCCAGATCTCAACCTCGCCGCCCCCGCGGATGATGCCAACCCGGTACTTGGCCAAGAGGTTGCGCGCCGCGTTGGAGTGGTTGTACACGCCGCCGTTGAACATGGCGGTGGCATCCTTCCCGATGGCGGTCGATATGAGCCCCTTACCGCCCGGGTGCACGCGGACAAAGTCCGTCACGTCGTGCACGAGGCCCGCGACGGCGATCAGGGCGCGGGTGCGCGACTGGTCGACGAAGTCCTCCCACTCCATCACGGGCAGGACGGCGAGCGGCTTGCCCCAGTCGAGGACGCCGAGCTTGCGGTCCAGCTTCTTCTGCTCCTGCTGGAGCTTGCCCTTGTCGATCTCGTTCTGGGAGAACGTGCGCAGGTCGCTCGCCAGGCCTAGGAATTTCCAGGTGGCGATGCACCACTTGTTCGGGTCGTAGGTCAACCATCTTGTCGTGTTGCGGTAGTCGGTAGGGAACTGTTGAAGGTAGAGATTAGTCACATGAGGACACAAGGTGCAGACGCCAATGTGTGACGTCGGGATGTCCCCGTACCTCGTGGTGGAAGTTGTGGTATCCCTCGCCGAGGCTGAATAGTGACGAGATCCAATGATCGCGGGGAGAGCGCCTGTCGTCGAAGGGCTGATCGCCAAGGTAGTGCCCGAGGCTGTTGATGGTGAAGGAGCTCTGTTGAACCGTCACGACGCGAAGAACGCCGGCGTAGATGAGGCCGCCTTTCCAATCCCCCCAGCCAAGCCCCGCCACCAGGGGAGGCATGACCCAGGCGAAGAATATAGAGATCGGGGCATAGTATTTGTGCTGCCAGACGACGAAGGGGTCGTTGGAGAGGTCGGAGATGTCGGTGCGGCCGTGTTTCTTGTAGTCCTGGTTGAGGAGGAGCCACCCCATGTGCGCATGCCACACTACAGCATCCAGTGATTAGCAGCGCGCGCATTGGGGAAAATTGAGAGGCGCCTTGACCTTCTCAGGGTACCATACGTATCACATGCGGCCGATGTCCCAGCAGGCCGCCGGGTGATTAATGCATCAGGCTGGTGGAAGGAAGAAGTGGAGGGGAGGAGTAGCAAGTAGTAGGACTGTGGTGTTGGTGGTGGTAGTGATGATGTAGATAGCCTCTCGACTGGATATTGACTCACGACCCTTGTGGACGGTGTACGGGTCCGCATCGGTGTCGGTGAACCTGTGGTGGGCGCGGTGGCCCCAACTCCAGAACCGGATCGAGCCCTCGAGGGCGCTGGCACCACCAAATCCGAGGAAGACCTGCAGGGGCAGGGTTGCCGTGTAGGAGCAGTGAGACCAGAGGCGGTGGTACCCTGCTGTGATGCCTATGCCGGCCCAGAGGTGCAGTAGGACAGACAGGATCAGAGTCGGGCGGGTCAATGGCGTGAAGCATGCGTAATAGACGGCCACGATAGGGATGAAGACAAGCAGGGTCGTCTTGAACCAGTCGATATGGAGGTACCAGTTGGAAACTGTCCATGGCTGATCCGAGATGTGTGGTCCGCGCCGGGACATGTAGCTGGGCTGCTGGCCAGGCCTCAACAGCGACTCGTTCGCCGCCGGTATCAGAGACACGGCCTTCGGCACCGCCATCGTCGTGGTCGTTGTAGAAGGTAGCTGCGCCATGGTTGAGCAGCGGCAGCAGTCGGGGTGAAGTCGAGGCGACGTCCTGAGGTGATTAGGAACGAGGGGTGCGTAGGAGAAAATGATGCTCGAGAGGTGGTGGACGGGCAAGGTCGAAGCATGTGTTGCCAAGAAAGGCTGGCCTAGCGCGTGTTTCGATTCAACAAAACCAAAAGTCGAAAATTCATGCAGGGAAGTGGCAGGCCACGAAGGACAGATTACATCATTGGACCCCTATGCCTATGGGGTATGCCTATGGGGACAGTAGCCATGTTGCACAAGTAGGGGTCTCCTTTTGTGGGGGCGAGCTCAAATCACGACTGCGCCTTCCGTCCCCTCAGGCCGTTATGTTAGCATTTCCGCCGTGCGGTGGCGGCGTGGCTTGGAGGCTTGGTTAGCTCAGGAAAAGAAGATTAACCGGCAGCTCGAGAGGCTTCGGCACCTAGTGCGTAGCTCCTATTGGGATAAGAGAGATGGGGAGATGGATCGTCACATATATCACGAATCTCAAACACCAATCACCTCGTCCCGTGCCTTGTGACGGCATTCAATCTCCCAAACAATATTTAGCGTGGGTGGGCCCACACGCATCCGTGCAGTACGAAGCGTCCAGGCGTCCTATACGCTCCCTGTCAAGACCAGCTCGACATGCTCTGAGCCGCATCACCATTGGCTCTTCAGCTGCATGCACGGGTATTCCCATCGACAGGGTTCAGGGGCTAGAAGGTCCACCCACAGTGGGCTAGCGCTGATCCCATAATGGTTTGGATATTTTATAATGCAGTGCCACTTTTCACGACTCTGGTAATGTTTGAAGTTGGCTTAATACCAGTGTGCCGTTATGAATAACTCTAGCATAATATGATACCAGTATAATGTATTTATTGTATTTTCTCAAACCTCCAACAGAGCAGTCCACGGGAAAGATGTCTTCATACCGGTACTCTTGGGCACTCGGGAATCTCTGGGCAGCCTAGGTACTCAAGTTGTCATCCAACCGAAGAGCCCTTGGTACTTCGAACAAAACCAAATCCTCATAATTTCAAACATTTTCGGTAAACTTACTAACATGCATCTACTCCTGGAATCCTTCTGCGACGTAACATACTGTACCTACTAGAAATCATCTGGGACCGCCGTATTGACCACACGAGACCGCTTGCTAGCTTCACGCCTTTCTAGTCTTGGCAGCTAGCTCTCCCACGCTTTCGGTGTGATTGTGTCCACTTGAACAGGTTCAAGTGAAGGCAGGAGGTCCGGTATGGGCTTTGCTGTCACATGTCTGTCACATGAACCATTTTCTTTGTTGTCGTGCTGTTCTCGGCTGTTGTCGACATGGTAGTCAGTCAACCAGTCTGTGCCATAGTGCCGATGTTCATGTTAATTCTCAGCTCAGACCCTTCTAGACCACCCGTTTGTTCTCAATGGCTCACAATATGAACCCGAAGACTTCCATTCCACCCAGTCTCAGCCAAGTGGTCTGAAAAATCACGTACGAGAAAGCCCACAATACTGGCAACGCTTGCTTATACATGGGCATTATTCTCCAATTGTGGATGAGTTTTCGATTGCAATTCTCCTTTCCTACATGCAGTCAAGACTCGGTGCTGCGAAATGACTCCAGCACCCGTCATTTCGGGTGGACAAGGGATGGCGATGATCTCGGTCATCACTACGCCCCTCATCGTCGTCTCCGTGGTCTTCCCTTTCTTGGCTGCTGTTTCTATCTACCTTCGTCTACTGGCAAAGCGATGGAACGGTCAGTCTTACCATGCCGATGACTGGTGGATCATTGCAACTTGGGTTGGTCTAATCTTCACTCCATTCCAGTCTTGCCTCCAAGCCTCGCTAATATCTATCAGGTCATGGTAATGCCGATGAGCATCCTGTTCTGGGTCTTCGGTGCCCTGTCAGGGGTCGATGCCTTCGACGTCGATTTTCTTCAAGGACTCGAGGACACTGTAAAGGTGAGTCGCTGCACCCATGGAAACATACAATCCAATTGAGCCTGACTGACAGCAGCTTGTCCCCGTCCCAGGTTTCATTTTTGGCAGCTTGCTTCTTCGCAATACCAATAGCCTCGGTTAAGATATCTGTCTTGCTTTTCTATAAACGGATTT
Source organism: Diaporthe batatas (assembly GCF_019321695.1). Classification (NCBI taxonomy): domain Eukaryota; kingdom Fungi; phylum Ascomycota; class Sordariomycetes; order Diaporthales; family Diaporthaceae; genus Diaporthe; species Diaporthe batatas. Next base: position 1,694,338 of record NW_025408555.1, on the reverse strand, counting down.
TCGAAATTTCCGAAAAACTGGTTATGTGGACCTGGGTTGCCATCGTTGTCATCGCGGTATGGTGTGTCACATTCACCATAGTGAGTACCATTCCCGGCCAGTCAAGCCGCGAGGAAAAGAGTCGCCCACATCAAACGTGGCAAAGAATGAATCAGGCACGTTTCTAATGCTTTTGGATAGCTCACAATCACTGCTGTTGATCCTATTTCCGCAACGATGAATTTGGACGCAGTGTTCCAGAGTGGTGACGTCCGCGTACGATGGGATATGCGAGCATTGGGACTGGCACAAGTGGGCAGCAGCATTGCGCTCGATATCATCGTCCTGTGTTTCCCGCTACCGATCATTTTCCGCATGCTCTTATCACCAAGGAAAAAACTGATGGTCTTTGGGATATTCTGGCTCGGTGCATTGTAAGCCCCTCCTTGATGGTCTCACACGTGGGCCTGTGATATTTGTAGCTGACAGCCACATTCGAAGCTGCTGTATTGCCGCAATCATACGTGGGATCATTCTTGAGCAAAGTCTCCGAAACCTTACAACCCTGCAAGACAGCGTCTGTAAGTAAATGGGTGGAAGCAGTTGCTTGTTAGTTCCAAGATGAGCAGATCGGACGGCTAACAAACACATTGCATAGCCAAGCAATCGACTCAATACATCTTCATGCTGATTGAGCCCAACTGTTCCATCATCGCGGCGTGCCTGCCATGCTATGGGCCGTTACTGGCCAGGGCTCGTCGGCGCAAGTCGGCGCCCAACACACTCCGCGAAACGTCAGGCAGCGGAACTCCGCACAAAGGCTCATGGGGGAGCAGTACGCACCAATGGTCGTCTTTCAGCAAACCACGCTCTCTTGGCCAGCTGGAGATTCGAGATGAATTGCTAGAGGAGAGTCGAGCGGACGGCCGACGCTGCGAGCCGGAAATTACCGAATTGAGGAATTTTCATGATGAGAGACTCGCTGCACTTGCATGAGAGAGCGAAACATATGGTCGACAGCAAGATGGAAATCACCACCACTGTATATTATCACCCCTGCATGATGTCGGCGTTCATACTCAGGAGAATGAAATGGGGACTGATCCCATGTATTGCAATTTCATGCCAGGTATGGGGAGACGTTGGAAAACCAATAAAAGGAAGATTGCGACATATGTCTCTGGATACACTGTGCTGTAAAAATTCATCAATGACGATGCATCCTTATCAATAATCAGATTACCGTTTCATCATATTTGTGTTCGAAAATGGTTCCGGTGTGTTGGGGCAATAATCCAAGATATTCTTTTACTCGTCCTTAGAAAGCCGAGATCGACAGTCAAATACTCTTTCCAAGCACTAGTGAAACCCCGTGTTTCGAACTGGACTTCCATAAGGTCCCAAGTACAATTGCTCGCTGTCCACAGCGCTTCCAATAGTAACACCTCCGCCGTAATAAGCGGGCTGCAGCCAAGGAACTTGAGTTTCAATGTTAATTCTGCTTCTGCTTTCCATGAGCCATGTTTCACTGAATCCGTATCTATGTGGCTCCTGTCCGGTTCCTCGACGATTGAATCCAGAGCGCGGTTGGTTCGGATTGAAGCGTACAGGCTTCCGAACTGCTGCGGCTGGGGAAGTGCCGCACACAATAAATCTGAGTTTGGAGCCTAAAGTCGAGTTGGAAATATTGACCCGGAAGAACTTGGTAAATCCTGGCATTGAACAAACACTTATGGCTGCGCATAATTCAACTTGACTGAAAGTGGTAGATCGCCTGTCAATAGTTTGCTTATTATATATAGCTCGGCAGTGATCACTACTTACTTGCACAGTAAAGGGGTCCCTGTGAGCCATGTTTCGTCAATGCTTGAAAGTGATTTCACTCTATAGACAAGAGATAAAACACTGGCACAAACACCCCTAAACCGTACTATCAGAACTCTTCCTATCTATAGCAGTAACAGCACATGAGGAACAGGAAGATCTTACAGGATAGCAGTGAAGAAGACTGCAATGACTTGAATCCGCTTTCGCATAGGCAGATTCAGTGCGAGGATGGTGGGGATAGGAAGTACGAAGATATAAACATCGATAGCGAATGCAACTATGGCGGCGGCCACGCTCAACTTGATCACAAGTGCGTATCTGTCCGAGTGCGCATAGGTTGCGAACTCATCCCAAGTCTGCCCGGCGTGGGGGGTCATGTATAATAACAAGATTGGGGGGCAGATTGCGCAAAAAGCAACATTGATTGCAATTCCCAATCGAATGGCGAGACGAAGTTTCCTTGAGACTTTGAAAATTTCATGGTACAAAAGCAAGGTTGCAGTCTTAGCCAAGAGCATACCCGAGCTAGACAAGACCGTGTTTACAAGCATGACCTACTGCTATATCAGCATGGTAAAGAGTTCATTATTTCCGAATTATATCGTACCTGGAAGTATTGTGCGTTGAACAAACAAAGCGGCACGTCCCATGAGTGGTGATAAGGTTTAATGACTAGACCCCTTTAGAATCCAGGCTTGGATTAGGAACCATGTTTGTCGTACTTACATTTTATGAGCAATACTGATTGAGTTATCGCGGCGAGGGTGGCAACGAGGACCATATCTAAGTAGAGCTTCAACATTAGCCACCCTCTGGGTAATGCTTTGGTATAGTATTCCAAAGATAGAGAATTACAGTCACTCCATCTTCGCCTGTCAATATTACCCCATAGTCTACCACAAGCAAAGATAGTGGCGAACACAGTTATGATGACTGTGACAATTATGAACACAGCTCTTAATGATGCGTCTGGATGCCCAAAATTGCTAACCTGGCCTTCCGGAGGAGCGCTCACGGGGATAGAACAGAGGTCTACACCAGGAAACAAGGCAGCAGAACTAGAAGCCATCGCAATTTTTGACAAAATAAAAATCTCGCGGGTCAATTTTTGACGTCTGATATGTGTTGAGAAGGGCAGGAGAACAGTGTAGGGGTATTTGAAACCCCACCAAGTTGATATGGAAAGTAAAAGTCAACACGAATGGTCAAATCGGGGGCTTTGACGATTGAGTTTAAATGCCGTCGGTGCCTACGCATTCAATAAATGGAATAAAAACGCCTAGATAAGCAAGTAAATCAAGCTTACGTAGAGATCTACAATAAAAAGCCAGTTTCAGAAGAGGATCTTGGAGCGGTGCGGGAAGTTGGGGGCCGTGAAGCGAAATGGGCCCATCTCGGCCGTGTGAGGATTGGGCGGATAGTTGCACAACATGGTCTCGTGTTTGCTGCTTGCCTAGATAGTGGTGTGTATAATTATAAATTCTTGCAAAGGAGTTACGGATAATTAATGTGATGCAGGCTGTGTGCTACATTGCGCTGAGTAAAGATGCGGGCTGAACTGTCTCAAGCCAAGAAATAAATGCCGATTGGCCTGTAGCTTGGTATACGTTTTGCATTCCCATGCCTCGGCCCATTTTTAAGCCCCTTTACTCCGCTGTTTTGTTTGTGACGCCATGAATAAACCGCTCAACATACATGAGGGTTTTTAACTCGGAGTGCGATAACTTGCCGAGGGAAGACCGAGACAGCTGATAAGCGCTGCTGCAAGAGTTCACGAAGCTTGCCTCGTAATACAGGTCATGTGGACGATCAACCCTGTCAGGAATACAACATGAAATTACAGAGACTATTAGTACAATGTCATTAAATCTGAAACTCCTCATTTCTCAAACAACTCTCATAGACAAATCGTTTTGTCTAGATATTTGGTTTGAGTTTGCTGTGAGAGTTGAATGTCGTTATAAGAATTCGTTATAGCAGCAGCCTTTAGTCGAAGACTACATTAATACCTACTATAGAGCAGCCTAGTGAAAAGGATATATTATTAATAGAAAATAATAAAGTAATATATTACTTTATTATAAATTTAAAGCTAACTATATATAAAGTTATAATAGTAAATAAAACTTAAGTTAGTGTCTATATACTTAATATATTAATTTATATATTTATAATTTCTTTTTATATATTTAATATTTATAAGTATATTTTAAAATAGTATTAAATAATATTATAATATAAACTTTTCTTTAATTTTTAATACTTTAAGTATAAACTCCTTTTAAACCTCTTTTAAATATCTTTTAATACTCTTTTTAATACTTCTTTTAATATATTTTTTAACTTATATACTTTTAAATATTAATTAAACGTTAAAAGATTATAAAGTAAGAAAGTAAAGGTAAAGATTATACTTTTTCTAACTTATTAATATTTCTTTTAACTTTTTAACCTTTTAAACTTTTAACTTTTTAATATTTATTTAATATTTAAATACTTAGTTAATATTGAAATAAAGGGTTAATAGTTAAAGGTAAAGGGGTATTAAAAAGTATATTAAAGAGTTAGTAAGCATATTAGAAAGTATATTAGAAAATATATTAAAAAGGGTTTAAAAAGGGTTTATAAGACGGTCCTCGCGACTTATAATAAAAGAAAGATTAAATTATTTATAAAGAATTATTAACTTAAAATTAAAGTTATTTAAGGAATAATATAAGGGAAGTAATAAAGTTAAAATCTTATATTATAAAAGGTATAAAAGCTACTTAAATTAATAAAATAAGTAGAGTATATAAACTTATTAATTAGTTTTATAAGTATTTAACTTATAGTTTTAATATTTTATATTTAAAGTATTAAGATTTTAAAGAATTTTAATTAAGTATATAGTTTTATATAAACTTTATATTTAAAATTAACTATTAAGTATATTAATAGAAAATATTAAGTGTGTAGATTAACTTATTAAGTGTATAAATATTAGTTTATAAAACTTTAATTTATTATTTAATTAAAGTTAAATTAAATACTTAATCTTCTTTATAAAATAAATTATAATATTCTTTTAAAGTAATTTCTATTATTTATAATATATTATAAAATATTATTATTAAATAAATTTATTTTTATTATAAGTAAACTTATAAATTTAAGTTATTTAAGTAATAAAATAAGTAAACTTAATAGTAATAATCGTTATATTATATTCTTTTCTATTATTATTAATATTATATTTCTTTAAAAAGGAATATTTATAAAATAATAAATAAATAATTTAAGTTAAATTTAATTAATAAAATATAACTTTTTAAAAAATAAAAATTTAATATTTATTATAACTCTTTTAAATATAAAGTTAAAAGACTTATAATTATAAAACTTTAATTAATTTTTATTTAACTATTTTATTATATTATAATTTAATCTAACTTTATTTAAACCTCTCTTTCAATTTATTTAATATTTTCCTTTTAAATAAGTTAAATTTAAATTAAAACCTTTAAGCTTAAATTTAAAATTCTTATAAATCTCAATTTACTTTAAATTAAACTTATAATCCTTTAACTTCTTTAAAGATATATTAACTATTTTAAATAATAATAACTTCTCTTTAAAATAAAGATTTATCTTTATTTAAAAACTAGTATCTACGCACTTAATAAGTTAGTTTATTTACCTAGTATTTTCTTTCTATACACTTAATACTTATTTTTATATATAAAGTTTATAAAAAACTATATATCTAATTAAAATTTTTTAAATCTTTAATATTTAAGGTATAACCCCCTTTTAAACCTCTTTTAATACTCTTTCTAACACCTCTTTACCTTCACCTTTTAATACTTCTTTTAATACTCCTTTTAAGTTTTTTTACCTATATATATTTAGGTATTAATTAAGTATTTAAATATTAATTAAATATTAAAAGGTTAGAAGTTTAAAGGTTTAAAAGGTTAAAAAAGGTGTTAAAAAGTTAGAAAGAGTATAATCTTTACTTTTACTTTTTTACTTTTTAATCTTTTAATATTTAATTATTATTTAAATACTTAATTAATACCTAAATATATATAGGTTAGAAGGTTTAGAAGGGGTGTTAAAAAGAGTATTAAAAAGGGTACTAAAAGGTGAAAGTAAAGGGGCGCTAAAAGGAGCTTATACTTTAAGTATTAAAAATTAAAGAAAAAGCTTATATTATAAAGTTACTTAATATTAACTTAAAAAATATTTATAAATATAAAGGAGTTATTAAATAAAGTAAATATTAAGTATATAAAAGTAAATTACTAGGTATATAAATTAACTTATTAAGTTTATAAACGTTAACTTTTATATAATTATAAATTTAATTATTAATAACTATTTCTTTTTTATAAAAGTATTAAAACTATAAATTGAAATATTATATATAGTAATAAAGTATAGTTACTTTATTTAAAGGTTATATTTTAATTTAATAAATTAATTAAATAATTACTTTTAAATAATTTTATTTATAATATAATAAAGTTAATAGATAGATATTTATTTAAATAAAGTTGGAATTTTAATTAAAGGAATAATAATTTTATTTTTATTTATTTTAACTAACTTACTTAAATTATATAATAATCTTATATATAATACTTAATAATATTTAAACTAAGTAGTTTATAGTTTATAATAACTTTAATATTTAATAGATTAATTTATATTAAGCTTAATAATAGTAATTTAAATGAATATAACTTAATATATTAATATAAAAGATATTTTTAATAATAAATAGTATTATAAATATAGTAGATTATAAAGTTATTATATAAAGTTTTATATAATGAATTTAATTAAATTATCTTTTAAAAATATATTATATTTTAATTTTTAAAACTTTAACTTTTATTTTTATTTTAATATTAAAATTAGAAAATATAAATAATTTATATTTATTATAATTCATTTTATATATTAATTTTATTAATATTATTAAACTATATTATAATTATTTTTCTTTATTATATATAAAGAAAAACTTTCTATAAATAATTTATATTTATAAAATAAAAATAATAATAAATATAAAACGTTTTATTTTATTATAAAATTATCATTTTTACTTTATATTATAACTTTATATAAATTTAATTTTAAATAAAGAAATATAATTTATAATATAAATAAAATATTAAATTATTTAAAATAAAGTTAATATTTATTTATTTAACTTTAATATTTATTTATTTAATATTTTTATAAACTTACCTAATATTTATTTTTCTTAATAACTCCTTTATATTTATAAGTACTTTTTAAGTTAATATATAAAGATTTTATAAGATAAATTTCTTCTTTAATTTTTAATACTTTAAGTATAAACCCCTTTTAACACACTTTCTAATACACCTTTTAACACACCTTTTAACATACCTTCTAATATACCTTCTAGGCTATATATATTTAAGTATTAACTAAGTATTTAAATATAAAGATTATACTTTTTCTAGCCTTTTAATATTTAATTAATATTTATATACTTAGTTAATATTTAAATATATAAAGTTTAAAAGCTTTAAAAGGTGTGGTAGAAGGTATAGTAGAAGGTATAGTAAAAGGTATAGTAGAAGGTGTAATAAAAGGTTGTGACAGTATGAGTTAATAAGTGGTTAATTGTAAGTTAGGGCAATTTAAAATTATAATCTTTTAGCTAGAGTGTCTATAGTGTATTACTCTATGAATTTATCTTAATTCTAAGTTAAAGGGTATAGATTTAAGCCCCTACATTTAAAAATTCTAGTTAGTTTTAATTAATTTAAATAGTCCTTACAGTACCTAAAGTATAGAAAGCCTCTATTTAATAAATAGCTAAAAAGTAGGTATATTTATAAACCTTGTGAAATTAGTACTATACTATAGATTTTTAGGCCTCCTATTAGCTATATATTAAATAGAAATAGGTATAATTAGCTCTCTATTTATTTAAAGCTCTAAAAGGCCTTAAGGGGGGTTATAATAGTATAAATTAATAAGTAGTTAATTTTAAGTTAGGGCAACTTAGAATTGTGGTCTTTTAGCCGGGGTGTCTGTAGCGTACCACTCCACGGGTCCGTCTTAAAGGTGTAGTAAAAGGTGTAGTAAAAGGTATAATAAAAGGAGTGGTAAAAGGAATCTAGAAGGGGCTTATATTTAAAGTATTAAAAATTTAAAGAATTTTAGTTAGGTATATAGTTTTATATAGACTTTATAAATAAAAAGTTAGTATTAAGTAAGTTTATAGAAACTATTAAATAAGTGGATATTAAAGTTAAGTAGGTAGATATTAACTCTTTAAAATATTATTTTTAAAACTTTATCTTTTATATTTATATAATTATAAAATATTATAAAAATAAATATTATAAAAATAAATATTATAAAAATAAATATACTATTCTTATAAAAATAGTTTTAAGTTTTATAACTTTTAAAAATTAAAATTAATAAAACTTAAAATTTATATTAAAAATATAAAATATTTAATTTATTAAAAATAATATTAAAATATAGTTTAAATTTTTATAAATTTAATAATTATAGTTTTACTTTTTTAAACTTTTATTAATTAAAAATTAAAAATATAAATTAAACTTTTAAAAGTTTTACTTTATAATAAATATATAATAAAAATATTTTTAATTTAAATTAAAACTTTTTTTTAAAATTTTTAATTAATTAAAATTATTTTTTAATCTTTTATATAATTAATTAAACTTTCTAATTAATATTAACTTTAATTAATCTTTAACTTTTAATTAATTAATTTAAATTTAAAGTAATAATATATTATTAAAATAAATAAATAAAGTAAGTAAGTAAAAGTAAAATATTACTATTCTTTTAATTAATTATAATTTAATATTTATTAAGAGAAAGAAAGGTTTATAACTAATTATTAACTATATATTAACTATTAGTTTAATTATTATAAAGGGGTAGTAATAGTTCTATATAAGGGCGGTAATAGTCCTATATAAGGGCGGTAGTAATCTTATATTTTAATTAATTATAGTTAGATATTTATTAATTAATTACTTAAAAGAATAACTTTTATAAGTTTTAAAGAAACTATTTATATAATATTATAAAAATAAATATTATTTTATTAAAATAAAGTTTAAAATTATAATAATAGTTTTTAATATCTTTATCTTTAATATAATATATTTATAAAATAATAATAAATAGTTAAAGATTTTAAAATAATAATAATTATAAATTTTACTTATAAAAATAAAAAAGAATTAAAAAGTTACTTTAAACTCTTTACTTTTTACTTTATAAATATTTATTCTCTTTTTTAAACACTAGGTTTTAAGTATTTACCACTATATAAAGGCGCTATATATATTTTATATATAGTTTCACTTCTATTTCGTATATATCTAAGGATATACATGGCGCCTTTATATAATGGTGAGCACTTAAGACCCAGCGCTTAGAAAGAACACGATGCTGATAACAATAGTTATAATACGATATATATGGAGATTAAAAGATAAAACCACTAATATAAATATATTATTGCTGAAATATAAAGTGCGCGCCTTTGCCCTCAAACCTAGACATTAGTAGGCTAGCTGTACTTCGCCTTAAGCAGACTGACAACCTATGTGTCATGTTTAGCAGCGGAAATCGACGGATACTAGGCTGGAATCAAGGCATACCATACCGGGAAAATAGGGGCTTCGATAACGGTTTCTCACTAAAATTAATAATTATTATTAAATATAAAAACTAAGGTTCACTATAAAAATATAGTAAATAGCTAATTTATAATAAATGTATTATTAAATAATAATTTACTATAAATTTATAGTGAATTTATAAATTATTATAATAAATATTTAAGGTATTTATTTTTTAATATAATAAAACTAACCCTTATAATATAAGGAATTTATAAAATAGAATAAATATTATAATATTATTAAAAACTATAATTTTACTATAAAATTATTTATAATATAATATTAAATCTAATAATTAAAAGTTTTATTACCTTAAGCTAATTAATATAATTAATAAATTTAGTAAAAACTTAAAATATAATATTTATAAAAGTAAAAATAAAATAGCTGAAACTATAAGTTCCTTCTTTAAATTAAAACCTATAAACTTAAAAACTATATTAATTATTAAGTAAACCTTTTTTAAAGCTATAAAAACCTAACCTTTAATTATAAAAGTATATAAAAATTATTATAATTATAAAAGGTACTATTTTCTAAACTATTAGTAAACTTAATAATAATATTAAAAATTAAAATTATTTAAAAAATAATAAAACTAATAGTAAATATTTAACCTTATTAATATTAACTTTAAACTCTATAATTTAAACTTATAAAACTATAAATAATTTAAGTTAAAATATAAAAAATAAATTATAATTTAAAAACTTAAAAATAAATAATATAAATTATTAATTTAATATATAAGTTAATATATTATATCTTAAAAACCTTTTAAAAATAATATAAAATCTATAATAAAATATAAATAATTATAATTAAATAATATATTAAAAATAAAAATATATATATAAATACTCTTAAACTATTATAAAGTTTAAAGAATATTATACTTTAAATAAATTAATAAAGAATTATTATAATAAAAGCTATTTAATAAGGGATTATAAAAATAAAATAACTTATTATTTAAATTTATAATTTATTATAAATTTTATAAGGATACTATTAATATAAATAATTATATTTAAATAAATATAAAAGTAGAAAATTATAAATAAAAGCCTTATATATTATAATATTAAAACCTCCTTTAAAAAGAGTTATAAGTTTTAAATATATAAAATAAATCTATAAAAATTATGAAAAAATATAAATAATTACCTATAATAGCTTAAAAACTATAATAATAAAAGGAATACTTATATTATTAAAAAAATCCTAATTAATAAAGTATAAATAAATTATATAAATTTTATATAAACTAAAAATATAATTAATTTAAAATAAAAACTTACTAATTTATATAAAGTATATATTAGAATTATACCCTTATAAATTACTATTATATCTTCTTTAAAAGCTTTTAAAAACTTTAAAAAAATAAAACTATTAAAAAAGTATATAAAACTCTTAAAAAATATAAACTTATAAATAAAAGTTTAAACTATAAGGGCCTAAAGTTAAAATTTAAATTAAAAACATTATAACTTTTAAAAAAATTAATTAAAAATTAAAAATAACTCTTAAAATATTATATAACTAATATAAAAATAAAAACTTTAATTATAAATATAAAAATACTTTTAAAATACTTAATTATATTAAACTTAATAAATATAATATTAATTATAAATAACTATAAAAATTATTTAACTTAAAACTAATTAAATATAATAACTATTTATAAATAAATAACTAATAACTTCCTATTATAATATATAGTATAATATTAATTTATATTAAAAATTTATTTTATAAATAGAAAATATTACTTTATACTTAAAAATTTTAACTATATTAATATCTTTAAAATAACTTTAAAGAAAAGATATCTTTTAAAATAATAAAATAAATTTAATTATATTAAAAATAAAATAAAATAATTCTCTATAAACTTATAAATATTTATAAATAATATATTATTAAATATTTAATTTATAAATTAAAGGCTATATTTAATATTTAAAGAGAAAAGTATATAATATTTATTAAAAACTATAAATAAATAAAGCTATTTTATAATATAAATAATTTAAATACCTTAAATTTAAAATATTAAAATATTTAATAAATACTTTAAAGGGTATAAATTTATAAACTAATAATAATTAAATATAAAATATATACTTTAATTAAAATTATAAAGTAAATCTATTATTTATTAAAGGAAATTCTTAAATAAAAATAAAAATAATATTAAATTTTATAAATATAAATTAAAAATTTATAATTATAATTCATAACTCCTATTTATATATAAAATATTTAAATATATATAAAATTATTATATAATAAGTTAAAATAATAATATAATATTTAAAATATTTAAACTTTTTTAAAATAATAAAACTTTAATATAATATAAAAGTTAAAATTATTAAATATAATAGTAAAATATTTAATTAAAAATAAAATATTAAAAACTATTTTAAATTAAAATATATTAAAATTAAACCTTTATATTTAATATATAAGTATAAAATAATAAAGTAAAGGATTTAAAAATACAATTAAATAAAAGATATAAACTCTATAAATAAGTTTAAAGCTATTAACTTCTTTTAACTAAAAATTAAATAAATAACTATTTATCTTAATAATTAAATATTATTTTATAATTTAAATTAATAAATACTATATTATCAATTTTCTACTATTATTAAAAGGTAAGGAATTCTAAGATTAAATTTAAAATTTAATTAAATTTATTTAAAAGTATTTAACTATAAAATCTATATAATAATTATAAATATTTAATTTAAAAACAATATTAATACTTAAAACTATAAACTTAAATTAACTATTTTATAAAGTATTAATTATGAAATATTTATTAAATATAAATTCCTTTTATTAAAAAGATAGTTAATATATAAAATATAATCTTTAATAAGTATTAAATATTTAATAATAATTAAAAGATTTTATTAATAAACTTTTATTATAAATATTAAATAATTAGTAAAGTAAATAAAAATATACTTTTAAATAATAATAAAATATTAAAATTAAAAAGGATTTTTTAAAATTAAAAGCTTAAAAACTTAATAAAAAGGAATTTAAAAAATATAAAAATAAAAATAAATAACTTAAAGTAAATTAATAAAATAGTTTCTATATAAATATTAAATTTATACTACTTTTATATTACCTTAATTACTATTATTAATACTTTTAATATATATTATATAAATATAATCAAATAAAAGAAATTTTATTAATTATTAATTTTTAATAAATTTATTATAATAAGCTATATTTATAGTTAAAATAAAAATAATACTTATAATAAAATTAAATAATAATATTTTTAATAAAGCTTAAATTAAAAATATTTATATTAAAGAGTAAAAATATTAAAATAATATAAAAACTTAATAAATTATTTATTTAATAATCTATTTAAGTAAATTAAACTTAATTATTTATAAAGTTATATTAAAATAAAATCCTAAACTAAACTTTAAAAAGAATTCTATATAATAAAAAATAAATCCTAAATTATATATAAATATATATTTATAAATTTAATAAATATAATATTTTTAAAAAGTATAAAATATAACTTATTATTAAAGGAATTAATAAATATAAGGATAAATATAAAAACTTATACTATAATTTAATAAAATAGTTATTTTATATATTAATTATTATTATTATTAAGTTTAATTTTAAGCTAATTTAATATAATATAATAAATATATTTATTTATACTCTAATTAATTAAAACATTTTATAAAAATACCTTATAATTATAAAAAATACTATTTTAATACTTAATAAAGTATTATATAAACTATAAATCTTATTATTACTATAATAAAAAGAATTTATAAAAATACTTACTAAACTTAAATACTAATAAATATTATATAAACTCTATTATTATAAAAACAATATTTTAATCTTCTTTATATTAATAATATTATTATAATATATTAAAAACTAATAAAAATAAATTAATAAATTTATTTAATAACTTTAAAAAAGTATAAAATTAATAAAGGGAATTTAATTTAATAATTTTAAATATAAAGATTTATAAAACTATTTAAATTAATAAATCTAATTAATTTAAACTATATATATAAAAAGATTATTAAAATAGTTAATAAAAACCTTTCCTATAAAGTCCCTATAATAACTAAAAATTAAAACTATAAATTAATATTATAAAACCTATTAAAATTAATTTATATTAATAAAAATTAAATCTATACTATTTACTATAATATTTATTAAATTAAATATTATATTTACTATATTAAAGCTTATATAATTTTTATAAATTTAAGCTAAAAATATTATAATATTATAAATTAAATACTTTTATCTTAAAAATATTAAGTACCTTATTCTTTACTTTATAAATATAAATAAATTTATAATTATAAGTAACTTTTCTTTACTAATAATACTATTAATTAAAAGAATTTTTAAATATTTATAATAAAACTATTTAAAGGAATAATTAAATAGAAAGTTAATAAATAAAATATAATTATAATATTAATAATTAAGGTAAAAATTTTACTTTAATATAAATAGTAAAAGAAATATTATTTATAAATAAACTTTTATAAAACTATTAATAGATTTAAATAAAAAATTAAAATTAAATATAATAATATATAAATTATAAATTTAATAAATTTTAAAATTATTTAATTTAAAATAAAATTATAATATATAAATATTTATAATTATTAATTATAATAAAAGTTTTAAAAATATTATTAATATAAAATATACTCTATTAGCTTAGATAATAATAAATAAATTAATTAAAATATTATTAACTAAAAATAAAATAAATTTCTTTAATAATTAAATTTAAAAGATATTAATTATTAATAAAAAGACTTAAACCTATTAAAAGATCCTATAAAATATAAATAAAAAGTAATAGAAAAAGGTTAAAGTTTAACTTACTATAATATATTAGTTTAAAAGGTATATTAAATATAAAAACTAAGGTTTACTATAAAAATATAATAAATAGTTAATTTATAGTAAATTTATTATTAAATAATAGTTTATTATAAATTTATAATAGATTTATAAACTATTATAATAAATATTTAAAATATCTACTCTTTAATATAATAAAACTAACTATACTATAGGGAATTTATAAAATAGAATAAATAATATAATATTATTAAGAACTATAATTTTACTATAAAATTACTTGTAATATAGTGTTAAATCTAATAGTTATATTTATATTAATAATTCCTCCTTTAGTAATAAATAATCCTAACTTCTAATTAATTATTTAAATAAGTTATTTTTATTTTAAAATTAAAATTATTTAAAAGAATTTTTATAATCCTTTTATATATATAGATAAGCTTAATATTAGAAAAAGTTAATTTTAAGTCTATTTCTTTATATACTTTTTAATTTCCTATTTTTTCTCCTTTTTTATAAGTAATAATTTAAAGATTTTATAATATATCTTCTTTAATCTTAATTTTTTTTCTTACCTTCTATTTATAAATATATAATTAAGAAAGTTAATTAAAAGTTAGGGATTATTTATTACTAAAGGAGGAATTATTATTAAAAGAATAATTATTAATTCTAAGAGGTGTGTTATAGCTAACTATAACTATTGCTAACTACTATATAACCTCAGTCCAGTAGCTTGTTAAATTAAGCTTTAATGGTGATCAATGAATACGCCCATTATTCATTGTAGATCTAGCCTGCGGCACGGAGTAACCCTTGTGGATCCATCGCTCGTTAGTCAGAAACTCATTCAAACTACTCTGGCCATATCAACCCCGCGATTACAAACCTCACTTTTGAGCTGACGTGAGCTCTCGTCGTTACTGGGACTACTTAAAGCCGTCGAGCATCCCGGCTTTTGGGCCCCCCCTCTTTTCCTCTTCAAGGAAACAAAGAGCCCATTGTGGTTACACATCTATATCTCTGACGTTATTCACTGCGCTGAAGATGGAGGGGAAGACCACCATGCGCGCCATCCGGACTGGTACATCCCTCGGACATGCTGAATTGCTAGACGACGTGCCCATCCCATCTGCCCTCACCACCCTGGCCCAACACCCGGCACATGTCCTCCTCAAGCCCTCCTACGTCGGAATCAACCCCTGCGACTACCTCTTCACCGACCTCGAGATCATGTTTGCGCCCGGCATGACTATCGGCTGCGAGTATGCCGGTGAAGTGATCGAGGTTGGGTCTGCTGTGACCATAGGCCTCAAGAAGGGTGACAGGATCGCAGGCTTGGCGATGCCCAGCGCTGGGCCCCAGCCAAACGCGGGAACATTCGCCGAGTACGTTCTTGTGAAAGGAGATGCGGCGCTGCGGTTGGAGGAAATGGGGGACGCCATCAGTGAGGCTGAGTCCGCGGGCGTGAATGTTGCATTGGCTACGGTGTGTTATGCGTTCTATCATCTGATGGGGTTGCCACTTCCAGTTGTGGATCCTGGGCTCGAACCTCTGCTGTTGGGGAACAATATCACAAGAACGTCCGAGAGAACCATCCTGATTTATGGCGGAAGCACGACAACGGGACTGATGGCCATCCAGTGGGCCAAGCTGAGCGGAATGTTGGTCATAACCACATGCTCAGCTGCGAACTTTGAGCTAGTGAAGAAAATGGGGGCGGACCATGCGTTCGACTACCATGATGCCAAGGTTTGCGCCGAAAGAATCAGGAAGGTGACAGATGGCCATCTGCGGCTGGTGTTTGACTGCGTGGGGGCATTTGCGTCGCCTCAGATTTGCGCAGATGCGATGGCTCTCGATGGTGGGGGCTGCCTATACAACTCTTTGTCACCCACGCCGTTTACCAGGCAGGATGTGAAGTCGATTTTCACCGGAGGGGAGGCCGTGCTCGGCGAGGCTCGTCGGGTCCGAGGAGAACTCATCCCTGGGGATGAGGAGTTGTTCAAGGCATATCGAGATTTCTTGCGACTATCTCAGCACCTTTTTAGGGTCGGGAAGATACGCGCACCGCCCACAGAGATCGTACACGGCATGGAAAACATTTTAGATGTGATGGATGATTTGAGGAAGTGGAATATTAGAGGGAAGAAAATGGTTGCTCGCATATGAGTGTTCTCAGTAGTGGTTTCGTTTTTAATCCCCATACATGTAAAATGTACGTGGCGCCTTCGTACAGTGGTAAACGCTCAAGACCCAGCGTTTGAAGAAAGTGTCCTCAGTAATCGCTATATATTGATATCACTTTGGCAGGGTATGATCATCGACCATTTGTACCTCGTTCGGTTTATCCAAGAGTTTTCTGATATACCCGGTCTTCCATGACAGCGATCATTTAGCATATAGCTGCTATCTGCTGTTACAAATTATCTGGTAGGTTATACATGTCCTCAAAAGATTTCCAACGGGTCAGTATATATAGAAGGGGAGCTGAATGTGTGAAGGGTACTCAGGTGGTAGGGCAATGATCTTGGTATGGGTCTTTCAATCGGAGTCAATAACGTACAGCTTCATCCCGCTGCAGCAATTCAGCTGGAAAATATGTCCGCTCATCAGTGATCACGACATAGAGGGCATTTTGGTAACGCGGGTCGTCGAAAGGAGATTAAACCCCATCGCCGGCGGTGACATACGACAGCACTTCCTTCCTAAGCTCCTCGAAGCCCACTGATTATGACATCAGTCCTGCTACTAACTCCACGTTGCTGTATTTCGAATATATTTCCATCATGTGAAAGATGGACATCCGTTGCAGAATCAAGATTGACGCTTACCCGGAGGGTGCCGTGCAAGATCCACATCATCGAATCTGCGCTGTGCAAAGACAGTTTTCCAGTCATATGCAATGTAGCAGCTGACCGCATTTCTGTAGCCCATTCGTGCCGCGACGAAAATACGTGTCTTTGTGTCTCCGCTGCCGACCTTGTTGCGCAGCAGGGTAGTAACCTGGTCATTATCCTCATCGTAGAAGGGCGGAATGCCCGAACAGAGGAGCTCGGACTCGTTGATATTATTGGCGAGTAGAAAGGCGTCGAGTACCGGGAACGGGACTTTGAAACCACGTAGGACAGTCACGACATCCATATTATGTTGCTCGTGTGCTACCTTTGAGTGGTGGTTGATGCAAGAAGACTTTGTGTAAATAATAGTTTTAGTTCCGAAGGGAGGAAAAGGAGAAGTGCTGGGCTCTATCACAGTACGGTCAGTACCCCACGGGGAAACTGGTGCCTGGTCCGAATCTGTGCCTGTTGGCCCGCTCGGCTTACTTAATCAGCCCACCAAGAGGTTGACGCCACGTGCCCAGTCTTCTTTCACTGTCGTTGGCATTGTATTCTTTTCAGACGGTGTATTTTGAACGTTTACAACTGTATGAAGGCGCAATGTATGTCCTCAGACGTATGCGGAATAGAAGCGAAATGAGCAGCTAAGGACGGGGAGGTGGTGCGTGGACAGATTCGTTGACCTAGGTGGATATTAAACATGTCTATATTCTATTAGGTAATTGAAGTTCACATGGGCTACTGCCGATCATTGGCGAAACTTTTCAAATTTAATTAAGCAAGTGTTCTCCTATTTATTATAGGTCAGAACGTGTCGTAGCACAATCAGATTTCCAACTTACCTGCACAGAACGGAACCGTTCGTCATAGAATGTCTCCACCCGTGCCGTGATCGCAGGCGTCGTGTTCTCAAAGCCGGTAGCTATGGATGTCTTGTAGGTTCGATAGATTGTGGCCGCAAGCGTTGTCATCTCGGCCATTGCCAGGCTAGGTTGAGTTAGACTCTCGAGTGCTTGTATCAAATACCACAATTACTGTTGGGGCCTTACTGCATGCCAATACACATCCGGCCGCCACTCGAAAAAGCCCAAAACCACCGATTCAGGTCGGCGACGGATGATCCCAGCCACCTTTCGGGATCGAATACTGACGGATCCTCGAAGACCTCTGAATTGCGGTGGAGTATCCATGGAGACATCGAGACAACCGTATTGGGTGGAATTGTGTACCCATCTACCGTAGAGGTGGCGTCGGCTGAACGGGGCTCAGAACTCGGTAGCGGTGCATAAAGCCTGAGGGTCTCCTTGATGACGGCTTGGAGGTATGTACATCGGTCGCTGGCGGCAGTTCTGGGGTGACCGTAATGATTGAGTGATTCCTCGGGGATATCCAAGAGTTCGTCCCTCAACTTTTCCTGGAACTTCCAGTTCGCGGGCAATGAAAGTGCCCATATGAGGAACATGAGTGTGTCACTGGTGGTATCTATGCCCGCAAGAAAATGGTCCGCACACTCTGACGCTACCTGAGTGACACTAAGGCCGTTTGAGAGCTCTGACTGATGATATTTCCAAAGATGCTCAATGATTGAACCTTTGCCAACTGTAGGGCGTATTAGCATTGAAATCGCCTCTATCGTGTGATGTCGTCTTTACTCTCACCAGTCTTTCTCGTTTGACAATCCAATTTGAATTGGTTGACTGCTTGTAAAGCAAAAGCCCGTATGCCAGTATATGTCGTTGGCGGCTGCATGGGCAGGACGTGCTTTACTAAATGTGCCTTGACTCCTGTGCGTGAGTAAAGCCATCTAGTGATCGAAGGGACATGCACCCAGCACCATGACAGTCTGCGGCGAGAGGGGTGCATAACATCGGATATGAGGCCGCGATGCGACTTGGACCCCTGCAGAGCAGATGTTGAACCGGAATTCCCGTATATGAAATGGGTGATACTGTCCAGGGAGTAATAGTGAAGAGTCAGGAAGACGTCACTAACACCATTTGGCTCATTGTCTAGGAGCTCAATGTAACGCCGAGCCATGTCTTCAACCACCTTGGTCGTCTTGTCCTGAAGTATGGCAGACTTCGAGTAGGCATGGGAGAGGAGCTTCTTACGTGCGCCATGCTCTTCTGAGGACTGGAAAGTGAACAAATTTTGCTCTCCGTACACCTCAAACATACGATAGAAAGATGTTCTGCCGAATCGGCTTCCAGGTCCGTAGATTGTCTTCAGCGCACTCAGGCTGTTGAATGAGACCTCGTTGGGTCCTACACGGACTGCTGGGCCATACCTCGAGTGCAGCTGGGCGATTGTGCGAGTGCGGCGACCTCTCCAGTCCTCGTAAGCTAGACGCCACTTCGTAATGGCGAAGAAAGCAGGGCCAGGGACTTGTCTAAGTGGACTGAGGACGAGGTGGTCAACACAACAAATTTTGAAGAGATACAGTATAATGCTACACGCAAGGAGTCCGACGATGAAAGACGCCATCATTACAATTGCGTATCAGCTCCTGTCGAAATAGCACCGAGGCAGTACAAGCACGCTCGGCGAGCACCTAACAGCAGCGTGTTAGGTGAACAATGCGGGGAACGGTAGAACGGCTCACAACTTGAAGTTAGCATATTGCCGCCCGGCAAGATCCCGTCAGCTTCCTGGAAAAGCTTGCCAAGCCGACCCAGTCTGGGGAGAGTAGACTGTCAATTCCGCCGGTCCTGACGAGCTATACCCGCAGCGCCTATTTTACCTGAGCGATAATCCTCGTTTAAAACATTCCCTACAGAATGCTTTCAGAGTAATCCCATTCAGTCAACCATTCATGAAGTCTTAGACGCGGGCGACGAGTTCCCATCGAGAGACTGAAAGACGGGTAAAATCTAGGCGTTAGGGTACTTGTCGTGTTATCGGCAAGAAGGGGCCATGTTCAACTGGTTGTGACGATTAACTGCTTGAAGGGCTTGGTTCCCCGGCCTGGGTCTCACCGGGCAAGGAGCGGGAAGGCGCAAATATGCCACAGCGAGCGGCCAAGGATATTGATTCGGCCTAGGGTACTAGTATGGCACAAGCGTACCTGGGCCTGCAGGTGGTCAACTGGAAGCGTTTGGGGCTAGTGAGGAATCGGAAGGGGGACTGGAGGCAGTGGGGGACGCCACTTGCTACACAAATGCACCCAAGGTATCTGAACCGCTGCACTCTCTGAAAAAAGTTCTTGGCGTATACCACTGTATAAAGACGCCACATACATTTTGTATATTTGGGGATTAGCAACGAAACCAACTCTGATCAAACACAGCACAGATCTCTCGGAACACTGATTACGCAAGCAGCGTCAGATAAAGTTGTTATGGCATAATTCCATCCCATTCAACGATCATTAGCTTTTAAATGGGTTATTGTGCTTGCGACATGTGGGAAAGACGGGATCGTGAGGTTCCAAGGCACTCTGTGGCCATCATTGGGAAAGGCAGAAACCTGCTACCGCCTCTGGCTACACATGCAGGCCATCCCTGACCTGGGCTTCTGCATACATCCTTTCTTGTGGTCAAGTCACCTCACCGTAGAGTCCGTCTCTAGTATGTGATAGTATCTCTAGGACCTAGCGTCCATACACCTAGCGGTTCTATCTATATACCTAGTATTTTCTATCTATACACCTAGTACCTATTTTTATAGATAAGACTTATATAAAACTATTAATCTTATTAAAAAAAATTTAATATTTAAGGTATAAACTTTTTTAACTCTTTTTAATACTCTTTTTAATATATTTTATAATATACTTTTAATCCCTTTAATATCCCTTTTAACTTATATATTTAAGTATTAATTTAATGTTTATATATTAATTAAAAATAAAAAAGTTGAGAACTTTAAAAGGTTAAAAGGTTG
The DNA here is from genome assembly GCF_019321695.1 of Diaporthe batatas. Lineage (NCBI taxonomy): Eukaryota > Fungi > Ascomycota > Sordariomycetes > Diaporthales > Diaporthaceae > Diaporthe > Diaporthe batatas. The sequence continues at coordinate 1,673,184 of NW_025408555.1, read as the reverse complement.
AAAAAATATTAAAAGATTAGAAAGAGTATAGTTTTTATTTTAAGAACGGATATTTACACCTATAAAAACGAATAGTATACCTATTAAGGCTATAGGCTAACTGCCTATAGGACTAACCAGTAGGTCCGTGCACTTTACTTATCTTATTAGCCTAAGTAGCCTCTATACCTCTTATAACGTAAAATTATAGCTTCACTACCTCCCTTATACTATTCTTTAAGTAACTCTAGTTTTAAATTAATAATTCTTTATAAACAATTTAAGCCTTCTTTTACTATAAGTTATAAGGACCGTCTTAATACCCGCTATAAAAGTAACTATATAATTTAAATACTAACTTAATTTAAATTAATAATATATAAAATATATATATTAAATATCCTTTAAATTTTTATTTTATAATAATATAAAGTTTAACTTTATAATTATTATTATAAAATTAATATTTTATAAATAGTAGTAAATTTTAAATGTTATAAAAGGGTTATATTATAACTTTCTTTTAACTTTAAATAGAATTTCTTTTAAATATAAAAGTAATATTAAATTATAATATAAAAATGAAGTATTTAATTATACTTTTATATCCTTATAACTTTATTAAAAGCTAACTAATAGTTTAATTAATAAGAATTATTAATTAATTAAAAATATAAAGATAAATATAAATATAATTTTTAATTAATTTTAGTTTTATATATATAAGTATTTAAAAATAGAATTAAAGAAAATAATATTTTATATAATTATATATTAATAAATAACTCTTAAAAAATTTAAAAAAAGTATAAGTAAGTATACTATCTATTTTTATAAGTACGAATATCCGTTCTCTTTATCTTTATTATCTTACTTTTTAACTTTTTAATCTTTAATTAATATTTAAATACTTAATTAGTTTCTAAAAGTATATAGGTTAAAACTTAGAAGGGGTGTTAAAAATAAAGTAAAAAAATAAAAGTAAAAGATTTTAAAAAGAGTGTTAAAAGGAGCTTACATTAAAAACATTAAAAATTTAAAGAAGTAAAATACCTTAAGATATTCTTAATATTAACTTAAAAATTACTTGTAAATATAAGGGAGTTACTAAGAAAAATAGTTACTAGGTATATAGATAGAAAATAGTGGGTGTATGGACGGAAACGCTGGGTATGTGGATGCTGGCTCTATCTCTAGTATGTTTATCTGATCTCAGTGCTGTCAGGTTCTACTAGTAGGCCGCTGATGATCGACGCAAGCTGCCTCACCGCCTTTTAGGCGGTGGGTGGTTACACTGCAGCGCCTACCACGCGGACGGTAGACACGCCGACCATCCTTGCTGACCTAATAATTGGCCCGCAACGGCTAATAAAAGCAACTCCTGTCGAGCTCTTCCTTAGGACTGCGGCTCTGAGAAAGCCTCGACGGCCGAACACGAATCTCAAAGCTGGCAACCTCAAAACTCCACGCCCGCAATGTCACGCCACGGGAGCGAGAGAGACAAGCTTGTGGCTCAGCTTTCTCATCAACCGAAGGTTATGACTCAGTCGATGATCACAATAGTCGATCCGCCCGGCCCCTCGGTCTCCTTGAACACCCGAAACCGACCATCATTCATTGGCGCCTTCGACGCGTTGCCCGCCGAGCTACTCGATGAGATATTGGAGCAGCTTGATGTGCTCTCATTGACCCGTTTCTCACAGACTTGCTTCCGGGCACATGTCTTTTCGGGATCTCTCTCCTCATACCAAAATCTCTTGACTCATGCCGCCGATGCCCTGGCGGCGCTAAGCAGGACCCAAATCATCCGCCGACATTCGATATCCCGGCTACACGGCGTCTTAAGATCACAGTCCTGCGAGACATGCTCAGGATATGGAGCGTTCCTGTTCCTCCCTACCTGTAGCAGGACTTGTTGGCAGTGCCTACAGTTCAGAAAGGAGCGGCTGGTGGTTCCTGTCGGGGTGGCTCGCAAAGCTCTCAGCCTGACTGAAGCGGATCAAGAACAGTTTCCTGTCATGTGGAGCATCCCAGGTCGATACGGAATCCGGCAGCTCGAATGGGGTAGTGCGAGCCTCGTCGCCGTGGCCGACGCTTTGGAGGTAGCGATGTCAAAATACGGGTCTGCGGAACGACTTCGGGGAGCACTTGCTGAATGGCCCATCACCGGACCAGGAGCTTATAGTGCAAGGCAGTTACGAACTCTGCTATCGTCAGAGGGATACTTTGATGCGAACTTGGTACCAGACGTTGGCAGCAGCCTGGTCGGCCGTTATTTCGGGCGGGCGTCAATCCGATTTGACTCGCTCTTGAGTTCGGGCGAGATCGAGCACGGTCACTGGTGTCGGGGCTGCGAGTGGACAGACGACCATCGTAGTCGGTTGCCAGTCGATGTTCTCGCTCATATACTGCCAGACGGCGTCGAGCCTGATCGAGAGCTGAGCCGATTGGCCAGAACAGCGTATTCTACGGTTGACTTCCTGGATCATGTACAACATTGCTACGGTGCACAGAGATTGCTCACTGAGCTTGCGCGGGAAGGCTGAGTAAGATGGTTGATGTCGCTGCCTGCATGCTCAACATACAGAGATGGCCGAAACGTACAACAGACACGAAGGATTGGCAATAGATTAATTATGGATGGTGGTATATTCCAGCTCCTAAAGTATTCTAGAAACACTCTGGAAGTGCGCAACAACACCAGAGGCCATTGGTGGACCTTCAAAGTTGCATGTGCACTCTTCACATTATTTCTGGTTAAGAGCAGCGGCGCTTATTACCGGATCGCAAGAGCGCTTGCAGCTCCCATTCCCGCCGTGAGGTTGAGACCGATAGTCAAGTTTCCGAGCACAGAGCTGGTCAGCCAGTTGCCAACGAAACCATTAACCTCCTCCGGCTTCTCCCACATGACCCAGTGCCCACCATCCACCTCGCCACGGGACAGGCTGTCGAAGTATGCCTCCATGCCTGTCGACAAGACTGGTGGCAGCGCCGGATCCTGAGTTCCGCCGATATAAAGCCCAGGCTGCGCGTACTTGGCCGCGTACGCAGCCCCATCGGCCACGAACACCTTCTCATCCTCCCAGTTCAGCTCTCCGGTCCGGTACCAGTTCAGGGTGCGGTTGAAAGGGTCGGCCATGTAGGTGTCAACGTAGAAATCCAACTCCTCCGTGCTCAGGAGCGGAGTGTCCTCCGTCACCTGGTCAAGCAGCTCAAAGGTGAACCCATCACCACTAGCGTTGAACGCAGACCCACCATCGGGCAGCGTTGCGCCATAGATGGTGTTCAGGATCTGCCGGACGCGCGTGGCGTTTTGCGCATCAACGGGGCCGATGTAATCTTGGACGGCATCGGTGCGGAACTGCAGTTGGTAGTGCAGCGTGGGCAGGGCGAGGGCCTGGTCGACGTAGGTGGCGCGCGGAGCGGCGAAGGGTGTGCTGATGACGAAGAAGGCGGCGACCAGGTCCGGCTGCCACAGTGCGGCGCGATAGACGATGGCTCCACCCCAGTCGTGGCCGCCGAGGATAATGCGCGAAAGGCCGAGGTGACTGGCGAGGGCGGCGATGTCGTCTGAGGTGCGCTTGAAAGTGCTATTAAGGTTAGATGGTTAGTAGTGCAGGCACTCTGTGAATGTGTGTCGAGAATTTACTCACTACAAGCTCAGGTCTTCAGGCGCATCAGTCCCGCCATAGCCCATCATATCCGGGGCGATGACCCTCAGACCCTTGGAGGTGAGGAAGGGGATCTGGTTTCGCCATCCCAGTGACAGGTCCGGCCACCCGTGGATGAGGAAAATGGTACCGACCACCTTGCCTGACGCCGGCTCTGCTTGGATGTAATTATACTTGACCCCGTTCAGAGTGGCGGTCTGATACTCGAACTTCGGGTCGTCGACGGTGGCTACCTCCATCTTGGCGGATCAAAACGAAAGTGAGTGCAGCTGATGCTGGTACCGGATCGAAAGAGCCAAAGACTGCTCGAAGGGTCGAGGAAACAATCCCATTATGTACTCCCTGGAATGGAGCTCTGGCCGTTGGTTAGGGGTTGCGTAGTAGCCGTTGTGGAGCACTTACAAAGCTGTCGTGCCATTTTTGGACGGGAAACTCCTTGTCAAGCCTCATTAGGATGCATGGATGTGGATTGAGGCTTATAATGTCAGGACAGGTCCACCCAGTAAAGATAAAGCAGATGCAACCTTAAAGTTTCGCGCCGCCTCGCGCTACGTAAATGGGAGCCAGAGCCGCCCACGATTTCTGACTCGCTGAAAAGGCGATACTTGGTTGCGGTATACTGATACTATAGAGGTCATGATCACTTACGGCCTCCAGTAGCCTTGGGACCGAACGCCGGATACTACGGCATCACGGCTATGAGAGTGGATATCTCGGACTTGGAAAAGCGGGGCGAGGACGGTCTGTGGTCTGTCGCTGATCAAATGTGATTTACGATACTTGGAGCGAAATCTGAGAAAACTGTTCATGACTCCGGCTGTTCCTTTACATTCTTGACCTTTTGATGGACCGACCACTCAACTATTTTATGTCAGATGTGGGGATTATCGTGCCCTCTCTCGGAGCCGGGCTCTGCTCAGGTACAGAACTCAATCTTGCAGACGTTGCCAAGATTCATGCAGGCCTCGGCATCTCTAATCTCGCCGAGCAGTGGCGTTAGTGGCGTTCGGGTGGACCAGTTTGTGCAAGTTCGGGTTAGCTGCCTCGGTATCAGCGAAACTCCTGAACGCTACCTGGGAGGTTGGCCCAAATTTAGCTACACCACGGTATGCTTAACCTGGTAGTTTATCGCATCCAACGCTCTAGGTCGACCTTAATCGGATAGGAGAATGCGTATTCACATCCAGATCAAATGTTATTCACATTGAATAGCCGAAGAAAACCGCCCAGCACAAAACCAATTGCGTCACGGGACTTCATTTTAGACAGACTCCTTAGCTCGGGATGAACAAGATGCATCTTAGCGCAAGCCTGTGCGCTCGATGCACTATGTACTATGTCAACTGGTCTACAACTGGTTTCGTTTCTATCCCCGTACATGTACACCGAATTCTTTAACACATAGATACCTAAAATAAAAACAAGCAAAAGGGACTAATAGCTTAAAAGAGTCCACTATGTTTGATACTTAATTCTGTTATTGTAAAGATATACTTAAAAAGGTAGTTATTTCTTATAATTTTTATAATACCTGCAAACATTAGAATTCAGTTAGAGGAAGCCTTACTTCATATTTCTAGGGTAGCTATCACTTTTTAAGAACCTAAATTTATAATAGTCACTTACTTCTCCTTAGCATTCATCAACAACTGCGCCCCCTTTAGCGATATATAACTTAAGTCAGCATTAAATAAACAGACAGCGCCTAGCACATATATCAAGATCACCTTGAATGCCCTTAGTCAGTGTTTCAGCGTGCCCAAATCATTGTTGACAGATTCATTGTCGCTAAGATTTGGAACCAGAGTTAACAGTGTCTCCCAAAACCCCCTGTATCTGTCTCCATAGGACAGAATCAGGGTTACCTTGGCATGTGTTGCGCGGCACTGGATTGTAGTATATAATAATTGGAAGCCCAGATATCATAACTTATTCTTCAAGCAAGTACAACTTTTTTCTGTTTTTTAAAAAGAAGCTTGCGTTTATTCGAACTATCGATCATATATATTTAAAGCTATGAACGACATGATAACACTGGAGGGTTGTAAAAGCCGAATGTATATTTTAGAGAAGGCAGTGAGTCGCAAGCCTCACAGCTTGCAAATGCTTTTGCAGCTTATTACCCATTAACCTGCCGCGTGTAAAGAAATTTGGTTCTCATGACCTGAGCCATCTCATGTTCTGGTTGCAGATCATCTGTTGACTCGCTGTCGGAAATTCCATGCAATCACAGGAGCTCATTGTAAGTTGAGGCTATGCATGAAAATTGCCATTGGAAATCACATTGGAAGTTGAGCTCACCGTGGTGGATCTTCGGAAACATGTATAAGAATGAGAAGTACATTCATTCAATCCCTTTCAGTCAAAGTGTTTCAGTATTCTACCTTATAAAATGAAAGTTAGCGTTGTGTGCGTCGCAAGGCTGAGGCCGCAAGCACCTATCGTATTATGACTATCGTTATCGACACCCTGTTCTATTCAAGCGCTGGGTCTTGAGTGCCTACCAACATATGAAGGCGCCATATATGTCCTCACACGTATATGGAATAGAAGCGAAACCACACATAGCCTGTAAAGGGCTTGACCAGCCGCCGCTTTCTAACTCAATGCTTGGGGAACCAATAGCTTGACCAAGCCTCGAACATGGCCATACACCAGGTTCGTAGGTGGCCGTCGGGCCGCGCCAAGTGAGGCTCTTGGTTTCCCTTTCCGTCAGCAGGTGCCACTCCAGTTGAATCCCGGAGAATCGGTCTATTACAGGGTAGCTCGGCTGCCGTGTAACTCGAACTGCACCTCGTCACCACTTCAAATCCCGCGGCAGGTGCTTACAAGGCTTACCTCTCCTATCTGCTTACATCTCCTGCCTTTGCGCCTCTAAGCACCACCTTTCGCCCCTGAGACATTGCTCACTGCTGAGACAAGGCTTACTCCTGGGACAATTTTCCCCTGCTGTCTCCTTTGAGCCGGAAGTGAAGCGTACAATCAGGTACCTTCCACCTTTGGTCGACACTCCACCGCAATTGCCCAAGTTTGCCGTGCCAGTGGGCTGGGTACTGTACTGTTGTTACTTAGGTATGTTTCCGCACAATACAAATCATGGCCAATCTTGATTAAGGGTGCACACATCATCCGTGTCGTCAAACAGGGTAACGCGGACTTGAGTGATGATAGCTGCGGTATTATCGAACATCAACATAACCTCTTTGCTTGGCCGATGTTGGGTCCAAGTTGAGGTCGATCCAGCTGCTTAACGTCCCGAGGAGTATCTTGCAGGGCTAACTCGCGCGTCCGCTTTCGGTTGCGTTGAGGAGGTTGCCGGCCATTCGAAGCGGTTACAATCGTCCCATTAGATCCCCTAGAAAGAAATATTCATGCAGTGATGTATCCAACCAGTCACCCAATCAACAATCGAGCAGCGTTGCATTCGGCTTGAATTGCACTGCAGGCTGCATCAGAGTCCTGTCGGTAAAGCTTGGCTACGCGCGCCACATTACCGAATAGTACTAGTGCAGCCATCTGACATGTCAACCGGCCGGACTGTACAACACCTCACGTCAACTGGTATGAGTCCAGACGGACTCGCAGGCAGCGTCTATAAATTCCAAAACATACTCCGACCCTTCCACTCCCTGCTCCCTCTTATTTCTCATGCTTCCTCCAGAGTTATTCTGCCCGAGTTCTTGCTATCCCAGTCAACCGATGTCATTCAAATTGACACAGTCTTTTCCAGGTGCAACGAGTTGTTTAGGGCTTATTTCATTCACAAATACCCGGATCGTGCCCAGCTGCTAATCAGCCCGCACCGCCGTTCTAGCGACCCACGCAAATGGTCATGATAACTCCCTCGCCTTTTGCCCTTTCCATGACTCTGCCATCTGCCGAGAATGGGCTGTCTCCAGCAACGGGCCAATACCTGTCAATGAGCGAGGCTTTGGCTCCACCATCCTGGTACATTGGACACAACCCAGGAGTCGTCAGCCATGGTCCAATGACACCAACGCGATGCTACACTGATCCAAGGTTCAACTCTGTCGATTCTTCCGCTCCTTATGCCTCTAGCCCTCCGTTGCCTTCAATTTATTATGAACTTGATCTCAGAAAGTTTGACGACATCATCTGCATTGTGTTTGGTCATTTGGAGGCTTCTCGGTCATCCCAGGTATGCGTTCATAGCATGAATCTTTTCGCGTACCATGAAGCTGAGTTTCTATGGAATCTGCTAACATTTCATGTCCGTCCAGCAGCTTCATGGGTCGAAACACAAGACAACTCTCGTCCAGGCACTCGCTCCAAGCCTCTGTTCAACCACCTTCACGCTGGGATCAAGGGGCCTAAACTACCACGTTAATCCCGACAATTCTGTGTATCGTTGGCACCCCAATGAAATCCCGATTCCTGTGGGCATCAACCTCTCAAGTTTTGAGTCAAACGAGCAGAGGCTCATGATAAAAACATGTCTGATTACAGTCTTGGACAAGTTCAATGCCAGCAATGTTGGCCCGAAATTTCGCTATGTAGCCAATCCATCTCACAGCGCCTTCTTCGTCAGGTTCGGCGGTGACTATCCGCTCTACGCCAATTCCTTCTTCCCTGGTTCACACCCCAAGGACTGGTACATAGACGTCTTCAAGCCAGCCCTCACGCTCAGTGAAGACCAAGAACAATTTATCACATCGATTGTTCGCGAGGATATCTCCACTGCTAGGGAAGAAGCTCTGGAGCGCAATCTCATCAACATTCTGACCCATGAGATGCTGCATGTGGTGGGCGTCAGACACTGTGAGGCGCAGCGGTCCGAAACCGAAAATTGTGTGCGATTCCCTCCCAACCTATCCGATGCTGAGAACAGCGAAGAACTTCTGATGCGACCAGCTCTGGACTGGAGGAGTCTTTGCGAACTTCGGTGGCTGAGCAGGACTATTCAGGAGATTCAGCAGATCTATGCTATGAATGTTGGGGAACGTATTGGGGTTCACCGAATTCGAGACGTCTCATGGCAAGTTGGTGCGAAGCAAAGAAAGGAGATTGCCCTAGGCGATGCACAATGCTCTGCCGTCTAGGTACAGAGAAGTACCTAGGTAGCTAGGCGCCGAGAGGGATTATTTTGGTCTCATATTATTATCAAGTATTCATAAATAAAGCGCAGCATTTGTCCTGTGGCCGGCTTTATGCTTTTTATCCCAATCATTCGTTATCTTTATTAAAAGAGCGCTGCCACGCTAAAGACCCAGATGCCCAACACAGAGACCCCTACCCAACCTTAAGCTCGTAACCCCGTTCTTCTATGATACCTTAGAACACCATGTCTCTTATCTGCTGTAGTAATCCCGATTATAGGTAAGGTAGTTCTTTAATTGAAATTTCTTAGTCAGCCACTCAACTACCTATCTAGAGCATTAGTTTTGCACTCTAAAGCTTAATCAACCACCTAACTCCACTACTACTTAACTATACGTTAGACTAATACCTATAAAGTGGAGCGTTTTACTCGGTGAAGCTACTATATTAATCCTCACTTAGATTAGGTTGTAGTAGATTACAAACACCTAGTTATTAGTATTATAAGATAGGATATATATAAATATAATATTAGACGGAATGTTTAAAGTCTTTAGCACATGGACTATTTAAGGTAATTAGGGTCTTAAAGTATTTTATCATTATTCTAAGGCTCATAGCATCTCTGAAATCCTAGGGCCCTAGCCACTTATTAACTAAGTTCCTATAAATTATTGCCTGCTAGGAAGAGACTTGGTATGTTTGTAGCAACTCGAGACCTTGAAAAATGGTGTCACTATTAGGTACTGTCTCCCTGGAATTCCTGCGATAGTGAGCGGCCTCCTACTGACGGGCCTTTAAGTTTGCTTTTCGAGTCTTGTTCTTTACAGTGGATGCTCTAGTGGATTCTAGAACCAGGATATGCTACTACGCTAAATACAGCTAGAAGCTATGCATTGATTCATCCAATTAATTAGGAGCTCGAATACACCTGAGGACACTTACCCGAAGACACCTTAGTGGAGAGCCCTATCGCACCTATAACAACGCCCAAAGCACCCCCGAAAACACTATGTCCTGCTACTTAATATTATCTGGTAACCAAGCCAGCGAATCCTTACCCGAGACAAAGCCCAATACCTCCCCCAGATACTAGGAAGCCTGGTTTACAGACCCTTACCATCCCATAATTCGGCACTTCGTCGCCCAACAACTTGGGAAGATTGCGCTTTCCTTCTGCGAACGCCAGAGGAAGATCTATCATGACATCCTTCCAATAGTGGTGGAATTGTTGACCAAACTAGTCGCAGGATCCAGCGCCATAGAAGCAGCTGTTCAAGGTTTTGGAGTTGACACACCAGCACCTGTGGTTGCTGGGGTATGTACCTCGATGGTAATCGCGGTGTCTGGGCTCAGACTTTTTGATGAGGATTATAGTGAAACTGTAGGTTTAGCCGAATTTTGCTCGAATTCAAGTAGTTTATTGGATAGCTACTGTACTGGTAAAAAGGGGGGATCTGTAAGCGTTGCGGCCCTCAGTAAGCGTTGTGTATATTGTAAGAGTTGTGCCTATTGTAAGAGTTATCCTCTTTTGTAAGAGTTAGAGAATTAAGGTGTAAAAGTTATGTGAGGAGACTTTGGTGATCTAAAAGCTGCCTTACTTTTAGGTGTGAAGACTAATTGAAAAGGATTTTGTTTCTAAAGTTATTCTAATCCCTCTTTTAGGAACCTCTACCTACTTAATACTTAGATAGTTTAGATTATCTAATCTCTAATCTAGTTAAGGTCTTTGTGACTGCCTTTTTGTGACTGCCTCTTCGTGACTGCCTCTTCGTGGCTACCTCTTCGTACCTACCTCTTCCTTTAGGTATGTACTTCTCTTCCTAAAAAGTCCTTATATAACTTCTATACCTAAATTCTCTAACTCTTGTGGAAGGGTAACTCTTGCGGTAGGCGCAACTCTTGCGCTGAGGATAAGTCTTGAAAATGAGGTAAGTCTTGCGGGCCTTCGCAACTCTTGCGGGCTGCCTGTAGATAACGGTATGGTAGTGTCTGTCCTGAGTCTAGTTAGGTTGCCTTGCCAAGGTCTTTGGACTTGCTTGCTAGACTTGGGCAGTCTTGATGGAATATCTGCAACGGAGGACAGCATCCATGGATGCCCCAATATGTTGCGATCATTGCTACACCGGTAGTGTCAGTATACCGGTGCAACTCCCAATTTCAATCAGCTAATACTCCTGTCATGAATGCCTGCCAACATCACCTTTGAGCAACATTAAACAAAGCTCACTTCTCCCAGGAGCGGCGAGACTCACATTTTAGGATTCTTCTAACCTCTAGATGCTTATCTAGTATATCTGCAGGTATCATGATAGCGTCATCTGAAGACCTTTATTATCCTTTTGGCCCCAGACCGCTGGCTGGTTGCAAAGAATGTCGCAGCGAATCTGGAGCAGAAGCAGCTACACGTGGAACGATCGAGCCTGCTTCGTCACACCGGAGCTCGCACGAAGCTTATTAAATATTCTGTGCCGAGTTCTTGACCTCCGGAGAGACACAGAACCGTATGGCAGCGGCAAGACTATCTGCAGTCAAAACCTTATAGGAAATAGGACTCGGTCCGAGACCCGCCGCAACGACCCTGTCTCCCCACAAAGGGTCACTACATTCGTGAGTTGATTGTTGATTCTTAACTTATAAATCGTATCCGGCACTTGCTTCCTCCCCCCCCCCCGCCCTAAAAAAAGTAAACAAGAAACAAAGCTTATGTGAGGGGATTCTACGAGGGAAATAGATGAGACCCTCGCAGACTCGTTTCACATATGTCGTGGGTGCGAAGCAGGCATCCGAGTCAAGCTCATGATTCTGAACAGACGTAGAAACAGTGACCCTGTGTGTGTCGCCGTTGAGTTAACCATCAGAGTGCGACGCGCCTTGTCAATTGGTCGGTTTTATTACTACATTGAGCCGTTTCCTAGGAACATCCGAGTCCTCCGATAGAACAAATACTCCATCCAGTTGCTACAAATATAACGTCCCTCAAATATGTGAAATCTTCCTATACAAAACCCCACTTCGCTTCCGCTTGAGGACCACCGTCACTACCGAGGCACATAGCAGCCCCGCAACCATGATGACGAAGATAGATAAGAAGGGTCTCTCCGACATCCCAGAAGGGAGACCATCAAGTGCGGGACGGTGGAGCTCAGCGAGTCGTTGCCTGGGGCCGCATGTCCCGGTGAACATGTGCTCCCGATCGATCGGACACTCATCGTTAATCTCTAGGGACTCGCCGGGCTCGGGGAACTCCACGCAACTGCCCTTGTTCGCAGTCCAGCAGCCATTCCCGTTATTAGCCTCGAACATGAGCGGCGCACGGTCCCACGCAGCTGACAACTCGCTGTCATCCCTGCTGATGTCGAGGCTGGCGGGCGTGTTCGGCCCCCTCCCGCCGAGGACCATGACGGGCGCGCAGTTCATAAACATCTCCGGCACAGACCAGCGGCCGTACCACGTCCAAGCCATGACAGCCCTGCCTAGCGGCAGCCAGTCTGGGATGGTGAAGTTGTAGATATCTGGCAGTACGGTTGTCGCGCTATCGCCGTAGTTGGTCTCGGGGAAGCCGCGTATCGGGCAGCCGCCTTGTATCGAGTGGATGACGCGCCAGGTGGACTTCACCGTGGGCTTGAGGTCATATGTCACGGAGATCTGACATGATCCGCCTCCGTGTGATGCACCTCCCATGGCCCTTGAAAAATTGAATCGTTAACATTAGCCAAGATGGTCCTATGACTATGGTCTGCTGCCGTACTGGCCGGCATGAAAGCGGATGGGAGGGGCTGGGGAGGGGTGATAGCCGGGATAACGAGTCGTCCCATGCTGCCGCCAGGAAGTGGGAACAAGAGATGAACACAGGATAGTGGAAACGGAAAGAAGAGATAAGTGAACTCACTGTAGGTGCTGTGTCGAGCCTCGCTCCCATATGTTCATGATCCCATCAGGGTCGAACTCCGTCTCTCCACTGCAAGGCCAATTTGAGCCATCTTTGTTCATCGGGCCATTACTCTTTAGTTGGCTAGGGAAAGGAATCGGGTTTTGCATGAGTGTGTGTCCCCAGGCCTGCATGGCCAGGGAGGCCGCCACTATTGTCCATTGGATGATGGCCATGTTCGTTGCCTGTAAGCTTAGATGCTGTGTCCTACCAGAGTTACTCAGTTACTCGCATACAAGACACCGAATTTCTTGCCGTATTTAATGAGATATGAAAAAGAGAGGATTGTATGGTGACGACTGCCTCCGCCTTGGACAAGGCCCAACGACTCAGGCAATGGTAGCGGTGAGAGGGGCGAGGTGCATCACGACATTACATGAGGCGGGGGCAAGAGCCAGGGAAAGTCTCATTAATTTCGGCGCTCCCCCATGCTCGTATGATGGGCCTCATTATCCTGATACCGGAAACTGCCAGGTTCCTCTCATGTGGCAAAACTGATTCGTTTCCGGTTGGGTGTTATCAGAAGCAGCCCAACTCGGAAGTCACCGAGAAGGGATTGGTACGATATTCGGTCTCATTAGCAATAGTAAAGGGTCTCGCCGCGTCGCAAGTGTCTATAAGATGACGGCAACCTCGAGTCAAATCCATCGCGATCGTTAACATTTTCTCGACCAGTCTGAAATGACTGAAACTTGAGTGGACTGTACTGTCAGAGGCGAGTATGCGCCAAGGCTGACACGACTCCGTGCCCCGGGCGTTGACAGGGCGGGCGTGCCGAGGTTGATGTTGCCACGGCGGGACCCGCTCCGAATAGCGCCCGGCAAGTTACCGAAGACTGACTAGTTCAGCGTACAACAAGCAACGTGGTGGGTACCTAATTGGAGTTTAAGGTTCGGCGCGGCTGCCATGGGTCTAGCCAACGAAAAGTCGCTGGTGGGTTTCATCACTTGGCTCTGAGAAGTCGAGATGAAACGCAGGACACCAGAGGGGGGGGCCCACTCAGGCCTAGATCTGTTCAGTTTAGCTCGGCAGATCAACCTAATCTAGCATAGTAGTTCACCTAATGATCCACAGACCCAGAGAACCCCAAACTTTGTTCCGAAAACGTCGAAACTCCGACGGCGTACGTTTCTCACGATAGTGGATCCTGTCGGCTGAGGCGTGTAGAAGTTGCTGAGCAATAGCCGATGGTGGCAATGTCACTATCCGCAATAATTGCGAGGGTGGACCTATGGGACCTATGGGCAGCAGCTACATCTGTCGTTTTTTCTTTGGAAGCTGGGAAGAGTCTTGATTCGATCACTCATCACATCGTTATCGTCGTTTGGTTGCCGCTGGATATTCACAGGCCCAAGTAAAAGATGCTTCGGCTGTTACCACCGGGCATTGTGAACACAGTGCTCAGAATTGCTGCGACTTGGGGTATTCTGGCCGGTGCATTTGGCCTGTTGAAATTGGGCTACTTGATCCTTACAGTTGATGCTGTTGTTACTCTTCTTTTGACTTTTCTGTACACACACCTGAACTCCGATGCCAAGATCACATCTGGCAAGAGTCTTGCACCTCAGCTAGCGGCAGCAGAGCCGAATGAGCTGGAAGAAACCAAAGAGCCTAGAGGCAGCCCCACAGATACAAGTCCTAACACAATCGATGGGGAACCTAACGTTATTGGGTGCGCGGTTGGTTGGCGTGAGGATGAAGAGCTCTATGCCCGATGCCTCGAGAGCCTGCAGAGTACACAAAGCTGTACCACGGTTGTAGCAGGTATCGACGGCGATGAGGCTGAAGATGAGCGGATGATCAATGTTTTCCACACGGTAAGTCATTGAGAGCCTACACACCACCTGCCCTCGCGCACAAGTTCCAGTCTTGATCTCATCGCTGACGTTCTGCACAACCTCTAGGTCTTTCCTGATGGGGTCGTGTTTCGCATGGCTCAACCTCTCTCCGACACGCTAGAACATCTAGCGGCTTTAAGCGATGTCGACCTGCTCCACGATGAAGCTGGACAAGCAGCTATCATGGATCGTCTACGGAGTCATGTCTTGGACCTCCTTACCGAAGAGCTACTTCCGAATCACCCACGCGATATTGGAGCCATATGCATTGTTCAACCACATCGATCAAAGAAGGATATCTTGTTCACAACCCTAGTCGTCGGAACAGTCCTTGCTCAGGCACAGTCTACCGATCTCATCTTCAGCACTGACTCTGACTCGACCGTATCTCCAGACGCCATACCCAAGATGGCGAGGAAGCTCAGCAGCGACACGAATATTGGTGGGGTTTCGGGCCATATGCGGTTCTTCCACCCCAATCCTACCTTCATCACCAAGATTGCGACGTCATATTATTGGTTCCAGCAAGACGTCTACAAGATACAAGGGGCGATGTTTGGAACCAACGAATGCCAACCAGGCCCAGTTGGTGCTTTCCGAGCGTCTGCGCTGAACAAGATTTTGGTCCCGTGGTATTGTCAGCGGGTGTTGGGACGGAAAATGGTACGCAAGCACCCCCACTGGCATTATCCCTGTGGAGATGAGCCCTAGTCCTATATTTTCAGGCTGCTAATACTGGTCTCGTGACGCCGTATAGATCACAAATGAAGACAGACACTTGACGACGCGACTCCTCTGGGCGGGTTACGACGTGCACCATGTACCAGACGCCGTCGTCTACACCGACACGCCTGATACCTTCTCGGCCTGGGTCAAGCAGCAGGTTCGCTGGTCCAGAGGCACCATGATCGAGACAATATGGTACCCTGGCATGGTCGGGCGCCTGTCTCCGTGGCACATCTTCACCATCCTCAAGTCGCGGCTGATACCGATCCTCATCTTCTGCATGGCCGTCAGCTCCGCTTTGACGGGCCGGAGCCTGGTGGGCGGCATCCTGGACCGCGCCGTTGCTGACATGGTCTTATCAGTAGACGTGTTCTGCTGCCTCTCACTGCAGGTGGCGTATCTCGTCTTCCTTGGGCCAAATGATACTCTTGTGCAAGACCTAATCTGGCTTGTTCCCGCGCTTGTGTGGTTCCTGGTACTATCACCTGGCATCATTGTTTGGTCGCTCATTACCGTCTTGGATGGCTCTTGGGGCACGCAACCTCGTGCTGTGTCAAAGGAGGCATCTGGTGGGTCTAATAAATCTAATCTTCGCAAGATCTCAAATGAGGTGTTGTTTGTTTTGTCATGGCTGGTGGTATTTCTTGTGGCGGTTCTTCGAAACTACTACCGCAAAGCCATGGCAATGTAGATAGAGCAAGAACGGCACGGTGCTAGTTGTACAAAGTGAAGAAAGACAGATTGTATATAGTGATATAGATAGAATACCTCGCCTGAACGAGGCTCGACTTTCAAATTGTGATTATAATTATTTCCGTGCGATCAGGATCGAGCCACTCTCAGAGAAAGTGCGGCCAAGGCCCATAATACCAGACTGAAACCAGTGCTCCTTTGTCCAAGGTCCTACCGCTCCGTAATCATGACTTTTCATCGTATGATGGTATGATGTTGGGCTAATACGATCCATGTTAAACTACCTAGGCGCATCGCGAGTGGGAAATGCAGTGACCTTTCAGTGGGAAAGGTCGCGGACTTCATCTTGATACATAACACCGGACTCAGTGGAGCCAAGTCAAGTCAAAGAACTATAAATGTTCATTTCAGTACACTCGTCGACACAATCCTGCCTTTCGAAAAGTAGCTCAAGTTCGTCATTTGTTCGATATCTAGGTAATTTTAGTCAATATTCTCAAGAAGCATGACTGCGAGGCACGCGGCTTAGGAGGAAGCCTGGGTGTTCTGATGACCGTAACATTTCGACTTCCACGTAGAGTCGTCTTGAATGCCTGCCGCCGTTGTAGGTGCCGGCCGCCGAACAAGAGCAAGACAAAGCACTAATGGTTGTCAATCCAACACACAACACGCCAAGACATATGCATTGCGTATTGTGAAGGCAGATCTGAAACACTAAAGAACTTGAAGCAATAGCATAATGTTGGCGGCCTCCCAGCCTCCTAGCCATCGGGATATTTCACGAGAGTCATGGCAGGTCCAGGATGCTTCGACTTTGACGAGAGGGCCCTGGAGGCTAACCCTTTTAGTGCAAGGATGTCCGCGGGGACGTGTTCCGGAAGAACTATTGCCAATAACGTCTGCAGCGTCATACTGATAGACCTTAAGGAATATCTGCACCACATAATCGTGACGAGTGAAAGTTAAACGGGATTAGCTTGCGCTTTGATATACTCCGTATATCGAGATGCCTGAACTATGGTGACAGTCTGGTGGAACTCGCACTCGGCAGCATCGAAAGTCCACATATTTTTGCAGCAGTCTGGTACAGGAGGGCAGACTTGTGCCCAACGACGATAGGTTATCGATTGAACTGAAATTACGATCGACAAGCTCAGCGAACCGCCCATTTGACGTTGATAGGATCAAACGTACTGGTGGCACGGACCCAAAGTTCCAGGAGAATGTGGAACTCGAAGATGGCATTGTTAATGGAGGTGATGTGGCAGGGGAAGGAGCTGGAACGAATCTACTAGGTTTAGAGTAACCATGGTTCGTAGCTGTTCTGTCCAGCAACTTCTGAATCTGGAAAGCGTCCGAGATAAGTCGCCGCCGATCGAATTGTAGCCCAGTTGTTTCACACGACGATACCCAAATCGATGATCTGGTACGATCGACTAAATAATCTGCAATTATACATCTAAATACACATTGTAAGATTACCCGCTTCCCGTGTCTCGGTCGCCCTCTGGGTCCACGCAGGTAAAGTCCAACGAGTCAGGGTCAACGTTTGAGCAGTCGTAAACAGGTGGTTCCCCACTTGGAACGTTGACGGCAATGTCCTCGGCTACGATATTGCTACAGCGCTGTTACGATATGAGCGGTTAGTACTCTTCCGATTTCAGAAATGCCCCGGGGTGGCTGAATGGCTAGGATATCTGATTTCACTTACGTCCGCTGCGCTACACACCAAACTTCCGGCCTTCGGGTCATACTTGGATGATACGGTACCCCAGAAGTTCCTCATTGTGATATCCGAAATGGTGAGGTTGGCCTGCCCGGCAGAGGTTAGTCAAGTGGCACAGGCAACCGCGCAATTAGGGGGACTCAGACATACCGGGAATTCATTGCACAGACTCTGGTTCTTTTGCCCATAGCACTGCGTGATGGTGATAGCCCGGTCATTGTTGTCGTGGTAAAAGGTATCGTACGTCACGTTCCGCACACGGCCCAGCCCGCCACCGCCGTTCAGGAGGTCCTGGAAGGCGGTCTCCACACCCGGCCACACCTTGATGCGGGCAGCGTCGCTGGCGTTGGCCATGGAGATGTTGTAGATGTACAGGTCCTCGACGATGTCGGTCTCGCCCTTGTACTGGCCCAGCGAGCCCACGCTGATACCGTGCGAACCGGTGCAGTCGAGGTTCTGAATGACTACGTTGGTGCTATTCGGCTTGAACGACACGCAGTCATCCGTATTAATGATTACCGAGTCTTGGATGACAACGCGCTCGGAGCGGTACGTGTCCCAGCCGTCTGAATTGGCGATCTTGACTCCACCGGTGCTCTTGGCGATCAAATCCATGTTGCTGATAATCACGTCCGTTGAGTTTGCGATCATATTAAACCACTAGAAATAATTAGTCATTTAGGCCCTTCTTGGGCTTTCGATGAATCGTGCAACTCACATTTGGTGAGTTGCGCATCCGAAGATTGGACATAGTCACGCCCTTGCCTCCTTCGAGAACGAACAACTGGGGACGCAACAACTAATTTCCCAGCATGTTAGTGGATCCCACATCTTATTCCTTGATGGGTAGTTCAAGAGGCTTACCGTGCTGTTTCTGGATAACTCCTCCCAGTAGGCCTGGCCACGGCCATTAATCACGGAGCGGTTGTTGCTGAGATCACCGTAGATATTGATATCTTCCCCACCAACCTTCCAAAACGAGCTCATGTTCTGGAAAGCATATTTGAAGCTGTTGGCCGCCCAGTAGTACACATCACTGTCATCGAACGCTATTTCTCCGGTGATGATAACATCGACATGCTCAAGGAAGGTGAGGTCCAATGGCGACCCGACCAGGTACGTCTGGTCGAGAACAATCGTGCCTCCGGAATTGCAATCTTTGAACGCCTTGTAGATCGCCGGTGCATCGTCTTGGGCGGTGCCGTTGGTTCCTGACTCGACGTAGCAGTAGCGCCCCTTGTCTCGGGGTGGAGAAGGTGGGAATTCCTGCCCAGTGCCGTACGGAGCTGGGATGATGACAGGCCGCTTTGGGAGGGCCGAGGACCTATGGCGAGTGCGGTGTGCGGCACACAGCGGGGAGCTGGCCAGCGCCGTGAGAGCCGCGACGAAGGTATTGACACGCATTGTTATTACCCCTTCACGATGGACGTGTCAGATATAGGGTAGGATTCTATAATCTCCTCAGCGAGACCTAGATTAATCCAAGTTCAGCATATCTGTTTATACAGAGGAACTATTTATGGGGCGAACTCCTCCGGTGTGTCGACGGCACAAAAGTGGCGTTCACGGATAAATTCATCCACGCCAAGAAAACACTCGGTGTAAAAGCTGCCGTGCAGCCGTGGGTAAACAGGTGCTAGATTCAAGCCTACCTGCAATTGGAATGCATCAGACTGTTAACGGAACATGCCACGCAATGATGAGAAGTTGTCAACTGTCGCCAAGTCATAGCTGGCCTAAAACGAGCGGGTTCTTGATGCTTTTCCGAACCGACCGGGCCTCCGCCAAGCCACCCGCTCACGGCTCACCTCACGGCCCGGTGTCGTGGCACGACCGCGTGGTTCTTACACCCCTCACTTCCAGCCACACCGAATCCTTGGCCAGCTCAGAAGTACGCGGCATCCGCTATAGCGTCAAGCATAGGACCACACATCAAGAAATCCGCCTCTCCGGCGCGATCTCGGGTTACTTCTGTGGAGACAACCGATCATCTGACCCAATATCAATCGCCAAATGGGCTGGACATTTTCATCTCGTTGCTGATCAGCCCTTGGCAAGGCGGACAGAGCAGGAAATGCGTGACTGAGCACGAAAGGACTGCCCAAATGTCACGGTACATCCTGGGTAAGTTTCTGAGATCAAATTTTGTTTGTATGTCCAAACAGGAATGCACGTAAATTGCAAGAATATAACGGGTCTGAAGGCCATCAAAATGGCCCTTCCTACTCAGGATCATGGCCGTACTAGAGGGCTACAAAGAAGTGCGTCACATTGAAAACGAATAAAGTTGCTTGTGATTATTGTTTTTCGTGCACCACAGCTCTCAGCGGAGTCATAAATCCGGATTTTCAAGATCCACGAATTCCATCTCCTTAAACGCCCTTTCAGCTCGTCCCGATACATATGCCGAATTACTTAGTGTCGAAGCGAAGCCCGCTCCCTTGTTGTGTTAGAATCTTCAAGGCTGGTATAATTACTAAATGGACTGCTCGATAACCTTGCGTTTCCGTCTTTGTCATCAAGCGGTTTCTTTTGGACAGGTCACGGTATATGTCAGGCCTTTTTACTCCGTTCCTCTGGGTCTACACGAGTCACATTGGTGAAATCGGCGTCAATGGGAAGTGGACTTGGTATCGGGACCCGGACCAGGGCACTTCTCTACGTGTCCAGAAGCTTCCAAAATTGATACCTAGATACTTTGTGTTCCTGTGATTGGATTGATAGATTATTGCATCGGGCTTTGTGGGCTAGGTCTGCACTTGATGAGCGTTAAGTGGAATTCTGCACAGATCAAAGGCAAAAATGCGTACTTACTTGGGGAAGAGGATTCCGAACACCGGTCGGGTCTCCTTACTACCCCAACAGAGCATAACAGAGGTTGATTGTGCGCCGAATGATGGCTGCCTTTGTTTAAGTGTCAACTAGAATCTAAGGAGTGCAAGAGCCACAGGATACCAGGCTAAAGTCGGTGGGAATTGGTGGCTTCGTCGCCAATGTCCCCTGATACCAGTCGGGTCGTTTCCCGTTCCGTTAGTAAGCAGAATCCGGCGTTAATGGTAGCGTCTACTGAAACAGAACTGTGGGGAAGAAAGTCGAAAACTTCGGTCGCGCTTCGGTCGTGCTGTGCCGCTGATAAAAACAATCTTCCAAGTCAATCATCGGCTTCGGAGCCTATATCCGCGATGCTTCACCTCGACCATGATCCGCTTAAGAGTCGTCACATCATTCTCTTTTCCTACATGCGGAAGTAGAAGCTTTGTCAACACTTCAACATTTGGACCTGTAAACCTCAGATCCAGGCTCCCATTCATTGGCTCAGTCGCGAGACGCTTGACGTGGCTCGGCGGGTCTGGTTCTCATAGACGACACTCGACCACATGCATGTGCATTGATTCAACAATTGAATATCATTGGATTGACGGGGTAGAGCGCCTGGAACTATATGAGCCCGGCGGGTACCATCCGGTTTTGATTGACGATTTGCTACACAATCGCTATCGAATAATTGATAAACTGGGGTTTGGGGGCTACTCGACCATATGGCTCGCTCGAGACGAGGTAGACAAACGGTATGTCGCCGTCAAGATCGGGATATCAGCTCCTTCGCTTCCTCGCCGGGAGCAGGAGATCCCCAGAGCGTTACATGAATCACATTCGACATTGGGAAAGCCCGCGGCGCTGCCAACCATCCTCGACTCATTTGACGTTCGCGGACCGAATGGGTTACACCCATGTTACACTTTGACTCCCGCGCAGGGAAATCTTAAGGAAGCATCATTTAGTCGCCTATTTCCCATCCAAGTTGCGCGCGCTTTGTCTGCAAACTTGGTTACCGCTGTTGCGGCCGTTCACTCACGAGGTTTCGTACATGGAGGTCGGTTTTAATTTGTCCAGGGTTATTTGTTACATAACTGGCTGACAAAGAGGGAAAATAGACATTCATCTTCGCAACGTCTTGGTCAAGATACCGTCAACGTTTGACGAACTTTCAATCCAAGAGTTCAGGGAGAAGTACGGCGAGCCTGAAACAGTGCCCATTTCCCGGGTCGATGACAAGCCCATTACTGCCAACGTTCCAAAATACGCTGTAGAGCCCCTTTATCTTGGGAAAAAGGCTCAAGATTTCACTTTGGCCGACGCTCAGGGCTTGATTCTTAGCGACTTTGGTGAGGCCTTCTGCCCAGCTACGGAGCAGCGGCTTGGGAGGGAATGCAATACTCCTCTGGCCAAGAAGGCGCCCGAAGCTGTTTTTGAGCCTGATGTTCCTTTATCGTTCCCTTCAGACATATGGAGTCTCGGAACTGCCATTTGGGAGATATTAGGGATGAAGTTTATCTTCAGTGAGGTGGAGACCCAAGATGAGATCACCGCCCAGCAAATTGATGTCTTGGGTGCGGCAGATTTCCCTGACGATTGGAGAAGGCAATTTGAACGACTGGGAGACGAAGACAATTATGGTGCTACAACAATTCCTCGGCGACCAAGTGGTCTACGTGAAACGTGGCCCAGTCTTGACAATGCCTTCGAAGAGTTCGTACAAAAGTACAGGAGAAAGCGAGAGGCTGCTGGGCTGTTTGACGAACAAGAGACGAGGGCGATTCTTGACCTTATACGTGGAATGCTGAGGTTCCGCCCGGAGCAACGTCTGACCATAGATGAGGTGCTCAAGTCTGAATGGATGGTCAAGTGGGCGCTGCCCCAGCTAGAATTAGATTAGAGTGGGAGGGTGCCTCAGGGCGAGGCTATCGCAATTCCAGTCACTGTAGCTAGTAACTGCCGATTTTAACCCAGCATATTGCCAGTAAAAGCATTTAGTCCCATCAGAGACACCGAGCTACGAACGGAATTGTGTTCCATACTCTCAGGCTACGCCGCTGCACCGCAACCCTGCCGGGGCCATACTTTCAGAGCTCGTTCGAGCACAGTCAATTTCACCTATCCGTTCAGATTACGTTGTTTCCTCCGACCCTATTGCAACCGACATTTTAAGGCAGGCTGCGAAGAGGTGTGTCTACGGGGACACGGCCACTACGAGTCTTCGCTGGTATGCTAGACAACTAATGAGAAGGTCGTGAATTAGCCTGTGCGAGCCCGGATCATGGCACCTTTAGCCGAATCTTGCAGCATTAATATAACGGACTCTGCCCATTCTTAGTAGATAAAGGTTCAAGACCTCCGGCACTCTTTGTGCGAGGTGCGGGGAAAAGGGCGAAAGGGTTCCAAAGAAACTCGAATGTGGTCGCAGAAATGATGATGACCTTACGCTGTCGGTTAGGCACCTCGTCATCTTGCAACTGACGTTGGTAGTACTGGAATTTTTCTCCTTCGATATTTCTACAAGTCTCCTATAGTTTTAAGCATCAGAAAGGATCTCTTGCCTGAATGTGTCCACGGTCGAAGAAAGGTTATCCATTGTCGCGTAACCGTGATTCGAAAAGCTGGTGTCGTGTACATATGCAGCCCTTATTAACTAGCAGACATGTGAATCAAAACAACGACCCCACACTGTGTGACACGAGCGGTGAAGTGTACCTAATGGGTGTCGACCGGGCTCTTAAAGTCTACATGGCAATCACCCATCAGCAGCTTCCTGTGCCGCTACGTTTCTCCATGTAGCACTGCCTTGCTAGCATCACTAGATGAGTTTCTGGTGTGGTATGATTGTTTAACTACGTGTCAGCTATTCTAGTCCGGCGGGTTATACACGTGAACATTCAAGTGTGCGATCACAGCACACCCAGGTGCCAGCAGAGCATGTTGCCGAACCACTTCATACATTGTTAGAATTATTCTGACCCGGACAGTCCTGAGTGCGCCAACAACAGTTCACAACCTTCTTTATCGCGCACAACACCGGTGGACTGGATCTCACAACGACCGAGATCCGATTCCAGTTCGCTAATGCAGACGACATTGTCCGCGGAAACTCGGGGCTCGAAGCGTGCGCCTTGGCGGTCGTCTTTTGCCGGGAGGGCCGGAGAAGGACGGGAAAAGCCAACCAGCAGGCGTTGAATTTACCGGCTGTCTCATCGTAAGGTATCCAGCGGAATGAGGAATGCTACGCCGAGCTGCTGACTCAAAACCCCGATAGGTGGCTAACCGAAAATGTTGGCGGGGAGGCGGTGAATGCGGCACGGTCGGCGTTTTGTCCCTTCATTATCAGTGTGAGATTGTAATTATGATCAAGCTGGCGTTCCTCATGATCACTGTTGCGTTGTGCTCGTTTCTCTAGAGTAAGGATGTGGCGCTGCTGCCTGGGCGTGAGGATTTGGGGTAGACAAGGCGCAAAATGATGCGATTATTATTTGTTCTCGGACAGAGAAGCATGGTCTATGGGTGCAGTTCAGAGAAGAGAAGAGGAAAATCAGACGTTAACAAGTTCACAGTGATCAATAGCATAGCCTGGTATCTTTTGGCTAGCTAAAGGAATTGTCAAACGGACTCTAGATCTGAGATCCCTCGTGTTTTCAAGGCTCGTGTGAGTTAAGTGGGAAGACTCGGGCACCATGAACCTCTTTGTGGGAACAGGCCACCGGCGGAGCTTTCTCATGTTCGTTGGGCGACCCGAAATGTCCGCTGCCGGAAGATTTCAGCATGAGGAGGCCGAGCCGTCCCCAGCTTTATGTCTTCCTTGTATGTGCTTGGCGACAAGGGCCAGAAGAGTTAATTCAGCTTGGTCCATTGACCGAGATCCGAAGCTGACAGACAAGATCACCTTTGCAGCGGCGAGCACAATAATTGTTCCGTTACTGACTCATGAAACTTTCTCTCCTGTAATGCAATAGAAATATGCAAAGTCTAAACCTGGAAGCTGTGGTACCTTTCCCTGGGCGTTATACAGAGTTCAATAAAGTTTGTATCCAGTAGAGGCGGCTGAGTGCGGCCTTGATCGTGATTCTGCGAGACTGGAGAAAACCGCTGGAATATAAATAGCAGTGCAATCCCCTCCTACTCTCGTCTCTTCAACAGCACCATCCTCACAGGTATCAAATTTAAAGATAAACCATATCCCACCACCCAGCTACAACTCCTCCAAGTATACACTTCCGCCACAATGTTGTATCTCCCCGCACTTAAGGCCGCCCTGGCAATCCTCGTCGGCGGAGCCACCCTCGTCTCATCTGCGCCCAACATGTCGCCCAATGAGCGCGGCGTGGCAGCCGTCCTCGAGAACCGACAGAACTGTGCGAACTGCCCCCCGCCTGGCTCACCATGCTTCAATGCCTGTGCAGACTGGGGTTGTTGCTAGAAAGCCCTTGGGCCGCAAACTACCACTTTCCTGTAAGTCTTTCTTGAGCGAGGTGAAAGCCCGTGGGAGATGGGCCGAAAACTGTCCGTTCTAGCGCTTGGTATTTCTGACGCCCATCAGACATGATCTCACCTGGGCACTGGGACATGAAGCAGTGTACATTTCAGGACGTTGGGGAGCACCTGTTTTGGACCCATGAGTAGAAGCAGCGAGAATGCGGGTAACTTAGTAGCAGGCTGGAGGAGACACGGCTTAGAGGAGACTTCTGTAGACTTGTTCTAGGATAGACAAGAAGCCGCGTTTCTATTTGGTTGCAAAACTCATTGTACCGCCAAACACTGCACCAACAATCTGAGAGTCATGTTTTCCACACCACCTGGCAATTGATTCCGGTGCATCCACATTAAACTCACTGTATCTATATATTCGTCTGTAGAGAGGAACCATGCCTGAAAATGTCCCTACAACCCCCGACACCTCTGTTGCTGCCCGGGCTGCGCGTAGCGACCTCGAGGTGGTGTACAACGTGGAAATATACTGTTTTGTCAGTCAATCATCCGCCTGGCATGCCAAACGTGATTATTGAATAATCTACAGAGCTTCGGTTCGGCACGCACGGGAGGAGGCGATCACCTCCTTCGCTATACGAGTCATGATGAGCCCATTTAACATTTGGATAATTCTCCTTGGGTACATCTTAAACGAGACATTCCATTGACTCAAGCTGCGCTCGTGATGCCCGTACTATTTGCCTCTCATGGTAAAAGATGGCCTCGAACACGAAGCGCGACCGTGGACCAAGATGAATCCTTACCCGATCCATGACGCCCATCGCCTTGCTTCTTCATCCTCCCTCAGTCGGTCCATGTCCTCTTCTCTCAAACAAACCCCAACCACGATGCTCCCATCCCTTTCTCTCGGGAGGAAATAGACTAGTCCCTCCCTGGCACCATCCCCAAACTTCGGCCTCCTAACCGCCTTCGGCCGTCCAAGGCAGGGCCCAAAGTCTAAGTCGTACAATTTCTCCCTCGCCCATGAGCTAACCTTGACATCTAAGCGCCGGTTGCTTCGAGCCGCAACGCTCATTTGCGCCGCTGACTCCTTGCACCTTGCAATGATGGAGGCCTGAGCCTTTGCACTCTCTCTAAGTAAGGCAGGTCTCAATGCTGCACGAAGGCTGGAGGCAACAGCGCCAAGGGGTTTATGTTCGACGTCATCAACAGTATGCTCATGGATTGTCGACGTGGTCATTAAACCTGGATATGTGGATGGCAGACCAAAGTGGCTGCGAATATCGACATTTCGCGTGAGTGTCGTCTTAGTTGACTGTTGGCTGTTCAGCCCCGGCTGACGCGCGCGAGTCATCAATTGCCAGGTGAGTGCGGTGAGTACATCGTCTGTTGAGACAAAAGTAGCGTCTGACGTGTTGAGTGTCTCGCTGCCGAGCTGCTTGAGGTTGGCTAGTGAAGCAGCGGGGAATTCGAGATATGCCCACACAAGACTGCCAGAACGCGGCTGTTGTGGTCCTGAAAATCCCCCGCGTGAATTCGAATCTGATGCCAGAGGTCGGACGTTTTGTTCCCCTCCTGGTCTCGACGCCTCGGGATGATCCGGCGCGTCGTCGTCGGATATTGGTATCCAGCGCGTCCTTTTCATGTTCCCAACTTCTAACTCGTCCTCTGTGAAGTCTTCGCCACGGCAAGCCTTTGCGAAGAGAGCAATAACCTGTCCCTGGCCTGTCATATCCATTCCCCCATGCTGGGCGTTAAAGGTGAGCAATAGACCACCCTGCACGAAATTGGCCTGGATTATCAATACAGGTCGCTCCGCTCCGGGCTCGACCATGGTTCTGCACGGGGAAATGGCATCTTCGTCGAGCATGCGGAACGGAAAGTTTGCTCGATTTAGCTCATCCCAACTCGGCACTGGGCCATGGCCTTGCAGCTCCTTGACCACCAGGTGTGGGGCGGATGCTGTGGATGTGATCTTGAACTCCCCTCCATCTTGGACCACCTTGCCTGCTAGCCAAGGGAACGTCCTACACAGTCGTGCGAGCCCCCTTTCCAGGTTCTCGATGACCTCCGCCCTCAAGCCCGGTGATTCGTTTCCGACCGGGAAACAGAGGGTGAGTTGGGTATAAAGACGATTGATGCGCTCCGCTTGTCCTAAAATATCAAGCAACAGACCTTCTAGGCTTGATCCGGCATGCGTCTCCTCCATTGCTTATGCAGTGGCATTTGGACATTGTCTAGGTCATAGGCTCGGCATCAAAATAGGCGACTGCCGAGCCTTCGAGCAACATCTCCCTGACAGGATTAGTAAGCCATGTTCCTTTGCTGGGACATGTTCAGCGTGCGTGTTCCATGACAGTTCATCGTACCCTTGATGCATGTGTCTCAGACATGCAATCTGAGGGGCTCTGAAGAGAGTTGGGGATTTTTGCACAAGCCCAGCAAACATTGTATTTGACGAGTAAGGGCAAATAAAGCGCAGGCTCATTTAAGATATCGTAGCCAGGGTTGTTGAAGTTGAGATTAGAGCAGGCCCAAGTCGAGATTTGGCTCAACGCTTGTTTGATTAAAAACGAAACCACTTAGCTCCTTGAGGATAGCGTGGGAGCGGCCGGCCGGAAGGAGGTCAGAGAGTCGCCAACGGCACGATATCTAGGTAACGGATGCCGTCGGCTCTTTTTTAGTATCATGTGCTGGGGTATAAGGCCTGCCGGCCAGGAGATCATCGCCCCTAGAATGGGACAGGAGGCTTCTTTGATGGTTTTTTTCTTGGCAGATGCGACGCTCTGGTTAAGCCTAATAAGCCGCTTGAAAATGCATTCCATGATGACTAATGGTGCATGCTTGTAGTCTACAGGCGGCTCAGAACTATTCGCAGACAGCAAACAAAATAGGGTAGACATCACAGTCACCTCTTTCGACTCGCACGTATCCTGGCGAGAATCGCGGCCGTCGACGCAGGGACAGGGCGCTGCGGACCACCCCCATGCGCTTCGATCCAGCTCCGCTTCTCCTCCATCTTGTGCTCCGGGCCGTGATCCACCATCCACGCCATCCCCGCCGACATCTGATACGGCTGAGGCCGTGCAACGGTCTTGGCAAGCAAAATATCAGGAAGCAAGTCCATGAGCCAGGGATGCACAGCTGTTCGTCCTCTGTCGTTAGCCACAAGTGCCTATTGGGCCGTCACCTCTTGCCCGAGGTCGACTCACCGCTGACATAGTCATGCACCGTGACAAAGTGGCCGTCTGCAGCCGGGGTGACCACAAGCTTCTGGCCCCCTTTCCGTAGGGGTCGCTCCTGCCCGCAGCACCGGATGAGGAACTCGGTGTCCGAGTCTTCCTCCCAGCTGCCGTCCTCCTTGGCCTCCTCCGCGTATGGCCGATCTTCATCGCTCAGCTCGCCATACGTGACATACTCCTGGTCGGCCGGCTCTCCCTCGTGGTACCCATGCCACGCCACCCAGTCGGATTCCCACTGGTCCAGGTCGGAGACGGACGCCTCGATCGACGACACCTTGGGCTCTGTCAGGGGCAGCTGCGCGATCTCGTGCCAGATGTCACCGCCGGCGAGGGTCTGCTGGAAGTAAGGCTCGAGATCGTCCGTGCTGCGCGGCGTCTTCATCACGGAGAGCGCGGTGGGGAAGACGCCGTCGAGGGGCCAAAAGAGACGTTTGGCAGCGTGAGAGAAGAAGACGGCGACATTTGGGTCGCGGCGAAGCTCCTCGAATGAGCGGTATGGAGGGCCCTCGTCTGTCGGGTCTTCTGTTTGGATAGGCCTTGACATTCTGCTTGCGTTGATGTTTGGGCTGGTACTCAGGTTGGGCTGGATAAGCACATCGCTCTGCGTCTTAGCAGTGCGCGGGCGGGCACTTCGTATTTCGAGATAAACGGCTTCGAACGTATCAGACCTGAAGGATTGCAAGGCAGCAGGGAATCCGTGTCCATCTAATGGTATAGGCTAGCCTCTTTTGTGTGGCTGTCCATGGACATCCGCCTGGCCCCTTGTTTTATTGCACAAACACACATACCACCAAAATGAGACTCTCCTGCAATGGAACTTGTACTAGCCGGTTGGAATGATTCCCGCGAACCATTGAATTACCGGAAACGATGGATTTATTAGCCTTGCTTTTTGAACTGAGAATCAGCTTTCCGGGGAGCGGCTGAATGATTTAAAAAGTCGAGCGCAAACAGAATAGCAGTGAAAGCCTTCATATGATTTCAGTTCGGCCGGAGTAAATCACGTTGCAATATAATCCGAATTCCAATTGGAATGTGGATGGATGTATATTCAGCGCTGTCAGTGTCAAATATAGCTTCATTGCCCCAGGGTGGCTACCTCACTGGACACAGAGGGGCAGATATTATGAAAGCTCACACTGAGACACAGGCAACATATTACAACGCAAACGAATCGATAGTAATAGTGTCCAATGACCAAATCGGCGTCACTCACTGAACTGAAGTATGCCCTGTTAGACTTACAGGAGTCCCAACAACTTCCCAAAAAATGGGACCACACCGAACACGGCCGTGACACCCGTATACAAGATCAGCAAGCCATATCCCGACCCATACGCCCCCCTGGCCTGCCCCTTCCATGGCGAACCTGTTATGAGAGCAGCACTCAGCGGCCCAGACACCACGTTTCCAAGGCCCCTGCCCACGCAGAGATGCCCTTGGACCATGACGGGATCAACCAGCCCATACCCATCAGCCTCGCCATTCCGGGCCATCTCCCTCATGATCCCGGGCCATGTCGCCGACCAGGACCCGGCGAACAGGCCATAGAAGACGCAAAAGACGTATATGGAAGGCAGTGAAACCGAAAGCCCCCAGATCACGAGGACAGATACGGCCGCGCCTGCCGCGGAGAGGAGCATGCAGGTCTTGACTTGGAGCCTGTCGCTCAGGGATCCCATGGCCACCAAGCCCATCGTGCAGCTGACGTTGATCAGCAGAAGCGTCAGCGCGGACATGAAGTTCGAAGTACCAGCAGTCTCGCGGGCGAATGTCGGGAGGTAGATACCGGGGAGGAAGTACCCCGTCGCCTCGATCACGTTGGCCGTCTGGTAGAGGACAAACCGTTTGGAGAGGGCGAACCGCATCCTAAGGGGTGTCTTGTGACGGCTCGCCAGGACCGGCAGCCGGGGCTTGACAAACCAAGTCAAGGGGATGGCGCCCGCAAATATTATGCCGGACCATATCCGCATCGTGGTCCGAAAGCCGAAGCTTTCGAGGAGGGCCTGGAGGGCCAGGGGGAGGATCACACCTCCGGCACCTGCGGCGCTCCACACGATGCCGTAGGCCATGCCCTTGCGCCGGTCGAACCACTCGTCGATGTATAACGTAGAGGGGCAATATGCAATGCACCCGCCCATTCCAAAGAGAACGCCCTGGACCCCGATGAGCTGGGGCACGGTGTTGCAGAATGAGCCCAGGGCCATGGAAAGGGAGCAGATGGTCAGCCCGATGAGGGTAAACCATCGCGTCCATCGAGGATAGAGGCGGCAGATCGTAAGGACAAATGGTGTTCCTATGTACAACAGCCCCTGGTAAAATGTTTCAGTTGGATCTCGTCAGGATGACAGGGAATCCGCCGAGGCTTACCGAAGTAGTTGTACCAATGGCAGCAATACTGCTTGAGCCAGAGAACGGCCTGTGAGAGCTGTAGTAATCCTGAAAAATACCGAATGAGAAACCAAAACCTAAATGCTCACAGGTCAGTATAGCCCTGTGAAAGATTCGTCGAGTGCGATACATGAATAACAGCAGAGAATAACAAAGTCTCACCGAACGTTATTGCCTCGACAATCCAGCAAGCAGCCAGGAACAACCAGGCATCCTTTCCTCCATCGACACGGGGCAGAGAAGGTTCCTCGCGTGAACTCAGCGTATCAGAGCCTCCATTATCTATGATTTGCCGGTTGGGAGCTTTGCCCTGCGACACGCCTGTGTGTGGATAGGCGTTATGGTCTTGAAGCTCGATAGTGGCAGCGCGTGATTGTGACATGGTGACAGGAATTCTATAAGGGAACAGATGAGTCGTCGAACTTTGGAAACGGAAAATGGATGATGAAATATGCTCTACATAATACTATAAGGGCTTACATACCGTCCGATTTGTATTAGCCATACCCTTCCAGAGGCCGCGCTAGTCGCCTCTGGTTTAGTCGCCGCCCTTGCGGAGACAAGCTGAATCGCAAGTCGAGTTCTTTTCATGACCCCCCTCGATACCCTAGGGTGTTTGAATGGCCAAAAAGCGAGAAAGGATGAACAACTTGTTTGGCAGCTAGGAATATTGAAGAAATACCTATTCTTTCTTTGATTTTAGGCAGTTATTACAGAGTGTAGCCACGCCTTTGCAAGGTGCATACTTACTATGGTTTAGTATCATGCCCCATGGTGCTACTAGTATACAAAGGTTTTATAAACCTCTGTCTTGAGCATTTACCACCGTATGAAGGCGCCGTGTATATCCCCAGACGTATGCGGAATAGGAGCGAAACCAATTAAATGTGCCGAGACCTCCCAGCTGGTCTGCCCCGGCAAGATGAAAACATTGAAGTCGTGGAAGCAAAAGCCAGCACCCCACAATTGCACTACAACTGCGCAACTAATATCCTCTACACACACCCCAGTTAAGCTGGGTGAAAACCCAAGCCGAAGTACTCCGAGACTTTCTTTGGGGGCTGTGCCGGCGGACCTCCTCGAGGCCGATTGCTTGCTGACGAGGACATGGATCTTGGTGCAGGTGACGGCGGCGAGGGTACAGAGGTGGCGTGGAAGAATTTGGCGATGTGTCTGCTGCTGGGGAACACTGATATGGCTGAGGAGGCGAGGAGGAGCATAGGTCATGATGGACAGTCTCAGACCGCTATAGAGTTGAGGACGAGGCAAGTTGTTGTAGGCTGATGTTGGGAGCTAGCTATGTTTCAAACCGTTGACAAACTTGGCCGGCGATGTGTTCTGATTACAAAAGGTGAGATGGTGATGCTGGCAAGTGAGTGTCAAGAGTCAACATACATAGCAAAGGCCCGCTGGAGATCAAAGAAGTGGCACGGCAGAGTTCACAGCCAGACAGCACGGAAGAAAATGATATCAAATTCGTCCTTTAGAAGACCCATCTCCCCACGCCGCAACATGCTTCTCCCATGGACAAGTAATTATTTAATGCCAGACCGGGACCGATTCTTGTTCCCCGTCTTTTTGTTTCTCTCTTCCCGTATACACCCTTCTCGTACAGCTCCGTTGGCCGGTCGGTCGGTCGGTTGGGTCCACGTCCACGGACCCTTCTCAGACGTTCCCCCCTCTGGCACCCCTATACCGTGTTGTGCCAGGTTCCCCACCCCCCTCAGCCAAGATACAAAAAGCAAGAAAGAGGCTCCGGCTCGGTGGGCCCTGGCTTTCAAACATCAACCCCCAATGTGGATGGGCGCGCGCACATTCAGAAGATCCCCAGCGCATCACAACTAGCGACAAAAGCCCTCATCTCTCTGCTGATACTGCCACTGCTGCACCTCCGTCCGCCGCGGGGCCCATGCCTCGGCGGCGTGGGCGGGCTCGGCGAGCGCTCGCCCTCATCCCCGCCGTCGTCGCCGTCGTCGTCCTCGCGGCCTCCCCTCCACTCCTCGTCACCATCATCATCATCATCAAAGACAGAGCGGCGCGCCCGGGCGTCGGCCAGTCCCTACCTGGCAAACACCTTGACCACGCCGTCGCCCCCTCCGCTGACGACCCACCGGCCGTCCTGGCTCCACACCACCGCGCACGCGCCCTCGCCCCGCATGATGCGGTGCGACGTGATCTCCTGCGTGCAGCTGCGCTTCTCGAGCGACCAGAAGCGCAGGGAGGCGTCGTGGCCCGCCGACACGAGCTCGCGGCCGTCGGGGGACAGGGACAGCGCCGAGATGGAGGCGGGGTGGGCCACCATGTTGTATGTACATTGACCTGTGAAACAACAAATAACGTCAGTAAATGACGTCGTCATGGAGAAGGGGAGGCATGCTCCAGATGTCTATGGGCGTGCCCAACTTACCGCTGTTGGCATCGAAGAACCGAATATATTGGTCCTCGTGCCCGGAAATTACGACGCCCTCGACGCCGCTGCCCGCCATCTGCCTGCCGCCACCAGTCGGTCCTCCGCCGCCCGAGTTCGAGTCCTCCTCGTTGCCGCCGTGTCCCGGCTGGTGTTGACCCTGGTCGAGACCCGATGTCGTGGCGACAACGGTGTTGACACTTGTGTTGATCGAGCCATCGTATGTCTCCAAGCTCGCCATGCTGCCGATCTCTTCGCCTGTCCGGGTATCATAAACGACTATGGCAGCATCCGAGTAGCTGACAACAAAGTTTTCACCTGACGCGCTCAGCGCCGTGATGCAGGTCGGCGACGCCGTGGAATTGGGTCGGGAGATGGTGTGCACTAGGGTGTGGTGGAAGGGGCTGTTGGTAGCCATCGTTGGCTGGGGACTGCTGGGGAATGCAGATCCAGAGCTCATGCTATTTCCACGGACGCGACCGCTGCCGCCGGCTCTTCGCCCAGCCGAGGCTGGAGGTGGTTGTGGGCTGGTCAGTTGGGGTGGTTGGCTGACTGCCCAAAGACGGACTGTGCCATCGGCGGCACCAGAGGCAACGAGTAAACGGTCTGGTGTTCCGTAGGGGTTTTGCTGGCCGAAGACAGCGCCCAGTGTTGCAGGCAGAACACATATTGTCCACACAGCATCTGTATGACCATCGAGAGTGGCCTTGGGGTCTACTCGACCACGTTCCCACACCCTGATAGTGGAGTCCTGGCCGCCTGAGAAGATCCATCCGTCCCCTTGTGCTCGACCTCCCGTGGAGAAATTGGGCGAGGGCGACCATGACGACAGGCAGAGAACAGCACCATTATGACCACGGTGTGTGAAATCAGCCTGTACGTCCAAGTCTGAGACGGAAGACGCTGCATTGTAAGCATGCGGGCTACCTCGAGGGATGTGGAACCGCTTGATCAGGCCGTCATCGCCCGCCGTGCAAATCTCGGGCTCGCCGGGGCTGCCACCGCCGGAGAAAATGAGCGTCCGTACCGTGTTCAGATGGCCGCGGAGCCCAAAGCGAAGCTTGAAGTTGCCGCTCTCCACTTTCTGAGCCAAGGCATTCAGCGACATCTCCTGGTCCCCGCTCCGTCTTCGTGACAATGAGCTCTTCCGGCGGTGCGCCAAGGGTCCACGGCTCGGTGACTTCGGCAGGTTATCGGCGGTCGGGAAGACATCGGTATCAGGCCGGTTTGAGGCCGACTGCTGTGCATGGCCGGCGGGGTCTGGGAAGGATGAGTCGTTGAAGTCCCAGCCATCAGGGTCTATCGCATCGGGTTTCGAGCCGCCATCAAACCCGACTCGCTGGGACTGGACAGGAGGCTTGGGGTCCTGGTTCGATTCTGGTGGTACTTCGTCAATCATGCGGCTGGTGACGGATGCCGATGCGGGCCAGTCTGGGGTGGCATCGTAGCCTTGCTGGCCTTCCGCAGACCTGACCATTGGCTGTGAGACAGCTGCTGGCTGGGGTTGTTGTATATCCGGGTTTCTCACTGACAGCTGGTTGCCAGGCTGCTGTTGCATGGGCTGGACGTGGTTGCTCATCGGAGCCGGCTGTCGTCCCAGGACTTCGCGCAAGTTGTTTTGGGCTTGGCGATACATGGGGTCCATCTGTTGTTGATTGTTCGGAATCCCATAACCCTCGCCTTCCCGCAGATCCTCCAAGATAGGTAGCGGGGGAGACTCTCGTGGGGGCATGGGGTTGGCAGGAGTGATCATGAGGTAGGTAAACTCGGCTTGGCACTGGTCGAGGAAGGTCTTGAGTTCGGATCGCTGTGACTCGTCATCGTCTATCCGCTCGAGGTCCACGCCAAGATCCTGGGACGCGCCGGGGACCTTCTCGGGGGCAGCTGTACACGATGTCAGAGCAAAGGGGGGTCCAACTGGGGCAGGCGTTGCTAAACTCACAGCGCAGCTTCGCCTGTATCAACTCTTCGCGGTCCACCTTCTTCGGCTTGGCGCTCTGGTCCTGGACCTCGGTCCCACTGGCAGCAGCCTTGAGCTGCGAGGCCTGGTCCTTGACCTTGGACTCGAGGATGGCCACATACTTCTTGAGGGCCTTTTGTGTCGCATCGGCACGTCTCGCAGCGCCCTCGAGGTTTGCTATACGGCCCTTCATCTCCTGCTTCTCGATCTCCCAGGCGTTCCTGTCGCGCTCGTGACGATGCCACTCGGTCTGGAGGAAGCGCATTACACCCTGAAGTGTGTACTCGGTGGCCTGGGGCTGCGTGCCGGCTGGGTTGCCATTGTTCAGGCCGCCGGCGCTGCCTCCTTGACCTCCAGGGTTCATTGCGCCGGCCATGTCTCCAACTGGCCGACGGGGTATGAAGTTTGGGGTGCGTGGGCTTCCCAATGCGACCCCGTTGACGTGGTTCCCGTTCGCGAGGAGATAGGAGGGTAGGTTCATGCGAGGGGCGCGGTTGGTCCGATGACCAGCACGCTGAGGGAGCTACCCGGAGAGACGAGTGTCGGAGGAGGCTGTCCCCGTTGCCCTCGTCGCGCTGGACAGCGATATGTCCTGTGTTGTGGTGGGTATCCTCCTCACGTCGAGTGGGAGATTGTCCTTGTTCGCAATCGCATTGGAGCCGCTGGGCTGAGCTTCGGCTGTTCTCGTGCTGCCGAGCTGCATGCAAGATGCCGTGGCCGCTTCGTGGGTTCTGCAGGCAGGATGGCGAGACAAACACAGGTACGTCAGTCAGGCCAACGCCACGCAACGACTCGTCACGACTCGGTGGCTGTCGCGGGTGACTCGTCGCTCGTCGCGTGGGGGCGCGGGCAGATTTCCGTCTCGGGGGCGCCGAAAGCGATGGGAACTGAGAGAGATCAAGCGCCTTGAGCCGTCGTCCGTCACACAGGCGTTATGTCGCGGCAATGATGGGCGCTGGTCGTGGGAAAACTCGGCTGATTGTCCTCTTGATTCCTCCCAAAAAGCACGTCGGCCTGGGCGCCAGAGCTCCAAAAGGCTGGGTGCAGTGTTGCCGCCCTCCAGCACGGCAAAAGCGGAGCTCGACGTCGTGCCTGCGCCAATCATGATCTGCCAGGGTAGCCCCTGAGCCAGCACGGGCCACGTATCTCACTCGAAGCTGATCCCTGTCGTCTCCACCCCTAACCCTGCCCGTCGACAACAAGACGTCATCTGGCGTCAGAGCAACAACAACCCGTTGACTGGAACTGGAAATGGCCGGGCAATGTCAGAAGAACCTTGGAAGTTGGTTATTTTGCTATTAGGCGGGTACAAGTTCATCATTCACCTGGGTACTCAACAAGGCGCCAGAGGCTGTTCAGCAGGATATGTGTGCTCATGCAACACCTCATCCACCATTTCGATTGGTGAACTGATAATGCATGAACAGCGTCCAGCGGATTCAGGTGGGCTTGGTAAATGCAGCCTCATTGGTACCTACGCCCGTCAAAATCTTGGATGGCGCAACGAGTCAAAATGGTCCCTTCTAACTTAAACATTCATTCGATTTGTGTCTGATCTTTTCTTCTCACCACGATCTCACGAGACGTGGAAGCTGCCCCAACCTAAGCTCTCAAGTGCTCGACACCCGGGCCGCTCAGCACTGCGTCTTTCACTCAGGGAGGTATGGTGCTGCGAGAAGTGCCATGATGCCGTCTCGGCGGTGAATGGTATTCTCTTACTGACGTCGCAAAACGAGCGATATATTGCCCTCAAAGTTCTATATCCGGATGTCTACACTCAAACTCGCACGTGCGCAGTCTGTGGTAAGAGAATCGGCGTGCTATCCTACAAGTTGTGTTAGAGACATCTGAGCATTGCAGTCTCCGCATGTGCTCTTTTTGGTGAATATATCTCTTACCAGTTCAAGGTAGTAGAGCTCTGGACTGGGACAGGAACCCTGTGCTCGGCAGACCTGCGGCCTTGGCTCCCTTGTCATTGGATAACGGTACGACCCGTCGCGAGGATTCATGGCGTTATCATTTGGCCAAGTAACTGGCCGGCAGCGATGCTCTTGAACCGGAAGCACCTGCAGTTCCGTGTTCCATGTCTTCGTAATACTACTCTTTCTTCTCGACGCTTTGGCTAGAACCACAACTCCAGGTATACACATGATCAATACCGTCACCAGGGAAATATAGGCTTCCATGTTTTCGCTGAGGGACATTGTGGACACAAGAAGCAGTAATACCACGTAAATTTGCGTGTGAGCTCCAATCTATGATCGAACGAAATAGGTGGTATCGGGGAGGCGGTAGTTGCCCTCTAGTTTTTCACAAGTTAACTCGGTACTGGAGCGTCTACCGATTAAATAGTTCAGCCCAAACAGCGAGCACATGCGCTCTGGCCTGTGAAATCTCATAGATTCCGGGCACGACGATAGTCACTTGCAGCCACGGGAACGAGGTAAGAGCCTCATTTTTCTGGAGAGAAAAACATAGCACTAGCTATTCCACTTTCTGGCAGGTTTAGGGCCAATAAGCAACTGCAGATTCTGGAGTGGCCTTGATTGAGGGACTCCTGGAGCGCCTAGAGATAATGTAGGAGTGAAGAGTGTCTCGCAAAGAACATGGATGACATAGAGAGTGTCCACTCCCAGATTGTGAGTCGGAAGCGGCAAGCCACGAGTCCTCAAGTGCTCCAAGTTCAACACGGCTTGTGGAGTAACTAGTAGAGCTGTGTCCCGTCAGGGTTTCCAGAAACTGTTTAGCTGCAGATGGCGGGGCGGAAAAGTGTGGCAGCGTCAGCACATGTGCAGCAGACCAAGCTGTGTTATGCACCCCGACGGAAGCCTACGGCCAAGCAAGCCCTATCATATTCGACGAGTTATGAGTGCCCAGATTTCGGCCGGCTGCATCCTTATGTCCTAGCTTGCACAGGTATGACTCTGGCACAGTATGCAGTGTGCATTGCAATTTCACCTACGAGAAGAGTACCTACACTAAAACTTCAAATATTATTCCACATAGTAAATACTTCTCCACTCAACTACTCTTCCGTAAGCCTCTTATTTGATGGGACGGTTCCCAGGAAACTCATGATACTGGCGAGAAACTGCAGAAAGGCCAGCATGCCGGGTATGCCCAGGATTGCCAGCATTGTGTCTTGATCCGCGGCTGTCACGGCCTGCATGAATCCACTCCGGCTCTGCTCTGTTTCCGTTTTCTGGGTATCGCAATCCCTCGAGCCCGGTGTCTCATTTGCCGAATCCATTGAGTTCTCCGAATTCATCAAGGTGCTCGCGTCGCTCGATGTCGTATCAATCGCGTTTTCACGCACGCCCTCCTGAACACCCGGATCCGAAAACGCTGAGAGAAGTCGTCGGTAATTTTCGGCCGCAGAAATTTCACCATCTCCTTGCTCGATCTCTGATACTTCCCTGGGCGTGCTCAGACTTTGACCCCGCTCCTGAAGCAGCGGTTGCTCTTCAAATTGGTTCGAGATCTCGGAATTTGAGGTGTATGTCTGCTGCTGCTGCTGCCCCGGATGTTGAGCAGTGGTTTGCAGCATCTCAGACGGGCCTGAGCTGCTCCAGGGAGCTGGGGAAGCCTGATAGAAAGTCGCACCAGGCACGGAGTCCTGGATTTCCATTGGAATCTCTTCCAGGTTTCTCATTTCCATCGTTCTCGGGAGACCCCTGGCTATCGCTTCAAGATCACGCGAGAATCTCCGGTAGTCCTCAAAATCGACAAGAGTGACCACTTTTCCCTCCCTTGCTCCGCCCGCGCCGAATTTTAGCTTGGATTGAACTTGATGGTGCCACTTCTCGAGTCTGCCCTCAATGTCCACCTTTATGAGGAAGGGCCTGCCGCAATGCTCAAAAGCGAAGGCGGTGCGGAATGTTGGGTTGTGGAAAGCCTGGCCCTCGAGCTCGTTCTCGTTCAGATGCCATCTTAAGGAGGCGTATGTGGCTGTCCGTTTCTTCCGTAGCAACTGCCCGTAGAAGGACCATCGAGCCTCTTGTCTGAACACCTTCGATCGCTCGTGCCCAATCCCGCCACCACCGTTGCCGATAACGGTCGCCTCTGGAATCGCTTTCGTCGTCGATGTGACCTCTGCAAACTTCTTCTCACCTCCCAAGACCTGCGGCCCGAACCACGGCGTCATTTGGGCCTCAATGCCAGACTCATGCAGCACACTCAGGCGCTGGGTCGTATTGAAGGGTTCTAGGCAAGGATCCTCCTCGTCCAAGGTGATCGTAACTGTGGCCTCCTGCACACGACAATTCTGTGGAGGCCCAAAATTGAGATTCAAATATACAATGCCCCCAGGCCGGCCTTCGAACGTGCCCCATTGGGATTCTTTGAAGAGGAATTGGCAGTCGATGTTGACTTTGCCAAGGGACTTCGATCCGATGCTGGTTGATGAAGCCCCTACAGGCTTGAAGCTATCAGCTCTCCCAAATCGACGGAATGAGCTCAGTAGTTTGGGATGAGGTCCATCCTCTGTCCGGCGCACTGGTCGGGGCATGGTGCTTGCCTCTGGGCTGAAACCCGTGGACTGATTGAAGCTTGGAGAGAACGTCAAGGTCCCAGTGATGCGCTGGGGGGTAATGAAATTGAGATTCAGCATTCGAAAATAGAGGTTGCCTGATTCAACTGCGGCTGAGGTTCGGGTGACCTACTTAGTCCACCCAGCCACGCACCATGCCTATCACAACCCCGGCTACGCGACAGGCATGCATGGCTGCTCGCGAATAAGACCAGGGACGAGCCACTAGAAGGATGCATCCTGCAGGACTATTGCACAAATTTGATCCAAATGGGGGGCTGGTTGACGGAGCAGCGACGCCACAACATGAGAAACCTTCTGACTATTATCGTATGTACACCTGCTAGTTAGTATATCAGTAAGGGCTGTCACGACCAAGTCAACGAAACTCATCAAAACCCATTGCAACCAATACTCATCTCTTTGAGTCTTCCCAATGTCTGGGTAAGTGTCCTTAATCATGCACTGAGGCCATACCCTCGCCGCCGTAAACCCTTCGTCTCTCATTCTGTCCACATGTGCACATTGACGAGTCACTACTTGAATATCGCACCCCTCCCTCATATGGCTCTGATAGAATACAGTCCAAGCTGACCATGAGGGTCGCTGCATCCTTGGCTTCAGAAGTGCGGGCAGACAACCAGGTCCTAGTCACATGGAGCCCAGCAACACTGGAAACAGTCGCGCACACCGCTCAAAGCCATTTGTGCATTATGTTAGCCCTAAAGGAAAGCAGATAGCGCACAGCGCATCGGCGGTCGGAGAACAGGAGCCGCGGGACAAGAGCGTCTGCGACAACCCCGACGACTCA
This sequence comes from Diaporthe batatas, assembly GCF_019321695.1. Taxonomy (NCBI): domain Eukaryota; kingdom Fungi; phylum Ascomycota; class Sordariomycetes; order Diaporthales; family Diaporthaceae; genus Diaporthe; species Diaporthe batatas. Next base: position 1,632,963 of record NW_025408555.1, on the reverse strand, counting down.
TCCTCCAATAGTAGCGTGGACTCCTATGATGAGTTAGACGAAATCGATCCCGAAGATTCTATTTCTGTTAGTGGAAAACAACAACACAACCACCGCACCAAGCGCAACGCGTTCCTTCCGAAGGATTGCGCGCACCAGCACCAGCACCAGCACCAGCAGGAACAACCTCAACCTGTCCCGAGTTCCATATCTGTAGAGTTTGGCCCTGCCGGTAGACAAGGGTTACCCTATTCGTACAACAGCCTCTTCGGGCCAGGTCCGCAAGGAGGGGCAGGATGGGTACCTAGGGTACCTCCTCCAGCACCTTATTATGGCAACGCTGGGTACATGCCTCCCAACCAGGACCACTACACGACGCCCTACTGGCAACAGCCCTCTTACGAGGAATGGAATGATATGATGCATTACCCGATGTGGAATCCTTTTGCTCCAGGACAGGGCGGTTGGCCACCACCTGCCGCACCTGTTGGGAGGCCAGGGAGATCCCACCGGGCTCGAAATCGGTCCGTTAAGACAAAGGAGAGGCATTTATCAAATCATGCGCTCGATGCAGAGTCTCGGCCAGCCGGGTCCGTCGCGGACCGAAGAAGTCCTGGGAAAGGCCCGGGGAAATCTGGAGACGACGTGGACGTTCTGCGACTGGCTGCCGATGTCGACGCCGTTTATACCTCTGTCGAAGCAAGAGACCTCTCCGTCCATCTCGAGTTCGACCTCTTCAGAGACTTAGACGAAGAGCTTGAAGATTTCAGCCGGCTATTTCGGATGGGCAACTTCATAGCAGCGGAGTCGTTCTTCGAATCGCACCTCAAGGAGCACATGAGTAGCGACCCTTCCATCTTCGTACAGTACGCTGAGATGCTTCTTGAGAAAGGAGACTTCAAGTCACTGCTACTTCTGGATGGCAATTCTGTGTTTGGACGGCGAGGGCCCAATGGCCGCAAAGATCCAGAAAAGTCCGAGGTCGAGGAACAGCTTGAGATTAATTGGATGCTCGTGCGAGCAAGGGCTTTAATTCATAGCCAGCATGAGCTGCACACGGTATGGCACGGTATTACGATACGATTATTTGATGACTGTACGGCGTCAGATATTAATTCCACCGAGGTAACTTCGAACTTATCACTGGAAATCTTCCGGTACAGCTGCATAACTAATTCGTCACTTTAGTTGAGGAATCTCAGCATGAGCATGCGTATGATATGCCTCGCATCCGATCGAACCATCCCTCGCGACCTGAAAGAGAGGGAATTGAGTGACTGGGCCGGTTGGAAGAGCATTTACAGGCAACTCCTTGCGGAGCAGAGAATATGGGATTTCAGGGATGTACTGATTGACGCATGCATATCCTACGACACGGACCAAGCGCTAAATGCTTTCATTGACCATACCTCCCCCATAGAGGGTATGGTGGCAGACTGGCAGACAGGCACGCCGGACGAGTCGACGGAGCTTGCATTGCTGGACCTACTCACCTTCATAGCTCTCCACAGCGACCAATCTCTGGAAGATGGAAGGTTGGTGGGTGACTGTCTGCGCCTAGCTGAGCCAATCGGCCACTCACTGTTGGACAATTTTCCTCACACAGTCAACAGTCGGCCCTTCATTCAATGGCTGATCTCCAAGGCTGTGGTAAAGAATGCTTTCGAGCATTTCGCGTACCTTTCGGACTACGCCGGACTGGCGATCTGCCCCAAGTCTGCGGCAGGCTTGCCTCATTATATCCCAATCCGCCAAGAAAATCCCGGCTGGCTGCCTCATGAGCTAAATACGGCTGCCCGCGATATTCTGCAAGCAACACTCAAGGCATCCCGGGATATGAAGGACTACCAAACAGAAGCTCTTTGTCTGAAATCGCTGGCTCTCGGGACAAAAGACCCTGTTGCCTATTTCCAGCAGCTGGGCCAGCTTCAGAAGAACCAACAGAACATGGGCGGATTCTTGAGCACGTGTCTGACCAGATATCTAATATGCCACGATGATGAGTCGAAAAAGGTCTTGCTGGACGACCTGAATAGTTTTGGCTCATGGAAGGACGCGTCTGATCTCTTCGACCCCATTGGGGCGGCCAGCCGGGATGTTCTCCAGCATGCGCTCTCCAGACGCCCAGGGGCGGAGAGTCCCATCCCAAGCATCATGTCGGCTTCCAAGTATTCTTTACACTTGCCAGAACATTTCAAATCTATTTTTCGATACACGGGACGGCCCCGACTCACTGAGACCGGTGAACACCCTCGCCCCCCAACCGAGATCTCGCTGGTGGAGCAACACTCCGAGAGTGAGGATGAGCCACAGGAGAGCCCGGAGAGAAACACCAGGTCACGCAATGCCCGCAATAATGGTGGATCCAGGGTCGGAAAGAAGTTCGGTACCAAAGAAAAACACCATTCGGCCGCGCCGGGCTTCTACCCAGGCCCCTGGCCCAGCTACGGGGTGCCTCCGTTCTACTTTCCGATGAACATGATGCACAGGGCTCAGGCCCCTCCCCCACCAGAGTGGCTACCTCGGCCACCACCACCTCCTCCCACTGTCCAAGAGTACAAGCCGAGTCCAGAAATATTGGAAATCCAGAAACAACTAGAGATCCTCCAGGCTGAACGCAGGGATCGGGAAGAGTCCAAAAAGCGAGCCGAGATGCATCAGCCTCCTCCCACCACCGAGGAGCATAGACCCAGCCCGCAAATGGAGGAGATGAAAAAGCAACTAGAGCACCTCAAAGCTGAACGCAGGGAACAGCAAGAGTCCAAAAAGCGGGCCGACATGGAGCAGAGGATCAGACAGGAAACCGAACACACCTTCAAAATCAGGATGGAGGAAATGCTAAAGGCGCAAGAAGTGGCCAAGAAGGAGATTGAGCTCACAAAAGTTGCAGCTGAGAGGGCAGCCCGGGAGCGACTCGAGGAAGAGCACAAGGCCGAGGCTGAGCGCCAGAGGCAAATCGCCGAGCTAATTGCTAAGGCTGAGCGCGATGCTGAGAAAAAGTACGACGCTGCGCTCAAGGCCGAGGAAAGGCACCGGCGGCAGGCAACCCATGAGATGCGGGAGCAGATGCGGGAGGAGATGCGGCTGGAGATGCGGGCTCTCGCGAGGAGAGAGCGAGAGCGCATGGAGGACGAGCTGCAGCGCCGGGGACCGGAGCAGAGTTGGGCGCAGTCCCCGTGGGAGGGCCGGCAGCACATGGAGGGAGAAAGGGCTAGGGAGGAAAGATAGCGTGGATGACCTCGGGACGCTCTACATCCTGAGGTGGAGAAAAAGCCTCGCGGACGACGTGAGCGTGCTGGATATGTATCCCACGGCAGTACACAACATAGTGTAACCTTTAGACATAGAGATTAAAAGCGAGGGGAAACAGTTCTTAGCGTATCTGGCTCCAGCCTGTCAAACATAAAAATACACAGCGAGCATTGACTGTCCTATTCTCCAGGCCTTCTTTTGCATGAGAATTAAAAACCCTACCACCCACTGTTCCAAGCCCCCATGGGATGATTCATCTCAAACCACGTTTCGCGGGGAGACGGCGGCCGTCGCGCCCTCGCCTCCTTCAGAATTCGCTCTCGCTCCGCGATCTCCTTGTCAATGTCTCGCCAAATTCCGAAGAAATCAAACGATGCCGGCGCTGTAGTCGGGGGACCTTCAGAGGGTGTGTCCAAGCCCAAGAGCACCATGTCGCGAGAGATCCTTAGCTTGAGGTAGCCGTTGCCAATGAACTGGAAGGACAGTTCATGTGTTCCGTCGCTGCTCTTCACCTTCACAGGTTTGCAGCTCGCGTGGGTGGGAGGGCGGAATGGCCCAAATGTGAAAACCGCTCTCCCAAAATACACAATACCATACAAGTCGATCTCGTTGCCAGACTTTAACTTCGTGACATCAGATTCATCCGATTCGACATCAGAATAATCTCTTCTGCCAAAGGAAACCGACTTGTAATATTCGACATGATCGGTGCAGAACAGGTTAAATGCCTCGTCCGATAGTGACAGTCTGACAGGAGTCGTGTTGTTCTTTTTCTCAGCCTTCCTGAGAGATTTGTATGCGGCACGGACCTCCTCTTCCTTGCTCTTCTCAAGTTCTAAGAGTTTTTCTTCCGCCTTTCGCTCCTCTAGCTTCTCACGCTTTCTCTCTTCGCGCTGTTCTTTCCAGTCGTAGTAGCAATCCGCGTCAGATCCGTCATAGGATTTCTCTGACTCTTCATCTTCCGTCTCATAGTCGTCGCAAATCTGACAGTCACACTCGGAATCCTCGCTGGCGCACTCGCATTCCTCCGCTCCGTCCGCTCGTCCCTGGAGGCTCTCTGCATCCTCTCCCTGTTCACTTTGCTCTTCAAGCTCTGAGAGATCTTCATCGAAGTCATGGGGGTCCTCTTTTTTGAACGGTTCTCGGTCCCATCTGAGTGACAACACTCGGTAATACCAGGAAGGGAGCCTTGTTCTCACCCGGCGTGCCTTTTCAACGCGGGAGGCCCGAGGGTGCAGAGGATCGGTCTGCTTTGCGTTTCTGCCCATTGTTCATGTGATGGTGAGTACTGGTCGGCCAGGGACGTTGGAATGTGTCGAGTTTGAATGCGTTGCACAGTTGAGTGATAGAATTATGAAAAGCTGCTCCCCGAGTGAGGGATTCGATCACGGAGTGGGAAAATTGAGGCCACGTACATTTTACATTTATGGGGATTAAAGACGAGAACGGAAATTCACGCACCCAGAATCGGAAGGCACACACCCTCCCTAATATTTAACCAATCAGAGCACAAAACCTTAAAATCTTCACGACTTCAACAAATAAGTCCTCTTTATAATTCAGGACCACAAACAGGGCGAGTTAGTCCTCTAGGAACTCGGGTCGTACCTACCGGCCCTACTCACAACCCTCCACTATACTTCACACTCCGGGGCTCGCCCCCTTCACCCCAGCCAGCCCTTTCATAGAAGACGTCTTATATTCTATACTTCTTAGTCAGCAGATGGGTGCGCACCTTCTAATTCTGGGTGTGCGAATTTCCGTTCTCTTAAAGACAAATGGCCTGACAGGTGGAGATAGGTGCACGGCCCAGGAGCCTCTCGGATGAACCGTGCCAGGCCCACCCGAGATAACCTTCAAGCCTTCTGGATCTCTATTACCATTTTTAAAGCTCCCCGAGGATCAGTGTAGTGTTCCTCACCAATATTTTGCCCATAGCCCCACCTACCCTTAACAATAAGTTAGTAACGCACGCAATTACACCACCTAAACACTATCACCACTTTGCACACTTTTGTTAAGAGGTGGGTTCAGGGGGTTCTCCCCTTGGTTTTCCAAGGAGAGAATGAATAGGAAAGATACTACGTCTAGACCTATTAACTCGACTCCTGCTCCGTAGGGGCTGCCCTCTGACGTGAGCTCTATGTGCGACAATATCTGTGCAAGGTTACGGCAAAATTAACCTCCCGAAGCAAACCAGCATACATTGACCGAACTTGGCCCTGGCCGACATAACCAAGTGTATTCTCTATAGCTTGTATAGGAATGAAGGTATTTCTTCAAACGCTGGGTCTTGAGCATTTACCACTGCATAAAGGCGCCACATACATTTTACATGTATGGGGATTAAAAAAACGAAACCACTTCCCACCAGCTGTAGGAGCACCCTTACAGAATAAGCGGTACCAGAGCTAGACGGTGTGGCGGGGGAGCCGACACCAATGGTCCCTTGTTTTCAAATGACGACCTGGATGAGGAGGACGAGTTACTAGCTGGCCGCGCCGGATCGAAGCTGGGGTCATACTTGCCGTCCACGAGGGGGCCCAAGGTGCCTTTGGGTGTTGAGGCGATATTCCTCAGGAGATGGAAGCGCGGGGCGACGCAGCTCACCCTAGCCCTGTTGGCGGCGCTCGGCGGCACAGTTGTCAGAGATCGCGATATTCGCTGTCACTGACTCTACCTACGGCGACTATTCGTACTTCGTAACCAGGATTACTACCTGTCCCTAAACTTGCTTTGGGGCATAGCCACACTACGCGATCTTGGCCAGGCAACAATGCTCCTCATACTCACTGCTATCATTGCCCGGCTTTATGTCTTGTTCTCATGGGAAAGGGGATGAAAGAAGCCTTGAGGGAGGACCCTTACTCATGCATATGTAATTATGAACTTTGTAAGATCGTAGCTCTTCTTGTGCGGCTTCACCACCAATTAGTGATTTGAAATCAAGTCCCCAACCTTAGAGCTCTAGAGAATGAGCCCGAGCTGATATTTCGAGTGTTGCTCGACTCTATGACGCCTGCATCTTACGATTCTGTCATATTTGCCCTTGACACTTCTTCAGCACAAGAGTGGTAGACCTTGAGGCACAGCATTGAATGGATTACCGGAGGTGGACTAACCACCACGAAACCAATTTTTTAAGTATGGTATCTTCATCTATGCTTGCATGTGATTGTGACTACTAGTAACATTAACTTGAAGCCCGATGCTCAGCGTCAGAATTGGAGTTATCGAGGATTCCTCAGCTGCACCGGCAGGTCTTGATCTTGGTGTTCGATTTGGACCTTTAGGGTTTTCACTAAAACGGCCGGACAAGGCTTTCCGCTCTACACGATAGTAACGATTGACTTTGCTTGTCCCGCAAATTCCACTGCCCACTTGTCCATGCGATAGAAATTCAGGTATCCAAGCCGTTCATACACTTCCTCGTCCCCTGCCGGCCTGCCCAGCACCAATAAGTGTGCGCTGTGGATCATAAGGTGGAGATCGTCGTCCGCTACATGAAGCAGCCAAACGGTGAATTTTGTGCCTGGTTTAGACCCTTTCCCGATAAAACGTTGTCGCCCATGACTGGCACTATCGAATTCCTCTTCTGATCCACCTTCATACCTTGATAACACGCGGTTTACCTCTCTCCTCTCCGCTAGGTGCAGATTTTGTTGGAGTTTTTGGGGTCGCCTTTGCAATGTTCTGGTTCGCGAAGGGTCTGGCGTGACAGCGATATCGTCGTCTGCTGTTGTGGCGGTGGCGGCGCTGCTTTTCCCCCAGACGGCTTCATTGATTGGGACTTCCTCAAGATCCCCATCAACAATCACCCACCCATATGGGGTCGTTACCTCGGCTTCCCGGCCCTGTGATTGGGGGCTGAACCACATCTGCGTCTCAACAAGTGTCGCGCGGAGCCGTAAATATGTGCCCTCTCGTACCACCTGGCCAAATGGGTCATCCGAGTTTGCCGGTGTGCACGCAGCGGCAAGGACCTCAGCGCGTGGTCTTAGGACCCAGTATATCGGAGCGTTCCGTATGCTTCCATCGATCGATGCCCATGACCAACTCGGTGCGCGATATTCTACGAAACTGCCGCCCTGTGGGTGGGGGTACCACAACAACATTTTTTGGATATCAAAACTCCACAGACCTGCTAGATACCGTAATGGCGGTACCATCATCTTTTCAGCAAGCTGTTCCTTGATCGAAGTCTTCAAAAACTCTTGTGCGACGCCTGAGAGTGCCGGCAGCTTGTCGCGCACACAACTGAGGTCGCGACGGCAATATGCCTCGATTAGTTTGATCCAAAATTGCAGGGCCTCCTGGCTCATATTATCGGCTCGTACTGCCGCCACATTTCCTTCGCGCCCGGTCAAGGATAAGCGGCGCTGTAACTGTTCCAGGCGCGAGGACTCGTTTTCCTCCGGGTTTTGACATTCGCAGGCGCGAAGCGTCCGGCAAGTCCACTGAATCTCGTCGGTTGAGAAGCAGACCAGCCTGGTCGCCAGAGCGTGTTCTTGCAGTGTCCACGCACGAGTCATAGCAGGGTCTATTATATTATCATAGAGATCTTGGTGAAAGCCGGAGCTCGTGGTCCTCCGCACAGCCAGCATGCCGCTTCGGACTAGCGATGTGTCGACAGCATGGTCGGTACCATTAATTCTGGTATCGCTCACATGTGACTGCCAATGGAACAAAACTTCCTTGTTTCCGCGGCTTTGGTGCAGAAATGAGAGCCTGGAAGAAGCCACGGACGAGGCGGAGATGGTCAAGTGAGCCTGAGCGTAGACAGCCGACATTCTGGCAGACTCATGGATCCAGTCCTGTAAATCGTCTTGGATTATACACAGGGCATCGACCCAAAGGTACTGCACCCTGATCTGCCTAGCCAGTTCTACAGCGTCTCGAATGGTCGCCGGGAGCTCCTCCTCATCCACCCCCTGGAGGAGCTCGGACAAATTAGATTTGGTGGCTTGAAGAGAGCTCCCGTCTCCCCAACAGTAGCTTAAAGCGATGTACCGGCCTATTGTCCCTGAAGAGGGCTCAACAAGCTTGATCTTCAGCTCAGTTTCAAGGGTCCCGACATCCAGGACTCGCGTAGGGAGCACAGGAAAGTCGTGCCTACATTCTTCGTGTTCCTGGGAGCAGATCTCAAGTTGTCTTCGGAGAAACTGAAGCGCTTGCTTAGAATTGCCAGATGGGCTGATGTGTGGCGCCGCGGGTAAACGACCCCATGGTGGTGGATGTCCTGTACGATGCATCAATCATCTGTTAGTTGGAGTTGTGCATAACGTTTGGTCTTCTTCAAATTTACAGTCTTAAGCCAAGAACAGCGGAAATATGAATAGTACCTGGGGGTTTGTAAAGGAGCAGCCTTAGAGGGCGGCGAGGCAGGTCTCGCATCGAAAATAACTCCACACTACCATCTGTGAAGACATTCAAGCCGTATATAAGGAACTTGTCAATGGGCCGTCCTGATTCTTGTCGTTTCCAAAAGCGGTCGACAATCTGGAGTAGGACTGCACAGAACACGCACGCATTTTGCTCCGCGCGCTGCTGGAAATCTGGCCGCCCGCGCCACCAAAGGTGGTAACCAGTCAGTGTCCCCTTGGCCACGTATTCCGGATCGGCTTTCGTGTTTTCCAACTTCTTGTCCGCTCCAAAGAATGTTTTGAGGTTCTGGTAGTCAAGATAGAAACACACAGGACACCACCGGGCTGAATCGTCCACAGATTCGCCGTGAAACAGTTTGAAAGGCATGGTGACGGCAAATGAGTGTGCCATAAATCTTTCGAGCGGGGGCGAGATTTTCTGCCATCCTTACTGTGGCCAACGCTGAGTAAGCCTGGTGCCACGCGCAAGCGAGCAGTCGTCACAGGCAGACAGTATTGCCGCTTACTACCCCTAGTATATTTAGTATAGTATAATATGTGTAAGTAATTCCGCTATAACTAGTTAAACTAAAATCATTTTAAAATATATTATATTATAATAAAAACATTTATTTATAATTAATTTATATAAAGAAGAGAATAAAGAAAAAGAAAGTATGGAGTATAAAAAGAAAGGAAGAAAAAAATATAAATGACCAGCTAATAAAGTTAAATAGAATAAGATAAGATTAAATTAGATTAGATTAGACTTTATATTGAAATTTTATTTTAAACTTAGTATTATTCTATGAGTATTATACTTCTATGTGCGTCCTAGACCTTAACATCGCCTTTTACTCCTTCGACTTTCATCCCTAGCCTAACAGGGTAAAGGGAGTTAGGGTAGCTAGGCTCACTTTATTGTTATATGTTATTTATCAGTCGTACTCTCGTAGAGGCCTCGAGACTACCCCCATAATATAATGTATGCTGGGCAGAGTAATAACGAAAACAGAGATCACGTAGGAGCAAAATCTTTCAGGGTATGGATCCACGGTTCACGCTCCATCCTGCGCGGAACAAAGCCCCGTTACGGATATTATGCGGTGCGCTACGGTACTGGTCATGAAGCTATCTCAAGAAGATGATGTTAAAAAACATTACACATTGGTTTTCGTGCCCGTCTAAAACCCCGGTGCTTTGCGTGTGATCCCCCTAGAGGGTCGACAATTTGAACAAAATTGGACGCTAGCTTTTTTGTCACTACAGAAAGCCAAGGCCTAAAAGTCAGATTCATCTAGTAGTATGACTATTTTGAGTGCTTGTTCCTCTAGCATCCAACACCGCGTGATTTGCAGGAGGGTAAAGCTGCACTTGCACCACACTAGCTGTACCTAGTTTTACGAAGACTAGAATACCAGATTTAAATACCAAAGACAACCCTCGGATTCCTGATTTTTTTCAGTTCCAATTTTCTGTCATCCATAATCTTTCATCATCACCTACAGCTTAAGTAGCAACACTATCGCGCCGCAATAAATACACCTGAGCACCACAACGCAAGGATTCTTAGGATTCACAAGGCCAAAAAAGAAACCCAAAAAGAAAACGACAAGATGCCATCACTTAGACCGCGACGTGAGCCCCTAAAACCGATCGTCAACGAGGCGCGCCCAGTGGGCTGGGACCAAGAAGAGCTGCAAATGAGTGCAGATGCCCTGTCTGTCGATAGGGAGGAACTGCTCAGGGAGAGGCAAGTGCTGGAAGAGTGGGTGGCGCGTTTGGAGAGGAGAGCGCAGTGGCTGCGAGTGCAACTGCAGATCATGCAGCACAGACAAGAATTCGTGCGCCGGCTCCAGATGGAAATCAATTCATGGGGCAGTTGGTGACCCGGCAGTGAGCTGGATCAAAACGGAGGAGGTTCTTTGGACTCGGAGTGCGAGGAGGAGGCACTGACCAGCAACTGGCGTGCTCTGACTGGCTCGCTCGGTTCGTGAGATATTCCAACCAAATGTTCAATTTCATTTTGTTGTGACCGTACCGGCGCGGGCTTATAACTGCTGAATTGCAAGTCTAGAAAACTTGGAGTTGTGGTCCTTTGGCCGGGGCGTCGTCTAGGGCGCGGCAGTCCACGGGTCCGTCTCATTTGTTAGCGTGAAAAGGGCATACAGTATGACCCCATCAACCAATCCGAATACATCATTCTAAATTTAAAATGGTACTCTCCTCCTAGTAACTTGATTACTATCTTATCACTATTGGTCTACTAGAAGTAACCTATTTATCTGGGTATTTCTACTTAATGTAACTGCATTTATTTTCTCACAGAGTGAGATAGAGTCGCCCCCCTGTCACTAATACGTTGCCAGTGTGGGCCAGCTGTTTCCGGCCACTCATTACTACCAGCATCATTGTGTCCACATCCATTGTGCTCAAGCATCTGCAGGCCATCAGGGCTTGCTTCTACGTAGGAGCCTTCGCTGAGAATTGCCATCTGCCGAATTACGACTGAGGCCTTGGCATACAAGTAATTTCCTGCTGACGGACTGATCCATGCCTCTCGCCAAGGGCCTCGGGAGCGAGCGGGACCTGCGTCCAGGACCGGCCTAGTCCATATTCGTCGCCCGATGTCGTGATAAGCATTCCAGGTTCAGAAAGCGGCCATCTTTCTCCACCACGACCCATAATGATTCCCACCACGAGGATGCGGGGGAGCAGGGAAGACCGTTGCAATCAGTTGGCAACGTTGCGTTCAACCCTTGGGCCAGGGCATACAACCCCATCAGGTCCACAATATTCGGGGGAGACTTGTCGCGAGCGGCTATTATCAGTAGTAGCAGACGAATTATGACGCGACTCACGAGCGATTGCCCGCCGGTTATAAGATATGAGATGCCCGTCGGCTCCGGCGCAGTATTTGAAGACGGTCGATCACGCGAGAGAGCGAGAGAGCACCTGAAGTGGTGGGATACCTTCGTTCATACCGTCCACCATGCATTCAGTTCTCCGAGCTGCGGGCAACGTCGGCGGGCTTCTCGCGGCGTCAATTGTCCTGCCGTTATGGTCGCTCCCAGTCGGCGCACACCCTGCTGAGAAGGCCCTGGCCGTCCCGAGGGCCGAGTCGACATCAGTCCGTGAGCGCACCAACATCAACAGCGCGTGGAGGTTCCAGCGGTTCGAGGAAAATCCCGACGGGCTGTCCTACAATGAAACCCTCAAGCCATGGATCCTGCCACAAGCCAACGACTTCATCGTGGACGGCACGCCGTACCCCTACCCTTCCAACAGCACTGCTCCCGGAGCGGACGTCGTGTACGTCCAGTCCTCCTTCGATGACTCCTCATGGGAGCAGCTGAACCTGCCCCACGACTGGGCGGTCAAGGGCCCCTTCCTCGCCGAGGGCATCAGTGGCGGCATGGGTCGTCTCCCCTCCAATGGAATTGGCTGGTACCGCCGCAACCTGACCTTCACCGAGGCCGACGTCGATGGCACCAAATCCCTCTACTTGGACATTGACGGCGCGCAGTCGCATGCAGCCGTCTGGGTCAATGGCGAGCTCGTTGGCGGTTGGCCATACGGTTATGCCTCCTTCCGGGTCGACCTTACAGATCACGTCAAGGCTGGAGAAGATAACATCCTTGCCGTGCGCCTGGAGAACCAGATAGAGTCTTCTCGTTGGTACCCTGGCGCTGGCATCTACCGCAACGTGTGGATTGTCAAGGCTTCCAAAGTCCACGTCGCGCAGTCAGGCACCAAGATTAGGACGCCTAGTGTTTCGGTCGACTCTGCCACAGTGGACCTGGTCGTTGAGATCGAGAACAAGCTGGATGAGGCCCAGACTGTCGAGATCGCCACTGAGGTCCACCTCCTTGGGTCCGATGAAGTTGTAGCCACTTTCCCCACGGCATCGGTCGACATTGATGCTCAGGGCAAAGCAACCTCCAACGGCACAGTGAGTATCGCCAACCCCCAGCTATGGGGCGTGCTTCCCTCTGGTACACCCAACCAGTATGTTGCCGTCACGACCGTATCCTCTGGAGACACAGTCCTCGACACCTACGAGTCCAAGTTCGGCATCCGCACTCTAGAATACACCTCAGACGGCCTCATCGTGAACGGCGAGCGGGTTTACGTCAAGGGCACCAACAACCACCACGACCTTGGTAGTCTCGGCGCCGCATTCAACTACCGTGCTGCAGAGCGCCAGCTTGAGTACCTCCGCGAGCTCGGCTCCAACGCCCTCCGCATGTCCCACAACCCTCCTGCCCCCGAGCTCCTCGACCTCGCCGACGAGTTCGGCTTCCTGGTCATCAACGAGGCCTTCGACGTCTGGAACCGCGCCAAGGTCGACAACGACTACCACCTTCTCTTCCCCGAGTGGCACGAGGCCGACCTGCGATCCTTCATCCGCCGCGACTTCAACCACCCCTCCGTCATGGTGTGGAGCATCGGCAACGAGATCCCGGAGCAGTCCACCGCCGAGGGCGGCGCCACAGGCCAGATGCTGAAGGACATTGTCGACTCCGAGGACGGCACCCGCCCAATCACCTCGGCCCTGAACAACGCCCAGCCCGGCTCGGCCCTCGCCAACGTCCTCGACGTCGAGTCCCTCAACTACCAGGGCGAGGGCCGCGGCGCCAGCTACGACGGCAGCTTCCCGCGCTTCCACTCGACGTACCCGGACAAGCTCCTCTGGACCAGCGAGTCCGCCTCGTCGCTCAGCTCGCGCGAGACCTACATCTTCCCCGTGGTCGGCAACCAGTCGGCCGACGTCTTCGACGGCTCCGGCGGCAACAGCACCTCGCAGCGCGTGAGCGCGTACGAGCTCTACGGGCCCTACTGGGGCTCCTCGGCCGACAAGGTCTTTGCGCAGCAGGACCGGTACCAGCCCTTCGCGGCCGGCGAGTTCGTCTGGACCGGCTGGGACTACATCGGCGAGCCCACCCCCTACGACGGGGACGAGTTCACGGCCCGCAGCTCGTACTTTGGCATCATCGACATCGCCGGCTTCAAGAAGGACCGCTGGTGGCTGTACCAGGCGCGCTGGGCGCCCGAGGTCCGCAGCGCGCACATCCTCCCGCACTGGAGCTGGGACGGCCAGCGTGAGGGCCTCGTCACCCCCGTCCATGTCTTCTCGTCTGCCGATGAGGCGGAGCTGTTTGTGAACGGCAAGTCGGCTGGTCGCATCCCCAAGCCCGAGGGCGAGTACCGCTTCCGGTGGGACAACGTCACCTACTCCCCCGGTAGCCTGCGGGCTGTGACGTACAAGGGCGGGGAGGTCTGGGCCGAGGAGGAGGTCAGGACCGTCGGTGCCGCGACCTCGCTGAACATCACTGCCGACCGCACTGCCATCGCGGGTGACGGGTATGACCTGTCGTTTGTTTCGATCGCGGTGGTTGACGAGAACGGCGACCGGGTGCCGTTTGCAGAGAACAAGATCACGTTCACGGTGGAGGGTCCTGGCGAGATTGTTGCCACGGACAACGGTAACCCCACTGACATGACCGTCTTCCCGAGCACGGTGCGCGATGCCTTCAATGGATATGCTCTGGCTATTGTGAAGGGGACAGGAAGTGGCGACATCACGGTCAAGGCGAGCGCAGAGGGGCTCGATGGCGCCGAGGTCACTGTGACGGCGTCTTAATTCTCCAAAGCCTAGTTTCTATGTAATAATTACCAGCTTCTCCATGGGTCTCTCAATCTCTTGTCTTCAAGTGACTGGAAAAGAAAAAGTGGTTGTTGCCCCCGTACTGCTATGTCTGTCTTGCAACCCCGGTAGAAGAATTCCTTCGGCACCGGTGGCCCGGAGGATGATCTCTCTCGGATGTGAGCTCCATGGGATCACCCATAATATGTAAGGTTCCTCATTCCCACAGGCCTATCCGAAAATAATCTTACGCTTGGACACCAACAGGCCGCGTGTCTGTGTCTCCTCGCGACCACGGCCGGTCGGCAGCTTTCCGAAGGCACTTGAGGAGTGGAGGATTTGTGTAGCGCGTGCTTATGCCGAGCCACACTAGCTGCGCCAACTCGTTGAGGTTGTCAGCGCCATGCTCGCACATAATCCTGCCAGCGAATTAGAGATCCAGTCTGTGTACGTCTGCCTGTGGGGCGGGCCTACTCAGGATGTTGGAAGCGACTTGGTCTGCTCTGGTTCCTGTACCTGTTGGTCCCGCAGTCGCTGACGGTCAGCATTAGCGATAGCTACAAAATGCAACGTTATACCAGGTATATACACTTGTACTAGTTAACCTGGGGTCAGAGTTCGAACCAGAACTTCGAAGCATCTAAAAATTGGGAACCCTCGAAGTTGCAACTCATCCATATCGATTCTCTCTGGAATCCACCATTCATTTCATCTAGGTTTTACGGCGGTTCAGAGTCCCCTCTTCTAATAATCGCATCTCCTCTCTCAGCCCCGCCCTTCCAATTCTTGTAAAGTCCGAGTCCATCAAAACCAATATGGCGACGAGCAAGCCCACAATCCTGGTATTACGCATGGTCCCTCACGGCCTAGCATTGTCAAGAACACATCCAGCTAACCTGAATCCACCAGATCGTCCACGGGGGCTGGCACACCCCAGCCAGTTACTCGAAGCTCACCGGCGCCCTCGAGGCCTCCGGCTTCGAGGTACACTGCCCGCAGCTCCCATCCACAAACGGGGCCCGCCCTCCCAACGCCGGCCTGAAGGACGACACGGCCCTCGTGCGGAGCTACGCAGAGAGTCTGGTGCGCGCAGGGCGTAAGGTAGCAGCCATCGCGCACTCGTACGGCGGACACGTGGCCTCTAACGCGTTCCACGGGCTGGGCGTCGAGGCACGCTCCGCCGCGGGGCTGAAGGGCGGCGTGTCCCGCATTATTTACATGGCCGGGTACGCCGTCCCCGAGGGTGTGAAGATGATGGATAAGGTCGAGGAGTTCGGGCATATGGATCTGGTCCCGATCGCTTTTGATTTCGCCGACGATGGGACCTGCGTCAGCACTGACCCCAAGAAGCTCATCATTGGTCCCGGCCCGAGCGAGGAGGAGGTGGAGGCTTACCTCAAGACCCTTGTGCGCTGGCATGGGAATTCTATGTACCACGCCAGCGAGCACGCCGCGTGGCGCGAGGTGGATGTGACGTACATCAAGACTGTAAACGACATGACGGTGCCTGTCCATTACCAGCAGCATTTCATCGAGGAGATGGAGAAGGCTGGCCGCAAGGTACAGGTGTTCGAGCTCGCGACTGGTCACTGCCCGCATCTCACGGACATCGATGGTGTCGTGGATGCCATCAAGAAAGCGATCTCCGCATAAGAAACATCATTAGAGTTTTTGGAGTTAGCATCCCTAGTAACCTGACCCTAAATCAGTTTTACAGCAGCTCAGGAAATAGGATCCATTTTGGAGGAAGCAAGCGTTGTGGGGTAATTCAATTCTCCCTGCTAAAATAAAGATCCTCTCTGTAGTGCTGTGCCTGTCTGGGCGGAGATCCTCCTCAAGCATCCTCTTATGGCATTGCACCTGTGGGTAGACTACGGGCAGCTGATCTCACAAGGGAAAATTTATTGTGAATCGGCTCATTCATTCGTTCACCGTAGATTTCCAATGAATAGAAGTATGGGAGGCTTTGCAATTCTATCTCCTCTCTTCTGGCTAACGGAGCTGAACTTTTGGCAATTGCAGCGCCTCAGAGTCAAAGTCTTCGGAAATCATTTCGCAAATCACCTCGACTTTGCGTATGTGTAGTTGTCACCCGAGGGTTCGTGTTGCTTCCTCTCGCAACTACCCTTCAAACATCCAGGCCGAGGCTGCTCCTGTTCATACTGCGACTCGGTGCGAGGCTTGTCTTGCCAAGGCCCAGATCGAGGGATCGAGGGGTCCTGGGGTGGCTTTTCTCTGGATCCACCACCGCCAGACCCGCCGTAGCCAGATCCGCCCGGGTTCTTTCCTGCAGGCATCGACATTTTGACGTTGCAATTCAGGTTGGGTATTTTGTGTTCAAACTGGTTTCTTGTTTCGTGATGATTGCTTGAGCTTGAGCTGGAATCAAGCACTCCAAGACGCGAGCAAGGGTAAAGACTCCGTTTCCTTTTATAGGCCTAGTACTTACCTTGAATCGACAATAATTGTGACTATATTATAGGGTTTCAAGAGAATCAAATTCATGACTTCTGATGAAGACTCAGTCACGAATGTTATGGTGACTTACTCTGGCTTCCAACACATACACAAGGAGTAGAGTCGACGGGGCCATGACGCTTAAAATTGTAAAGACGAGAGCGTGCATCATAGGGACCAGTGAAACTCGTGATGAGCATTAGTAGTATGTATTTACAGGCAGGAGGCTTCAGCATTTCTTGTGAATCACCAAGCCCGTCAAACGAGATCCTCTACCAGAGGAAATTCACTGGCAGTTCTTACGGGAGTTGTGGTTCCCCACAACGTTCACTGCGGTCATAATAGTTTCCATTCAAGAACATGAAAATATACAGGGAACGTACGTAGATTTACCCAGACAAACATTCATATCTACTAGCAGATTTGAGGGGTCGTGGAGTCCAGTGACCATCGTGGGTGACTGGGTAGTTGAGGCTGGCAGCAAAGTCACTGACGCTTCATGGCATATCGTACGTCAGTCATAGGGATCTTGTCTATTAGCGAAAGCTCACACAGGCTCTACGCCATTATTTAAGCACTCAATCATAGGTCTCACTGATATGTGCCTCAATCGACATTGCAGTCACTGATCAAGAACCTCTACCACTAACCCCTTTTTGAAAGATTCACAATTCGCTGGTCACGGCATATTTTTGATGATACCGGTTGCGCGCATGACGAGACCGAGTGCCTCAGAAGAACTTAGTCACTACTCAACGCAGGCCGAAGACATCTGAAACACTAAAACATGTCCTTCAAACCTTGTTAGATGCATCCACTCCCCGAAGGTCAGGGATCTAAAGAGATATTTCGCGAATTCTCATGACCTGAGCTACTAACAATATTTCTCATTAAACCCACTCATATTCACTATCACGGGAGTCAATGCTGGCTGAGGTCAACCATCGATCTCTCAGGAGACCTAAATACAGCCACGGTGATAGCACGGCATTGGCTGCACAACTCTGAATCTTGGTCAAGGCCGGGCTCAGGAAATGCTCAACTATAAATCAATAAGGTTCTGCAAGGTAGAATGCCTCGATACGCGGCCTGAAATTTCAAGCTTGCCGTTTCACTTACGTTGGCCGACGACTTGGGTGGACAGCTCGCCGACCACAGCATTTCCTCTGTGTAGCTTGGATCACAACTGTTACAATGGCACAAGAACTCATCAACAACTCGGTGCCGGTTTGGCAGTACCAATATTTGTCTCGGGTGTCTTTGTAGTACTGTGACTCCTCAGTGCGCGTACGATCATTGTCTTAGATCTGAAATCCGCCCAGACTTGCAAGTAGGATGACGCAGTTTCCGCACGAGTCGTCATCTTGGGTGAGCTGCATTTTTAAATTTAGGCAAGTGTCAAGCGTTCAAGGAAATCTTTCGCCCCCAGTTTGGAGATCGTGAACTCCAGACCACCACGACGTACGTACCTCGACTCGAATATGATCACCCTCCTAACAGCGGTCGGCACTGTCCCGACCATTATTGGCACAACGCAGGCGATCGAGCACGGGCAGCGTCAGAATACGAGAAAACAGCACCGCGGGCGCAGAAGTAACCTGGCCGTCACCCTCGAGCGCAAAGGCCCGTACAGTACCCTTTTTGAAGGCGCCAAAGTCGTACTGAGGGCCAACAAGCTGTACGTGGAGGCAGTTCCCGATGCACACGCAGGTAACCAAGATCAAACCACGCAAGGTCCTAGCATCGCCTCAGACAAGGACACAGAAGCACAGCAGAACACCAACGGCCACCTGTTCTCGGGCTTTTACCTACCACATCCCGTTCTCCAGGAGCAGTGGGCGCGCGAGGGCCTCAAGGGCGAGGGTCTGGTCTCGACAATCCGTGACGATCCCCCTGACCTCAACTGGATTTACGTGGACCGCGATACGTTCGAGGTCAAGTATGGCTCGCGCGCCGAGTCCGCGGGCCACCTGCTCGGGCCATGGGACTGCACTGTGCGCGAGCGGCGCGTCACCTTCGAAGGGTGGGAGGGCTTCCTCGCTGTGGAGGACGAGCCAGAGGCACACCCCGGCGCGTGGGCGCTGTACTTCGACCGGAACAATTATGGCCTTCAGGGCCGGGCAGTGCGGAGCGTTGCGGTGTTGCTTTGTCGGCGGGAGCCACTGAGGAGCCGCGGTTTAAGGGACGAGGAGGCTGGGAGGGGACAACGGACACATGAAAACGAGTAGTTGGGAATTGATATTGGAAGCTCATTTTTGCGCTCTAGTTGAGGGTCCCGTTATGTGAGCAGCGACTTTGAAAAAGATGTCCGGATAACTGTCACAACCAAGCGTACAAAGAAATTCTTGCAGTCATGCTATGCTGGAAATTTCATTCGTTCAAGCAATTCCCGGCGATCCCCTCTCGCGCTGCTCCCGAAATTTGATTTTCAATGGGCCTCGATGAGGAACGAAATATCACTTTCAGGAACTACTTGATACATTATCGTCACAATATTGCCCAACTCAAGTATCAGAATAGAGCTGGAGCGCCTACAGCAAACCGATATGCACTGTGCCATGAACCTCCAAGTCCAGCTCGACCTTAAGCTTAACTCTCAGGTCCAGGTCGACCATGATCTTGAGACTGGGCTCCTTCTCCTTTGGCCCATCTTCTTCAGGCTCCCCCTTTTCTGTCGGGGTTCCTCCAGCCTTTCAGTACGCAACAATAATTGGTTAGCTATCTCCTGCTCATTGAGAATTGCAAGTGGAAAGGGGGCCATGGACACTCATGGCGGGTAAGCGCACCATAGCTTTTGCGCCTCGTATCGTGGGTCGTGGACCTGATACAGGAGCATTCTGTACAATGCCTCGCGTTTCTTCGAGGGCGGGCGACAGTTTCATAGATTCTTTTATGGGGTCGTTATCAGCCATCGCGGAAGACTGTGGTTCTTGGTGTCTGCAGGGCGTTCATGTTCCATCTGGCACGAATTTTAGGGGTGGCCAATCGACTTTGTTATTAATTTCAACAGCCCGAGCACACCATAGCAAAGCCTACGAAGTTTGAATCTGGTTGCTTTCCATATTGTGGTACATATGTAGCGTCTCTGCCCCTGCCAATTTCCGCCTGTGTGGTGATCGCCACAATCCAACAGAATTCCGTACACATGTCTGTACGCCTACCCATATTTGGCATCCTATAATGAAGGCAATTAATTTCTAGTGGCAATTTCAGACGCCACAGTGTATAATAGGCGATGGGTATTGGTCTAAGCGCTCGTCTAACAGTCTTGTCACAGCTAATCTGCAAGACCATGCCACGAAAGCTCTTGCTGTACGCAGACTAGAGTCTGATGTTGTATCGGCAGAGGTTTCATATGAGACGGCGTCATATGGGACAACAACCTCAACTGTTACCTCAAATCGGCTCAGTTCACGCACCACAATACCGCGTGACTCACAGTGTATATCCTTACGCAGAGCTCCTGTATGTGGATTTGTGCACCTTCAACTTCAGGTCTGCCCGTATTGAGAAGCTTCACAGGTAATGTGGGCATTTAGATTGTTATCAGAAACTAGTAGGCGAGCACTAAAATTTCGCAAAGTGTTTTCGAACTGTGCACGATATCAGTCAACATTAGTCTCCCTTCCAAGGATGGCTCCACATTGCGGGCAGGGTGAGTCACAAATAGATTCAGTAAAGGCTCATGCTTTGTGTAGCCAATGTATAAACATACGAGTCTTTCGCTCTTGACGGGAGCCTAATGTCTTCAGCCAGATGACCACGAGATCCTGTCTGCCACACTTGCAATCTCTTTGTCAAGGATAAGTTGAAGCCTCTCTTTTGACAAAATACCACATCAATGAGGTTTAAAATTTTTATGAATATGTACCGATGACTCGAACTAAGATAAAGGGACTAAAAGTATAACATTAAAGTTAAAAGTGCTCTGAAATGCCGGAATACGTGTCTCCCATTCCAAATCTCGTGCAATCCATATGAAGCATTTCGAAAAAGTGCGCGTGCCAGCTCTTTGCACCCCGACACATAGTTTCGTTTCCCATCCATCAACAACAGCCTCGGTCTAGACAGTTTCCGCTCGGCCATCGCCGCCGCCACCAACCACATGGGTAGCAAGGGTGGCAGCGAATATATAATTCTGCATAGGTCCCAGTAAGACCTGAATCAGAGCCGAGGCCTCTGCCTCGGCCGGGCCGTCGAAACAGGCCAGCACGACCGCCGTGACGGCAGCGAGGAAGGAGAATGACAGGGCCAGAATAAACAAGATCATAGATGGTATTGATCTGTTTTCTGTCGCACTGCGCGGGATGAGGCCGAGGTAAGTCGTTAGGGCGGCCGTGAACAGTGAACTCGAGGCGTTGAGTATCCTCTTTGATTTGTCCTCGGGGGACATGACCGTCGCGCACGCTGGAATGGTGGAGAAGACCAAGAGTGCGCACACGACGGGCCACATCCACCTGCCCAAGAGCTGATCTCGCAGCCAATTGGGCCTGTCAAAGAATTAATGGTTAGCCTGGGGGGTGGTCAGGATTGGATAGCTGTCCCGGAGGGTAGCTAGAGGTCTCGGAGGGAGTGGCTGTATGGCATCTCGGCGGGAGACGTAGGGAGCAAAGAAACCAGGGCCTATGTGTTAACGGAGGGCAAACTTATCGTACCTGTCCATGACTGCTTTATGGTATCGTTTTCTATGAGTTGGGCAGGTGGTGTCGAGGATTGTTCACGATTAAGCGGTATTGCTTTTTACCGCCCGTGACGTGAGTTGGAAAGCCGCGTGATAAGGCAACGAAGGATACTGATTGAACCTATTGTTTATAATTTTATGGCATATCTCAAAATCAAAGAACGTGACCATCACGACTCTTTGTGGTCTTTGTGTCCATAGGTAGTCTTGTGTGGTTGTTGTTTACTGAGGGGCCCATCATTCCATGACTCGACAAGTACAAGCAATTGCCTACCTAGGGTAGGAAGTCACCAGGGCAATTGCGTATGGAATACGTGGGAAGCACTTCTCAGTGAATGCTGGAGTAGCTCCTCCGCGGTGGAATCAAGCAGAAAGCAGCCGCGAGATGGGAATCAAGATTCAGGAACGCCTACAACACCAGGGGGGCGCAGGTACCGATGTGGAACGGAGCTGGAGTCAAGCCCACATGAGCTTCAAAAGTCGCATGACCTACATGATGACGTGCAAAGCCCCTGGCGATGCTTCTGAAGGAACAAATATCGATGCAGAATTGACATAACCGCAGGAAGGATAACCACCGCCCAACATGTTCAGACGCAAGGCGGCTCCGACAACCCTGGGAAGGTGGAATTTGCAGGGATGTCCGTCCGGCTTTGTTTGATCTGTTCCTGACAATGATTGATTTCCCAGGGGCCGGGCAAGACTGGGGTACGCGGGAGCGTCTAGCGTAGCCCCTGGCTCCCTGCCCGTGAGTACCGAATCGCTACCTCTGCAGGTCTTCGACAACGGTCACTAGGCCATACTATCTGCCTGAGGCCCGGTGGTGGGCGAAGACGGAGCATACGTCGTCTTCTTCGAGAAGGTATTTGGGAAGTACTGCCCCCTAATCCGCGCTACGACCGTTTCAGCTTGTCCATCTGTAGGGACACCTCCCAGTGTCCGATCCGTTAATCGGATCCCAACTTTCTTTTCGGCCACGCAGTTCCATTCCTGGCGAGACTCATTACATGCTGGTTCCTATCATCGGCTCTCTTGGAGGGGACGCTTCACGCGGCTGCTTGGTACCACCCGCCAGGGGCAGAGATTCCGGTGCCAGCTCAAAGATTGGGAGCAGTGATTCCGGTCAGAGCCGCAGCCAGCCTGGCAGGGAGTGGCGCGCAACTTTGGGAGTTCGGCTAAGCATGAGGTTGGATTGTTTTGTTGCTTT
Organism: Diaporthe batatas; assembly: GCF_019321695.1. Lineage (NCBI taxonomy): Eukaryota > Fungi > Ascomycota > Sordariomycetes > Diaporthales > Diaporthaceae > Diaporthe > Diaporthe batatas. Next base: position 1,610,377 of record NW_025408555.1, on the reverse strand, counting down.
GCCATTCCATCACAAACCCGGGGGTGGCTACGGGCAGAAAATGGCTTGGTGAGGACTTCATTTTCTCCATCCGGAGTCACAGTACAGCTAGTCGAAATGTTGAATGTGCCAGCCCGCCGTGAGGGCTAAAGTCTAGAAGTTAGGGAAAGACCCGAGCAGAGGCACATTCTACAGAGCTTTTCGTCTGGCTTCTTCCCGCTGATGGGTTGGACAGTACAGTGCCTGGCCTTGTGCTCACCCATCTCCGGTCCGTCACATGTGAACGTCAAGTCGTCCCGGGCTTAGTGCCAAGAATCCACGCGCCAGGCCATAGCCGGGCAGGGAGACGTGCTAATTACTTAAGTAGTAAGGGTCGAGAAGGGAAGAGGAACAAGAGAAACAACTTTCGTGAAACCTTGACGACGTTGAGTTGGTCGTCCCTCGCTCAACGATCTTCTCACTTTAATCTATTAAAAGATTGGAGGTCTTTTCTTGATCTGAACTGCTTTCTCCTTGTGCTGCGTTACCATACTGTGTGTTGGTGGGTACTAGAGATAGTTACTATAATATTTATTTACCTATTTAACTATTATCTCTTTAAAATTAACTTTAAATATATTTAATATAAATAATAGCCTTATAGTATAGATAATTATTTAACTTTTTAGTAATTTTTTTATAATTAAATAGACTTATAAAAAAGACGGTTATTAAAAGAAGAAGTAGTTATAAAGAAGCCTTTATACCTTCCTTTATATAAGGAGTAAAGGAGTACTTCTTCCCCTTCCTTCCTTTCTTCTTTTCTTTCACTTTAACTAAATCCTCTACCTTCCTCCTTTAAGTTAATTAATTAAAATTAATTATATTTAAAGATTTAAAAGTAGGGTTATTAAAAGTATTTAAGTTAATAGAGTTAATAAAAGTTAAAAACTTAAAAAAGACTTAATAGAAAAGAAAAGAAAGGGAATCTCTTTTAATTAGTTAATATACTTAAATAAAAGAGTAACTATAAGAGAATAAAAAAAGAGTTACTTAAAAGAAAGGAACCTTTTTAATAAGTTTATTTCTACTTTTATAACCTTTTTTTCTTTAAGATTATTTTAAGTTTTTAAAATAACTTTAAAATTTAAGAAGGATTATTTAAATTTAATAATATATACTATTATAATTATTAAATTAAAATAAATATTATAATAATAGCCTTAAAAGAAAAGAAGTAGTATAATATTTAAGAAGTAGTTAGAGATATATAGATAGTTATGGTAACTATCTCTAGTACCTACTAACGTACGGTATAGTGAAGATAGAACGGTCGTTTAGAACCTTGTTTTAGTCAATAAAACAGCGAGAAGATGGTCAACTGAAGGAGGGCTTGTAGTCTATTGGCGGGCTTGTGATTTGAGAACACTGTCCCAAGGGCCTGTCATCAAGTGAGGGGAGGTACCTGCGAATCCGAATTCAATAAGTTTTAGGTAACGAGGACAGCCTTCCGCAGTCGTGGTTGTCAACTCGGGCCCGGTCGCGGTAGAGAGGGGTCCTTTGGCTTCAAGACTGACCAGGATTGCCTGTCCAACCGGTGCAGATGACCAGGTTCTTACGTACTACCTGTAGCAAAATCGCCCAGAAATCTGGAAGGAAAGATCGTGTTACTGTCGGCCTGTGAAAAGGACTGTACTGTCGCGGCCAACATTGACTGCATGTGAAGCGATGGCACAAGGCGCATCCAGCGAGACAGCTCTTCCTTGCCGGTTACAGGCTGGAGCTAGTCGGGGTTCATGATTCCACAGCAGAATTGCAGGGCGCGGCTTCTAGGTCTGGGTTGCTCCCTTGCGAATCCCCTGGGGTGTCGGGGGCGACGAACTGGAAGTACGTAGGGCCTGGCAAAGTTGTCTCTTCAAGGCATCCAGTGGGAATCAGAGCACGCAGTCGAATTCACCGCAGCCGTTTTCCACGACCTTACCAGATGCTCCAAGAGATAAGACTAGGAGCTCCCGCTTGGTGGCCGAGAAACTTGATCGTCATGCTGTTGGCTCTGGCCTTGTGTCGATCCATCTTAGGTGCAGAAAATCCCAGCCCGCCGGATCGTGGCCCTCAGTTGCAACTTAGGCCTGCTATGGGAGTCGGCTCGATTGGTCAGCGGGGAATTAACGCGGAACAGGTGTGTCGTGTTCTGTCGCCGCACGTGGAGTGACAGGGAAAACCTAGGCATCGAAACTGGCCTGCGTGGCACAGGCGGGATTTGGAGCGGGGGAAGGGGCTTGGACCTTCTCCCCCAAAAAGAAGACGAGGCAGAAAGAAAGAAAAAGCCAGCCTGCCCGTCCACAAGTCTGTGAGGTCATAGATGGAGTCAGAGGCCGAATTTGTTGAGGCGCGTTGCCTTCGGCTGACAGCACACTGGGCCAGAATGCCAGACATTCGAAAGGTTATCATTCGCTGCTTTTTAGGTCGTGATGGAAAGAAATAAACTTCACTGCAACTGTATCTGTAGGGGATATTCCTGGTCTTCGTGCAAAACCCTCGACGCACAGGTCCCGACCTGCTGGTTCAGGTACGACACATGGGCACTGCATCATCTTGTCTACTTAAGTAGGTATGGCAAAGTTTCATGCCAAACTGCAAACCCGCATGTTCGTCTGGCCCCAACACCCGATGGCTGCCCACCAAGAACACCTAGCGTGCCTAGATAGGTACTCGTCACCGCTGGCCCCTCCACACTCTTGCGGCCCGCCCACCATTACCGATGTTTCCTCCCCAGATTCGGGACTTTTCAACCGAGAATGTTCCCCACCTTATTAATATAGCTTGGTTTATTCGCGGTAAACTCCCTATGGTCCTGCATGCCAGAGTGTGTTCGTGCTGCCAGACTGTAGGTCTGACAGCTCACCGTTGTCGAAACGTCCCAACGCTATGTGGCTGTGCCGAGATTTTGACAGCGGAGATACACTAAGTTGGTGCTTGATCCGACCGAGTCCCGGGGTGCCTCGTTACCTGGGCGTCTTAAGCCTGTCTTTCCAAGCACATCCCATTGGGTTGACAGCCTGCCCTGCCAGGCACAGTGTCGCCCTTGGCCGCGCAGCCGGCTCCTCTGCCTTACCTGATCACTTGGTGTTTACTCCGCTTCACCCCGATTGGGCGATTCCCAGGCTTGTCGAGGCCAGGGTCTCCGTTTCCCTCGCCAACTTAAGATCACGTCACAGGCTCCAAAGAAGGTTAGTTTGATGTAATTTGGCTGGCGAGAATCCCGTCACCGACGTTGTTAGCACTCGGAAACCCTCCATACCTACCTGGGTGCGATCCCTCTCCCACGGCCACCGCCCATGTCCCCTTCCGTCCCTTCGACTTTTTGTCAGGGGACCCACGCCTCGAAATCCAATCTGTTTTCCACCTACTTGGGCATGTGGCAGTGGCCTAGCCTGGACTCTAGACGCAGAGGTATGGCGAACCAGCACGTCACCTTCATATTGAGCCCCAGGAAATCGTTTCCCCATGGGCCCGTCTTTAGATCTAGCTTGTGCTGGCCCTTTAAATACCGTCTACCTTCCTCCTTCCTCCACTCCATCTTCCAGTGGCTCACAATCTCTCCTGAACTCTCATCTCTCTATATCTTATTTTTCCACAGGTCTCTCTATCTTTCCAACAGCTCTTTCTATCTTCCCGCCACCAAGTCCGAGAGGTCCTCTCGCGGTACGACTTTGCCGCCATGTCGTTCTACTTTGGGGACACCTGGGGGCTGGAACAGTTAGTAACCTATTCCTGCATCCGTATTTCGCAAACTTGAATAATTAGTTGCTAACTCTTCCCAAGTGGAACAGCCACGGCTCATTATCCCTTAGACACCCGCCCCCTTTTTGGGCTTTCCCAGCAGGGACGCTCCTTTATAGTCAGCATATACGAGGCTGAAGTCATCCAGTTCTTCCAATCATTCCCTACACTCTCATGCTTAGTCACCTGCGGCGGCCTTTCCATCAACATTGATGGTCTGCGCCCCTTCTACCCGGGTATAAGGGAGCGTTTCGACCGCCTCAAATCAGAGGGACAGGACATATCGGCGCTCGACGTCTTTGTGAATCAAGTCCTTCGTCACAGCGAAATCTGGAGCAGCTCCGCGCGCGAATATCCTGGTGCTTCTCCACGACTGCTTTGGGTCGACTCACGGCCCCGTCCGGCGCCCCCTGCCCACATGACCACTTGCAGTGCTGCATCTGCACAGCCCTTCCGGCCTGGGGCAGACATGAATGCGATGCTTGGGGCCGGGCTCCCAGATACTGGGAATAACGGCTGGTCCCAAGCTAACCCCTACCCCCTGGGCTAGTACAACAATAGTGGTTTCATTTTTAATCCCTATATATATAAAATATATATAGTGCCTTTATATAGTAGTAAATACTTAAAATTTAGTGTTTAAAGAAATATAATATTAATAATAATAAAAAAAGAATATAATATATAGGTATATAGCTAAACTTTATATTATATAAATAAAGGTAGAAGGTATTACTCTTAATAATACTATACTAAAATTATTAATATAAATAACTTAAGAACTAATAATTAATAAAGTAATTATATAGTAAAATTAAAATAGTCTTTTAATATAACCCTATAAAAAATTCTTATAATATAAGACTTAATAAGTTAACTCTTTTCTATTAATATACTTATTATATAACCACTTAAATCTACCTTTATTAAATAAATTAAATATATTATAATTTTTATTTTAAATATATAACTATTAATAGAATAATAATATTATAATAATAAACTTATTTAAAAACCTTCTTATATAAATTCTATAAAAAATTAAAACCCTTTAAAAAGTTAAGTAAAGTTTATTTACTATATATTAAATAAATACTATATAAAGAAAGTAGGAATTTAAATACTTAAGAATTAAATCTTCCCTCTTTAAATATATTATTTTAGTATTAAAGATTTATTTACTTCTATATAATATATAAGAAATATAATAAAAAAAAAACCTTATAAAAAAAGCTAATAATTCTATATATAAATAAATTTAAAGGTATATATTAAATAATTATTAACTTTATACTTAAAGTATAAGTTAATAATTAGTTTAAAAGTTGAGAAGATAATGAATAAATAAATAGTTAAATAAAAAATACAATGTGGCTAAAGCCTGGTACAACAATAACGCGGACACCAACGATTTCGGCAGCTCATTGTTGGAGTTTGTGAGGCCCTCGGACTTCGGTTTAGACGCAGTCCAGGGATGGTCTTATAGCGGTTCGCCTGGCGTATCCCAAACACTCGGAAATGAGAAACTGGTTCAAAACCGCGCAATGCTTGCCGGCGACATGGGATACCCATACCTTCTTGAACCTGGCAACCGTAGGTTGAGCAGAAGATGAGCCAACAAGGCCATGCTCCCGCGTGTGCTAATGAATATTCTCCTTCCCAGAGATCGTTCAGACATCGGGAACAGCCGACATACCCACCGAGTCTTTCCCTTATAAGGAGACTGGGTACTACACATGCAGCGTGATGGGCATCCCTAGGTAACTAAGTTTCTCCCAATTACCTGCATCTCTATATACAACGCTGATCAAACCCTTTCCCAGCACACCCGATGCCATCAACAGGGATGGCAGTGGCACGGCGAACAGCTGGCCCCCAACCAACCCAACCCCTCTCCCCAACACCAATGCCACGACGCCGTCGACACCGTCGAAGCCTCCCAGCGTGCCAGCTGGTGAAGGACTGTCAAGCTTGGACAACATCATGGCATTTATGCCGGATGGGACGATTCGGTGTAAGATTGGTGGATGTCGTCTGTTGGCGGAGCATCGCCCGATCCGCCGCCAGGCCAATAGGCGTCGTCGTCGATCGAACCATGGGGAGTTTTGACTTGCAGTGAATGGCCGAAGGGGCCAGCTTAGCAACCTGGCCAAGCACCTCAGGGAACACCATGGTCTATGTCACGAGATGTCTAAAATTTTGGTGTCTTTAGTGCCCCGAAGAACTGCGGAAAGAGGGTAAACTGGCTGCATATGTGATAGATGGTTAATACGGCATTGGGAGTGTAACCGGGCGTTAGACTATGATAAAAATACCCCTCATTGGTTTGGAGTAGTGGGAGATTTTAAAGAATAGAATAATTAGTTACCACGGGCATTTTTAATCCGCTCTCCTTAAATTTTCACGGCTAGGAACTATTAATATAGAGCCAGTAGAGAGGGTTGCCATTCACTATACTTAATGTAATAGTATAGTAGGTCTAGGTATAGATAGGGGGGTGGAAGAGGGTAGGAGGGTAGGAGGGTAGGAGGGTAGGAGAGTAGGAGGGTAGGAGGGTAGGAGGGTAGGAGGGTAGGAGGGTAGGAGGGTAGGAGGGTAGGAGGGTAGGAGGGTAGGAGGGTAGGAGGGTAGGAGGGTAGGAGGGTAGGAGGGTAGGAGGGTAGGAGGGTAGAAGGGTAGGAGAGTAGGAGGATAAGAGGATAGCGTGTAGTATAGTTAACGGCAACCCTAGGAGCGGGCGCGCTTACATGACGTGGAGTGCGACGCAGTCGTGATCACCGCTAAGTTCTAGAAAGACCCTGACAAGAGGGTCGGACCACAAATAGCGATTCAAGGAGGGGTTTCAAATCCCAATTCTGCGAACTCCGTTTTTTGTTGGATAGCCTCTTATGGAACAGCCCATAGGGCACAATCTCCTATGGAAAATCCACATGTGGAACAACGGTCAGCACCAGTGGATTGTGACTGCACATGTGACCATGTAGACAAGAACAAGCCACACGAATTTTACATCAGCATACTGTGGATTTTGAAACACATAGCTTGTCTATCTAGGAGCATGTGCGAATACGCCTTATTAATTTACTACCTAAGTACACATCGGTAGCCGGTGAAAGAACACGATATGTTGAATCGTGGGCGGCGGGTTCTGAACCGTCGTATACAGGTCTATTCCAACCTCGAAATTTCTGGGCACCGGGATACGTTCGTGGACTCCTTTTGGAGACCGGACCATAGTCCGCTTGCGCCTTCTCAGCTGCAGCAAGGCGATGTACGGGATATCTAACAATGCTCAATCATACTGAATGAATACATCTACTTCCTCACCTTCTACAATTTTACGAACAGCAATTAGTCATGGCTAGCTAAGCGCCACATGCTGATCCACCAAGCTTCAATTGCAAATCTCTTGTCATAGGCACACAGCCAATCAATAGCCCGCAGCACCTGGGTAATCTGTAACTGCTGACTTAGATGCTTACTCTAAAGTACCTAAGTACATAGGAAGCTGGATATTTCCTGCGCATTGTGTGCCCGGAAGAAGTCTGCGACACAAGAGCAGTCGTTTCGCGCGGTCTACTTCTGGTGTACATAGGGATGGCGGAGTTTACTTGATTCGGGGGAACTTCATTTGGGAGTACTGTGGCCGAAGAAGGTGGGCGCCCATTGGCAATATATGTTCGTGATCTAGGAGTAATAGGCAGCCCTTTCATATCGAAGTAAAAGAAAAAAAGATCCAGCATCAGGTACCATGAATTGCCGATTACAATGATTAGTAATGGATGAACCATATATGTGGTTAAAAAAAGAAAAGCCTGAAGTTTCAGCCCACTAGAAACGGATACAATTGCTGTGCCTCCTAATGTATTCAAGTACGACTTCAAATGTTATTTCGTCCAGTCTCGTCGCCAGCACACTGGGCCGGGCAGCTAGCTATAAATCACATTGGGCGGGGGCACTCCGAGCAATGAGTATGCCTGGACCGGTCGTTTCAGGGTTGGAAGAAATCAGACTTAGTTCAGTTGTGGACCCTTATTTAGACTAAGTGATGCCTCCTAGCCTTCCAGTCTGTGCGGCACAAGGCTGAGGCCATGTGCACACAGACGTATTGCATCCACTAAAATTGTAGGATAATTGAGACGAAAACACTAAGAGTAAAAGTAATACCAGTAGGGAAATCTAAGGACTAAATTTACAACCCTAGTGAGGTTGGAGTCTTCGCCAATGCCGGCCCAGGCCCCCTTTCCTTCCCGCCCACTTGCAGACACGTAATCCACTCCGCGCCGCACATCTCCTCGCCCAGTACGGTAGATCCTGCTAAACTTTTTGGTGTGCCTTACCCCTGTGCTGATCGCTTGGCGAAGGACCCCTAAAACATTACGAGGGTGCTGATATAAACCCCCTCCAGCATCCACGGTTTTCAGGAACATTACCTGCTCAGCATGCCATGCGATGTGCCAAATAAACCCATGATTTCTGCTTCTCAAGCTATTTAATTTACTTTGTTTCATATCACGTTCTTTTGGTCAGAGTTTAACAGTCTCGAAGAGTCTCTCCCATCATTTTGTCAATCAAACACTGTCATTCCCTTGGCTATTGTGCTATCCTCTTGAAGATTTACCACTGTACAAAGGCACCGCGTACGCCTTTAGATGTATATGAGTTAAGAACGAAAGCACCTCGTACCATCCCCCCGTCACCCCCATCTTTCAGTCATCAGCTCCTTTCTACACAGGTTGGGGTCTTGGGTTACCCAACTTAAAAGTTCACCACACGCCTTGCGAAAACGGTCTTGTCAGCCCAGCCGTCATTACCTGCACCGCGCCGCGAGCATGGCCCCGTGCCACTCCACTCCACTCTCTCCAAAAGCGTTCTCGTACACAGAGGACTTCGAAGAAGGGTAAGGACGAGGTCTTCCATTACTCTTTCAAGCTGCCTTTCATTGAGCTGACCATTGCCAGGGAATTAGTGGAGGCTTACTCCTTTGGAGATGGCCAGTTTGTCCTAGGCATGCCGATCACAGGACAAGGCCCTGATATCACCTTCAGCCTCTACAAGACCATGGACTCACTCGAAATCATAATCCACGATGTCGACCTCGTGCTTTGGCTACGCGGTATTCCTTCGCTGCGCAGCTGTCTTCAAAGTGACGCCGACACTATATACTCGAATCCCATAGAGAACTTCCTGCCCATTCTCCCAGGATTGGGTGCCAACTTGGTCCCCTGCGCGATAAGCATGGATATACTACTGCCCCGCTATCCGGAACTGAGCGCCAAGTTCTCCAAATACGAAAGTCGTGGGCTTATTTTCGACGCCCTGGATTTGTTCGTCCGTCATTTCCTTCGACAGCGCTCAATCTTCGAGGCATTCGGCCTTGAGAATTTCCGTCAACGTCAAGTCTTCACCGAGATACACGTCCATGACATACGCGAACAAAGCCGAAACAGCAGGTTCGCCGAAGACCTTGACCGTTTGGACGAGTTGATCAGCGAGATTGATGACATGAGGGAGCTGGACGAGTCTCCCGTGCCCGTCGTGATCGTCGTTCCCGCATCTCCCATCGAGCAACTGAAGCAAGGACCAGGCCAGACCCTCCATTTTATTGAGGCCTCCATCAAGTCCAATCTCAAAAACGCAATCGCAGCGCGCAAATCTTGTGCCGTGCCCGAGATCCTCGCCGCGGCGACTGGGCTCGTTGATGCCGAGACGTTGTGCCACGCGATACACTTCTACGACCAGGCCGTCTTCTACCTACCGGGGGGAGGGGGGTAAATTGAGTGAATAGTACTATCATTTTAGAACAATATTGACATTCTCTCGAAACGTAAACACACTATTGACATAACTACATAATGTTCGAATAATATAACGCTTTTCGGCTTGACATAATTTACTTATTGAAATACTCTTAACATACTATCAGGGGCCTGACATACAGACAAAAAGGGAGTTCGATTCCTACTAGAATCAAGTTTTTTTTTTTAAATCGTCCCCAACCTAACTACTTATCGGCTATTATTCAGCTTAATTATTACTATATATTAAGTCTACAAGGCTACGAAGTTAAGGAAATACGAAAACCTTATTTTTCACTAACTTATAAAATCCAAAACCAACAGATTTAGAATTCCTAACATATACTGACATAATATCAAAATCTAACATATAATCAACCCCTTAACAGATTTCACCTATAACAGTATTTTATTAGCCTTTTACTAGTATTTAGTTGTAATATCTAGATTTTATTTAAATGTTGATTTTTGACATAATGACACACCCATGTCAGGGACCCCCCCTCCCCCCGGTAGGTACAATCTCCTCAAGCACGGCGCCGAGATTGACGGTACCGATTGCACGGACGGACCTCTATGTGCAGCGGCATACGCTGGTGAAATGGAGGCAGTTCGGCAGCTTGTCGATTACGGCGCCCACGTCCAAAGAGAACGGTCTTTTTCCGGCACGACGCCCTTGGAAGGCGCAATCAATGGCGGAAATCTCGAAATTGTTCGATACCTCGTCGAAAATGGCGCAAATGTCAATGATGACCGCCAGCCGTTCCGCCTGTGCGGAAAGACCCCGCTGGCTCAGGCGTTCAACCTTGGTCGCGCAGATATTGCTAGCTATCTGGTCAGCGCCGGGGCGGACTTGTCCCCAATCTTGTCGCAGATTGTAACAGTCGACTAGAAGTCAGAGGCGAACATCCTTGCTAGGCTTATAGAGGAGATGCCGGACCAGAAAGGGTGCCTACCGATTTCGAGATCAGCGGTGGTCAAATGGCTGGTGACTTTACATACCGCCCTCGGCTCCAGCTCTGCAGATTGGCCGGGTCTTCGCCTGGATTATTGGCTTGACCGTGCCCTATTCTGGTCCCAGAATGAGTCCATCCTCTGTTGGAATGGCAACACGAGTTGTGATTGCGTACGTGAACGTTCTGCTGCTTACAAAATGACAGCGGTCTTCAGTATGCTGGTTCTCTATTCTCTCGAAAACGAGCACTTCGGACGTGTGCCAGACATTTGTAGGTTGCTGTTAGAACCTCTCGATTGGCACTTGTCTCAATGCGCGATTCTGAACCAAACAATCGGCGAATTCGAAGACCTTTGGCGGGCAATCTGGCTTGGTTTGAAGGTCGCCGATGATCATCCGGTGCAATGGTGGGGAAAATAAATGGTCGAATCGTTCTTGGCGGCTAGAGGAGGCTTCACAAGCTACTCAGGGCAACATCCAGGCCAAAGTGTGAGACCTCTGGTGTAAGATATTTAACTGCAACTGGCTTAATTTTATGGATCCAACACAAGAGGAAAACTAACGCGATTGGGAGGCGTAGATGTCGCTTTATGTAACTAGTGACTTTGAAAATATTTGAAACTCATCAGACTTGGATAGTGTTGGTTGCGGTGCAATGGCTTTTCTGCAGTACTTCCTCCTTGGCAAGTGATCAGTGAGTAAAGATGGTGAGGGCTGAATCAACTGGTGCCTCAGACGACCTCGCGCTCGCTTTCCGCATGCTGAGTATCCACCGCCTTCTCGCTTTCGCGCTCTTCTTCCCCAGGCCTGCTCTTCTCCTGCAGTACCACAGCCTTGGCCTTTTCTGCGCCAATATCAGCCAGGCTCACACCCGACTTCCTCAACCTTTCAGATTCATTCGCAGAAGCAGCATACTCCTGCCTCTCCTGCTCGCTCATCTCCGGGCCAAGGAATAGCAAAACTAGGTCGATCACCCAAACAATCCCCATGAAAATCCCAATGACCTTGCCGTAGTCAAACCTCTTGACCCCATTCTTGGGCTCTAGCGGGAACCGCTCGCCGATGATAGCCTGTATGGTAGCCGACGCGGCCGAGGCCAGGTTCCCCAACTGGTATGTGAGGCCGACGGCGGTTGCGCGGATGGAGTCAGGCGACAGCTCGCTGAGGTAGATAGGTACCGGGCCCCAGATTCCGCCGGCGAAGAACTGCATGAAGAAGGCACTTGCTGCCAGCTTGATGGTGTGCGGGAGGACGTAGGCCGGGGTGATGGCGGCGCCGAGGACGCACCCCGTCAGCATGGTCAGCCGGCGGCCGCAGAAGGTGCTGAGGTAGCCAAGGGTGGTGCCGCCAGTGAGAGCGCCTAGCTGGCTTACTACGCTGATCACTGTCACCTCTGTTGCGTGGAGTCCCACCTCTGCGATCTGTCAGTTATGCAACATTTGTCCTGAGGAAGGCTGCTTGTTGCAACAACAAAGGAGGTTGTGCCTTACGATTCTTCAAGAATGTGGGGTAGAAGTCCAGAGACCCATGGCCTACAGTGTTGAAGCCGGTCATGAGCAGAATCATGTAGATGAAGAGGACCCAATTGGATCGAACGGCGTCAAGGGTTTCCCTCGCCCAAGCCCTAAGGCCCTGCGTCGTCATGTGGCGGTGCTCTTCACGGGCAGCAATGGCAGTCTCTCTTTGCGCCTTCATGATAAGAAAGGCATTGGTCTCAGGAAGGTAGAAACGAAACATGATGATGAAGACAGGAGGAACAGCTCCAAAATAGAAGAGCGACCTCCACCCATGGGCTGTCGTGGGGACGAGCTGTTCGGATATGATATAATCAGCCATCGCATATTTCACTGCATTGTAAGATTTTGTCAGGAATTACACTCACCGCACGGTAAAATATTGCTGCAAGCAGGTAACCCATCGCATAGGCTTGCTCAAAAAGGCCGGAGAGAAGTCCTCTTGCATCATAAGGCAGGTCCTCCAAGGCGGTTGCGGCAGCGGGGCCGAAGAGACCGCCCATGGCAATGCCAAAGAGTGATCTCAGAGCGAGGAACTGCGTCAGGTTCTGCGCGAAACCGGAGGCCAGCTCCACAATGATGAAGAGCATGAGGCAGATGATCATAGGCCACTTGCGGCCGTATCTATCGGACATGACACCGAAGATCAAAGCGCCAACGGAACGCAGCATCAGAGTGACCGTGATACCCCACGACACGTCAGCGTTCGAGACGCCAAAGTCTGCCGCTACCTCAGTCAGGGTCAGAGTCACGGTGAAGAAGTCGAAGGAGTCCCAGCACCAGGCGAGGAACCCCGCGGAGAACATCAGCCACTGATGCTTGTCGAGTTCGGCGAGGATATGGATCGGGTTGCGAAGCTTGGCGCGGGGAGGCTTAAGGCTTGCAGGCCGGCTTAGAAGATACCTTCCTACTTGCTTGGGTGAGTAGAACCACCCTGCTGCCATATGGTTCCTCATTTTGGGGCCGTGCTAGGTTGTTCACCGGGTCTGAAAGTCCTTGCAGGATTCTATGGCAGAGCGAAAATTCTGAGAGCTCACGGGTGAGACAGCAAGGGAGACATCGGAGAGAAAGACGTCAGCTATATATGGAGAACCTCAAATGCTTGGAGGGTGTAGTGAGCTTGTGGATCGTCGAGAGTTCATGCATATCAGTTATCTGTAGATCACCATATCTGTAGCTATAAGTGGCCCATCACAATACGGAAGTCTCTATAAAGTCAAGCGCGGGGATGCCCAGGGCTTTTATCGACTTCCGATTCGGTGGTATATCGCATTAGGCTTGGTAGCTGCAGTATCCCCTTCAATCGCCATGCCGTCATCAATTCTCATGTATCACAGCAGCTTGGCAAGAAAATACATGATTGGCTCTGGGTGCTTAATGCCTATCAATGGTGTCCAATTTAATTGTGGACAAGGTGTCAGCAACTATCAATATTTCTATGTCCAAGAGTACTATCTATTCGATGTAGTAAAAGAGCCGAAACTAGACCAATGCTCAGAACAGAGGTGTCAAGTCATCAATTTGAGTGTATTGTATAGGCCAGGTTTGCATCCATTATGGTCCTATTGACCTTGTACTTCATAAGAGAAGGTTGTATCGGTCGCACCCACTCTCCATGGCTGTGAGTTATCAGCAATTCGAACTAACAATATTTGAAGAATAGGCACAGCTCGCAACAATGCGCAGCCGCCTCGCTGTGCCTTGTGGTGGTCGTGCGGAAAATACTGACGTCGCTGAAGACAAGAAAAAGGGAGAACAGACAGCACTGGGCCCTCGCAGTTTTGGTCCCATGTTCGAGATGAGCTCATGTTTGTTCCAGCCATGACAAAGATACTCAACGGTTTTGAAGGATAATTGCTTATTTCGTAATCACCCTAGAACAGCATTTGGTCTAGATTGCGCCTCCGCGTTGTTCAGCTGACCCTGAGCTGGCGGGAATTTTGCGGCGCGAACCCGCCGCTTACGGCATTCGCCTTTTAGACGGCGTTGCTGTTTATGGCGTTGGACTGTGGCTTCTCAGTGGCTGCGTCAAAGCTTACTGTGAGAAGACTATCACGAGGCCACCACCACTGAAAAGATGCGGTCATTTACAGACCCCAAACTTTGACACTGCCCTATACGTGCGACCCTGCAAATCCTTCTTTGCTTGCCTCTGGCCTCTGCCATAGACCCTTCCTGGGCTATAGTCTCACGGGCCCTTCCTTTTGTGAATCATGTTTTTCCTCAATGGGAAAATTGGACCTCTCCATGGCTGACAATACCAGAGTATCTGAGGTAAGCAAGACAGAAACAGAGGTGTTCATGAGACCACGGCGAGCGTAAAGGCGTTTACCTGGACACATTTCTGTGGAACAACTCAGTGTATAAAAGAATGCCATTGCCGTTTGCCAATGCAGAAGAATTCAACAGAACCCACCAGAGCATTGCACAGTCCAGCAGATCTACCATCATTCCAAAGTCTTTCTAGCCACATCAAATCAATTTTTAAACCATACATCCGTCAAAATGAGCTACACAGTCAAGGCAGGCGACACCCTCTTCGCCATTGCGCAGAGCCACGGCATCACCCTGGAGAAGCTCCAGGCCGCCAACCCGGGCGTGGACCCTAGGGCGCTCCAGGTCGGCCAGGTCCTGAAGCTTCCCAGCTCGGGCAGTCCCAGCAAGGGCAACGGCTACGTCGATTACGGCGGACCCGCCTCCAACTTCCCGAAGGAGTCCGAGTGGGCCAGCTGGGACGAGCTTTGGAAGCAAAACGAGCGCCTGATGAAGTTCCACGACTCGGACTCGGAGATCGCGCTCATCAAAAAGTCGATCGAGACCGTCGCCAAGGAGTCCGGCGTCGACCGCCGTGTGATCCTCTGCATTATCGTGCAGGAGTCGGGTGGTAACGTGCGGGTCAGGACTGTAAGTAAACCACGTCCAAGAACAGCTCATGTCATCAAACTTGAAGTAAACATGGAGAGCTAACACTTCCAACGAACCCAGACCAACAACGGTGTCCGCAACCCGGGACTCATGCAGTCCCACAATGGCGCCGAGTTCAACCCCAACGACCCCGCCGGCAGCATCCTGCAGATGGTCCGGGACGGCACCTCGGGCACCAAGGACGGTGATGGCCTGAAGCAGCTCAAGCAGAAGTACGGCAACTACTACGAGGCGTTCCGTGGTTACAACTCTGGCTCTGTCAACAAGCGCGACCTCAACGACCCTGTCGGCGCCACCGGCTCGTACGTTCGGGATGCCGCCAACCGTCTGATGGGCCATGTCTGGAACGGCATGTGAGCAGTTCTGCTGCCATGTATCAAAATATTGAGATCTTGGGGGGCTGTGAGAGGAAGTGAAGTTGGTGTATTAGATATAGGACCCACGTTCATTTAGTATTTGACTAGGGAGAGTTCAATAGATAGGTGTCGCCTAGTTCACTGACAACCCCTTTTCGACTCAATGTCCTGACTCTACCAAGGTGGTTTCGTTGCATGTCACGTTAATAAACTACCTAGATACCTAGATACCCTTGTGTGGAAGCTGTCCAGAGCGCTCGCTTGTGAAGTAGGTTTGCAACTACTTATGAGGTGAGTTACAGGCACAGCAGCTGTGGATCGTCTCCTTCAAGCGGTCTTAGTACACGCCTGGTGGCGAGCACGATATAGCCTAAGCTTTTGGACCAGGAACTACCGCGGGAGCTAAAATGGATTGGCGTGAAAGCCGAGGTCGTTTTGGTGACATCGCTTAACAGTTTTGTATGGCATGTGCACGCACACGCAATACTGGAGTACAACTTGGATACGACACCCCATCGCCTCCCAGCCACCACTGCCCAGGTTATGTAATCGTGGCCGCCAACTCACCCCAACACGTTTCAGGCAGCTCCACTTTACGACATCGGCCTAACCGCGTTCATCCCTTCAGCTGGAGGTCAACCAGCTCCGAGTCCTGGTCACACTCTCTTCATCATCTTCAAAACACCATAGACATCTTGGGATATCATCAAGATGTCGACAAACAACAATGCTCATGAGAGCACGCCTCTATTACGAGGTCACGACGGTGCGGATGAGAGCGGAGACGCCCGCGATGCCTCGACTTGGCAACGCGTAAAGAGCTGGATCTCTTCCCATACCGTCAACCTCATCCTGACTGCACTACTTGCTGTCTTTGTCGTCTTGTTCCTGGTGACAGCCTTCATCCAGGTGTCCAACGGCGACGATGACGAGAAGCCTCCTGCTGAGCCGACGCCAGGTGAAGGAACTGAGATATGCACCTCGGCTGGCTGTGTCCTGGCTGCTTCTACACTTCTCCGCAGCATCTCGTCAAGGTGCGCCCATCCCCAACGGAACCTTATTGCCACCGCAAATGTACTTACACACAGGCTAGATACAAAGACCTCGATCCGTGTGATGACTTTCGCACCTACGTCTGTGAGGGTTTCGACGCCGTCCACGAGATCCGTGAGGACCAGACCGGCGTTGGCAGCCTCCAGATCATGAGCGAGGAGGGCCAGCTCCTACTCAAGCGAATCCTCGAGTCACCCGAGCCTGCAGAGACATCCTTGTTCTGGACAGCGTCTTCACCGGACAAGGAGATATACCGCAAGTTGCACGATGGATACAACGCCTGCTTGAACGAGACTCAGCTGAAGTCGGTTGGTTCTAAGCCTCTGCTGGACCTCCTCACCGGACTGGGGGACCTCTACCCAGTGAAGGCGCCAAAGGGGAAGAAAGACACTTCACTCACGGATGCCGTGGAGTACCTTATTGCAAATGGAATCAGAGGTCCTATCTCAATTGGTGTTGGTGCTGACGACAAGAATCCCGATTCCAACGTCATCGCGCTCAGCCCCCCGTGGTCCTTTGGTCTACCCTCCAAGCAGTACTACAACCGGAGTGAAATCTCTGACGCCTACAAGGAGACCATCGGTGCAGTGCTAGAGGCATTGCGCAAGGAGGCGTCACCCATGCACAATGTGCTCTCGACGTTCGACAACCCAGACGCCCCTGCAACACTGAACAAAAAGCTGGTCGACAGCCTGGTCGGTTTCGAGTACAGCTTGGCCCAGGCATCACCCGATCCCGAGGATCTCTCCGACATCACCAAGGTCTACAACCCTCGAACTTTGGATGAAGCTGAATCCTACAACCCTGAAATCTCGGTCAAGGATATTGTTCGCGTCTTCGCCAGTGGCTACCAGCCATCCAAGATCATTGTAGCCTCGCCGGATTACTTGAAGGCTCTGTCAAAGATCCTCAAGTCAGAGAGCCGTGAGGTCATACAAGCATACCTTGCCTGGAAAGTGGTGCAGACCTGGGGAGGTTCTGTTGAGGACGACAGCGTGGAGCCGCTCCGCCGGTTTAACAACAAGCTCCAGGGCAAGGACCCAGACGTCAGAGCCGAAAGGTGGAGGACGTGTATCAGTGTCGTCGACAATGATCTCCCCTGGATTCTGAGTCGCTTCTTCATCGAGCGGGCATTCTCCAAGGAGGCGAAAGACCTCGGCGATCAGATCATCCACGACATCAAGGACTCTTTCGTCGTCAAACTCGAGCACTCAGAATGGATGACCAAGAAGGTGCGAGAGTTTGCTATCGACAAGGTGCATCTCATCAGACAGAAAATCGGGTACCCCACGGCGAGCCCAGATGTGACCAATGCCAAGGAGCTCCAAAAGTACTACAGCGACGTCAACATCTCCGCCGATTCTTTCTTTGCCAACCGTCTCTCGTCCACCAGACTCGATGTTCGGCGCGAGTGGGCTCAGGCCGGCAAGCCTGTTGACAAGGCCGAGTGGGACATGTCTGCACCAACGGTGAACGCCTACTACAACCCGCCCGGAAACGAGATCGTGTTCCCTGCTGGCATCATGCAGGCCCCCGTCTTCTATGATCCGTCGCTCCCGAAGTATCTGTCTTATGGAGCGTTCGGTGCCGTCGCAGGCCACGAGCTATCTCACGCTTTTGATTCATCCGGTCGGAATTATGACCAGAACGGCAACTATAGTGATTGGTGGGACAAGTCTACCATCGAGGCCTTCAAGCACAAGACGGACTGCTTTGTGGAGCAGTATCACAACTACACCATCCCGACCAAGGACGGCGATCTGCCCATCAACGGACAGCTCACCCTTGGCGAGAACATCGCTGATGCAGGCGGTCTGACTGCTGCTTTCCAGTCTTGGCGCCGTCGGGACGATGAGAAGGCCGATCTGATTCTTCCCGGCCTGGAACACTTTTCCAAGGAGCAAATCTTCTTCCTCGCATACGGACTCACCTGGTGCGGAAAGACCAGGGAGGAGGAGGCGATCCGGAGGATCTACACTGACCCTCACAGCCCCGCCTCGTACAGAATCCAGGTAAGTCGATCGTCCTCTTTGCTCACCGCATGAGTCATGTTCGCTAACATTCCCATAGGGCACAACCGCCAATTCTCGGGAGTTCCGAGAGGCGTTCAAGTGTCCCGTCAAGGAGCCAACTTGCGAACTGTGGTAAATTGTCCGATCACAAAACCAAAAGCTTTGTCGTTTTCAATCCGGCTGGGCAAGGGTTCGGGCGTACACGTGTTGACTAGGCACACAAAATTGCATGGGAGGGCATCGTTGCGGGTCATGTAGTCAATTACTGTACAAGCTATCTTCCTCCGAGCACAAGACAAGCTCCAGCGGTATGTCCTGGAGCTCGTAGTGCACCGGCATCCCCGGCGGCGGCGACCTGAGACTAAAGTCTGACGGCCGCCGTCCCCTCCCATCCTGTATCTTGCGCCCGTAGGAGTATCTCCGGTCCAGGCCCACCGACGGCCGTCTCGACCACCGCTGTGTCCCTGCCGCTGCCCACGTGCTGCTACCGTCGTTGCTGTCCCAGCCCCAGCCCGCCAGTCGGCCCGATGAAGACGAGGAGGAATCCTGCTCAAAGTCCTTGCTCACCACGCACCGCACGTGGATCGCCCACTGCGGCGCGGTGCGGTTGAGGTCGCTGCGCCCGTGGATGTCGCGGTCTGTCGGGCGCGGCCAGGGGACCTGGTCGTCGCCGCCGCTGCAGCCTGCACTCAATCCGGCCTCGGTGGTGGACGAATTTGTGGCTGTCGAGTTTGTGCAGGAGCCGCGCCTGCTTGTTGGCGTCAGGAAGTCGAGGCAGCTGTAGTCGACCTGGGTGAAGAGGTCCAGGTCGGCGTCGTAGTCGAAGTAGTCGACCTCGTAGGCGGGGCTGGAGGCCGAGTCGACGTCGTTTATATCTGGTGGACGGGGGCTCCTTGTTAGCGGCGATGCCCGTGTTTGTGGCGTTTGTCTAATGAGTATGCAGGATTCGAACCTGGCTTACTTGTTTGGATTTTGGGCAGATCCATGCCCCTTTGGCGGAACGCGCCACGGCGGGTCAGCATCGACATTGTTGGCTGTCCTCCGATCTCCACTTGTGCACTTATTGTGGGTGTGGATGTCCCTTGGCTTGACCCCCGTTGATAGCTATTGAGCTTGCCAGGCTTGTTTTGCTGCTAGAACATCGTCTTACCGTCGACTAGTTTGGCGACCATGACCGGGAAAAAGAGATTCAAACCGGACTAGCTCGGAGCATCTTATCCAAAAGACTAAAGGGGTGTCTCTCATTTTCTCGCCATGACGATGCACACCCACTGAAATAGGCCCGTATATAGGCGATGGCATGGGGCGGGGCCCGGTATGAAGATCTCAATGGAGTGGGCTGCCGCGATGCCCACACAACACCTCGGCAAGCCGTGCGGCCTTGGATGGTCTTTTCTTTATCTCGTGTAGCGCTGTGGTCTCCATTTGCAGCGTGCTCCTCGGCCCTGCGCCCGTTAGATAAAGGACCCGGGCGGGCCGAGGGGGACAGGGTGGAAAGGAGTGCGGGACGATCGCTCGGGATGGCATGGGCTGGAAGGTCGGTCGGCTCGTCCCGCGACACTTGCAGTACTCATTCAGGCACGAATGCAACGAGCTTCGCTGATTGGGCGTGGTGCGTTAGCTGGGCAGATTAGGTGTGAGCTCTGTGGTCAAAAGTACTAGTATTGTTCGCCTCGACACATGATCGGCATGAACGGGTGTGCGATCTAGATCTGTGAGATTGTCAAAAGGACTAGTATTGTTCCTTCAGACATGCAATATACCGAAATAAAAGAGTGTATCTGCTGTGTGAGCCGGGCTGCAGTGGCGAGGTTTGGCTTGATGCCAGTGGCTTACGTGCCGCTTCGAAAATGAGCAAGTGCTCTTACAGAATCAACACATGTAGTCTGAGTTTGGGTCTCTGCAATTTCGGCCGACACGTGTGGAAAATGATGTCTGAGTGTGCTAGATGAAGTATTTAATTCTTGGTTGAAAATCTTGCTATGAACATTTGTATGAAAAGTGATTTTCCTTGCCCGGACGTGAATAGACTTCCAAGGTTGTCGCTCAGCCAGCTCCGTGCAGTCTACATACAATAAAGGGATACTTGGTTGGAGGATGTTGTTATTCCCCTGTCTCACGTCTTCAATTGCCTTGAGTGCTCTTGAAGAAAGAACTTTGGGCCCGGGCCTGGCATGTGATGCGTGGTCGAGTCGTCGCTTCAGATTCCCGAGATGACACCTGGGCAGCAAGATGTGTTCGCGACGACTCGTACGTAGGTAATCGGCACACTACTAGGAGTTCCTTTTTTTTTGTTATTCTTGTTTCCCTTTCTTCTAAGTTTTTTCTTTTCTTTTAAGAAAACTTTTTCTGTTTTTTTTAGGGGGGGGGGACTTCATTTTCGTCATGATTTTCTTGGAGGGGCAAATAATGGCTGATTCTATATGTTATTACAGTGGCCTCGCTACACTAGCCTTCCTACACTGGCTTTCATGGCTCTGCAACTTAATGTTCCGGACATCGCGTTTCTGTTGAAGTCGAGATGAACGGAGGCTGCCAATGATTTGATCGTGGCTCTGGCCCTGCTTTACAGCTTCATATCGCAAGATTTCTATACCTTTCCTGGTCTACAGTAGATTAATCCCTAGTTGTCTTTCCGTTCATCGACTTGGTCTTGGTGTTCACGACGTCGCATTGACTGCCCACGTATGCAAGGTGGTGCACTGCCCCTTTGATTAGAGCTCCATCTTATTAACAGCATTTTCACCTCGGCGTGCTATATAACGCTGCGTCTAGCACTGGCCATTGGCTGGAGGGATCGACTAAAACTCTAGGAGCATGTGAACGTGTTAAACGCCAAGGTCCTGAGACATTTTGCATGGGCAAAAGGAACGTAGCTTGTATTTCATTCAATGACCGGTTTCACCGGATGAGTCCCACATCCCTTCGCGCTGAATTTTGCCATTTTCCCTGCCTTTATGTGAATCAATCATGCAGATTCTACGCGTCTATTCGTTACCCCTTTCTTCGCCTGTACGTCGGGCAAATTGCATTCCAAGGTTGGGACAGCTCAAAAGTAAAATCTTTATTAATGCCGCGTCAATGTGACCTCAGCTTCCACCAAGAGCAGCTAAGCCAATGCAACCCGCAAACCCACCTGCCACCTGCACGCACCCCTGCGCGCACCTGTGCAGTCAAACTTGCCGGGACCCTTTCGGGCCTCCCACGCGTATGTATTTTTCCGAAGAAACGGACTGCGGATTATGAATGCGGTCCGCATGGATCTATTTCGCATTGGTGGGAATAGGCCGGGTTTATTAAACACGTAGCTAAAAGATTTACCTCTGACCTCCTTGCTTCGTGATTCCTCCCAGTCTGCCATACTTCTCCCATCACCAACGACCCTGATTCTCCAGCACCAAGGTCAACCACATAAGCTCCGGCGCAACACCAGCTGCACAATGTCGCTCGAAAGGCTACCGACAGAAGTGCTACACACAATATGTCAGGATGTCGGCCTCTTGGGATCGTCCGAGCTCGTTAATCTCGCCAGAGCCAGCCGCCGATTGCACGCCATCTCCAACCCGGTCCTCTACGCGACAGACCTGCAGGAGTCAGGTGGAGTCAAGTCCATGTGCTTCGGCCTCGTGTCGAGACAGAATGGTGTTATCAAGCTGTGCCTAGCTGCTGGAATCAAACCAGACCTCCGCGTCGAGTCACGCCACGACCTCGGGTCCATGTTCAATTCCAAAGTCCAGAAACGCGATGCGCTGGGCTTTTCCTTGTGGTCCCGCGATCATCTTGGAATTGGGAGAAATGGTCAAAGATCTCCCGGACCTGCCAGCTGCCCGTCGGCAGAGCGGTATGACGACCCTAATCAGGATATGAATAAGCCTTTCCTGTCTTTCACGGCATTCTTCTGGACTCCTTTGCACGTTGCTGCCCTCCTTAACGACGTTGAGCTGCTGGCTCTGCTACTCGACCATGGCGCCAACCCAAACTCTGCCGGCCGAGGTGTCTGCCCATGCTACTACCAGGGCCTCCGACACACCTTTGGCCGTTCGCTCCCGCCCGTGGATCGAGACCCAATTTTTGAAATGCTGGAAAGAAGGGTGGTGACGAGATGGTCTGCCCTGCATGTTGCAGTATGCGAAGGAAACCTCGACTGTGCCGAGTATCTGATCAGCCGGTTTGGCCTGCCCCACGCCATCGAATCGGACGACGCCGTCATGGCGGAGGCAGATCAGTTCTTCCGGGCAGAACCAGTACTCTCCGGACTGGTGAACTACGACCCTGATGCCATCAACCACGTGGCGTTGAGGTTCGACCCTTCGCCGCCACTGCATACGGCTGTGAACAAGCCCACGAGCCTGGGCGACCTTGAGAAGCTGTATGCCATGCTCCAACGGGCTGGCTGCCTCGACGTCGATGCACTGGACGCTTTTGGCGACACGCCTCTTGCTGTAGCGGCATTTGCCGGACAGAGCGACACTGCTGGCATTTGGCTTCGCGACCGGGGAGCAGACGTGAACTTCGCACTCCTTGGCTCGGATGGCGTTCGCTATTCCATACTGAACGCGCTGTGCAAGTCTGGGCAGCACCGCGACGCCACGCTGCTCATGGACCTGGGTGTCGATGTCAACAGGGACTCGGAGCTCAGACGAGGGCTGAGGTACGAGTCACCCTTGCATCTATGCTGCGGTTGGCTTTTTTCCGGGGGCGAGTGGCCCGTGGAGGAGATATCTCGAAAGCAACGAGAAGCAGTCACGCTCCTCAAGCGACTGGTGCACGCGGGTGCCGAGATGGATGCAAGAGACGAAGATGGCATGACTCCGCTCATGTCAGCTGCGGCACTCCACTTCTCTGCTGCTGTCGGTGGGTTGCTCGAAGGCAAGCCCGACATCGGAGCCGAGGACGACGACGGCGACTCTGCGCTCCACCATGCCGTCGCTAACGGCGTGGACTGTTCCCCAGGGGAAGAGCTGAACTCAGCATTGGCCACTATCCAGCTCTTGCTGGATCACGGCGCGGATCCCAACCAGCTGCGTGCAGACATGAACGAAAGGCCTTTGTTCCAGGGCTCTTACTCAATAACGGAAGGCACACCCGGAGACAATCCTAGGACTTACAAAAGTGACCGGTTTCGCGGTGGGAAAATAAGCCCCATGGCTTCGATTGCTGCGCTCTTGATTAGCCGAGGAGCGGATCCAAACATCTATCTGGATCATCCCAGGGATGATGCAGACACCCTGGCGGAACAGGTTTTCGACGTGCAGGGACACTCGCTTGCTGTTACGGCCTTCTACGAAGGGGAATTTGACACCTTGGATTCGTTAGTCGCATGCGGAACTCTCGTAACATGTCAGGACTACCTGCTCATGATGCGGTCCCTGTTCGACCCGCAAATCCGATCAAAGGGGAGCAAATCGAGCGCCGTGCAGGCTTTGTTCCGAATACTCAACGGCCCCTCCATGCGACTCGAACCACAAGAGAAGAAGAGCATCATGGACGCCTGGACAGAGCTGCTCATCCTCTCAGTAGGCCAACGACCGGGCCTCGTACGCGTCCTCGCCCCGCACTTCTCCATCACCTCCAAGCTCGCACCCGGTGGCAAGACGGCCCTGCACGTCCTGGCGCAGTGGGAGCGGAAGAGCGGCGAACGGCCAGCGAGGTTCCAGCACCGGGTCGACAGAACGATGGCCGCCTTGATGCGTTGCGGCGCCGCCCGTCAGATAAACCAACCAGATGACAATGGCCGGACGCCGTTGCACGTCGCCGGGGGCTGGAGGAACCTCGCCGTCGCAAGGGCCCTCATCCGGGCCGGCGCGTCACTCCACCTCGAAACCAAGCGGCAGGATGGCATCACCGTCGACTCTCCCCTGCGGACGGCCATCAAGGGATATTCGGAAGCGAGCTGGTTCAAGATGGCCAACGGGATGCTCGATGCCTACCACTCCAAGTGGGGCAGAAAGGAAGGTGGCCTCTGTGGAAGTGCTGGCTTGATGAAGGACCTGATATTGCACTTCAGAGACCACCCGTTCGACGACCAGGCCCGCATGGCGGGAA
This sequence comes from Diaporthe batatas, assembly GCF_019321695.1. Taxonomy (NCBI): domain Eukaryota; kingdom Fungi; phylum Ascomycota; class Sordariomycetes; order Diaporthales; family Diaporthaceae; genus Diaporthe; species Diaporthe batatas. Next base: position 1,585,978 of record NW_025408555.1, on the reverse strand, counting down.
GGACAAAAACCCTCATGGTCAAGCTGTTTGACTTGGGGGTGGATGTCAACGAGCCCGACGAGGACGGAAACACCCCGCTGCATCTGCTCGTCCAGCTGCTGTATCCGCTGGCCAAAGACGCAGAGGGCATCGAGACCTCTGAAATGTCCAAGCGTGCCAGGGACAACTCCGTGGATCCCCCCGGGCCGGACGGCTACGACCCGGAGGGCGTTTTCTGCATGCCCAACGAGTCGTATATGCACATGCGCGGTGTCAACTCCGGATACCCCAGCGACAGCGACTTTGAAGAAGCCAGCAGCGAAGAGGACCAACAGACCACCGACGATGAAGCCTCCAACGACGACGACGAGCACAGCTCCCAACACGGGTCCCCTCTAGCTGCTAATGAGCACGGCCCCAGTGAGGACGACGACCGCTCCGACGATGACCAAGGCAGCGATGACGATGGGCAGCAAGATAATGCAGACGACGACGGCAGCCTCTATGGCGATTTTTTCGAGGGAAACTCGCTCCGCGTGATGGCGAGAAAGGACTACGACGGGGAGCGGCCCCAATACAGGCCGAGCGGGCTGGCCAAGCGCGGCCGCGGCCGCAAGCTGGACAGGGCCGACGCCTGGATCCTGTCGTTCTACATCCTGCTGTGCGAGTCCAAGTGCGACGGCTTGAAGGTCAAGAACAACGCCGGCAAGACGCCCCTCGACCTCATCCACGGGCTCAAGGGCCTCCCTGTCCCCAGGTCGTTCGAGTTCCGCCGGGTCATCAAGGCGCTCGCCAAACTCGACGCTGAGGATCCGCTGGGCTCTGCGGTCCTGAACAGGCTGAATGGCGCTTCGGCCCTCCCGAAGAAGGACAACCCCTTTTTCTTTGTCTATAATCGCAGTGGGTGTTACCTGGTTGTCCCCCGCCAGGGAGGGAAGCGTGGGGGCAAACGTCGAGGTCCCGCATGGGATAAGTGGACCTGGGTGCCTTTCTGGTAGTGAGGCTGTGTCTGTTTGCTTCTGCAAGACGAGGATATGTCTGAGAAATGATGGGGCTTTCTTTTCGTTTGCTGGGTCATATAAACGGCTTCTGATGTTATGGCGGATCATAACAATTATAATCACGACCTACTAGGTTGATTTGAGAAAGACATATTGTGTAGTTTCAATGACCGGAAGACTCACCTACCCGTCTCACTATCAGCAACAGTTTGAGAGCACTTGCCGCAGTCAGCAGGAGATTTCTACATTGATTCTGGAAATTGGTTAATAATAAACGTACCCAGATCTAAAAAGAGCTGGAGTGAGCCCGCCGTGGGCGCGAAGCAAGGAGCCAAGTCGCAGGGAGGTACAGGCACAGGCGTAGGAGACACCCAAGTCACCAAGTTTAGCAAGATAGAGTTGCCAGAAAAGACACCAACTTTGGAACATAATCTTCATTGCCAGTTGTTTTTTGTTGTTGTTTTTTCTGAAAAGAATGGCGAGAACGTTTCAACTTAACCAAAAAAAGAATACTCTGCGGCCTCCCCCCTGAAGAAGCTTCGACTCGAGCGTGAAGAAAAGCACGCTGCAATGTGCGAGTGTACAGTGTAGACGGGTGTTGTATTAGGCTAGGTTCTATGGACATATTCGAGGCTGTCGGAGCTCCCTATCTAAGACTACGACTACCCCGAATCGCAACTGCCACGACCACACGGAGACCTCGTAGCCCCCCTCCCCCTCGGAGCGTCTTTTGATGGCCTCGCTCGAGCGAGCGCCCCGGCGAAAGCCAGCACAGCCGGCGACGGCACGGGTGCGCGGTCGACGGCGCCGCGGGAACGCGCGACCGCCAGCGTCCAGCAGGCACAGACATAACCCACCCGGCCTTCTTCCTCCCGTGCTTCTCGTCCTCCTTGTCATTGCCCTGACCCTCCGTGTCCCTATTCTTGTGCCTCGGGGGCGCCGGTCCGGACGAGGTAGCCACAGCGACACCAGATGAAGCCCACTGGGGTGATGAAAGCGGGCACGAGGCCCCGGCCAACCTCGGCATCGGCGGGCAGGCGGGACAGCTGTTGCGCAGCTGCTTCCTTCCCCTCATCCCTCCCGCCGTCTGGTTGTTAGTCCGCCCATGGCCGCGACGGCATCTTGGCCCGGGCTTCGGCCGCGAACGCGTCTACTGCCTCAACCACTCGTGCCGAGGTGCTGATGCATCAAATGCGGCGGCGACGGCGCGGTTCGAGCTCAGGAAGGCCGGCACGGTGGAGTTGGCGGTGTGTGCTTGTGCTTGTACCGGTGCTGGTACTGCTACTGGTGTTGCTGCTGCTGTTGCTATCGCGCCCGAGGCCGTCCTCGCAAATCCCATGTCTTCTGGGCCTCTAATCTGGTGGAAATCCCCCAGAGCCCTCTGCGCTGCCAGAGCCCTCGTTGTGTTGTTGGTGATAGTGGTGGTGACGGTGGTGGGTGGTTGTTGCTTTGGAACTGTCAAGATGAAGAACTCGAAGCACCCGCAATAACTGTGTCTGAGACTACCAATAATAGGTCAACCCGTCTTCAGCAACTCGGCTGGGGAGAAGCTCTCGGAGCGGAGAATTTCGACAACGGGCAGGGTGGCGTAGAAAACCATGAGAGGAAAAACACGCACAAGGAGAGGGCGGTAGGCAGGCGATCGTACTGGATGTTCTTCTTGTTGTTTGTGCATATGACAACGTAGTCGGTACTCCGCGTCGACAGAAAAGAGAGTCTCAGGAGGTCCTGAGAAGAGGGAGGTTTGCGGGCCGCGAGCGACGCGTCGAGGAGGTGGTGGTGAACAAACAAAACACAGCAGAGGGGGCCTCTGCTCCTTCCTCGAGCTGAGATCTGCAGCTCCTACCAGAGGATGTCGACCAGGTAGAGGAGGTGCCCTGAGGAAGCCCGACTCCTAGCGCACCACGGTACCCAAAACAGCGAGCCCAGAAGGCACGACCACCTGCAGCCACTCCTCACACTCAATCAGAAACGACAAAGAAACCATATCACCGATGAACTAGTCTTCCCATGAAGGAGGGGAACATGGTGTAGTAGCGTACCTGGTCTTCTAAACTCAAATCCTGACCCGGAAGAATCATCGGCTGTTGTCTCCAAGGAGTACATGACAGGATCAGACCGAACTCAAAGTGAAAAGAGACTTAAGAATGGTCCATGAATTGGAATCAATCGGCATACCTAGTCAGTTTTCCCATATCCCGGAGATGACAAACAGATTGCCCTGACATATTTGTTCCATGCCACCCTGCCTAGGTAGTCGTGCCACTCCACGTCACCTTCCTCCACGCGACAATGGCAATGTAGCTACGGACAGTCTCCAGGCCGGCACTCTCTATGAAAGCCGTGATCGCGGAGGATTCCAGCATAATTCAGGACCCCGGGCCCTCTGTAATAATTACGACAGCCAGCCGTGCGGCACCAAAATACATTGAGCCCGTCTTCATCCTCCGTGATGTCATATGACTCTGGGTTAAGGGCGTTGTACCACTGCGACGTAATCCTACCGTTAAAGTGCGTAAGAAAGTCTCTGATATAATCAACCTTGAGACAGTCCTTACTAGAGTGACAAGGCCTGACATCCACGACGCTTTCTCCCACGCCCCGGTTGAAAGGCATCTTCTCGACACGGCACTGGTGGCGCTTCTGGTCTGCCGCACACGTGTGCGGCGGAGGTCGCTTGATCTTGAAGAGGCGCATCATCTTGGCTGTAGTCGACTCGGGCGCTTCCGGCGGCGGCGGCGTGTCCAGGCGTTTGTCGGGGTCCATGATGCAGTGAGTTGGTCCTAGCAACCAAGGACCGCGCTCCCACTCCCACCGCACGTTCTCACTCCCATCAAAATGGACACAGCGGCAGTCGTTTGGGTCGAAACAGCGGAGGGCAGGCGTTTCCTTGTCTTTAGCCGAGCACGGGACGATATATTTCCCAGCATTTCTATAGGTCTCCTCTAGCCTTGGACGTAGTGTGCTTATTTGCCCGTCGTATGGTACGTGAGCCGTCCAGGCCAGATGGAAACAGCCGGGATGCTCAACATACGCCGCGATCCCAGGCCGATAGTAACTAATGCAAAGTCTCCTTTGAGATCCACAGGTATGACTCGAGTTGAGAAACACTCCCCCTTGGTCATTTGCGCAGAGCAACAGGTGGCTCTTGTGTCTACAGGGAACAGTCTGCCGTGTAGAAACCTCTTGCTGCCATGGCCGTCTGCTGCGGGGTAGGCATTCCGATACGAGGCCAGAGAGATGAGAGAGAGTAATGGCACCTTCGTCATGCTCACAAACACGCATAAAGCCTTGGTGAGCAATGCAATACCGGAGCCGGGACGGTATGAGGCGCATTTTGGCTGAGAATAGGCAGGCGGGGTGATCTGCACCACACTTGGAGCAGTGGATGTAATTCTCGGTCAGCCCGGCGAGTCTCTGCTTCCACCGGGACGACCTCCGGGCCGCCTGGCAGCCACTACAGTACTCATCCCGGTCGATAAGGTCCAGGAAAGCGGGCCGGGGTGACGACTCGGGTGCCCCGAAACTCGGCCAATTCAGAGGTCCCGTCTCGGATAGTTGTTTGTGGGGCCCTCGCAGTGGGCTCATAACCTCGCGCACGCAGAGGGGCGGAAATCGACGTGCCACCCGCCTAAAGCAATCAACACTGCTGTTATCCAGCATACTAATGATGTTGATGAGGGCACTATCTGGCAATGAGTGGAGCGGGCTCAGATTCTCGTTATGCCACATGGCTGCCACGAGCCGGTCCATACCTTTTGGTGGTGACGGGCAGAGGGCCGTCGGCTGGCGTCGAGACGAAGGGCCTGGCGAGGGAGGGTACAGTTCGTCATATGAGGGTGGTGCTCTCCCTGACGCCTGCTGTGCTGAAAGTACAGCTCGCCTCGGCGCGGGCAGTACGGGTGTGCCATGAGCGCCGTTGGCCATGATTGAATGCGTGGGTCAGTCGATATCGACGGTTTGTCCTCTGAGGATGTTGTGTGAGATGGAATTTGTAGTTTTGGGGTCGATGGTGTGGTCTGGAAGCTAGATTTTGAAGCGAGTAAAATTAATGAAGGGATTTGACGGCCATTAAATACCCCTAGAGCCCTAGGGCAGAGAATCAAACGCATTTAATCGATTTCCACCAAGTAACATCCCAAGCGTCAACACTACCTAGGTACTTTAGTAGTTAGATAAAGTCACGCGGCACATAAGCTAGCATACTTCAAAGACGAGCGAACTCTACTAAGCACTCTAGTAGTCAACTAGAGAGTAGGGGCTTCTCCCGCCTCTATAGAAGGTACTTAGGTAGGCACTACTGCGACCAGCCTATTTCTACAAAACTGTAGACGCGTCGCGCCCTCGAACCTCTTTCTCTTTCTTGTAAAGCCGCAAAGCACTGACTAAAAGTCTAAATCGAAAGCAAAGCGAGAAGAAGAACAACAAGAAGAAAAAGAAGTACAATCACCTCCCTACCCAGCAACCTCTCCTCCTCCTCCTCCCAGTAGGTGTATTCCGTCTTCGCATACTTCTTCTCCCATCACAGCCTCCTGAGGTCGTCTAGGACATACTGCTTGGCGCTGCCTTCACACTTCACATCCTCCATCTTGTTGTTCTTTCATTAAAGCTAACACGCTGAATCACCTGGGCAGAAACAATGCAACGATGAACATTATACATCTTCTGTTCCTGGTGTTGACCTTCGTCGCGGCCGCATGGCGTGACTGTGAGTTGGGTCCCTTTCTCTGTCAACCCGTGACATGCTACTCTACAAAAACCTTCTTCCCTCCTACATCTCACTTCCTATCCTCCTACCATCCAAACTCTCGCTCCTTACTACCCTGCCTGCTACCTCCTCAAGCTATCTCTTACATTCCTAAATATTACTCTTTTACTTGAGTAAGGTGTCTTCGTCATCCCAACTTCTCACCTACCCTACTATCTCTCCTACTACTATTCTCAATATGCTAACCTTTTTCCTCGTAGGGGCAAACACCCCCGCCGCCGCCGCCGACATCACCACCATCACCATCCCCGCTGGCACAATGACCATCACCGCGGCCACCATCACCATGACTGCGGCCACCCTCACTATCACCGTCCCCAGTCGCGCCTGGCCGCCCGCCCGGTCCTACTCCTGTCCCGCCTGCCCTGCCCCGCCTGCCAGCCTGCCAACCGACGAGTTCCAGGGCCGTGTGCCCGCGTTGGAGGCGCTGGCCACGTCGTCCAGCTTGGACTGGGCACTGATCCTGGTGACTGCCTTCATCACTCTAGTAGCCATTTTGTTTACTGCTTGGCTGCTGTGGGGGCTGTACATCCGGGACGTGCCCGCCATGGTGGAAGGATAAGGATAAGAAGCAGGATAAGGACAAGCATAAGCATAGGGTATAAGAGGATAAGAAAGATAAGAGGAAGAAGTTTATGAAAATCTTGATGGTGACTCTCCACTCACCGCTCATTCGAGTCGTGTCCAGGAAGGCCGAAGTACTTTATGTCTTTTTGCTTCCTGTGATGCTACTGCCTGATGGCACTCGCTGTTGATCAATAACCTACAATAAGGAGGGCATTTAGCTTTAACTATATTATATTTTTAATTTAACTATTTGTGTCGGTTGGCTTAGCTTATGTGTAAGAAGAGGTTAGTTGAAGTAGTGTGAATTGGTATTGATTAGAGGTCTACCTGGCTGGGCGGTGAAGCGCTTAGTTGGGTTGGTTAGACCTACTGACTAAACCTAATCCATATGTAGGTATAGGCCCACTATTCCTTACTTATAGTAGCTAATCCACTACAGCCTACTATTCCTATATTAACAACTTTTTAGTCTTCTAAAATTAAGTTCCTTCCTTCCTTTTAGCTAATTAGAGAGCTCCATTTATTAATAAAGCAGGTTCCAACCAAATCACTAAATCGCTTAAAATTACCACTAAACGTATAATTACAATTTATTTAATTTAAGCACCTAAAAACGCTCTAAATCAATATTTTTATAAATCACCTAAATTATTTAAATTTGAATTACTTTAATAGGTAAAATTAAGTTTAAATTATTAATTAATTACTTATTAAGCTATCTGTTAGGTGGTTACTAACTATTAATATCTAGCTAGTTAGCCCTTCTAGTAGTTTCTTCTTCTTTTAGTAAATATATTCATTATTTACTTTATTAGTCCTTTATCTTACTTAAAGGTCTTATCTTCTATTTAATTAGCTATATAGGTAGTTATAGTAGCTCCTCTTTATTTAAGTAGGGTATTTAAATAAAGTTAAATAGGGCCTTAAGTATTAGCTTAATATTAGTGTAAATGTTGTTTAAGTAGAGGTTATTATAAAGGTCTTTAAGAAGTTCTAACTTAATTCACTTAAGGTATTTTTTAGTTTAGTTTTTAAAGGTCTTATAGAAGCGCTAAAAGTACTTATTAGGGTAGTTGTTTAGGAGTGAGTTATTAATAAGGTTGCTAGTAAACTACTAGACTTTATTATTATTAGACTTAATAGCTGTATATTCCTCCTTATAGGTATTATTAATATACTTCTTTATCTTATTCTTTAACTTAAACTTCTTCTAGTTAAGGTAGTATAGGTAGGAGCACTATTAACGTATACCTATAGTAGCTGTAAACGATTTTATCTTTAAAGGACTTAGGATTGTGGTAGCTATAATATTAGAGTGTTTCTGCTAGTGGTTGTGAGAGAGAGAGAGAGAGAGAGAGAAGTTGAAAGAGTGGGTGAAGGTTGCTTACTTAGTTGATTACTTGGGTAATGTAAGAGGTAGGCTAATAAACGCATTAACTAATAGGCAGCTAAATAGGTTAGCTAGTAGGCAGCCAGTTTAAGGGTCTAATAAATAGGCTTAAATTATTGGTTATAAGAAAGTTATTGTAAGAGAGTTGTAAAACTTATTTAGTGAAGGGGTCCTACTTAGTGGTTAATTTGTGCCTAGGTAGCCTAGATGATTTGCCTTCTTTAAGTTATGATAATAATAGTAGTATTACTAATTTATCTTCTTTAAACTATAATAGTAAAGTAGCTTTACTAATTTATCCTTTTAAAGGACTTAACATTTAAGTAGTTTAAATGATTTTTATATCTAACTATTAGAAGTTAGTTAGTAATTAATTAATATTAGTTGGCTTAGCTTATATGTAAGAAGAGGTTAGTTAAAGTAGTGTAAATTAGTGTTGGTTAAAGGTCTACCTAGCTAGATAGTAAAGCGCTTAGTTAGGTTAGTTAGATTTACTGACTAAGCCTAGTCTATATATAGGTATAGGCCTATTATTCCTTACTTATAGTAGTTAATCCACTATAGCTTATTATTCCTATAATTTATCTATTTATTATTTTTTTTAACTTTTAAATTAGTTATTAACTTATATTTTAAGTATAAAGTTAATAATTATTTAATATATATTTTTAATTTATTTATATAAAAGTTATTAATTTTTTTATAAAACTTTTTTATAATATTTTTATATATTATATAAAAGTTATTATATTTTTATATATAATATTTATTTAATTTTTAAAAACTTTACTTTTTTATAAAAGTTATATAAAAAAGTTTTTTTAAATAAGTTTATTATTATAATATTATTATATTATATTCCTTTCTTATTATTATTAATATTATATTTCTTTAAATATTAGATTTTAAATATTTATTACTATATAAAGATACTATAAATATTTTATATATATAGGGATTAAAAACGAAACTACTAAGGAGAGTATTTAAGATATAGTAAAAAGTATGTGACATTAACGTGATTATTGTTGACCGATGCCGAATATTTCCAGCTATTGAAGCAACATAAAAATTCACTGGTGCACAGTGTCGAGCCGCAGGGCGTTGGAGGCGGAGGCGATGGTCAGGGCGTGAGATGTTCGTAGGAGTACAATCGAATATGGTCAGGGTTCTAGGCCGTTCGTTTCTGGGACTCGCTATCTTTATCCTGTGCACATTTTCTGCATACCTAGGTATTGACAATATCATACATCGTGTCCGCATGTGCCCAAGTGTCTCTCGCTCGGATCTACCGTCCAAGATATGTCACTGCGCCCAATGAGACCTCTACTTGTGAACATAGTCGAGTTGACTGGAGACTTGGGGATCAGCTGCTCCCCCTTCACTGCCAATATGGAAAGGACGTGAGCGGCAGCCTAGTTCAATGTCAGCGGTTACTCATGTCTGCACTGCGTTTCAGACCGAGCCTACCTTGGCGTTGATAGTCAGTGTGGTCGGATTCGGGTTCTCGATCGTATCACACTCTTGGTGGTAGCAGGGGTCTTGCTCAACACCCGTTCCAGTGTGGAGTCCACCAACGGGCTTGCCGATATTCATGAAGGACTGGTAGTCGCTACCACCTGTGAATCGCGCGGATGTAACGTTGATGCCCTTCTTTGTATAGTCATCCACAAAGATTCGTTCGATGACGTCGGAACCTGGCGGCCCGGTGAGATTGTGAGTGCTCCCATCACCGTCGAAAACAGCGAAATAACCGCGAGACACCATGTCGAAGTTGAGGTAGGTCAGGATGTTGTTGGCGGCGGTGGCGTTCAGATTCTGGGTGTAGTACTTGGACCCAAGAAGGCCATTCTCCTCGGCTCCCCACCATGCGAAGCGGACCTTGTTCTTGACCTTGAACTTCTCGAGCGCAGTCTTGAGCTCCATGATCAAAGCCGTTCCGGAGCCATCGTCGTTGATTCCGGCACCAGCTTGCACGCTGTCGAGATGGGCGCCAAGCATGATGACGTTGGTCGGGTCGCCCTCCTTGGTCTCGGTGAACACGTTCTGCGTGATCCTCGTTTCGATGGTCTGCGTGTGTTGAAAATAGGCGTCTACCGATTCCCCGGCATCAATTCGTGCCTTCAACGCCTCGCCGTCAACCTTGTTGATGTACCCTGCAGGCACAAATTCAGGGCCTGGGTTTTGAAGGGTTACCCCTGTGACCTTGGTGGTCAGGTCGCTGTACGCAATGACAGCAGCCGCCCCTGCGGCGGCGGCGGGCTTGATGCGCCCGGCAACGGTTGTGCCATCCGGGCAAGCCCCCCGTTGGACGAGGACAATCTTGTCCTGGACATCGAGATCCGCGTACGCTTCATTCGTGCAGCCCTCTGGCCCATTGACGCCCAGCACCAGAGGCGCTGTCAGTCCTTCTGCAGATGTCGAAGGAGAGTAGGTGGGGCCAACCACCCAGTATGACTGATCGTCGACCGTGAATGAGATGGACTTGACTTGGAACCAGAGGGCGGGGAAATCCTGGACGTAAGTAACAAAGTTCGTCGAGTCTTGCGTCCGGGAGAGAATGTAGTCAACCGAGGCTTTGTAGCCTGGGAATCCGAAGGCCCGATTTCCACCGTTTTCTTTGGCAATTTCGTCAAGCTTCACGAGGTTGTCCATAAGACTGTAGAAGGTTAGACGTGCTTTGCAGTCTTACGTCGAAGACTTTGAAAACTTACCCCTCAGTGGTGATCAAATCTTGATATGGCTTTGACTTCACGAAGGGGCGGTAGTTATCGCCATTTGTCGTTCTTGGGACCCCTGCAGCGAGCGCATGTGTAGCTCCGAAGAGCGACAAGACCGCGTGAAGCTTCATCGTGATACCGATTCTGCGCCAGACCAGAGAACACACACCTAGGTAATCATACTCCAATTGAAGCGGAAGCCACGGAGCTGGAGCCACCAAATACCCGGGGCATGGCCATTTATTTAAAGCACGACTCGCTGGATACTAGTACAGCTCGGTCCTCACAGCTACTCATAGCGCGGCTCTTACCTTGAACCGGCAGCCGCTCAGTTGACTTATCGGCAATGATTTTGCCAAGTTCTCGATCATGTCGTGCTCTCTCTTCATCCGGAAGGTCAGTAAGACGCCGAGACTTGCGGGGATCTTGGCGTCCATTCTCGCCCTTGAAGGCCTGCTTCTAGGCTTCGCGCCCCCGCCATTCCGAATGACTAGTGCGTTTATCTGGCTGATTGATTTGCGGGGACTGTCGGTAAGGCTTCTTATTAACAACTATATGTGGATGTGTCGTATTACTCATAAGCGAGTAACTTAGTTGTCAACACGTTCACATACACTTGTAGAGCAATAAGTGCTTGATCCCTTAATCCATTGCAAAACGCTCGACTGCCTATTATTGGACAAAATTAATATCTTCGGTGCTGAAAGAAATCATTTTTCTAATCATCAATGTACCACATATCTCTTAATTCAGACCTCCTGATCAATTGAATGATACAAAATCCAGAATCAGGTCAGTTGGCCACTAAGAATTTCGCCTTAGCCACACAAAGTGCGCAGGACCTTTTCCGAAGACCATTACATCTTCTCCTTCTTCTTAAGCACCCTAGCAAGCCAACATATGAAGGTGGCGGGCAACACATTAAAAATGATATATGCCTAGAGAAGGCCAAATCCCTTCACTTACTATTCCAGCTGGCGTTTGGTCTCGAAAGAAAGCTATTCGCATCCGAGTTTGCAATAGGACAGATGGAACAAAGAGAGTCAATACTTGGAGAGAGGAGGAGGTTTCTGCCAAACTTACCTAGGCATCGACCAATTCGGCCTCGCATCCTGAGCACGACCTGCCTTTTCAGGTTTCCAGGCAGGGTCTAATGTATGTGCCAAACTCGTGAGGCGAATGTCACCAGAATCAGGCCATCACACATCAATACAGACAAACATCTAGTATCTAGACTGATTCTAAAGAGTAACAATAATCCTCTCACTCAACGATAAAACAAATGAACCCTGTCTTTACTAGTCAGGATTGCCAGATGTAAGAATATTGCTTTATTTTAATATCTTTTATTCTAGGTATCCGGTTTCGCTTCTATTCCGCATACGTCTAAGGACATGAATAGCACCCTCATAAAGTACTAAATGCATAAGACCCTACCTAGGTAATGCTTTTACTATAGGACCATTAGGATAATATCCATTGAAGAAGTAGATGTGAGGTGGTTGTGTTATATAGCGTTCCAGCTACTTGTGCAAGACCAGCGATTTCTAGCGGAAAGTCTAACTCTCTTTCTACTTTTCGTACATCTATATATTGTCTGACCTATATCAGATGTCTTTCAGGGATCGAGGGCCTCGAATAATACTTATCTGTAGTGCCGAGGTCCCAGCTACGGACTCACATCACTGAAAGCTGCTTAATACCATTCCGTGTCACTTTAAGATTACCATGCAATCATGCGCTCACCAACGAACGCGTGGTGGGCAAGTAAATCCCTCCAGCGATGGGTTGGGCGCCAAGTCAACCCTGCTTTGGCACATCACAGGGCATGACGTCGTATTGTAGGGCTCTGAACGTTCATCTGGGCACGCACGGCATTTCTTCTATGGCATCGAGCTCTAGCAATGTTGTCCGCTCCAAAGCACCGAGGGAGACGAGTCACATCGGGACCATAAATGAATATATATGAATAAGTTTCTCCAAAAAATTAAATTTTTCCAAAAATTGAATTTCTCCAAAAATGCAATCTGTCTTGCGTCACGCTTAATTCACTATGGGTTCTTCTCAACAGCATCATTTGGAATTATTTGGTCGAGTTTTAACACCATTAGTTGAAGTCTTAATTCCTTGTTAGCTACACTCAATAAGGCAGTTGATAGATACTTACCGACGATGTGTTGGAAGAGGATGTAGGGGCAGGGGGAGGGGGAGGGGGAGATGGGCCCGAGTTTGCTTGCTTCGACATGGCTTGTGTTGTTTTGTCTGCAATAATAGGAAAGAGGTATCACCAGAGATACGAAGCACCCTGGAGTCTTTGACACGAAGTGAGAAATGATGATGCTTTTGGAAGTTTGCTACATTGACCACCAGGACATACGGATGAAAGAAGGAGGAAAGGGATTTATATTCATCAACAGGCTCACTGTTCTCGTCATCTCCAAAGAACGAACACATTCCCGGACCCTGCCATGATCGACGACTGTTGACTGTTGGCAGTGAGTTGTTAGCAGTGCTTTATTAGCAGTGCTTTGTTTGCTTGGTCATCGGTACGTACCTAGGTTGGCATCTCCATGTAGGTGCTTCTACAGAGCGTTGGCAGGCACCTCAAGCAACGATTCTACGTACACAGCTTATCTGTGACCTCTTACACGCGCTCAAAGAAAATCAACTAACATGTCTTCGATACATCTGTATCCATCCCGTCACAGGCACTATATTTAGGCGGTAGGTCCTAAGGCGTCCTGGTTGAATGGTGAACAAAGGATGAATCAGGTGAGAACTCGATGGACAATAGTTGCCTTCGAAGGGTTCAGCTCATAATGGCTCACGTGTGGGAGCCTTGGATCGAGGTTTGTGGTGCGGCATTCTGCCTCGCGGGGCCCTCTGACATTCTCTTCCAAGGTTCTTCTTTAGCGGCACAGAGTCACATGCCAGGCCCCGCACTGCGGGTTGGAGCCATCCTTCTCCATCATTCGTACTGCCACCAACTCACAGATGCTGCTTTGAAGAGAAGTAGCTTTGCGTTCTGAGTGGGCATTTTACGCGGCAAGTTGACCTCGCCGCAGGCCAACTAAAGACCAACATGGCCTCGACCGTGGTAAAGTGCCTGCCTAGAAACTGGAGATGAAGGGTGGACACCAAGATCAGGCAGGCTGCCTGCAGCACAACGCCCAACACCCGCATAGTTTCCGGCCAGCAACAGTCAATAACCGGGCTGGCAGCTAGCTATAAATAGCATTAGTCCCCAACCTCACGACCTTTCAGAGGCCCCTTCCTGGCCTGCAACACAATCCCCAGTTTTCGCCAACACTCGATTATATCTCGAGCTGCTCAACCTGTACCTGCGTGTGCGCCGCGGTAATATCAAAGACAAGATGGGCCTCTTGTCATCCAAGCGAGTAACTGTGCCGCTTAGCGACCTAGCCGCCGCAACTACACCGGATACAATCCCAACGTGTTCAAAAGAAGAGCAAGATGCCTGGCAGTGCATCATAACGGCTCTTGAGAGGAGTATTTCCGAGAAGGAGACGGATACTTCTTATAGACGAAATGCAGAAGCGTGTTTGGACTGGGTCAAAACATATGGTTATCCGATTCCAGGGTACGTAATCTGGGCTTTCGACGGCGTTGTCAGATGTCAGACGAAAGACGAGGCTGCTGTTTCTTGCAAAGCTATACCTGATTACTTTGATCGCCGCCACGAGTGCGTAAGAGTTGTGAGTAGTTCTTTTCGAAGAGAGATTAACTAAGTTTGTGTGCTAATTTTTGAACTCAAAGGGAGCTCCTGCACACATGGGCGGAGGTTGTCTGGAAATAGGACTTTCTCGCGCGGCGTGCGATCAGTCCCAAAGGCCCTGGCATGAAGCTTCCGGATAGCTACAGTCATCTCGTAACCCATGGTGGTCGCATATGCAGTCCTACCGGCAGTGGTCTGTGGTGTTTGAATGCGGATAGCATGCGTTCTGTTCCCCTTCGTTTCCTTTCTTTCTACTTATTAGACCTAGACTATTATAGTTTATATAGTGTACTTTGTTGCAAAGCTACTTTAGGCCCAGCTGTAATCTAATACATTTTGACCCTCCTACACCTTGTGCTGACGGGAAGGAGGAGTAGCCAGCTAACTAACATAAGAGCCGTGGGCAGCCCGAGAGCGAAGGCCGCGGTGAATAAGGGTACTAACAAACTAGAAAGAGGGGCAATCCTAAGGGAGGGGCGTCTTAATAATAGTAGAGGTTAAATTGCCGCTAAATAGGTTATAATAAAACTTAAATAAAAAGGTTAAATAGTTACTTTTATATATAAAGTTTTATATTTATTCTATATAGTTTTACTTCTATTTTATATATATTTAAAGATATATATAATACTTTTATATAATAGTAAGTATTTTAAACTTAGTGTTTAAATAGAATATAATATTAATAATAATAATAATAATATAATAAATATTTATAACTTTAGTTTTATAATATATAAATAAAGTTAAAAGTATTATTTTAATAATAATATTAATATTATATAAAAGTTATATAGTAAGATTAAGTTTAAAAATAGTTTTTATATAAATAAATTATATTAAAAAAGCTTAGTTAAAAATTATCCCTTTAAATATATATATATATATATTAATAAAACCTTTATTAAATAAGTATTATAACTTTTATTTAAATATATAGTTATTAACTTTAAAAACTTAAAATAAAGAAGTAATTTATAATATATTACCTTTAAAACTTTTATAATAAAGTATTAAAACTCTTAAAGAAAGTTTTAAAAATAATTTATAAAAGATAAAGAAAGAGTATAATAAGTTTATCCTTCTTTAAGTTTATATTTTTATTATTAATAATTATTAACTTTTTAATAGTAAGGAAAAGTATAATATATATATTTAAGAATATATATAATATTATTATAGACTATTTATATTTTTAGTTTTACTATTAAGCTAGAAGTAAATAGTTAGAGTTTTAAAGGGATAAGATATAATATATCTTTTAAAGATTAATTTAATTAAGTTTACTATATATAACTTTTTATAATAACTTTATAATTATTTATAATACTATTTATTATTAGAAGATACCTTTTTATATTAATATATTAAGCTATATTTAATTAGTTTAAGTTGGCGCTATTAGCTTATTAAAACTTAAAGCTATTATAGACTATAAACTAGTCTTAATGCCGTTAAGTACTATATATAAGGTTACTATATAACTTAAGTATAAATATAAGTTAGCTAAAATAGGTAAAAATAAAGCTACTATTCCCTTAAGGGTTCTAGCTTTACTTTATAAGTAAATATCTATCTATTAACTTCACTATATTATAAGTAAACACTTATTTATTAACTCTATAAGTAAAACTACTTAAAAGTAGTTATTTAACCTATTATACTTTAAACTAAAAGATAATTAAATAAGGTAACTATATTTTATTACTATATATAGTATTTAAGTTTATAGTTTTAATAGATTATAAATAGAAAAGAAAATAGCTATTAATAATTAGATTTATAATTATATAAAGGTAGACTTTTATTTTAAAGAAAAGTTGTTATTATTTAAGATAGTTAATATATTTTTAAAGAAATTAAGGGATTATAAGTTTAATTTAAAGTAAATTAAAATTTATAAGAATCTTAAACTTAAGCTTAAAGGTTTTAATTTAAATTTAACTTATTTAAAGAGGAAAATATTAAATAGATTTAAGGAAAGGTTTAAATAAGGTTAGATTAAGTTATAGTATAATAAAATAGTTAAATTAAAATTAGTTAAAAATTATAATTATAGATTTTTAGCTTTATATTTAAAAGGGTATAATATTATTATATTATTATTATTTTTATAATAGTTTTATTAATATTATTATTAAAATAATATCCTTTAATTTTATTATTATATTTTAAAGTTAAGATTATAAGTATTTATTATATTTTAATTTTTATAAAATAACTTAAAATTATATAATAGTTTCTTAAGATTTATCTTTAATAATCAAATAATAAATATAATTTTATAAATAATATTTTAATTTAATATTTATTTTTAATTAATATTTTTATTATTTTTAAATAAAACCTTTAAAGTTTATATTAAATAATAAATTATTATAATTTAAAAGAAATTTTCAAAATTTAATTTACTATATTTTACTCTTAGATTAAGTTATTAAAATATAAAGCTTTCTTACTTTTACTTTATTTAATATAATAAGGAGTTAATTTAATGTAAAATAAAAGAATAATAATAATTAGAGCTTTCTCTATTACTATATAATCTAATAAAATATTTCTTAAATAGAGATTAATTAAGATCTAAATTTTATATATAGGTTAATTAATTATTATATCTCTATATATACTATCTATATTTAAAGAGTTGTAGTGTTAAGGAAGGAGTAGCTCCTACTTCTACCTAGCTCCACTTCACCCCTAGAACAACTCCTCACCACGCTTATTCCTCAACCAAACGAAGCCTTTAGGTACACATATTTTTATAAGGTATTTATTATTCTTTTGTTTTTACCTGGCTCTCCGGACGAGGTGCCATCAAGGCTGCCCTTGTAACTAAAATTTCGTTGCCTGACCGCATCTACACTCTCTTACATTCCAGCTTGGCCTGACTGGGGTCGTTCATCCTCAACATGAGCTGGTAATTAACATCATTCGCGCACCTCTTAGCCCGCTGCTCGCCCTGCTCCAAAGTCTCCCCAGCCCCCAATTTTGGGCGTATGCGGCAATCTTTGAGGACACATGCCAGAGCAGCAACTGCCTCAACCTCAGCAAACTTCTTTCCAACACATCCCTGTGGGCCATCGGACCAGGGGGAGAATGAACCCCTTTTGGGGACGAAGAGCTCTTCGCACGCAGGTTCCGCATCAGGCTCCCGTCGACATATCCAGCGTGAAGGACTCCACGCATGTGGATCACCCCCAGGCCAATACCTTGGATCAGTTTGGGCACTGTGAAGTAAGAGAATGGTTTCAGTACCCTGCGGAATGGCAAGAACTCGATCACCAACTCGAATAGGCTGTGTCCTGTCAGTAGCAACCTTTGGTAATCCGGTGATAGGCCCATACAGCCTCATGGTCTCAAGAAACACAGCCCGGCATCGCTTTAGCTTGAGAAACAAATCGTAGGTCCAAGATTCGACAGGTTTGTTCTCGGTGACTGTAATTATCTCCTCAGATAACCACTCCTGTACGTCGGGGTGTCCAGCTAGGAGTGTCATGGCGAAGGAGAGCGCAATAGCCGTTGTGTCGTATCCAGCAAAGGTCATTACGAACAGATTTCCCATAATCTCTTCATTTGACAGTGTTCCTTTCTTAGCCTTGGGCATGTCCCATAGATCGGCTTGTAGGGTTTCCAGGTGGTCTCGCACGAGTTGAGTTACGAGACCACCTGACCCTGGCTCGCCCCTTTCCATTGCCAGCCTCTCTTTCCTCACCATCTTTGTCATGTGATCTTTGAGCGAGACAGCGGCTTTGCCGATCCGAGCAAGACCCTTGGGCATCAAAGATCCGGTAAGGATGTGATATGGAATGAGCATGAGGTGGATGGCGTGCTTGTGTACGACAAACAAAGCGTCCCGGTAGCTCTGAGTAGCTGAATCGAGCGCGTCGGATTCCCAGGAGGGGTTGAAGTCGTAGGACTCATGAAACGCTGCTGATGCGAGAACGTTGAGAGTCAATGTTTCCATGTCTCTCTGTATATCTGGGATTGATGCATCGGTTGTGGACGTCCAATGGCGAGTCATTGCACTTGGACAGTGTTAGTTGAAAGCTCCGAGCATCTTGAGATCGCACAGAACAAAGAGGACGCACTGTGCATGACGGACGGACTCATTCCATACGAAGTCCATGATTGTATTATTGAAAGGCGCTGACACTGCGTTTCGATGTCGAGGCCAGTCTGGTATCTTCGTCGTGAAGACATTTGGGCCATAAACAGCCAGCATCTCTGTATTCTGGTGAGCACGGCAGAATTGTGACAGCGTCCGTTCATGTCTGGTGAACACTCACGGTACATTTCAACAGGTCGGAAGAAGTCTCTCCAACGAGAACAGATATCATGAATCGCGTCTGCGTCGGCCACGTATAGGTGTATTCCACTAGGTGAGACAGTGGCCCAGACAGATTCGAAGCGTGACGCAGGGTTGCTTTTCTCGAGGAAGTGCCAATTACGGTGTGAGAATCGCACGAAGTCCGGGTAGGAGCCCCATGGAATTGGCAAATAGGCTAGCAGTGTCCATAGTAACGGTTGGGAAAAGACCCATATGTAATTGTTTACGTCAAAGGGAATGCGGATAGCGTGTATACCCAGAGCTCGAGCCTTGCGAACGTTGGATTCGAGGCAGATCAAGCTCCAAATTGAATAAGCCACGGCGGCGTACAGGAAAAATGAAAGGATCATGATTGGGGGCACGAAGGGGTGAACAGTGGTTGTGGTGGAAAATAGGACTGTGTTACGTCTTCGAGCGAGTTGCCTTCTGCTTGTGCTAAGGTGAACAGATATTAAGTGCCTAAATAGCCACCAGGAAGAAGGAGGGGGGGGTTGGTAATTCGTCGTCAACAGCGGGTGACCTGGGTACACACTTACCTACCGCAGCTAAATTCCTGTTTGTTTTGATTGCCCATGGGTGAACTAAAAAGGCGGGGCGAGTTAAAGTGGACCAAGCACCCCAGGTGCCGTTGGTCCTACTAGCCCCCACAAGCCCATCCGGGCCAGGGAGCAGCTTGAGAGCCCTGCCCCCTCCACTACGGCCACCCTGGAACAGTGCCAAGATCATGGCAAGGCAACCACAATCACCTCAATCGAGGGTGGCCACGGTCTTGGTTGTCTTCACATTGGATCGAGGGTTCGGGCTTTCGTCATGGCTACATGCCTGTCAAAGCCGCAGCAAGACTGACCACAGCCAAATTTCGATTGCTTTGACCTGGGGAATCACATTATGAAATGGTCATGATAATATGTCAAATCACTACGCCCAATCGACCAGGCAGGTCTGCCCATCCTTCAGACCTGTGTAGGTGATGCTCGCCTTCCATACATTGGCCCTTTTTTGCTCGTCCTGTGCCTCGACGCTCACTTCTTTGGGCTCAGAACCATTCATGTACAGGCCCTTTGGTCGTTCACCAAAAGGAGGCTTTGTGCTGATGGCAGCCGCGAGCACATCGCCTGCCGACTTCGACTTCAGTCGCAGCGAGCCGTTCGGCCAGATGCGACCCGAGATGTGCATCACAAGCGTATATATGGACCTGATTAGCCATCCAAGGCTGCCTGTAGTGATCTTGGTTGGCATCAATCCGGGATCGACGCCCAGGATCGAGATGCCGCTCAGTTTGGGATCTGAGTTGAGTCGACGCTGGAGTTCGATACTGCGTGGCGTGGCTTTGTGTCAGCTCAGAACTGTATTCAAGGGAGAAGTGGTGTTGCTCACATCATCATGACCAGACACAGCTTAGAAGCCCCGTAGCGCCTGATTGCAGCAAGACCGTATGGATCCTTTGATGGGTCACCGGGGGGGCTCCAAGTCCCCTGGGCAACAGACTCAAGGGTCTCGCTTTTGGTGTCGACAAATATCTTCTTCCACTTGGGGTCCTCATATGCACCCGAGGCTTTGTTGCCTTCGTCGAGAGGACTAGCAATTCCCAGGCGTTAGGCGGCAGATGTCAAACCGAGAGGTGGGGGCTTGGGACTGGTTCACTCACTCATGAACCCAACTACTCACGACAACTATCCTACCAGACTCCTGATCCATACTTTCCAACAACAACAGCACTAGCAGCCAATGTCCTAAATAATTGCTCGCAAAGGCAATATCCAGGCCGCTTTCAGTCCTCGTCTGACCCTGATGTTCTCTATAGGCTGCGTTAAGAATCAAGGCTTTGATTCGCGGGATCTCCCCGTTGGCAACCTTGGCGTTGACAGTTGCCGCAACTTGGCGCACATTCGATAGATTGGAAAGGTCGAGCGACAGTATCTCGTGCGAGTGAGACTGAGAGGCTTGCAGCGCCGAGTGGAGCGAAGTGGAGGTCTTCGCATCTCGGACGGTGTAGATGCCATGACAGCCAGAGAATTCGGCCTTTGAGATGATGTCGTCGACAATAGCAGTGCCGAGGCCGCCATTGGCACCAGTGAGGAAAATTGTGGCGTTGGAGGTGGCCATCATGTGTTCGTTCAGATTGTGCACGTTCTACTCGGTGTTGAGACAGAGAGTGACCATGCTACAGAGCGAACAAAAAGTTGGTCCCGGGGGACACACCTGGGGTCCTCCTCGGATTCGTTGGTCGGCGGCTGTCAAGAAGTAGCGCTCCAATCCCGTTGCATTAAGCTTTGCTAGGTGTGCTAGGCGAGCCGCAAAAGGCACACGGGCTGACGGGATGCAGGGGCTCCGCCTAGCCTGCATAAAAGGCGCAACCCCCGTTACGACCCTGTGATAGGGCTACAGACGCAGATGTGCGGCTCAGTTGGGACTGTCGTGGACCAAATAGCACGCAATTCCCTGATTTCTCGGCCCTTGACGCGTTTCCGTACCCCCCCCCCCCCGTCTCACCGACGTTACATCCCATTCTCATTCTTCTGTGTCAGAATCTGTGCGCTCAGAACTCGGGGTGTACGCAAGTGCGGAGCGACTTCTTGTTCAAACGGATGTGACTCTTGATCAAGGGCAGCTACGTGAGCCCTGGAGGTCACTTACCACAGCACAGTACACAGTCAGTAGTCAAGTTTGTGACAAACTGATGAGGCTGTATTGTGCGTGCTTCGGAACGACACCTGCGGGCTGGTCAGAGTTACACTGTACGTGGGGTTGGGTGAGAGCGGCGGAACCCCGCGTATATCAGATTGCAACATGCTCCAGGCAGGACCGAGGGCCGCGTGCCTTGCCCGGCTGGTAGCCTGGCTGTGCCACCATTTGGTGGCACCAACGGCTGCATACAGTGTCATTGCTACCATGCACTAATACGCCGGGCGGTTGGCAATGTGCTCAGACGGGGTCAGATCAGCCTGGCCCCCACCCCCAACCCCACCCCCGTTCATCTGAGTTATCTTCAGGCTGTCAACACAGGCCCCACTAAACTTCTGTGTGCAGAGTAGCATCTGGAATACGTCACAGCAAAAGCGGACACTAGCACTGCGGTCCAATCAGCCCAATGTGGCGTATCCCCGCTATCGATGTTACAATGCTTGGTCACCAACTGTCGGATCTAGCCACCAACAGTCACATCTGAGCAACAGAATGACACCCATCATGCACGTGTTGGTAAAAATATTTCACAATGACCGGCGCAGTTTGGCCGCGAGTGGATCACTCAACATCTGGTCTGATGGGCATGAGGATTATCGCAATCAGCGGGCGCGTCTCAAAGACACCTGCCGAGGTCTAAAGCCGAAAATACCTAGGTACTCAGGCACCCTGGCACCTAATAACACCGATCAGTCAACTGGGGGGTTCCCAAGGTCCTTGTCATCCACCTCCATTCGGTGACCATCTGTACACAGTACATCGCGCGAACTGGCCAGGGCCATGTTCCTTCTCAATTCGGCACCTTGAAGCCACCAGGGACAAGACGCGTGAAGACCCCCTCGGGATCCACCTTAGCTCGCAGCTCCTGCAGCTGTTTGACGCTCTCAGCCCCATAGGTCGAGATTGGGTCCTGCCAGTTTGCGGCGTAGTTCAGGTAGATGTATGGATCATGGGCCCCGAGCTCGCGGGCGGCCTTTTCGATGGCCCCGACGAGCGCCGCAGATGCTGCGGTAGCACGCTCACTGTCTGCCTGGTCGGACCAAGCCTGTGAGAGAAGGCACACAACGCGTGTCCCGCTCCGGTCAGCCAGGCCAAGGGCATTGTCTGCTGCGCCACGCTGGTAGATCTGAGGGGGCAGTGGTTCAAGTGAGACCGTCCAAGTCAGGCCGTTGATGTCCTTGACTGCTTCCAGACTGCTAACATAAGCATCGTATACCGCACGGAGCATCTCCTGAGTTGGGACAAAGGTTGTCGTTGCGAACAGGTACCTAATTACGGTTAGCTGCTGGACGAGATGTCTCGGAAAGTGGACCCTGTTTACCGAAAAACCCCCGGGGGCAGATAACTTGCTTGCTGCTGTGAAAGCGCCGTCATGTTGGTCAGGGAGGATGAACTGTAAATGGAAGGTTGATCCAGGAACCCCTTGTAATATTGTGGGTTCTCCACCGCCTTTGTGTACACCAGGTCGTTGGTGATGACTGTTAGGTTCCTGGACTGTGAATATCCGAATCCCGTGATGAACGAGGCATTCTCGTCATAATTCTCAGCCGCAGAAAGCCCGGCAAAAATTTCGATTTGATCGTCTATAGTCGAGAGTGGACTGTAGATGGTAGCAGCCCAGACAGGACCTTGCTCGAAGATCTTCAGGTCGATTCTAGTGACAATGCCGAAGTTGTTGGATCCGCCGCGGAGTCCACGGAAAAGGTCCTTGTTGTGTGTCTCATTCGCTTCTATAATGGAACCGTCGGCAAGCACAACCTCGAAAGCTGTGACCGTATCACAGGTCCATCCATAGCGAGGGCCGAAATGAGAAAGACCGCCGCCCAGTGTTAGGCCTCCCACGCCCACACCAGCAACTCGGCCTCCAACAGCACTAAAGCCCAAGGGGTCAAGCTTGGCAAACACAGCATCCCACGTCGCGGCGGGACCAACAGACACAGTTAAGGCCTCGGTGTTCACGTCTATCGAATTGAGGTTCGCCAGGTCGACCGTGACGCCATCTGGGGAGTTCGATGCACCCGGGACCCACATGTGGCCCCCAGATCGGATGGCGAAGTGGCATGAGCCGCCTGCGGAGTCAGCGGTGAGCGACTGGACCACGCTGGAGACATCGCTGGCTGTGTGCGGCGTAACAAAACACAGCGGCTGGACCGAGGATGCCTGTAAGGCGAAATATGACGATAGGGTTGTATCGTAGGCGGGGCTTCCTCGAAACAATACCTTTTCGGGTCCCAGCAGCGCGGCCAACGCTTCGCACTAGAATTTGCAGATACCGGGTCAGCCTCAGATCGGTCCATGTCGTGTTGGTTCACGGAATGCATGCTCGGAATCTTACACATACGCGACGCAGGCTAATATTGGTCGTCATTTTCTGCTCGCTTGGGAAGGGGAAGGTGTGATTGCAGTTGGACAACACACCGAACTCGGAGTTCACACGCGCCAAGATTGCGAATATTGGCAAAAGCTTGTGGGTGGTGAATAATCAGCAGTGAGGAAGCAGGCTGATGCCATGGCCGGTTGTAGTTGCAACGTCCTTGAAATCATGTCCTTCATATAGTAATTTTGAGCACTATGAAAGTCGCCAAAATTAGCCAGTACCACTCCTCGAAGCACTGCCAACTGGCTGATCCAGGCGGCGAACTGCGCCGACAGGTCCCGGTCGTTCCGAGCACTGCTGGCAATGCCCTCTACCGACGCCGTAGGAGTCAACTAATTTCCAATGTGACCTTCCTGTCATGGGTGCCATCAGGTATCCAGGCATGACGACCAGTTCGGAGGATCGACTATACTGTGTGGTTGTTTCTCGGCCCGGGAGTACTCCCCGCAGGATCTGGCGGGGCGGTGCCACACCATTTTGTGGGAATGCCTGGGTGCTGAAAGTGGCATCCGGCGCTTATCTGGTTGCTAGCTGCAAGGATGACTGATGCAAATTCGGGTTGCGATTTCTGACACCGTCGGAATACTCTCCCGCGCGCCGAATGCTCGCAATTCTTGCGTGTACCCCAGTACGCAGCATGGGAATAGTGCCATGCCAAGATTTCATGTGAAGTCTGCCACCTTGTCAATTACAAGACAACCAAGCCGCACGGATGAACGAGTTTACACAACCATGATGGTGCTACATCCACTCCACCTGACATTATTTGGCTTGCAGCATAGCGTCCAGGCTTACAGACGGACTGTCTCAATTCCTGTTGAAGTATCTAGATACTAGCTTCAACTACCTAGGTATCTCTAGGCCCTTCTCCTATCCCCTACTGCAGTGTCCACACTGCCAATCATGCAGCCTCCAGCAGCCAGGCTTCATGCATGTGAGGCGATCTGGTGCTATCCCTCATCATCATGGCGGACCTTGCCCCACACATTGAATCCAAATTTGCAGGTCAAATGAATTGGAGGTGGTTTGCCTCTACGCCAGACATTCTCTGCTGTCATTTTCGAAGTTGAGCTGCCACTGCTGTGAAATGCCCACGGAGCGAGTAATTCCGTTTTGTGATGAGCTCAACTGTCCTGGCCCACTGGTAACCTGTGATTTGAGCAGGTTCGTATCTGACATTTCGTAATGATTTCTCTGCATTTCTGGGGCCTGGTTGTCAGCCCAGGCAGCCAACTCAGGAGAACCACTCTTGCCCTGCTCTCCTGAATTTTTGCTGCCCATGCTGCTTTTACCCCGAAGCCGAGAGCGGAGCGACTTGAAGAGGGCAGACCCGCCCACATGCGTCTTCCATATCTGGGAAAATGCTGGCATGCAACCCACGATGATTGCGACATTGGACTCAATAAGACTGGGTCGTGGTCAGCATTCAGTATCAAAGCGAACCACAGACAGAAACAATCAAAATGCGAATCGGGGACAACATACGCGCAGATTGACACAATGGCTTGTGGCCACACTTTATCCTCGGTGTCAAGTAAATCAATTCTGTAGACAAGGGACAGCGCGCTCGCCACCACACCCCTGAGTTGGCTTCGTCAGTCAAATCTCGCAATTCTGGAGCGGCTGTTGAACTTACAGCAATGCTGTGGCGAATACCCCCACCAGTTGCAGCCGACGTTCAAGTGGCATCTGAAGGCTGACGATATTGGGAATGGGCAAAAAGAAGATGTAAAGATCTAACAATGTACTGATGGCAGCCATGACGATACCCCACGTGATCATGTACTCGGGCCCATGAGATGTCATGATCATTTCCCAAGACTCCCCCACACGGGGTGCGGAATAGACAGCTGCCAGGGGTACGTTGAGAAAGTATAAAACGAATGTGACAAAAATGCCAATGTTGATCAAGATTCTCATCCATTTCTTCACTGCGAAGAGCTGCCGATACAGCAAGAATATGGCAGTCTTGGACGTGAAGTATACTGGGAAGAAGAAACACTCCTGGACGAAGAGAATCTTGAAATATGTGGTCGTGTACCAGCAGACTGGTATGTTCCATTGGTGGCGAAACATTCGCCATGCTGCATTAAAGTATCGAGGTCAGCAACAAGAAATGACTCTGATACTTGTGTGATGCAGTGCTTACAAGAAAGCTGAATCCCTGTGAATCCAATATTGAAGGCACAGGCGGCGATTGTGAAATCTGTGGAATATGAGCATCGTGTCCTCTGGTCCCATTCATGTAGAGAGACATTACAATCCGCCGACCGCAACCTTCTCTGGTTAATGCGAATGCGCCCAATTACCATAAGGACGGATATTGTGCACAGGACTATGCCAACCCCTAAAATCGTAGGACCCAGGGTTCTCGGGTTGTCAAAGTTGTAGTGCCCGTCTGGAGACGTCGCCGCCGGAAGGGTACACAAATCCACTGAAGAGAGATCCATGGTGTGTGCAACGGTATCTGACTGATTGATTAGGGTAGGAAACGAAGATGGTTTGCAAAACCCTGGCCAGAATGGGGTGTTGGTGCCAAGGGTGGTCACACTCCGGGGCTGAGACCTGATATACTTGGTTGCGTGTGGTTGATTGTTGAACAGGACAGCTGAGAATCAGTCACAAGTATTGGCACCATAAATCGCGGAACCTGGGAGAATTGAACAGTATTGCACCAGCCTATTTTTGGTTACGACCGAAAATCACGCCCACGGGGCCATTTTGGGAGCTTTCAATGGGGCTGTTGGTTGTGTACTCTGCAGTACAGGGGTCGTTCGCGTCCCCACTCACCCTGGCACAGCCGATGTTGGGAGTCCTATCTGTTGGAACTAGGATTCTGCATGGACTAAACCTGTTATTGTAAAATAATGTAACAGTTTCTCGCTTCCAAGCTGGGAAGCTCAGCGCTAATCAGGACTGAGAAGTCAGCCGCGGCGTTGAGACTGATGTCCAAGGATTGCCATCATCGGGCTTCCATGCCTGCCTTGGAAGCAAGTCCTGGTACACAGTAGTTATCTTACTGTGCTGTCCCAACGATGCAGGTGGACTCAAATCTGTGCCGCTCGGAATACTCACCTTTCAGCAACCCACAGCGAATGGTACCTCGGTACCACTTGCTTCCGCTTGCGGTTTTCTTCGTTTCTGGATGCACATGGTGGCAATCGCGCAACGAACATATTTACTGGTGTCTGGATCGTCTTAGCACCCATCGACCTGAGACCGACCTGTGATCTAGTTATTTCGTTGCTACCCTCAATTCAGGCTGCGACCTGTGAACCCAGCATGACCATGTCTAGTATGGCCACTTTTCTCGAGTCCTTGTTGCAAAAACGCGTTGTTTCCGTGCACGACAGTGCTGTCATGCTGCACATGTTGCTACTTGTCCTTGCGGCATGGTCAATTTGGCGGTTTTGGAGGTTCACCATATACCCCAAGCTTCATCCTGATGAACCTTTGGAATTGCCTTACCTTATTCCATGTAGGTATTGAAGTACGCTACGCACTTGATCACAGTACGCTGACAGAAGATTCTCCAACAGTCCTAGGTGGGTGTCCCAGACTCATAGAACAATTCTGAATCGACAGGCCTAACAGATCTTTTGCATAACTACAGGCCATGGCGCATCATTCTTTCAGGATTCAAACGGATTACTCACAAGAGCAAGGCAAGTAGAGGCCGCTTCGACGTGACTATATTGGGACCATGCCTCCGCTCACATGTTCAAATAGAAACCATTTCGGATGTAGAGATGACCCATTCACTTTGACGGTTTTCGGTCAGACGTTCTATGTTGTCACCCACGCAAAGCAATCGGTGGCAGTGTACAAAGACACTGAGTCGCTCTCATTCGAGGAGTTCGTTCAGACCTTGATGAGAACCAACGGCAATGACGAGGATACAATAAGAAAAGTTTCCTGTCGTCTACCTCGCGACAAACCTGGCTTCCCGAATCCCGAAGGCCTGTCTTTAATCGGCTTGGCTGAACGTATGCACATCCATCAGCTTCATCCGGGCGAGAATCTTCATTTGCTACAGGGCAAGGTTCGAGACTGGATCAACAGCCATCTCAATTTCGACGTTCTAGCCAAGGAGTGCACATATTGCCCTTCGCGCGACTCAACACATATCCAGTTGCCATTGTACCAATGGACTTCTGACTACTTCGTTCGACTTGGACAACATGTGTATTTCGGCGATGTGCTAGATAAGGTGGATCCTAGCTACCCAAACGCCTACATCACTTTCGACGAGGTGGTCTGGAAGATGCTCTATCAATACCCGCCATTCCTATGCCGTGATATGACCGCACCCAGAGACCAGATGATGGCGTCGCTGAAGGCCTACTTTCAGCTGCCTCGGAACCAGCGAAGAGAGCAAGCTGCTTGGATAATCAACAACATGGAGGATGAGATGAGAGCTATTGGTGTGGATGACGAGAACATTGCCATCATGGTTTTCCACCTCTACTTTGCGTAAGAATTCCTCTTTTACAGAACATCACTTAACCCTTTCCACAGCCAGGCTACTAACATAGTCGTCTTCTTGGCGTGCAGAATCAACACCAACGCCCGCAGGACATCATTCTGGATGATATCTCACCTTTTACGCAATCCGTCTTACCTGAAGGCATTTCGCGAGGAGACGGCGCCTGCATTCAATGGTGACGAGCTTGTAGACATTAGCCATATCCAAGATCCCAAGAAATGCCCGCAGGTGGACGCAATCTGGCATGAGACGCTCCGAGTGGCCGGATGGTCAGCCTCGGTCCGGCTGATCACCCGTGATGTCGTCATTGGAGGCAAACGCCTGCGTAGCGGAAACCGTGTTATGGTCCCCCACCGACTAGCTCATTTCGAAGAGCAAGTGTTCGGCGCCGAGGTCGATATCTGGAACCCCCAGCGCTGGCTCACAGATGCGGGCCGAAAGCTGCCAAGCCACCCCTCCTGGAGACCATTTGGAGCTGGCCGGACAATTTGCAGCGGCCGATTCTTGGCAAAGTTCTTTGTGACTGCGTTCGTGGCTACGCTTCTCCGCCGCTTCGATATTACCATGGTGGGAAGTCCACCTCTACCGGAGCCGGATGTGGGTAGACCAGTCGTGGGTATCATTGGGGTTAAGGAGGGGCCAGATCAGTTGGTCTCCATCATGAAGAGAAAGAATAGTGGTGTTGTGTCAAAATAGCGCGTTTATTCAGGGGGCGCGGATGTTGATGCAACAGGGTCGGGTATTCGAATTCTCTGTACTTTTCAGTCTAAAACTCTTATAACGTGTCGATAGTCTGCTTAGAAGCCCACCTTGGCAACTATCTACCTAGGTACCTAGGTACGTGGTTCGCGATGGCGTGGCGTCGTTGGTTGATGTGACTAGGCGAATTAGGTGTTGATGAATGAAAGTGGTCCAGCTGCACCATTAAAAACCATAGAAACCAAAGGCACCAGTCTCGGGGGACTTAAAGAAGCTAATATATTGAGATTCGCTCGCAGTGATGTTCTCCCATATGCCGGGAAGGACTAGGTGTGGAAACGTGTCTCTCATGCACAAGACATCAAGGTGCGGGAAAGGGGGATCATACCAGTTGTGAACTCGGGAAGAACGAAATGCCTGGATTGGACCAGGTCAATCTCCGGCGGGAAAAAAAAATGACTCTCATTGACCGTTTAGGCGCTCAAGACTCCGCGTATGCAGGTGTTGGTGATGCCACAAAATAGTTGTAACTGGGAGCAGGCTCAGCAGGCCCACAGAAGGATGGCTTCCGTACATGCCATTGGCCTGGCTCACCCATCCTCAGTCGGATCTGCGCTTTCAGATGGGTCATCATTAAAGGGACTGTGTTGGTTGGAACCCGGGTTGATTTCCGCCCCATCTTGCAAGTTGCAAGTGCTGAGTCTCTCATGGCCAGGGGTTTTGTCCAATGAAAGCAACTGTCATCCACAGGCATCCACACACACCCCCACACATCCACACTCTCTGACTCTGACTCGGGCTCCGTCGCTTTTGTTCTCTTTTCTCGTTGCTTTCCTAGAGCGTCTTGTGATCTCTTCTATATTCATCGTCTGCATGGCAAGATGACAACTTCCCTTTAATTTGTTTTTATTTCTTCACTCGGGCTGATCAATCACATCCTTATAATATAGACTAGACTCCTTTCCAACTCACATTTTGAGCCCTTGTCACTCATTGCAAGAATGGCTATGTCTTGGCAGGTCCTCGCGTGGCACAAACAGAACCCCAAGACCTCTTGGGCTCCACTCGTTTTCGCTGGCCTCGTCACGACGTTGTTTCTGTTGCTCCTGCAGAACAACTCATATCCCAGCCGCATCTCCAACCTCATTGATCAGCCTGAGGACAAAATCCCGCCCCAGAAGAGTGCCGCAATACCGGATAAACTTTGGCAGATTTTCCTGCCACCCAACAATGCTGGCGACGACTTTACCATCCACCCTGCCGCGCTCATCGATGTGCCGTCCTGGCTGGCCCGGAACCCCGACTATCATTATCGCCTCGTGACATCGAAGTGGGCCGATGCTTTTGTCGACGCGCAGTTTGGTCCGGAATCAGAAATAGCAAAGGTTTACCACGAATTGCGAAACCCTGGGCTGAAGTCCGATCTTCTTCGGTACTTGATCCTCTTCATCGAGGGGGGCGTTTACACCGATACGGACACGGAAGGCCTGCAACCCATTGACAAGTGGGTTGGTTGGGATATGAAGGATCGGGTGAAGCTGATCGTGGGCGTTGAGTTTGACCAGAGAGATGGCGGCCCTTGGGCCGATATCCCCCATGTTTTACAGTTTTGCCAGTGGACCATCGCCGCAGCGCCGGGGCATCCGATCTTCCCAGATATGGTAGCCCGCTCTCTGGGGTCTCTGAAAGAGCTCTCGGCGACTTACAACAAGAGCTTGGGAGACATGAAGCCCAGCAGTTTTGAGGTCATGAACTCGACAGGACCCGCAGCTTGGACCGAGGTTGTCTTTGCGCATCTGCAGAAGTTCGACCCTGGCCTGCAAAGTTTGAGAGACCTCAGTTCCATGAAAAATCCCCGGCTGTATGGTGACATACTGGTGCTCAATATTGACGGGTTTGGCGTCGGGCAGGCGCACTCAGGGAGCACTAACGATGGGTCAAACCCTCCGTCGGCGCTTGTCAGACATCACTTTAGGGGTTCATGGAGAGAGAAAGCAAATCCAGCGACTTAAATTCCTGTTTCAACTATAAATCAAATCAACCAATACTTTAACATACATCTCTCTGGCTGACATGAAACTGCCCCTGCTATTACCTCCCTCCACGCGGGCAAAGACCCAGAAGTGATTAGGTGATGGAATAGAATACATTCGCATGACCTTCTATCCTATCCCAGGGTGAGGGTAAAGTGCTGAATAACCAATGACTCAAACCCGCCTATTTTCTTTTGTTGAGTGGGATGGTCGAGGACGCGATTGATCTCACAAGTTGATTCGCTGTATCTGAACGAGCAAATCATCGCCAGCGACGGGACTAAGTATGCCTCCTGACGGAATTGTCTCATCCAGTCTCGGGAACTTTGGCGTTGTACCATCCAGCCCCGGTGCCAGCCTGATGTCGTATCGGAAAAGGACGGTGGCCACGAACATGTACACCTCCCTCCTGGCCAGAAATCGTCCTGGACAATGAGTAGCAGCGCCACCAAAGGGTCGCCAGCTGGTGCTTCGGATGAGAGACTTGTTCTCCAGGAACCGATGCGGATCGAATGTCGCTGCATTCGGCCCGAATACAGACGTATCGAAGTGCAGCTGTCTGTAGGGCATGAGAAGGGTTCGACCCGGCTGAAGAGTCTTGCCACCAATGGATACTTGTTCTGTGACCTCTCGAATTCCTACTGGACTTTGAACAGTTAGTAGCCCATCCTGGATAGAAGCACTGAGTCCGTCGTTGTGCTCACTCGTTGACATAACGCAGTATTTCC
This sequence comes from Diaporthe batatas, assembly GCF_019321695.1. NCBI lineage: Eukaryota > Fungi > Ascomycota > Sordariomycetes > Diaporthales > Diaporthaceae > Diaporthe > Diaporthe batatas. The sequence continues at coordinate 1,554,479 of NW_025408555.1, read as the reverse complement.
TCATAGAAAGATGCGAGCGAAGGGCAATGGTCAAGAAGGTACGGCATGTCCAGAATTTTATTCTTGAAGGCCGGCTGAATCTCGGTCTTAATGCTTTTGATAGTCTCAGGATCGTGTAGGATGTAGGCAAGAGACCAGAAGCACAAACGGTAGGCGTTGGTGTTGACACTTGGGCGATAGACGTCAGTCCTGGTCAAACAAAATAGAAGGGGCTTCTTCACAAACGAACGCCCATAATTAGCAGAGGTACCTACAGTCTGTGCAAACTCAGAAGGTTTGGAGCGGCCTGCGAAGGTTCGTCGACGCCCATCTGTTTCAGACCTTGCTCGATTTTCTTGACAATCCACGACGCATCTTCTCTCTCTTCCACGGGCAGAGACAGATATGCTATCCATGCCTGAAGACACTGCTCCTTTGCTTCGTACATGTTCCGAGCGGCAAATTTGGGGTAGTTGTAGTGTTGCTTCCAGGCATCGTCATCATAGATGTAGAAGACACTCAGAATGTCTGGCGCCACTCGATAGATGGCATCACCGAAGAAGGCACGGGTAGCGCCGTCAACAAGAGCGTGCCTACACCATTCCCAAGCGGACACAATTTTGGCAGGACCTTTGGTAGATTTCACACCGACGACCTGATCCCATTGAAGAAGTCGGTCGATGTTGTTGAGAACCGTTGTTTGGAGGATTTCCAATCTCTCTCCGGGGTGCATCTGGAGCTTAAAGTCGTCATGGCAGGTGTCCATCCAGCTTTTCGGCTTGTTGGTAGTGTCAAACATCTTTTGCACATTTTCCTTGGCTGTGCTTGCGTCAGCAAATGGTGATGTTTCGCCCAACTGGAGCTTCCCCCACGGGCGACCAAGGGGTGACAATGTAGCAAGAGCGGGGGTTCTGAAGCACGTACTGCAGTCGAAATCACGCATGATTTTGGCGATCACCGGATTCATGTCCAATTTCTTGGTCTCCTTGTAGATGGACAGGACATCCTTAGGAGACGTCGCGATGTACATATCCTGACCCATGACGGTCAAGCCGAAAATTTCGCGAGTATTCCCGAAGTGCTCTCTGTATTCCCATGAGTTCAGCCATATTTACGTCAACAATTTAGAATATGAACTCCAAGTACCTGCCGCGGGTGAGAACTTCCCCAACACATTTGGACATCCCAACAACATGGCCGAAGACTGTCACAAGAGATCAGCTCAACGCAGTCAAACTCGAGCGATGAAAAAGTACGTACAGGGAAACTTGTACGGCAGAGGCTTCGGAGCATCTGGATGCAATGCTGGCGAGATTGTGAATGCCCAGAGCCTCCAGCCAACGTAGAGCGCAGCGATCGTTGCAATCAAGGGCACGAAGCCTTGTGCGCTTTGAGAAAGCGCATGTACATGACTGTCCACTGTCATTCCTTGGTGGGAGCCGGTTTCCAGGGGGTGGCTACTGCGTGCTTGCATTGGGTCTTGAAGGCTTCAAATCAAAGATAGTCAAGGACGCGAAGAATGGAGGGACGCCGGGATGCAGAAAGTCCTGACATTGAAACGGGTGTGGTTCAAATGATTAGATCGCAGCTGAAAAGGATTTGTAGTACTGTACGGTACTTATGACATGCCAAGCCTGCGGCCTGCACACGTTGGCCTCCTCATGGACGCCTTCGTGTGTAACATAGGGTCCACGGGTAGTAAGCCAACCATCGCGGCCACCTCGCGCATTTATCAAGAGCTCGTCCCTAACGAGATGTGGGCCGGCCCAGATCCGACCATTTCCGAGCTTCTGTGCCCTTCTGTTCGCCCTTTCTAAGCTGCGTTTCCAATTTCAAAATCTCTGGCCACACTGCAGAATTTCTTTGAAGGACTTTCAACGCGTCCTCCTCACAATCATTCGCCAAGAGGCTCTACACTTGATTGCGTTATCCACAGCTCTGGATGCAGGTTACACCAGTGACAAAACCAATATGCTTACACATTTCGTGCTCGCCTTCTTGGCCATTTTCCTGGCTTATCTCTCCACCAAACTTCACTACAAGCGATACAGACAATACGCAACGGTTCCGCAGATATCCACATCTCTACTGTGGGGGCATCTGAAGGCCTTTGACAACTTCAGCAAACATGGTCTCAAGAATCGACATCCCGGTATTGACCCTATTCTGTCACCACTGATGGGCCCCCATCACAAGCTCCTTCTCTGACGCGCGGACAGATTTGGTTTTCTCGGAAATACGAGACACGTTGGGAAAGCCACCGATGATGCTGCTTGATCTTCGGCCAGTCACTTACCCGATGTTGCTCATTTCAGACCATTTAATCGCAGAGCAGGTCTCCAAGGGGACCAAAGTCTTTCCAAAGAGTGTCCCGAAATCTGAAACTGAGAAACATATTGCACACCTGCTAGGCCCTAAGTCCATCCTCACTGCGCAGGGATCAGACTGGGCAGAACTACGAAAGAAAGTCAATCCAGGATTTGCACAAGCATACTTGATAACCCTACTCCCTGGCATTCTTGGGAAGATTCCAAAGTTTATTGAACACCTCGATAATTATGCCAGCCGGGGCACCGAATTTTCCCTCGCTTTTCTCATCAGCAACCTCATGTTTGACATAATTGGGATTGTTGTAATGGACATGGACTTGGAGGCACAACACGAATCTTCTGGTCAAAGTGAGTTCATTCGACTTTACCGCGAGCTACTTCTCACATACATCAACGATCCTATGGATTCACCTTCGTGGTTGGTTCCCAGGACCGAACTGAAGCGCCGCCGCCTCGGAGCAAGGATCAACGCACTTCTTACGGATGTCGTCCATAGCAAGCATGCCGCGCAGCAGGCGGAAATACAAGGGAGACCCACAACCAAGTCACGCAGCGTCCTCTCCCTCATCTTGCAAGACACAGAAACCCTCACCCCTCAGCTTGTGAACGAAGCTTGCGACCAACTGAAGACCTTTTTGTTTGCCGGACATGATACCACAAGCATCCTGATCTCGTGGATTTTCTACGAGCTATCCCGGACACCACGCGCCCTTGCTGCTGTTCAAGCCGAGCTAGACTCATTCCTTGGGAAGGAGACCGAGCCTCGCATCGTACTTGAGCGACTTCTGGCATCTGGTAATGACATCATAACTCGAATGCCGTACACAGCTGCCGTTGTGAAAGAGATCTTGCGACTCCATCCCCCCGCAAGTACGGCACGAATGACGAAGCCTGGGACAGGTTTCAATCTGCGTACTGCCGATGGGACAGAACATTGTGTCGACGGGGCGATCCTATACATTTGCCATAGCTTAATCCATCGCGACCGAGCTGTGTACGGGGATTCGGCCGACTCATTCATACCCGAGCGGTGGCTTGAAGCGACGGAGTTATCAAACAAAGACTTCGCGGCGGCAGCAATATGCAGAGCACAGGCACCGGTCAGTGCTTGGAGACCATTTGAACGAGGTCCACGGAATTGTGTCGGGCAAGACTTCGCCAAGATCGAGGCGCATGTCATTGTAGCCGTTGTTGCACGCCGCTACGACTTTGTCAAAGTCGGTCTCGGAGAGACTGTCCTTGACGATGATGGCCAACCAATCATGGGGGAATCTGGTCAGTATAAAGTCAAGTCTGAGCTTTACAAGGTTCGTCCTTCCAGCTTCCCCCTCAAAGAGGCTTCCAATTTGGTTGAAACCACTCTAATTTCTCTGCAGGGGCGACAAATTACTGCTAGACCTGTGGACGGGATGACGATGAGAGTGCAGCTTAGATCATCCCGATAAATTGTTCCCAGGGAATTCGACGGATCATGGGCTACTCGCTACTAGGACCCGGCACACAACCACAATCGCGTCCGTCAGAGCCCTCACTCCTAACAAAAAGGGGACAAGAGACAAAGGTCAGGCTAATAATAATACCTTGAGTGGTGTAAATAGAAACAAAATATATTCTTAAAACATTATTAAGATAACCTTCCTCCCTTATATAACTACCTTAAAAAGGTATGAGATCTATTAAATATTTAAACTATTAATATACTACTTATCTTAAAGTATATACTAAGTGTTACTATTAATAAAATAAAATATTAAACTAATATTAAATAAATAAATATAAGTTCACTTATTATATAATTTAAATAAACCTTTAAAAAATATTTTTATAAATAAAATATAAAATAAAAATATAATTAACTATTTTAATTATATTTTTAATAACTAATTGTAGAAAGTAATTAAAATATATAATAAACTAACTTAGAACTTTAAATGTATTAATTAAATATAATGTAGTAATTATAATAGTATTAGTATACTAGTAGAAGAATTTATAGCTACTTGTCTTATAAAAGTTAAAATGTGGAAGGTGGTAGAATATTATAAGATGCATTACTATCAGTCAAGGGCTACAAAACAGGTCGGTGCAACTTTAGCTGTATATACAAGCAGTCAAAAAGTTCCATCTTTTTTCTTCAAAGCCCAATGCTCGCAGCAGCCACCGCTGCTTGCTTGGCCAATATACCCACGGTGCTCACAATGCCATCTGACCGAGTGAAGCCTTCCTCAAATGGAAGCCTCTCCTCCTCTGTGCCGTTCATGTGTCAGCTGAAGAATTTCACATTTTGTAGAAGATCACAGCAGAGGCAGACTTACGGAACATGACCTTGACCCACTCGGTCACTGCGGTCGTCAATGAGCCGTTGTTGAAGACGGAAAGGTACAGGGCAGACTCGATGAAACTGAAATTGGTCCCGTCCGACGTCAGGTTGAACTGTGGGTTCTCCTTCGCCGCAGCTGCCAGTCGGGCTGCCCTTGCGCGTGCTGCTGTCGTGATGTCGATGGTATCCTCGGTGAAGAAGGAGGCCACGGTCCCCCAGATGGTCGCGTTGAAGCTGTGGTTGTCGCCGAAGAAGATGTCTGCGCGGCTGAGACTGCCATCGTGTTCAATGACTAAATTCGCGGTTATCTGTCAGCATTGCAAACTCGCAGGAGATCGGGATATAGAATAGTTGCGACGTACTTCCATGTGTGCTGAGATCATCCAGGTTGAAGGATGAGTTGTCGCCTGTAGTCGATGTCTGGAGGGCTTTGGTTCCAACGAGCAGCGTTGCCGACGGGTCCAAGTTGATCGCGTCGGTGAAACCCTTCAGAAGAATGGGGAGCGTAATCGCCAGGCCGTCTCGAGGAAGGTATCCATGGTTGGCCAGAGTGTTGACCATGGGGCAGGGGCTTCGTCCTGATCGAACAGCTTTCAGTAAATGCCCTGTTTGCAACTTCAAGCCATCACACATGGTCTCTGACGGGACGCTTGTAGAAATGGAGGGGCCTGCGAGGTGCCAGGAATTTACTTACGGTCGCTTGACGACGGCGCTTGCCAGGGATATGCAGCATCAGCAACGACGCTGGCGGCCAACAGCGCCGCGGACAGGAGAGACGACTTGAGTGTCATTTTTTTGAAGTTTTCTGAGGGCAAACTCGGTCTGTGTTGTGGTGACGGAAGAAAGGAGGTGAAGCAGCAGGCTGGTACTTAAATACGCTTGATATTCAAGACTAGGGGAAAAGGCCTACAGACAACGGTGACAGCGACCGGTGAATATTGAAGGAGAAGTGACAGGGTCAAGTGACTGTGGCTGCTGATGGACACGCGGCAGACACAAGCTTTTGAGCTGTACAACAACCCTACCAGTTCACTGGAACCTTCCGAAAAAAATGCATCCCCTTTGACTTACATAGTACATCACAAGCCAGGCATTTGTCACGAAGCCCGTGCAGCCTAGGATTCTTGGATGGTAAAGTTACATCCCGCTTTGATCTGCGGAGCCTCCCCGAAGCTGTGGCTTGCTGCGGCCCCGAACCTCCTGTCAGGTCAATATGCCTCGTACCTGATTGGGCGATCTGGTGGGCGCTGTACCCACAGCCGGGCCACGCCAACCCAAAGCGATAGCGTCCGCCGAGATCACAGTCCCATCGCATCGTACGGTCCGGTCAGGGATGCCGAGGCAAGTGTGCTCCTGGCAAGGATCGTTTCCAATTTATTGCCCAGTGGACTGCTACAGCACTAAATAGCTTAAGCTTAAAGCAAGTTTTCCACTGCATACTACAGTAGCAAGGGCAATTTGTAACATTTCCTTGGCCTGGTATTTCCAGTGCGGGCACTAGGACCGTAAAGGACTAGAAGTGATTCACAATGGCAGAATTGGAATGACGCTCCGCTTGACATTACAATGCCCTATCATCGAATATGATAGCCTCTAAAAACTCAAAAAGTGTACTAGGACTAGTAGGGGTTTATCTGCCCATGGCTAGGTACCCATCACGGAATTTTCCAAGGTCAAATAAACGGACTCTGGTGCCTGACCCGGTAGTTAGTGGAATCTGTGGCTCCACCGCATGACAAGTGTTCTACGATGCCCGAAAGTGCCGAGGCTGATGAACAAGTGCTCAATGCAAACTGCTGGGCACCGAGGCAGTGAAGACACGGGAACGCCCGGGCGGCCGGGATAATTTCAAGCTATTTTTGTGAGGCCCCGGCCACATCTCGCCCCTTTGTGCATCGGTGTGGCAGAGTATCGATGTCTACGTAGACTATAGTTCTGCTCGTGAAGTAGTTTTCGTGTGGTAGTTCAAGTATCATAAAGGCGCAAAGTGTTGTAGGAGAAGGGCAAGATTACTAACTCCTGGAGTGGATCATGAGACGTTCGTTTAGAGTCCTTTTGATGATGAACTCGGCGTAAATACCGATATGATCTTTATGCTATCAAATCTCTCAAATGCCATCTCCAGCAGCTCATGCGAATCATTACGTATAGGTGCAACCCGAATTTTCAGTAAGAAGCCAGAGCTTACACAACAGCGGCAGGGCTTGGCTGCAAAGTGCCGGCCAAGTCAGGGTCCGTCATGGGCCCATCCTCCTGGACAAGCTTCCTGTGTAGGGTGTCTCGTTTCTCGAGCCAACGCATCAATAAGGCGGTCGATATCAAGATCACTCCAAAGGTCGCAGCGGCGATGAATCCGGGCCGGAATTTTGGTCCCATCGAAGTGCGCCAGGCTGCATCGGTGTACCAAATCTGGTTGACGTACGAAAAGATGTTCGAGAAAGCGGTCAAGAATCCTCGCATCTCGTGATCGTCTGGCATCAGATCAGGGAACCAAGAGTAGTAGATCCCCGGCACACCAGCAGACATCCACGAGATGTAAAATGCAAAGTACTTCAGCCCAAGAGGGACATCCCAGACTGCCAAAACAATGCATCCGAAAATAGTCCCGCCTTGCATGACCAGGATTGCTTGCCATCTTCGACCTCGTAGTAAGGGCGAGTCGGAAAGCATGCCGGCAAGGACCTGAGTCACAAACGCGACTGCCGCCTGCCCGGTGGGCCAGACATTGATCTGGTATACTGTGTGCCCTGTAGCCTTTAGATACAAGGCGTAGAATGGTTGTTGGACTGGGAAGCTGGACTGCACGAAAAAGTAGCCAAATGACAATACCCAGAACTGCCAACAGGTCACAATGCGAAATATCTTCTTCTTGCTCCATGCAGATGCGCCCAGTGGCTTGTAGCCCTCATCAAGTAGCCTTTTCCGGGCGAACTCGGCTTCTTCTGGCTTGATGTAGAAAGCTCGAGTGTTTTCGGGGAAGTCGGGGTTGAAGAAGTACCCCAGAACACCAATGGGTAGACTGATAACGCCGCACTGGAGCAAGTTATGCTTAGTTCATGTTGGTATCAAGTTGGGGAACAGACAATATGAGAATTAAATCAAAGACTCACAATGACAAATAGCCACTGCCACCCAGCACGACCCATCCTCCCATCCAGGCCGTCATAAGCACCAGCTTGAAGATACCCCGAGAACATCTGGGAGAGCGTAGCAGTGGAGTAGAATAACGTGACGCGCTTGCCGCGCTCGCTCTTGGTATACCAGCTTGCGATGAGATAGATGATGGTCGGGAAAAATGCCCCTTCACATAGTCCGACTAAGAACCGAATTGCGTAGAGCTGAGGCACTGTCTTAACGGATGCCGCACAGAAGGTGAAGACTGCCCAGAGGATTTCCAACGTGGAGATGATGTATGAAGGCCGGACCTTGGTGACGAGGATGACGGCGGGCAGCTGTGAGATGACATACCCAGCGGTAAAGACGTTTGACGCATATGTAAGCTGATTTCCGTGCATCTGAAGGGCTTCTTTCATCCCTGATACATAAGCGTTGCTGATATTGGCCTGGTCCCTAATGAAGGATGCGGGTCAATGGCCGATGCTTGAACGAGATGACATCCCTCCACTCTCTGTTGGTCCCATGAGATACTCACAGGTTCTTACAGAAATATCCCAGACAAGTGTAAGTCAAAAGAAAAAAGTCAAGCTTCAAGAGGAACTTTTTCTCATAGGCCGGCTTGTCCGGGTCATCCCAAATATAGCGCCGTAAATTTCTCCAGAACGAGCCTCGCCGCGGTTGTGATTCGTAAAGAGTTTGATTTGGAGGATCCTCCGCTTTTTCCGATCCATCTTGGGACCGAGGCTCGGTCTTGGATCCTGGCGAACCTGGCATCTTGTCTGTGTCAGGGGTACCGACTGTACGCAATGCCAAGCAGTGCCGGGAACGCTTTGGGATAGCCCGTGAGCAGTTCTCCAGCGCGATTTGGCGTTGGGACGGCGGAAACAAGCTTTGCTGGCAGCTGATAACCTTGGCGATATAGAAATGTATTTGCGAGGGCCTGATTTATACACACGAGCTGCTTCCGCCATCGCTGAGCTTCAGCAATACCCAGTGGACATCACAGGATGGTGCCATTCCAGGGTCTTATGAGACATTCACTTGCTTATCACTCATTTACACGCTTCTTCTGTAGCTCCAGATAGTAAATCTGATCTTTTTGACATACCCAGTGATGTCACTGGGTATAGCTGAGGTTTTGAAACGCTTTTACTCGGATCGGAGCCAGTAAAATGCACGGTATCAGCGGGGTTGCGTAGTAGCAATACGTGGTGCATATGACGAGATCTACGCTACGCCTCAAAAGCCCGCATGGGTTATAACCGACCCATTGGACTTGAAGACAGTCGCTTGCCATTATAATTTGAATATGACAGGTAATATTGCGTCCCAGCACGAGTTAATTCACATCAATCATTGCTTATGTTTTGAGCTGTCTAGACGTGAAGCTTTCAACAAGCATGACAGCCCAAGAGCCTATTGGCCTTGGAATGATTGGGCTCCGGTGAGGGATTCGATGAAATTTCAGGACGAATAACTTGAATTGATTCTTTGCGCCGGGAAATATGCACAGCCCCGGAGCTCGCTCATGTCTGTATGAGTTCCTGACACAGGCATGTGAGATGATGATAGATGCCGGACGGATAGGCCGCTCTTCAAGAAATGTAGGTGCCATCATCTCATCTTGTGAACAAGAGGCGTCCGGCGAACTTTGTTGTGGTCGCTTCCATAACCCTTGATCGCTCGTCGTGCTTCCACAGCAAGTCAGGCATCCCCATGGAGCTGCTGCGCGCCTTGGTAAGTGGGTTTCAATAGAAGCCTTGTCTCCGCAACATAGTGGGTTTCCCTGAAGGTAAGAATTACGTATGGTCAAAGATTGCATTGACTCCTCTCCATAAGAGAGGCTCGGATCTCCATACTCGTCAATTTGTCAAGCTTATGGTCGGAATAAATGCTGGATGGTCACATTCCGACGATTGTGGAAGCGGAAGTGGGATCTCTCGGGATACCTCATCCCTTGAAGTTAGTATGAAACGCACGCCCATCAATGTTTGATATTGCAGACTCAACGAGTGGGCTTCAAAGCCACTATTGTATGGCATGTTCCGGGCGGCAAGAACCTTGGCCGGTACCTCTTCAAGTTGCGCCACGCCGACTACAGACCTTTCTAATGCGTGACTTATAGCAGGTCTATTCCACGAAGGTGGATGGTATCTCTCCGTGTCGGCGCCTTCCATGCCATATTGATACCAGCATGACTGAGATACACTCAAGTGGCATGTTTCCGTGCGTGGCCCGGGGGCGGTGCAGCCATATGTCTCCTAGACCTCGGCGGTGTCTCATCGTAAAGGACCTTGCCGCCAATGTGGTCGAGTAAAGAGGAGTTGTATATCGCCATGTACACGGTGTCGAAAGAAAGCTCCGCCATGCGAGCCTGTTGTAACGAAAGCGACATTTTGATAGGAAGAGATGGTCGGAGCCGTCAGGTCTTGAGCCAAGTACAGATGGCGTCAAGTTGTGTACAGGGACCACGGAGGTTGAACAGACTTTTACGGCCCTGCAAGCCCCAGGTCATACCTAGGTATACGTCCCAGAGGGCTTCGGCTATACTATATTTTTCCTTTATACTGTATAACCACTCGTTTCTTCCCTAGTTTAGAGCTTATATATAAAGTCTTTAATAGCTTTATATATATCCTTATAATCCTCTTAAAGAGGAATTTTAAATTTATTTTTTTCTTTATTTTTATTATATTTTTTTATATTATTAAGGAGTTAATAGTTATTAATAATAAAAGTATAGATTTAAAGGAGGATAAATTTATTATATTTTTTTTTATCTTTTTATAAATTACTTTTAAGAATCTCTTTAAGAGTTTTAATACTTTATTATAAAAGTTTGAAAAGTAATATATTATAAATTATTTCTTTATTTTAAGTTTTTTAAAGTTAATAGCTATATATTTAAATAAAGGTTATAATATTAAATTTTATAAGTTTACCTAATAAAGGTCTTATTAATATATATATATATATATATATATTTAAAGGGATAAATTTTAGTTAGGCTTCCTTTAATGAAATTTATTTATATAGTAATTATTTTTAAATTTAGTTTTACTATATAACTCCTTTATAGTAATTAAATTATAGGTTACTTCTATTTATAATTAATATTATTATTAAAATAATACTTTTTAACTTTATCTATATATTATAAGGTTAAGGTTATAAATATTTATTATATTATAATTATTATTATTAATATTATATTTTTTTAAAATATTAAGTTTTAAGTACTTACTATTATATAAAGGTGCTATATATATCCTTAAATATATATAGAATAGAAGTGAAACTATATACATTCTAGAGTATATATGGTGCCTTCATACGGTGAATCTCAAGTAAAAGAATGGGCTTTATGATGCTAATTTGTATCCCGGCTATAATAGGGCCCACGATGGAGGCAATTCAGCATCATGGATTCGGCGACGCCACCACCCGGTTGCAACGTCTCGGAAATGATAGCGAAGATGAGGATGATATCGATGCCCTCGTAGCTAAAGGCTTTTGTCACCATTCTAATTGTCTCACGATAGATCTCTGAGAATCCAGATATTTGGAGAGAAAAGCTTTAGCCAAGTTAGGACAGTTCAATACCTTGTCATCGATTGCTGTCCACGTCAGCTATGGCCGCCTTTCTTCGGCTATAATCGACATTTCTGTGACAATGTGACGCGAGGAAGAATTGCTTTCTCTACTGTGCTCGAATATAGTAGTGTCTAAGTTCAACTTTACACCGTGTGCGAATGGTCACATCCTCCGATTAAGCTGGCCTCCTGATACTCGAACTGTTTGGAAGGGAATCCTGGCCCATGCCGTGATGAGTCCTTTGCCACAATGTGCACAACAGGTATTGGAAACACAAGTATGCAATGTTATCGATACCCTGCGTGATAATCACCTGCTGTATCGGGACAAAAGATCCCTACCCCCTGCTCTGACTAGCCTAACCACTTATCATTACTCCCGTCAGCTTAGTGGTGTCGTTTTTAATCCCTATATATATAAAGTATATATAGTACCTTTATATATTGATAAATATATAAGATTTAATAATTAAAGAAATATTATATTAATAATAATAGAAAAATAATATAATATATTTATAAGTATATAACTTAGCTTTATATAATATAAATAAAATTAAAAAGTATTACTTTTAATAATATTATATTAAAGAATTAATAAATAATTATATAATAAATATAACGGTATAAGCTTATAAATTATTAGAATAATTAATATTTTAAATTAATTATTATAATCTTTTAATTTAACGGTCTATTACGTTAATAGTTAATAGAATTTCTATAAATCTATTATAATAATTAATTTACAGTTATATATTTAAACTTTTATAATTTAAAAATCTTAGGCTAGGTAGAGGGATTATTTTAAGGAGTGCTTACTTATAATAAGTAACTTAGGGTAGGTTATAATAATAAAGAATTAATTAATTGTAATATTATAAAGGTTTATTTAAAAAACTTAATTAACTTAATAGGAATTAAACTATACTAATCTTCCATTCTATTTAAGATTTTTAAGCTTTTTATTCGTTATATATTAGTTTAATAATAAATAATTAAGCTATCTTTAACTAATTATAACTTAATATTTTATTATTTTAAAATTACTTCCTTACTTAAGTGGTTCTAATGAACTTTAATAAGCTTTAAATAGAAAATATAATAATATAAGTTTATAAATTATTAGAATAACTAATACTTTAAATTAGTTATTATAGTCTTGTAGTTAAGTAATTTATTACGCTAATAGTTAATAGAATATCTATAGATCCGTTTTAATAAAATTAAAATAATCTTTTAAAATAACTTTTATATAAAACATTCTATAATATAAAACTTAATAAAAACTCTTCCTTAATAATATATTTATTATATAATTATTTAAATTTACCTTTATTAAATAAATTAAATATATTATAATCTTTATTTTATAAAATTTAAATATATTATATTATTTATATTAAATATATAACTATTAATAAAATAATAGAATTATAATTATAAACTTAATTAAAAGACTTTTATATAAGTTTAATAAAAATAAAACTTTTAAAAGTTAAATAAAAGTTATTTATTATACATTAAATAAAAAAAGAGTTTAAATATTTAAAAATTAAATCGTCCTACTTTAAATATATTATTTTATTATAAAAGCTTATTTACTTCTATATAATATATAAAAATATAATAAAAAGAGAGTTATATAATAGAAGTTAATAACTTTTATATAAGTAAGTTTAAAAGAAATATTAAAGAATTATTAACTTTATAATTAAAATAAAACTTAATAATTATTATATTATACTTTTAAAAGTTTTTAAAAATTATATTTAGTTAATTATAATTATTAATAATCTCTTTTTTTAATAATCTTTAAATAAAAAAAGGGTGTGTTTTTTAAAAGAAAAATAGGTTTTTAAAAGGTTTAATCTTTAAATTCCTTAATATTAAGTTTTTGTTTTAATATAAAGACTAGTTAATAAGAATTCTTTTTTCTATCTTTCTAATAAAATTCCTTTTAAAATTAACTTTTTATTAGATTTCTACTTATTTTACTTACTTAGTTAGGTTTACTTAAGTTCCTTCTCTTTATATTTTAAAGCTTTAAGTAAAGGATTTAAAAGTAAGAGGATTTAAAAACCCTTTAGTTTTAATAAAAATTTAATCTTAAAGAAAGGTATTAATATTTTCTATAATTATTGTTAAAGAGTATTAATAAGGGAATAGTTTTAAAGTATTAAGGACTACTTAAGGTGTTATTTTAAAGTGGAAGGGATAGTTTAGAGACTGTATTTAAAAACCCTTTAGGGAGCGCTATATTAGTTTAAAAGCTGAGAAGATAATGATCAATTAAATACATAGTTGAACAAAAAATATAATGTGGCCGAAGCCTCCCGTCAGCTTAGTTTCCGTGTGATTGTTTGATGTCTCTGAGTTGAACCACCACCTAACTCGGGCTCGCCCGACTGTCAAGTCGAAGGTTCATTTTGGACGACGCTATACTTCATCTTGCGACGCGTGGGTGGTGGTGCAAGTATCTACCAGGCTACCGGATAAGAGGTGACATTGAAGGTGCACCGGGTTCTATTCATGGAATCAGTCCCCGAAAGTGCACCACTTTGGGACGGATGGTAGGATTCTGTCATTTCTCCGTCCCCGATGGCAATTGGTTAGCTTGACTCTCGAGTGCGCTCTATATGTGGGCCAATATTGGGGACATCCGCGGACTGCCCAAGGGTGCCTGCGCCTGAGGGCATGTCGACAGTGTTTAGCCCCTAACATTTATCGCCATCATCTTCGATTTCATTTTCACTCCCTTCTGGAATCATTATGGACGAAGAGAAGGGCAACCCCGGTCTTGTTCTGTACTATAACAAGATGAAAACAACACATAATATATGTAAGATCAGAGATGCATTGGAATACTGAGCATCGCGTCTGCAAGGCAAATACTCGGTCCTCAGTTTGAGCAGAGTGTGTGGTCCGATAGGCGAGAGATCGCCATGCAGGTCCATGGCGAAAATCTTTGAAGCTAAAGGAGATATTTTCCGTGAATTGACATGAACCGGCAGGCCATGCGATTCGACCACGGGTTCAGGGGAAGCACACACCGGTAATCCAACCAGAAGGAGCAGGTGTCACAGTTCGCCGAAGACACGGCAGGTCCCACAGCTATGTCTCCTCTATCTGACCACCTCAATTCACAGACGACAAGCTCGAGCGGCCCGACACGCATCAACTAGCTGACCGGTAAATACCGATTTCACCAGCATATCCTTGTGCCGTCTAGTGGCTCTCGTTGCTGGCTACTTTGGCATATACGTTGGGAGAGCGAAATCCTCTGGCTGCATGTTTGACTTGCTTGTGAAGTTCACAACGTGCCTCGCCTACGGCGTCCAAACTATCACCCGAACAGAGAAAATTCAGTTTAAATCTCCTCCTTTTACCCCAGTGCATCACTTCCACCGTGGCCAGTAGCATCAACCTGACCAATGATACCAAACAGCGACATGTAGGCCAGCAAATCCCGAAGTATTGATAACACGCTTTTTCCCCCGGACAAGATACCCGCGCCTGTCCCCACCATCTACTGTAGTAGTAGCTGTCTTTCCCCCTCACTAATATCTCACCCGGCCCTGAACTGCCGGCTTTAGCCTTTTGGTTACTCGGGTGCGAGGAAGGTTGAGAGTGCCTAGGCAGAAAAGGGAAATCTGCGCTACTGCACTGCTGCAGCTGTGCAGCTCTTCCCACCACACATATCGCGAATCTATCTTTGGCTGCATAACAGGCGGCCGCCCCCCTAATCCGGACTTTGTAGGCAATGCTGATTGGGCTCTGACCACGTGGATGCAGGGGTAATAGGGCTCAGAGGGAAGGTCTGGAGGCGCCTACGGGGTCCAAGTAAAAGTGCAAAAGGGCGAGTGCGACGCTGTGCCAGTGGTGTCGCATGACAGAGAGTCGTGGCCTATCGTCGTCGGATTGGATGAATCGGACTTGGGAGGCTCTAACATGCCCTTTTGCTGGTAGTATCGGGTGCCACATCGGTCGATATCAGTCGGAATGCTAGTTATATTCGCTTTTGTCGCCGATGCACGACATGAGAAGCACTGCAGTCTTCCCCAAGTCACATAGTTTACCTTGTGTTCAAGTGACAGCCTGCTGCTGCCGGCCGCCATTTTCTCCTCCTGCATGCAGCGTCGCAATGCGCGTCAGCACTAATGCTCTGCTCACTGGATCCAGCAAACGAGACTCGAGGATGCCACTCCCAATGTGCAAAAAGCCTTTCTTGCATTCTGAGTTTGCCATACTTTGGGCCTCGACTTCGTCAGCAGGGCTCAACCTTGGCAAGCAGAGGTGGCCTGATTTTGTCATTATTAGTTACATTGTTTGTGACCTTAACCCTGAACACAGTCCAGGGCTCCTCCTATATGGCGATCTCATCGGGGGAGAGCACAGTGATATGGGGAAACACAGAGAGCCCTACGAGGCCATGCCGACCCGCAGATAAATCCCAAGCACCGCGCCTTCATAGTCTCCGCTGGTGTTCATGATCTGTCTACTGGTGTTAGCGCTTTGCATCTCGTCGTCTGCCCCATTCATCTCCTGTGACAATAACAGTTGTCAGTAATCATCAACATGCGCTTCACGTCTTTCTTGCCCGTAGCTGCTGCAGCCCTGATCTTCGGGGTGGCCTCGGCAGCAGATCCGGCCTGGGACGTAGCTCCCGCTTGTGCTGTAAGTGCCCAGCTGTGATCGTCACGGCCCTTCTCTCGCCCCTGTCCTTCCGTGCGCCACCCGAGACAAGCGTGAACTCTCAGCTAATCCGGGCGTCGCCACCACTCTAGGTGAACTGCACCATGTCCGTGTTGGGCAAAGGCACCGCAACGAACTGCTCGCCAACCGATACTGCCTGCCTCTGCGTCGATGAAAGCTATCAGGCGGACGTCGCAACATGCGTCGCGTCTACCTGCACAGTCAAGGAGAGCCTCGTCGCCAAACGCCTGGGGCAACTCCAATGCGGTGTTCCACCCCTGAAGCAACAGAATGATGTTGCGCGCCTGACGATCGTCTTCGTCATCACATTCTTCCTAGTCATGGTACGGCTTACAGTCAAGTTCCTCGGTCATGGCGGTGGCTGGGGTATCGATGACTGGCTGATGCTCATGGCATTTGTAAGTGCACGCACGCAGGCCCTTTGTCGCACGAGAAGCTAAAGTTTTGCCCGTATCAGTCCTTCTCTATTGCCCTCTATGGCGTGCATCTATGGCGAATATACGCCCTCGGGCTCGGCAAGGATACGTGGGAAGTCCCCTTTGACAATATCACCAAGATTCTGAAGGCCTTCTGGGCCAACGAATTGGTATACGTCATTCACATCTCGGTGGCTAAGCTATCGGTGTGCTTCTTCTATCTGCGGATATTCGACGCATCACCTGTATTTCGCCGCATCACATACCCAGTGATAGGGCTCAACATATTCATCGCGGTATTTTTCACCTTCCTGATCATATTCCAGTGTGGTGGAAAAGTTCACCTCGCCTGGACTGGATGGGCTGCAGAAGAACCTGGCACCTGTCTTGACATCTACAAGCTTGTCCTTGGCAATGGCATCATCAACCTTGTCATGGATGTTGTCATTATCGGTCTCCCGATTTATGAGACAACCAAGCTTCAGCTTTCCAAGACCAAGAAACTCGGTGTAACTCTCATGTTTGCGATGGGATTTGCGTACGTGTCTCCTTGTTCCACCTGCTGGCATTTCAGCCCTGAAGCAACACATCAATGATTCTTAACTGTGTGCTAACACGTGCGCCCATCCAGGCTCACTATCGTTGGAATCGTGCGCTGCGTTTACTTTTGGCGCACCCGCTCCATAGCGAACCCGACTATCAACCTGATGCCTCTCGCGTTCTGGTCATGTATCGAGACCATGGTCGCCATAATATGCGCGTGCCTCCCCGACAGCCGCTTCTTTTTCTCGCGCCTGGTCCCAAAATTCTACAAGACGTTGTCCTCGTCAATGTACCACAAGTCGTCCGGCAGGGAGTCCAGCGCGGGGCGCTCGTGGCGGACGTTGGAGAACATCAACAGCTCAAAGGGGTCCTCTCAGAGACCGATTCAGAGCCCCAGGAAGATGTCGCGGAAGAAGGAGGCCGACGAGGAGGAGATGACGGGCATTACTATCACCGCCACAACAGTCTCCACGGTGTCAGCATGAGATCTTGTGATAAAACTATGTGTCGGAAGCGGCAAATGGATCAGTCTGTACTATCATATCACGGGATAGAAGAGGTCAAAGTCCGATTGGGGCATTTTATAGAGGAACATCGCGGTTTATTTTTATATGCAGCTAGAAAATGGTGCTTTTTGGTAGCGGCCTGCTGCTATGCGTATATTCTTGTCAACAATGGCCGTGGATATGCATATTATATGTAGACATTGTCGTCTTTGACCCAAGCTCGCCTCATTCCTACCAGGGCTCAATTCGTCAACAGCCTTCTCCTGGCCCATGCGAGCCCACCTGAAACAAGACACCTGCTTGAAAGAGCGACACGGGCGACGGATCGACAGGTAGAAGAGTCTTTGACAGCTGGTGGCTCGAAAGAAGTAGATGGCTGACCAATAATAAGAATGAGGCATTCCTGCAAGCCGACTGACACCAGTTGTATCTGGTATGACAATTAGTACCCGAATGTGCCGGTCTCATACTAGAGAGGAAGGCGGGGATTGCTTTTCCGAAGCGAGAGATGAATGGAGTGCGATAGGGTAGAGACGTCGTGATGAGGGGCATGTCGGCCCCAAGGCATGCCGGAATCCTTCTGCCAAACGGGATTACGCTGCCTTCTTCTGCCGAGCTGCATACACCACTTCGAAGCCTCACGATAATGCGGCAGAAAATGGCAGGCGCCGACTTGAAGGTGGTGTGTCACGCATAGAGTGCATGGTCAAGTTGCACAGGAAGGGCCAGTAGCCAGATAGGCAGTCCAAGTCATCAGACAGAACGAAAAGAAAGAGGACGGGACAAAACACCTGCGGACAGATGGAAACATTTGAAGACAGCCAGAGCACTTGCCACTGATGATCACGCTACACGGCATCTCCGCCCAGGGAGAATGTTGAGCATGGCCGGCCTCACTTTCTGGCGTTGCGGTAAATGGTTCATCCAGGGGCATACTTTACGAGATACTCGACAGCTTGGCCAGTCCAGCACGAGCCGCAAAACCACAGAATCACATCGGTCGATTATTGATCAGGGATCTGGTGTCATGCATCGGAACACACCGTAGGCTATTCAGGATCCAGAAAATAAGGTGGACGGTCAAGCAGCTTGAACATGGGGCCATGTCTACATCGCATTCTCCAGTATGCCCTGCTTCTTCGGCACAGTCATCTGAATTGAGGACACGGAATGTTTGATCATTTCCAAGACTATACGCAGGAGGCCTATCCTACTACTACCCAACAATCTGTGGCAGACTTACGAGGTTCTCACACTTGGTACTTGATTGTGACAGTCTTTGGCTGGGTATAGTGACGCATAACGTAGAGACCATTCTCTTGACCAATGCCGCTTCCTGTCGAATGTCAGTCCATGTATGCTAAAGGTCAACGAGGGGATGCTCCATCTCACCCTTATACCCTCCGAAAGGCGTCTTCCAGGAGATAAGGTCGGCTGCTGTATTGACACCGACATTACCTGCCTCCAGTTGATTCGAAACCCTGATCGCCCTGTCGACGTTCTTGGTGAACAAGTAGGCCGCCAAGCCATACTCTGTATCGTTTGCCTGGTTGATCACGTCCTCCTCGTCTTTGAAGGTCTGCACTACTACCACTGGTCCGAAGATCTCATTCTGAACAATTTCAGCGTCACGCTTGGGATTGTAGAAGATGGTAGGCTTGATGTATGCGCCTTTGTCGCCGTGACGAGAGCCGCCAGAGATGAGCTCCGCTTCGGCCTTGCCCTTCTCCAAGAAGTTCAGCACGGTTTGAAATTGACGGTGGTGAAAGATTGGGCTCGTCGACGTATCCTTGTTTAAAGGGTCGGATCCAAGAGTGGCCGCCATTTGCTCGTAAGCCACCTTCAAACCCTGCACAAACTTGTCCGCAACAGCCTCGTGGACGTAGATACGAGAGCCCATGATGCATAACTGGCCGTTCATGCCAGCAAGGGCTACCGTCGCTCCTTGTATGGCTTGCGCGAGATCAGCGTCGTCGAAGACGATGAGGGGTGATTTGCCTCCCAGTTCCAGAGTGACTCTCTTGAGGTTGGACTGTGCAGCAGCTGCCTGAATCTTCTTCCCGACAATGCCACTGCCAGTGAAGCTAATCTTACGAATGCGCATATGTCTTGCCAGAGCATCACCCGCTTCTGGGCCACCAACGAGCACGTTGATTACCCCAGGCGGGATACCGGCTTGAGTCGTCAATCTAGCAGCGACAAGTGTGCTAAAGGGGTTGGTCTCGCTGGCCTTGACTACCATAACATTACCGGCGGCAAGGGCGGGGGCCGCCTTGAATGCAAAGAGACCCAGGGGCCCATTGAAAGCCGTGATTGCGGCACAGACTCCAAGTGGTTCTTGTCTGATAATCTAGCGACGGGTTAGCGTAATCCACAGTAGGATGTTCATTACTTGACTGACTCTGAGTATGCCTTCGTCATCACTTGCAACCGATTCACCCTGGAGCTTGTCGATGATCCCGGCGTAGTCTAGAAGACGGTCAGCAACTTTCTCGATGCACGCGAGGTCGACCCACATCTGAAGCCTTCAGCAGCCATATCAACTTCAAAGTATGCACCACTGATTGGTTTGCCAGTCAAGCGACAATCCCAATGGGCGATGTCATCTTTGTTCTCAACAAGAAGATCCGCAAATTTCAGCAAGACATCCCGTCTTTGGCGCTATCGAAGCCTTAGCACTGGCAATATTTGACCAAGTGTCTTAACTTACCGCTGGAAATTTGCTCCATGAGGGGAATGCTTTCTCTGCTGCCTGCACAGCCACTTCGACATCTTCGGCATTTGCATTGTGAAGAGCTGGTCAATCAGTACAGCAACCAGTCGTCAAGACGTATTTGGCGACTTACAATCGGTGATCACAGTGTCATCCACTGTCGACCTCATAGTAAACTTCTCCTTGCTTCTCGGTTCGACATATTTGCCGCCGATGAATGGCTGCAATGGTAGAAAGGGCTGAGATGTTTTCGCTGCCATGGTGACTTGTGTTTGTGATCCAAGAGATGCAAAGCGTATGCTAGATTGGTTTGTGAAAGAGAGGGGAAAGTTCTTCATTACAAGACAGGATTTTGTAGGATCTGCTCCTTTACTTAGGCCATCGCACATTCGCCAGTTCGGCAGGCCTTCCCGTGACAACAGCCAAGCGGAGCCGACAAACATTGCGACACAGCAATGCCGTATCCGGGCGGGTTGCAAATAGTCTCCGTGAAGCCTTGTGATCAAAACAGTTGTGTAACATATAGACCGAATTCGAGCCGAAGTGAGGAGTATGCTGCGTTGTATTGGCCTTGGCTGGCCCTTGGCTGCACATGTGCCCAGGTGTCGGAGGAGGCGGGAGCGGGGTGGGCTTGGCCTATAAGTTCTCCTCTCCATCTTGACTATCATACTGTACTTCGAAATGTGAGGTCTGTCTGGCTCCATGAGCTGGCCGTCGTCCACTGCTTCAACCAGACAGTTCTGGTTCTAAGTCAACTACTATCGTATTATGACTATCGTTATCGACATCGTGTCCTTTTCAAGCGCTGGGTCTTGAGCGCTTACCACCGTATGAAGGCGCCATGTATGTCCTCGGACATATATTACGGAATAGAAGCGAAAACACCTAAGTCAACTACACCCCCTTCTGAAAACCCCCTAACTTCAGCCCACCAAATCGCTTCTCCCGCCGCAAGTACTCTTCCTCTTCGTCGTTGTCGTCCTTGTTAGTAGAGCCTAGTGCGATATGTTAGGAGGCGTGCTTGGCTGATGAGATGCTAGCGGCACGGGCCATCTCCACAGTAGAGCTCGTGACACGGAATCCCGGGTGGAGGCGTTCATGGACCATCGGCGCTTGTGCATACCCGGTTCCGGATGGAGTTATGGGGAACAAGATCCCTGTTGCATAATTTTGTCGGCCGAAATCCCATGTAATGAGGGTTCCGTATGAAGGCGCCATGTATGTTCTCAGACGTATACGGAATAGAAGCGAAACCACCTAATGAGGGTCCAAGACCGAGAAGTATAAGTTAAGTAGACAGTCATGTCCAGCCACTTTTTCATCCACGAGAGGACAAACCTTTCAAGCACTCCTTAACACATTTCAACGTATCAAATTTACTTGCAACAATCATGTCTCTTGCATCCAAGGTCTTTGGCATTACGGGTGGTGCCTCAGGCATGGGGTTGGCCACGGCCCGCTTACTGGCGTCGAGAGGAGCTCGTGGCATAAGCATTCTGGACTACAACGATGGCAATTTTGAACAAGCTAGGAAAGCCATCGCAGCTTCTAATCCATCCACCAAAGTGCACACTTTCAAGGCTGATGTTTCCAAGTCTGCGGAGGTGTCAAACTGGGCCAAGGCGGTCGTTGCCGAGTTTGGCGCTTTCGATGGAGCTTTGAACGCAGCCGGCGTACCACAGAAGGGTCCCGAGCCTGGAGAGCTTGCAATTCTTACTGAGACGGAGGATCAATGGAAGCGGATCTTGGCTATCAACTTGGACGGTGTTTACTTTTCAAGTCGCGAGGAGTTCAAAGTCATGAAAGACCTGCCCGGCCCAAAGACGATCGTCAATATCGCTAGCATTGCCGCGGATAATCACCCAGGTAGCGCATACGCATACTGCACTTCGAAAGCTGCCGTAAAGTATTTTACGAGAAGCTTAGCGAAAGAGTTGACTCCGCTTGGCATCAGGGTCAACGGCATTCAGCCAGGTGAGTTGGCAGCCACAGGAATCCCGTATTAGAAGACCTTCAACTGATCTCTGCCTTGAAAGGACCGATCGACACGCCAATGCTGAAGCATTTCGTGCCCGACAATCTCGATCGCAACCCATTGGCGGGAATGGAGACCGGTACTGCAGATGAGGTGGCGCACACGGCTGCCTGGCTGCTGAGCGAGGATTCAAAGAATGTGTCAGGTGTACACGTCGTGGTTGGCTCCGGTATGCCGTAGATAGCAAGACAATCTCTAGGACTTTTCTCATCTTCTTTCAACCGTTAATGCGATTTCGTTTGGTGAAGAGATCATCCACAAGTTCAGCTTGTTGCGGGCAAATGACAAGGTAGTCGTCTCTGTACAATCCATTTGCTAAGATTCGGAGCTGGCGTTCGGTATGGCTTTAATGTACAATGGAGCGCAAAAACGACCTACACATTCAATTTTACGACCAGTGCGCCTGGAGGCTCAGGGTCCCGGTGTAATTTTGGGAAAGTGGCAGGGCAGTGTTTGATTTCTTTTGTCTACGTTTACGACTTGTCATCATACTGCTTATAGGGTGTGATCACGGAGGGAAGTCAGTGTGGCCGAAGTCAGTATAAAGTGATTTCTATGCCAAGCCACTACGTAGATAAGCGAGAAGTCACTTTACATAGGAGTCTTCTTCGGCTCCGAGACCTTCTTTCAGCCGGGGCAAAAAAGTCAGTCTGAATACTAACTTTTAGCCACACCAGGGCTTCGGCCACATTATATTTTTTATTTAACTATTTATCTATTTATTATCTTCTTAGCTTTTAAACTAGCTATTAACTTATACTTTAAGTATAAAGTTAATAATTACTTAATATATACCCTTAAACTTATCTATATATAGAGTTACTAACTTCCTTTATAAAGCTCCCTTTTCTACTATATTCCTTATATATTATATAAAAGTAAATAAATCCTTAATAATAAAGTAGTATATTTAAAGGAGGAAGATTTAGTTCTTAAATACTTAAACTTCTACTTTCCTTATATAATATTTATTTAATATATAGTAAATAAACTTTATTTAGTTTTTAAAAGGTTTTAATTTTTATAAAATTTATATAAAAGGCTTTTTAAATAAATTTACTATTATAATATTATTATTTTATTAGCTATATATTTAAAATAGGGATTATAGTATATTTAACTTATTTAATAAAGGTAGATTTAAATAGTTATATAATAAATATATTAATAGAGAAAAGTTAGTTTATTAGGTCTTATATTATAGGATTCTTTTTTTATAGGGGTTATTTTAAGATTATTTTAGTTTTATTATATAACTATTTTATTAACTTTTTAATATAGTATTATTAGAAGTGATATTTTTTAGTTTTATTTATATAATATAAGGCTTAACTATATATCTATATATTATATTCTCTTTTTATTATTATTAATATTATATTTCTTTAAATACTAGGTTTTAAATATTTACTACTATATAAAGGCGCTATATATATTTTATATATATAGGGATTAAAAACGAAACCACCCACTAGCTACACCAGCTAATTCAAATCGGTATACACACTAATCTTTTCTTAGTGTAAGTATAAAAAACACTTAAAAATGTGTAAATCTTTACAAGAACACACCTAGTATAATATGAAAATTATAATAGGGTAAAAGGTATATACTAAGTCTTAGTGTGAGTAGGTTTAAATATAGGATACTCTTAGTATTTAAAAAAGAATTTTAAAAGAGGTATAACGTCCCCTATCTTTACCACACCACACTAATTTTCCTTCGTAATTACACCCTTAGAAGTCTTTAAGAAGAACTTGTTCTTGCGTAAAGAGAAGAGAAGTAGGAAGCTGTATGCCGCAAGCGAAGCTGTAATGAACGTTTATGAGGCGGGCCACACAGCGGGTACCATAATATCTCTCCATTGGATTCATAAAAGATCGCAGTGAGTCGTGACTAGGGCATTCTGGTGTCCATATCATAGTCCACATGGACGCGTTGATTTTTAATTGCATCAAACCTTTCTGAGCGTGTCTTCCGTCGTCACAGTCCTCCGAGGCTCTATCATATCGACTTCAACTATAGTAACTGTTCATATGTATTGCATGGCCAATATCTCCCTCAGTTGCCTCCATAGTTTCTCTCCTAGGCGGTACTCGTCTCAAAGGTGACATACCGTCGCTTCCACCGAGCCTAAACCTTGCGAGACGACCAACGTCATTGTGTTCGGCTTCGCTCTCATTGCGGTCTCGGGTAGCGCCCTTGGCCCAAACCATATTCCCGAAACTTCTGTCAGGCGTTCGCTTGAAATCATGATTCCCTAGTCCCATCGTGTCCGAGAGCCATGGACAAGCCGAAAAGGATCGTGGAAGGCCATAAAATCGTATCCTGGAGCCCGGCCATGCTCGAAATGATCGGAACCAAAACAGAATAAGTCCTCGTAACCCTGACGAGATTGTTATTGATTGTTGACCTCGGTTCTCACTGATTATATAGATATCAGAGCATTTTCTGTACAATATAGTACATTGATATCTAGAAAGGTCTACCGTCTTTCATTTTTTCCTCGAACTACTAGTTACTGCTCATTATGCTTCTCGTCATCGTTTTGGGGGATACAGCCTCGCATTGATGTTGGCACCTGGGCAGCTTCTTTGCACGAACACATCCTGAAGCATATTGCCTGCCCAGGTCCACAGGCGTCTTTCCAATTAGGGTAGGGATTTCTGACATAATCCGAGGTCAAAGAAGTCAGCACGGCACAGCCGTCGATAGTTGGAGATAAAAAACATGTTTTGGCGCTCTTGGCGAGATAAGCCACGAATTTTGCGCAACTGGAATGGTGCCTGAAGGATTTGATCAAGACAGGCTATGTCGTTATAGAACAAATGGTGGTCGTAATTGGTGGTCGGCTTCGTCATTGTTCCGTGTGCATCCGAAGGCGTATGCGCTTCCTTCGCCGGAATTGGTCTCTCCAACATTTATCTCCGGCTTATGTGCTTCTTCTAGCTCGACTAAGGCAGCCGTAATCCGAATTCCGGTCAGTTTGGCAGCCCTCAGGCTGGCGACTGACGCGTTGAGCCCTGAAATAATTACTTGCATGGTCGGCGCTTTTGACTCAGAATGATTCATTTTGGTAGCTAAAGGGTATGTGAGATTTTGTATAAATCCTGTGGCACCGGAAGCAATGTCAAGATGTAGAAGCAAACAGTTCCACATCTCATACACTCACTCCAAATCTCATTGCTCCTTAAACCTTTGTAATTCATTGCAACTCAGCACATAACTATTAGCCATCATGGTCGGAATCCGCGATGTGTTTCCACCGAAACCAACCTTTACAGAGCAGAACCTTGGAAACCAGGCGGGAAAGGTAGGCCATACTTGGCTGTCTGCTCAAAAATCGCATTTGAACCATTACAGCTGACAGTAATCAGGTTTTCGTAATCACAGGCGCCAACTCGGGCGTCGGCTTCGAGTTGGCCAAGCTGCTCTATCAGAAGAACGGCACCGTCTACATCGCCGCCCGGTCAGGAAGCAAGATCAAAACCGCCATCGAGAGCATAAAACAAGAGTTCCCCTCCAGCAATGGCCGCCTCGACAGCATCTTGGTCGACCTGTCGGACCTGCGAACCATCAAATCCGCGGCCCAGGACTTTTTGGCCCGGGAGAACAGGCTCGATGTGCTCTTCCACAACGCCGGCGTGATGCTGACGTCGAACAATGCGAAAAGTCTCCAGGGCCACGAGCTGCGCATGGCAACCAATTGCCTCGGCCCCCAGCTGCTGACGGATTTCTTGGCCCCGCTGATGGTCCAGACCGCCCGGTCGCAGCCATCCCAGCGGGATTCGGTCAGGGTCGTGTGGGTGTCGACGATGGTCAACTCGCACGGGCCAATGATTTGGGATGAGGCGCTGGATCAGCCCAAGCTCTTATCCGGGGGTATGGACACTTACTTCCAGTCCAAGGTCGGGGATGTGTTCTTGGCGCATGAGTGGGGTGAGCGTCTTGCAGGAGATGGGATTGTGAGCGTGGTGAGTCTACCTGCCTCGGTACTTTCTGGGTCTTCTCACGCCTGGATCTTGGTGGAACCATTTTAACCAAGCTACAGAGTTTACATCCTGGCCTCATGAAGACTGAGCTCCAGCGTGACAACAAAGCCATGCAGACCATGATGGTTAGTACTTCAGTAAAGCAATTTTGCTGCATTCAAGGCAGAGTGACTAACCTTTATCAGGGAATCATATTCAAGCCTGCAAAATTTGGTGCGTACACGGAGCTGTTCGCGGCTTTCTCGCCGGATGTTACCGTGCAGAAGAATGGGTCCTTCCTGATGCCTTGGGGCCGCTTTGGCTCGCTTCGAGACGACATTACTGCACAAACCAAGTCGAAAGATCAGGATGGTACGGCGCTGTCTAAGAAGTTCTGGGCATACTGCGAGTCTGCCATTGAGTCGTTCAAATGATCTTGAAGACTGGGTACAGAGATCTGAGCTAGCTGTAATTTCCTATGTATTTAGCGTTTAGAAAGAGCGTCTTTTCTTACCCTCCTGACACTTACTCCGTGTCAATGGATGTATTCGTTTGATCCTCAATGGGGTTACAGAATGTTTGGTTGAACGACCTGCGGTTACGACAGTTCCTCTCCGCACAAAGAAAACTGAATATCAGGTTTGAGTGAGTCGATCGAATGCAAAGGGCCGATTACCTTCCTACCTGCACAGTATTCTTCCACAATAAGTGGTTTTCTTTTTAATCCCCATACATATAAAATGTACGTGGTGCCTTCATAGAGTGGTAAACGCTCAAGACCCAGGATTTTTTTTTAAAAAAAAAATACAGTGTCAATAACAGTGGAAAGAGAATACAGTACTCTTCCACAATGAACTCACTAAAGTGAACAATTCTTTTAGTCCAGGGTGTATGAATTCCGCCGCATCTTTACAACCCTTTTATGTGTATGGGGATTAGAACCAAAACCACCTCTCAGACAGACCCTCACCACTCGCGGATGCAACCTTGGTGTACTTCTTTGCGAATCATGAGTCTAGAAGCCACAGGTGAGAGACTAGATGCCGAGTTCAAGCTGCTTCTGGATCATGCCAATTCTCTGTTCGCACAAGCACAGGAGATCGTGCTAGCTGGGCATTTATCACGAGCCTGAGCTGGACATACCGACCAGAGCAAATTGACTGCGTTCCTGACTATGAATAGTAAGTGTTGGAAGCCTGAGATTACAGACAACAGAGATGCACAATAGTGGAGTCCCGTGCTCGTGACGACAGTCTCACCTGGGCTTGGTGGCATCCCAACGATCTTCTCAAAGCGCGACAACGGCAATGGGGAGCGTGCTCTCGGGGATTTCATGGTGGGTACCGGTATGTGGTGTCTACTTCTGACTTTGTAATCGCCCAGGTGGTCTTGAGCCAGTTGACGGCCATTTCTGGTGGTCAGTGGACCGGACAGCAGGAAGTCGTCGAAACGAAGGGCCGCATGAGCTGAATGAACCCTGACTGACGTCGTTGTTGGTAGTTCCTGTTCTAACTCGTGCCATCAATTTCAGAAACAACTGCTTGACAAAGAGTCGAGAGGCTTTTGTATAACAATTTTCCACCTGAAAAAGTTCAGCAATTCTAGGAGTCTCGGATTGCCCAGCACTACGCCGCTGTCGTATCGTACAGCCAGTGGACTTTGCTGCATCCAACATCATAACTCTAAAGACCTACGCAGTGTCTAAAAATGATTAAGTTGTGCTATGTATCCCTTCAAAAAAAAAAAAAAAAAAAATGTCAATCACTGGCTGGCACTCTGAACTCTCTGGTACTCTAAGAAATTTGGCAGATTCCATGGTCATGATCGCAGCGGGTGGCAGAAAGAAGCATTTGGGTGTCTTTGGGTTCTTGACAGCACCCTAGGATTGCAATGGGAAGTAATTGATGGTGGGAAAGATCCAGCAGTGGCGAAATTCCATATGGGGACAGAAATGCTTCATCCACCAAGACAAAAGCAAGCTCGGCCTAGATCGCCTCTGATCCAGCTCGATACATACCTAGGTAGCAAATTGTTATCAGACAAACTCCCCTGTATGAGCCATGTCTAATCTAAGGTCCCTGACTTCTCTGTACAAACAATACAAGTCATTTCCCAGCATGCCGATGCTCAGCCCACCCGGCCAGGGTACTGAGACTACAATAGCAAAGGTGTCCAACCCTGAAGTTGTTTGCGAGTCTTTGTAACGGTACTTAAAAGGAATTTCAGGGTGAGCCCCAATAAGTCAATCACCTAATTGAAAGCCTAGACAAAGTATGTATGCTAATTATCAAGGGGCACGGTGTGACTCACGGCTGAGATGCGTATGTCAGGTATGCCACTGTCATCATGAGGCACCACACACCCATGGGCCAAGTTTTCATCCGATCTTTGGACCTCTCAGGGCTCCCTCAACCACTAGCACTCCCCTACTTAGTACCAGGCTTCCAACTCCCTTTCAACCAAAGCAATCCCGCGTAGTGTAGGGGTTTAGCACACAGGCTTGTCACCATAAGATGCATTCGCCTGTAACCCCGGTTCGACTCCGGGCGTGGGAGTTCTTTTTGCTCTTGGTGACTACATGAAAGTCAGCTTGAGAGAGAGGTGTTGAGTCTTTGTTGGTTGCTTGGTGCAGCAGAGAGTCAAAAGTGGGTCCAGTCATGGAGTTGTGGCTGAGCGTCCCAGGCAACAGACCTTTTGTGGCACAGCAACGCGAGATAATACGCTCTCAGGCAGCCGCAGACGCGTTCTCGTTATCAAGTGAGCGAGTCTTCAACATTTTGCTGGAAGCTGGTTCACTCTTTGCGCAAGACATTCCAAGTGTTTGATCGATCCATCATGGCCGACACTCAAGACCACAACTGCGAATCGACATCATCGGCCCCAGCAATCGATGCTGGAACGGTCGACATCTTCCTCCTCTGCTATCTGCCATCGCCGTTGTTCCACGCACACTGGGCGGTTTTCGTACCAGACCAAGCAAGACCGACATGTGGCACTGTGGTCAACGTTCGAGGCGATCCTCTGAACGGCTTCGCGCATGAGTTCGAGAGGGGATACATTCCCAGCGAGGACCCAGAGAAACCGCCGAAAGTGCTCAATTTGGGGGCGATAGCAAAGAACCTCATCGAATTCGAGAGGCCTGTGCCAGATGGCAAAGATGCCACGGCATGCAATCAGCTGGAACGGCTGGCACTGTCAGTCGACGCGCCTGGACGAAGCCTCGGCCGGGGCGCCTCGAAAGATGTACGTTGGATCAATGTCGATCTGAATCCCTCAAGAAACTTGGACCCCCAAACTCGTTTCCTGCATTACTTTTGGCGAATCCTGCTAATCGGACTGTCTCCCGAGCAGGGCCGCGTACGTCTGGAAATCCGTGACTGCCAGTGGTGGGTTCGTCAGCTGATATCATCCATGATCGAGCAAGAGATAATCTCCAGGGATGCACAGCGCGTTCTAGACGACGCACCTCAGCACTGAGTCATGACGGGTTTGAATGTTATTCTGGGTGGCAGCATGGCGTTACATGCAACGGTCCGCACCCCGGCTAATGGCTGTACATCGGCCCGGGCCTTGGGAGAAATTGGCATCAGCGCCCGAAGTGTTGGGCTGGTCATCGGCGATCTGTCTGGGGGCGGCTTCGACTCTTGTGGTTAGGCTCTGATCAGGTCAGCATCTTGGGGGCTCTGGCTCGGCGCCGGGCTAATAATGTGAATGGGTAACAGAGCACGGAGTATGTACGGAGTACGGATTTCTAGTCCGGGTGCGGTGAAACGTCATCTTGTCAGCCAGGAATATCCCCGCACTCCGCCTATCAGCTCGGTCAAGAAGCTCAAATCACGCAACGAAAATACAGAAGCTCGTAGCGCGGTGGTTGGGCATCACGCAGTTCCGAGGACCCAACGTCGATATCGGAACAGTGTCCGTCTTCGCGAGGCGCCGAATACTCTGTGTCTGGTCTGCAGAGGTGAATTCTAAACACGGCTGAACCCGTGACATTATCGTTCGGAGTGCTTGGCATGTCGCCCGACTCAAACTTCCAGGAGAGCCCAAAACTTTCCCAAGTACGGATTTAGATCATCCGTTCGCGTGGTTTGAGAATTTCCCTCAAATTTCAGGGCTGCAACTTTACTCTTTGCTTCTGTATCACCACACCTGACCAGACCACGTTCAACACTCTATGAAGATTCCTGCGATGTCCCCAGCGCAATGCCGGTGCTGGTGCCGGATAAGGTCAATATGAATTACGCAAATATGATCGAGGAGGCAAGCCTCAAAGTGAGTCGCCGAGTAGGATGAAGGAAGTGCAAAGCTGGGCGCTTTGTGGGCATCTCCGAAGTCGCTGACCATACTAGAAAACCTTCATCGTAGCAACGCTTGTCTCCACGCTTGTTGGAACTTTTGCAGCCTCACACAACCTTTACGAACGGTTGACTGGAGGGCAGAAGAAGAAAGATGAAGGCCAGGACAGCGAGATCAAGAAGCTGAAGGAACAGATCGAGCAGATGAAATCCGGCGGGAAGAATGACCAGAAAAAGCCAGACGAGCTCGAGAGAAATCTCACTACCTCCGGGCCTTTGATCAAACAAGAATATGAGGTCGGTTATGACAGACTCGGCCGGCGGTTTGCAGTCGGCGATAGTAAGTGACAGCGCTGATCTCTCATGCGGCAGCGAACCCAATCTGCGGTGTGGGATGAAACACTGCCATCTCAATGCAACGGAGACAGGATGAACCTCGCACTGCACATGTTCTGGCTAACGACTTGACAGTGATTACGGAGAATGAGCTGCAAAAGCAGATTATCCTGCTCCAACAAACCGTTAGTAAGTGACATGCAGGTGATATGCTCCGACTTGCGATGTGCCATGAGCCTCCTCGTGGGGGGATCTAAACAAGGCCTCCTGGGTCCACCAAATGGCCATTCCTAGCTCTGCACGTACCATCACTTGATTCGAACGATAGCGTGACAGCTGTTGACCAGTTCTCAGTTGGCGTCCTCGAGGATGCACTTTATAGCGGACGACAGATCGACCGCGCCGGCGTGGACAAGCTGGTCTACGCCTCCAGAGCAGCAAGAAATGGGTCCCTGGATGCATTGCAGGGCCAGTACCAGAGACTGCTGCAGTCCGCACCACCCCCACGGGTCCCCGCGATCACAGAAGCCGAAGTGATCGAGCTCAGCTCCCGCGGGTCCTCGCCGCGGCGGCCCCCTCCAACGAGAGCTCTCTTGCCCCCGCCGCGATCAAGATCGCAGGCGCCGCCGCCACCCGCACGGTCATCCTCGAGTATGAGAAATACAAAAGACTTCTTCTGCCGGTACAGCGCAGACCTACAACGCTCGCCCGGGATGCCGCTATCCCGCTCCTTCGACCCAGGCCGGGAGAGCCGGTGTCCGGCGTGCAAGCACCGGATACCGGTCGACTCGGACGACATGTGGGACGTCGACTTCCACATCAGAGGCAAGCTGCCGCCAGCGCCCGCACCGCCGCGTGCGCCGAGCCCCGGGCCGCCGAGGTCATCGAGACCGCCGCCCGAGAAAAAGAGGGAAGAGCCGCCGGCGCCAGCTGCGGCGGCAGGGAATGGGGATACGGCGGTGTCCCGCGGCCGCAGCAGGACGGGCAAGGAGGTGGTGGCGGTGACGGAGCGGTCGGGCAAGAAGCTGACGATCCGGATCCCTGCGAGGTTTGTGGTCAAGTGCCACACGCCGCTGGGCGAGTACGCATGTGCGCTGTGCGCGAGGCCGCGAGGGGACTCTGCGCCGGTGGTTGTCTTGTGCGAGACGCCTGAGGACTTGGTGGATCATATAGCGACGGAGCACAAGACGAGTGATATTGAGAAGGACACCGACATCATAGCGGATTCATGAGCGTCGATTGGAGCCTGCCGTTTCTCGATTATGACGGTAGCGTAACGGGTGATGTTTGGTTTCAAGACTGTGACTATAACTCATCAAAAGGGTGTAGTACATTATTAGAAATGTCAAGAGGCAATTTCAGACCAAGAGCAGCCTTCAACACAACCCCTAAAAAAGCAAGTGATCGGATGTGATCAAAGGTGAAACAAAACAAAGACAGCTGGCAGAAATTAGCACGAACAAGATGTGTTAACATGTGATGCGCATGCTCTGGCGGCCAGAACAGAGTGAGCAAAAATGACAAAAGAGGATGTTGAAACATCCTTGAGATATTATGACCTGTGCAGGGGTCGAACCTGCAATCTCCTGATGTCGAATTCCCGTGATGATCACGAGTCGTAGTCAGACGCCTTGCCATTGGGCCAACAGGCCTTGTTGGAAACCCTGCGCTCCCATGGACATCATCTCCATTCTCACGCAGTTGCCGGTGGGTCTGGCCGGAATCCCGGACGGGTTGGTGTGGAGACCTGAGCATCAGAAATTTCACGGCCCTGTCCTTGCGGGCGATGATGTAAGGAGAGGACCGACCGAAATGCCCGGAAGTGCTATCCGAGATTGCCGTGGACAGTGAGTCGTTGTTGTATGATAGTGCTTCATCGGACATTGATTGTCATGCGGCAAAGATTGGGGGACACGGTGGGATATCTGATAGTGGGATAACCTACTAAGTAGCCTGGTTCACCAGCACTTCGGAGAAGCAGCTCACTGTTGACTCGGGCGGTCTAGGTGACGTTGATCCTTCATTTGACACACAATCTTTCTATACACTTGCACTTCCTATATGGTACGCAGTACGCAGGACTGGGTCTTTTGCCCTCTTATTCTTGGAATGGCGCACGAGGACGGGCATGCCACCGACAACACGTGCATCAAATGCCAAGGCCATGTCCGGCACTGCTGCATTCGGCACTGGGAGAAATTGGCTCCTTGAATCTCAAAAGGGATGACTGGAGACTTTCTATGTCCCGAGGTCCGTCCCCCAGCCCACACTTAACTTGAATTGCATCGGAAGCTCTTTTCAGGGTATGATACTGTGGCCTGGTAATGACTACTTATCGACTAGGCGCAAAGGCTCATGGGCGTCAAGTAGATTAAAACGGAGCATGACGGCCCGGCCTTGGTGGAGCGGCCTCGATTTTCCGTCCAGTCGGCAAGTGTAGATCTCTTGTACAAGGCTTTCCATTTTCGGATTGATCAGATCACATCCACCTTGGGCTTCCAAGTGACTTGGATGAGCCTTGGGCCTTCCCGTGGAGCCGGTAGTATAGAATTATCGAGATTGTAGGAAACATGTCGTATATAAGACAAGACGCGGAACTTTTATATGGGTAGATTCGCCTTGGCTGATCAAGTCATCACAATCAAGATACTTTTCAGTGACTGATCACGGCAACTGACAAAACAACCAATACCCTGACAGTCGAGTCGCGTCAAGATGTATCTTCCAGTCGTTCTCGTCTCCACGCTGGCTGCAGCAGCCACTGCACACCAGAATATCCACCAGTTCTGGGTCAACGGCGTCTCCCCAGGCTACGAGGTCGGAATCCGCAAGGCTCCGAGTAACAGCCCAGTCACAGATGTGAACAGCAACGACATCACATGCAATGTCGGCGGCAACACGGTCCCCTCGGGCGTGACCACCATCGCCGCCAAGGCCGGCGACACCATCAAGGTCCAGTGGGACTCGTCCACGCACCCTGGCCCCATCACGCACATGCTGTTCGGCCCCGTCGCCGATGCCTCGCAGGCCACCGGGGTGGGCTCGTGGGTCAAGGTTGATGAGCAGGACTATGTTAACGGCAAGTGGGCGAACGAGATCATGATGGCGGTGAACATGACGCATGAGTTCAAGCTGCCCGCCAAGCTTGCGAGTGGCGATTACCTGGTATGCATTCCCCCAGGAGCTCGCCCGAAATGCCTGGTCGCTAGTCCTAAGAGAAAGCAAACTGACTGACTGGTGGTTGTACAGCTCCGCAGCGAAATGCTCGCACTCCACGCCGCGCAGACACAAGGCGGCGCTCAGTTCTACATCGGATGCATGCAGCTCCGCGTCACTGGAAACTCGGCGACCTGCAGCCCTAAGATCACACTGCCTGGCGCTTACAAGGCTACCGACAGCAACATCTACATTCCCAACTTCTACAACGGCTTCGATCCTACAACATACAAGGCACCGGGAGGCGCGGTGGCGACATGCTCATAAACTTTGGGGCCGGTCGAGGCCTATGCATGGCTGAAAACAGACAAGCGGTTTCACAATCAATTATAGTGCTTCATTTGTACATAAGACAAGTTCCATAGTCAAGTACTATGCAACTGTATATATCCTTTAGAAACTTGTCAGAATCATATCATGCAGCAGCTCATGGACAATACCGGCTCATCCGCGGCTCCTAGGCTGAACTGCCCATGGGCGCTCGTGTATGGCAGAAAGGTACTCCGTCATTGTGCAACAACCCTTTGCTGGTGTAGTAGAGCCTGAGTGTATCATTGACTGTTTTTCGCTATCCCATAAACCTTCAACGATGCAGTCAAAGAGGATTCGGCCCGGGGCTCCTTTAGAATCGCAACAGAGGCTTTCAGATGTTCCATGGAGCAACCTAGCGTAGCAAACTTTACCCTAGCCTGGCTTCGAGATCGTTACCAATTAGAGGTTTTGCAGTGGGAAAATTAACCCTCTCAACCTCATATCGCTACCCTAATCCACGGCAATTCTAGGAGATTGTAGGAGTGGTGACTGATGAGCCCACCGTGTCTTCTCCAACTCGAACAGCTCTCCTCGGCGGAGGAAGCGTCAGCAGCAAGGCCTCACGAGTATCGACTTTGAATTCTGAGGGGCTCGGTACGGAGGAGAGTGGAGGCCGACGTGGCTGCTTTTGCTGTTCCGTTCCCCTGCCATAACCAGGATCACAGCGTGGAAGGCATGTAATTTCAGACAACGGGACGCG
This sequence comes from Diaporthe batatas, assembly GCF_019321695.1. Lineage (NCBI taxonomy): Eukaryota > Fungi > Ascomycota > Sordariomycetes > Diaporthales > Diaporthaceae > Diaporthe > Diaporthe batatas. The sequence continues at coordinate 1,519,378 of NW_025408555.1, read as the reverse complement.
TGCCGGGCCGAGGGGCGGAGCATGGGTTAGGCGTGCTCCTTGGTGTCACGGCTTTGAGCATAGAATCAGATATGCGAACGCCATGGCCGCAGCCGACTCCGCAACCAATTATCAACGTGTAGATAAATCGTCGAAGAGAACCCAGAATCCCATCGCCCTGCCAGAGTCTAGAGCCTTCCCGGAGGCACAGTCCGGCTGCAAGCGATCGAGAGACCCCACTGCCCATTAGCTCCCGCTATCTCTGCAGGATCTGGCCGATGTAGCCCTGACAAGGGTGGCCAGTGGTGCATCGATACCACCACGGCAGTCTTTACAGTAGCACGGGTGCTAAAAACAGCTCTGTTAAACAGCTGCCTGGAACAGAGGCTTCTTACTCAGCCGCCTCCCGGACCAACCAGAGCGCCTCGAAGGTTCAGAGGGGGTTGTCCACTGTCTTGATCCAGAGTTTCGCGTCTAATCCTTGGGCGCGAGCTGAAAGCGCTAGCCGGGGGGCTGCAGATTATGCCTATGTCTCGAAAGCCACCTATTTCACTATATTCCTTCATCGGGACCAAGGTTTGAGAGGTCTGGTTATAGGATGCGCAAGGATGTCGGGCTGCATTACTAGTCGATGGAAAGAGATAAGGGTAGAGGCGACCCCATAGGAGTAGTAGTTTCAATATCTTCGCGTGGTTTCCTTCGTCGGCCCAGCTCCGAGCCCTCATCCAGAAGGGGAACACCAGCGTTTTCTCAAGCAGTGCTCACCAAGCAAAGCGAAGCTCAAGATGGACTCACAATACCAGCAGCCCCAAGGGCAATATTACCCAACACAACAGGGCATCGAAAAGGGTCACAACATGGGAGTGCCGCCTCAGAACATGGGATACAACCCCAACCAACAGCAATTTGCATACAGCAATGGGCACAACCCCGCTGGTTATAGCCACCACGTGGCCCCGGGCGCAGTGTATACGCAGCCCGCACACACATCCACAGCTCCGGCATCGTCCGGGACGAGACGAAGCTCGTGCTTCGCCCTGATGGCCGCGCTCCTCCTCCTCATCGCCGCGGTCATCGGGCTGAGCGCCGGCCTCGGCGTGAGCCAAAGGAATCTGCGCAACGCAAAAGCCGACCTCGCAAGGGCAACAGAATCGTGAGTGCAGACACCGATCTCAGCCAGACCGTCAGAACTCATGTCGAGAATGCATGAAACATTAACATCGCAAAACCAGGCCAGCAGCAGCAACAACAGTATACGTGACAGCCCGGCCATCCGCGACGGCCACGTCAACATCATCCTCGGCCTCGGCCTCGGCGACGGCGGACACGTCCAACATCACCTGCCCGGGGTCCAACAACACGCTGTACACGGCCGACACGGACTCGAAGCGGTTCCAGCAGTACTGCGGCATCGACTTCTCGGGCGACCAGGCCGTCGACGTGGGGAGCGTCAAGGTGACGAGCATGGACGCGTGCATGGACGCCTGCGCCTCGCAGTCCAACTGCACCGGCGCCGGGTGGGGCTACCTCGAGGGGGACAACGGCACCGAGCACAGCTGCTGGATGAAGGCGAACCTGACGGAGCCCCACAACGCCACTGCCGAGTGGGCGTTTGCTATACTGCTCACCAACGGGTCGGACTCCACGACGCGGGAGGCTAGGAAGCGCGGCGTGTTGTCTAGCTGGTGGTTCTGGTCGGTGTGAGCCTTGCGCGTGGTGGACCAGGAGCTGGGAGTTAAAAATTGGCTGCTGCGTGCTCATGTTGTAATTATTCGTTGCATTCAGTATGGAACAAGCAGCCAGATATAGCTCCATGACAACAGTAGCTTCATTTACCACCGGTATCATCTCCAACCTCTAGGGCATTCTCTTTTCCAGGGCCACCCATTGGTATTGGAAAAGGTCATCAGCTGAGTTCCATCCCTTCTCCGTACACTTGCGTACATTCCAGCCCAGCCTCGTCAAACCTTCGCTAAGTGCGACCTGGCACCTGTCGTTCTCGTCGGACTTTAAGCGGTGGGTGACACGTACACTCATCCGCAAGCTGTGGTAAAACGACCACGTAGCTAGCTATGGCAATGAGGTTTCTGTTGACGCGAGCTGCCCTTGCCAGACCGACACGATCGAAGCAGTAATCATAATCACCATCCTCTTGTGGTCTTTTGAAAGGTTTTATTCTGAATTCAAGGTGCTCACATATTTTGACCCGAAGCTCGATTGAAAGGGGTTCCCCGAGCGTTTCCTCCACGCTGGGCGATGCTGGTCGATTTAGAAGGTTGAAAGTGAGTGAATGACAAGATTTCTCGCGGCCTACGAGTGTCTATAAAGGCTCGGAAGAACACTTTCATCGCGGACGATTGTGTCGCAGGTATTGACTTGGAAGAAGGTGGGGTTGTCCTGAGTGTTGGCTCAACTCAACACTGCCACCCACGGTGAATGTCAACCGGATGACTCACCCGACAGCCCAGCCACCAACGAGGCCCCATTATATGTGAATCGTGGATCCAGTGAATGTAGATACAGGCCCATCACAGTGTCTTCTGGGTGGAGATGGCGTCGCCCACCTTTGAGGCATTGGACTACATCTTTTGCTCTGTCTGAGTGAGTAGACTTACTCTTTGACAACACCCGGATACACCTAAGAAGTCATCCACTTTCTCGATTCCCGTAACAGCAAATGCTTTCTGGCCTTGTTCAATCTCGAGAAGCAACATATCAGGCTGGTTGCGATGGACTCTGAAGCGTGCACGGCATCGTCAGTCGACGCGAGATCACCAACCTCGCCCCCGTTTAAGAATCAGCTAGATCATGGCGAATTCGTGGACTCTGAAGACGAAGGCGAGGTCGAGTTCGCTTCCGAGGATCAAGGGCTTTACGCAAGCGGCCACTTCTATCCTATCTGCATCGGTGAGACCCTGCACAATGGACGTTATCGTATCGACCACAAGCTCGGCCGCGGCGGCTTCTCTGTTGTCTGGCTGGCGCGGGACTTGAGGGAGCACAAGAATGTAGCTCTCAAGGTGCTCAGCTCATCAGACGCTGCTGCCCAGGAGCATCAAATACACAGAAAACTTCTGGATCGTGCTCAGGATCACTCCCGCCTTGTCCTCTGCCAGGACTTTTTCATGCTTCAGGGATCCAAGGGTGAGCATCATGTGCTCGTACTCCCATTACGCGGCCCGAACTTGAGTTCGTACCTTATGAAGAGCAAAAGACCCATTGCTGTCTATATGTCGGCAGCGAAAGATCTTTTACAAGCCGTCATCAGTCTCCATAGTGCTGGTTTTGTGCATAGAGGTATGTTTGAGCGCATCCATGGATACCAGCTGAAGTCTATTACATGTTCATAGACAATGATGGACGAGCGTTGACACAAAGAACACTCGCAGACATTATACTTGCCAACACTGTTTGGGATATTGATCCCGAGTTCCATAACCTCACGGTTGATGACCAATATAAGCTTCTAGGCCGCCCGAGGAAGGCAAGGATGTGGGTAGAAACCAGCAAGCCTGGCGAGCTCGTCGAGCCAGCTACCTTTCCGGCCAGTCTCGTCGGTTCCCACGCCCATCTGTGCGATTTCGGCATCCTCGTCGATTCAGGCACCGCGGTACCTGTCAAACTCCAGTCACCGCCTGAGTTCTGCGCGCCTGAACTTTTCCACGGTTTCGAACCGAGCTTTTCCAGCGACATATGGAGCTACATGGTCGTATTTATGTACCTCTACTCGGGAGGCTTCCACCCGCTGTTCCCTGGGCTCTATCCCGCCCACAAAATGCAAAGCATCATCGAGCGCCTGGGCCCGCTTCCTGCGCATTGGAAGGGCCGGTGGGACGCTCCTGAATACGGACAGCCCATCGAAGGCTCATGGTACGACCAGGATCGAGAGATGCAGCCGACGAATACATTTAGCGCCTTCCTTGATCAACATCGACCGGACATCAGCGCAGTTGAGAAGGCTTGTGCCCTATCGCTCATCGCGAAGGTTTTCTGTCATCTTCCAGAGGATCGTCTAACTGCCTCACAATTGGCGGATGACCCGGATTTCAAGAGACTGATGCAGTTTTACGAAGTTTGAGAGCCTATCTTGTAAACATTCATCCAAGACTCCGTAGGAAATGCGCTAGCCTGGAGTTCTCAAGTAGTAATTTACCGAGTCCCTTCAAACAAAACTTGGAACTATTGAAGAGTGTCTATGACAATAAACAAAAGGTCGAAAGCTCTCTTTGCTCACACTTGATGGGACTCGCCTGGGCTGGCATATGAGGCTGAGACACGAAGATTGGCAGTGGCACCACACGGAGGCTTCGTAATGGAGCATTTACTTGAACGAATTTTCATTTAGAACTTGCCTGTGTTACTTCAATGCTCCCTGGCTAAAGAAAATATCTAAATATGATGTTGTGTTAATCCATGCAGACATTTTTCTTCTCTGCCGAGTCGTGCAGAAAAAAGTGAACAACCATAACATTGATCGCCCTCCACTTAGACAGCACGTAGGGTCAAAGCACCGGTCAAGATTCATGACCGGGATCCAGATGCCAACGACAGCCTGAGACTTGGCTGACGAATCGAAGCAGTTTGGGTTCATAAACATGCAGCTACCCTGCAGTTGGCACAGCCACCTGCAGTGTGACACTTTGAGTTGGTCGGGCAGCAACATTGAACTGATACCCCGCAACAGATCTTATTGAAGAAATCCCATTCACGAAATAATCTTGATCCGTACACCAAAACAGTAACGACATCTTTTCGAGCAAAATACAACCTCAGGTGTGAACATGGACTCTTTGAGTGACTCCTTGAAGAATTTGGACCTCGACAGCCAACACAATGAACTCCATTCAGTGTTAAAGACACTCCAAACGATGTGTGAAGGGGTCTCAACCCAGATGAAATCGGTTCAGTTGCTGGTGTCTGGAGAAGAGGCTCGCCTGCAGGACCATGACACCACTCAAGCGCTGATGGATCTTAAAAGGGTTCTTCACCAATTTCGAAGCCTGGAGCTACAACTTAATGAGACTCGTGCAGCGTGTACAAGACTCTTCGAAAACTGGGTTGTTTCCAAGATCCTGTTCACTGGAAGAGCTAATGCGCTTTGCCAAAAGCTTATCAGACATTTCGAGGAAAAGATCAAAGAGATTTCCTGTGAGGTCATCTTGGACACTGATATCGAACCGGACAAGATGTTCCTTCGAGTCATTGAGAAATGCTTTCACGAAACGAATCGCGGAGGAAAGCTGGACGGTGAAAACTATTTTGCCCCGCGGGAAGCAGCGGCCCTTGAATGGCCATACGACCCGGACTACGAAAGCAAACAGTACTACGATCACATTGTTCGACTTGAAATTGACGAAGACTACGCTGAGTCACATAGAAGGAAGTTTATTCGCAAGTGCCACGAAACCGAGATGACAAAGAGATCCTGGCCAAGATACTGGACCGACATCTTGCATGACGATCCATCTGGTCCGACTCTGTTCAATCCACAGCGTGACACCTGGGCTCTGGAGATGCCTCATAGCTCTGAAAGAGGCTATTTCATCTTGGAAGACACACCGCGTTACCTCTTTCGAGTAATGGATAGTAAGAGCTCGGGCCTGAACAGCAGGATGACCATCGCCTCGGAAGCTAGCAAGAAGGGACATGCAAATTCACGAGTCGATATCTCGAGTTTGAATGGAAGGGAGGCCGCGCAGTTGTTGTTTCAGCATTTGGACAAGCCATGTCACTACGCGAAGACTTCCGACAACTTTGTTTCGTGGACCTCCTCGCTTCTCTTTGCCATTCAATATGCCATTTGGCGCCAGCATACATACAATATCGGTCCAAACTCTATATACATCTGCGCTGTCGACACGAAAAAGTTTCCCCGTGGGCAATTCGCCCGGGACATACCGCTAATTCAAGCCTACACTGACTTTGCTGGCCATGACGCAAAGAGGCTGTTCAACCTCCGTACCGATCGGCAGGAATTCTACAATGGCGAGTACCTGTCTCAAGGGTCTCTCGAAATCTCTGGGCGAGGTCGTGTCGTTCCATTCCAGTCACTCATCGATTCTGGTTTGTACCAGCTGTATCCCGATTTTGCTGAAGAAGACGGCTTCAACAGCTGGACCAAACGTGTGGGGGAACTCCGTCAGCGTTGGAGCGTCGAAGATCATTTGTCTTACGAGGAATTCCGGCTGGCGACTCGGGTAGTGAAGGGTTCCTTCGGGGCTCTCGGTGCTACGGAGATAACAATGATGCTTGTCTGTTTCAAAGCTCGCAAGTTGACAGCTAGGGCCTCGAAGCGTACGTTGGTTGCTTGCTTTCGGTTCCACAGTCCTGCGGCTGACAAAAATGACAGGAGCGGCTTTAACTAACATACCGAGATGGGGGAGGGCCCCTGATGAAGTTCGTCGGTATTTGGAGGTCATTTACATTGGTCAAGATGCATTTGAATACTGTTGAAGGATTTGAGCACCATCAAGAGGACAGACCCACGAGGCAAGTAGAAGGATAACAAAGTGGCCGGGATGTCTGCGTCTGGATCAGGGGCAATGCCTTGGTGTGTCCCCGCCAGGGTTCAGGGCACTGGAGGGAATTCAAGAAACCAATCTGTTGGGGCAGGATGATTGCGTCTGTTGGTTGCGCGTGTTGGTGTCCCAAACAGCATGATATCCGTCATGAGCCCAGAGAGTCGCAGATGGACCAACCGAATCGATGGACCGGGTATTCCCGCCTTGGAATTTTGCCCGGAACATGTGTTGAAACTCCCATCAAAGGACTCGTCGGACCTCGGGACCGAGAACATGGAGAGAATCGAGCTGCATGATTGCTTCGATGGAGAGTCTGGCAAAGCTTCGGCCCTGGATATTGGTGGGACGGACATGGCCGATACCTGAAAAAGGCTTGAAGAATTCCTGTCAGGCAGGGAGGCGATGGCGAGGGTCAACTACTCAATAATTACTCGGGATGAGTGGGTCGGGAACTATCTTCCAGTATACAGCAAAGCCCCTTCATCAGTAGTCTGTGAGCCGAGCACAGTTTGAATATGAGCCAACTTCACATGGCGTAGTTATGATGGAGTAAGTTTCGCCCCTGGGACGACCAACGTGATCTGCCAGATAGTTTCATAATTAGGGTATCTTGTTTGTCCTATGATAACCATCATGGTTAAGCAGTCGAGCATCGTCTTCAGACCTCTCATCCTCGCTGCCAGCAGATTCCTCTGCGTCCTCTTTGTCGTCGCCTTCATCAGGGCGGTCTCCTCTCATCGGAGGCTTCGCATAAATGACAGTGGTGAAAAAAGACAAATCGCATCCGTCCCATAACGCCGAACTCCCCGAGCGGTCCCGATAAGTGTTTTAATTCGAATAGCATGATGTGTAGCCTGAGCTTACGCTGTCCCTCCGAAAGCTCCGGTCAGACCCAGCAGCAGGCAACACAGGACAACCGACGGCGGACCTGGGTGCATCGCCCTGGTGGCATGCGCAAGTCTCGAGCTCATGACGTAGTGTCTCGGACCTCATGAAGAGCGAGGAAAAGTCCAGGGACGGACCGCGGCTGGCGGTGGTGGTGGTGCTACTGCGCCTGCTGCTGCTCGCGCTGAAGCCGCCGGGGAACACTGGCACTGCGCTGCCCTGCAGCCTTGGCGAGAGCGGCGACGGCATGGGCGAGGCAGGGCTCTTGGGGCAGCTGCACTTGCTGTTGGCCGCGCGCAGGCTGTCGGGCTTGAATCCTTCGGCAGGGGCAGGGTCGAAGACTGGCTGGCCCGGTAGCCTGGAGCGCAGGTTGCAGGGGGTCGCCCTCGGGTCCGGGCTGGCCTGCGGTCGACCAGGATCGCTGCTGCTGCTGCTGCTGGAGGGGGGCTTTGGGGAAATCCGGAGCGGTGCTGGCACGGCGCACCGGTGGGAGAAGATGGGTTCGTTGGCCATTCTGTGATGGCCTCCGTGGTCGTCTTGTTCGAAGGAACGAACCGACGACGATCTCGAATGTGACGCTGCCCACATGTTCTTCGAATAATAAGATAAGCCTTTGGGTGAGTTCGTCGTTGAGAAATGCCGGGGCTAATGTTTGATATATCTTGAGGCGTGCAGATGCTGACCACGGATTCCGCTGGGTGCGCCTGTGCTGACGGCGGATGGCGAGGAATAGAGTGTGGCTGACCGTCAGCTTCGAAAAGACAGCATGAGAGGTGCGGTTGCAGTCAAGCCCCAGAGATGGGAGAGGGGGGGAGGGCGCAGTTATGTTGAACGTCAATATTGAGGGCAAGCTGAGTTTTCAGCTGCCCAAATGCATCTCGTGCTACGTGCGCAGGTGTTGGCGCGGCCGGACGGACAATGAGGATGGTTCGGGAGCTGAGGAATCTTCGGGAGCCTAAATTAAACTCGGTGTCCGCAGGTCAACAAGCGCGTGGGATGCGAAAGGTGCGTTGGCCCCAAAAGCCCGGCCCCCTGCTGTGCTGTGAACTATTGAGCCAACCGCCCGCCCTCCAAACTGCGCCGCAAGCCTCCGAGATCCTCCAGGTGGTTGGCCCGTTGCAACGCGAGCGCCCATGGCCGACTATTTTTACGCTTCCTACCACTTTGACGTGCCTCTTCCGCCTGGGCCCGAAATGGCCGAGACCAGAACACCGCATCCATGGCGGGCGAGACTGGCCTTTTGCTGCACTCCGTGGCCAGAATTCCGGCAACACCTCCAAAAAAGATTCTTGAAAGTATCCGTGGGCGTGTTCGGCAATAAAGGCATCGCCTCGAGGGTGAAAGTGAGACAAAATGGCGTCCATGGACAAGAAGGTGTGTACTATTTTTTCGGCCTGATGATTGCCGGATTCAAGCCATACTTACAACAGACTGATCAGGAAAACGATACTTTTTGCAAAACTAATCGAGACCATGTCGTCAACGATATTGTGCTCCTGAGCACACTCTTGACCCACAATTATCGGGCGATGTCATCATGCACATTCGTGTATCCCGATTGAGCCGCGTTATTTTTTTTATGCGTGGATACGTACTCGCTCTACATCGTGGCTGCTCACAACGTCGGGTCTTGCGCCGAACACATCCCCAGGTCTGCATGTTAAACTTTGGAAGGCGAGACGGTCTGGTCACACTGGGCTTATTGTTATGGGCATCACCGCTCCCGGCCTTCGGGTGTGGACACGCATACTCTCTTGCCCCCGCTATCACACGGACAAATCCTAGCATGTCTCAAATTCTTGCATATCTTCGATTGTCTTGCAGGAAAACCACAAGAGATCTGTCGTTATGGATGAAGACCACACAAAAATGGATTGAGATTGAGCAGGTGTAATGGGATATTGGATCTCCTTTCATATGTCCTGTGTGCGCTTTTTGACTGCATACAGCCATCACACTAGCCTGGTGTGCAAAGATCCCTTGCGGTATAATACGTAGGTGATGATCTCGCTGTGCCTCTTCGACCCTTGCTGACTACTGTAACGTTCCCTTCCTGCCCAGGTGGCTTATCCTCCTCAACTTGAGTTCTACATCTTATACAGTGTAGCTTTATTATATCTTCCGTCGTTATAAGTTGAACATTTCAGGGACCACAGACTGTCTTCATACTTGTGTATCCCCCACTGAAAGGTCTCAACGCGGGTGAAAAAATGCAGTATTCCGATGCCCCTTCTAGAGGAACCAGCACCAGACCGTGTCCATTTTTCCTCCACTCGCAGCACAATTCATGTCCACATTCGCCATGATCAGAAGCTATCACACAAAACAAGCGTATGGAGTAGTGGAATCGAGTTGCCGAAAAGTCTCGCTACAAGCGGCGCAGACCGTTCAGGAGGAGTACATATTTATATAGTGGGTCTTCGATAATAGAACTGACCGCGAGATCAACTGATGGACTGATGATCCAGCCTTTGCAAGCTTGGGGGCGATTTGATGGTCATGTCTGGAAACCGAGTTCCAGGGAAGAGTGTGTATACGGTTTCTCTGCTGTGCACACGGGTGGTGCGCAATGTTGAGACCTATGCGCCATGTTGTGTGGGCAATCATCCTCTTCGCAGGGGTGGTGGTAGTTTTGTTTCCAATCCCCGCTAGGTCTTGGGCGTGCACTATGTATGAAGGCACCATGTATATCTTCGGATGCATCCGAAATAGAAGCGAAACCAGATACATATTAAACGAACGTACCTATGTGGTAATATGTGGCATTTGATGTCTGGCACAACCTCTACCGAATGGCAGTCAAGCACCGGAAACCTGAGGCATGGTCGCCAGTGGGCCAGCCTTTGTTATCCCCTACAACTAATCAAGTAGTCAACGATTAATTCCGTGCAGATCAGTAACAGCTGCTGAGCCGGCCTCCGTTTGGCATGGTCAAACTTTGACGTCGTGAGAGCTCAAATCCAGTCGCGCTCAGAACTTGGAAGCAGGAACCTTTATCTGACATATGCCACGTGATGAACTCTTGAGCCGCGATGGGTGCCTAATAAAGTGGACCGATATGGCTCCCTGTTGCCCGGGTGGCCAATTTCAAAGTGCATAGGGCTAAGCCATAATGGACTGACAAAATCCTTCGTGATTGGCGCCAAGGACCAGACTCGGTCGAACGGTGGACATGAGGAATTCAACGATGAGCTTTTGAGCTTCCCAGTTCTCTCTTGATTGTGCGACTCTTCCAACAATCGACTGCCCTTTTCCTCAAGCAACTGACGTCTACAACTCGGGCAGATAGCTAACAGAGTATCACTCAGCCTCGTACCTAACAGACTACGAACACCCATCATGGAACTCAAATCATTTTGGCTGGCCGCCGGTCTGACGCTCGGCACGATGGCCCAGACCACGTCGGTCATGGAATTGTTTCTTGACAGCAACGAGGACCGCGGCGTTATCTTCGCCGGATCCGTGGTTTCCGCCGCACCAGAGGCTACTACGTACCTCGTCAGGCCAGTGCGTGACGCCGACTGCACCGACGAGGTAAGAAGGTTCCGAGCTTGAAGTTTCGTCCCAGATCTGACTGACACCGGATAGCTGTGGGATCTTGGAGAGTGCGCGAGCCCTGGAGAAAACTCAATAATAACCAGACATTACGTCAACGGCCCATCAACCTTTGCGCGCCTCTACACCATTCCTGAATTCACGTAAGTACTTCTTGTGTGAGCTTTCCGCCGGCACGATGTCCTCCGAGCAGACCAGACTCAAAGCTAACTTACCCACAAGCACTTGGGATACCCATTGTAACATTACCAGTGGGTGGTACCTCTGTGACATGACACTTTCTGAAGATACAGGCACGATCAAGGTTGTTGAGTCGACTCGGAGTCTCAATGAACAAGAGTTGATCGGTGCTATGCGCCAGGTGACGATCACGGCCGGCCTGGAGAAGATACAGGCTGTGGTCACACCCACCTCCTCCGCATCAGCTCAGACGTCTGCGTCTGCGTCATCGGGTCCGTCGGAGACAGCTCCGTCTGCAACATCGCGTTCGTCAGAGGCGAGTAATTCTGCGACTGGGACGGGTTCCTTCGTCTCGGCAGCCACGTCATCGACAGAGAACAATGCTGAGGCCGCGGCGTTTCGGAATATTTCGCTTGCCGCGTTTTGTGGACTGATTGCATTGGTTATGGGGCGGTGAAGAGTGGGGGTGCTGTTCCACGATTATATGTCACTGAAGAAAAGTCGACGAGTCGTTTCATGCGTGCAGAGTCAGTCATCTGAGTTTAAGTAACGCTTGCTTGTTGGCTATTAAAGGCTCTACTCGGCTGTCCGCTCCGCAGCCATGGGATATACATTTTCCTAGATGGACCGCCTACAAGAGACTACCCTCGTATATCATAATTTTCATAGGGTCATCCCTTATGGAAGTGGAATGGGAGAACTAAGCTGGGGCAGGACGATAATGATACAACTTTGTGTGAGATGCTAGCTCAAGAATAAAGATAGGCCACAGCTTCTATATCCATCAAATAGAGCTCATCAAGTCTTTGCTAGTCTGCTTCTTTATGATCTCTATATCCCAGAACTGATGACCGCTGAGATTTGCCTCGAAAGGGCCCATCCCACTAGTCACACAAAAGACTACTACACATCTTCAAATCTCGGATCCTCTTGGTGTCGGCCGACATACGATGCCGATGAGAAGCTTGATACTCAGTCGTGTCCGCATCCCAACACACTCGCACAGCCAGCTCGCCTGCCGTGACCGTGATGCCCCCCCCCCCGGGGTCCAGTGTCAACGCCAGCGTCATCTCCTCGCCACTTCAGCCGCTCACGCCGTCAGCACAAAATGGCGTAGTGACCCGCCCGTCAGGTGCCGAGGGCCTTCCGCCTGATGCAGGTGTGCGCCTCCACTCCGACCCGCACCAGATCCGGCGTCTTAATATGCGTCGGGCGCCGCGTGAACTCGGGTACGAACGTGGATGTCGTCCGATGAGGAGAGGTCCGGCTGAAACTCCTCTGCCGTATCGTCCTGGCCCGCACGAGGGGTTCTGCAAGGTTAGGTACCTGAGGATATTGAGATCCTGGGTAGCCCGCAGGACCTTCGGCGTCCACAGGTGGTGAGCACTCTGTTTCGTGTCGCGGGTGTGCATCGTGCCAGCGGGTTCTGGGTGGTGGGGCAAGCTGCTGGGTCTGGGGCTCGACAGACAGATTGCCCAGTCCGGTAGTGCTGTTCTAAAATTTCTTCTGCAATGTGTACATTTTGAAGTGGTTGCGATGTAAATATAATTCACTCCATTCTATGACAGTCAATTGAATATGTTGTGGGTGCGTCGGGGGCCACAATACAGGAAAGTAAACAGTGTCGGTACGAACCAAATTGCGGGATCGTCTACCGTGCGTTGTTGGGTACGGCAAACTGTTCTGATTCGGATTTAGGTAAGCGAAGAACCCACCGATGCGCCGCTTGTTGGCGGATCCCGGGAGGAGGCGAGGCGGGAGGAGATGGAGACACCTCTTGATGCTGCTCATTAGCTGGCGACATAAAATTGGCCGAGGTCAGACGAACTGAGCTCGCTTGTTCCGGTAGGAGAAATTTCCAGTCTGGAGGGCTGGATGCCAGACCTGCAAAAATCCCAATTACAACGATACACACACGCATCTTTCAGAAAAATTATGGGCATTTCAGTGGCGCAACGCTCCGTCCCCGGTCCGATTCGACCTGGCCTTTCCAAGGCTCCATCCAAGATTGCCATGTTCAGGTGGACAACACTAGACCTGTGTCGTTGACTGCACAGACTGGAGTCGCGACTCACGAGGAAACGCATGTTGTTTGATCCGGCTGTACTGTGTATTGTGAACAAAATTCTGCCCGGTATGGCTTTTCTCTCTCTCTCTCTCCTAGCGCTCACAGCGCTATATTCGCCTGTGGCGTTGTGCCGTCATGGGTGGAGCTTGGGACTGGCTGAGCCGCGGCAAGATCTCGCCACAGGAGGACCCATCTCACTTGCAGGTACCGAAATGCGGTACCGAGATCCTGGGCCACTCATTCTTCTTCGACTTATAAAATCCACTCACGGACGTCTGCGGCTCAAGTGTTGTCCCATTTTACCCAACGGCTACTAAAGCCCACAACACATGGGGCCTGTGATCGAACCCCCAGGTGCCCGAGATATCTATCATCTCGGAACCATGCCGGTACAACGAGGCACTAACAGACTTTGCCTTGCATCATTCGCTACCTGAACCCCGATTTGGTATAGCAACGCATCGCGTAGTTAGCGGCATTGCGTGGGCTAGAGGCATCCTGCGCCCCACAATCGAATCAGAAGATGGCCCGAATAGCCCCAGTGACGAGGATCAGGACAATATGCCTCAGATGGGGTCGTTTGGAAATGGATGTAAAAGGGATGTCCCCGGTTTTCTACTGCAGGTTTCAAGAGCGGGTGGACTATGGCGATTTGCCCCTGGGTGGAGTAAGAAGAGTCTTCCAACCTCGGACTGTGTATAGTTATGTACCGCATCTCGTTAAATCTTCGGCAAGGACTATAAAGTTGTTGGGACTATAAAAGAAGCCGAAGCCCACGGTGCTTGGAGAAGTAGAATGTACATAGAAATTTCCAGATATTGCCATCGGGAAGTCAGAACGCCTGGAGGCCCCTCGTCCAACATGCTGGTCAACTCCTTCGTCGCCACCACGGCGATGCTCTCCGGCTGGACCGCAGCAGTGGCCGTGAAACCATGCACCCGCCTCACGGAGAGCATCCAAACAATCTACCAGTTCCCGGAAAACACGTACGTCGAGAACCTGGCCGTCCGTACCAACGGCCAGATCCTCCTCGACGTCTTCACCTCGCCACAGCTCTGGCTGGTCGACCCGCACGTGCCGGGCGAGGCCGTCCTCGTCCATGAGTTCCCAGAGGCCCTTGGCATCACCGGCATCGCCGAATATGAGGACGACGTGTTCGCCGTCCTCGCCGGGAACTTCTCCTTCGCGACGGGCGAGTGCACCAAGGGCTCGTGGTCCATCTGGAGCGTCGACATGGGCGGCGCCGTCATCAACTCCGCCTCCCTCGACGTCAGCCCGCCCAGGGTCACCAAGCTCGCGGACGTGCCGGCCGCAACCTGCCTGAACGGCATCGACGTGCTGTCCGGCGGGGCCAACAAGTTCCTCATGACCGGAGACATCCGCACGGGCGAGATCTACGCCGTGAATATCGACACGGGAGCTTCCGCCGTGACAATCGACAACAGTGTGGCCCAGACGGCCCCCGCTGTCACGTACGGCTTCGGCAGCGCCGCGACCGACGGGCTGCGGGTGCGGGATTCGGAGCTGTACTTCTCCAATGTTGGGCAGGGCACACTCGTGAAGATCCCCTTGAACCCCGAGGACGGCACGCCCGCCGGCGAGGCAGTGACAATCGCGCAGAGCCTTTCCTCGCAGGACCAGTGGGACGACTTCGCCATCGACTGCGACGGGAACGTCTTCATAACCACGGGAGGGTCGAACACCATCCAGAGGATCACTCCTGGGGGAGACGTCGCCATCGTGGCTGGGGACCTGAACTCGACCGCCATCGCAGAGCCCGCTTCTGCCAGGTTCGGGAGAAGGTCGGGCGACTCGAATGTTTTGTATGTGACTACCGCTGGCGGCATGGTGGCGCCCGTCAACGGCGATACCGTGGTCGGCGCACAGGTTTTGGCAATCAGGACAAATGCCACCAGCATCTGCTAAACGGGTACTGCTAAGGGATGCACATTGTATATTCTCCCATATTCATGTATATAGCATAGACATGGCCTTGTGTTCAAGCTCTTGTCTCTAAAGACGCAACCTTTGATCACGGCTTTGACCCGATATTGGCAATCTGCCAGGTCGAAGAGTCGTCTGCTTCGACTTCCTCGTCCAGATCCAACGTGTTCATCTTGAAGTATTGACCAATGCCTAGAGCTCGCCCCCGGCACGTAACCAACAGCTTGAAGACAACCTCATCGCACGCCTCTACAAGTCGGACCAATCTCCTGACAACCGTGTCCACTTTGCGATTCAACACATCTGTCTCGTACAAGGCGGCCTCGTCGAGGATGCACAAGATGACTGTTCCCGACGGCAGCTGCTTCACAAGTTTGAAGAAGGCGGTGCACATCAGTTTAAGGTTGAGCTTCCCGAGAACATCACAATCGCCATGTCCCAAAAAGGAGAGGTCGATCGCGACAGACCGGCTCACCATGTGACTGACGAGCTGGCCTGTAAGACTGGCCATCATGAACTCTGCAGGGGACCAGTCTGAATACACCTTGCCGTAGGGGCTGTGTTCGGCGCAAAAGTATCTCAGGGTAAGGCCTTGGGTGGTCTCGTTGTGCTCGGATATCTGGGCAAGCCTGGCTGCCACAAGGCTGAGAGGTGAGACCCCTTCTGCATTGGAGATATCTTCGTTTCCGTTAATAAGCAGGGTACCGGATGAAGCGCTTTTCGTCAGGAATGCCTTGAATATAGGATTCCTGATGAGAGCTGCCGCTCTAGCCTTCCCGGCCTCCTCCAAGGCCGCTCCGAGGTGGAGACACGTCATGGTGTCTCTAAGAACGATGTCGGGGTCGTAGCTCAATACTTCTAGCAAGTCTTTCGCCCGTTCCAAATCGCCTTGGGAAAGTTAAATATTAGTCATATTGGATGAAACCTCGAGCAATGGTGACGAGAAGCCCCCACTTACGCTTGTGTTCATATTCTGAAAGCCTCTTATCCTTAGCGACTTGCGGATGTTTGGCCGCGCAGCCTGAATTGGCCTATGTTAGCTTGTGTTTACTCCTTAGCATCGAGGTGGATTGAGCTTGCCCGGCTGCTCTAAACTGTGACGAAACTGAATTTCGAGCTCGCGAATGAGTTGATAGTATATATTCGAAGTAGCGAGGATCCGGTCCGCTTTCTCGTTCAAATCGTCCAAAGTAGCCTGCTGTAGATGAAATGCTTCATTCAAATTGACGTTGCGTTCCTGCATACAGATCTGGGCTTCGTTCTTGACTCGCTTCGCTTTTAATCTGATATCATTGCAGCTCTCGATCAGATCGCTCTTGTATGATTGCTGCTTTAGTATGGGTTGATATACCTTGCCTATGAATGATATTGATTCGTGAGTACTCAGACGAGCGTTGAACTATTGCTGGGAGTGCAACCTGGGACTTACTCCAAGAGCTGTCCGCGAAAAACTGCATAATGTGCTTCAGAGCCGTGAGAATGGACAGATAGAGCTCGAATGTTTTTCTCTCAAGACGCTGGTCTCGATATATGCCGTATATCTCGATGTACCGTTTGGCATCATCCATGACCTCTGGTATCTCTGATAGTGTTTCGAGGATGATAGTCTCTACCTTGGTGAAGGCGCCAACAGCCTAGATAAAGTCAGCTATTTTTCCGCACAGGCCACCTTGTTCAGTGGATTCTGCCTTAGAACAAGTGTGTGTGTTAAATTAAGCGCACCCCAATTGCAAGTGTAAAAATACCACATATGCTAGGTAACGAATTAGCCTTGTTCCTCGTTCAGTTGCGCATATAGTGCCTGCATACCTCGAGCCATAGTCACCTTCCGGTAGCAAGTCCAGCCAGGCTTTCAACGCGTCTGAATTCTTTCCAATCTTTTCCAAATACACCACCGATTTAGATGCTTTCTTTGGGTTCGTGGACCATCTAACTGACAGTGAATGGACTTCTCCCATTACTTGATCCCATGTGCACTGTTTCAAGTTCACACTTGTTGACTGGGAGTGGTTGCTAGGACTCTTTCTGTCCATTTTCGTGCGGACCTCTGCCATCAAAACAAATAATTGAGTGATCTCCTCGTCAGCTTCCTTCCACATCTCAATACTGGGTGGGGAATACATGTCAGTCTTGCTTTCTTGATACGCGGTCAAGCCTGTCACATAAAATGACCTCACCTGATCTGATGCTGCCTCCTGGATTCTTTCTCGGAATCAAAGCGTTCGAGGCGTTCAATGTGCACAGATGCGGGGTCACTTTGGGTAGTACGCATAGGGCCGTCCATCTCCGTGAATACTGCTGCATTGGTGGAAGGGGCACGAGGACGGCACATGAGGTATTCATTTCGTTCGAGTTGTTGTTGCACATCCATTTTTCTTGGCCGTAGGTGCTCATGAGCAAGAACGAATGTGGGCGAGAAAAACCACGAGGTCTTGATGTAGACTGTGATGTGCGCCCTTTCGTGACGGCCAGTGGCCTGGGCCCATCAACTGGTGGATTTAGGTGCATTTCCTGTCATGCTGATCATGTTACCCAGGGTCGCGCGAGGTTGCGCCATGTTTGCTACCCCAGGGTAGGCATACAGGGACTATGTAAAGGCGAGGCTTACATTTACCGGCATATTTGCAGACAATCCTGGGTCCACCACCAATAGACTGGCATCGTCATACCACAACTCCGGGAATACGCGCTTGTGTCTGGGCACACAAGTGTGCCCTGCCCGGCAATTGGGGGCGATCAGGTGAGCACTATGCGGCTCTAGAAGATCTTCCTGATTCTTTTGACTGATTGAGTCTTTTCCTCCATACACATTGTGGCATGATCCAAGACGGCGTCCCGGTATTCACCCCAACGTCAAGACTGGAAGAACTCTTCATTTGCCACTGACAGCGTAGTACTTTCTGTAAATTCTAGAATCGGATCTCAAATTGCATCCTGTCACCTATGAGCCCTGAAGTCCCCAACATGGGGTCGCCAGTATTAGAGCGGCCTGGTCAGATGTCGCCTTCAGACGATCGTACACCTCTGCTTCGGCCCGAAAAGACCTCGACTGACGGAAATGTGCCTGGAGGAATGCCAGAAATTACAAAGGAACGAGATAAAGAAAGTTGGATCGATATTACCGAAGATGCTGCCCCCGTGGAGCTGTTGAAAGGGGCGGCCAAAGGTGAAGACGGACTGAAAAACGAAGCTTCCGATGTAGCCGAAGCAAATGTTCGTATCAATACTCTATGTTACAGTCATTTGCCTTCAAAAACATGTCTGAGTACTGAATCTAGGCCCGAGCCATACTATGGGACCACACGGCGGCGAAACTTTTGAAGGAAGAGAAAAGGAATGGCGACATCAGGCGACGATCGAGGCAGGCAATCATTCACTTGGCTTTCACAGAGATGAGAATCACCGAGATGGAACGCCAGATTCGGAAATTAGAGGCTGAGCTTCACAACAAGCCGGATGACTTTCGGCTCAGTACAATGAGGTCTCAAGCTCCGACATACAAGTCATACATCAAGTCATCTTCACGCAGCGAATTCCTGCTGAAACCCGAGTTGTTGAAAATCCCAGACACTGAGCGCGCATCCTTTGAGATACTTGTTACGGAGCACGACACGCCAACTAATCTTGGTCCGGAACAGCACACCACCGATTATTCGACCAGCTTCAGTCGGCGTACAGATAAACAGACAGCAGAAAGGCTGCGGATACGCTACGGTCCGCTAATTAAGATACTTGAGAAGATTTCTAGGGAAACTCTAAATCGATCGGTCTGGCATGATAATCCGACAATGTTAGAAGAGCAGCAGCGCAGTCGTGGTTCCGCATCCGTATTCTTGAGGCCATGGAAATTCCTCATCGCTTACGAAAAAGAAATTCGGGAGAGCGTCCAGAATATCGACACACTTATTGATCCTGCCCGTCCTGAGGTTGTGAGTGAAGGTGTGATTAAGAAAGGGGTAGTGGAAGGATGTGAGTTTCATCCCTAGTATTTCGTACCAAGGTATCTTTAAGAACCGCACTGTCTGGAGGGCATTTTGCTGAGTGGCCCTTCTGACATCTTACCCCGGGTCCAGTTGAATATGAGCGGGAGGACCTACTCCGAGAACTGGAATTACTGGTGGAGTTTCTTGACGTGCATCTGAAACCGACATTCGACCTGCGTGGCGCAATCAAAGATGGCACGGCGACTGAAATCGAGTACGGCGACCTGTGGCATCTGTTTCACATTGGGGACACGGTCATTTGCCCCTATGTTAAGACTCAGGCCTATCGTGTGGTCAACTTCACCGGTGGAAGGGACCCTCTGATAAGTTTTCTTCCATCAGAGGAAGATAGACACAATCCACAGCCAGGTAAAAGCGTGGGCGGATTTGCGGTTGACTGCTGCAGCTTGTGTTTCGACGGGACAAGCTACGTACCAGTGTTGAAGAAGTTCTTGATTCGAAAGTATTCGGGCCGTAAGGCAAT
The DNA here is from genome assembly GCF_019321695.1 of Diaporthe batatas. Lineage (NCBI taxonomy): Eukaryota > Fungi > Ascomycota > Sordariomycetes > Diaporthales > Diaporthaceae > Diaporthe > Diaporthe batatas. The sequence goes on along the minus strand of NW_025408555.1, from coordinate 1,499,779 downwards.
CACATCTCTGGAGATCTTCCCGCTCAAGTTCGACCAGGAGCATGAAGCTAGCTATAAGCGATTGGAGGAACAGGGGCGGAGGTACTTGCAGCTAACGCGCAAACCGTTTTCTCACAAAATGCTCAGGGGCAAGACAAGAGACGAGCCACCTCAACAACTAGACGCTCAAGTTATCGTGGACGTCACGTTGGCAATGAACCAGGAGCCCGATTGGCAGCTTCGTAGCAAAGTGTCCCTCGACGATTTTACGCAGATCGACGAGCGCGAGACGATAATGCCGCCATTCTGCCACCACTCGATTGAGGCCGAGGGTCATTGTGGATCAGACGTTATCTTCAAAGACTTGGTCATGAATCACTCTTGGGCGAGCCCCTCGAATATTAATGTGGCTGATTTCCTCCGGCCCCGCCCTGTCGAAGAAGACATCAAGGAAGAGGATCTCATATTGCTCCCGCAGTGGGTTCATGCTTTTGTGTTGCGAAGTCGCCAGTGGGTGACGCTGAATACTGAAGACCTCTCAGAGGTGCATTTCAGCAACAACTTCGACGAGCTTATGTTCTCTCCGGAACATAAAAAGACCATAGCAGCCCTCGTCGAGACTCATGAGAATGCGAGGTCAGGTCCCGGGCAAGGTCATCACTCGGTTGGACCCGCGCTAGACTTGGTGAAAGGTAAAGGAGCCGGGCTGATAATTCTCTTACACGGCGAACCAGGTGAGGATGTAATCATCATTGTTCCGTGCTTATTCTAGCCACATTTGCTTTTACTAATTCATCATCAGGGGTTGGGAAGACATCAACGGCCGAGTGCGTCGCCGATAAGACCAAGAGGCCGCTATTTCCCATCACCTGTGGAGACATCGGAGAGTCAGCCATGGAAGTCGAGAAGAACTTGCATCATAATTTCCACCTGGCGTACAAATGGGGTTGCGTCCTCCTGCTCGATGAAGCAGACGTCTTCCTTGCGAAACGGAACAAGACCGACCTCAGACGAAACGCTGTCACCAGTGTCTTCTTGCGCAGTCTGGAATACTATGCCGGCATCCTATTCTTGACAACCAACCGTGTGGGCAGCATCGACCCAGCGTTTAAATCTCGGATCCAATTGAGCTTGTATTACCCACCGATCGATCTAGAGACAACCTTGAAGTTGTATCAGGTCTTCTTAAAGCGTGCTCGGGACGAGCAGGAGCGAGTTGGAGTTACGCAATTCAAGATCAAGGAGAAGGGGATTCTCAAGTTTGCCTCGAGTCACTACAAACGTCTTCGAAAAGATGGTCTTAACACCTGGAATGGAAGGTCAGTGTTTCTTCCAAGTCCTTTTGGGTTACTCTTTTCTTCAAGTGAGGTCCTAGTCCTGACGACACACCAGACAAATACGGAACGCCTGCCAGACAGCCATCGCCCTTGTGGAGCACGAGGCCGCCCACCTCAGTCCGGGTCAGCCGACACCTGTGTTAGGGAAGGCACAATTTGAGACAGTAGCCAAGGGATCAAAAGAATTTGATTGCTACTTGAAGAGAACTCTCCAGGGTGGAGATGACGAGATTGCTATGAGGGACCAATGGCGAAACGACATCTACCAGGACGCTGATGACACGCGGCCGTCCTCGCTTAAGCCAGCGCCTAAAGGGTCTTCTTCGCGCAACCCGAACCCGCCTGTGACCAGTTCAGAGAGTGAGGGTAGTGATGACTCGGAGACCGAGGATGAGGATGAAGGTGGTGGCGATGCAAAGCCGGCGGGTGAAGCAAGTGCCGCTCAGCTGGACACTGGAGACGTGGACGAAGGTGAGATCACCGAGGCCGACTTCAAGAAGTTCATGAAATTCCAGGCTCTTATGAGGGAGGGAAAGAAGAAATAATGCATCGCTTGGAAAGGTTCTAGGGCAACCTGTTTTTACCCCGGCTCATTTCTTATGTAGCTCAAGGTCGAGTCACACATCCCAATGCCACCGTTCGCTTCGAGATTTGATCAGACAACACGTCATGCAAACACACTTTCATAGGTCGGAATTCTTGGTCGGAATTTTTGGAACCGAGTAGCCGAGCAGCCAGGTAGATGATAGGACAGTTACGTACGACTTCTCTTGTTTATCCGCGGCAATTTGAGTCTCTCCCCAATAAAAGCAATCGGCTCTTCCTTGTGCCCATGTAATTGCCTTGCCTCCATGCACAGCCTCATGGAGAAGCGTTCTCGAAGGCAAGGTAACTTCAAACATCCAAATTTTACGGGCTGGGACTCACTCAACGAGAATTGAATGGAACTCGTTGGCAAGCTCTCAAACGCGGACAAAATCTTGGATTTCAACTGATTGGCTTCCAAAGCTGCGATGTCCGAATGGACGACCCCTCAGTTCTGATCGTCGCTCCAAACAACGTCCTCGCTGCCCTGCATATCAGGTACAAAAACATCATCCCCAGACCACCACTCCTCGTCCATCGCTCTCTTCTTCAGCGCCTGCTTTTCGGCCTCACTCTCTGCCTTCGGGCGCTTCCTATGCGTCCTGCTTCTCTTCTTCTTCTCGGCGGCCTCCTCTCTCTCGGAGCTGACATCTGACGTCTTTCGGTCACCTTGTTTGCCGTCATCAAGCTGGTCCAAGAATAAAAAGCTGGTATGCCTCACCTGGGATGAACTCTGGGGCTTGGGCTGCCTGGGGTGGCAGGGTGCCCGAGGCGATGCGTGGTTTGGGCGAGGCATCGGCCAAGTCCTGGGTGGACGCGGTATCGCTGGGAGACTTCCTCGCCGGCGACGACGCCATTCTGTTTATTGATTCAGGTTGCTTCAACACACTCGGACTTCCACAGCTGTATCAAATGGCTGGTGTGGTGGCAATTATTGTGGTAACGTTGCAGCCCTGATATTTGTGCAAAGACGATGGACTCAGGTTTTGGCTTTATATGACCCCTGCTGGCCGTTTGGTTCGACACGTGTTGGAAAGGCTCAATGTCTTCCATTAGTAAACCACACCTGCACCTGCAAACTGTGACTGGTAGCTTTCATCTGATCTAGGCATAAGCCTCAGGTTGTGTGTTCTGGCCACTCAAAGCGCCGAACAATGGCCAATTGTTCGTTGGTTTGGCGAACCACACAACACGCCTGGCCACACATATGATAACAAAGGGAAAACCAGAAGAAACGGGCCAATGAAACTCTTTTATGACGCTCTTGATGTGGTGAAATGGCACAGGACATTTCGTCACACTGACAGCCAACCATGCAACGTTCGAAATCGACGGGCGGTATTTCAACCGTGTATTTCTAACGTTCTCCATTTTCAGTCACCCAGATCGTTATTTTGTTGACCAAGGAGGACAGGTTGACGACACGAAAACTTTTGCTTCCCCGTTCCAGGCCACGTTCCCCGACTACAACGGCCATCCCGGTGACGTTGATAGTATGTGGTTTCGCTTCTATTCCGTATACGTCCGAGGACATACATGGCGCCTTTATACGGTGGTAAGAGCTCAAGACCCAGCGCTTGAAAGGACACGATGTCGATAAGGATAGTTATAATACGATAGGTGCTTGTGGCCTCAGCCTTACGTTGATAGTATACTTGACATTTGATTGTTCAACTTGAGAAAATCTCACGAGGCAGTCAACCCAAAACTCTGTCATCATCCGGATAACGTGTCATCGCCTGCAAGCATGGGGGAGGTCGCCATGAAGGCCATACAGAGGATGGACAGTCTCTTTCAGTCTTAACCGCTACTTAGTTCGGAGCTCATTTCACAAATGCACTAAGTTAGCTATTTGCCCATTTCCGAGTTGACTTGTCAAGCTGCCGCGGTGAAGGAAATTAACGAGCGGAGCACTCGGGCAGGTGCCTTGCGTATGAGAGTCTGGCTCGAATCAAGTATAACCTTTCCGTGGTCACATTCAAATACCATGTTTAAAGAGTGTACCAGGTTCTCCAGGCCCTGGTGCATGGTAGGCCCAAATGGTCAGATCGCCCAAGAGGCAAAAGACATGTCAGAAGTCTCTCTTCAAATCTATCGCCGCTGCGCCTTGAACAACCAAAATGCAAGGCTATTTGCCGTGGTGTCAGTGGCTCTTATCTCCGCCACGTCTGTTTGGTACTGGCCGGGCCGTCCCTCAGGCTCGTGCTTCAGTCGAGCCGGCGCGCCTGAGCCACAAGCATGGACATCCCGGCCCTTATCAAGGCTTAGCACTCCCGCCCCGCCAGCTGGCAGCCCAATGCAAACCTTGGTATCTCAAACGATGAGAAAATCTGGCCCGCCCGATCATCATCAACAAGTATCGGATGAACTGGTGCCGTGACAAGATGGAAACAAATGCGGGACTGGACTACGGAGGGTAATTTGGCGGCGTAGTTTCAAATTGGACGGGGGTGGGCCCCGGGGGATCGTGGTGGTCTAGAAGGATGTTAGTTGATGAACTGTTTAGAGACGCCACGCTCACAAACACTCACTCCCTCACTCACTCACTCACACCACCCCCACACACGGCGGGCTAACTATCGGACGCGGAACCCACGCCCGGCGCATAATCACCCCTCCGCCCTAGGGACGCGGATGTGAAGCGGCTGGTGTGATAAGACGCGCATCCGGAATGCCTGTCACACAGCGGTTTCACCAACCGGCCAGCCGTGAAATCGTATTCCGGGGGGGGAAAGGGAGAGAGGGACCAACTCACGACGCCCTATTGGGCAACCTGGCCCAAAGTCAAGTCACATCACACATCCACCGAATAACGAGCCCGCCTGCCTCTCGTCATCATCTCTTCCCAGCCCGCGTCTCCTACTAAACATGCGTGTGGGCGAGTAAGATTCGAGTGGAGGACAACGCAGATTGGCGGCGGCCGGAAAGTCAAAGTACGGCCTAGTTAGCACGCAGGACGGGCATGTAGAGCTTGGGGGGGGCCACCTGGGGCCGAATTGGCCGACCGAGCCAGTTCTTGGGGGTCCGCTCCAATGGGCGTGTCCCGCGCACGCCTTTTGTGATCGATGGTACGCTGCGAGGTGGATCCTGCGACAGGGTGGCGCCCGGCTCGGGCTGGGCTTGGCTGGCCTGGCTGGCTGGCAGACCTCGTCACTCGTGCCTGGACGGCAGGATGGTAAGCTTTTGGGAGAAATTTTGGACCATGTCGGTGGCCAGGGGTCCTCTCCGGGCCCAGGGGAGCCAGATGCATGCCGCCAGGGCCTAATGGACACCGAGTCTCCTCATCTAACCAACGGGTTTCCTCGTCCCTCTTTGCCCTTTTCCTCTTTTGTAGGCCGAGGAGCCCGGCATTCTGTTACTTTTCTTTTTTTTTCGTGTTCCTCCGTTTTTGTTATTATCAGCTGATATATTCAAGGTGATATGCAGTGGGGGACCAGAGTGAATCGTCCGGACTATTTATATTAGTGGTGCAGCAAGCATCACTTCCCACCGTGATTGTCACGGTGTTCGAGATCGAACCCGGCACGGTCCCCGACTCGACCGATCTCCAAGACTTTGGATCCATCTTGTCCCGCTCCGCCCCGGCCCCTCAACACCACCTTTCGCGGCCCGTGGGCCGAGGTCAGTGAGCAGCGAACAGACCCCTTCGGGAGTGGCTATTTCTATTTTGACGTGGAGAGATGGGCATTGACGCCGAGGAATTGATCCTCAACCCTTTCCACGAGGTGGTCGAGCGAGGAAAGGAGGCCGTGGCCAACGCGGAGAGGGCTGCAGACCAGGATGCCGAGCTCTCACAGGTCATGGGCAAGGCCGGGGTGGCTGTCGTCAAGGAGGGCGAGCGGGCCCTGAAGAGGTTGCAGCCCCTCTGGGACAGCCAGGTCGACAAGTACGGCGACGCGTTCAAGGAGAGCATGGGCCAGGATGCCGCGATAGAAAAGAGGCGGCGCAAGCTGGAGCATCTCCTCTATGACTTTGAGGACTACGCGGAGCCGGACACGTTCGTGCATGAGCGTTTCGCCGAGCTGCAGGCGGCCACAAAGTCGCTCGCCATGGACGTGATCGATGTCATCAAGAAGCTGAAGCTCGACACCGCCATCACTCCGCCCTACTCACCACCCTCGCCCTCCAAGTTCCCACCCCTTCCTCCCCTCCCTCCTCTGCCCCTGAAGAGCCCATCACGGATAGTGAACGGGGCACGGTCTCCAAGGCCGCCAACGCCCCCGGGAAGGAAAGGAGGCCGCACAGGGGCACTGGGATCGCCCCCTCCGCTGCCACCAGGGGCGTCCTCTCCGGATCGCATCGCACAGAGCACGCCTGTTCCTCCGCCTGATCTATCCGAGGCGACACTCCCAGCACCCCGTACGAGGCTCCCGCCTGGCAAGCGGGATCTGGTCGGCCTGAACACGGGCTCACAGCGTAGCCTGAAGAGCAATAGCACTGTACACTCACGGGCATCGAGCGCCTACAGCGTCGGATCACTTCCTCCACCGGCATACACGCCCGACAGCGAGGCGCCTCCTGTCCCTCAGATCACACACTACAACACGGCTGACCGGCCAGAGAGCAGAGAATCGTCGAGCCTGGGAATACATGGCCCCCCGACGCCCCAGAACTCAACCCTCTCACGTCAGCCCAGCCTTTCGGCGACAGATGCCAGCAGCATATCCGAGATACCCGATTTCCCCGTGCCGCAACCACACACCGGCATAAGGACGACAGCCTGGGTGAGCGACCAGGCAGGCTCACCCAACCCAAGGTATCACGGACACCGGCCGCCCTCGCGGTACGAGCCACACTCGCTACAGGCGATCCAGAGCCTCCAGCAGACGGCCATCCCGGAGGACCAGGCCGTGGCGGCGGGCAGCAGCAGCAGCATGCCCGTGCCCCGGGCGAGGGCGGGCCACTCGTTCATCAACTTCGACACGGCGCTGACGCCCATCATCTCGGAGCTGAGCAGGTTCGGCGTGGACCCGTCGTCGTCGCCGGGAGGTGGGTCCGGCCCCGACAGCCCGGAGACATCACGAAGCACGACGCTGAGCCACGCCACGAGCATGTCGTCCCTCCGGACCGGCTCAACCCACATCATGAGGCCCGGCACCAGCAACGGCGGCTGGACGCCCATCACGCCAGCAGACACGACCCACCAGCCCCCCAAGGGCTCCTTCTCGCCCATATCCCTCCCACCAGCCGCCCTCGAGCCCCCAGAAGGCCACCACACCCGCCTCCCAGAAGCAGCAGTGCCGGTACCGCTACCAACACCAGCCCACCCAGCCCCAGAGGACTGGGCCACCCGCACCGTCCTCTCCATCTCAGACCACGCCTCGACCACAAACTTCTCCGCAACCTCCCCCACCACCACCCCCCAGCCCCGCGAGCCAGACACGGCCATCGGCCAGCGCAGCAGCCTCCACCTCCTAGGGGGCTTCTGCCCCGGCGCGCAGGCCTTCCGCGCCTCGGGCCACGGGGACGGCGTGCGCCGCGTGGCAGGCCACGTGGCGGGCCACTCGGCGGCGACGGCGCGGTGCGAGGCCTGCTCGTACGGGCACGCGTGGTCGGAGCTGGAGCTCGACGTGCGCGAGCGCATGCCGCGCGCGACGTTCCCGCGCGGCGGCGGGCTCCTCTTCCGCATCCGGCTGCTGTACAAGTCGCACCTGGGCGCGCCCCGGCCCGGCGAGGCCTTCTACGGGTGCCTGTTCTGCGCGCAGTCCGGGCGGGTCGTCCGCGAGGGCGACGCCACCGTCTTCCGCGGCGCCGACGAGCTGCTCCGCCACGTGGCCTCGCACCCGCAGCCGCTGCCTGACGTCCCTGGGTTGACTGTGCTGTATGGGAGGGAGGTGCTCGCTGCGGACCCGCGGGTTAATGACTTTGACGTGTGGCTTACTGAGCCGCCGCAGCGCGGGGGCGTCCCGCCCGAGGTGGAGGCTGAGGTTGCGAGGCTGCCTGTTGCGACGGCTGTGAAGGGCCATGTGCAGCGGTATGGGGAGAAGAAGCTGCCCCGGCCGGACGGGAAGGGCCCTGACAGCCTGCTGCAGTTCTTTGAGGGCTCGCGGGTCATTGGTGTTGAGTTCCCCGGTAAATATGCAGGTAAGTGGTGTACGGGGTGGCACGACGGGGTGTGGGGATATTTCCCGGCCAAGATCGTCGAGCTGGAAAAGCCCATGCCAGGCAGACTCGACGCACCGCCCCTGCCACACGGGGTGGGTGGGAGTGGTGTGACTGCTGTGGCGAAGTGGAAGTGGGATCCTGGCGCAGCTGCCAGGGAGGGCTGGCTTGGCTTCGACAAGGGGGAGAAGCTTGTCAACGTCGGGTGGCCTGCCGAGGCCGGCAAGGAGGCGTGGTGCTGGAGCGGGTCGACTTCGAAGGGCAAGTTCGGGGTGTTCCCCAGGAGTCATATAGACGAATCATCTCTGAGGGAAGATGCCAACTCACAAGCGCCCGGGGGTGGGGGCGGAAAGTCCAAGAGAAAAGAGGGGGGCAGGTCGGGCGGCAAGTTCTTCGGCGTAAGACGGAGGCACAGCACGACTTCAAGTATGAGTGGCGGCTCGGGAGTGATCGAGATTATATGACCTGCAAGAGCAAAGTATATTATAGGCGCGAGATTTTATAAGTGCCTCGATGCACTTGGTGGCAAAAGTGTCTCTAGACAGGCTGAGAAATCTCACGAAACGAGACGTTAAGAGAGGGGAAGTCTGACCTGCATTAAATCTACTTACCTACTTAGTAAGTATTTACACTTTGTGTCACCCACCATGTTGAAGAAGGCTTAGGCACGTACACGTTGCAGCACTCCGTTGGAATCTTCTCAGCAGTGATAAGTACCTGCTGTGCTCTCAATTCTCCTCGCTCTCGAGCGGGGTGGAGCACTTTTATGTCTCCCTTTATTCCACACCTGGGCAGCATTCCGGAAAGCCAGCTTCACTCTTTGTCGTCGCACTCTCTGAACTCGCTCAGGCCTCTACTAAGAGTCTTACCTGAGTTGCCTTGAGTCCTTTCTTTTCGTTCAACGAAGCCAATCGAAGAGCCTGACGATGGCTGGGACTGCAGAACCTGAACCCAACAACGGCCAATCGAAGCTCGCGGTGATGGCACCGTACCGATACGAGCTTGTTCCACTGCCAACCAGTGAGCACACAAGAGTACTCGTTCTGCAGCCCGGCCCCAACGATGACGAGCGATGCCCTCTTTCCGGAAGCCTAAAACTACTGGATATCGCCGACGCCGATTCTGAGCCCTTCAAGTTTGAAGCGATTTCCTACGTGTGGGGTCGGCCTAAAAAGAGCCGCGTCATAATTATTGATGGGCAGCTGCTACGAATCACACGCAGCTTGCGACGTGCGCTCCTGCAGACCCGGCTACCCGATCGACCCCGGCGGCTATGGGCCGACGGAATTTGCATCAACCAGTCGGACGACACCGAAAAGGGGCACCAGGTTGCTGCGATGGGCAGAATATACACGGCGTCGCAACGAACACTGATATGTCTGGGCATGAAAGGCCAAGAACATGCCCAGCAAGCTGCTGGCTTGGTCGACGAGGTGAACCTCATGATTCAAAATGTTCGAAAAGATCCCAATTTCTTAAGCAAGCCAGGAAGTTTCCCTTTTCCAACAAAAAATGATACAATTGTAGTTGATTCTCACCGGCGGCTAGGATGGAACGTGATGTTAGATCACCCGTGGTTCCGGCGAGGGTGGGTGCTCCAGGAAGCATCACTTGGGCATGATGCTTGTGTCCTATGGGCGTCCGTCCGAATGAAATGGACTGATATTCTGAGAGTAGACTATTGGTTCAGCCGTAGAGGATACCGTGCGATCCAGTCACAGAACGGAGAAAGTCCACTTCTTCTGCCATCGCATCATTCCAACAGTTTCGCTCGTCGCCGCCCAGAGGAGGCCACTTTGTTCGACAAAGACATCACATTTGCAGATTCAGTATCAACACTGGAGATGCTGTTCGAAGAGCGGTGGCTCGAATTATCAGATCCACGGGACAGGATCTACGCGTTCATGGCCTTGGACAACAGCGACAGGGTCTTTGCGGATCTGCAGCTTGAGCCAGACTATAAACGACCATTTCAGGAGATATACCACGACTTTGCCGTCAAGTACATAGAGAAGACCGGAGACCTGGATATTCTCTCCTACATAAGGCACAACAAGGAAAGTCTGGCCAGTCCCACCATGCCAGTGGCCGAGGCGATCCCTTCCTGGGTTCCACGCTGGGACCTGGATCCCAAAATCACATATCCCCTCACGACAGATATGGGTGAACACCCGAAAATATTCACATTCACAGAAAATAACTCTAATCTCCGAGTTCGCGGCTTGATTCTAGGCTCTGTCGAATATTCTACCACACAAGAGCCGTATTGCGAATATGACCAGAGAAGCCTGGCACTTCAGAACGTGATTTCGCTCTGGAAGGAGGTCGTAGCGGCGTCAAGCATGAACGGGGGACCATACGACGGGCGGCAAGCCTTTGCCTTCTTCGATGTGCTTTGCCCCTATCACTATGTTGGGACTTTCGAAGAGTGGTCAACCTGGCGCCAAGCATTTGCGCAGCTTTTGCAATCATACATACCGGGACCAGAGCCAGACTCGGCCATCCCGGTCTCAAAGCGAAGCGAACCAGGAACAGAGAAGCCCTCGCTCAAGACACTGGCTGAGCACATTTGGATGAGAGGCCGTCGACGGTTCGTGTTATTGAGCCGGGGATACTACGGTTTAGCGCCACCGATCACACAGGAAGGTGATCGCTTCGCCCTCATCTACGGCTGCGGGACACTTTCAATCCTTCGCCCAGTAGGAGGAAAGCCTGGGTACTACAAAGTAGTCGGCCCTGTCTATGTTGAAAGCAAGACGGTCATATGGCCCAATGAGTCGAATATGATGGGTGAGGAAGGCTGCCGCGATTGGGAAGAGTGGGATCTCACAGAGGAAGAGATCAACCTTTGCTGAGAGGGCCCGAGCTGCACCTGGGCACTGGCAACCCCTTCCATCAATGTGTCGAGTCGTCTGAGCAGGCATGGGGGACCACAGGAGCTACAAGTCCGTTCTCCCTACTACAGATTATAGCGCCATGGTCGGACATGTACATCACCTACCCACTCACCTTGGGACAACAAACAGGCTCGTCTTCCTCACAGGCACCAGCATGAACCGCATCACAGACGGCGGTGCCTCAGGAACAATGCACAGTTGCTAAGCTCAAGGAGGTCGTGGACTTCAGGAGACAGGAAGACTTCATGGATGCCGACGAGGAAGAAGACCTATCTTGCCAATCGGTACGGACAAATACTACTAGGGCACGTAATGCGGGCCATGCGCCCTGTTGGACTCGAGCAAGTCTACACTCACTCCGAGTCCCGGACCTCGTGGTGGACCGGCCTCCTGGCTAACCTCTACTGCCCAAGCGGTGCCATATCCTGAAGTCTCGCTGCACGGACTAGAATAACAACTTAAGGTGAAAATTAATGAACTCTTAATGTTAGAGATCGGATATTCGCACCCGAAAAAATGGAGGGTACACCCAAGCCCAAGGAATGAACTCCTATGAGATAACCTCCTATTAGATAACCTCCCATAGGACAACCTCCTGAGGTCCTATAGGACAACCTCTAATGGAATAACCTCCTCTAGGATAACCTCCTTTAGGATAATATCTTATAAGACAAGCTTATAAAGTAACTGGTTTGGTGCCAACCTGAGTATTTTAATCTCTAAGTTGCTTAGTATGGGTGTATTACCCTCTGTTTTTGCGGGTGCGAATATCCGGTCTCTAATGTTATAATTACTACTGTTTCCAGCAGCCTGGTCATCCTCTTAGTCCTTCGCTGAGTGACTCATAGATGAGCCTGCAATGCCAGTGGTGACTCGGTGATTTACCCATACAAATGGAGGCGCGAGCTCATCCTGTCTGGCTCCACGTTATCAAAGACGGTGACTGCCATCCTGTTCCATACCAAGCTCTTATCAACCACTACCAGGCGGGGGTGGTTCAGTTCCGCCCTGGCTAGATCCATCACCCTCAGCTTGCTGAATATTTTGCATGGCGCGATGTATCCACAGGTGGGAGAACACCTGAAATGAATCAAGTCGCTCCTCTGGAACCCACCACAGTAGTGCCGAGATGAAGTTGAGGAACAATTCCCTCTCCTCTCCATCCTCTGGCTTCGTCGCGAGGAACTCAAATGTCCTGCTGGTTGGTATAGGCACGATATCCCTCCAGTTACCTTTACATGAAAACAGAGTCCTCATTAGCTGCGAATTGACCAATTTGGGGGGGAGGGATACTGACCGTTTTCATCCCAGTACTTTAAGGATTCCTGGCTGCGATCCAGGAACTCACGTGGTGGTGGACCAAGAAGCGCAATCATTGCAGCAAGATGGTGTGCATTGTTCAGAAACTCGTCCTCCGGATCGTAAATTTTGAACAGGTCCGCAGGCTGCATCATATCCCATGCCTGCACAAACAGTCAAGTTAGACTTGCCCGTGACTGTCGAATACTGAAGCGGCGGATACCGTCACATACCATCATACCAACGCTCCACATGTCGATAGCATGGCCCCATTCCATACCAAGGATGACCTCGGGTGCGCGATATTGTACGGGCATGGCCGGCCTCACATCTTCACCGGCAAAAAGGGCGTTTCCGAGGTCGCAAAGATAGAGGCGGCCCACTACTTCGTGGAAGGATCGGGAGGTATAGATAGTCCTGTCTCCGGCTTTGCGAGGGCAAGGGGTTCCGCTGAGCTCGTCCGCCTCGATTTCTGCAAATAGCTGCTCGTCCTTGACGCCCTGAAGCAAGTTACCGGTGTGGATGTCTGGGATCATATCAGCACATGCCTATTGAACCATATTACACTGTACTTTTATTTCCATCGTCTTTCGTCTTTCTTTTCTTCCAAAAAAGAAAAGAGAGGGAAAAGCAAGAGCGATAGATATGGATGATATTGGAATGACAAACCCGAGTGAGTGATTTTCGCCTCTGTATGCAGAAAATGAATGGTAGGAAGGATTTGAAGAAGCATATCGGGCACGGCTAGGTAATCAAAGACGCGGTCCGGCACGAGTTGCTGAAGGTCCCTAATGGCGGCCCCCAAGGGGCGCATTACAAAGACGTCGTGGGTTCCATGCGGTCCCTCAATTCTGAAATAGTCGTAGAGTTCTCGAAGATGGTCTTTGCCGCCATGGTCCGATTGCTGCAAGGCTGGGCTATTGAGGTGTTGGTATATTTCAAGCTCGCGGTTATACTGAAGCGTATTTATATGCACCTTCAGAGCCCGGTAGAGGTCATCACTTCGGAGCAGGGAATGTTAGAAATGAGAAACAGAAGCTCGTCTAAGAAGAAAATAGAACTTAGCCTACTGAAGGTCGCGGCACAACCAGATTGTAGAATGTGCGCCGTAGCCTAGCTTGGCGACAACTTGATAGCGCTCCCGGAAGACCTCACCCACTCGCACCGGATAAAACATGCGCGAATCGTAGAACGACAGGGTTTCTTCTTCAATTTTGACAGACGGGTCTATAACCTCAAAGCCGCTGGAGGGGAAGTTTTGTGCAAGAAGCGGCGCCATCCTTGCTTTGCCTGATGAAAACGGACGCGCGTGATTCAAGGTGGAGGATGCGTGAGGACCCAGAAAGGATCTATCAACAGCAACAAGACCAGGAATTGACCTTTTACCAGTCCAGATAACACTCAAAAAGGATCTTCCAGCCACGGCTGGTCGTTTAAGAGCAAACATGGCAACAACTGACTGCGATGTGCCACGAGCGTTCTGAGATGGATGCGAATCTGTTGGAAGAATGGACGTCACGTCGATTTTCTATGGGGGCTGGTGCTAGGTGGAACAGGGCCTGCAGGGGTCTGGCGCACCTCAGCCCACTCAACTACCGCTGGAACCAGTCGACCGCGCACGCACGCAAGTAAGGGGGAATATGACCGTTTATTCTTTCAAACGGTCTAAAATCATGAAGCAGTTCAAAAGCAGATCAACGGTTTACTAAGGTTCACACTACACCACCTACCCAGGTACCTACTTAAGTAGGTAGTCAGTAATAAGCACAATATCGTTCCTTCATCAACAAACCAACACAACCAGCTAGAGCACAACCAAGGAGAAGAGACGAAGGAGGTTCCAGAGCAATGCCCAAAAACACCAGAGAATAGCCTCTCTTTTATAAAAAAAGGAACATCTATAGTAAACAAGTCTAAATGGAATGTAATTCTATGCCATTGGGATGTATATGAACCAAAAACGACACCACCCTCAGAACAAAACCACTCACACTTATCCCCTCACAGTCTGGCACCAGCACGATTCCGTATCACAGACGGCAATGCTTTCTGCATCAAACGTGTAGTTCCATTCATTTTTTCATGGCACAAGAAATGCCTCACAACATAAGAGAGAAAAAAACGCCATGCTCATGCAACCCCAGCCGAACAAACCGTGGCCCATCTAAGCTCCACCCAACACTGACTGACCGACTGACTGCCTGGGTATTTACGATAAATCCATTTTTCCACCGCCTCCTTCCCCTCTCCGCTCTCAAAATTCCCCCCATCCCCCGCCAACCTCTACACCCCCATCCCACGGGCCGACACGCCTCAATACTGCAGCCGCTTATCCCCAGTCTCCCCGTGGACCTGCGCAGTCTGGAACGAACAGTGCTGGTCCCGGATAGAAATAACCTCATACGTGCCCTCCTGGCTCGCCTTGACGACCTTGGAGAAGTCATAGCTGTTGTCGGACCGCGTCTCGAGGACCTGGCTGCGCTGGCCCTTGCGCGCGTTGGTGCTGCGCGTGTACACAAACTCGAACGGCGGGGAGCCAGTGAACTCGAACAGGATGTCCACCACCCCGCCCTCGTGGATCGACGCCCGCGACGTCCGCCCCTTGGAGATCTTGACCGTCGGGATCGGGTGGATCACCTTGGTGATGTTGACGTTCGAGTTGCACTCCGACGCCCGGTCGCTGATCGACGTGATCGCGAACGTGCCGGGGTGCTCGGCCAGCCGCCGGAAGCTCGTCGTCGGCGACTTGGCCTTGCGCTGCGAGCCGTCGAAGGTGTACATGACCTCGAACGGCGGCGTGCCCGACAGCGTGTAGCCGATGCGCTCGCCCACGCAGTAGTCCTGCCTGCCCTCGAGCTCGTAGATGGTCGGCGCGTCGTAGAGTTGGACCTGCACGGATGGGCCGCCGGCGTCGTACGTCTTCCGGCAGCCGTGGGCGTCGCCCACCTGGCGGATGCGCACGGATTGGCCGCCGAGCTTGAGGTACTGGCGGGGGATGCGGACGTCGAACTTGTTTGTCGGGATGGATGGGATTCGGTACGTCTCGAGGCCTGCGCCAGATTGGTGCTTGATCTCGATCTCTAAAGAGAACGGGGCCGTGCCCGTCAGCTCGACGGGGATGCTCTCTTCGATGTCTTGGTCCGCCATGCAGGATTTGTACGTCTGGCCGGGTTTCGTGAAGGATGCAGAGGGCCTGGGGTTGACCGTCTGGTGCAACGTGACTGGGCTGAGCTTTTTGTTGTCAACGTAAACGCTGTCCTGTACCCCGGTGAACTTGTATGCATAGAGACCAGATTTTGTTGTGTCCATCTGGATGGAGGCCTTGCCGAGAGCGGCGTCGACGGTCTTCTTCTGGGGCGTCGAGACACCACCGGCATCAGGCTTGTGCTTGACCTCGTACTCGACGTGGAATGGCGGCGAGCCTGCTTGAGGTTAGTAAACAAAACTCCACAATGCGTGCAGAAACAATAAGAACTCACCCTTAAGAGCAATCTCGAAACCGTCAATGTCTCCCTCACAAACCTCGTTCTTGGAATAGACCAACTCCCGCTCCACCTTGATGCTCGGCGTCATGACCAGGCCAAGCTCCGGCCGAGGAAGCCAGTCGACCGCGAACTGGTTGGCCCGGGGGTCGACCAGCCCGGGGCACCTGTTATCATGCACGTCCACGATCTCGTAGACACCGCGCTTGTCGACGGTCAAGAAGTCGTTGCCAGACTTGAGCGTGCGCTTCTTAAGCTGCGCCGTCTCGCCCTCGTCGACGTTCTTGTAGTAAAGGTCCCACGGCCCCTCCCCGCTCAGGCGCACGGGCAGCTTGACCCTGGCCTCCTCCAGGGTCCTCGTCCTGAACTTGCCGTCCAGCTGGCCGAACCCTCCGCGGGGCCGCTGGCGCCGCACGGCTATCTTCATCTCGTCCTGCAGGAAACCGCGGCAGCCCGACGTGTCCGTGATGGCGATCAGGGCGACCGAGTATTCTCCGCCCTGCGTCAGCGGCGGTGTCTTGAGCTTGACGTGCTTGTCTTGGATGTCCGAGATCTTGTGCTGTCTCCTCCTGCCGTCGTGGACGAGCTCCCATTCCAGCGTGAAAGGCGCTTCGCCCTGCAGTACAACGTCGACTTCGACCTCCTCCTCCAGACAAGCGTTGACGACCTCGGAAGGCTTCCGAATGCTGGCCGAAGCAACAGGCTTGACTGTGGTTTCCAGGACCATGTCTGGTCCGGTGAGGGCAATATCACCGTATACGCTGTCCCTGATGTACTCAAATACATACTTGTGGGTGCCTGCAACGGTGGGAATGAATTCCTCCTGGTGCCTCATACTGTTCGCCTTGAAGCTCCTCCTCTCGGGGGAACCGTTGTGAATCGCCTTGTAAGAGACCTTGAACGGCGGAGTTCCGACAAAGTCAAAGTCCACGGATACTCCGATGGAGTTACCTGCGCACTTGTCTGGAATGTCGGTGGACCGCAGTACGAGGCTCGGTTCGAGCGGGTTCAGCAGGAGGCAGGACGAGGGCTCCTGCACCTCACCCTCACAAGCGCCCGCCGAGACGGTCTTGAGGGTGTATAAGCCGGGGGCTGAGACCTTTGGCACGTCATCTGCCTTCTTTGCATTGAAGGTGCCCAGTGTGGCTGCTTCACCGTGATCGCCATTCTTAGTCAAGGTGTCGATAGGTGAGAAGAGCCAGGTGAGTGAGTGCTTGGCGTTGTGCTTCTGATCTGCGATCTCATATTTGACGGGCAGGCTCGTAGACTTGCCCTTGGCAACCTTGATGGGATGGCGCATGTTGCAATCGAAGAGGCTCACTGTCGGTCGGTCCTTGACGCTAAACTGCTGCACCAGATGCTTCGGCTTCGGCTTCATCTCTGGGTCGTCTGCCGGCGACGCGTACTTAACGACGTTGCCAAAAGCATCTTGGACCTCGTCCACAGAGTACTGCCACTCTCCGCCGGCGTTCATCGACTCGTTCAGGCCCACGGTCACAATCTGTGCTCGAGCCCACGTGACGTAAGAGTCGTCATCCGGAAGCACCAGGGCCGAAGACCTACTTGCGCCCATGAGTGGTGACGAGAAACCCTCTGGCTGCAAACTTTGGAAGTGGAAGCTGTGGTCCTTGCCATTGATCATCTGGCTGTAGACAATCTTCAGTGGCGGCGTGCCCTCGACCTGCAGCGACAAGTCGGACAGGTCGCCCAGGCAGCGGTCCGAGGATGGCGAGGGCAGAACGCGAGCTTTTGGACATGGTACAACGTAGGTGTTGCCAGTCAGGCGCTGGACCTCCAACTTGTACTCATCCAGAACCCTCCCCAGCTTGTAGACACCGGGCTTCTTCACCGGATAGTCGAATTGGACGTCGGGCTCGTCTGGGTTGTCCGCTCGTCTCTTGGCCATCTTCGTGATACTCCTGATCTGGTCTTTCCCAAGCTTGAGAATCTCTTGCGAGTTCGTGTCCAGGTCAATGCGAATGACTTCGACTTCGACGGGGACGGTCTCGTTGAACAGCATGGGCAGCGTGATCGTAGGCTGGGAGTCTCCGAGGCAGAACGACTTGCCATCAGGGTTGAGAACGGCAGAGCTACAAGATGTTAGCATCGTCATCGGCGGCCACAGTGACTTTACACATACCCTTCGGGCAAGATGTTGATAATCTGTTTGCCCAGGATCACAGAGGCATTATGCAGGACATGCGCCGGCTGGACGTAGTGCTCGGATATGGCCAACTCCCGGTCGTAGAAGACCTTGAGGAAAGCAAGAAGGGCAGCCGTAAAACCAGCCTGCAAGAGAGTCAGCAGATGGGCCAGAGAGCCGGGTGCCGCCAATGCGTACCGTGATGTTGAACATCAAGATGAAGTTGAAGACGGCGTGCCCAAAGAACAGGACGAGGCAGGCGGGCTGTGTCAGCTCCAGCCATGGTATCCTGAGCTCGGGGAGGCCCATTATGAATATGAGGTCGATGACGTTCCACTTGAGGAACAGCCAGACCGAGCTGGCCTCGTCCTCCATCAGGCCGACCCATTCGTAGAGCTTCCAAGCCACGAGGGCCACGTAGAAGCCGACGGCATAGAAGCGTTGTGTGGGCGCATCGAGGATTGTGAGTGGTATGACAGGGTTGCTCGTGGGCTGGTCCTGTCGTCGCGCATTCTCGGGAGCTTGAGGCAGCGGCTTCGCAGCGGGCCCCCTGGCGGGCAGCCCTCGATCGGGAGTCCCGTCTGGTGTTGGAGGAGCTCTGCCTCGGATGTTGGTGGCAGGGGTGGCGGGGAACGCCCCCGTGACCCTTTCTGGTGTTTCATTCATAGCATTACTATCGAGGGAAGCAAGGTCGATCTGTGTCTGTCGCGAGAGAGGGGGGTGGTAGCGGCGGTGGTCGTCGTGGTGGTAAGCTCTCGGCGGCCGATATCTGCGAGGACGGTCAGGGAGACGAGTTGCGACAGGACGAATCGAGGGGGCAAAGGGGGGACTGACGTTTCTTGCTAGGTCATCATATCGTAAACGGAGAACACTTCAAGCCAGACTCAGCCTCCAGGCGCACCGTTCGGGTTGAGGGATGGGGTGGTGGTGATTTGTGTGGGCGTGTCCAAAAGTCTTGGATGGCAACCAGTCCCGCGACGTCAACAAAGAGGGCAGAGCAGTCGGTCGACGCGACTGAAAAAAAGAAGGACCTGTTCTGGTATGACAGGGCGGGCTAAGAGTTGCAGGGGTATAGCTGTACAGTGGGCCCCTGGACCCGCCCAGCCAGCCCAGCTGCCCAGCTTGGAGCCCACCTGCCTGGCCACCTTTTTGATTGGATCAGATGCCACCACCAAAGCATGTGTCTACGGAGTACTTGTCAACGGTACATGTACAATGTATCCAGGTCGCCATGAATGAAAGCATTCCGTTTCGTACAAGCTTTGCTGCCTGCCACAGCACCTCTGATGCCTCGTATGGACGAGGAAGTATTCAGCCCTCACTGGATCAAATGCTCTCAATTCATTTCTGCTGGATATAGCCTGCTGTGTGGGAGGAATTGAGCGATATAATCGTCGTTCGGCCAAGCCCAAGTTGTACTGCGACCCTTGCCCGACCTTACATGCTGGCTGAACTTCCTCAACGGTCCCCTCGCACTCTCCCGTTTGTGCTCGTCCAACTCAATGAAGCACCAGCCCTCAGGTGCATGCCCGAATTCCATTGTCAAGATGGTCCAGCGCCTTTGTGAGACATATCATCGCACTCCCTATCGATAAGTGAGCCGCCATTTTGGGCAGCGAGGCAGGTATTTGTACTTCTTCCCAAGGCGCTGCATTTCAACGGCCGTCATTCTTCAATGAGGCGAACCTCGGACCGTCATCCTCAACCCAACACAGTCAATCACATCTGCGAGCATGGCCCCCAAGCGATCAAGTCCTGCCTCTTCTGGTGCTGCCCAGCCCGACCAGAAAAGAATCCGGCCTCAGAGGGGTGCTGCCACCAAAGCATCAACCATCATCACCCAGGCAGCTCGAACGGAGAGCAGTCTTGAACACAGCCTCAGCATCCCCCCCGAGGACCTGTTGCGCGCGACACTCGCCCCCCTCAGGGACACGGAGCAGAATGACTGGAAGGCATGGGTGGAGATCGAGTCTGACCCGGTAAGTAATGCAAACAAATATATACACAAGTATGCAGCCATTCCGTGTCGTGACTAACACACCCCCAGGCCTTCTTCAACGGCTTGCTCCGCGACCTCGGCGTGCAAGACATCAAGGTGACGGAGCTCTTCTCCGTAGACGACGTCGACTTCCTCCCCCAGCCCGTGCTGGGCTTCGTACTGCTGTGCAAGTACGCCCACGAGGACGAGGAGGGCACCGAGGACGTCCCCGAGCCCCTCTGGTTCGCCAACCAGACCATGGCAAACGGCTGCGCCACCGTGGCCCTGCTCAACATCCTGATGAACTCGCCAGCGGTGCAGCTGGGCGACAAGCTGAGCGAGTTCAAGAGGGCGACCCAGGACCTCCCGTCCTTCCAGCGCGGCTACCTCCTCGAGTCCGAGGCGAGCATGCGCACCATCCACAACGCCTACGCGCGCCGTCTCGAGCTCCTTAACGCGGACCTCCTCCTCTCCAACGAGTACGACGAGTGCAAGGGCGTCCCCAAGCCCGAGAGGGCCCCCCGGGCCGGCGCCGGCGGGAAGCGCAAGCCCAAGAGCCAGAAGCAGGCCAAGCCCAAGAAGAAGAAGGCCAAGGACGACGAGGCCTGCCACTACAAGGCCTTCGTGCCCCTCGACGGCAAGGTCTGGATCCTCGACGGCCTGGAGTGGAACCCCGTGTGCCTGGGCGACGCGGCCGCCGACGCGTGGATCCCGCTCGCCATCGGGGGCCTGGTCAAGAAGCTCAGCGTCGCGGGGGACTTTGCGAGCATCCTGGCCATCTGCCAGAGCCCGGCCGCCGCGCTGCGCAGGGAGCTCGCCGTCAACATCAAGACCCTCTCCGTCGCGCGCGCCGACGTGCCCCTGGACGCGGCGCCCGAGCCGGCCGAGGGCCGCTTCTACCTCGAGACCGTCAGCGAGCCCCAGCTGCGGCAGTATGGTGTGTCATGGGCCATGCTCGACGAGACCGAGCCGGACGAGTCGCGGCTGGCCGGGGCTGAGGACGACCTGGGGCTTGATCTTGTGCGGCGCCTCGAGACCGAGCAGGCCCGGATCCAGAGCGAGTACAACCAGGAGATGGGCCTCATACGCCAGGACGAGGAGAGCTGCACCGGGCGGAAGAAGAACTACATGCCGCTGGCCAACAAGTGGGTTGAGAAACTGGCCAACCTGGGTGTCCTCGAGGGGTTGTTGGAGGAGTCCAACTGATGCAGAGGGGGGATGGCCCGCGAGGGAGACGCGAGCAAGATGTTAGGTGGCGTGGACTTTTTCTGAAGATACCCTGGAGTAAGTGAGGTCCGAAGGCAACCGGTGGATCTGCTCCGCCACACCGTCACAAATGAACTGTTCGTTGTTTGGTCCATTTCTCCCATGGTAGAGTTCTCTAACCATATCGATGGCCCACACCAGTGTTTTGTCAAAAGAAAAGGGCAAATGTGCTGTGTTTCCACTACCTTGCCAGCCCAAAAGTGAAAATGGTCACCGTGATCTCTATGTCTACCCGACCCGTGTTCTCCACATCCAGTTTCGACATGTAATGCTCGGGACGGTGAAAGTTCATTCTACTTTACATATCCCTCCCTATCGTGTTTCCAAAGCCACCCATTCTACCTAGGTCACTCCACAAGCCTGCCTGCCTTAGCGTCAGGCCATGCTGGCAACTCTGCACCAGTACACTTGAGGCTAAGCCAGTGCTAGTAGGACTATCAGCCTGCTAAGGCTGAAGCTATCACGGGCTATGGGTAGGTTGGTCTGACGGTGTCCACACAAATTTCCTCAGACAAAAATTGCTGTGGTCTCGAAAGTTTCGTAGGACATAGACAACTTCTGACTCTCCTCAAACACGCAATCATCTGGGGAAATCCAAGCGACTCAGCCTTATCCTTCCGTATTGCAAGAACACTCAAAGGCATCAAAGCACAGCTGCATCTAATTCATCAGCTGTCAGCTAACCTCCACGTCACTGTGCCTACTCACAGTCTGCTTAGAGCAACCGAGACTCTTCAGGTTCCCATTCCAAGGTTGCCTCAGGAACCAACAAAGGCATTTGTATCCAAACAAGTTTATCTAGCTCAGGAACCAGGCTTCTTTCCCATTTCTGTTCTTCCACAATCCAACCTCATCTGCCTACTACCAGCCAACCTTGATTGGCCAAACACACCTGGGCATCGAATCCATCTCAGGGTATTTACGCAGATACTACTGCTCATCATGGCATCCGACGGATGGTGGTAAGTCTTGATCCCTCGACATCACCATGCTTACTTGAAGTCATCACAATTTTCCAACAGCACCTAGGCACCTAATGCTGACGTTCACGAATTCAGTAACGAGCCGTCCGACCGCCCATGGCAGACCTGCAGCATACAGCAGATCAATAAGTACAGCAGGTTCCCTGCCCTCTTCAACGAGCGCAAGTTTGCTCGGCCATTCGTAAGTCCCACCTGAAGACAACAATACAATGTCATCCTCCTCCACCGTTTAAGAACCAGCAACACTAACTCCTCCCCCCCCCCCCCCATCCAGCCAGCGCAGAAGCAAACCCTCAGCTTCACAGACGACCTGCCCGCAGAGCTCCGCCTCCTCGTCTACGAGCACCTCTTCGACACCCCGACCACCTTCGAGCTCTGGGGCCCAGACAGGCAGCGCCCCGCCTGGCTCGCAGACACCAACCCCCTCCTCGGGATCTGGGGCCCGGGGCCTCTGTGGCTCGACCCGCCCCCGCCCCCCGACGCCACGAGCCGCAAGAGCCGACGCGTCACGCGCGGCTGGAGGGCCAAGCACCCGCAGGTCCTCCGGCTGAGCAGGAAGGTCCACGCCGAGGCGGCCGCGCACCTCTACGGGCGCACGACATTCCGCTTCAGCGCGTACAACGGCATCGCCGCCATGGCCGTCTTCGCGCACACCATCGGCCGGGACCACTACGCCCTCATCAGGCACGTCGCCGTGCAGCTGCCGCACCGCGACCTCTCGCCGCCGGCCTGGTACCAGCCCGGCGTGGACTTCTGTGCCAACAGGTGCATCGGGTCGGGGCGGCACTGGGAGTACTTCGAGGACGCGCTGCGGTCCCGGGGGATGCGCGTGCCGGACCTCGGCGTCCGCAGGTGGCACGTCGCCGGCCAAGGCCGCAGGCGCGGCGAGGTCATCTACGACAGGGCCGTGGGCCTGGCGTTCCGCCAGCTGCGGGAGATGGCCGGCCTCCGGACGCTGGAGGTCCTCATCCCGTGGGACTATAAGTTCATCGAGACGCCGAAAAAGGACGAGGAAGAGTGGGACGGGGACAGGGGGGATAAGGAGCGCTGCTGCTGCCAGGCGGTCGGGTGGGAGGCGGCCGCGGGGCCCCGGGAGGTCGTGAGGCACCTTGTCGAGGCGCACTCGCGGGACCCCGAGTACTGGGCCCTGCTGGCGGACCTCAGGCAGCGGGCCAGGGCCGCCGGGGGGCACCTGAGCATCTCTCTGGTCCTCGTGTACGCCCATGTCAGGAACTACGGGCGGAATACCCACGACTACCGGGTGTCATTGGCTTTCCACCGCCAGGGGCGCTGGCTGAAGGCATACGCAAGGGTGATGGACTATGGCTTTGGTCACACCTCGTTTGAGGGCGATAATGATAGCCCATACGTGGTGGATTACGGCGTGAATGAGAGGCTCTCTACGGGATGGGACCAGGACGAGCTTGACCCGAGGCTTGAGCCTCCAGATCTGGACTGAAGAGATTTGGGTTGTTGGCATTGTGGTTTTTTTCTCCTTTTTCTCTCTCTAAACGCTGGGTCTTTGCCCATCTACCATTGTGTGAAGGGACCGTACGCCTTCGCCATGTACACAAATAGAAACAAACAAACACTGAGAAAGGTGTTCCTACAGCCCCCATGCCCTATCTCTAGATGAAGCCCATGTGTGCCCTCAATGAAATCACAACAAATCCAACTAGGATATAAAATCCCACAGCCCAAGATATAGTCACACAACCCTCACGGATTCAAGAACTACTATAGTACCAAATGACCTCTAAGAGCTGAGCCCTTCGGCCGAATAACCACACTTGTCCCGCAAGATTACATCCATAGACTAGCTCGTAGTTACTAGTGCTAGCGAGCATCTACCCTCTATCCCAAATTCTGCTACTAGATTCTCATGTACTAAAAAGCTGTTTCATAGCTGTGTCCTCAGGCTCTGCAGTGTTGTTGACTCGTGATTTCTGAAGTAGACTGGTAAATCATGTTCTAACAGTCTCCTTCCAGTCTTGGACCTACCTATGTTGTCAACACAAAATGTCACAACTCGAAATAGGCTGGCTAGCGCCCGCCAGAGGCCGAATGAAAGTACACAGGCAGCTAATTGAGAGAGGTATGTAAGTGAATTGGGGCAAAAGCGTCTTGTCAAGAATCTCTATTGCATTGTCTGTCATGTATGTATGGAGCGACCATGTTGCCTTGTATCAATCTCGATGTGACACTGACACCGACACTGGCCTACCCGTATCAGGCCGTTTACCAAGACTCGCAAAGCAAAGCGCACACATGCACAATGGGGAAAAGATTGGGAAGAACTCTTGTAAATTACAACGGAGGGTCTAAAAGCCACCCAGACGACTCATCACTATGTAAACGCCAGGCATGCTCAAAAACCCAGACCGCGAGCCGAGGCTGGCTCCTCCGCGCCGCATGGCAGCGGCGGCAGGAGGCCACGGCCCCTCCACCAGATCTATCATCTCGCTCCTTTTTGTATTTGACCCAGTCCAGTCATTTGCATCCAAAGGAAGTTGTCACCTAACTGTCGTCCCCGATTACCCCTCCAACCGTCGCACGAGTGCTACTTTTTGTACAGTGGGAGAGATGGAAGCGCGCTTGAGAGCTTGAGGTGAAGCGCTTAGCCGGAACCACCCTTGAAGGCCTTTCCGAAGAGGAGGAGCTGGAGCTGATCGTAGATGGACAGCACACCAGCACCGGCGACACCACGCAGGATGTTGGCGCCAGCACCCTTGAACAGGGACTTGACACCCTCCTTGGCGACGATCTGCTTGAAGGCATCGAAGGAGGAAGAGTACTTGACGGCCTCACCAGAGGTCATCATCATACGCCTACGGACGGTGTCGAGAGGGTAGGAAGCAATACCGGCACCGGTGGTGACAGTCCAACCAAGGGCGAAAGAGGCGAGGAAGTTGTTGGCGAGGGTACCGGTGAGCAGGACAGGCTTCAGGGAGTCGTACATGCCGAAGTAGAGACCACGGTAGACGACGATACCGGCGACGGAGGGACCGAAACCACGGTACAGACCGGCAATACCGTCAGAGGCGAGGGTCTTGCGGTAGACGTCGACGAGACCGTTGAACTGACGCTCACCACCCTTCTTGGCGGACTTGGCATCGTTGGCAAGACGGGTACGGGCGTAGTCAAGGGAGTAGACGAAGAGCAGGGAAGTGGCACCAGCGGCCTGGAGGGCAGGTCAGTAAACAAGTCTCGAAGCGGACAGAGCCTTCTTGAGGCGTTTGGGGCGGAAACTTACACCACCGGAGGCCAGGTTACCAGCCATCCACTTGGCGTAACCGTCCTTCTCCTTCTTGAAGGCGAACATCTTCTTGAACTTGTCGCGGAAAGCGAAGTTCAGGGCCTGGGTAGGGAAGTAACGAATGACGTTGGCGGTGTTGCCACGCCACAGGGCCATGACACCCTCATCGGCGGCGGTACGACGGAAGCAGTCAACAATGCCGTTGTACTTGCGGTCCAGACGACCCTGCTTAATCATCTCATCCTGTAGAGCGTTCGGGTCAGCAACTAAGGGGTTTCAAGCGAGGCAACATCAGGTCTGGGTTGACGACTCCGAGACTGGCGCAGCTTTGGTGGCAGAAGTAGAGGCAGCATTGTGATGCTTGCGGTGCCGGGCCGAGCAAGCGATCCAAAGTCTCACAGACGGAACAGACAAATGACGCAATGGGGACCCAGATTGTCTGAATGGCAGAGAGCACGTACCTGGTTCTGGATGAGGAGCTTGATACGCTCAATGGGAGCGGCGGCGGTCTTGGAGACGGCGGCAGAGACACCACCCACTGGAGGTGACAGTTAGCTTGAGCTCTGTCTCTAGTCCGAGCTGGGGGGGGGGGGCAGGCTCGGGCAAGCTTCTGGAGGCCCGCCAGCCAGCTATCAATGCGACAACACAGCTGTCAACAAGGCCGTTAAAGGCCTTGTCCACAGCAGAACCGTATCGATGGCAAGGTATTGGGAGTTGCGGTTGTCGAGAATACGTACTCAAGAAGTCCGCCACGAAGGGCTGTTGCGATGATTGTGGTCAGCGATTGAGCTCTGACATGGTTTTGGGCTTTCACATGACGGAGGACAGATTTTTCTCGAGCGACGCGATAAGGCACCAGCAGCACCAAACCGTCGAGACCAAGCACAAAGCCATCTCAAGGAGGTCGAGGGGATCTTCCTTGAGCAATTGGCATGGCTGGCGAGGGTCGAGATGATGGGGCTGGGTGTTGCGAAGCTCGCGATGTTGTTGCCTCGGCTGTTGGGGCGAGGCAATTTTTCTGGGAAGGGCGACGGGCTGCGGCATTGGGGGACGAGAGTACTCACGGGCATGCCCAAGACCTTGACATTGTCGTTGGGCGACATTTTGGATGTCTGACTGATCAAAGATGCTAAAGTTCTTTGATGATGGAGTGGAGATGGATAGGAGAAAGAGAAAAGGAAGGGAAGGAAAGATGGAAATCCTCTAGGCCGGCGGGAAGGGAGTTGAAGACAACAAGTGCGAGAAAATAAATCCAGTCCAGGCCAGCTCAGTCCTCCTGGCCTTCCTTGGCCTGGCGCTGGCCTGTGCAGCAGGCCGGCCGGGGCGAGCTGGGGTTGCTTGAAAATTTGAAAGTGGGTCCCGATACTTCCCGGCTAGCCGCAAGCAACAGTCCGCAATGTGGCCCGTGCTCCCTCACTCCTGCCCTGCTGCCCGTATCTCTTGCACCCTTCTGCACCTGTCCTTTCGACCCTGAAACTTGGCCACCCTAAGGGTCCCGTGCTGAGACCTCTCTGTTGCGCCTGGTGCGGTTGCTCCCAGACTGAGGGTATTATAGTCCATTCTTTTATTCATCTGAGCGCTGGTCTGTCTGCTGTATTTGTAGTGTCAGGTTTTCCAGGGACTATTGCACTGTTTGCACTTCTAAACTCGGTGGTGATAATGCTGGCCAGCCGTGATGGTGGCGGCAGTCAGATTTGCACAGCCGTGAGATTATCGTGGCAGCCAATCACACCTGCCCAGTTGCTTGAAATGCCCAGCTGTTCCCCCGGTGAACAACTGGAGCCGCCCCCAGATTTGGCAACTGGCCCTGCTGGCGGCGGTACGGATGGACTGGATGGATTGGCAATGGGAGGCTGGCGGCTGCTACGTAGCATTTTGGCGAGCAATTTTCAGAGGTCCAGGACAGCCCAGAAAATCCAACTACACCCTCTCCACTGTTTATGTCATTTGGCCCAGAGTGCTACCAACCTGCTGCTGTATCCATCCATCTATCTCGCATATCTAAGATCTTGGGGTTCCCTAACAAACATCATGAGATGTTTGCAGCTGTCACGCGACGCCAACTTGGGGTACATCTACCGAGCATGTGTACAATGTACATGTGAGCCCCGAACCTCGACTCCTAAAAAGAAACATCCACCCATCCACCCTCCTCCCATCCGGCACACCCTCGGGATCTCTCTCCCGCTCGGCTCCAGCAGCCCTGGTTTTAATTAGTCTCGCCTTGCCCGAGAACCCCGAGTAATTTTGCCTTGACTTGAGTCCAGCCCAGGCCGTGTCCTGGGAACGTTTGATATTCTGCACTGTTTCCTGAACAAGGCCGTGGCCCCGACTCATCAGATTGCTGTCTTTTTTTTCCTGAGACAGTGTCCTCAATGCCAAGCCGGTCCTGACTGGTCCTCGTTGCACCGCTGGCTACTCCGAGGCCTTTCGTTTCCTTGTAGCCGGTAGCCGATGCTTATCCAGAGTGCTCGGTCCATATCCGACAAAGGAGCCGAAACACAAGTCGGTGTACGGAGTAGAAGGACAGCACACTGCAGCACTCGGCCGAGATAAACCACCGATATACCGCTCACTGATAATTCATGAATAGTAAAGTAGAAGTGCTGGCCTTGGGCCGCCCTGTCAGCTCCATGACAGTGTTGAGCCCTCTTGACAGGGGCGACAAGAGCTTCGTTCTGCTGCATCCTACAGTTTGTCCAGCAACCTGCTGACCTGCTGTTGTCTACTCCGTACACAGTAGAGGCCCCAAGTCTTGCATGGATAGATATGTCGAGCAGCTGGCCGACACTCTGCCGAAGGAGCGCCGAGGACTGTCTGCTTGTGTCGTCATCCAATACACTTTTCCACCTGCACTTCGAAGAACATGGCCGTTACTTGCAGCACGTCTTCATCCAACACCTGTCGTCGATCGGGCAGCACAAACAAGACGCTTGAGGAAGCTGACCACGGCCATGGTTCTATATGGAGGAGGCTGGCCGTCTGGGATGACACGGCATTGGTGGGTAACGGAGCCCAGGCCATGACCGAAGAGCCCGTGTCTTCAGCACGTTGAGCAGCACGCTACAGCAACAGTGAACACATTTCCCATTCACGGCTCAAGCATCGGGCGATCACCAGTGTGCTTCAATGTTGATCCATTGCTTGTTTTTAGGGTTCAGAGCACTTCCAACCCGTTGCATGCTACACCTAGCAAAAAAGTGTAGGGTATCCTCCGGACCGGGCAGAAACAGGCGAGAGGGAGACCTCGGCGCCCGCTGCATCATCTTTCCTTCCCAGCAGCCGGCCCAAACTTTGTCAAACCGAAAGACCCGAAAATAACTCCCAGCCTGCCATGATTTGACGTTCCTGCTTTGATTGTGTTCCCCATGCCCTTCGAAAAGACGCCATCATACGTTGTCATGCGTGGAGGGACATCGCCCGCGGCGCCCTGGAGGACCAGGGCCTCCGCTGCGCTGCCATGGAAAAGGGGGACTCTACAAGAGCTTGGTCGTGTTGAGAAGTTTACTCGGAGGCACCGACGGCACGGGCTGTAGGGGAAGGTTTGTGAGTAAAAATTATCTCGCATCAGGTGACCGCGCCACGTCGTGCTGGGTGTGTACGCGTGGGCTGGCGGAGGAGGCGGAACATACTGTAGATCTTCATCTTGCTGTGCGTGACGATGGGCTTGATCTGTCCCTTCTCCTCAAGGTCCTTGAGGCATTGGCGGGCGAGGGAGCCGTTGACCTTGAGCCTGTCGACGAGGGTGGCAACGGTGACCAGGCGGTAGGACTGGACGTCCTTGTACAGCTTGTCGGAGGTGGCCTTGTCGAGGATGACGGCGTGCTGCGCCTTGTCCTTGACTGCAGTCGGCTGTTAGCGGGGTGTATTGCGGCGCTTGGGAGGGCTAAGGACGAGGCCCCATCGTGATGCAGCTGATTTCAAAGAGGTTGCGCGAAGTGACCCATGGCGGAGTGAGTGAGTGCATCAAGCACCACCGTCGCCGTCGTGCATCGCGATGCCCGCCTCCGAAATCAACTGCGTCCCGAGGCCGAGGAGGAGGAGGAGGAGCATCTTCATCATTAAAATCCACGTACCCTTTCCCTTCGACCACTTCTTCTTCTGCTTCTTAGCTCCGGTAGCAGGGGCCATCTTGACTGATTTGCTGGGGGTGAGATGGGTTGTAGATGGATGGTCGGTCGATTGTTTGAAAGGGCTGGGAGAAGTGGGAGGAGTAGTCAAGAAAAATGGTCGCCTGCCAAATCCCTACCAGTCAGTGCACCGCACCACACCACACACAGCTCAGATCAGGGCCAAAACCAGGGCTCACTCACTCACTATTAGGCGGGCCTGGGGCGGTAGGGGCTGGCCGCTGGGCAGCAGAGGGGGCAGCACCTCGAGTTTTTTTGGGGGTGGAGTGGAAACGACTGCGCCACACTTTGGTCGAAGCCCTAACTAGCGTTAAAGCGGGGCCCAACGCTCCTGTTGGCCAATCACAAGTAGCTGTGGCGCAACCACCAACCAAATTTTGCCAAACGACTGGATTTGCAGGGCAGAGAGAGAGCCACAGCGGCTTGGTTGGGTTGTGTCCCCCCCCAGCACAGTCAATTAGCAGCAGTGAGCGTGCAGCTGCGAGCAACCAGCACCGGACCGAGCTAGCAAACCCACACCCGAGCGCCCACCGCCCACCACAGAGCCAGGCAGACCACCACCAGCCCGAGCAGACGAAAAAAAGATCTTGATCTTCGCCCGTCCTCGACAACCACGCAACCCACCCGCCCACCAACCCCCAACCGCCAGCGAAGGATCTCTCTCGACGACACCTGCCTGTCAATCTCGTCGATTCGATTCAGCAAATCTCGCCCAGCATGTCTGACAACGGAGAGATCGAGGTCGAGGCCGCCTCCAGCTACCAGGTCCTGCCCAAGGACGTCGTCCAGGAGATTGGCAGCATCAAGCTGTTCAACAAGTGGTCCTACGAGGATGTCGAGATCCGCGACATCTCCCTGACGTAAGGCAAACCACCTACCTACCTGCTGGCTGTGCTATACACCAGTCAACCATCTCTGCATGGCACTGCTCTGCCGTTCACGAGCAGCCCTGCCCGTCTTGATGCACACGAGGGAGATGCCCGCCCCGCCGAAGGGGGAGACCACCAAGTTCGACTTGCACGTGTTTGTGTTGTGTGTGCGCGCACATACAACAACTAGGGGGGCAAGGCCGAGGGACGTAGGGGCACCACACACACGCACACATACACGAGGCATCTTCAGTGGGCATCAAGACGG
This sequence comes from Diaporthe batatas, assembly GCF_019321695.1. Taxonomy (NCBI): domain Eukaryota; kingdom Fungi; phylum Ascomycota; class Sordariomycetes; order Diaporthales; family Diaporthaceae; genus Diaporthe; species Diaporthe batatas. Next base: position 1,469,205 of record NW_025408555.1, on the reverse strand, counting down.
CGGGCAGATCGCATTGGCAGCAGCAAAATCATAGGAAATGTCGTGCCCGATATGCTAACCAACGGCCTGCAGCGACTACATCCAGATCCGCAACCCCGTCTACCTGCCTCACTCCGCCGGCCGATATGCCGTCAAGAGGTTCCGCAAGGCCAACTGCCCCATCATCGAGCGTCTGACCAACTCCCTGATGGCCCACGGCCGCAACAACGGCAAGAAGCTGATGGCCGTCCGCATCATTGCCCACGCCTTCGAGATCGTAAGTCCCGCCCACATGCAGACAGGCCCTTGACCACCAACATACACATACAACGTGCCACCGGACACCAAGGCCAACAACTCGTCCCCTACCACTTAACGAAGAACGCGTCAATTGAACGACTGGCTGACCCACTCCCCAACAGATCCACCTCATGACCGACCAGAACCCCATCCAGGTCGCCGTCGACGCCATCGTCAACTGCGGTCCCCGTGAGGACTCCACCCGTATCGGTTCCGCCGGTACCGTCCGTCGCCAGGCCGTCGATGTCTCCCCTCTCCGCCGCGTCAACCAGGCCATCTCCCTGCTGACCACCGGCGCCCGCGAGGCCTCCTTCCGCAACGTCAAGTCCATCGCCGAGTGCCTTGCCGAGGAGCTGATCAACGCCGCCAAGGGCTCCTCCAACTCGTACGCCATCAAGAAGAAGGACGAGCTCGAGCGTGTCGCCAAGTCCAACCGGTAAATTATCCCAAGAACAAACACAAGAAACCGGAGGCAATGTGGTGGGGGGAAAAAACCCACCACACACACAACGGGACACACATTCAAAACACGCAACACGCACCACCCCCGAAACACAACAGAGAAAGGAATCTCCCCCCCGACCGAGGCTTTTTCTATACCCCGGTTCCCCCTGCGGTGGAGTTTTGGGTTCGTTCATCGTCAGGTTGGCTCATTGGTCTCGGCTGGCCTCTTATCTCTTTTCTTTTTGTTTGTTTGTGTGGCTTGTGTGTTGCGTGTGGACGGACGGACGGCACTTGGACGAACGGGCTCTCTGGGGGGACACAGTGACGGGATCGTTGCATAGTGCAGTTGCAGATTAAAAGTGCAAGGCAAAATGCTAGCTGCTTGTTGATAAAAAAGACAGGCTTCTTGGTTCCCCCTGTAGTTTTTCCCTCCCCTCGTGGTTCATGGTCGACAACGGACACGGGAACAACACGCAAGAGACAATGGAAATTTTTCTACTAGGTTGGGTTTCCTTGCCTTTTTCAGACGCGAGGTGACGAACAGACTGGGCGTTTTCCGGGTGTGATGATGATATGATTTAGATATGCAACCGCATGCTGGCACAAGAGCTATCGGGTTCCGCGTGTTCGTTTTGCTGCTGGCCGCACCGCTGTGGTTCAGAGTCTTCCCGCGGCAGGTGGCTCGCCCGCTGTCTTGTGCAACTGTACCAACAAGAAGAAAAGACACCCACGTCAACGTCCAGGATTAAGTCCTGCTCTCCGCGAGCCAGCCAGCCATCAAACCATGCCGCCCCTTTTGCCCTCTCAGAAACAAGTACCCACCTACCCGGCTCAGGTACTCTGAGCCCCCCCCCTACCCAGGTCCACCACTCGTCAACAGCAGGCACCCCGAATTAATCAACTTCCTCCTGTATGATAACGCCACTGTGAAGTAGCCCACCTAACCTGCCCGTGCCAACGACTAAATCGGCATCACCGAGAAAGTCACCCCCGTCCTCGGCGAAACCCCCGGTGGCACAAAAGCCCACACACGATGCCGATGGGATCTGGATCTGCTGCCGTGGGCACCAACATCAATAAGTACCCATCCGGCTGCTTCGTGTGTGGTGTAGGACTCGGAGGTATGTACCTGTGCTGGGAGAGACGGGGGCGGCTTTCTTCGCTTTCGGTACAGCTGCCGCCGGTCGATGTGCTGTCTACCTAGGTAGGTGAGATAGCAAGTCCCCCCCCCCTCACCCCAAAAGAAAAAAAAAAAAAAAAAGGAATGGGATCCCAAAGGCCGATAGACCATGTACTCGCTGGCCGTTCTTGCTGAGGTGCATTGTCCCAACGTGCCCGAGGTCATGTGCTTGTGTGATCGTAGATGTATGTCAGTGAGTAACCACCAATCAACCAACCCTTTGCCAACACATCTCAAGGCTCCCTCTGAAAATCTCACACGTTTTGGCATGATCTCGACCGTCCCGCAAAGCAGGGAGTTGTTGGAGAGTTCAAAGAGGGCAATGGGCCGCTTTGCATAGAGGAAGTGCAGCCCGTGTCTCGTCTAACCACCTTTGATATGTTGGGCATATAGTAGTTACATGTGTAGGTACTGAGGGCATAGCCAATGACGAGCTCGTGACACGATGACCAACCGTAAAAGAAATGTGTTGATAAAAAGAAAAAGACTAGCTAAATACTTCTAACCTTCTAGATGTCCGCACATTGCAAATCAAGTAGCGACATTCAAGGTTGCGCATCCAGCTTGCGGAATAAGAAATCTCTGAGCGATGGCATCCCCCCCACTTCATACATTGAGGCCTCGTGCCCTCTATCTACCCATGGCAACCCCAAGTTCTTTCCAGAGGCTGCAAATCATCCCAGATGCGTCAGGAGCTGACCAGCATTCTCAGCTTTTGGAACAATCACCGCCCACGGCCGCATTGCTACGGCGGCGACGGCATAAGACTTTCGTTCATATGGCGTGTGACAATCCCCTGCCACCAACCTGACGTCGGACACCAAGACGAGGCGGACACGACTCATCCGGAGGAGGCACCTCCAACGGCTTGGGCGCCCACACCCGCCAAGGACCAGCCCAAAGACTCAATCGAGGCCAGCAGGCTTGATCCAAGGGGTGCCATGTTGGCACTTCAGGTGGGCCAAAATCCTCCGGAGGCGGAAGCATGAGGAGGAGTACTAGATTCAGCTTCGCCGCGGTAGGGGACACACACGATGACCAGTCATGACTGTAGACTTCATAACAGCGCTCTTGGTGTAAGCGACAATGAAGGCGATCTTGTACGGGACCACCAATGCAACAACGACCTGTGTGGGGAACCCCTGCTCCAGGAGGAGAATCTCCCATGTGACAAACCCCTGATGGCATTATTATCTCGGACAGCCCACGGGGCGACTTTGGTCTTTTGCCAGATAGCCTCCTAAGCACAAGATGACGCAATAAATCGTAAACAAGATGTAGTGGCTCTTATCCCCTCTTGACTTGTTCGACCTTGAGCTTTGGTAGTAATAGAGGTTAAGGACCATCTGTTTATTCATGCTCAAAGCAAATCAACGTTTTTTTTTTTTTTTAAAAAAAAAAGAAGAGAGCACCTTCATCATCCTCACTCACTCCACCCCGGACCTCCTACATCAACCCCCCACTAAGCAACATGCTCTGCCCAGTAAGATACCCCGTCCGGCAGCACATGGTAACCATATTAGCCACCTCCTGCGGGCTGCCCAGCCTGCCGACGGGGATATTCCGCGGGTCCCCCGGCGTCCCCGCGACCGTCTTCTCGTCCGGGATCAGGCCCGTGTCCCCGATCATGGCGGGCGCGACGTCATTCACAGTAATCCCGAACCCGGCCAGCTTCCGGCTGAGGTTCCGCATCATCCCTTGCAAGCCCGCCTTGGACGCGGCGTAGTGGCACCCGTTGATCCCCCCGCCCGAAGCGGCCAGGCTCCCGATGAAGACGACGCGGCCCCACCCCGCGCTCTTCATGTGCGGCACGGCCAGCTTGGTGAGGATGAAGGAGGCGCGCAGGTTTACCGTGAGGGTGTGGTCGAACTCGTCGATGGGTATGTCGAGGATGTCGGGGATGCGCTTGCCGTACCCGGCGTTGGACACGAGGATGTCGGGCCCCTCCTGGCCGTGCTGCGACCTGATCTCGGCGAAGAGCCGCTGGATGTCGTCCGCGCTGGCCATGTCGGCCTGGTGGGACGTCACCCTGGCTCTGGCCCACTGCGGCTGGGCCTGCAGCTCGGCGAGGAGGGCGTCCATGGCGGCCTTGTTGCTCGAGTACGTCAGGGCCAGGTTCGCGCCGGCGGCGAAGAGGTCCTTGGCGCAGGCGCCGCCGATGCTGGGGCGGGTGTGTTAGTGGGTGGGTGGGTGAGTGAGTGAGTGAGTGAGTGAGTGAGAGCAGGGGCTCGTGTGGGTGAGATGGATAGAAGCAGACTCACCCTCCTGATGCGCCTGTCACGAGGGCCAGGCGGCCCTTGATCTCGTTGTCTATTGATGGCATGGTGTTTCTTGTGTGTGATGAGTGATCTTTGAAAATAATACCAGATCAGGATCTTGGAACAGGAAAAATTCTGTGATAGGTCTACTAAGTCATCCGGACTCAAACAAGAAACCCCAAAACTGATGGATGGTTGTCGTGAACCCCGCAACCCGAGCGTGTGTGGGGGAGGCCCCGTTTTCCCCGGAGCGATAGCGGAAGGCCGGCGAGCAGAGTTCGGCGGATCGTGAGCCAGCCCGCGGGGGTCGAAACGACTACCGACTTGCTGGCCGATCTTGCCCCTGATTCGTGACGGGATGACTTTAGAGAGAACAATTCTGTCCTGTGCTGGTACAAGTCTTTGCTGATACTTGCCGTAATTATGTTTACGAATTGCTAATACCAGGCCCCCTTTTTTTCCTTTTCCTTTTCTTTTCTTTTCTTTTCTCTTCTGAAGTGCATACCGAATGTCGAGGTGAATCTCAACCAACAGGCGGGCGGCGCTCCTCCCAGAACGTGGTGGGCGGGGCGGTGCTCCTCTCAAACCTGGCCCGGGTGGTGCTCCGCTCCGCACCCGATTATTGCACGTGGCCACTACAGCTCGACCACCCGTTCGGGATCAAACTGAGGCCTGACTGCTGGTTTGCGCGCCCACGGCCACCATGATGTATTTGTATTTTGAGCAGTAGTAGCAGTAGTAGTCTCGGGCCTGCCGCCGGGCAAGACATACCCACGCTGGTTGGCGACCAAGCGGACGCCACCACAGCACAGTTCCGTCGTGTGGTGCGTGTGCCCAAAGACCCACGTCTTCACCCTGCCGGTCTGAAGGTCAGGTAGCAGGTCCGTCGCAAAGGCCGGCGTCCACGGGTTGCCGGCGTGCTCCGGGGCCGAGGTGCCGGCCAGGCTCGGCGCGTGGTGCGTCACGACCAGTATGTTCCGGCCCTGCTGGTCGGTCCTACCACGGTCCTCGGACAGCGACTGGAGCGCAGACGCGAGCCACGCCGACTCCTCGCCGTGTACCTGGTTGTGCCTGTCCACGGACCACCCCCGGATCTGCCTGTAGTCGCTGACCCTCGACCCGACAACAGCCCTCGCAGGGTCCGGAATGTGAGACCACAGCGTGCAGCCCACGATGACGGACCCAGACTCCCCATCAGCCCAGACACCCCGGTCCAGGAGGACCAGCCTCCCCCGCAGGGCCGGCTCCCGCGCCAGCCGCTCGGCCCGGGCGATGCCCTCCTCGTAGCCCAGCCCGAAGAACTCATGGTTGCCCAGCACGAGGAAGACCCTCTCGAACCGCCCCGCCTGGCGCTCCAGGAAGCCCCGGTAGCCCTCGTAGTCGATCAGCCGGCCGACGTCGCCGGCCAGGACCAGGAGCCTCCCGGCGGCGGGGAAGTCGAACGCCTCGTACTGCTGCCCGACCTCGAGGTGCAGGTCGGACATGACCTGGACGAGCTGGGGGCCGCCGCGCCCTGGGCTGCGCGCACCTCGCAGCCGCCGGGCGATATTCTCAAGGGCCTGCATGCCTGCTTGTCCGTGCGGCAAGGTGGTGGTGAGTCTTGCTGGGCGTGCGCAGGACGATGTGCGGGTTCTGTGCTGTGGGTGAGGTGGATCGACGCGTTGGGAGGGAGATCCGAGGGGAGCGGCACGGTGGGTTGGGTGGTTGGGTGAATATCACATCCGCCACGAGCATCCCTGCCTCCTGTTTTTCTGCGGTGCAGTTCAAAGTCCTCCACCAACAACACAACACGTCTTGGCATCCAGCATCTCACTCTCACGTGTGGCGGCTCACAACACTCCATGTCCTCGAGTGCCTAGCTTGCTCAAATTGCACTTTTCCACTCGAATAAGAATTTCGATTTAGCATCATGGCTTCATTTTGACACCCCAAGATAACCCCCCCTGGATTCAGTGTTCCCGCGGATTCAAATTCCCACCCCCAAAGTGATTATCCCATAGATAAATAAATAGCCTCGTCGAAGCAAAACGCTCCCAGTTCGCAACGAGCGGCCAAAGCCACGTCAATCCCAGCCACGGCCCCAACCCCCTCCCTCCCACGCGCAAACCCCGAGGTTCACGATTGCAACCCACCTAAAGCCGGAACACCCCAAGCACAAGAGACGAAAGCAGCAGCCCGCCCACAGCAGCCCCGAGCGCACCCACCCCCCCAGCCGGCGCAGCAGCAGCAGCGCCCGACTCCGCATCCCCGGCCGACGAGCTCGGGCTCGGCGCACCGCCGCTCGTCTTGCTCGCGCCCCCGACAACACTCGCGCCGCTCGCCGTGGGCGCGCTGTTCCCCGTCGCGGACGCGGTGGCGTTGCCCTCGCCCCTGCAGAACGCATCCTGCCAGGGGATGCCGCCGGCGAACAGGCACGCCGTGAGGTCGTCGACGGCCTGGCCCTGCGCCAGGCAGTACAGCCCGCAGCCGCCGCCGTAGCTGACGACGTCGGCGCCCCTGCAGCACCCGCTCATGACCTCGGTGTGGTTGCCGCCCGCGGGCACGGCGCACGCGACGTCGCTGGTCGGGATGTCGTAGACGTTTGGGGTGGCGCACGTGTTGGCTGCGCCGGCCGCGCTGGAGGTGCCTGTTGCTGTGGCCATTGCGGTGGAGGACATGTTGCTGGCGTGGGTGGGTGAGGATGGGACTTGGTGGGGATACGTCGGCTGGTTGGGTTCGGGTCTGGAGGGCACTTGAGGTGGTGTGATGTTCGAGTTGGGTGATGGATGCAGTTGAACGTCGCTTCACTTCACCAAATGTTTGGAAATGCCCGACCAAGTTGAAGTAGATAAACGTACTCGCTTGATGAATGCAAGGCCGCTTTGAAAGTCGAATATGACTGAAGTACAGGGTAATAATCATAACTTATGAGGACTTCAAAGAAGTGTCGTCCACAAGTCCATGGTCCCGTTTGATATATATCAAACACCCCTGCCTGCAGTGCATTTGGTTGGCCCGGCCACCAACGCGTTCCCGGCCGCCGCCCTCGTATTCAGTTTTAGCGATGACGCTGGGGGATCCCCACCCCCTGAAAAAGCTCACCACAGTGGCCCCAGCCGCCAATACAAGCCACAGTTATAGGCAGTTAGTTGCTGCGCTGCACCAACAATGCAGTGTATCGGGTTTGCTCTCCAACACGCATGCACATGTGAACACGTGTGGCTTGAGATGATTGGGGTTCCCTTGGTACACAGAACTGGGGTAGAAAGAAGCCGGGTACTTTCTGTTTGCCCAGCAGTGCCATGTTCCGGCCAGCGGGTCGGCTTGTTGGGTCTCCACGCGCCTGAGGCCTGCGGAAACAACAATGGATGACCACGCTGGGGAACGGCTCCGCCACGCTCAGGCGGATCTTGCCAAGGAGGCACCGCTGCATCGGCACCGCTCAACAGAACCTTGCGATAGAACTGGTCCCGGGTGATGGGAGACTTCGACCGATAATCCGAGAGCCGTTTGGAAGATTCTTGATCCCCACCGCCCTCCGAGCCCGGCCGGGGAGCCCGTAAGCACAGGGCGTTGATTCTCAATGGCTGTCGTGCCGCGCTGGTCACCTGCCTCTCTTACTTCTTTCCTTCGTGTCTTCGACAAATTGTTTCCGTGGCCATTCCGCCGCGATGTCGATATCGCGCCTCGGCGCCACCCACTCGAGGAAGAGGAAGAAGAGATAGTCGATGATGACACAAAGACAGAACAGCTTGCCCGCCCATATGCCGCAGCCGTAGTACCTCTTGAGACGGTCGATGAGGGCAAAGTCGCGCTGGATACCGCCCCTCGTCGCGCCCATGCTCGCCGCGTTGTAGAACTCCGCCTCGCTGATGTCCCCCGAGATGCCGTTGTACACCCGCTCGGTGCGCTTGGCGATGTCGGTCCACGAGTACATCTTCTTGATCTCGTTGTGGAACCTCTCGGTGCGGATCTTGTTCGCCCGGATGTCGGCGATGGCCTTGACCGTCGCGGCGACGATGTCGTCTTCTTCCGGCTTGGCGAACTGGGTCATGTAGCCCGGCAGGACCTCCGGGATGCCGCCGACCTGGGTGCACACCACGTACAGCCCGCAGCTCGCGGCCTCCACGATGACCGTCCCGAATGCCTCGGTCAACGAAGGGTGCAGGTAGATGTGCCCACGGACCATGACGTCGCGGACCTCCTCGTGCCTGACGCTGCCTATCATCTCGACGCGGTCCTGGAGGACGTTCTGCTCGATCATCTGCTCGAGATCAATGGCCTTGGGACCAGAGCCGGCGATGATGAAGCGTGTGTTGGGCTGATGGTCCAGGATGCGCGGAATGGCTGCCACGAGGAGGTCTATCCCCTTGTTGTAGAAGAGGCGGGAGATGACAACAATGGTGACGGGGTCGTGGGGACTAAGACGATGAGCCGGGACAGGATAATCGTTGCCGAGAGAGCTGTTGGTAGAACCATTGCCCGCGCCCTCGAGGGAAAGGTCGAGTGGCCTGAAGTTGTCAGCCACGACCGCATTAGGGATCACGGAGACCATGAGAGGGTCCAGCGAGGCACGGAGCACGGTGTTTTCCTTGCTGTGTCGAGGTCAGCGTGGTTGACGAGATGAATGGTTTGGGGCCGTGACGCACCTGGTATTGCTGACGCAAATAACATGGTCGACGTCGCTCAGAGTAAACTTGAGCAGCTTATTAGTGAGGATGCTGGCCGCGTCGGCAAAGCCAAAGAGCGAGTGATCGGTAAAGATGGTCCTGATGCCCATGGTGCGGGCGTGCAGGGTGGCTTCCCAGCAGAGGTTGCTGAGAGAGGCATGTCCGTGTACGATGTTGATCTGCTCCCGGATGATGATGTTGCGGAATATCGGGAAGAAGGAGAAGACGGTGGGAAAGCTTGCGGAGCGGTAGATGACGAAGAAGGGCACATAATAGACCTTGAGCCCATTGGTAAGGTAGCGGACGCCCTTTCGATCGTCGTACGCGTGAGTAATGACCACGACCTTGTGGCCCCTGTCTATGAGCCTCTGGGATAACTGGTATATGTGGCTTTCGACTCCCCCTGGCTGGGGGAAGAAGAAGTCGCTGACCATGGCGATATTGTAGGTCGGCTTCGACATCTTGACGCCTGCTGCCCGCCAGACGGGCACCTCAATCACTCGGGAGCAGCTTGGGGAGACGGAGAATATCAGGAGACAGCCCCATAGCGTTCAGAGTGAGGCCAAACTCAGAGAGACGAGCTTTGGGGCACCTGAATGCAGACAGAGTGTGGTGTTGTCGATGGGAAATGAGATAAAGCCGTCCGTTCTGACAGCTTCCCCTGCATGGTTAGAGTGCCAGGCGCATTTAAAGTCCAACTGTTAGTGCGCGACTTGGGCAGCCCAGGACTCGATACTTTCTTGTCAAACAGCAGGCCATAATCTGAGCTTCCCATGAATAGTGGGAGATCAGGATACCACGGTATTTCTGTTTAACCCACGTGGGCAATTTAATTATCGCAGAGGCAGACTCCAATGGGAACATCAAACCCATCATCAAGAGCTGTACATCGAAACATCCAAGTACTCGCACTAACATGCGCGCACCCTGGGACTCAGTCTTACCCTGGGCCAGGCCGATAAGCGACGATAAGAAACGGCAGAATCGAGGGCCGCCAAAAATAATTTCCATGCTGGGACAGCTCGACTGACGTTGCGCATGCCAGGCCCATTCTTGCCAGGAGACCAGCAACTTGTCACTGCCGGTCTGGGAATCATCTCGCAAGATGTATGCTCGTTACATCCCTCCTCCCAAGGCGTCCTCGTCTCAGCCAAAGCCACGAGCTCCGTCCCCTCCTCCGTCAGAGGCGGACTCGCATACGTCTGCGGCGATCCCTTACTCCAGATATGTTCCTCCTCAACGAAAACAGGCGAGTGCACTCACCACAACTGCGCCGACGGCCCAGAGGTCTATTCCAACCTCGAGGACACATTTGAACGCTGCGGCCATCCCGCCTCCAGAAGCTCTACCTCCCAAGATTGTGTTCAACTACGACGACGACGACGAGGACGAGCCGTCGCCTCCCAAGAAGCGGAAGATCGACAGCCCAGAGCCAGTCGTCGAGCCGGTTGCCGAACCGCAAGAGAAGAAGCCAAAGAAGGAAAAGAAGGACAAGGAAAAGAAGAAGAGCAAGAAGAAGGAGGAAACCAAGCTGGACGACGGCGACGAGGGGGAGAGTTCTGAGAAGAAAGAAAAGAAGAAGAAGCAGCGCAACGAGCAGCCCTTCTCATTTGGGTTCGACGACAGCAATGCTGCTGCGCCTGATGACAGCCACAAAGAAGCGCCAGTCAGCACCGGGGAGGAAGCTGTAAAACCAAAGGACAAGAAGAGGAAGAAGCATAAAACCGCGGTCGAAGACGAAACACCACAGGCTCAGACGAGCGACGACAAGTCGGAGGCCACAGACAGCAAGAAGAAGAAAAAGAGGAGAGGAGACGATGAGGTTGCGGCAGGACACAAGGCAGTCCTCGAGAGGGCCGCCAAAGAGCTGAAGAAAGGTGCCGAGCAGCCCAAACCAGAGGACGCCTCGGACGACGAAGGCGTGGAAGCGGTCGAGGCATATGGACTCGAGCCCCTACCCCAACCGAAACCGGTGAAGGAAGACGCAGCCAAGCCGAGCTACGAGACGTTGCCATCTTGGATAGCCAACCCGATACAAGTAACACCCGCCTCCACGTCGCATTTTACAGATCTGGGCATAGCCGAGGAGGCTGCTACGAGGCTTCAGGGCAAGGGTTTCAAAGAAGCCTTTGCCGTCCAGACCGCAGTCATACCACTTCTCCTGCCATCTGCGGATCGTCAAGGTGACGTGGTCGTATCAGCTGCCACGGGTTCGGGGAAGACTTTGGCATACGCCCTACCGATGGTACGAGATATCAGCCAAAGCAGCAACATCACCCGGATTCGGGGCCTTATCGTGGTGCCCACCCGTGAACTAGTCATGCAGGCAGAGGAAGTCTGCAATGCCTGCTCGGCCATTTTCGCTGGACGAGGGAGGAAACCAGTCAAAATCGGCATCTCTATGGGCAACAAGCAGTTCGAACAGGAACAAGCCGATCTCGTCGAGGAGGATGAGCGATACGACCCCGAAGGTTACCACAAGTACTTGGAAAGAAAATCAGAAGAGGGCTCATGGCTCGAGGATCTGACAAATCCACGAGGCCCCCCACGCGAACCTCTTCCCGACCATGTCATTGACCATAGCTCCAAGGTCGACATTCTCATATGCACCCCTGGTCGTCTTGTCGACCACATCAAGCGCACGCCAGGCTTTACGCTCGACTACGTGCGCTGGCTCGTTGTCGACGAAGCGGACAAGCTCCTCGCGCAGACGTACCAGGACTGGATCTCCACCGTGATGCCTCTGCTTGGCAAATCGGAGAAGCCCGGGGCCAGGGAGTTTTCCGACTCGAACAAATGCGGCGTGCGCAAGGTCATCCTCAGCGCGACCATGACCAGAGACCTGACGCTGCTCAACGGGCTGAAGCTGTACCGGCCGAAGCTTGTCGTGCTCAGCGACGCGGCCGCCCACAGCCAGGTGGAACATGTCCTGCCGTCGCAGCTCGAGGAGACCGCCATCAAGACCCGAAACGTCGATCTGAAGCCGCTATATCTGGTCGACCTGCTCAACAGCGAGCACTTGGCTCCTGTGGCCGCCAGCGATGCCGACGATGTCGAGATGAAGGACGCAGATGCAGACGCCGCGTCCGCCGCTGGGTCCGACTCGGACGCCTCGGCCTCGGACTCGGACTCAGACGACACCAGCAGCGGCGACGACGACTCGTCCGACGCCGAGTCCACCACCTCCCCCTCCCACGGCCGCGGCACCAAGCCCAATCCCAAGCACCCCGCCACCAAGCCCTTCACGACCACAGTCCTGATCTTCGCCAACTCAAACGAGGCGGCGGTCCGCCTCGCGCGCCTGCTGGCCCTGCTGTCGCCGCACCTCGCCCCGCTCATCGGCACGCTGACCTCGACGACGCGCACCTCGGAGCGCCGCAGGACGCTGCACGCCTTCGCGGCGCGGCGGCTGCGCATCCTGGTGGCGTCGAGCCTCGTCGAGCGCGGCATCCACCTCGCGAGCCTCGACCACGTCGTCAGCTACGACATGCCCAAGTCGGTGCAGTCGTACGTGCACCGCGTGGGCCGCACGGCGCGCGCGGGCCGGCCCGGCCACGCCTGGACGCTGTTTACCAAGCCCGAGGCGGGCTGGTTCTGGACTGCCATCGCTGGGAAGGGGTCGGGCGGCAGCGGCGGCAGGGCTGGTGCCGCGGCCGCGGCTGCTGTGCAGGCTGGTGAGATCCGCAGGGGCAAGGCGGTGGGCGAGGTTAGGATCAGTGACCGGTGGGATGAGGGCCGGCTGGAGGAGTTTAGCAAGGCGCTGGAGGACCTGAGTGAGCTGCGCAAGGAGTCTAAGAAGAAGAAGGGGTCCAAGCGTGTTGCTTAGGTCATGCTGTGCCTGGTCTTGGATACGGGATGTGGGCCCTATAGAATCAGCATTAGTTACAGGATGGTGTCTACCTCGAGAAGTACTGGGGAGATCAACTTTCAGATATTGGCACCGATGGATATTGGCCGAACTGAACAACTCCACCGCTATCCAATCAAAATAATTTGTCAATGGAACTGAGCTGATACTGAGCTTCCCTGGAAACGTTTGTGCTTCAACACATGTGACGTGGACATATTAGGTTGGGCAATGGCATTAACACACTGGCTGTAGGTCTTCGAAGTCCACGGGTGTCTTCTTCCAAAGTTGCGCCGACTAAAGTTGGAAATGTGCCGACTGGCCATTTTCTATTGTAGCACATTCCATCACCAAGCATGTCTTGAATCTTTTTCTTGGCCATCATCGTCGTTTAAAAACATCAACAAGAGCTATTCAACCAGGCATTTCTCAGCCAGCTGTTTCTCGATGATTGGAGACTCATCAGCAGGTTCAAACTGAATCCCAGGGAATTGCATGGCCAACGATCCCGCCGGTTCACGAGGCTGATTGATCTTCAGCGTGGTGGTTCCCTGCTTGAAGGGGTCACATCCATGAGTAGCAGGGACGTTTCCAAGTTGGGATGTCAAAATAAACTGGTAAGTTTGAGCGCCACGCCTATGCCGGCCAAGCCGCACAAGGTGATAAATGGGCTCATGAAGAGGTGGGTTGCCGTTGGCTTTACATTGATCCTTATCATTTGCTGATGCTAGTCCAGCTGTGACTTCTTTGACAGCATCGAAAGCACCTGGGACATGAAAATCCCCAAAGACTGTCCATTTTGAAATCGCTTGGGAACTGACTACTCTATGCACACTGTGTAGAACTTCTCCAAGTTGGGCAAGGACAAATGACATCTTGCTATTCATGATGGGCCTAAGAGTTATACTGTGCGCGAATTTCTCGAATTCGGGCTCGCTTCGGCGTTGGTCACATCAAAGGTGATGCTCAGTAGTCCATGTTATAAACAACGACATATAGTCAGTATGAACTGGGCTTTGCAAATCATTGTCAAATTCTTCCAGGACCTTGTCCTGATGGATGATGCTGGGACTACTTTAAATCGTAATTACTGGAAACAGCCAGGAAAAAGTAGAACTGGACTTGTTGTTTCTTTCATGGAAACTAGGATTTGGAGTTACCTGGTTGGCTTTACGGGATAGTCTGGTAGTATATCAATGTGTAGTCATCACCGACCCGGCACATATGTCCAGGCAGATACCTAAGTAAGAGCCACAAAGCAAGACATGCCTAGAGTGAGCTTTAATGCTGTCATGTATTTTCCCATAAGGGCCCAAATGTCACGCATCTAGGCAAGCATGTAGCACTGCTGAATTCAACAAGTGCCCTGCCATGAATCCAAACAGGCACTTGTACCATAACCTGACTCAACCATCCGAGCCGGGGACGATACCCTCAACCTTCCAGCCCCTAACAAACCCCTTCCCTGAACCTTTCAGCCTCCCATAAACCCCTTCCCACCCCAGTGGGTATCAGTGAACACCCAGCCTTTCACCCATCATCACCTTGCACCATGGCCAGAAGACCTAGGCTATCCACGGTACGTCCCCCAACATGTGGCAAGCTTTATGGCCCCCAGGTGACTCGGCCCTGGAAGCTCAACCTGGAGCCCAAGAGCCCCAGGGGCTTGGTCACAGAGAGCCTTCGACCCTGGCTGACCAACCCATGATCCAGATCACAGAGGGCAGGCGGTTCCCCTGCCTCTGGTTCCGCAGCACCTCCCACGGCAAGGCCACAGCCGGCATCCGCAACACCTGGTTCTGCGTGGTCAACTCGCAGGATGGGGTCAACGAGATGATAGAGATCATCATGGCCCAGGCCAAACCGGTGCTGTACATGGCCAGGGAGGGGTCCCTGCTCACCCTACATGTGCACCCGGAGCCGGACTGCAGCTTCATTGTGGACCTCGAGGCCCTGGGTGCCTCGGCCTTTGGCGAGACCACTGCTCAGATGACAGCAGGCCAGAATGAGCAGGATGAAAATGACAACAGAGGACACGGCTGCAGCCTCAGCCTCGCCTCCAACGACGAGGCGCGGCACCATGACAGCCGCAGCCGCAGCCGCCCCCTCCCAAGCCTGAGGGCCCTCCTCGAGAGCAACAGCCCCTCGATGCCGCCAAAGGTCATCTTCGCGGCCCGCGGCGGAACATCCGGCTTCCTCCCCCGCCGCTTCGGGGTCACCCTGGGCGGCGCCGTGGAGGAGATCCAGCAGCTCGAGCTCGAGAGCCGCACCGCCGCGCAGCAGCCGGAACAGCTACCGTCGGGGCCCGTGTCCGCGTGCGCCAGGAGCCTGCGCTGCTGCCTGGAGTAGGACTCCGGGCTGGCGTTGGCGCAGAGGCGGCTGTGGGTTTTGCACGACAGGGCCTGGACCTGGACCAGGGGTGAGGGGGCAGATGGTGATGACTCGGGCAGTGAGTTTGAGGGGGTTATGGACTCTGTTTTGAACGTGGGCGGGGCTGGGGATGCATTTGGCGGAGGGGCGTCATCTGCTTGGGGGAGCGGGGCGGGTGAGAGGCTGTTGCCAAAGGAGGTGGCTTTGTACTGCGTGGAGCAGGTGCGGCACTTGCCTGGGCTGAGGGAGAGATATCTGGCGAGGCTGGGAGAGCTGGGAGGGCTGGGAGGGGCTGGTCGGGATGCTGCCGGTTAGGGAGAGGTAGAGGACGGAGAGAAGAAGAGGGAGGGAAGAAGAGAGAGGGAAGAAGGAGGGGGTGAAGAAGGAGGGGGTGAATGAGAGAGAAGAACCTTTTCTTTCCGGTGATGGCTTCGACAACACGGCTGAGGTTCATGCTAGCCTGGAATTCCAAAGCATATGAAGGATCGATCATGTACCAAATATCATGTGTATAAATCTTTTTCCTTCTTTTCTTTCTTTTTACATCACCGCTCGACCACAGTAAATCCGGATCCCAACAAACAAGTACTTGTATTTGCAGAATTCATCATGTCCACTACACATATCAGAATGTTTCGAGGACCTTGAGCCTTGATAGTCTGACTCTCTCCTTCAGAGTTCAATGTTCTTTCCTGGGACTGTGCAGGCGTCGTCTCCCGTGGTCAGTGGTCAGTCTCAGAGAGATGTCGTCAGTCGAGGCTCCTGCAGGGTTCGCAGATGGCAGGCGGTGAGACGGTTCTGCAGGTCACTGCAATGGTCACCGCAATGGCGCGCTAGCTGGGTGGACCCCCGCCATGGCGCAGAATAAAAACCCGTCGATTCGCTGCAAAAATGCTCTGATCAACATGGCCCCGACACCAACTCCAAAACACGCATCATTCCCAGCGCACAGCTGCAGCAAGGTTTTGCCACCCTGTGGCAGCCAGCCAGCCTAACCTGCCGCCCGCCATGTAGCGCCACCACTCCCCCCTTCGTCCTCGTCCTCGTCCTCGTCGAACAGACAGGCCATGTTTCTAGTACAACGTCGACGACGCTGAAGATGCGTCTCTTTCTCATCCGCCACGGCGAGTCCGTCGACAACGTTGCTGGTCTCTAGTAAGTATGCCACATTATTCCCTGCACGGTCAGCCTGCTAACAGCCACCCTCCAGCGCAGGCTCTCGCGACTCGTCCCTGACCAACCATGGCGTCCTCCAGGCCCGCCGCCTCGGTGCACACCTGGTCTCCCGGTCATCCACCATTGGTCGAGTGCAGCGCATCTTCACCTCCAACCTGCAGCGTGCTGTCAGGACTGCCGAGGCGGTCGCAGAGGCCCAGATGAGCGACGACCCCTCGGCCGAGGTGGTCGGTGTCGTGCAGCTGCCCGAGCTGAGGGAGAAGAACTTTGGCTCCGAGGAGGGGAGGAAGTTCGGCACGCGTGGCACAGACCAGTCGTCTGCCGGCTGGATCGAGCCCGAGAGCAAGGAGTCCATGAAGGCCCGCGTCGAGCGCTTCATCGACAACCACCTCATCCCCACCGTCCTGCGCGGCTTCCACAGCGACGTCAATCACTCCCTTGCCATCGTCGCCCACGGCATCATACTCAACGTCCTCCTGAGGTGCCTGCTGGCGCGGTTCGGCCCGGACGAGTTCACCAAGCTCACCAGACCAACCGACACCCCCGGGAAGATGGAGTGGCTGGCGTCCTGGTCGAACACGGGCTATCTCGAGGCGGATCTGCGCTTGAGGATTGGTGCACCCCAAGCAGCAACTCGCCCAAGCCCCCCCGCCACGCCTGGCAACAGTCGCCCCATGCTGGGCTCCGTCGTGCCCCGCCAGCCCTCGAGAGAGAACGCTGTTGCTGCGGCCGACACTCGCCAGGCCGAGGCTCCGTCCGTCGAGATCTTGATGACGGTTACTTCTGTCAATACCACAGATCACCTTCAGGGTCTGAAGAAGACTCGAGGCGGCATTGGCAGTGCGGCCTTTGACCAGAAGCAGAAGACCATGGACTCGTTCTTCATCACAAGGACCCCCAAGGCCTCGCCGCCAGTCAAGGCTCCTTCGCCGGTCAAGGCCCCGTTGCCAGTCAAGGACACGACACCCGTCGAGCTTCAATCAGTCGAGCCCCCTCCGCCGGCCGAGGTTCCCCAGCAAATCAAGGGACCTCGTCCACAACCCCCGTCCCGCCAGCAGCCCCAAGCCCGGCCTCAGCCTCAGGTTCAGGCTCCAGCTCAAGCACAACCCCAAGCCCAAGGCCAAGCTCAAGCTCAACCCCAATCAGGGAAGGCCTCCCAGCCAACCCAACCCCCCGCGC
This sequence comes from Diaporthe batatas, assembly GCF_019321695.1. NCBI lineage: Eukaryota > Fungi > Ascomycota > Sordariomycetes > Diaporthales > Diaporthaceae > Diaporthe > Diaporthe batatas. Next base: position 1,451,823 of record NW_025408555.1, on the reverse strand, counting down.
CTACCAAGGCACCCCAGCCCCAGCCCCAGCCAGTCCAGCCAGTCCAGCCCTCTCCAGCTGTTCAGGCAGTCCAGGCCCCGCGCCCAGTCCGGTCACCGAAGCCAGCTGCGTCCTCCCGGCGAGCCCAGGCCACCCGCCCCATCAAGGCCGCCGAGCCGGCAACAGAACCACCTGAGCAAGTGACATCCCCTCCGCCAGCCGAGGCCCTTCAACCCGTGAAGCCGCCCCAGCCGACCGAGGCCACCCGCCCAGTCAAGGCACCCCAGCCCGTCAAGGTCTCGCGCCCTGCCACCGAGGTCTCGGTGGTGTCCAAGGCCACCGAGGCCCCCAAGGCAACGCAGTCGGCCAAGGTCTCCAAACCGAACAAGGTGAAGCGGCCGATCAAAAAGGCCAAGCCCTTCAAGAAGGTCAGGTTCATCTTGCCTGTCAAGGACTGAGCATGTGTGCTCTTGTCTCCTGGCTGCCCATTGACCCATCTATCTTGGGGAGACCGACGCCCTCGGTCCGCGCCCAGGCCTGACTGAGCAGCCGCCGCCTCAGTGCCTGGGCGTCCACACCCACATGGTACGTGGCTTCTCGCCTTTGCCGCTCCGCTGCCCCCGTCCGTTGCTATGATGAGAAAATCAAAGTTCACAGACCTGTTCTGAAAAACCCAATGTTGATTCACTTGTTCAACCGCTATCTGATCAGCAACATCATCCATGCCTCTTGTTTCTTGCCATACTTCTCGTCATGAGCATCCAGCTGACAAGATTCTAGCCCGCAGTCCCATGCCTTATGAACCTCGATGACGTACACAACCCCAACCCAGGCCCGATGCCAGCATCGCTTTGGTGCGCAAGGGTCCCTACTCCCAGTCATCACGGAAGCCTCCCTCCCTTCCTTGGGTATTGTATTGAAGGCCGTTAGATAAGTAGGAAGATGATCGTGCGGGTCTAGGCACTTTCCCATAGCATCGATATTTTCAAGCGTGTTTTGACACCTTTTGCAAATCTGGAGTTTCGGCCTGAAAGCATTTTGGTCATGTCCCCTCTACAAGCTCGTGTTTTATTTGATTATGCGACGGCCCTAGTCATGTAGAGATGGCAATTCATACTTGGGTGCTCTCATCATCGTACCCCTTGCTTCAGGCAAAGAAGGCTGTTTCGGGTTCTGAGTCCAGGCAGGCCCGTGGTCTTGACGGCCCTGGCTCTCTTGGTCTGTCTGTGGTTATGAGCATAGCTAGCCGGAACGGAAATCAAATCAAGATTGTTGAGCAGAGCCCGTCGGGGGCGCACCTACCTACCTACCTACCTACCTACACCTCACCTTGTCGCCCCGTCTGTCATGTGCTGTAATCATACGCACGTACATAGCTGCGAATTTTCTTCTCTCCTTCGTCAACAGCGTGCGCAAGAGACAGTACAGACAGGTGACGACGCCGTCGCATCAGCCATGCCTCCTCCTTGCCTCAGCCCCCCCCCCCCCCAGCGGACGGGCGAAAGGGGGGAGGTCTACCCTGGTTGTTACCAGCCGCGTTCGCAACCCATCGAGCCCCGGCGGGGCTGGGTAGGGTGGTAAGGAGCCAGCCGGCTCGGCCGGCCTCGGGTGTTGTTGTGTTTCGTGGCGCTCGATAAGTAAGGCCGGGCCACCCATCAGTCGAGCCGTGCGTGCGCGCGTGTGGTCGAAGGAAAAAAAAGGACAGGAGGGGGTCAGGGGGGGGGGCCGGTCGTCGGTCGGGAGGTTCGTGGTTGCTGGAGGAGGGGGGGGGGTGCTGGCTGGGCACTGCTTCCTGGGCTTGTTAGCTGGATGCTGTGTGTTGTCACGAACTTACCGTTATGTCTTTCTTCCTGTCTGTCTGTCTGTCTGTCTGTCAGTGAGGTTGTCCTGGGGGGTGGGGGCTCGAGTGAGCCGGCCCTCGCTCGTTCAACGGGCCGCGAGCCTAGCTAGCACATAGCACCGCACCGCATTGCGTTGCGTTGTGTTGTGTTGTGTTGCGCGGCGAGGGGGTGGTGGTGGGAGGGGCTCGTTGATGCCAACGATCCCAGGTGCCATCCAGGCAGCCGCTGCCGGCGTGGCCCCATCACTGCAGATGCGCGTCCGCCCTGCTCGTGTCGCCATCGGTCTTGCCTCCCCGCAGCGCCACGCGTGAGCCAGCTCGCCCCCTGTGTGGTGCTTGATGTGTGTGGTTGCCCTGGCACTGGCAGGGCAGGTCGGATCCCCCCCCCCCTCGGATCAGTTCACACCCCAACAGCATAATCATATCACCTCATGCATACCCTTCACGTCGTTCACTCAGCCAACCATGCTCACAAAAAAAGAAAACACAAAAGAAAAGAAAAGAAAAGAAAAGAAAAAGAAATCACAAAATCAAAAACCCGAAAAAACAAATGAGGAAGTGCAGTCCTTAAAGCCTATCTCCTGTACCGTGTGGTGTGAGTGAGCGGCTATGTATGGTAAAAGACCAACCTGTTCAAGGTCCTCCCTCAGCAATGTGTCTATCCCTCCTCCATCCCGCTCTCAAAGGAGCATCTTCATTATGTATTATACAACTCCCTCCTCTCCATTCCCCTCATCTCCAGTCCGTTACTAGCTGGCTGGGCTCAAAAACCTAAACAGCGGAGCGCACGAGAGAAGTCACCAGCGTGGTAGGCTGGGGCCTGCCGGTGGGGTGGACGGGCTTGCCCGACACCATGAGCACGGGCACGGGCGTGGGGCTGCTGTAGCTGTAGGTGTGCCTGTCGATGGGCGGGTCGACCCAGGCGCCGGCGCCGCTGAAGGGGCCCTTGGGCTCGACGGGGCCCGCCTCGGGGAGGGCGGTGGCTGAGCCCGCCGCGATTGGGACCTCGGTGATGGTGATCGTGTAGGACGCCGTCAGGGTGATGCTCTGCTCGTCGACCTTTGGGGGCATGGTGGGCAGGTCGGAAGGGTCGACTGAGAAGGTTGGGTCCTGGTCGCGCGCTGGAGGCATGGTAGGCAGGTCCGAGGGATCAACCGAGAAAGTTGGATCCTGATCGCGCTTGGTGACGACCCCCTCCTGAGTAGAGGTTGGCAGCTCGGTGATGGTGATTGTGTAGGACGCTGTCAGGGTGATGCTCTGCTCGTCAAGCTTTGGGGGCATGGTGGGCAGGTCGGAGGGATCAACCGAGAAGGTTGGGTCCTGATCGCGCTTGGTGACGACCGCCTCCGTGGTGGAGGCCGGCAGCTCGGTGATGGTGATGGTGTACGACGCCGTCAGGGTGATGTCCTGCTCGTCACGCGCCGCAACGGGGGGCATGGTGGGCAGGTCAGACGGGTCAACCGAGAAGGTTGGGTCCTGATCACGGACAGCTCCGCCGGTGGACGGGCCTCCCGTGTAGGTCGACGAGGAAGGGGTGACGACCGCCGTCGAGACGTAGGTGTAGGTGGCGCACGACTTGCGGGAGCACGTGGTGGTCGTGATGGTCGTTGGCGAGTTGACGGGTGGCACGTCGCCGCGGGCGAGCCCGAGGTCGGGCTGGCGGCCAAAGGGCGTGTCGGGCGCGGGGGTCGTCTTGCCGGCGCGGGAGTTGATCGTCGGGGACGAGATGGGCAGCATCTGGCGCTGGTTGAGAGTGGGCGAAGAGATGGGCAGCATCTGACGCTCAGCCAAGGACGAAGTGATGGGAAGCATCTGGCGCTGGCTGAGAGTGGGCGAAGAGATGGGCAGCATCTGACGCTCAGCCAAGGACGAAGTGATGGGAAGCATCTGGCGCTGGCTGAGAGTGGGCGAAGAGATGGGCAGCATCTGACGCTCAGCCAAGGACGAAGTGATGGGAAGCATCTGGCGCTCGCTAAGAGTAGGCGAAGAGATGGGCAGCATCTGACGCTCAGCCAAAGACGACGAGATAGGCAGCATCTGACGCTTGGTCACCGAAGAAGTGATAGGCAGCATCTGGCGAGCCTCGACATCGGGGTGAGGGTGACCGCCGTTGGGGCTGGTAGGCGGGTGGATGAGGTAATCCTCGCGCGCGCCGCCGCTGCCGGCCGTGGTGGGGACACCAGGGTGAGGCTCGATGATGGTGGCAGCGGTGACAGAGACGCGGCCGGTGGGGACGGCAGAGGACTCGGTGACGGTGACGGTGACGAAAACAACAGGGACCGCAGCGGAGGACTCCTCAGCGTCGAAGCGGGAGAGGGGCGTGCTGAACATGTCGGAGCCCGTGGTGATGGTCACGAAGCGGGAGACGGGGGTGGTGAACATGTCAGAGCCCGTGGTGATGCTCTCGAAGCGGGAGAGGGGCTCGCTGATCATGTTGGACCCCGTGGTGATGACCGCGCCGGGGGTGGACTTGAGGGGGATCTCGGCCGTGGTGGTGGCACCGGGGACGATGATGTCCTTCTTACCGAGGGTGTCATCGGGCTGGTTGTTGTTGCCCCCAGCGGGCAGGCCGGCAGCGAGCGCTGCCAGCGCCGCCGTGGCGATGAGGTTCTTGACAAACCTCATGGTGGATTGGTGGTTCCCGTTGACTGAGAACAAACAGAGCAATCAAGAAAGACTTGTGGTTGTGGTGGTCGCGAAGCTTCTCTTGTGGTGATCAGCTATTGCGGTTGGGACTGCGAGTCTTGCTTGACTGGAGGAGGATCGAAGAAGGTAGGGTCTAAGTGAGGGAAGAATCGGGTGTGTGTGGATGGGTGGAGGAAGAAAGAGAGGAAGGGAAGGTTGGGATCGCGACGGCGGCGTGGGTTTAAGTATTGTTTTCGGGAGGGCTCGAGCGCTGCGTCCATTCTGGGTGAATGGCGAATTGTGGGGCTTGGGACTTCGGATGAAGGTCAGTGACTGAGTGAATGAGTGAATGACTTACCTGAACAGGTGCTAAAAGCGTTTGTGGAAGGCAATGGAAAGCAGTAGTTTGAAGTTTTTCGTTTGCAGGAGTGGAAGTGGGTTGGTCAGGGAGCTGACTTGGGGCAGCTGAGCTGGGCAGGTTGAGCAGTACCAAGTGGTTTTTAGGTTGCAAAGCGTGAGTGTGTCTTTGCAAAGATCCACTGGTCCTTGAGGGAACCAGAACAGCTACGGAAGTTGTTGGTGGTGATATGTGACACTTTACTTGGGATTTACGGGTTGAGAGCATGGACACTGGCTCGGGAGTAGGGAGGATCTAATGTTACCCAATGGACGTGGTTATCAATTTCACTGCGTCTTTCACAAAGCAAGTCTTCAAGAGCTGAAAGTGAACACCAAGTTGAGGAGCACGCCAAGTAATTGACTGAAAGCACGTAGAAGGCACCTTGAGCAAGTCCTCAAGAACAAGAGGCATGTGAAAGCCCGGTCACACAGCTCGATCACATTCAACACTGGCTGCTTTCATGGCAGAAAGCCTCAATGGCTTGCAAAGGAAGATGAAATCATTATCATGGCTCCTCCTCCTCCTCCTCCTCCGCTTCATCATACCCCCCAGCCTCAGAGGGCAACTCCCCAGGGAACCACCCAAACTCGCCAAAGTCAACCACAAGCTCCCCCAGGGCGCCGTTCGAGACGGTAACGCCCTCGGCCCTCAGGGCAGCGGCCTGGTTCTGCGTTCCTGAAGGTTGTGACCTGCCGTCCACAGCACAGGAAGTCAGCCACCCACAGCTTGCAAGACGGGGTTGGGAGGGGGGGGTGGTGGGCTGGGGTGGAGGGGGCACGGCCGAGCCAAACCGAGCTCACCTGGGCGAGATCACCCCCTTGGAGCTGACGACCCTCTGCCAGGGGACGTTGGCGTGGTTGAAGCGCGAGCCGGCGTCGCGGGGGAGGTGCTTCAGGCAGACCCCGACCTGGCGGGGGCGCTGGGCTGTGTTTGTTTCCCATGGTCAGCCAGCATAGATTCAAGGGATTGGGGGACGAGGCGGGTATGTATGTATGTATGTACGAGTAACTCACGCGTGCCCACCAGCCTCGCGATGTGCCCGTAGCTCGTGACCTTGCCGTGGGGGATCTCCTGCACCGCGCTGTAGACGGCGTGGAAGAAGGCCGCTGCCTCGTCTGAGCGGGGCATCTCGTTTTTGGTGGTCGAGTCCTGCCTGTCGGCTGGTGGTTTTGGATTGTCTAGATCTCAATTGAGGGCCGGGAAGATGAGTTGTGCTTGGGCATGTCTGGCTGCTCTGATGCGATGAAGAAGGTTGACATTTGGGCAGCATACTTACTAATGAGGTCACGGCCGCTCGAAGGGCGTATCGTATCATTTGTAAAGACGGGCCCGTACTAGTAGTCTGCAACACATAACAAAAGTGACAGGGATCAGGCGTGCAACACCATCGCACGACATCCAAATTGTCTACATCTAGATCTACACACAACCGACAAAGCCATGCCACCCTCACGATGACGAGATCGGCAGCCCCGCGCTGCCCCCAGCAACCTCCCATTCCCTATCGCCCTGCAGCCCGTCCAGGTAGACCCTGGCGGCCTTGTCGAAGATGGCCTTCATCCTGGCCGGGTCGATCTTGGCCCTGCGGTCGAAGGAGTAGACCCCGTTGACTTCTTGTTCGATGTCGGTCCTGTAAATACCAGCATGTGAGTACATATGCAAGCAAGCCTTTCAAGTGTCTTGTGCCGTATATGGCAACTGAAAAAAAAAAAAGACTCACAGCTGCGTATAGACAAACCCACAGCAGTGCCCCCCGCCAACAACACCAAGCGCCAGCCTCTCGATCCTCCTCAGCAGGTCCTCGGGGTCGCTGGCCGTGGTGTACCCCCAGTCCCCAGTACCAAACCTCTCCCTCTCCCTCTCCCCCTGGGCCTCGTCGTCCCCCGCCGGCGCGATATTAACCCCCCCAAACTCGGTATTCAGCACCGGCGCCCCGGGCCGGTGCAGCGCCCCCGGGTCGAGCACCACGCCGCCCGGGCCATAGACAGGGCCCACGAACATGGGGCGCCCCCTGGGCTCGCCCGTCAGCCGGTGCAGGATCCCCGGCAGCGTGGAGCAGATGCGCGCGACCTCGGGCCCGTCGGCGTACTCGTGGAAGGTGCTCAGGTCGGTGGCGACGTGCTCCCAGCCGCAGTTGTCGTTGACGGGGCGGGACGGGTCGAGGGCGCGCGTGAGGTGGTACAGCGCGCGGAGGTGGCTCCGCTGGCCGAGGGCGGCCCGCGAGTTGGCCGTGAGGTCCGGGTAGGCCCAGCTCTCGTTGACGGGCGTCCAGGCCACGACGCACGGGTGGTTGATGTCGCGCCTCACGGCCTCGGCCCACTCCTGGTCGAACCGCGAGACATACTCGGCCCCGAACGCGTACGCGTTGGCCATCTCGCCCCACACCAGGAACCCGAGCCGGTCGGCCCAGTACAGGAAGAGCGGGTCCTCGACCTTCTGGTGCTTGCGGCACCCGTTGAAGCCCATCGCCTTGGCCAGCTCGATGTCGTCCCGCAGCGCGGCCTGTGACGGCGGCGTCATCAGCGTGCCGGGCCAGTAGCCCTGGTCCAGGCACAGCGACTGGAAGATGGGCCTGCCGTTGAGCCGGAACGTGCCGTCCCCTCGCGCCCAGTCGATGCTGCGCATCCCCGCCGTGGTGTGCACCTCGTCCACGACCTCGTCGCTGCCGTCGCGCAGCCGGATCGTCAGGTCGTACAGCAGCGGGTGCTCGGGCGACCACAGCGCCAGCCCGTCGCGCCAGACGGTCCTGTCCCCAGCCAGCGTGCCCGCGACCCGCCCCAGCTCGCCCTCAGGCAGGCGCAGCGAGAGGTCGAGGCCGGCGAGCTCCCTGTCCCGGGGCAGCCCGCCCGTCACGCAGCCGACCTCGCACCCCAGGAACGACGCCGCCATCTCCACCGACGCCGGGCCCCGCGCCCTGCGGCCCACGACGCCGACCGTCGCGTGCAGCACGCCGCCCGCGATGTCGTCGGACCGCAGCACCGTCCCCTCGCTGCTGCTGGCGACCCGCATGCGCGGCACGGCCTCGAGCCACACGCCCTGCCAGACCCCGCTGCTCGGCGTGTAGAAGATGCCCTCGGGCGCGGGGCCCCAGAACTGCTTGCCGCGGGGCTGCGTCAGGTCGTAGGGGGAGTCGCGCACGCGGAGGGTGAGGGTTGTTGTTGTTGTTGTTGCTGTTGTTGTATCCTGCTCTCCTCCACCACCTCCACCACCTCCACCACCACCTGCCGCCGTCGACGACGACAACAGTGCATCCGAGATGTCCAGGTCAAAGGGGACGTGCCCGCCCCTGTGCCCGCCGACGGGGACCCCGCCCACCCACGCCCGGCACTCGTAGTCGACGGCGCCGAACCGCAGCAGCAGCCGGTCGCCCCTCGCCCTGGCCTCGGCCGTGCGGATGTCCCTGATGCGCCGCGAGTACCACAGCACCTCGTGCGCGCCGCGGTCGCCGATCCCCGACGCCGGCGCCTGGAAGACGAAGGGCACCTGGATGGTTTGTTTGAGGGAGGCGGGCGGGCTGCTGAGGTGCCAGCCCTCGCCCAGCCCGGCGTCCTCGTCGTCAAAGTAGAAGTCCCAGGGCCCGTTGAGCGAGGTCCAGTTTAGGTTGGGCCGCTGGAAGTCTGGGCGGGGGTAGGCCGGGGAGGTGCTGCTCATGATGTTGGGAGGGAGATGTTCGTCGTTTGAGCTTGGGAAGGGAGGGTTGCCGGCAACACTTGGACTTCCAGAGTCGTTTTTTTATTGTTTTGGTTCGGCTTTTTCCTTGACGGTATCCTGCCGGCCTCTATAGAATTTGGGATGTAGTATGGACCCTTTGTGATGGACACATCTGAAGGACATGAATGCTCCTGCGAGCTTGCTCTCCCCTCATTGTGACCGACCGACGGCGTCGTATCTACGTGGGGCAGGGTTTACGTCATAAAAGAAGCCCATGTGGGAGTTGCCCTCTGAGACACAGCTAGTTCCTTCTCTTGCTGCAAGTGACGAGTCGTGTGCTTGAGAATTCCTATTTACCTAGGTATTCTCAAATAACCAAGAACAATTCGGCTGTGTGCGGTCCTGACTAGCGAGGCTGCTAGCAGCCATGATTCTCATCCGGAATGTCGTCAGTCTGCCATCCACGCAATTTTGCCCGCCTAGAAGCTTGATTGGTTTTACACAAGGGTGCCTCACGACAGAGGCCTGGCCTCGCCTGCTGGAGATGTCAACGCCGGGGTTGGGCACAGGGGAATCATGACTTCGATCCTTGATTGTGATTGGGAAAGGTGGTGTGGTCCCAGCATTCAGACTGAGATGCCCGCTGGCCTTGCTTCATCCCTCAGGTGCTCAAGTGCCCCCAGAATGCTCTCCTTGCCGACCGGGGCTGCGTGAACCGCTTGCCTGCTCAAATAACCAGACCCGATGCGTGCATTGCAGTGCAGTGCCCTGCCATACGGAGCTTCATCACCACCATGAACCGTCAAGCATCATCGCCGCCGTTCGAGTCCTGGCACTTCGTCGTTCTGCCTCAGTTCTCGCAACATAGATCTGGATTAACGAAGCAAGTTTCAATATCAGACCAGTCTGCCCTCATCCCCCTCATGCCATTAACATAGTGTCAACACCCCAACGATCAATGCCCCCCCCCCCCCAAGGGCCGCCGTGGCCGACGCCGAATCAGCAAGCCGCCTCCCTGACGATCGTCCTCCACTTGTCAACATGGGCCTGCGACCCCGAGACGTGCGGCTCCGACCCCTCGTCAGACCAGTAGCCGCAGTTCCCAATCAGGACCTGCACCGACGCGCCGATCTCGCTGAAGGACGAGAGTGTCTTCTCGGTGAACATCTAGTTTTTCAAAAGCAGAATTAGCAACCAGGTCAAACAATCTAGACCTAGACTTTTGTCAGGTCCGAGTATGAGATTCCAATTCTGAAATGTTGGACATCCAGATATCAACCGAACCCGGCAGCCAGCGCCCCAGCCCGGCCCCAAACTCACATCATTGCACCACCAGATGGCACTGTCATAAGAACAGCTCACCCGCCCGCACACCCCCGGCCCGGGCACGGAGACGGGCCTCCCCGCGACGTGCGCGAGGTGCCGGATGCCCTCCCACACCGCCCTCTCCCTGGCGGGGTCGAAGCGCCCGCACGCCGACCGGCCGCGGCGGGCCATGTCCTGGGATTGTTGTTGTGATTTTGTCCGGGGGCGCGACGAGGTCTTGTGGTGGTGGGGGGTGCCGAACTCGTCCCCGTGGCGCGGGTTGAGCCGCAGCACCTGCCGGTAGACCTCCTGGACGGTGCCGTTGAGGACCGCCGTGCGCCCGTCGGCGCTGATCGGGACCTCCCACTGGAGGTCCTGGACGCGGTATTGTGGGAGTGGGGGCTGGATGGTGCTGAGGACCTGTGGCGGACACTCTTTTGTCAATATTGATCTCGGGCGGATGGATTTAGTATGGTGTGACGCGTGACTTGCCTCGCCGAACATGACGGCCCAAAGTATGTGCCGGATGAGAAGCTTGAGCATTTTCTTTTTTTCGAGTGAAACTGTCAAAACTCGGTCTGCTCTTTGTGGAGTTGAATCGGAAGGGAAAGGAAAGAGAGGACTGGTGGTCGGCACAGGGGAGAGGCTCGCTGCTTGACCTTGTAGAGTCGGCCACTGGCATTCTCAGATTGACGGGGGCGTACTCAAGCTAGATCGCCCACCTGTTCACTGCCCCCCAGTGGACAGGGGATTGCACGAGATGACAAGTCCAGTGACACGGCTAGCCGAAGGCATACACGATCGCGGTGGTAATGGTTGGTGGAACACGAGAAGGGTTGGAGAGCGAATGGACGGCAAATATCGAGTAAATACTCGCACAGTAGTTACAAGTGCGCAGGAGCACTCGGGCGGCCCAAGTATCTATCACGCCTCACATTTCACCACGACACACAGGACGCGCAATTGTGGCACAAACATATTTTGACACTCTGTGTGAATGGAAAATCATGATGGCCTGCCATGGACCCGTGTACTGCTGCACCAGCACTCGTTTGTGGAATCCAAGATCTTCCACCAGCTGTATGATATCCCATGGGATGGTAAATGCAAAGCTAACTGTGAGACTGATCGAGTCAATCTCAGTGGATGGCGGCATTCTTTGTGATGTGAATTGTGCTAATCATTATTAATAGCACCACGCCGACAACCCAACATCCTCACTTGAGCGTTCACCACTGTATGAAGGCGCCACATACGTTTTATATGTATGGGGATCAGAAACGAAACCACCTCTCACTTGCAATGTTGTCCGCAATCCAATTTTCGAGCCCCGTTAGAATACCGATTGGCCACGGAGTGCACCGGGAGAGCTCCAAGCATGAGTGATTCAGGGCTGTAAAAAGGGGGCTCAAGATGCGTGAATCCGTCCTGAGACCGGCGAACCACTCGAATTTGCTATACAAAATATGAAGGCCATGCACTACAAGTAGTGGATGACACTAGGTTGTCAAGGAAGAGAAAAGTCGAACGTGAAGCACGCTCTAGATATCCGCGTGCTGAGACCAGGGCATCATGAACATCACTTCGCCAACCCGTGTTATCAGGGGTACTGCTCCAGATGAGGATATTGATATAGGGGCTTCGCTAATATTGTTAGTGCTTTGCCAAGCAGTTGGTCCGCTGCGGACGTGTCGATGCCCTGGTCCGGGCCCGGCCTATTCCCGTCTTGACAGTCTCTACATATACGGCGAAGTTGGTATATCTGAAGCAGAATTTACAACTTTCTAGTATGGCCTTCTTAGGGTTTTTGATATGGACCAGCTAATATACAATAGGAGCCGGAAATCAGGTACTGTCGGGGCTGACTGACTGCCAGTGTGCCCGCCCGTGATTGAAACAAGCTGCGGGGGGCTCGATCATTTGGGAACGCATTCAGGTAGCTTCGCCCCCATGATTGGCCACAGGAGGACCCATGGACCAGTGGAGTTCCTTGCTAGCCGTCGTCTAAACCCTACCAAGAGATTTGTTTATTAACGTCGAGGCCTCAATTTCAGCGGCCAATCTACCCGACACTGGGCTATGAGAAGTCGTCGCCCGTGGCCTCAGCTTTTCTTGGCGGTCTATCATGACTGAAATATAATACATCTGCAGTTGTCATTTCGGGAATGGTGGAACCTCAACTCTGCAAACCGCTGACCGGCAGTCATTCTTTTCTGATTCTTTTCTAGCCCTTTTGCCAGGGCCGAGATCGCTCGCAGGATGAAGCTCTCGTCAGTTATCGCAGCCCTGTCTCTGCTGCTCGATGCCACGAGCGCTGGTCACCTCCGCTTTGGATGTTCTCAGCTTGCCCATGGCGTCTTTGACCCGTAAGTGAATAGTGCATTAAGACACAGACGGTTGTTAATGAGCTGATCGGCGGACAACATCTGAACAGCCTCGTCTTCCCGGGCCAGACCACGGCTGGACATCTGCACCAGTTCAACGGAGGCAACGGCCTGAACTACACCCTCGACAAGGCGGACGTCGCCCCCGAGTCCACCTGCACGACATGCACGTTCGCCGAGAACTTCTCCAACTACTGGACCGCGACGCTCTTCTTCAAGGCCCGCAACGGCACCTTCCACCAGGTCCAGCAGGTCCCCAACGTCGGGTTCGAACAGGGCACGGGCGGCGTGACGGTCTACTACGCCTACCCGGACGACGGGCGCAAGGTCACCAGCTTCCCGCCCGGGTTCCGCATGCTCGTCGGCAACCCGGCCGCCCGCTCCTCAAAGGAGAGGGCAAAGTCGGGCACGCTGACCTACTCGTGCCTGACGTCGCTCAGCAGCAGGCCGGTCGGCAAGAGCTCGATGCCGGCGGAGCCGTGCGCCGCGGGCATCATGGCCAACATCCGGTTCCCGCAGTGCTGGAACGGCAAGGACCTCGACTCGGACGACCACAGGAGCCACGTGGCGTCCGCCAGCGCAAAGGTCGAGAGCGGCGGCGAGTGCCCCGCGGGCTTCCCCGTGCTGCTCCCGGAGATCTACATGGAGGTCATCTGGGACACGACGCCGTTCAACGACCCGGCCATCTGGCCCGAGGACGGGTCGCAGCCCTTCGTCTGGAGCCAGGGCGACCCCACCGGGCTCGGGGCCCACGCCGACTACATCTTTGGCTGGGAGGGCGACAAGCTGCAGCAGGCCCTGGACAGCAAGTGTGAGAACATGAAGTGTGATGCGCTCAAGACCCAGAGCATCGCCGATGGCAGGTCGTGCGCGAACACGCTCTCCCCCGCGCCGGCGCTGCAGCTCGACGGGTGGCTGGAGACGCTGCCGAACAATATCGTGGTCAATTAAGGTTCGGTGAGATTCATGGCGCGACGATCCTGAAGTCAGATGGGATCCTAGCAAGGACCTGGGTGTTTGTCACTTGTATATACCTCTTCCCAAGTTTTGGCTGTGAACCCCACAGATCGTATAATCCTCTCGCATGGCGATCCAACCATAAGCTGGGGATAGAATCCTTCGTGTTATTTATGATTTCATACGCCAGAGGCCCTCCGTGATTGCCGAAGCCCTAAGCGGAGCACTAGACTAGATTAATATCCAAACAGCCAATCCCGCCATACACCCAGCCCACTTCGGTAATCAACACACATGGGTTGCGGGCCCCAAGGCAGCCGCATACTGTTGAGTTGCATCGAGTCCCTGCGTCCAGGTGGAGTGCAGTGGTCTTTGGCCCGCTTTTATTAATGTGAGGCGACTAGCCAAGGGTCCACAAACCAAGATCCAAAGATGCCGGACGGGGTGATGACCTCAAAAACGGGGCACCCGGCTGGACAATCCTACCTTCGCATCTCAGAGCCGGTAGACTCGGGTGGTCCTCTTCGGGAAGCGCCGTCCTCACAACGGGACTTTAAATAAGTGCAACCCCCCCTAGACTCGGGGGATGGCGCCTCTCAAAAGATCTGAGGACCCGATCTTGCCCACGCGTGGCATGTCTGCAAATTCTACATTCGAGCTGACTCGCCTACCGAAAAGGCGCATCCCCACGATCAAGGATGAACCGAAAGAAGATGATCCCCTGGATAGGAGTGACTGGCAGCCCGATAAGTCCAGCTATTGGGAGCAGCACAAGCCGATGATAAGAAAATTGTACATCGACGAAAAGAGACCACTGCGAGAAGTGGTCGAGATCATGGAGAAGGATTTTGGCTTCACAGCAACGTACGTCTGCCCCTTTCGGCTTACTTGGGTAAGCATTGGCTGCATCAGTAGAATGCAGGAGTGACTCAACGTCACAGGCCAAAGATGTATAAGAGCAGATTCCGAACCTGGGGATGGCGGAAGTACATTACACTCGACCCTGGTACAGACACCCGGAAAGTGCAAGACGTTATTAAAAGCACGCTGTCAGAAGACGCCGGTGGTCAAAAGACCCAAATTATCCGCTTAGCCAATGGGCAACTTGCCACTGTCGATATCAAACGGCTTCAGCAACATATAAGACGTAAACGACAACCCCAGGCCAGGCAGGCCCCGCTCACCATCAGAATCAACCAGCCCGACGTGTTCTACCACACCGAGGCAATCTTCTACAGCGCTCGAACGCATACCTTGAGTCGATACGAGGGGAGACTCAACGGCACACGAGACACCTTCGACATATTCGCCTCCGAAGAGCCCATAATCGGCCGGTGGCTCAGGTTCACCGACGAGATCCAGGGCCTCATGAAGCAGCAGAACCTGAGCGGGGCCATCGTGAAGATGCGCCGGGCACCCGACGAGGTAGCCGCCATGATCAAGGCCGAGCCGACGGTCCTCCTGTCCAACCTCTTTATGTATATCCTGAAAGTCGGCCACTATACCGCCGTCACCCCCACCGAGTCGACACACGTCAGGCTGGTCGTGAAGTCGCTCCTGCAGTACGCCGCGTCCCTCCTGGCCTCCAGCTCGTCAGGCGCACAAGCCACACGCCAGCTGCACGACATCGTCAGGGGGCTCGCCGCCGCCTCGGAGGGCGACCTGGGCGAGATCGCGTCCAGGTCCTGGCTGGTGATCCTGCAGTCCTGCGCCGAGATATCCGGCCTGGACCCCTCCGCCGCCGTGGCCGAGGGGTCCCTGATGAAGTGGCTCGCGAGCGGCGGCCAGGGCGAGACCGACGGCTTCTGGTTCCTCGACATCATCCGGGGCATCGTCGACGGCACGCTGGCCAGGCTCGAGGCGGCGTTCGGGAGGCGCGACTTCAGGTGTATCGAGGTCCTGCACCGCAAGGCCTACCTGCTAATCTATGGGAACACGGTCAGGAGGCGGGATTTCCGCCTGGACCCGAAGCTCGAGGCGCTGTACCTCGAAATGCTGGAGCGGGGTGCCAAGGGAGCTTCGAGGGCTGGCGCTCTGAGATTTCTCGCCGAGTTTTATCAGGCACGCGGGGAATTTAGTGTAGGGGAGCATTACGCACAATTGTCTACTGCATCAATGGATGATTAAAGACCGTGGAAAGCCAACATTGAAGGCAGTGTGCTCCATGACGTGATGCCTGGCAGCGTACCGTATTAGCCACCCCAGAAAGTTTTATTGGAACAGCTTTTTAAGACAAACCGAGTCTTGCTCAGGGTTTAAGCCCAGAGCGGTCAATTGATCAGAGTACAAGGCAGTCTTAGCGTTCATGCTGATGATATGTCGAATACAATACGTGAATGAGCTGGCTCGCTACAGGGGCTAGCTACCCTAGCTATCATGCTTCCTCTCCCTCTGTTATTGGCAAAGCCTGGAAGCTACAAGAAGGTCGAACTTATACAAACAAAAGCATTGGGGCAAGCGCTGGGTCTTGAGTGCCTACCACCGTATGAAGGCGCCATGTATGTCCTCGGACGTGTACGAGATAGAAGCGAAACCACAAAAGCATTGGGGAGAAACTCGAAGAAGGGGGATGGCGTCAGTTATGTCGCCACCCCAGGTCCTCAACCTTGAGAGAAAACTCGCGCGCTAATTGTAATGACGTCTGTCCTCAAGTCCACAGGTCTTCATCATGTTCCAGTAGGAGCTTTGATGCTGTGATGCGCTCTGAAGCCTCAAGACAAAAAACTCTATCAACGATACCGAGCACTTAGGATTCTGGTCTTCTTTTCAGCCCATTTGACTCTTAGCACAGTAGATGTGTGTTAATTGAAAACTCGCACGTACGCACATGTTTTGTTCTCCCGCCTGACCTGGTTTGCAATTTAAAAACAAAATAGCAAGACTCTACTAGTAAGAGCCGGTCAGGGTCAACTGGTTGTCATTTATATTCGAGGATCACAATTTCCAGGCAGGTTACTGCTGTTAGAGAGTGTGTGGAAATTCAGAAACTATTGATACCGCTTCCATCTGGGCAAGGTATAATGTGTGTGAATCTCTGTCTTACAGCTTTATTCATCGTCTGAGGATATCTAGTCACAAATGGGTGTCTATAGAGGACTGTGTTGTGACTGTTTCTAAAATTCCTATAAAAAGACCCATCGTTTACTTCCTAGCAACCCACTCTCAAGACAGACGACACCATAACGAGGGACAATAACTGGAAACCAATCCATCAAAAGTCAAAACAATAGCAGCACCAAAACACTGAAACCAGCCAAGTACACCCGTCAAAATGCCACCCTTAATGGTACCTGTCTTTCGAAAGAACGCTGCTGTCACCTACAAACACGATGATGGCACATATAAGGGCAACATTTCACGTGCTGAGCGGGTCAAAGGCCAGGATTTCTTCGTGTATGATCTCGTAGCAACTTCTTTTCTACCGAAAGGGTGGGTGCCACCGACACTTCACACATATCCAGAAGCATGCTAATTCACTCTAGGGAGGATCAATGGGAGGCGTGTCATAATAAGATAACCAATGTTTCGGACTACAGCTGTCTAAGGGTTGATAGGCCAGGGCAGTGAACACAAGTGGCGCAAGGCGGTTGGGGATTGAGAACATGGGTGCTGGATTTTGCCGTTGGCTGAGGGCCGGAACCTGGTGGGGGAGAGAAGACTAAGGCTAGGCTATAATCGATACAGCCGAGTGGAGCTTTCTTTTTTGGCAAACCACAGAGTTGATGCAAGTGGTAATTCTCCCCGGACGTGAGCTTCCGGATTTTCAGTCACCGCACATTGCTGCCAGTGATACACGCCAAGGCCCGTCAGTCACAGTAATCCCTCGCTCGCTCCGACAATCCCATGTTGTGAAGATAGTATGGGGATATCAAAGGCATCATCTGGGAGTGAGATGATTCAATGATGTCTCACTGTTGGTGTCCTTGTATGTAATCAGACTGGCGCTCATGCTTAGTTTAACGTCGGTAGGTTTCCTCCATTAAGTGTTCACCTATTTTATTCTCTCTATACTATTATTAGCATTATATCTTTTAAACATAAGTTTATAAGTATTTACTATTATATAAAGGTAGTATAACAATTATTTTAAATATTAATAACTTTTCTTTAAAATAAAGATTTATCTTTATATAATTATAAACTTAATTATTAATAATTATTTTTATTTATTTATAATAAAATTATTAATATTATAAACTTAAATAATAAAATATAATTACTTTATTTAAAGATTATATTTTAATTTAAAGTATAATAGATTAAATAATTACTTTTAAGTAATTTTATTTATAATATAATAAAGTTAATAAATAAATATTTATTTAAATAAAGTTAGAATCTTTAAAAGAATAATAGTTTTATTTTATTTATTTTAATTAACTTATATTTATATTTAAATTATATAATAATTTTATATAAATATAAATATAAATATAAATATAAATATAAATATAAATATAAATATAAATATAAATATAAATATAAATATAAATATAAATATAAATATAAATATAAATATAAATATAAATATAAATATAAATATAAATATAAATATAAATATAAATATAAATATAAATATAAATATAAATATAAATATAAATATAAATATAAACATAAATATAAACTTAAATATAAATATAAATATAAATATAAAAGTTTAATATTTAATATTTATTTATTTAACTTTAATTATTATTTATTTAATAATCTTTTAAATTTACTTAATATTAATTCTTTTAATAACTCTTTTATATTTATAAATACTTTTAAATTAATATTAAAAGTATTTTAAAGTATTTTATTTCTTTAAACTTTTAATACTTTAAATATAAACTATTTTTAATATACTTTTAATATATATTCTAATATACTTTTTATTTATATATATTCTAACTTATATATATTTTACTATTAATTATATATTTAAATATTAATTAAATATTAAAGGTTTAAAAGTTTAAAATTTAAAAGATTAAAAGTTTAATATTAAAATTATAAGTTAAATACTTATAGAATTAATTAGTAAGTTTATATACTCTACTTATTTTATTAATTTAAATAACCTTTATATCCTTTATAATATAAGATTATAACTTTATTACTTTCTTTATATTATTCTTTAAATAACTTTAGTTTTAAATTAATAATTTTTATAAATAATTTAAACTTTCTTTTATTATAAATTATAAGGATTATTTTATTTAAAGGGTTAGAAAGATAAAAAGAGTATTAAAAAGTTAAAAAAAGTTTTATACTTTAAATATTAAAAATTTAAGGAATTCTAATTAAATATATAGTTTTATATAAGCTTTATATATAAAAAGTTAATATTAAATAGGTTTATAGAAATCACTAGGTAGGTAGTGGTTAAAGCTAGGTAGGTAGATAGTGGCTTATAAGTGAGACGTTACTTAGGCTTTATAGTATAAAGGCTTGAAGTTTACACTAAATAGAGTGGATTTAAAGAGTAGGGTTACCTAAGGAAAGAGAGAAGAAAGGAAGGTTGCCCCTCGGGCTTCGGGGCAAGAGGTAATGGTGTGGTAGCCTTATCGATAAGGGGACCTGCAGGGACCCCTGCAGGGCCCACCTGCCACCCTTAGCCCCTACCCCTTACTGGCCGGTCTTATCACAGCTAAGTGAGCTTTTTAGTACAATATGCCCCCAACAGTAAGTTAGCTAAGAATACTAAGGTATTAAACTGTGGGTAACTAATTAGATCCACCTATTATAACGCTCTATTATCTATAAAAATAAGCTTTCCATATTTACTATTTATAATTAAATAATTAGTTAATTTATTTTATTTAATATACTTTACTTAAAATTATAATAGTTATAAGCCTAACTCTAACTTAATTTCCCTTTAAAATATATACTTTTAAGTATATCTTTTTATTATTTAAATACTTTTTAATTTAAAATGAATAAATTATACTACCTAATATATTTTTAAAAACTAAATATATCTCTATTAAAATAATACTTCTTTATAATAAAAGAGCTTCTTAAAATAATATATTTAGCTTTAATTTTACTTTATATTTAAGAGAGTATAGAATATTATTAACTTAAATTCCTTTAAGCTTAATAATATATTATTAAATCTTTTAAAATATATAATATTTAATACTCTTTTATTAAAAGTATATTAATATTTAAATTAAATACTTTAATTAGATAGTTAAATAATATAAATATAATATATTTATTAATAAATTAGAATTAAAACTAGTTAAACTTAAAAACTAAATAAAAAAGCTATTAAAAGAGTTTATAAAGTATTATAAATAATAATTTAAGTCTTTTATAATTTCTATTATATTTAATAATTATTAATAATTAATTTAAAATTAAATAAATTATATAATTAATTTAAACTTACTTACTTTTATATAAATAAAAATATTAAACTTTAAGTAACCTATTAAACTTTATTTATTTATTAAAGTACTTAAAAATACTTTAATACTCTTAAAAGTAAGTATATAAATAGTTATTATAAAAGAATATTAAGTAATACTAACTATAATAAGAGTAGAAGGATTAACCCTTAAATAATATACTTATTAAATTTAAACCTTTAAGTAAATTAAAATATATAAACTTATTAAAGTTAAAAATATATTTATTATAAAGGATTTTTAATATTATAAATATTTAGTTTATTTTAACTTAAATTAATTAAGTATTTTAAACTCTAATAATATAAAATAAATTTAATTTAAAGATTTAAACTTTATTTAATTTAAATAAATAATTTAAAAATAGTATATATTAAAAAGTAAGTAAGTTTAAAAATCTACTATATTTATAATATTTATTACCTTTAAATAGTTAAAGTTAAAAAGAATTTAAGAAATTAATATAGAAAAAAGTATATAAAGGACTTTATTAATACTTTTATAAGTTTTTAAATAAAAGAAATATAAATAATTTTTAAGGATTATATTTTAATAAAGTAAGCTATTAAAAGTTCCTTAAAATAAATAATAAAGTTTAAAAAATAATCTAATATTTTTAAAAATTAAAAGATTTATAAGTATTTATAGTTTAATAAATAGGTTAATTTATATATTAAGCTCTCTAATAAAAGGTAATAAAAGAATAAGTATTTTAATTCTATTAATAAAAAAGAAAAGTAAATTAAATTTATATATTTTAATAAATTAAATACTTTTTAACTAATTAGAATACTAAAAGTATATTAAGTCTTTTAACTATTTAAAGAATCCTTACTAATTCTTTTAAAGTACTTTATTTAATAATTATAAAATATTTTACCTTATTAATAATTAAAAGTTTTTAAATTTAATTTATTTTAAATAATTAAATTTAATAAATTAATTAAAATAAAAACTATATTTTTTAATATTAAAAAAGTATTTAAATATTTTAAAATATAATAAATATTATAAAAGATTTTAAAAAAGTATTTAATATTAATTAATATTATTATTATTAAAGGATTTTATATAAATATTATTTTAAAAGTTTTTTATTTAAATTTAAAATATAATATTATAAACTTAATTATATACTTAAATTTAAAACTATTAAAAAAATATAATTTTATATAATTAAAGTATTATTAAAACTTAATATTTATTAAATATAAACTACTTTTATTTATTTAAACTTTTAAAGAATTTTAATAAATAAAGTAGGAATTATAGTTTTTAACTTAAGTATTAATATAATATTTTTATATTATTATTATTTATAAAATTTTTAGAATACTTTTAATATATTAAAGTTAAGTATTTTAATTTAAATATTTTAAAAGTAATAATATAAATAGTATAATAAATTAAAATAAATAGTATATTATATATTTAATATAAATATTATACTTTAATATATATTAAGTAAGTTATATTAAAATAAGTTTTTAAGGATTAAATAAAATACTTTTTAATATATTTAATACGATTTATTTAACTTTTATTTAATTTTAAGGGTATATTATAGTTATTAATAATTAAAATAAGTTTTAAGTATATTTTATAATAAAGTATTATTAAATAAAAACTTAAAAGATATATTTTTATATTTTAAGATTATATAAATATAATAAAAGTATAATATAGATTTATTATTTATAAAATTTAATAAAATAATAATACTTTTATATTTTTTATAAAATAATTATATATAAAATATAATATAAAAGATAGAATTTAAATTAAATATATATTAATATATATTTATAAACCCTTTTAATATAAAGTTAAAAGATTTATAATTATAATTTTTAATTAATTTTTATTTAACTATATTATATTATTATAACTTTATCTAACTTTATTTAAGTCTCTTTTAAACCTTTTTAATATTTTTCTCTTTAAGGGAGTTAAATTTAAAGAAAAACCTTAAGTTTAAATTTAAGATTCTTATAAATCTTAATTTCCTTTAAATTAAAACTTATAATCCTTTAACTTCTTTAAAAATATATTAATTATTTTAAATATTAATAACTTTTCTTTAAAGTAAAGGTTTATCTTTATATAGTTATAGATTTAATTATTAATAGCTATTTCTTTTTCTATTTATAATAAAGCTATTAGAACTATAAACCTAGATATTATATATAGTAATAGAGTATAGTTACCTTATCTAGTTGTCTCTTAGTTTATATAGCAGGCTAAGCGACTGCTTTCAAGTAGTTTTACTTGCAACGCAGTGGAGCTAATAGTCTCTTAGGTTTGCTAGATGGGTGTTTGCTTATAGAGTAGAGCCAGAACCCTTGGGGGAATGGTAGCTTTTATCTTCGCCTATTTCAGCTAACTTGTGTTTGTAGAAGGCCTAAGTTACACAATAATATCATATATAATACTTAATAGCATTAAGACTAAGTAGCCTATAGTCCGCAATAGCTTTAACCTTTAATAAGCTAATAGTACTAGCTTAAACTAACTAGGTATAGCTTAGTATATTAATATAGGAAGGTATCTTTTAATAATAGATAGTATTATAGATAATTATAAAGTTATTATAAAAAGTTTTATATAATAAACTTAGTTAAGCTAATTTTTAAAAGATATATTATATTTTATTCCTTTAAAACTCTAACTATTTACTTTTAACTTAGTAGTAGAATTAAAAAAATATAAATAGTTTATAATTTATATATTTATAAACTTAATAGTAATATAAAATATATTAATTAAAAGGTTATTATTTAGTTTATTAAAATATATATTAAAATAAACCTTTTAAAGAAGTTATAACTATATATAAATAAGATAGCTATTTATTTTTATAACTAGTCTTTTATAAAGTAGTTATATAATACTTTTATATAAAATATTAAAGGTTTAATTTATTTAATATTTTTATTAATATACTTTTAAAAGTATATAAACTTATTATAAATTTTATTTAAATTAAAGAAATATATATATATATAATTATTAAGTATATTTATTATAAAGGACTATAAAGTTAAGTATTATAGTATAACTATAAAGTCTAATTATATATTTATATTAAATATTTTATAGGATATAAAGTAATAAATATCTATTTAATATAAATTTTAAAGCTTAACTATATATTATATATATATAATATTATATTTAATAAAATTATATTTTATATTTTATAAAATAAAATAAATTAATTAAATATATAATAATACTTAAATATATTTAATTAGATTATTATAAAAAAGAAAAAAGTAGAAATTTTATTTAAATAAATATTTAAAATAGAGTATTACCTTTTAGATAGTATTTAGTTAAATTTAGAACCTTTAAGTATATTTATTATAGGTTTAAAGATAAGGAATTATTACTTAAAAGATTAATTATTAAGCAAAGTAAATACTTAATTTAATTATAAGAGTATTAAAGGGTATAGAAGCCCTAACTTAGAGTAAAAGTATTAAAGAGGGTATTAAGTTTAAAAATAAAGTTATTAATAAATAGCTAAAGGACTCTTTTTAATATAAGAATATATTAATAATATTATTATTATATAAATTAATTCTTTATTATAATTAGATTTAATTAAATTATTTACTTTAAGATAAAAGGAGTAATAATTAATAATAAAGGTAAGTTAATATTTATAGAAGATATTATTAGAATATAGAGGTATTTTTATTATAATACTTTTAAAGATAGATATATTAATATTTTAAAAGCTTATAAATAGTTTCTTTTCTTTAATATTTATATATTTAATTAATAGATAATTTTAAATAAAGGAAATTAAATATATAAAATATTATATATAGTATTATTTATAATAATTTAGTAATATTTAATAACTTAAAGAACTTTAAACTTATATATATAGTAAAATTATATAAAAGTAAGTTTTATAAATTATTATTAAATAATTAAAAAAGTTATAAAATTATTTAATAATAAACTTTTAAATTTATTATATAAGTTAAGTTAAATATTTAAATTAATAAAGGTATATAAAAATAATTAAAAGAGTTTAGTTAAAAGTAAACTACTTTTATTTAAATAAGTATTTATATATAAATAGGATTAGGATAGGTTTTAGAGTATAATAAGGTTTAATTATATATATATAAAATATATAATTATAAAATATACTTTAAAGTATATATATAATAATATTTATTATAAAGTTATTTTAAATTATTATAATTTTATTATTTAATATAACTTTAAAATTATATAATTTAATATAATAAATATATTTTTAATATTTAATTTAATAAAGTTTTATTTATTATAAACTTTTAAATTAATTTAAGTAGCTTAAAAGTATATAAAGCTTTATAATATAATATATAAATTAAAAGATATATTATTTTTATAATATAAAAGTTTATATTAATATTTTAAAAACTTAATTTATAAACTAATATAAAAAAGTATATTTTTTAAAATAAATAAAAACTATTATTATAATATTCTTTATTAATAATTATTTAGTTTTTATTATTAAAATAATAAGTTAAAAGTTTATAAAATAATAAAAAATTAAAGAAAATATATAAAATTAAGGATTAAAGAGTAACTAAATAATACTTAAAGATTTAAATTATAAAAATTAAATAATTAATAAACTTTATTTAATATATAATATATATATTAAAAGATTATTAAGTACTTTAATATTAACTTATTAAATAATTTAAATATTTTAATACTTAAATATATATTTTAAAATATAAAAATAAACTATAAAAGAATAAATTAAAACTTTTAAAAGTATATAAGCAATTCTATATATAATAATAATAATTTAAGTAAATATAGTATTTATAGCTACTTAACTTTTACTTTATTTATTAAATTTAAAACTAAAATATTTAAAGATAATAAAATAATATATTATTTATTTATTTATTATATATTTTTAATAATATAGTATAAAAATAAAGTTTTAAAAGTATTAATTATTTATATAAATACTTTTTTATAGGTAATAAAGAAATTTAATATTTATTTTAAAAGTATATTATAATACTTTATAATAAGTTAATCTATTAAAAACTATTTAATAAAATATAATTATAGTATTTATAATAAAAGTAGAGCTTTTAATATTATATATATTAAAAGAGTTTATAACTTTTAAATAACTATTTAAAAATTTAATAATTAATATAAAAGTATATAAAAACTTTATAATAATAATAATTAAATAATTTAATTAATTATTATAAAGTAAGAAAGAGTTATTATAAAGCTTTATTATATTAATATTTATAATATATAGTTAAAATAGAAATATATTAAAAATTATTTTAAGTAAAATACTTATTAATTAAGTTTACATTAATAAATAAGTTAATAAAAGCTCTTTTAATAATATAATTTAAATACTTTAAATATATATTAAACTTATATAATATAAGTAAATTATTTAAAAATATAAAATAATTAAAATTTTATTTATATAAAGTAAAGCCTTTTAAATTATATAAAAATAAATATACTATATAACCTTAAACTACTTAAATATTAAATTAATAAGAGTATAAATACCCTTTTAAACACTTTAATATACTTAATATATAAAATAATAATATTATTATTATATTTATTCTCTTTTCTTTATTTTTCTTCTTTTATTAAACTTAATAAAATTATAATAAAAGGTTTAAATAATAATATTAACTTAATAAAATATAAATATAAGGTTTTATATATATAATATAAAGTTTATTATATAAATTAATATAATAAATATATTAATAAATTAAAATAAGTTTATAAATTTATTAATATTAACTTTAAAATACTTAATTAACTTAATAATAATAGTAATAATATAAATAAAGACCTTTTAATAATTATACCTATAAATATATTTAAAATAATAATTTAAATAGTTAATATTTATTTATTTATAATATATATTAATATTATAATTAGTAAATATAAAGTATATATAATTTAAATAAAAGATAATATAATAAATATTAATAATAAACTTAATTTCTTTTATTTTCTTTTAATAATAGAGGAGTATAAAGTATATAATAGTAAAAAGTATAATATTAAGGTATACCTACTCTTTCTACTTTAAAGAACTATATAGATAATATAAGCTTTAAGGATCTTTTAATAAACTTATACTATATAAAATATTAATATAAAATACTTATATTATATATTTAATATTTAAAATAAATATAAAATTACTTTATTAATAATTTAAATAGCTTTATAAGTACTTTATTTAATAACCTTTAAGTAAGATAATATTATATATATATA
Organism: Diaporthe batatas; assembly: GCF_019321695.1. NCBI lineage: Eukaryota > Fungi > Ascomycota > Sordariomycetes > Diaporthales > Diaporthaceae > Diaporthe > Diaporthe batatas. The sequence continues at coordinate 1,425,975 of NW_025408555.1, read as the reverse complement.
TATATATATATATATAGGTATATATAAGTATAGAATAATAAGAAAAATATAAAAGAAGATTTACCTACTTATATAAAATTAGTAAGTATAATATATTAATAAACTAAGAGTTTTATATATTTAAAATACTTAAAAGTATATAATAAATATTAATTATTCTATTTATTACTATTTAAAAGTTTAATTAAATTTATTTAGAGTATAAAATTAATTTATTATTTATAATATTATAATAGGAAAGTATATAATACTCTATTTAAATAACTAATTAGTTATTTAAAGGGTATATTAAGCTATAAGTAATTAATTAAGTCTATTTATTATAACGCTCTATTATCTATAAGAATAGGCTTTCTATACTTACTATTTATAGTTAAATAACTAGTTAATTTGCTCTATTCGATATGCTCTGCTTGGAATTGTGATACAAGGCAAACATCTAGTTGAAGAGTAGTGCCCGTCCAGTTTCCATGTTCTTTTAGGATCCATCGAACTTCACTTCAAAGATTTTCAATTGAAAGTGCCACTACAGTCCAGCCAGACCACAGCGCCCACGATTCACCTCAACTAGTGATCATGTGGCCCTTTTCGTCTTATCCTGAGGTCTCCCCCTTGGAGGTAAATGGTAAAACTTATGACTATATCGTCGTCGGGGGTAAGTCATATCGATAGAAATCTAAGCACATCTACCCACACCTTTCAAGCCGTATGGCAAGAGTCTGACGTTCCCTAGGCGGCACGGCTGGCTGTGTGCTTGGTTCGCGACTGTCTGAGGATCCAGACGTCTCGGTCCTGGTTTTTGAAAAGGGATGTGTCAAGAATAGCCTCTTGTCTCGCAGTCCACTTCTGAGCCAGAATTTTACTTTTGGCGACAAGCTTCAAGTTATCAGCGACCACTTCTCCGAGCCCTCGCCGGAGGCCAATGGCTTGAAGTTCAAGCTCTGGACGGCGCAAGGCCTTGGGGGTGCATCACGGATTAATGGAATGGTGATGACCCGAGGCCCACCTGCAGAGTACAACTCCTGGGCCCAGGACATGTCTCTTGATGACTGGGCGTGGGATCGCGTCGAACCATTCTTTCGCAAGAGCGAAAACAACATCGGCCGGCCCCGGTCTAAGACGAGAGGCCATGATGGTAAGCAGCCGGATCTATTTTATTGTCATATGTCGTCGATCAGTACCGCTTATCAAGCTACAACCCCCAGGTCCGATTAAGATCAGGCAGTTCAGAACATCCTTTACCTGGGGACCATAGTAGGTCTAAGTCTCCCTACTCTGCTCACATGGGGGCCACTAATAAAACTAACCCACATTTCCTTTTACACAGCATCGAGAGCGCAGCGAAGGCCCTTGGTCTTCGTATCATCGACGATGTCAACGACCCCACCGCGCCCGCCATGGGGTTTTACAGGCTGGACCAGGCCGTGGATGAGCGGGCGGAGAGAAACACGTCGTATCAAGCCTTCTTGAATGAAGATATTGCCCGCAAGCGACGAAGCCACCTGACAGTCTGCACTGGTGCCGCAGCATCACGGTTGAAGATAGATGAAGATGCAGGCTCCGTACGTGGCGTCTTCTTCCGTCCGGCCGTCCCCGGAAAATCCACAGGCGATTTCTGCGTCGAGGCGCGGCGCGAGGTCATCGTCTGCTGCGGTGCTCTCAAGACCGCGCAGCTCCTCATGCTCAGTGGAATCGGGCCCCGGGACCAACTGGACGCGAACGGCATTCCTGTCGTCAATGAAAAACCTGTCGGCCAAACCCTGTCTGATCATTTTGCCTTCCCCATCATGCTCGACCTACCGAAGAAAGAAACAATGCACATGCTTCAAACTGCAATTTACGGGCTTTGGCACATCTTGCTCTGGTTCTTCTTCAGGACCGGGCTGATGAGTAGCAACTGCATCCCCAGTACGATATTTGTCCGCAGTGGGGCTATTGACGACACGACCATGGCCATACGGGAACAAGAACCTAAATCTGACGGCAACGGCGACCGACTGGACAACATAGACATCTCACAGCCGCGAAACATACCAGATATAGAGGTCATGATGTTTGCAGTCGCCGGCTTCAAGAGACCTGTCCCTGGCCGCAACCTCTTGACCCTCTACCCTTGTCTGGTCCAACCACACTCACAAGGCCGAGTCGAGCTGGCAGACTCGAACCCTCTTTCTCATCCCCGAGTTACTCATCCTCTGCTACGCAGCCAGGATGACTGGCCCATCGCGCGCAAGGCGATCCGGTTCGCGATGCGTCTGGCCCAGGAGTTCCAGAGATCAGGTTACCCACACCCGGCCCCAATCGCCTTTGCGCCTGGTAATGAACTGGACAAGCTCGCCGAGTGGGAGCGAACGGCCGAGGACGAACAGACTGCGGCAGCCGCGCCAGTCGTGACACCGGCGTCTGCCAGTCCAATTCAAAAGCCTGCAGCTGCGATGTCTTCAGCTCCTGGGAAGACGTGGGATACCGTCACGGATGATGAAATCGATCGCTATATCCGCAGCGTGGCTACCGTCAGCCTGCATCCCAGCTGCACGTGTCCCATGTCCAACGACCCACGCCACGGGGTCGTCGATCAGCGGCTCCGGGTTCACGGTTTACGCAACTTGCGCATCGCGGACACGAGCGTGTTTCCGCGGATGCTGAGTACCCATACGATGTGGCCAGCGATCATGGTCAGTGAGAGGTGTGCGGACTTCATCAAGAAAGACTGGAGCAAGTGATGATGTCTAGGTAGGAATATATGGTTTCACTTCTATTCTATATACATCTAAGGATACATATAGCGCCTTTATATAATAATAAGTACTTAATATTAAATATTTAAAAAGAATTTAATATTAATAATAATAGTTATAATATAATAAGTATTTATAATTTTAATTTTATAATATATAAATAAAATTAAAAAGTTTTATTTTAATAATAATATTAATTAATATATTATAAAAGAATTAAATAATAAAACTAAATTTAAAAATAATTATTATATAAATAAATTATATATAGTTTCACTTTTATTTTATATATATTTAAAGATATATATAGCGCCTTAATATAGTAGTAAGCATTTAAGACTTAATATTTAAAAAGAATATAATACTAATAATAATAATTATAATATAATAAGTATTTATAACTTTAACCTTATAACGCATAGATAAAGCTAAGGGGCACCGTCTTAATAACGATAAATAAATTATATAAAAGGAATTCTAATTAAAATATTATTCCTTTAAATATATTTATATAATATTGTTATTAACATTATATTCTTTTTAAGCGCTGGGTCTTGAGTGCTTACTACCGTGTGAAGGCGCCATATATGTCCTCAGACGTATACGGAATAGAAGCGAAACCACATCCCGAGCTACCGCAAAGCCCGCAATGCGGCAAACGCTTCTCCCATGGAGTAGCAGAAACAATGCACCAGCGGGACAGGTACCAACAACACCCACGGCCGTCGTCACGACAAACAGTGCAACAGCAGCAACGGTATTCATAAGACCCACCACCGTCGGCATAAATCATGTTGAATTTAGCCGGAACAAGCAATGGGAAGTTCGTGCCAGTTATTTGGGTCCCAGTACGAGGATAATATCGTTCGTGTATGGGTTTGTTCTGACCAAGTAAGTCATGCTCGATGGCACGGAAGCATTTCATAACACTGGAGCCTGGATTGGGAAGCGCGGTGCTGATCATGCCCAAAATTCTCTTACCAGCAAACACATCGAAGAGTTGCGAGCCATGGGAAAAGGCATCTGCGAGAAACTGCGGGAAATCGAGTTCGGATATTCCGATGTCAGCTATACAGCGCACAACTCAGCGGCGGATCTGACAGACAATGGTATTAAACTCCCATACCGTGTATTAGTGGGTACTGGAAATAGTCACTATAACTACCTATACTCCTCTTTACCACCTCTTAACTACTATACTACTTCTCTATCTTTAAAACTATTACTATAATATTCCTTTTAATATAATAATTAAAATAGTATATATTATTATACTTAAAAGAAATTCTAATAATTTTAAAGTTATTTTAAAAGTTAAAAAGAATCTTTAAAATTTAAAAATAATTATAAAAAAAAGGTTATAAATATAAAAATAAACTTATTAAGAAAGCTCTTCCTTTTTAAACAACTTTTTCTTTATTTTTTTATAGTTAATCTTTTATTTAAATATATTAACTAATTAAAAATAAATCCTTTTCTTTCTCTTTCTATTAACTTTTTTTAAGTTTTAAACTTTTAAGTAATTTAAATTTAAATTTCTAAATTTAAATTTTTAAATATTATTATTTAATTAATTAAGTTAAAGGAGGAAGGTAAAGAACTTAATATTAAAATTAAAGTTAAAGTTAAAGAAAGGAAGGAAGGAAGGAAGGAAGGGAGAAGTACTCCTTCTCTCCTTATATAAAGAAAGGTATAAAGACTTCTCTATAATGTGGCAGGGTATAGGGAATGTGGGCCTCTAAAAAGGGCACTTCTAGGAGCTACTATATATATAAATAGTTAGTGAAAAGCCTCAACCTTAGGAGCTAGAAATTTAAGCACCTTTCCCTCTTCTCTTCTCTCTTCTTCGCCCTTCGTCCGTGGGTAGGCTAGCCTAATCGGGGCTAGTGTCTCTGCCCCTCTCTTAATAATTATTTCTTCTCTCTATAACCCCTTCTTCTCTTAATAACCTTTATTTTTATAAGACTATTTAACTATATAAAAATTACTAAAAGGTTAAATAATTATTTATATTATAAAACTACTATTTACATTAGTTAATATAAAGTTAATTTTATATATAAGGGGTTTCTAAAGTGAAAGATAGCCCTAGTGACTATTTCTAGTACCCACCAACGCACGGTATGGTCCTAGCCCAGAGCTGTCCCAGCCTCCGCCGCATCACGCTACCAGGAACGTCTGGCCTTACCCACGAGGCCCTGGTGGCCCTTTTCGAGGGCTGCCCAAACCTATCGGAGGTAGAGATCACAGGCGTTTCAAGGGGGGCGGGGAACGAGACGGGAGCGATCTTTGCCTTGCTGCTTGAAAGGCAAAACTTGGCGCCCAAGTTGAGCAGACTGCGCTTGGACAAGCTAGTGGACCGCTCGCCCGAGATGAAGGCAATGAGGGCGGTATCTAGGAAAAGAGGAAATCTCCTGGTTGAGCTTGTATCGGTGAGCGAGGTGAAGAAGTGGGGGGATTGGGAGCTCGAGATGTATGGTGATAGCTATCGGAAAGGCAAGGTAGAGAGGGCTGCTATCTACAGGGGCCCAGATGACTGGTAAGGCAAACAAAAATTGCGGCAATCCATGTGCATCACCTAGGACGAGTGCGCCTCAGAGTTGTAATATTCCGTTTGCTAGGTGTATACAGCAAACAAAGAACCGAATTGGACTTGGGAATGCTGGCAACTAATTCTGGGGACGACTTTGGGATATAAAGGTTCAAGCGAATCCTGGAAGACAGACGGGTGGGTTCTTCTGTGACAGTCTCCTGGGCGTTTCACTGTTCCTGGGCGCGTGAAGACTATCACCACTGGCACTTTCTCAAGTGTCGGTACTATGCATCTCCCAAAAGTGCTACGCGTGGCAGCAGGGGCAAAAAAGCCCAGACTACGTTTATGCAAATCGGATATTGCCAACCTAAGCGGAATGAAGGCCGGGCGGTCCGCAAACCCGATATTGGAGGGTAGGGAAAAGGACCTGAACATAACCTCCTGGACATGTAGAAGCTACACATACCGTGTATCATCAGCGCGCGCCCCAATAGTCGGGCCAAGCACCTGCGGTTCTCAACCAAGTCGAGATCACCGGAAATGTCACTGAGTTCGGCCCCGACTCCGACGGCTTCCGGATGTGGCTTGAGCCCCGCCACGGCGTCGGAGAGTTCGGCAAGGACGTCAGCGCGCGGGCGGCTCAGACGGCGGTTGGGAATCCGCCCAACGAGCCTGTCTTCTGGCTGCACCATGCCCTTGTCAACAGGACTTCCGAGGTTGGTGGCAGTTCCAGCAGCAGGACGACGAGGCCACGTCAGCCTACGGCGGCAAGCCCGACACGTGCAGCAATGTTGTTCTTCCCAGACGATTCGATCTGGGACGATTGGGCTCAGGCTTCGGATCATCTGTCCTCGTGGCAGGTGACCGCCGAGTCGACTACCTAGGTATGTAAACCGATGCGGATGACTACCATATTGCCCACTACACATACTAGTAGACTATTTCAGTCCCTATCCATCACATGTATTATTACCGTAAAGCAGCCACTTGAAAAGAGGTTTATGACGTCATGTAGTGAAAGAACTACGGCTTGACTAAGTAGGTATGCTTTTACCCATTAAAAAACGCCTCACCCTGCGCCACTTTGCATAAGATTGTACCTATTTTATACAACTTTATACACGGCTTCCGCGGGCCCATCCTACAGAGCGGGCTCGCGGCACTCACTATATACATTCCGTAGCTGCGAAGCAGAGACCTGTGTGAAGCTCGTGGATATCACAGCGTGACTCTACGATATCATAGTTACAATCCTGAGAGAGGCCCATGCAATTGCCAAAATCCATGAAGTAGGAAGACGACGTGTTTGACCAGAGGTTGTGAGGTCACTCGATGTCAGCGTGTAAATCTTGAATACATTGACCCGAGGCCCTCGTTCACTTCGGGCAAAAGATGTAGGCATCCGAGAGCGGTAACCAGTCTAGTTTGGCATGACTCCGGGATGTTGACTGCGCTGGCACTTGATTTTGGCTTTGAAATAACCATATACTACATGACAAGGAGAAAGTCTAATTGTGAGGCTATGAAAGACAGAATGATCCATAGTTGAGCCAGGCTAACTAGAATTGATGTGATGTCCGGGCCCGAATGGCCTGATTGAGGTGACGGAGTTGTGAATGGGAAAATATTTAAGCGCCCCGCAGCATGAGCTTGGCGGTGCTACCCGAATCAGGATTTAACGTTTCACGAAATGAGAACCCCATCAGGGGACCGGTCCCACTCGGCCAGAAACGTAGCCTAAGCCTCAGGCAGCTCTTCTCTTTCCGCGTATCCGCATGGTAAAAAGGGAAGGTGGGAGGACCTCCGCCTCGGCAAAAGGAAGGAAATGGTATAGATGCAAGTACCAAGCCGTGCGTTTCTTGAAACAATATCCTGCTCGTGGACTTTTAATTTGCCATCTAATAACAGTTCAAGCCCGAGCGCACATGAACAATTGTGGTCGCCCGGGGTCAAGTGTTGGCAGGAAACAGACTAGGTGGATTTCCCAAGGGTTCGCACTTGGCGTTTCCTTTTCCATGGAGTCCGAAGCCCCTTTATAGTATGTCGAGGTAGTATAAAAGCAAGCAGACTTCGGCACCCTCGGTAGTCGGTGTGCCTCTCGATTCATCATTCGCTTCAGACCGACCTAATCCACCAACAATCTACAGACAGTCCCAGAACTCCTAGCCCAAGCCCTTCGCCTGCCATGCAATTCTTCGCCCTCATTGCCCTGGTGGCCCCTTTGATGGGGATGGCCAGCCCCATCGAGACCAGACAGAACAACGAGTGCTGCTACCAGGCCAAGGAAGCTCACGATTTCATCTGGAGAACTAGAGGAGACGGACAGTTCTTGGCCACACTCGGCTGGTGCACGCTTGATATCATCCGGTAAGCCAGGCACTCTGCCCTCCAATATCGAGTTTGTGTAATAACCACTGGTTCGCGCCTGTCCAGGGACCCTACCGACCCAGACAACTGCAACAAGGGAGAACATCACAAGTTGGGGGGATACTGCAACCCGGATGGTTACAACATTACTGTCATTGAGTGCCCACCGTAAAAACAAGGTGCTCTGAAGTATCATCACTCGTCGATCCGATACATTGACAGTATCGCGTATCTCGGTTCGCGGTTGTACATTGTTAGTTATGGGTAGATCCTGATAAGAATGCGGACCTGCAGGGCGCAACTTGGAAGGATACATCCTTAGGTAAATAGAGAATTATACTCTAATTCCTTCAGCATACCTTCCAAAGTGATACAAGCCTAATAGCGTCGAGGTATTCTTAATATTAGAATATATAGATTATATCTCTTTTCTGAATAACCCTTTTAGCACTAGCGTTAAATCGTTTACACCCTAGACGGGTCTTACATCATTATGGGGGCACATCAAGCAAGCTGTCTGCTTGTAGGCCCCGGGGGTTCTGGGGCTATGCAGGCTATGGCCTCGTGGCTTGTAGGCTGAGTAGCCTGTGGCGTCGCGTGGTGTTTGATATCAACGCCATTTTGGGAGACAAAGCATAACAAGTGGTATATTGGGCCCCAAATTCTACAAGACAATGCCGCACCCCTAGAGAATCCGATGCAGTTTAAAGACTAAGCGGATTCCGATCACTACTCGACGCCGAGCATTTATGTTGACGGCCATGCTTGTTAGAGTGAGATTGCGGACCTACCTAGGTGTACCTACCTAGGTAGGTACTTAGGTAGGTCACCCCGGTGGAGAAACCTGATTGTGTTCTGTCTTGTCTGTCTGCAGCCTCACTGGTCCACGTTCATGCACCCCACGGAGCTTGCAGGTAGAGTCACTAGTTCCCAACAGCATGGCCACCCAACTTATCCTGGGAGGGCTGCCTAGTGATGCTACTATTGGGGTTGTGGCGGCTTACCTCCCACACAATGACTGCTGCGCCTGGTATACTCACCAAATGAGCCCTCCAGGCCAGGCAACAATGCACAGGAGAGACGGTTGGAACAGATCACTTTTAATATTAATCAGGACAACTGTTCCATCTGTCTTTGGTATGATGTGTGACGCGGGATTGTTCTTTTTAACAAACATTGCCTACGGGCGCCAAAATGCACAGTCTCAGCAGAAGCTCCAATTTTGCGCTACTCAGCTTACTATGGCTTTCCTTTTCAGGAGTGGTAGCTGCATACGACGGGACTAGCTGCTGCCTTCTTGCTCAAGAGAGCCGTTCGTTTGCAAATACTCCAGCATATCCTCTTCCTCTGCATCCTGTGTGTGGCCAGGTTTACGGAAACTACACTCCCGCACCAAAAGTCTACGTCAGCTATCGATTCTGCCGCGAAAACTGCAGTGGGATCGGGCTGTCAAAGATCTCTGACCCCGGGCAGTGGGCCGGTCCAATTGTGCAATTTGTTCTACCTGCCGTCATATTTAGCGCCACAGTCCCCCGGAGACGACTGATCACTTTCAAGAACTCGCGTGCAATACTGGCGGCATGCATAAATCGAACCCCATGGGGGAACCATACCCTCGCAAAGACTGTCACATGGCTCCCTCGACAAATGTTGGATTTGTTCATCGTCTTTGTGGACAACCTGATATGGATATTCATCATCGTGATAGGTGCCGGGCCAATGTTGGTAGGAGGCTTGTACGAAGCTGTGCTTGACCACTTAATTATCCAGTCGATTCGTCGATCGGACCCTAGCGGGCGACAAGACAGAGCACAGGAGGTGAAGGAACAGCGAGAGCTCTTGACTGTCTTGGCTCTAGGCAACCTCGAAGACGAAGGGGAGCCGATCAGAAAGGTCATTGAAAGACTCTCGGTGGACGGTACCGACGATGAAAAACGGCAGTCACAGGCGCGGTTGATATCCCTGCTGAGGGCCCAAGCTGACTTTGGAACAGCCATCGGTGCCCCTGTGCTATTTTACCTCGGAGCGTTCATTTATACTATTCTTGACCTTCAGAGCGACCCTAGCGACCAGGACTCAGCCATTTCACTGGCTTACGGTGTTGAATGGATGGTTATTGTCCACGTCGCGATTGTCAGTGGCTGTCTTCTTGCCGCGAATAATCCCGCAACATCGACCGCTATCGTTGGAGAGTACAAGGAACAACCCTCGGAAACACCTTCGCCTCCTCCTTTCAAAGCTCGGGGGGATTGGACAGACCCTGTCACTACAAGAATGTGGTACATTCTAGTCGACCCTATCATCCGTTGGCGAGACCTGCTCATCTTTTACTGCTTGTCAGACGCCTATGAGGGTTCATTCCAGCCAGTATGGATATGGCGCCGCGGCGCAAAGAAGAGGCAGAAGATCAAGGGCCTCGGACTATCGAGCCAAAGTCGATATCCGGAGGCTCTGGAGCTCACCTTGTGGTCCTGGTCATTCATCTGGGTGTTTGCGGTCATCCTTGTGGCGCTTCCTCCCGCGGCTGGGGCCGTCGTGTCATACGCCACACCACCAATCGGATGGAGCTGTCGATCTCTGAGTTTCATCATCTACGCCGGTTGCCAGATCGTTCTTTGCACAACATACATCTGCAGCCAGCGGAACGCCCATGTGCCCGTCGGAAAACGACCCTGGCATGAGCGTATCCTGGCACATAACATCTGGAATGTCCTGCCTCTGTTGTTCTCGGGCTTCTGCTGCATCGGAGGTACAGTTATGCAAACCGTTGGGGTGTTTAGGAATTGCTTCTGCTATGTCATCACTGATAAGTGGCTTAAGCTGGACCAGGCTTATGTGAACCTGGCAAGTGACACTGAGGAGGCAAGGAACTCGACAGGCAACTGGATAACAATGGGTATGGCAGCCACGCTTTTCATGGTGGCCACATCCTGGCTTGGCTGGTTATATCAGAAATCTGTGAGGGGTTGGTATCTCAGAGCGGTAGACAATTTGTATGCTGGAGAACAGATTACACTATCTCGGGCTGAGAGGATGTTAGTGTGGCTTAATACAGGGAAGAACTGGGCTCGCGTGACTCCGGACTGGGCTGAGATGTGGGTCTGGATTAGAAGCTGGAGAGACCACGTCCGCATCTCGTATTCGCGGTTGTAGATTGATCATTCGGAGCGATTGACATGTCATAATTACTCAGGTAGCCTTAAATAACAAGTATGGGCTGAAGTTTATATTTGAAAGAGGGGTTGAGAATATAGATGGCCAGGTAAATGATTCCTTCTCTCATGATAAGAAGTCCATGCATCCAGTTCCGATTTATAATCAGGCCGATTAGAGTGGTTTCATTTTTAATCCCTATATATATAAAATATATATAGTACCTTCATATAATAGTAAATACTTAAAACTTAATATCTAAAAAAATATAGTATTAATAATAATAAAAAAAATATAATATATAAATATAGAGCTAAACTTTATATTATATAAATAAAATTAGAAAGTATTACTCTTAATAATATTATATTAAAATTATTAATATAAATAGCTTAAGAGTTAATCTATTATAATATTAGAGTTAAAGCTAGTAAAGTAGTTATATAATAAAATTAAAATAATCTTAAAATAGCCCTTATAAAAAAGAATTTTATAATATAAAACCTAATAAGCTAGCTCTTTCCTATTAATATACTTATTATATAGCTATTTAAATCTATTCTTATTAAATAAGTTAATATAGTTCCTATTTTAAATATATAGCTATTAATAAAATAATAATATTATAATAATAAACCTATTTAAAAAACCTTTTATATAAATTCTATAAAAGATTAAAACTCTTTTAAAAGCTAAATAAAGTTTATTTACTATATATTAAATAAATACTATATAAAAAAGTAAAAATCTAAATATTTAAAAACTAAATTTTCCTCTTTTAAATATACTACTTTATTATTAAAGATTTATCTATTTCTATATAATATATAAAAAATATAATAGAAAAGGGAGCTCTATAAAGAAAGTTAGTAACTCTATTATATATAAATAAATTTAAAGGTATATATTAAGTAATTATTAACTTTATACTTAAGGTATAAGTTAATAGCTAGTTTAAAAGTTAAGAAGATAATAAATAGATAAATAGTTAAATAAAAAATATAATGTGGCCAAAGCCTAGGCTGATTAGATTGGTGACCATTTTTGTTGACCAGACACAGTGGTGAGGCACATTGGACATGGTAAAAAAAGAAGAGAAGAAGACAACCCACCCCCCGAAAAAAAAAAAGACAAAGGAAGAGAAAACAAGTACCTCAGCATCTGCTTGATCAATTCTCAGTTAAATCCTCGGCTGTCAACCTTTCACTTATAGCACAGTTCAGCTGCCCTATGGAAACAGTTGAGACCTGAGCAGAGGGTGCCAAGGCTCAGGAGAGAATGCCATGGCTTCTGACTAACTAGAGGTGGTCCCTACATCTGTTGTAAATGAAAGAATCATCTGAGAAATGTGAAATGAGGGAACATCCACTACTCGCCCAATTGACAACCCTGCCCGCAGGTAGCTACTTCTTCCTCTTCTTGCTTGGAGACCCGCGCACATCCGCCTCGGGAACATCTTGTTGATGTGACATGCCTGTGTCTCGAGACATCTCACCACTGGCAGCCCAAACCTGCCCAGAATCAGCATAGACACCCGAGTTGACATTGAACTGGCCAAAGTTGTCACTGAACGAACGAGACAGACTGGACTGCTGCCGATGGAAACTTCTCGAGCGGCGTTGGACAGGTGTCTCTGCCCCACTCGGCGTCTGAGTCGTCCTAGGTGTTGCCTTGCCGTTTTTCCTAGATGGCGGCACGGCTTGGTTGTACGAGTAGAACAACGAACCTCTGTTCAGCACATAGCCTTTTTTGATGTTATAGGCAACGAACTTGTCGTTCATCTCTCTGATCACATTTTTCAGGAGACCTTCGAGTTCGTTGACTCCGTAATTGTGAAGGATGTTGGTGAGCTCTTCCACTACACTTTGGCGGCGTGTGAAGTCCTCGTTCTGGACAACTTTGTAATTTGAGTAGGCGAATTTAAGTGGGTAATCGCTCTTTGGACCTATTTCTTTCTCGCCCAGGCGACAGGCACGGTGTATTCGAATCTTCATGGCCCCAGCAACCGCGACGACAGAAAAGAAGCGGACTCTCTCGAAGAATTGTTTGGTGTATTTGTCGCCTTTGACCCGGGATCCTTCACCTATCTCCCTGTCTGCCTCCTTGAAGATTTCGAACATATTATGCAGAGCCTGGCTCGCGTTGTTGAGGCATTGATTCAGCGCAACTTTATCATCGACGCTTGTCCACCCGCGCTTCGCCTCGATCGTCAGAAAACAAAACGCTCTGTCTTGGTTCGGTGGGTTGATGCCCTCGTAGCATATCAGCTTCTGTGTTTCTTCTGGGAAAGACTCCCAATCGCAAGTCTCAACCAGTTTCTCCCGACGGAATCCAACAGCAAGGTCCGGCTTTGGACACGTGAGGAATCTTTTCCCTCGGCGCTCGGCGTGTGTAGGCATCGGAAGGCAGGTCCATGGAGTCTCGACTGCAAATTCAAGCGAGCTTTGGTTTTCTTTGCCCCCGTAGAAGAGGCGGTACCGATCAATCATAGAGAGCATTATAGTTCGTTGGAAGATGGCTTCTTGCTCCTGATTCTGACACTTCTCTAGATCCTTTTCCCACAGTTTGTCGTCGTAGTCTTTGACATCTGCGGGGACAAGAGGCCAAGGGACATCGTGGTTCTCCAACTCCTTGAACTGAAAGTCATCTTTACCCTTGGGCAGGAGGTCGACCATGCGGCATTGCAATCCTCGCCTGAATTCGGGGACGTTAGATGATGATATGCGACCTGCCTCCACGTCCAAATCTGGACAGGACATTTTGAGGAATTTTAGGACCTCCACCGTGGCGTCATCAAGTGGTGGCAAGTATCCTATTCTTTCATAATACACCTGGAGGGGATCCTTGTCGACGGAAGCCTCATCAGAGTCCCAGTCTGGGGTGAATTCAACGCTTCCTCTTTGAGAGTGAGAAGAACTCCCTGTTTCCACACTTCGGAGTACTCTCTGCCCTTTATCTGAGCCTGTTTTAGCCGGGGGCACTACCGTCTCGATCTTTCGGCTTCTGAGCTTTGGCGATGGATTTTGGATTCGGTGTCCAGAGTCGAGGTCTCCTGGCTTGGTCGTAGACCTTGTAGCACGTCGGGGAGCTACAGTACCGGCACTGGGCGGAGCCTTTCTCGGCCCACGCCCTCCACCAGACTTGGATTGTTGAGTTAACTTTGGTTTACGGAGTGGTGGTATGGCCTTTTGACCAGGATTGGTGGCTTTTCTTTATCAAAGCCTCGCCCCAGGTCAGTTACAAAAGCGCCCAGGGATTGACATGAAGACGCACGGCGTTGGGAGCCGGCAAGACCAGACTCAAAAGTTGAGAGGGATGAAGGTAAAAGTTATTTAACTAAGACTTACTTGTTCTTGGTCATTCTGCCAGAGCGGCTTTTGAAGCTATTTTTGATTATCACAGCAACAGAATCCTCTTAATGACATCTGGATAGATGCACCTCAATCTGCTATACTTGTTGCGGCTGTATCTCTAGAGAAGAATGGAGAGAAAATCACATTGACCTTCCTGATGTCTATTGCAGATCATTCTGTTATATAAGGAAACACGGCGCTTCGAGCCACAGCCATCAAAGGTGTGATATTGACAGCCGGCCAATGAACGTCGAAGCCGGCAAAATGCAATACGCAACCAACGGAGCGATTGCACTGCACTGGCTCCAGGAGAAAGCGGAACGGATGCAGGCATCATGCAACTCGGCGGGAAGTGAGTGGGCTCACGGCAAGAGGGTGTGCGCACTTGCAGAAGCCGGCGCGCCTCTCATCTTTCTACCCGAGGCACCTACAAGACATTCTCCACAGGAACTCGATCGTTGATGCAGACCGGTTGGGGTTCAAAATTCTCGCAATCAATACTTGATCTACGTCCTTTGGTCGGTATCACGGCGGCCCGTTTGGTAGCTTACCTAGATAGTGAGGCCGGGGTTCCGCAAACAGCCCTGGGCCGCCGACCACTGAGGCAGGCAGCCGGATAGCTTTACGGATGGAGGAACACAACACTGCTGCGGACAGTGGAAGGCATCACCAATCCGTTCCACTTCGATATTAAACGTACGCACTGGACCATGCGAATGGTGAAATATATGTTTCGGATGATGATCAGCGCGAGGAACCGAGAGGACCTCGCAAACACTGTACGGTAGGGCTAGCTGGAAGTAGGAACAAGTTGATGGCTCATAATTTATTATCTGCCAGTGCATCATCAACCCGTGGTGGCAAACGACGCGTGCTTGGACTATTTCTCGTAGGAAGCTGAGCAGAGGGGTTTCGCATGGTGTCAGATCTTGGCACCTTCCACTTGAAGCTGGGGAGCCAAGAGCCAAGAGCCAAGAGCCAAGACGGGCGAACATACTTATCACTGCAGCAGTGATGACCTGGGCCAGTTATCTGCTCGCAAGCATTGGCTCATGGCCGAGTGTTATTCCGGAATACCACCGTAAACTTCTAGAACATGAAATTAGCGCCACTAGGGTTTGGCTCAATATATAAGGGCCAAGAGCACTCGGTAGTACAACCTTGTGAGGGGAGTGCTTTGTGTCACGACGCTGGCAGGTGCTCCTCGTATTTTGACCCAGGCATATCACTTCTGAAGGCTCCAGGTCTGGCCTCGGTGGTAATTCTAGCACGATGAAGCCCACCACGAGATATCTAGTCGGTGCTTGCCTGGCGGCCTCAAAGTGCCTGGCCACGAACACGATCGATCCCGATCTGGTGGAGGCAGACATCACCACGGCCGAGTAAGAACACCAAACGGCAGACACGACGAGTAACAAGCTGACTCCCCGCACAGGCTCGAAGGAATTCTCTTGGACCTGAACGACATCGGGGACGCCAATGGCGGCAACAGGGCCTTCGGCCTTCCAGGGTTCCAGGCCAGCGTGGACTACGTGCTGGAGAGGATAGGCGGCGCAACCACTTTCACCAACGAGACCTCTGCCCTGAAGACGTGGGTGCAGCCCTTCAACCACACGTTCGAGCAGACGCGTGAGATCAGCGTCACGGGCCCTGACGGCGAGGACGTCTATGTGCTCACGCTCCTGTACAACGCTGCCACGCCAGTGCCGGACGGCGTCACTGGCCCCCTGGTCGACACCCCTGTTGACGACGCCCGTGGCTCGGGCTGCTTCGCCGACCAGTGGGAGGGGATCGACGCAACGGGCAAGATCGCGCTCGTCAAGCGGGGCGTGTGTGCCATCGCCGATAAGCTCAAGCTCGCCAAGGCCGCGGGTGCCGTCGGCGCGCTCGTCTACCAGCCGCAGCCGGGCACCAACTTCTCCTCTGCCACGCTGCAGGCTGAAAACATCGGGCTGCTTGTGCCCGGTGGCTTGATCCCGCTTGAGGTGGCGCAGGCCTGGCAGGAGAGCCTGGCTGCTGGCGAGGAGGTGACCGTCACGCTGCTGGTGGACTCCATCTTCGAGACGCGTGAGACGTGGAATGTGTTCAGCGAGACCACGGAGGGTGACCCAGACAGCGTGGTGATTCTCGGTGCGCATCTTGACAGCGTGCAGGCTGGACCCGGCGTCAATGACGACGGGAGTGGGACGGCGGGGCTGTTGACTATCATCAACAGCGTGAGGAAGTACACTGGCCTGAAGAACAAGATTAGGTTTGCGTGGTGGGGCGCCGAGGAAAGCGGGCTGGTCGGCAGTCTGTACTACACCCGCGGCCTGCCAGTCGAGGAGGTCAACAAGATCAAGTACTACTTCAACTACGACATGATAGGATCGCCGTTCCCGGTGTTTGCCGTCTATCAAAACGAGATCAGTGGCTCACCCGCAGAGGGTCTGGTGGAATATCTCACTTCCCAGGGCAAGGACGCGTACTTTGGGTGAGCTGTTCTCAAATAATCCTCAACGCCCTACAGAGCCGAATGCTGACCGCCACAGATCCTTTGGAACCGGCTCCGACTACGTCGGCTTCAACAACCTCGGCATACCAGCGAGCGGCATTTTCACCGGCGCCGGTGCCCCTACAGACCCTTGCTATCACCTTGCCTGTGACACCATCACCAACATCGACTTCGACGCCATCACTGTCAACACCAAGGCTGCTGGCAGATTGGCTGCCCAGCTTGCGCTGTCTCTGGAGGGCGTCCCGGTCAGGAACACGACCTCAGCCAACCTGAGGGGCAGGATGAAGATTACCGAGAGCTTCCAGAAGTGGGCGAGGGCCGAGGAGCGGGTGGTTCTGCAGAAATCGTGCTCACATGACATCCAGAACCAGCTGTTATAAGGCAGATTGTGGATTTTGTGGCGTAGTGTGCGGTCCTGGCCTGGAGCAATTGGAAACTGATATGAGACACGTCATTTATTTGACGGAGTGAAATGATACTGGCAAAAGTTGTGTTTCTGCCTTCCAAGGTTCCTTTGATATATATGCTGCCATGTCTGTCCGTCATAGGCAATCAACTTTGAAACACGCTATCACCGTATCAGCAGCGCCCCGAAAAAGTTACATGATCTCATGTCAGAGACTCGGTGCTGACATACCATTTCTGGTATATTGGAAGTCCATGCGCCACAGAACTAACTAACTACACTACCACCACCCTGTGAGAGGTATGCGAGTATCTATCTATATACTTGAACAAGGGCTCAGTATCCAAATGCAAGGCATTATCTGGGTCGGAATCCCAATGTCCCACTCTTCTATACAAGCCGTCCGTCTCTTGTGACAATAAAACGCCCATAACCGCTCTTGGATGCCCTCGGGTAACCACAGTGCGCTCAGCTAGCGGTAAAAGGAAGGCGTCACTCAAACTCGACTCTTCAGGCGTGTCCATACTGACAACCAGAAGCGTCTGCACTGAGCAGCTATCGCATCCTACTGTTTGTTCCAGGGTAACGGTCCTTATATAAGCAGAAGTATTGTCGTAAAAAATGCGGTCTCTTGGCCCAAGCTTGCATCTTACAAGCAAGCCCTTCAAGACCAACTTGCCCCCATTCACGGGCCCATATTTGTAGGTAGAGTCCTCCAGATCTACGCTCACTCCCTCCACAGTGGCCAGAGGCTGCTTAAGATCACACTGAATGGAAGAGGCTGTCACCTCCGCATCAACACTCGTCCAACTCCACGTCGGATTCCGTCTTGCTGTGGAGTCCTGCCCAGGGCTTCGTCGGAGCACTTGCCAGCCTAGGTCGAAGGGCATATTCTCCCGAAAGTGTCCGGCGTAGTAGTGATCGCTGAAAACGCTAGTAAAACGCTGTGCAACTGCAGATAAAGCGACGAGCTTGTCTTTCTCCGGATATGTGAGATGGCACCGGCTGTAAATACGGACGATTTCTGTTCCCGCTTGCTTCGCCCGGGATATCTGGCCGGCAGGCAATCGAATTCGTGTTTGGCATTCTGGTCGAAAGATTCACCTGTCTCAGGGAGTCCACAGGGGAAGCCCTCATGTAAGGACTTTTCGCTGTCGCACTCCCATCTTATCCGATCATCTGTGAAGTGCAAGATCCGAGGGGAAAGCAGTCTTTCCTGGACAACCCATCCCCTTTTCAAAAGTGGAAGGTCCCACGTAGCAGTCGAGTAATCAAGGTCTGGAGCAAAGACACGACACTTAAGCACGTCTGCTGTTGTCTTGAATGATTTTCCCTCTGCTGCATGTGGTTCACCAATGCTTCTTTCATCACTTGCCTCATCATGGTGTAGTGAATCCGAGGCATAACCAGAAGCATCGCCACTAGAGCCGCTTTCTAGACTGACTGAGTCGGATTTGTCCACACCAGCCAGCTCAAGCCTTTCTGGAATAGTAGAGAATGCGCAGCACTCTTGGAGGATATCGGGATTCCTGAATCTGAAAGCACCTTGTCCGGGGTTTTGTGCGGCGTCCAAGGAAATGTTGAGGTAGCAGTTTTCGTACAACGAAGACATATCTACTGCATGCTGCAGCCAATCTTGATTGGAGTCTTGCAGGATACATAGGCTGTCTATCCATATGTACTGAATATCCAGGTGCTTGCAGATCATGATGGCCTCACGAAAGCTTTTGGGAAAGGTTTCGATGACGACCCCCTTGCAAAGTTCGGCAAAATTCCCGGTCGTTAAGTTTATGAAGTCTGGGTCTGAGCCCCAGCAATGGCTTAGAGTTGCGTAGTGGCATGGGCTGCGAGGGCGCTCTGAGTGCGTTTCGAAAAGTCGTGGCACAGCCAGGTGCGTGATATCGATCAAGCGGTTGGGCCGCCAATTAGAATCGAGTGAACTCCGACTTCTTAATGTCTCACAATGGTGGTTGGTTTTGCAATTATGTAGCCATGTTTTCGCGATTTCCAGGACACTGCTGTGTCCAGTACTGTCTGGAATTGGCTTTAGAGGGAATAGGTCTCTTCGAACCATCCATGGCTGTGAGTCGAGGTCGATTGCAGCCTGTTTCGTGACATCCAAGTACCAATCGGGGACTGATTCACCGATAGGAGAAGCATGAATATCGATGACGTTCCAGGGCAATGTTCCCCAGTTCAACCAGTGAATATTCGAATCGAACTTTATCTCCCACGCCTTAAACCTATCTGTCGACTGTGGCGGATTTCGGGAGCGATCCCAATAGTATCGCAAGAAAGGCACAGATATTTCTTCAGCTTCTGGATCTGGACCCAAATTATCACGGCGCACAATAAGGGCAACGCATATTTTGCAGCCGCCTTCCGCTGCTCGCCGCAGATTCTCGAGGCAAGTATGATGCGTGCCCTCAGCCTCTTCTTTGGAAAACATCGATAGGCAGACAGCGCACAGCATCTTGTAGGCCGTGATTAAATCAATATATTATGGGTCAATGGGATGTTGTAATGGAAGCAGGGACACTTAGTGTCGCAGGACCGGAACAGATGAGAGACACAACTCAGGTGGTTGGGGCTCAACCGTGCTGCGCACCTTGCGCTATTTATGCAACTCTTCAACACACCATGTAACATCAATTATGTGTGACTCGAACTACTCGAGCCATCCGATTTAGGGAAAACGTGAGGGGGCAATCCTCCCAGATTGCCTGTCCAAGAGCCGTGGATTTCCCCAAAGTACAGCTGCCAGGCAACCAAGTGTGGGATGATCTGGAGGTAGATGACGACCTCGAGAGCTGATTATAGAGCTCTTACCAGATAGAGGCCTAAAATACAAATGATGAACATTCAAAGGTGACAAAAGCTAGCGATCACCCCTTAGTTTCGGAATCAATGAGCAAGCACTTTGTTTTGCCTCGCATATCATCAAAATGTAGATTCATCCGGTTCCAACCACTCTGAGACACTCCCTCTAGGGAGCCACAACCATCACTAAGACCACTGTAAGGTGTCTCTCCAGTATTCTTCAGGTGGGTTTTCCTCGTATTGTTCTGCTCTCCTTCTGCTTTCGTCAGTGGCACAGATATATGTCTCAAACAGGTTACCGTTTACGTTGTAGTGTCCTGGATACACCCCGTCGTCAAAGAGCCATGTTTCTACCATGACGCCAGGATACATTTGCAGGGTGGTCGGCTCTCTGATAGGACCCAGTGCAGTCAAGAAGCCACTCAACCCTATTGGAGGCGGTCCGTCGACGCCGACGCCGAGGTCGATCCCAGCTTCAGCTGCCCGTTTCTCCAGATCCTGGAGGTAGAAGGGGTTGGCGGAGCAGAGCTGTGCTTGCTTCCACAGATAGTGGTGTGGCTCGACGTCGAGCAACTTGTACGTGACATGATAGTCACCAGCAATGCAGGCCAGAGCCGTTTGAAGTTTCACTGAATCAACCTGCAATAAAAAATGACTTCTTGGAATATGAAAAGTGGTAAATGGGTGTGAGGGTTGAAAGGACCTACTGTCTGGTCTCCGTCGAACGAGCTCCCGCAGTGTTGCCTCGTGCGGGACAAGGGGCCACCAAACCAAAAAAGGATTGCGGTGTGATTCCGTAACGCTAGTCCTGGGGTATATGCCTGCAAGCTCATTGTTCATGATGAACCTTGCCTCAACTGCTGCGCGTATCGCACTCGTCGTGTAGGCCCCAGAGACTCTTGAGTACCCTAGGGTAGTCATCACAGTGTGCCCACCATTTCGCGAAGGTGGTGTGGTGATAAATACCCCTGAGGATGTATTCTAGCTCGTCCTTGACCAACACGGGACGCCGTAAGTGAAAATAGCGGTCCACGTTGCCCTCGTATGCTGCCATCAGGATGAGCGCGTCTTTGTTGGTCGTCGGCAGGTCGGAAGGCAGAGGCTGATAAAACAACTGAGCGTGGTCTACTGGGAATTTGGGCTGGAGTAGTGCTTCGGAAAATACCAGACCGACGTTGGCATCTTCGGTGATGTCAAAATAGTGACGTTTCCAACGCGGAGTCAAAAAGCTCTCCACATCCTGCGTAACACGGAGATATGAAAGCGTTACCGTGTCTCCATTGAGATGGGCGCCTGGCTTCGGGTCATCCTCGTTGACCGATCGCTCGTAGTCGTTCATTACAGCATAGCGGACCGGCTGGCTCAGGATACGGTTGTAGATGATTTTGCTCCCGTCGGCCTGGCTCTCTCTAGCCTCTTCGCAGATGGAGACGTCCGGTAAAAGCCCGAGTTCCTCGAACAGGTCGGAATAGCCAGCTACTGCACAAGCCCTGCCAACATGATAACGCATGCTGGGGTAGCGGGAAGCCAGGAGTCGATAAGTGTCCTCGGAGGCTAGGTCAGGATACCAGATGCAATAAGGCTGGACGTCGTCATTTCCCATTTCAGTTATGATGCCGCTCATTATCAACCGTGTATTTCTCGCCCGCGTGAACATTGCATCCCAGCCGGAGGGAGCACAGATGCGCTTGATGGCATCTTGGTCGGCGAAGCCGGGGTGGTGCCGTATACCCCGAATGACACTGATGCGCTTTCGGGGCCACGCGGTATTCTTTGGCACAGTTTCCCTGCGAATTGCCCCTCGGCAAGCTTCCAACCGTTCTTCGAGACTTTCCTCATCTTGTGCGTCTCTGCCTTTGCTTTTGACCCTGTTTGCATCGTAATCCCAGTCGGAGTCTTCTGAGGATCCAGAGGATGGTTTGTCACTAATGTCTGAACACATCGCCGCTATGTTCTGCTGTCAGACTGATGGAAATTTGCATAAGTACTTGCTGGGTACGTGTTTTGGAGCTTGAGGCTTGCTGATGTGATTTAGTAGGAAGAGGCCGATCTGTTTATAGAAAAGCAAGATCTGCCGCAACTATCTGGATGTAGGTAAGAGCTCTCAGGTGGCAATGGAAATGATTGCTCACACCGGATCCAGGAAAAACAGGATCCGCTAGCCCAATGTTGATATTTCATTTCACCTGTTTGAAGTTGCTACCCAGGCAGCCAGCCGAGTGAGCGGCACGCTCACAGCCCCAGAGAGGCATTGGGCCGGGGCAACCTGGGCAAACAAATTCGCGGTGCTTTACCGTGCGCATCGCATCCCGGAACACCAAGCCTAATCACGCGGACTTACACCTGATTTATTATGTGGTCAAGCTCATTCTTGTGCCTAGCGGCCTAGAGAACAAAGCACTACGTCTTTGGTTCCAAGTGTCTGAGAGCCTGAGAACCCCGGATAGCTTATAACTCAAACCAAGTAAAGTAAAAGAAGTGACAGTCAAACAAAAATCTGAATATAATCAATCGATTTGACCAATAATTTTGAATCAGTATCCGTCCACTTGGTGGCTGGTAATAGTAGCGGGTAGGCTGAGAGAGTATTCCCTCAGGGGTGGGGACTTTAGGATGGGATGTTGCGGCACAGCAGTCCGGTATCACGTGTGCCACGGGTTCGGTGCCTAATGGAACGTTAACAAACGGGCTTGAATGGCAACCTTTCCACAACCATCATCATCACCAGCAGTGCTGAGGACGCCCACCGCCCGCTCCCCCCTTTACGATGCATAGGCGATCCTGGCGATAAGCCTGAGCTTCATGCACAATGGAGTCGCTGAGGGAACGGGGCCAGGAGTTCAGAAGGAGAGGCCTGCAGATCCCGAAGAGGGCGGTGAGCAACCTGAAGCACAAGATGACCATGGAAAAATACGAATACGCACCGCTGCCCTCTACCGGTCATATTCGCCTACTCAAGCTTCACCCCGTTACAAATTCGAAGGACACATCACTATCTGTCGACCTAGTCCCCGTATTACTGGACGAGGCTCCAGAGTTCGAAGCCCTCTCCTACGCTTGGGGAAAACCGTGGCCGAGATATGAAATCTGTTGCGCTGGCCGCCGGATCGACATTGGGTCAAGTCTTTATGGTGCTCTATGGCACATGCGGCAACAACATCCAGGAGATACGTTCTGGGTATGGGCCGATGCAGTGTGCATCAACCAATATGATATCGCGGAGCGAGAGGCGCAAGTCAGCATGATGAGCGAGATTTACGCCAGGGCGTCCATCACGGTGATTTGGCTAGGATGGGACAACGAATATATCACACGTGCCTTCGTAGCCATCCAACGGTTCAGAGAAACTTGGCAGACTCTGCGGGAAACCCTCGATCTCCCTGTATACCTGGGTCCTTCTGCACCTGCTGCATCGGATGCGCTACGAGATGTGTTATCCAGGGACAACAACTCGGAATCGCGCCGACTTCTACGAGATGCCTTTGGTGACGATAAGAGCCAGACCAAGGCGATGGAAGACATCTGGGTCCTACTGCGCCAGCCCTGGTTCATGCGAAAATGGGTGATCCAGGAGGTGGACAAGTCGAAACACCACGGGCTGGTCTTCATGGCCGGGAAATCCTGGACGCATTGGAGTAATTTAAGCTACTGGTTCCAATTCCTCTCGATGAATCTGCACGCCAGAGACACATTCTTCTTGGCGTGCCCTTGGAGGACGCCGGTTCCCAAACATGGCGACATAGATTACCACAAGATGTTTGACCGCGGGTCGATGCTCGGCCAAGGTTCAGAATACTCAACGACCACGCCCATATGCAACCTTCTGATATTTACAGCCACTTTCAAATGTGCTGTCCCCAGCGATCACATCATTTCTCTACTGGGTATTGCATCGGACTCATCAACACTCGAAGGCCTCATCGATTATAACATCTCTACCGATGATCTATATTGCCGGCTGATGTCTGCCCATCTCGACCATCCCCTTAAGCTCAGGGTTCTGTGGTCCACCCTTGACATGCTATCGGTGGAACAACGCGGAAAGAGCTCATGGATACCAAACATAGAACAATTGGCTTTGAAATTCCCCGCCTTTGACAATTGTATTCCCGCTCCGGGGCCCTATAGGCTGGCAGATGCTTGTGGGAGTACGGAAATCGAGGCAACCACCAGTGGCGACACGCTGCTGATAAGAGGGCGCATCATTGATGCTGTAGAGCACCTGGGACGGCTTACGACTACGCAGTATTCTGAGACAAGGCGTCCCCTGTACGACGGCGACTGTTCCAAGCGGAATAAAACCACATTGAGAATGTGGGATGACTGGCTTGATGAATGTCAAACAATGGCAAAGTCAGCCGGTCAGGATGGCCAGGAGTTTGTAAAGGCTTTGCTGATCGACAGTCTCCTTGGTGTGTCCGCAGAGGTCACCGCAGCTGCAAAGAAGGATTTTTTCAAGTACCGACAAATCCAGAAGTCCCTTGTCGCTGTCTCGGATGAGAAGCGTGCCTTGGAGATTATAGAAAGCATGACCTTTGAGTTGGCCAAGTCCGTCGAGGTCATCTCGGCATTTATCGTCAATATGCAGTACAGACGTTTCGGTCACACGCGAAATGACAGGTTAGGATGGATGCCGTTGGTAGCGGAAGATGGGGACCAAATATGCGTGTTTGATGGCATGGAATTCCCGTATGCCGTGCGCAAGAAGGAAGGGCCAGAAGGAACTGGGAACTACGTGCTTGTAGGCGCGTGCTATATCTCGTCGCTCCTGAATGGAGAAGCTATGGAGTTGCCTGGTGTTGAGTCGACAATAATTGCGATTGAGTAACTAGCTCGCACCGATAATAAGGATGACTGCAACAATTTCTGTTTCTTTGCTCGCCATCATTTTGTGACCGTTGTGGCCGGAATTTGATCATGATTACCACAATCAGTACTGATAGAATTCACCCACTTCATGTTAAAAGGCCGGAATTGTGTCATCGGCGAATTAATGTCTCCTCACCTCGGAAATATATATCAAATGCTCTTGATGAGCTTCTGGAACAGGTGTCGGAGACCGCAGCGGATGGAGTTATGGAGTTGTCAATCGGCCAGACCCCCAGGCGGCACGACTATGGACTGCCGTGTTCTGCTAAGCGGCTATGCGTCTTTTGTGAAGCCTTCGTTCCCATTCTCATGTTTTTGTCGGAAAAGTTGAGTCTAATAAATCACACGAATTCTAGGATCAACATGGCATGAAATGTAATTAGCAAAGATCACATGTGCAATTGATGTTTCTATATTGACCTTGGGATACATTGTGTGATCAAAGTGGCTGAACTTTTTAACAAAATTTGTGAACTTCCCTCTTTGTTCTTCTTTCTTCATAAATGAGAGGCTACTTATACGATTTACGAGCATTTTCGGTGGTTGTTAATAAACGGCATAAGACTGGTACGTGGGTGTAAGACACGGGTCAACTACACGTATAAACGCACCGAGACACATGCCAAAACATGACGTCAGCTGCCGCGCATGCCACTAATAAGCCACCTCAGAGTGGCACAGTTAGAGGACAGACTCCGCCAAACCCACTTTTATGTACAGCATCTGATCGAAGTAAACACCACCACAGTAGTATCGCCATGGAGGACAAGCCCAGCTCCATCACCAACCTGCCCCTCGACATCCTCCTCCTCATCTTCCCACACCTGGACCCGAAGAGCTTCCTCGCACTATGCGCCACCTGCAAGGCGCTGCAGCAGCCCTCGATCCGGCTCGAGCCATCGTACTGGCGACAGGCCACCCGAAGCACGTTCCGCGTGCCCAACCAGCCCGTCGTCGAGCATGACGGCGCCCGGTGGCAGCACATGTACCGCCGCCTGCTCACACAGACCAGGGTCTTCACCTGGGGCAGCAACGGCCACACACGACTGGGCCACAGCTATGCGTCAAACGCTCGCAGCCTCATGACCCCCCGTGCCATCCGGCCGGGCATCCCAGTCATCCCTCGCCGGCAGAACCGGGGCCCCGGCGGCGGGTTCCCCATCGAGATGGAGGATACGCGGAGCTTGGGTGTCATAGCGGATATGCAGTGCGGGTATGTCATTGCCAGTGCTAGTGTAGTGCGAGGGAGGCAAAACGCAGGCATGGACGCAGCTTACCTTTTCTTATTAATAGTGGCTGGTCAACGACCCTTCTCACCTCCAAGGGCACCCTCCACACTGCCGGTGTCATGAACGGCCAGAGGGTCCTTCGCGCGCCCCATCGGCTGCAGAGACTCACCTTCCCAGCCGAGGCACAGGGCGACGAGCATGCCACCTCCATCCGGCAGTTCTCCGCCGGCCGGTCCCATGTACTGGCCCTCTCCGACAGCGGTAGGATCTGGTCGTGGCCCGATGCGAACGAGCCTGCCGTTTGCGTCAGGTTTGCCGACCTGCACGTAGAGGAGACTCCGTCCGCAGGTACAGACCGCCAGCCATCATCCGCCAACGGTCTGGTCAGGCAAGTTGTCGCTGGCTGGAGTCGGAGCTCAGCCTATGTCCACGGCGTGGGCATCGTGCTGTGGGACACCGTCGAGGGCAGAGACCTGGAGACAGGCGGCCCCTTGTCCTTAGAGCACGCCGAGGTCCCCAGGACTGGCTACAAACGCGTTAAAGACACATCTGCTGAGTCAGAGTATGAGAAGACGCTCGGGGCCGAGGTTGGAGCAGTGCTAAACTATGTCGTACTCGAGCACTTCGTCTTGTTCAACACCGATCTCGGCAAGGTCTTTTGCGGCAAGTTGGGCGAGAACAACAGCGTAGAGTCTATCCTCGAGCTACAACAACTGCGCAGCGACGAGGCGTCACCATTCGACGTGCAAGGCTCATTCCGCAGCTTCGCTGTCTTCAGCAAGGGGCAAGTCATCACCGCCGACCAGGACTATCTCGATGCATGCTGGGCAGCCCAACACACGGATCCCGAACAGGCTGACGTCCAGGGCCTCAAGAGAATCCCCGCACTGCAGCACAAAGACATCATCCAAGTTGCCTTTGGCGACTACCACTACCTGGCCCTGCACGCGAGCGGGAAGATCACATCGTATGGCACCGAGGTGAGCGCCTGCGGCGCACTGGGCCTAGGCGACGGGACGAGCATGGGTGGCCACGCCCGTGGCGTGGTCTACGAAAATTTCAGCCGCCAGGGACAGCTTCTGCCGCATGCTTATACCCACGGCCGCCAGGTATGGTTCGACGACAGGAAGAGGGACTGGCTCGTCCACATGGTGTGCGGCGGCACAGACCCTGCCGAGAGCGAGGAGCGCAGGACCCTGTTCAAGAACAACCGCAATGTGCAAGGCGAGGTGAGTGAGTGGGTCGAGCAGGAGAGCAGGGCCTGGGACAAGATGGAGGAGGAGGACGGGATCGGTGCGTATTTCGCACTGGGGGTCAGTGCTGCTGGGTGGCACTCCGGTGCCTTGGTCTTGGTCAACGAGGAGCTGGCGGGGAAGGAGTCTGCGTATGCTTGGGACAAGATGAGTTTTCCGAGGCTGAGGCTGGCCGACGGGACTGAGATGCCTGGCCAGAAAGACTTTGACGAATGGAGGGACGGTCGGCCCGACTGGCAGTTTGATGTGTAGACTTAGTGTTCTGGCAAACGCGTCGCTTTCCTACAACAGCTGGCTTACCTAGGTGTTTTCTTTCTCGTTTCGGCTGCTATGTTCAACTTCACACAGAAGTTTCAGTTTATGGACCAGAAGCAGTTAGTGGCAGTAATTGAAAACATGTCTATCATTCCATTTGACCGTCTCAACGCCTGACGTTACATATGTACCCTCTAATGCCTACCCAATTAAGAAAGTCCAACTAGCTCCTGTTTGTGAGCCCCGGGGAGGTGAATGGAAGGCTGCTGAAGTACCTGGTTTCGGTAGCATTTGGCATGAGTCCGAAGACATACACGGCGCCTTCACACAGTGGTAACCGCTCAGAGACCCAGCGTACGAGGAAAGAAAAAACATACAAGGCCGATAAAGGTTTAAAAGCGTCTCTAGGATCTTGCCTTCACTCCCCTGCCAGTGAAATTCAGTTTAAAATTGTCAGTCGATCCACCAAATCCGTCAAATCATGTCCACTTCTGGAGAGTCTCCGGCTCTCATAGCCTGGGCCGCCATAGATCTTTATCAAAGGCGCCCAGATCGCCAGTATCCCCTCATACTCATCCTCTTCAGCAAGGTAGCGGAATGCTGGGTTGGCAAGGTAGCCCAACCGCAGTATCCTCTTCAGCTTCTCTTTATCGAGGCCTGTGGTTTCCCGAGCGTCCTTCCACTTTCCCCTTAGGGCCTGTAAATCATCCGCAAGACACTCCACAAGTCGAGGCAGAGCTATTTTCTCAGGTAAGTCGTGGGCCAGTCCCCAAGGCTGGGTCTGCCGGACAACCCATTTCAAAAGGTCGTTGTCGTAGCCTTCCTCCATGGATGACAAAAGACTCTCTAGTGTGAATGTGCCGTGCGAGAAACGGAAGAAAAGGCGTCGTGCAGTCGTCCCCTCTTCCAATGTCCATAGTCGCTCTTTCCACCGAGAATAACGAATTCGTATCAGAGCTTCTTGGCTTGAATTGAATGTGTGCTCATAGAGAGGCGGGTCAAGGACCAGAACGGCCTCTGCAACAGAGAAGATATGCCGCACAGGAGTCGAAGCCACCCCTGTCCCATCTCTGGTTATGGGTAGACACAGTGTGTCTATCCAGAACAGTACATTGTTTCCCTTGCCGAGGCTCAGAGAAACCTCGTCTGCCATGATCTGCAGCCGCGCAACTTGGCAACTAGGAAGAGAGTTCTGAGACAAGTTCCCCAGCCCAGCGGCTCTCACGTGACTCAATGGCGATATATGGTGTCGTTCCGAGTGCGTCAAGAGATTGAGATATGAATGATAAGTATCTGACCACCATTTCGAGGCTCAAACCGGCAGAGAATAATCTCCGTCGCCTGTTGTGTGGAGAAAGCGCTGGGACACTAGGGATGTTTCTAGGAGCTCTGCCGCATATGGTGTGCCGCTTCAAGCCAAACCTGACAAGTTCGGTTTCAGAGATCCGAAACTCAAAGATGAGAACAAATGGACAGTCAAGGGCGTACTTCTCGAACTTGAGAAGAAGTATCCCGGCGCAGGCCGTGCGCTTAAATCTTTATTCTTCACGAGTTTGTCGAGTGACAAGGATCCGGAGTGGAACCAGGATGAT
This sequence comes from Diaporthe batatas, assembly GCF_019321695.1. NCBI lineage: Eukaryota > Fungi > Ascomycota > Sordariomycetes > Diaporthales > Diaporthaceae > Diaporthe > Diaporthe batatas. The sequence goes on along the minus strand of NW_025408555.1, from coordinate 1,396,910 downwards.
TATAGCTGGGAGGAAGCTGGTAAGCGGCTGGAAACAGTTATAGCCGAGAGGGCAGCTGAGGCTTTCAGCAGCGAGGCGCAAGGGCGGATTCCAATGGCGCAAGTGAGTAGTGAACCCGGGGCAACTACTGCTTAAACGCTCCAATCTGGCTTCGGCCTGTAAATGCCAATATTTGTTTATGCGGAAAACAACAAGGAGCATTTCCAGTCGAATAGACATGATAGAAGTGAGGTTGAGGAAGACTCGGCTGCGGTATAATATGCAGAACTAATTCGGTGTAGTAACTGAGAACCTTTTCTGGTAAATCAGTCGGTGTGCATGTGTCTTTTGTCAAGGCACCACGAGTCATATATTTGCAGCTGAAATGAGGTCTTCATTCCCTTTTAGTCACATTGTACTTGGAAGAATATGGGACTTCCGTTCACCCCCCCTTTTTTTGTTCTGAGTCACACAAGCTTGCTATCTAGGTATATAAGAAATCTTTGGCCACATCCAAGCACATACGGCCATAGATACAGGAAAATACGGGATCCCGTCCGCTCTCCCTTAGTCAAACCTGTAATCGCTGGATTAGTAGTTGGGTCGGTGACGACCAGCGAATACCCGGTGCTGTATGTTTTCTTTTTGCCTTTTCTTCCCTCAAATGTACCTCAGGTGTCGAGCTGCCGGGCCGCTGCACGGCGGCAGACCCAGCTGTTGTGCGAAAGGCAGTATCGGAACCACACTGTTGTGGTTCCTAATAAAACATGAGATGACATTGTTGTTGGGTCTGGATCATCCGGGAAGAATGGTTTACCAATCTGTGGGTCATATGTGGGCACCCAAGCCTGAGGCGTGTGCAGCGCCGGGAGCAGCGACGCGGCCGAAGAACACCACTACACGAGCCAGCACTTCAAGCTGCCGCACGAAAAGCTTAAACCAAACCTTTGAAAGGGCCGGGCGGTTCTGAAACCAGTCGCGTGAGATCCATTCTGCGCCTTGGATTTGCGTCACTCACTGGCCTGTCCAGCAGCAGGATCCGAGTCCCGGGTTCCGTTGGACCAAGGTGCAATAATTAGCCCTCTGCTCAAGCTGGTGTTCCATCTCGTCATACCTTGAGTAAACAATAAACACCACTACGTGAGAGCAGACACGATGGAAAAGTTGTCTGGTGGTAACATGACAATTGCATCTCTCATGGTGGAAATACCAGTGTCTCCACAGCGATGACTCTGACAAGCTTGGTGAAACGCCACAAGTGTGGTTGGGCATCCTGTAAAGATGAGAACACTCGACAACTTGACTGTGTCAACATTGCTTCATCGGGGGAATATTCCTGGCTCAGACTTGTCTGAAGCCAGGTACCGTCTCAAAGAAGGGCATTGTTGCTGATGTATTGTATGTATGCAGATAGGTAGCAGTGAGTTTCGTCCCTTGCCCATCTTTTTGCTGCCATTCATCAGCAGACCAGACCGTGACCATCTGCACGTCTTTGGCTTACGCACCCCGACGTAGCTGTCGGAGATGGTTTGTCTCTGAGTGATCAATATCTTGAAACCGAGAAGCTTAGGCCGAAGTTACAAGCAGGACAGCTTGAAAAACACAATTGCATGGTCCGGGCTGCCCAAGTCGGAGTGCACCTGAGACAGGCTCAAATCGAGTAGTACCCAGGAGCATGTCTGAGCCTTACAAGCGTGCTCCCGGTGCCGTTATTTCCGGGACTTCTCGACACAGGCGTGCCAGCTGGCTCCGCTCCACGGACCGGAATTGGCTGCGGTGGCTGTGGTATTCCGAGCCTGGTCTGAGCCGTGCGGAGACCGAAGGCGTCGGCCTGTTGCTAAAGAGCGCATTATGAACGTTATATTTCCAAAATTGTCTTTGGGGTTATGAGAAGGTGCTTGTCACTCGTTTCTCACAGCCAACCATGGTGGGAATCTCAAGCCTGGAATAATTATCCTCTGGCCGTCCCAGGTGCCGGAGCGCCGGAGCGCGCAGCTACTCCGTATCCCCGCTTCCTTCCGTGGCCTTCTCCCGGCCCCGCACGTGTTTTGGTACCAATTGACATGCAAGCATGCTGTACAACTCAACCCAGATGCCGCAGCTAGGGAAAATTGTTCCCCCCCAATCCCTGGGCCGCATGGATATATCCGTATGTCCCACCTGGACCAGGCCGGCGCTCTCACACACCGGCTGAGATATCCGAGTATTCAACAACAACCAAGGAGCGTGGAGAACATCAATGGCATCAAAGGCAACAATCCTCGAGCACCCGTCCCTGGGACAGGTCCACGGCGTGCAGCCACAGGGCCAGGCGCACGTGGAGCAGTACCTCGGCATCCAGTACGCGACGCTGGAGAACGCCTTCGCCAGGGGCAAGCTGGTCGAGGCGTACAAGAGCCCGATCCGGGCGACAGAGACCGGGTGAGACAGACGACGAACCATTGTCTTCGTGATTACCCCGGATCAGGATCTAGTCACCCCTTGGCTGACACAGGTTGGGCAGGCCGCTGCCGGTCGCCGACCCCAACAACGTCGACAACGAGCACCTGCTCCTGCAGCACGCCCTCCCGCACCCGGCGTACGCCTTCAGCGCCACCGAGTGCCTCACGCTCAACGTCTCGGCCCCGTCCCTCGACGCCAGGGGCGCGGGCGCCGCGCCGCTGCCCGTGGTCGTCTTCATCCACGGCGGCGGCTTCGCGACCGGCAGCGCTAGCTGGCCGCAGTGGGACCTCGCCCCCCTGGTCGAGCGGAGCGTCAAGCTGGGCGGCCCCGTGGTCGCCGTGGGGATCAAGTGAGTATCTAGTATAGGAGTACGGTACTAGTAGTAGTAGTACACGATCTGAGAGTGCTGACGCGGTGACAAATCACCAGCTACCGCCTGGGCCCGTTTGGCTTCCTCACCTCGTCGGCCCTCAGGGACGCCGGGTTTGGAGCCAACAACGGCCTCGACGACCAGAAGGTCGGTCTGCGCTGGGTCCAGAAGCACATCAAGGGGTTCGGAGGCGACCCTGCCAAGGTCACCCTCTTGTGCAGCAGCGCCGGCGCCGGTGGGTTCATACTGAAATGCGTCCCGCGAGCCCGAGGGGACCCCCAGCTGAAGTGACAGCACATAGCATCCGGCTTCTTCCACCTCCAGTCCCCCGAGCCTCTCTTCACCCGGCTGGCCGCGTACGGCGGCAGCCCCCTGATCCAGCCCGTCCCGCTGCAGGTCTCGGAAGCCGCCTACGGGATCGCGGCCGAGATCCTCGGCATCGACGCCCAGCCGCCGGCCGAGCAGGTCAGGTCGCTCCTCGCGGTCCCGGCGGGGGAGCTCCTGGCCAGGGTCGGCCACCTGCCGGTGCCCCTGACCGCGGCCGAGGACGGCGACGTCGTGCGCTCCACGACGTCGTTCGCCGCGCTCGCCGACACGGGCGCCCTCGAGAAGGAGTTCCCCGGCACCGCGTACTGCAAGTCCGTCCTGGTGGAGGACGGCCAGTTCGACGGCATGATCATCGGCCTGACGGCCCTCGCCGCCCGCACAGACAACCTGGCGGCGTCCCTCAGGACCGCTCTGGAGGCCGTCTTCGCGGACGACCCGGCCACGGTCACGGCGCTCCTCGACGGCTACGGCATCAGCGAGTCCAACGCCGACAGGGTCCCCGTCCTCAACTTCATCAACGACATCGGCTTCGCGCAGCCCGCGAGGGCGACGGCGGGGGCGTTCGCGGGCGCCGGGCCCCGGCTCGGGACGCGCTCGTTCCTCGCGCACTTCAACATGCCCAACCCGTGGCCCGGCCTGTGGCAGGGCCACGCCACGCACGCGCTGGACATTGCGATCCTGCTGGGCAACTACAACGCGTTCCTCGGCCCGGGCCAGAGGGCCACCGCTGAGCAGATGGCTGGGGACTTCCTGGCCTTTGCCAACGGCGCGGAGCCGTTCGCGCCTTATGCCGTTGGGGGAGACGGCGTCGCCAAGGTATACCAGGCGGCAGCGGATGCGGAGGAGGATGAGTCGCGTGTGGTCAAAGTGTCCAGTGGGGGAGACACCGGGCGCAGGCAGATCTTGGACAAGCTGGCAGGCCGAGACCCGAGCGTGCTTGACAAGCTGTTGGATGTGTTTGGTCTGTTCCTCAAAGGGCCCGGGTCGAAGTAAAGGCGGTGGTATTTAGCCGTCCTCTTGCGCCCGCGAGGAGGGAGTTGTCGCAAAGCAACATTTGCAGACTTGAAAGAGAAGATGCGAATATCCTAAAAGCGTCCATTGCCCCAGGACGCACGTATTGTTGATGCCCATCCCTTGTGGTCCAAATAGTATACTCTCGGATTTCCAGCCTCCGTGTGCTGTGATATACGCTGTCCTAGTACCAAATACTAGAAAGTACAAGAGCCCGATACTGTCAAATAGATAGAACGAGGTACTGTGGGACAGTCACCTGGCACGATCCTCGGCCCAGGCGAGAGCACAGCAAAGCCCAAAGGCAGCCTGGCAGCAAAAGAATATGGGGAGCCGGTGAGACATGAGGCAGAGGTAAGTATTATCTATCATTGATGCAAGAACAATGCCGAGACATCTATGCCCGTGTATCGATGCAACCGACACATGAATATCCGTGCCATCTACGCCATCCACCCGCCCACCCAACCATCTAGACCTTAGTACTCCATCATGGCGTTCTCGTTAACGCCGTCGTCAAGACGGTGCCCCTTAGCCTTCAAGTTGTCTGTGAGTCGTAAGGCTGAGGCCATAAGCACCTACCATATTATGAATATAGTCATCAACATCGTCTCCTTTTCAAGCGCCGGGTCTTGAGCGCTTACCACTCACTGTATGTAGGCGCCATGTATATATATCCTCAGACGTACACGGAACAGAAGCGAAACCACCTACACCTTAGTCCTCCACCCACCCCCGACCCTCCTCTGCTTAACAACCTTAGCAGCAGCCATGAAGCCCCCGCCCACAATCATAGCAGACCCCGCAAACGCCTGCGCGCCATAATACCTTCCCCCACACGCACTGATAAGCGCCCCGGCGATAGGCGGGCCCGTGAGCGTCGCAAAGCTGACAATAGTAAACACCATCCCCATCCGCGTGCCGGCCCTGCGCAGGTCCGTCGTCAGGCTGCTCAGCCCCGCCGGGAACAGCGACTGGATGCCCCCCGCCGCGATCCCGAAGAAGACCGCCCACGCGTAGAGCCCCGCGGGCCCGGACACGGCGGCCCACGTCAGCTGGCAGATGCCCGCCGCGACGGCCACGGGGACGAAGACGTTGAGGGCGCCCCACCGGTCCGCGAGGTGGTTCGGCACCAGGCGGCCGATGATCCCGATGCCGTTGAGGAGGAGGAGGAGGTTGAGCGAGTCCGTGTAGGAGAGGCCCGTGATGTCGCGGGAGTAGGAGGCTAGGTAGTAGAATGCGAAGTAGACGCCGAGGAAGCACTGGGGGGTGGGTTGGGTTTGAAGGTCAGCCTCACACGCACGAAGGATGGGGGACATGAGATAGATAGACGGTGCTGCGTTTCGCGGGGCAGACTCACGGTGAAGCTCCCGGCCGCATAAAAGGTATACTCAAGCTCCCCAAACGCGGCCCACTCGACCAGCGCCCCGGCCTTGCGCGGCGGTATCCGCCTCCTCAGGCCGATATTGGCCAGAACCAGCCCCAGGGCCTGGATGAACCCGATCGCCCGGACGGTCCAGGGGAACCCGACCGAGGGCAGCAGCTGCCTCGCCATGGCCGGGAAGATGAGCCCGCCCGTCGCGCTGCCGCACGCCGTCATACCGATAGCCAGCCCCCTCTTCCTGCTAAAGTACGTCGACACCGTCGCCACCGTGGGGCAGAACAGGCAGCCGTTGCCGAGGCCCATGCAGACGCCCTGCGCGAGGAAGAGCTGCCAGTACTTGGTGCACACGGCCGTCGTGAAGATGCCCAGGAGCTGGAAGGTGGTCCCGAGGAGGAACACCTCGCGGAAGTACTAAGGGGCACCTCTTGGTCAGCGATGGTGGCGCCTGGGCCGGGTAGGTCGAAATAAGCAATAAGCAGATGTAACCATGCCTCCGAACAGTCGGTCTCCAAGGCTCTCTCCACTCGGAGCCGCCCTGTCCCAGGTGACCAACCACGACAAGAGCTCATGCGGCACAAGGTTCAGTGTAAGCCGCAGGCCAAGATACAATAACTAACAACGAACAGCAAGCAACCTTGAAACCTTCAGAACTTACCCCAGCATCCGTCATCCGCCCCGTAAAAGTCCCAATAAAAAACAACAAGAACACCTGGATAGACCCGATCCAGGAAATCGTCGCGGGCGGGCCCAGCGCCAGCTCATTAGCATAGTACGTCTGGAACACCCCGAACGAGTTGATATACCCCCAAGTGTTCATGATGACCAGGTGGCCGGCCGCCACCGACGTCCACGCCCTCAGGCCCCCGTCGGGCGGCGGGCCAGGGTTGAAGCTCGACTTGCTGGTGGTGCGGCTTATGACGCGCGCGGCGAGGCTTCCGCGGTGCCTGCTTGCGCGGCCGTCATCGTCGTCATCTGTGGCGCTGGCGCCGACAGCGGCGTCCTCCTCTTCTTCCTCGTGGGTACCGCCGCGGCCGCCATCTTTGAAGTCGTCGCTGTCGTCGAGCCTCACGCCGGGAATGGCCTCGGTATTTGAGTCCTGCGTCGGCCGCCGAAGCCCCCCGGCAGCAGATTGCTTCTCCGGGTCGCCTCCGTGCATGTGGCCATCGCCCTTTCCTCGCCCCTGCTCTATGTCGATGTAGTCTATGTGCTTCTCTCGCTCGGGACTGGTCGACGGATCGAGGTCCGTACTAATGCTGCTTGTTGTTGATGGGGAGCGAGCCATTGTATTTCGGTCGGCAGTCGCTGCCGGGAGCTGCCCAGTTGGCGATGCTGCGTCACGACCGAATTCAGGATGGGTCCCGAGATCGATGTCAGGGACTCAGGGTACCCGACAGAGCGAAGGAGTGTGAATCTAAGAAGGGAACCTCTGCCCCGATCTCATCCTTATTGATGCTGAAGAGCTAATCCTGACTCGATGAAAATGCAGCATTGAACGGGGAAGAATGCCGGCGCAGACACAGAAAAGTCTATGTCCGGATAAAGGAATTCCAGAACTGCTGTGGTTGCCATTGACTCATGCATACGAGAGATGACCAGTAACTATCTGTTAGCTGGAGAACGGCAGCTTTTAATCCTTACTAGCCCCTATATTCGGGCAGGAATTTCCGATCGATAACCATTGCTAGACGGTTGGTTGTGTGGGGCGAAATCCTCCTTCCCCAGGTTTCCGGGCTAGTTATGACAAACTCAATGCTTCCGAAAGCAAGGGAGTCTCGTAGGTCTCTGGGGAAGGGCGTAAACTGCACGGGGCAAATGGCGGGATATGCTGGTTATTTTTTATTCCCGGCTGTCAAAGCCCGGTCCCAATGATGCGGACACTGGCCGACAGCCGATTGAGGCCGACCTCGGCGAGGTTGAGCCACGCGTGACAGCAAGTCGGCACTTGCACCTATTGCATGGACGACTCGAATCAGGTGAATGGCAACTAGTCAATTGGATTCTGTGCCTTGTAAATTCTGAAGGAGCTCGAAGACTATCTCTCGCACAGACCAAAGTTTCTCATCGCCAGGTTGGAACATGGATTGATCGTAGCCCTCCCTCTACCATTACTCCTCGACGTTTTTGCCCCAAAATACATTATGGTCAGATGAACAACCGAACAATCTTTTTACACCGAGTGTAAACGACCTCTCAAAAGAGATGGCTCCAAAAAAACACTGAGATAGCAACAGTCGTGTCTCGCAATGACAATGCACAAGAGAAGCCGCCGACCATGGGCCACACAAACGTCTTGAACATCAGCAAAACATGCTGGAACGAGAATGTAACAGTTCAGGGGTGGGCCAGCTTGACAATTTGGGTCATACCCTGACTGTGACCACGACGAGGGTATATGTCTCTCACATTGGAGCGGCAGGAAGCTGCATCGCAAGAAGCGTCGGTCCAGGTGATCGCAACGTCGTCTGCCCACCATTTCTGTGGTTGGTTCCTGGCGGTGACGTCAATGAGAACCGAGGTGAGATTTTGCAGGCCGGCTGTCGAGTCCGGGATCAGAGGCCGAAGCATGCAATTGTTTTGGCGGGAGCAAGCTCTTGTGCTGGACACCGAGTTCCCCACGACGACCTCAGCCTGAGCTTCCTCGTCCCACGAAAGGCCGGTGATGTTGAACATGCAACTGGCTTTCTTGGACGCGCATCCGGCCTGCATACCGGTGAAGTCAAACCGGAAGCATGGATTGGCTTGAAGGTCACCAACGCTAATTCTTGCCAGCTGATCATCTTTCAAATCATTTGGAACCTGGAGCATCAGGTCTCCAGAAGATGGCTGGTAGGGCGCAGCTGAGCGAGGGATGATCTTGATGCCCTCAGACCAAGTGAGATGGCGGTAAGGACTGGGAGTGTGATCAGGGTCGATTTTATCAAGGTCGGTGCCAGGTGCTATGTGCAGGCCAGGGAGATCGTCAAACTGTCTCAGTGGTCAGCGAGGCATCAGCTATGGTAATCCAAGAGGCACTCACATCAATAACCATGTTGTTGTTGCCGGGGAAGTTGACGCAGGAGGGTGTTGCCGTCTCTTTTGGCTGTGACCGGGCCTTGAGAACTGAAGCAAGTGTCGAGTGTCCTTGAACAAATTCGAACTGGTGGAGCTCGGCCGAGTCACTCTGACCTGGAGTCGAATGAGATCGAGTCGAATGCGATGACGACTCCGATGATTCGGTTTGAACAGGTGCGCCCTGGAGAGGATTCGGACGAGGCCGAGGTACGGCACCCTTAGATCCACCGTGAGTTGGTCCGCCCTCGCCATTCTCGCCACTCTGAGTCCCTTGGCCACCTTGAGGAATTGGACTCTCCTGGCCACCTTGATTTCCTTGACCACCCTGTCCACCTTGAGGTGCAGGAGTTGAAGTAGGGCCGCCTTGACCCCCCTGGCCGCCTTGACCACCCTGTCCACCCTGAGGTGGTGCACTTGAGGAAGCACCACCTTGTCCACCTTGGCCGCCCTGAGGACGAGGACTCGAAGTAGGGGCACCTTGTCCACCCTGTCCACCCTGACCGCCTTGGCCACCTTCAGGAGCGGCACTGGAGGAAGAGCCGCCTTGCCCTCCTTGGCCGCCTTGGGGACGAGGACTGGAAGTAGGGGCGCCTTGTCCACCTTGTCCACCCTGGCCACCTTCTGGGGGTGCACTCGAGGAAGAGCCGCCCTGTCCACCCTGGCCGCCCTGAGGACGAGGACTTGAAGTAGGGGCGCCTTGTCCACCCTGTCCGCCTTGACCGCCTTGGCCACCTTCAGGAGCGGCGCTTGAGGAAGAACCTCCTTGGCCTCCTTGGCCGCCTTGAGGACGAGGACTGGAAGTAGGACCAGCTTGTCCACCTTGACCACCTTGGCCACCTTGTGGAGCAGCTGTGGAAGAAGCACCTCCTTGGCCGCCTTGACCACCCTGGCCGCCTTGACCACCCTGGCCACCTTGAGCGGGAGCACTGGATGAAGCACCACCTTGACCGCCCTGACCAGGACGACCGGATGTAGATGCCCGGGATGTGGGAGCAGGACTTGTGATGTTGACGGGCGCAGTTGTGTTCAATGACGGCTCTGAGGTGGGGAGTGGGCTACCGGTGGCATTTGCTGGGGGTCCAGAGGGCAAGCTTGAATTGGCCGGGGGCGATGGTTCTCCTGTTGGGAGAATAGTGGGAGCCGTCGAGTTAGCTGGTCCGGAGGCTGCAGGCGCAGTCCCGTTCGCTACGCTGGTGGCGTTTGCAGAAGGTGTGGCGGGCACAGTGCCGTTGGCAGATGTCGGAGCTGCACCGCTTGCAGAAGGGCCAGGAATGGCAGGTGCCGTTACGTTACCTGTCGGTGCAGGAGCGGTGCCGTTGGCTGCGGAAGGTGAAGGAGCAGTGCCTGACGCCGTGGTTCCATTGCCTGGGAACGGGGTGGGTGCGGTACCATTGCCAGATGCAGGAGCCGTTACATTTGTAGGAAGCGGGAGCGCCAAGGTGGTGGAGTTCAGCGACACAATAATGCTGGTGGCAGTCGATGCTGTTCCATTCGTTGTGATTATGGTGGTCGAGTTCAACGGCACAGAGGCGCTAGTCGAAGCCGGGACGGACTCCGTCGCATTGCTCGGTGCGGCTGCGGAGGTAGGCAGCGGAGAGCTGGCACCAGTATCAGATGGCGGCATTGCTGATGCTGTACCATTGCCTGTCGGGAAGGGAGGAGGTGTGGTAGAAGGTCCTGGCAGTGGCGGTAGGGACGTGTCCTCGGATGGTAGTGGTGCAAAGACGGTGCTCGAGTCAGTGATAATGATCAAGCTTGTTGCGGCAGCTGATCCGCTGATGCTTATAGTCGTGACACTTGTGAGGGCACCAGTAGACGAAACCTCACTTGGTGGGACGGAAGCAGAGGATTCACTGCCAGAGGGTGGGGGCGCAGCAGCTGTGGTAGGGCTTGGGGGGACGATGACACTTGTGACAGAAACTGTACCATTGGTGACGATGGTTGTGAGGCTGCCCGTGACCACGCCTGGAGGAGGCGCCGTGGTGTCTGAGCCAGTGGGCAGTGGAGCGACGGCTGTTGTGGAGTTGAGAGGTACGATGAGGCTGGTGGCAACGGCCGTTCCATTGATAAACACAGTCGAAACAATCGCTGGGATGCTGGTGGTACTATTGGCAAATGGTGGAGACGAGGGGATACCCGAGGCACTGGGCGACAGTGATGGTGGAGGCGTGGTGGTCGGCTCAGAAGCGGGAGGGGAGGGACCTGGAAGGAATCAGTGATCTGGCCAAAGCGAAAGAATGACGAGGGAATATGTGAAAGCATACCGGTTGAAGCCAGCACGGTCTCGGTGCTCAACGCGGTCACGGTTGCCACGGTCGTGAGAGATATCCCGACGGCTCCAGCCGAAGCAACGTAGGTGAACTCTGTCGACTCAGTGAGAGTGGCGATGGGGAGATCCCCTCTCGAGACTGTGTAGGTGAAAATGACAGAGGTGACCACTGTCGAGGGTGGAGGGCCTGGGATCTCGGTTGTCCCGGAGAACAAGGTGGTCGTCTGTGTGACGACTGCTGGGACCCCAGTTGCTGATGCCTCCTCAGTCGACGAGCTGCTAGCGGTTGGGCCACCAGGGATAGGGGTGGCCGCTGTGATTGTAATCACCTGCACTGATGATCCAGGAAGGCCAGGAAGTGTGATGGTGAAGACCGATGGAGATGGAAGGGAGGCAGCCGACGTGAGAGTGGTGAAGGAAGAAGGCACGGATAGTGAGCTGGCAACAGACCCTGGCGGAGGCTCTGCAGAGGCCACAGGAGCAGAGGTAGAGGTAGACTCTGCTGACCCAGGCCCGGTCACAGTGCCCACAGTGAGGGTAAAGCTGGCAGTGACCATGTGGTGACTGGAGCTTGAAGTGGGAGCCGGCTCAATGACCGTGTATGTGCTAGTCGCAACGACCTGGGGACTGTACCCTGAAGTGATTGTTGTCGTCAGGTAGAAGGTCGTCAGACCTGAGCCTGTGGGAACTGCTGGGGCTGTGGAAATTGCTGGGGCTGTGGAAATTGCTGAGCCTGTGGGAATTACTGAGCCTGTAGGAATTGGCACACTCGCAGGAGGTCCGGACCCGGTCTCACAACCATTTTCGGCAGGGCAGCCCTCGGTGAGGGTGACGGTGCCAATGTACATGGAACTTGTAGGGCCAACAGGGACTGTGAAAGTCTCCGCGAAGGTCATTGTCTGAGGTGGAGGGAACATAGACACTTTGAGGGACAGAGGTCATCAGCAATCGGATTTGCCAAGCAAGGAACAAAGACCGAGAGCATGAAAAGTTACCAACTCAACTTACCTGAAGAGGTGGAAGTCGTTCCCAGGGTGGACGGGGTGGACTCGGAAGGAAGCGGGTACGCAGTTGCAGAGAAGCTGGTAGAGACAGAAGTGGTGACAGATTCGGACTCAGGAAAGACAGTAACAGTGGAGACGGCGACGGTCTCGGTGCTGACCATGCTCATGACAGTGGTGGCGAACGAAAGGGTAGGCACAGGTGCTCCGACGGTGATGAAAACGGTCTCGGGAGCACAGGTTGCGGCGCCGCTGGAGGTCGAAGGCAGGCAGTCAGCATCTGCCCAGAAGGCCGAGACGCTTCGTGCGGATGGACGGAAAGACCATCCAGGGAGCTTGAAGGCATCGCCTCAAATAGAACTTACTCGTCAGAAGCCTGGGCCATGGCAAGTGGCAGTAAGGCCAAAGCCGCAAGAGGGCCCAATGACGCCCTGAAACGCATCTTGTCGGTCGCAACCCGCTCAGAATGCTGAGGTGGCGATGGTGACGGGGAGAAAGTGTGGCTGAAGATTGCCTAAGGCACAAAAGGATGTAAAAGCCGTCAAGATGCAGAAACGACAAGGAAGGGAATGAGGCCTTTCACTGATGGCAAACGAAAGACAGAAGACACTGTCGCCGTGGTGTCTGTGGGAGAGGTGCTGAAGTAAAGGGGATGGGTGAGGGTGGATGATGAGGGTGGATGGTCGAGAGCGTGGATGGGAACGAAGGTGGACGAAGAGGTGGGCGAAAGGTGCGAAAGAGAAGGGAACTGACACCTTGAGGGCAATGCTCAGTCGGAAGGGAAGGAAGTGTCTAGGTTAGGTGGAAGGGGAGCAGTTGTGCTGTATATGGAAGGAGCAATGCGCTTCCCGACCAGGCAGAGGCATGTATGGGTGCGGCCATCTACTCCTTCTTTCTCTTTCCCAACTACCGACCAATAGCAAGCAAACCTCCCTGGCAAGCTCGTGCTCGATGCCAGAGCTCGGCCGAGAATCTCGACGTCAGTGGAGGTCGTTCATGCCGGTGCAGCAGGCAGGTGAGGTGAGTGCGTGCATGGGAAGGAAGGGACAGTGGAGACTGGCATATCGACAAAAGAAGAGGTCTCATGATTTCCCCAGTGCCACCCGTGTGCTCCTCCTCGTCAAGGCACATTACTGTGGGACTTCGGATACCACATTGCCCATGGTAGAGATGGACTGTGTGCCTGCGCCGCTTGATGATCTCGCCTCTGACCGTGTGGTGTTCCCGACGAACCCGTGGGTGCGACGAGCAGTCCCCCTTGCCGTGCCATGCTGCTCCCCGTGTACATGTTGCCGTGCCCATGCATGACTTGCGCCGCCCAGAGAGCTGGTAAATTGGATGCATAGGGAACTACTGCCAAACATGACAGAACCTGACCTGCCATCTGCGCACAGCCGTCCAATTTGGTAGTGCCTGAGATGCAGCGGCCAAGAGCGTTCCACGGAGCCCCTTTCAATCCGTCAATCTTGCATTCGAGCCGTGTGCTTGCGTCACACTGTCCGACATGAAGAGACTCTTTTTCTCTGGGGCAAGTTTGATGCCGAGGCTGGTATAAAAGAACGAGACGAACGTACTGCCAAGGTTACAAATTGCAAACCTGATCACAGCCCTCCAGAAGTCTCGGAGACTTGAAACCATCTGAGATTGTTGACAAGAATTGTGGGATTTGTCTCGGATAAAAACAAAATCTCGACTCACCCACCCATCCATTCATTCGAGCCACTTAGATCGGATCGTCCGAGTATGGCGGTGGAGGGTCATCGCGCTCCTCCACCGCAGCACCACCTCGCCCGCTCGCCTCCGATGGCACAACAGCCCGTCCTTCCTCTGCCCTCGCCCCTTCTTCATTTGAATGGCCCCTCGCCTTGCCCTCCAGTTTCGCAACCCACAGGCCACAACCCGCCGTGGTGGTCAACAGGAAGAAAAAGCTCAGCAGCGGGATGAGCTCCAGCACCATGGCCATGGTGCCGAACCATACATAGTCCCAGGAGTATTTCTTCGCCTCCTCCTTCCTCTCGCTCCTGCTGAGCCCCCGCAGTTTGAACCACCTGTAGTGGCTCAGCTTCCCCAAGCGTGTCCCCGTGATGACGATGTAGGCCGGCGCACCAACGACAGGGATGAAGGTGAGCGGCAGAAAGACCACCAGCTCTATGATCTGTTTGAAGCTCCATGGCGTGTATTCGGCGCGCGACGTTGGCTTCCCAAGCATCTTGACAGAGTTGGGGGCGTCGGGGAAGAGTAGGCGGTGGGGGGCAACGAGGCTGGCAAGGTCGTGATCGATCAGGGTAGCCTACGAGGACATGTCAGCTTCCGTAGTGGTTTCCCGTTGGAAAAGAGAACTCACGTCAAAAACATCCACCCGCGCCTCGTCAACAAAGAAGCCCTCGAAGAGGGCCTGAATGATCACCAGCCCTTCTCCCAAGGTCAAGATCATGGCGCTGAACCATGCTCCTCGGCCCTGCCATATGGCCAGGAAAGCAACCTGCGGGAGGTATGCAAACAGGAACAAGATCAGGTAGACAGTTAGAGACACCAGCGACAACGGCAGCAGGCGTCCAGCCCACAGGGGCCAGAACTTGCCCTGCTTCGAGAAGTACCAGACGCCCTGGATCGGGTAAGCAGCCGAGCGGAAGGCGCGCCAGACGTAGTCCACGAAGTGCGAGTTCTTGATGCGGCCCGTGAGACTCGCTCGGGGGCGATCAGGTGGCATTTTTGGTGTCCTCTTGTCCTGGTCGTATATTTAAGGGGGGTGCAAGGGCGATATGTTGATATTCCGTATCGCAGTTGAAGAGTGTCGCGACTCGAGACGCGCTGGACGTTCCAAGGTTTTCAGGATGACGTCCCACCTGCAACAGGCCCCCAGCATCAGGCAGGCTCTGGGGAAACGCGGCAGCTAAGGTGGAGACCCAGACCCCGCCACCCGAGCTCTACTGCAGGGATACTCCTGTGACAGTCTCGGGTCCATCAATGATCGCTGCAGGCACAGCACCTCGAGCACGAAATGCATGCTTCACTCTGCATCGTCGACCTCGAACAACGACAGCTTCAACTCCCGTGCACAATTCCCACCATTGCACGTGATAAGATTCATGGACTGGATCGGAGAATCGCACCCACAAATCATGCATCCCTGCTCGGGTCTGTCACGGGCATTTATTTCAACACGATGATGATAAGGTTCGGTCGTGCGACGGCTGTGCTTATTAGCTTCGAACATGCGCAATGTTTTGGCATGTTCACCATCTCAGTAACTGCAAGCCTGAGGTCTCGACATCAAGACGGCATTCTCAGTGTGACATGTCGGAATGACAAGTCAGGGTGACATGTCAGCGCTCAGAAATGCTGGTCCTAACAAAGTCCACAATCGCAATCGCCGCCTTCACCTTCGTCAACGTGGTTCATGGCCTTGCAACCCGTGCAACATGCCCATCATCCCAATTGGCATCCGGGCCATCCGCATGTGCAGCCACGAGCAAAGCTCTGGGGATCTACCGTCATGACAAACTCTCGCCTTCCAGCTCATGGGATGGGCCCCTTGATTGTCAGGGTGAATTCTGCGTGTACTCTAACCAAGCCGTATCCAAACACCGTTGGGCTGTCTTGTGCACAACGCCTGAAGTCGCAAAACATGTCCAGTCCCATTTCTACATCCGGCCGAAAAGCCCAATTCACCCAGAGACACTTCTAGAGGCCATTCCATGTCATGTTGCCGAGATACCTGGGAAGGGCAGGGGACTGATAGCGAGCAGGAAGATCCTCGAGGGAGAACAAATCATAGCTGAAGATGCCATCCTGGCACTGCCTATCCATGCACATCTGGAGCTTCAACCCGAACGGCGGGCCAGTCTATATGACATGGTCCTGGAGAATCTGCCACGTGAGGCCAGGGACGAATTCTTATCCCAGGCTGGGGACGACGTCACTACTATTCTCAATCGCAACGGCTTTGAGATTCACACAGGTCGGGATGATGACGACGTACGATACGTCGGCGCCTTTCCAGAGCAGGCTTTGATCAATCACGATTGCAGACCAAGGCCAGTATTGCAGTTGCTAGTGGGAGTGAGCCAAAGCTGACACTTGCCTCTGGGCTTAGTCTCGCATATCACTTCCGTGGAATCACTCACATCACCATCGCGGTCCGGGACATTGAGGCAGGGGAGGAGCTCAGCCTGAGCTACATCGACGCGACACTCCCAACTCGCCACCGACAGGCGGGCCTGAGCGCCCTCTGGGAATTCAAATGCACCTGCAAGCAATGCCAGCTCGCCCCCGCCGAGGCCGAAGCATCTGAGGCGCGACTCGATCGCATCAAGGCGCTGGAAGACTCCCTTGACCACCCGGCCAAGAGCTTTCCGGCCGGCGACCTGAAGGCCCAGACGGGCGCGGAGTTGGTGCGGCTTTACGAGCAGGATCGGCTAGACGTCTATGTCGGATACGCCTACAGGAGGGCTGCCCTGAACTTCGCGGTCTTTGGCGACGCGCCGAATGCGACGAGGTTCGCGCGGCGGGCCCTGGAGGCTTTGCGGCGGCAGGGTGGCGCAGGACAGAAGGATCTGGAAAATATGCGAGGCCTGCTAACCGACCCGAAGGCGCACTGGAGCTGGGGCAGGCTGGTTGCGCCGCCGCCACGGCCGCGGCCGCAGCAGCATCGCAAGAGCGCCGGGGGTGTCTGAAATCAGGCTCTCGGCTCTTGAATCTGACTGGGGGCTTGGCCACGTGCGTGGGATCAACGTTCCTGGCTGATCTGGTCGCGGAGTGGTCAGCTTTGATCTGACCACAGGACCAAGAGAGCGGCAGCCAGATGAAATGGCCCTCCGAGTTCTGGTGAGAATTGCATCTGGACGGAGTACCCCCACGTTATCCCGGGCCTTTTGTGCATACTTGGAGTCGCACGCATGAACAGAAATGTCCTCTATCTTCCCAGGTTGTTGTCCGGCCATTTCGTGCACTATTTTCGGATTTAGGCGACAGTATCACATGTTGCGGCAGTGGAGCCAGCCTGCATATGATGGGCCTTGGATCGGCGTTTCTCCAAGTTAGCTGCCCGCTCAGGTGCAACAAATCAGGCTGCGACCAAGCAGGCATTTCTTTGATGGCTCGGCAGGCTGGGGATTCTAAGTTTGTGCCGTGGGTGGTGTGTATATGTGTGTCAGCTCCGGGAAACCATTCCAAAAAAAGTGGGATCCTGGAAGTATAGAAAAAGGCTCCAGCTAGCGTCGTTGGCGCCTCAGCTGTGGTGAAGGTGGGTGACACAAATATGGCCTAGCCCTCAAGTGCTTTCAGCTCCTCGTCCTGGCTTCCTTGCTTCTGGGTGAGCACGCGCGTAGTAATCCATACCAAAATTCCTTGCGGCTGCGCAGCCATTGCGCGCCGCTTTGCTTACTTATTCATTGCGGCCCCCGAGCCGGCCCATATCCACACCCCCTTCTCAGATATTCCCACCACCTTTCACTGAGCCGCCGGACGGGTGGTGGCCGCATCCCGTTGTTTCTGAATAGAGAGAGAGAGAGTGTGTGTGTAAGTGCGTGCACGTATGAGATCCCACAACCAGAATTCAGACCATTTCAGACCACCTCTTTCCCAATTGTGCGCTCTTACACCCCGAGCCACCTCGGCCTCTTCGTCTTCCTCAGCTCGTGGAACTACCAGTTGAAGTAGATGCGCAGCTGGCTAGTCCGCGCAACACGCACTTGGATGTGTAGAAAAGGCCACCAACTCGCCTAACCGCCTGGTTGCCTTGAAACAGCATGACCTAATAATGGCAAAAGGGAACAACCCCGAACCTTCCCCCGTCCCCCTCCTAATCTTGCCCGCACTCACTCTCCTCGGTGTCCACGAGACCCGACCAACAAACTCCGCCTTGCTCGCGGTGGAGGCTTTGCTCGAGTGTCCCCCCCCCCCCCGCCCCCACCCCTTCTCATCCGCGGGATGAAGTCACAATTGTTGAGAGCATGACCACCCATCATGAAGCCTCTCGCGCCTCTCTTGACTCCCAAGCGAGGGGCCTGCCGGGTATACCCGAGTCACACTTTTGCAGTCCCCGCCTACTATCTACTCACCGGGAGGTACAAGGCGGATTTTCCTGATGGCCCTCCTCAACAGGCCACAGGCTCAGCCCACCGCTCAGCCCACGAGGCCAAATGATGAGGAGTTCGTCCCTGTGCCGGAGACGGTGTCATACCTTCCCACACTTGGCAAGTCAAGCCCCAAAGTGCTGGAATGGGTGTGTACGTCACAGCCCTTTGCCCGGAGGTACCAAGATAGCCGCCGCCCCTCGGATCCAACTCACAGGCGCCTGCCTGTTGCATGTGTTACTCACTGGAAGCATCTGGAAGTGACGCCGACCCCCAAAGCCACGATGGAGGATCTGAGGTATGGTGACACGGGTTGCCTCTTGGAGGGCCTGCGTGGTTTGCCCTGACTGATACCTGCTTCCGGGCCTGAGTATATCAGAGCAGGGAGGGGCCCAACAGGTTGCCTGGCTCCTGTGGTTGGTTTCTTGAGCAAGAAAGAGTCACCGTGCCGGCCATATCTTTGACAACATCTCACACATGATTCTTTCATCCTAACGGTAGACCGTATTGTGAAACATTATACCTGTCTACTCAACGATCCCACTCAGCCGAGTTTCCCACCATCCAACCTCAATAATCTCGACTTGTCACAAGAAGATATATATCGAGACTCCACCCAAGGTTCCCATCCGGGCCTTCGACTGAGGAGAACTAGTACATACCATCATGGCTCCTAAAAGACCTTGTCACCAGCGCGGGTGTGGAGCAAAACGGGTTCGCAAGACGTACAGAGGCGACAAACATTATTCACACTACTGCCAGGACCACACGTGCCAATGGATAGCCGACACCAGCTCCGGCCACTTGCTGTTCTGTCCCACACCAAGAGAGCCCCACCTCAAGTGCTGTGCCGTCCATGGGAAGTGTAGGGTCCAAGGCTGTATGCGCCAGGCGCCACGGGACGTTGATGCAAACCGTCTTCCGTGGATCTGCTCTGAACGTAAGCACATTATCATCCCTTCCTTTCCTTCGGGCACGTCTTCCCTTCCGGGTTCACAGTTCCAGCTGACCTGACGGGCTGTCTGGACATTAGATCAATTAGAGGAGATGCGCGAAAAGATCCGCCGGGAAGAAGAGGAAAAGCGACGAGCCGAGGAAAGCAAGAGAATGAAAGAAGAAGAGAGAGAGATACGGCGCCAAGACCGACGCATGCGCCGCGACCACTACATCCGGGAGGAGGTCAGAAGAAGGCTGGCAGAGCTCGAGATCCGACGGGTCGCGGAGCAGAACGCGGAAGAACGCCGCCGCCGGGCACAACGGGAAGAAGAAGACAGGCGGAAGCGAGAGTTCGACGAGCGCGTAAAGCTGGAGGTCGCAAAGCTGGAGGCGGAGCGCAGAGAGCGCGAGGACAAGAAGCGGCGTGAGGACGAGCGGCAACAAGCTCACGACAAGGACGTCGCCGACCGAACCAGGCGCGAGATGCGGGAGAAGGCAGAGGAAGAAAGGCGGAAGGCGGAAGACCAGAAGAGAGCCGAGCAGAGGATCAGGGACGAGATGAGATTGGAGGCTGAGCTAAATCGGCATGAGGAGGAGCGAAAAGAGCGCCAGCGCAAGGCGGAGATCGCCCACGAGGTCGAGGTGGAGCTCATGAAGGACCGGGAAAGAAGGGAGGCGGAAGATCGTCGGAGGGCAGACGAGCAGCGACACGATGGTGAAGTCTATGCGAGGGGCGTCGAGGATGCAAGGAGGGCTGTCCGAGAAAACGAAGCCCGGATCAATGCTGAGGTGGACGAAATGTGGAGGACCCGAAGGCAACAACTCGACAGGGAGGCTGAGGAGCGCCAGCAGGAGGAGGACCGTCGGCGGAATCGTGAGCGGGACCGTCAGCGGGATCGCGAGGAGCGGGAACGTGAGCAGGAACGTGAGCGGGAACGTGAGCGGGATCGGGAGCGGGAGCGGAGGCGGGATCGGGAGCGCGATCGCGAGTGGGATCGCGAGTGGGAGGCAGGAAATCGACGCTCAGGTGATGACTGGCGCCGCTTTCGAGTCACTACCGAGTATTGTCGGTGCAACGAACCTCCGGCTCGATGCCGGTGTGAGGACCCCTTCCGCCCTAGAGGGTGTCGATACTAGGATGCCCTCCCATGCTACTGGCACCAAGCATGGACGGTAACGCTGGTTACGGGGACAACAAGGAAGCGCTGATTAGAGGGGGTATTCACAGTGTGATCGTGGTTTATGGCTAGGCGTTACGAAGGCGTTACCAAACTCTGTTTTTGTCGCATCAGTCACATGTTGCGGCTCGGCACCAGACATAGCAATGTTTTAATATCGTCGGAAAGTTACATAGGACGACTAAATTGAACTAAATCTGACCACCTGCCCGTGTCCGCATTGACTTGGTCGACCGGTGAGGAATTAGAGTTCAGTCGCCTGCCCCGATGGGGAGATGCCAGCCCTGGGGGACTAATAACCTCGAGCCATCGTTGGGTGCATATAAGGTAGCGAGGTTACACTCAAGTGCTAATTACTTACAGGAGTATGGACTACGAAACGTATGACCGTCCTGCGTTATTTCCTACCTAGGCACTTTGTTATTCCGTGCTAGCGTACAGAACATCATCAGTCGTTTAAAAGTATGGCGGATACCCTGCTATCAGGTCCTTGTCCAACGGCATTCGAACCATTCGTCAAGAAGCCCTTAGATATGGCAGCCATACGCACCGTCCATGTCCCGCATCTCGGCGGGATCGAAGTTGGCTACGCCATTTCAGGAGCCGGCACTTCAGATGTGTTCAAGAATGGCAAGCCCACTTGTGTCCTGATCAACGCCCTGCACACCACAGTCGCGTTCTGGCGGGCACAGTTTGAAGACGAGAAGCTGACGAGCGCGGCGAATCTCCTTGCGATTGAGCCTCTCGGCCATGGCGCAACGGTGTCCTCTACTGATGATTTCACCTATTGGGATACTGCAACCATGGCTCTGCAGGTTATGGACAAGCTCGGTGTCGAGAAGGCATTCGCTATGGGCACCAGTCAAGGCGGGTTCGTAGTCGCGCGGATGGCTCTTTTGGCCCCGGATAGGGTGAGTGTTGTCCATTATTCCTTAATAACCTAAAGTCTTTGCTCTGTCGAAATCGGATGCTAAAACGCCCCCATTCATCAGATCCAAGGAATCGTGCCTATCGGTACATCAATGGACGACGAGTCAGAGGAGACACGAAGAAAAGGGTCTTGGGACGCTCACGCTATTTGTGACCCATACTTGGACCGCTGGTCCAGCCCCACGCCTACTCCGGACTTCGTCATAGACGAAGACTGGTGCAGAAACGTCCCAGCCCTCGCCTTCGGTGACGGCAGCACACCAGAGGCCTTACAATTCTGGTATGACACCTGGAGAACGCTGTATAGTGGCGACGAAGGGCGCAAGAAGGCTAGATCAGCGATCTCGTGCTTGGTCGAAAGAGATGGCCTTCTCCCGAGGCTACCAGATGTCAAATGCCCAGTGCATTGGTTACATGTGAGTATCTCCCTGGTCTCCCAATAACCATCATCAGATCACCTTCTCCCTCAAGCCACGATGAACAGCCGCTGATGTCTCCTGGCTGCGGAAGGGAACAAAAGATGCGATATGGCCAGACATCATCGCTCGTGAGCAGATTGAGCTCTTCACGGGCTCGCCGTGGACCAAAGCCACTGTACTCGAGGGCGGAAGCCATTTCTTAAGCGTCACTCATGCCAAAGCAGTCAATATGGTTTTGCTGGAGATGATCGACAAGTTTGCCCAGCTGTAAATTGTTTCTGGACACAGTTTAGGTGATTGGCGAGATCGGACAGGATCCGAACTGTGGTGCTCAGGCCAGTGCCAACTACATATTGATAGTATAAGGGCTGCAGGAGTGGCTTGGTGCAACATCGCATATCGTCTATTAAATGTTGCTTTTTTTTTGTTTTTTTCCCCAAGTCAAAGCCACGAGCTTTTTCCGAATTTCATGGCTGTGCTAGCGGGTCTTAGGTGTCGCCCACAAGACTGAAGGTCCCAGCGTTTTTTGTCTAGAAACATCCAGTTCGTCATTTCATGTCTCAGAGACGGTGGCTAGCAATGGCTAAACGAAGGTCAAACATTCTCGATATCGTCAACTTTCACGGAATCGTGTTCTGCAAATTCCTCATAAATCTCAAATGGTTGCTTAAAAACATTTTGAAAATCATGGTTAAGATATTCTTACGCGGTAAGACTTGGACGCTTACCGCCATGGCCTTACTCATAATCCTTACCTATCATAATATTCTCAGGATCTACTATTTGAGCAAACTCAACAACATCTTACGGAAGACCCGGCCTCCCATACCGAAGAGGGAGGCGGAAGATGCTGGTTTTGGGTACGTGTTCTACGCGACATGCATTCCCTACGCCTGCTCTGCGCTCGTCAATATTCACCAGCTGCAAAAGTCGGGCAGCGCCGTCTCAATCCATGTCCTTTTCTCTGATCAGGTGCCGCAAAGCTACATAAAGACTTTTGAGGCACCTGGGCGGCTAGTGAGTATCGCCGAAGAAATTTGTGGTGAGGGCTACCTTGTCTTGACGGCAATAGGAGATATTAAGAGTGAGGATAAATATACTGCTGGGTCAACGGTAGATTTGGATCAGGTGAACTGAATACAAAATTTGGCTGCTGCTGTAGAGAGTTGGCATGAGCCAACGCCACCCATTTTGATGGAACAGTAGGGAACCTCAAGTACTAAATGATCAAGTATCTTGTGTGGTTCAACAAAACATCCATCTCTTTTCAATCATGAACTGCTACTTCTTCCTGGCCATGATCATCGTGACGGGAATGGCAAAATCAACCGTTCCGCCGCCCTCGTCCATTGCGGCCTCAAATTCCCTCCATTCAGCACTCCGCCAATCTTTCTCCCCATACTGCAGAAACAGAGACGCCATCGTCTCTTTAATGCGCTCGGCGGTGCAACCCTTCAAAGCCCAACCATCCGTATCAGTCCTCCACTCGAAGCTCTCATACTCAGGGTCAATCCTAGACCGCCGACTGACCCCGGCCTCCTTCGGCGGACCCACCTCCATAGGCCACTCCGCCTGCCCCTGAGGCACATTAACCCACACCCTCCTCACGTCCCGCCAGAGCTCCCTGTCCAGCGGCACAAAGTTGAGCCCCAGCCCCACCTGCCCGGGCTTCATCCGCGAGAATATCGTCTCGAGGTTCTCGTCGGCCACGCGCCGGAAGTGCATATGCCCAAGGGCCCTCCACGCCGCGTCGGCGCGCTCGTTGTCGAGTATGGTGGCGTTCAACACCCCGTAGAACACCGACGCCACGGTCCCGCCGGGCCGCAGGCCCGCGTGAATGCTGGCAATGGCCGTCTCGACGTCGGTGAAGTGGAGGCACTCGCAGGCGAAGGCCATGTCGACGGAGCCAGGGTCGAGGAAGGAGTCCTCGCCCCTGTGCTGGTGGAAGGAGAGCCTGGTGTCGGGGTAGTCGTCCGCGCGCACTAGTTCTCTGGCCGTTGCGATGTTGCTCTCCGATGGGTCCGATAGAATCATGTGTTTGACGGGCTCGCTCTTCGCGTAGGAGTTGGAGAGGAAGCTGGCGGCGCCGATGCCGCAGCCTGTGCCGAGCTCGTGCACTGTGTTCAATGGGCCCTCATGATACTCGATCCATTCACGCCACAGGGAGTCGGGGTATGAGGGTCGGTTGCGTAGGTAGTGCTTCCAGACATCCAATTTCAACGCGAACGGGAAGGCCTTGCTTTCTTGCAAAATTGTGGTGGACATGTTTGGCACTACAGGATACCGGATTCGCACGAGAGGAGTCAAGATAGCAGGTACAAAGGAGTATATAAACGGTTCTAGTGAACTATC
This sequence comes from Diaporthe batatas, assembly GCF_019321695.1. Lineage (NCBI taxonomy): Eukaryota > Fungi > Ascomycota > Sordariomycetes > Diaporthales > Diaporthaceae > Diaporthe > Diaporthe batatas. Next base: position 1,373,184 of record NW_025408555.1, on the reverse strand, counting down.
TGTTGTTACGGCTCAGTAGAGGAACTCAGAAAATACAAGTAGTTCCAGGAGTCGCTTTAGGCAATCGAGGACGGCTTAAGTAGGCGCTCGACATATTCTCACCCTCTTCATTTGACGTGGCCGGATCCTAGAACTTGAACCGGACCGCAGGATCATAACCAGCTTTGTAAGCCGGCGTCACAACCTTGGAAGTCAGAATCGCATCGTGCTGTTGAACATGCTGTGAACCGATTGCCGGGGAAGCCCCATGTGACAAGGGGATGATGATACCATCCAAAAACTCACAGTAGACTTCCAGCCTACCAGTGACCCGAAGCTTTGGCGCTAACTCGGTATTGTGACACAAGGTGAGATTCAGAACCTTATTGTGCGGCCGAGCCACATGGACATGGCTTCCGAGACTGAGGCCACAAGGTGATTTGATGGAAGAGCCATCATAGTTGAGACATGCTTTTGGGGTGCAGGAGACTAGGCCCGTCGTGTAACCAAGCGGCCACTTGCGCGGTGCAACTAAAAACTACTAATAAGATTCAAAGATGCCCAGCTCACATTGATCGGGAAAGTCATACTTTCTAGTCCATGGGCAATACACTACCACCTACGTAGCTTCAACACTACTACCAATAGGATTACAGGGCTATTCATCATGTCCAAAACACTTGTGCACAACTACATCTTGAGTGTACCGTCTATGAGAGATACCACTGAGCCGATTGCACTGTCGGCTACCCAGGTTCCATTATTGAACCCGCGCAGTGATATCTTCATCCTGGTTTAGCGGAAATGCATGTTGAAGATGCGCAAGGGTATAAGTTAATCGTTGTTCTGCCCTGGGGAGTTTCAGTGTAGGGCAGTGGTGCAGACGCAGCGGGTAGGAGGTGGGCCTGCAGGGGATATACTGAGTGAATAAAGCTGCCACACCTACACTTTATGCCCTCGAGGCCGAGAGGTAGCCTTCCCTTCTCTCTATCTTCCTCAAGCAGATCTACTTGTTTTCGAGCATCGAGCCACTATGCTGTGAAGCCCAAGTGACGTCTCGCTATGACGTCGCCACCAGTGACAATCTCCTTAAGCTCGAGACTATCAGCTAAGAAGAAGTAGATGGGGGTAAAGAGGACTGTTAACTATGGTACATACCTTCCAGTGGACCTAACGCTTAGCGACACCGTTAACGATAGTGCCGATGGCGACAACAAGAAGGCCTAAAATGATGTTATAGTGCTCAAACCATCAAATACGACCTCTTCTTGCTAATCCTGCCTTTGAGAGCGGGATTAAGGGATAGTTGGGGCAGCTTCTGGCATGCTGACTACGTAGTAGAACGAAGCAATGGACTCTTTACCTAGCCCCCCCCCCCCCAGATTCTTACTCACTAAGGTTTATGCTGTTGTTACACGATTACAGCTTGTTTAAGCCCTATGATTCAGTGCCTGTCTCACTAGATAGATAATTGCTGCATCTAAACGCCGTGGTATCATCCCAAAATATCCAAAGACGCTCATGACTTAATCGTAACCGTATCTTGGTCTCCTCATTTATCAACACCAGCTCGACCAAGAGCATCACGCCATAATTACATGCCCGCCAACCAGCCCCGGTCGGGTTTCTCCCCCCTTCAAGGCCGGAACTTCCCCTCGTCCCGCCCCCCATCGAGACCGGCGGGGAGCTCATGGCGCTCGAACTCGGGCGCGGCGTGGTCCGCGGGCATCTCCTGGGGGCTCCCCGGCGCGACGGGGGCGTATTTGCCCTTGTACGCCGCCATCCCCCCGGCCATCTCGGAGGCGTGCCCGTGGCCCTGCAGCTCGCTGGCCGGGTAATCCGCGCCCCTGCCGCCGACGTCCCTGGTGTCGGTCCGCCCCATGCCCGCGCCGCCGTGCTTCTCCGCCGCCCAGGCGCCGCCGTTCTTTCTCCTCCGCCGCCGGAGGAAGAAGAAGGCCCCCACGGCCGCGGCGATCGCGATGGCGCCCACGGAGACGCCGGCGGCGATGCCGGCTGTTGCGCCTGCCGAGAGGCCGCCGCTGGAGGAGGAGGACGAGGAGGAGGCGGCGGCGGCGGGGTCTGTTGTCGTCGCTGAGGAGGGCGAGGGTGCCGAGTCATCTGTGGGGTTTGTGACGCTCGATGCCGTCGGGGCGGGGACGGATGTCGTTGTGGCGGATGGGAGGCCCATTGTCGCCTGAGGGCCGGATATTGGTTAGCATTCGGTCTTGTTGTGTGTATGAGTTTGTGTTGGCCTATGGATCAATTCATCCCAGGCCGTGAAGGCTTACCGGACCGCCCTCCCTGGCCGTGTGCAGGTAGGTGAAGGCCTTCGAGTTGTTGCCCTGCTGGACCGAGCTGGACAGGTCGTGGATGCGGATGTTGAACCAGCAGTCGTCCTCGAGGTCCTGGTCGGCCTCGAACTGGAGCGTGATCTCGGTGGTGGCGTTCCCACCGTTGGGGCGGTCCACCTGCTTCTGCTTGGCGTTGCCCTGGCCGCACCAGATGTACAGGTATGGCTCGGTGAAGTTGCTCAGGTACGAGACGTCGACGCGGTCCAGGTAGTGGAACTCGAGGCCCTCCTCGGCCGGGTACAGGAAGCGGATCGGGTCCTTGTCGCCTGCCATGGCGCCCTGTATTACCAGACCGCAGAGGGCCAGCAGCAGCGCCGCCGCCGCCGTCGTCGTGGGGTGGCAGGGTCGCGACATTTTTTTATGGGGTTTTGTCCTTTTTCCTGTTGTTTAATGAGTGACGCTCTCCGAGGAAGAGGGAGGAAGTGTCACCCACAGAGATAAAAGTAAAGAAAAGAAAGAGGCCGTCGCGCTGACTGCCTTATTTTAGCGGGTGGATCTCTTTCATCCGGCAGCCTAAAATTAATCGTGCCAGGGGAACGCTGTTGATGTGGGAGCAGGGGAGTTGGGCTTACATGTTGATCCTTCGTCTTGTCATGGACGAGTTGATAACCCAATGATGGGCCACAGAGGCCCGGAACCTTGCAGGCCCGGGGGACTCTCATCAAATTGCTGGCCCGACTCCAACCACGCCGACTGCCACGCCGAGTTTCATCGAGGCAGCCGAGGGCAGTGAGCTGCTGGGCAGGCTGGCAGGCTGGCATGCTGCTGGGCAGGGGTGGAGCAGCCGGCCATCCTGCGGCCGGCACTGCCGCTGTGCTGGTACAGCTGGGGTTGTCGTGATGGGGCTCAGCCCTACGGCTACTGAGTAGTGAGGACTAAGTACTACATAGTAGTGTCGACATGAGTGGCGGTGCATCCTGGCTGGCGGTGGGGAAAAGTGGCAGAGTGGCAGAGCTGCAGAGCTGCAGAGCTGTGTTAAAGTTGAGCGACAGCATCACTTGGTGTAAGTGGATGGGTTAATTACTCCTATTCGAACTAATTGATGCATCGAGAAATGCAGGATCCGAACGGAATCCGAACAGACAGCACTTGGCGATGCAAACTTGCAGGCAACATGTGCGAGCACCCCCACCTCGGCCAAACCTCCCCCGAGCACGTCCACAGCCAGGGTTCAGGTTGTCAGCAAGTGACAAGTGACATTGAAGTCGCAGTCCCCCAGCATTTCCAGGCTGGATCGCCCCTGCCCGGATGACCATCCCGCAGACCGCTTTTTTGCAGAGCTTCCCAAGGTTGGCGCAAAATGGTACGAGAGAGTCAACACGCGAGCTGAGCTTGTTACTTACACGTAATAAGCAGCTTGGCGGAGCGGGCAGCCACGCGACCCGGCCCGGGGCACGACTGCCGTGCTTCTTGTCCCTCCGTTGCACCCGCCTTACGCCCGGATGCCGTGCCTGCGTCCACTGTCGGCCCTGCATGGGAGGGCAAGGGCGAGGAAGGACGAGGGCAGGGACAGCCCATCAATCAAAACAAACAAATAAAAAGCACCCTCGCCTTTCGTGGAGGCTTCTTCCACCGGCTGCCATCCCATCCCCACTCCTCGCACTTGTTGGATCAATGCAGCGACAACGACAATGCGGCCGACCCTCTCGCATGTGCTGCCAGTCCTGGCTCTGAGCTGCTGCTGCTCTCCCTTGGCCGAAGCCCTCACCGATGCCGACTTCTACGGCCAGTCGCCCCCAGTCTACCCTGCCCGTAGGTCCAAACACCCTTTATCCTTACTGATCTGATCTGATCTGATCTGACCTGGCTTCTCCACAGCTCATGCCAGAGGCCTCGGCAGCTGGGCGTCGGCCTTCGCCGCCGCGGAGAGGCTCGTGGGCCAGATGACGCTCGAGGAGAAGCTCAACGTCACCGGCGGCCACGCCACCACCGCCAACACCTGCAGCGGCAACACCGGCAGCGTCCCCCGCCTGGGCTGGCCGGGCCTGTGCCTCCAGGACGCCGGCAACGGCGTCAGGGCCGCCGACCTGACCAACTCGTACCCGAGCGGCATCCACGTCGGCGCCAGCTGGGACCGGAACCTGACCTACCGCCGCGGCCTCGAGATGGGCAGCGAGTTCCGCAAAAAAGGCGCCAACGTCGCCCTGGGGCCCGTGGCCGGTCCGCTGGGCCGCACCGCCCTCGGCGGCCGCAACTGGGAGGGCTTCGCCGCCGACCCTTACCTGTCTGGCGCCCTCAACGCCGAGACCATCAGGGGCATCCAGGACGCCGGCGTCATCGCGAACCTCAAGCACCTCGTCGCCAACGAGCAGGAGACCTGGCGCCGCCCCTACAACGACACCGAGGCCGCCTCCTCCAACCTCGACGACAAGACCATGCACGAGCTGTACCTCTGGCCCTTTGTCGACGGCGTGCGCGCCGGCGCCGCCAGCGTCATGTGCAGCTACCAGCGCGTCAACAACTCGTACGCCTGCCAGAACAGCAAGCTGATGAACGGCCTGCTCAAGACCGAGCTCGAGTTCCAGGGCTTTGTCGTGTCGGACTGGAACGCCAGGACCGGTGGCATCGCTGGGCCCCTCGCCGGGCTGGACATGATCATGCCCAATGGGACCAGCTGGGCTGCTAATCTGACCGAATCAGTCAAGAATGGCTCGGTCACCGAGGAGAGGATCGACGATATGGCCCACAGGTAAGCTGGTACTTCCTTCTCCATACATGCCTACTCAAGACTGACTGCTTGTGTGACACAGGATCATCGCCGCCTGGTATCTGGTCGGCCAGAATGACACGAGCTTCCCCAGCCCCGGCGCCGGCATACAGAACCTCAGCCTCCCGCACGAGCTCATCGACGCCCGGAGCCCAGAGGCCGACCCCGTCCTCCTGGAGGGCGCCGCCGCGGGCCACGTGCTCGTCAAGAACGTCAACAACGCGCTGCCGCTCCAGAACCCAAAGATGCTATCAATCTTCGGCTATGACGCCCAGGCGCCGCCGACCAAGAACATCGACAAGCTCTTTGAGCTGGGCTACGAGTCGCAGCCGGAGATGAACGACGCTGTCCTGGGCTTCGAGGCGCACTTCTCGCAGCGGGCTTACGACGGTGTCGTGTTTGTAGGTGGCAGGAGTGGTGCGAACGGGCCATCGTACATCGACTCTGTGAGTCTACCCCAATTATTATTAACTAGAGCTCAGGCTGACTAGAAGTGAAAAATAGCCCTTCGGCGCTTTGACCCAGGTCGCCAAAGAGAAAGGGACGTACCTGAACTGGGACCTGCGGTCGGGCAACCCGCCCGTCAACCCCATGTCCGACGCCTGCCTGGTCTTCATCAACGCCATGGCCACCGAGGGCTGGGACCGCGACGGGCTGCACGACGACTTCAGCGACGGCCTAGTCCTGAACGTCGCCTCGAAGTGCGCCAACACCATCGTCGTCGTCCACGCGGCGGGCATCCGCCTCGTCGACCAGTGGATCGACCACCCCAACGTCACGGCCGCCCTCATCGCCCACCTTCCCGGCCAGGACGCCGGTGACGCCCTCGTGAGCCTGCTGTACGGCGCCGTCTCGCCCTCAGGGAAGCTCCCCTACACCCTCGCCCGCAACGAGAGCGACTACGGCGCCCTCTACGCGCCGTGCGCCCCCGCCTCGCCGGAGGACCGCTTCCCCCAGTGCGACTACGCAGAGGGCGTCTTTGTCGACTACCGCCACTTCGACGCCAAGGGGGTCGAGCCCCGCTTCGAGTTCGGCTTCGGGATGAGCTACACCACCTTTCATTACTCGTTCGGGTCCGTCAGGCCCGCCACCGCCGCCTCCGCCTCGTCCATCAACGGCCAGCCGCAGCGCACTATCACGGCCGACTCATCGATCTGGGACCTCATCGCCACCGTGACGGCAAGAATCACCAACAACGGCACCACGCACGCCGGCGAGGAGGTCGCCCAGCTGTACGTCGGGATACCCGGCGGGGGCCAGCCGGCGCGCCAGCTGCGCGGGTTCGAGAAGGTGCGCCTCGCGCCGGGGAAGTCGGCCGACGTCGCCTTCGAGCTCACGCGGCGCGACCTGAGCGTCTGGGACGTCGCCGCGCAGAAGTGGGTCATGCGGGGCGGGCGGTACTGGCTTTATCTCGGGGCGAGTAGTCGGGATATTCGGTGGGTGGGGGTTTTAGATGTCTACTAGCAGCGTCCTCGGCGGTCTACGCACTTTGTTTCTCCCTCCCGGTCCTCCCGGTCCTCCCGGCCCTCCCGGCCCTCCCGGCCCTCCCGGTCGTCTGCTGGGCTTGCTGGTGTGCAAACAGGGCATGATGAGCTGTGATGGGTGGTATGGTGTCTTTGGGAACGAGGTGGGGTGGATGGGTGTTTGAAAGAATAGAATGGTGCTGAGGCACCTGACTTATTGACAGGCCTAGTATCTAGGTTAGGGTTATAAGTACCTAGGTAGATACCAAGCGTTCCAGCGTTAACATGATAAATCTGCATTGAATCAGTTTCATGCCATGCTATTGACAGTGAACACATTTCTTTCTCAATTTCACTTCTGAGGCGGATGGATGGATGATTTCCTCTAATCCCTCGCGCCCGGATAAATCGAGTTGTCATTGAGAGCATGAATTCTTCCTCTTACCGATTTTGGAAGACCCTGGGACCCTTGCACTGACTGGGTTTCTCACTGTCTGAACATGCTTGGTCGTGCCAATTTTTAATAGCGGTATTCCGAGCCGGGGCCAAGGATGGTAGGTTTTGGGTATCATAATTAAATGTCAAGACGGCTCAGGTACAAATAGCATGAACGGCTGGACCTGTCCGATTCAAACTGCACCAACTACCTGTTTGCTTCTAAGACGAGTTCTCACTGCGGCAGTCCTGCACGAGTCCGCCATATTCGTGCCGGCACTGAGCAGCTCGAAAATAGCCATCTTTGCCCCAAGCTCCTTCTCAAACCAGTTGCGTATTTCCATCCCAATCAGGGAATCGATACCATACGCGCTGATGGGCTTGTCGACATCGATATCCGCAACATCCAGACCCAGCACCTGTGACATCTTTGCCCTTAGCCACTCGGTCATGTGCGCGGCCACCTGCTCTGTCGTGTCTGCACTGCGGATGACAGATGTGAAGTCAACATGGCCGTCAACTAGGGCTTTGCCATTGTCACTTTGTACTCTCGTGTCCGTGTAGTGGAAGTGCCTGAACATGGGCTGCGTCAGATGGCGAGGGAGCGTCTTTCCAGCGGCCTTCATGGCAGCGGGCAGCTGTATCCCGAAGATCGGCTGGGCGTCCTCGCTGCTGCTTTGTTGAGGCCGCAGGTACTGTTCCAGCAGGGCAAACATCTCCTCGTGCTGGATCTCCATGAACATGCCCATGTTTCGCATCTTCGACAGCAACTGCTCGCTCTCGGACACGACGCCTTCGGACACCATCATCCCCAGGTTGGGAACATTTGTGCCTCGCTCGCCGATTGAGTGTCTGTACTGACACAGTGCGTTCATGTATGCGTTTCCGGCGGCGTAGTTGGACTGGCTGACGCCTCCGAGGACGCATGAGATGGAGGACAAGAGGGTGAAGAAGTCTAGGCCGCGGGGCATCACAAGGTGGAGGTTCCAAGAGCCGAGCACCTTGGGATTGACGCTTGCTGTCCAGTCGTCCCACGTCATGGTTTCGAAGATAGAATCCTGCCATTTGTGAGCATTCTTATACAGAGCAAGCAAGTGACGATTTGTGGGAACACGGCATTGGAACGTACACGTAACACCATTGCCCCTTGGATGCACCCAGCAATCGGGGGCATCTGCTGGCAGGCTTCTTCAACCACTGCTCTAAGTTGCTTCAGATCAGTTATATCGCACTGCGGTGCGAGGACCTGCACCTTCTGGGCAGTCAGATCCTCCGCGAGTGCTCGTGCCTCTTGCCTTGTTGTCCCTGAGCGCGAAAGGAGCAGCAAGTGACGGGCACCTCTCTCGACCATCCAGCGAGCAATGCTACGGCCTATGCCACCTAGCCCTCCTGAGATGACATAGGTCTTGTGAGGATCAAAGAGGTATAGAGGCTTGACGAGCAAGTGCGCCTAACTCCTCTGTCAGTTGAGCCTGTTGGGTCACCCGCATAGCAAGCACTAGACGAGATAGCAAACATACCTTGACCAACTCATCGTCTCCCAACTCGACAATGCTGCCACCTGCTTCTTCGCCGCTGGAGAAGAACTTCAGAGCGTTTCCTACATCCTTTGCAGCGTGGATCTCCGAGCCTGTCACAGGATAGATCGTGCCGTCACTGAACATTGCCGCAGCTGTCGCCCAAAGCAAGGACACCCGGGCGCGGGATTCCCTGAGAAACCTGGCAGTATTAATGCGAGTGAATGCTGCATTCCCCGGAATACAGTTCCCAGACGCAGCTGTCGCCTCGTCATCGCAGACATGCACAAACCTTCCGAAGGGCGCGACACAATCCCAGAGACCGTCCGTCTCTTCCTGAGTCGGCGACACAGCAAACAGTACGTCCACTCCTCGACCTCGTGTTGTTTCCAGAATGCGGCGATCCCCCTTCGAGAATATCTGACGCGTGGGTATCTTGTAGACCCTCGCAAGCATCTCGCGCTGGCCCCGTGTCTTCGCCACCGCCAGCACCAGTGCGCCCATGCTCTGCGCAATCTGCACGGCCACCTGGCCCAGGGTGCTCGCAGCATTGTGCACCAGCACGAGCTCGCCCTCCTGGAGGCCTCCAAACCCGATCAAGGCGTGAAGGCCGACGATGGCAGCAACCGGCAGTAAAGCGGCAGTTATCTCCGGCAGGGACGGAGGAATGAGCGCCACGGACGCGCTCTTGTAGCGGGCCAAGGTTTGCAACCCTTCGGGAGAAATGCCGCATACGCGATCACCCGGCCGAAGGTGAGACGCAGCGCCGCTCTCGACAACAGTTCCAGACCACTGCATACCGAGACCCGTATCGTTGAGCCGGCCTGAAGCAACGAGGAAGTCCCTGTGGTCGAGACCAAGGGCCTGAGCTCGGACCAGGACTTCATCATCAGGCAGGGGCGCAGAAGCAGTCTCATGCCGGGACACCTCGCTGAAGCAGACCGAGTCCAACGTGCCGATCGAGCCGACGTGCAGGGCCAGGGGCGGTGCGCCACCCAGCCTGCAGCTCTCCACCACATGGCGTTCTTTGCTTCGCGTTGCGATCACGCCGTTCATGCCGGCCGAGTGGACCACCCTCGGGATCTCGAGCCGGCCATCGCGCTGGCGGTACTCGAGCTCGGTGCCTGCGTGGTCTGTCCTGAGCATTCGGCGCCACACCCTTGATATCAGACCGTGGCAACCCGCTGCCTCTGCTGGCGGCTCCAGCGCAAGCGTCGTGAGCTTCAGCAGCGGGTATTCACCGCGCATGACGCGGGCGAACCCGTCGATCATGCTGAACTCCGGGGGCGTGGGTGACGAGCACCCCCGTGACACCCAGAGCATCTCGCCCGAGGAGGCAACGAGGTGCTTGAGTGTTTCGAACTCGTGTTCCTGGAGGTGGAACAGGAATGGCCGGGCCACGTCGAGGAGGGAGATGCAGCGCGCGAGGTCGATGTCTGCCGACGTGGCCAGAGACTGCACATCTACGCATCTGCAGACGGACTTGTCGCTGCGTCCCTTGCCAAGGCACAGCTGCAGGGATTCGGCAAGATCTCGCTGTTCGGGAACCCGGCTGTCCACGAGAATCGTCGTCGTCGCTTCAGATGCGTCCACGGCGTCGATGTGATCGTCTTCTGGGGCTTTTGACGCGATCATGAGAGAGTTCTCGAAGGTTTCCGGGTCCATAGAGTCTTGCAGGACCAAGTCCAATTGCCCAAGACCCGAGGATTCGAGAGCATTGGTCCATGATTTTGTGCTGTAAAATGGCGCATAATTCGCCTGCGCTGTGGTGCTGGTACAGAGGGATCCCGTCAATGCCCCATACAGACCAGCCCGAACCGCATCAGGATTTGTCGTCTCGAATAACATGACCTTCCCATGGCTTTTGAGTTGGACTGTTAGCTAGCTAGGGCAGACCGGCATGTCAAACACGGAAATGCTTACGGCTTCAGCAGCCTGCTGGCGGTTTGGATGATTCTCTCCATGTCTCCAATCCTTTGCAGCACCTGTGTTCACTGTGTTCAGTGACCGTGACCGAAATGACAGATTACAGGAACCGGACCTACCCCACAAGTGACTACAAGGTCATAAGCGGCCTCATTGAAGCCCTGTCCGACGGCATCACCATCTGTATCGAGGACACGATAGTCCATAGAATTCGCAATACCTCCGAATCTCTCTTGAAGTTCCGGGAAGGTTTCTGCGGAAACATCAGTAAAGTCATAGCTAGACCATCTTGGCCTCCCCTCATGGAGCAAGGCCGAAGTCACGACCTCGGTGAAATCGCCATTGCCACCGTGGAGCTCGAGGATCCGCATGGCAGGATTCTTGTGCCCCAGGAGCTCCAAAAATCCCTTCATGGGCGGGATGCAGGGTCCTTTGGACAAATGTGACTTGCGAAAATCTTGGACCAACGAGGAGTCGCTCAGAAGCTCCCGAAAATCAAGTTTGCCTAGAACGGCATCTGAGATGTTCTCCGCAAGCTTCATGAGGAACCCGCCGCCTGTACCAAGATTCGCCACTTGATGGAACATTCGCTTCCTGAATGCGGGATCATTTCTCATACGCTCTATCTGAGCGTCTCCTTTGTCGGTGCGAGAACTTTGATGTTGTACCCATTGGACGATGCCCTGGCTATGACTGTCAGAAGGATGCGAGACCTTGTTTTCAAGACGGTCCATGGCTTCCGAGAGGAAGTATTGGATCACCAAGTTCTGGTCCATGTAGGATTGGCCTTGAGCCTGGTCACTTTCACTGTCATGCGATGAGGTAGCTGCAAGCACGCTGGCCAGCTCGTTTTGCGACATGGCTTCGACATCCGGACGCCACTGCATGGTCGCACAGAGCTTCCTAGGCTCTGTCTCCAGGTCATCTTTTGTGCCCACAATGGTGGACTCATAGTTCTCCAGGTCGAGCAAGGGCTCTCCCGTATCCGGCGACACCACACGACCGCCAACGGTAGTGCCGCGGGCCCCCTTGCGACTACAAACAACCTGGGCGCGGAGCGTGGATAAACCGCGGTGGGAGAGCCCGTCGAGGCCGCGTGCGTTAATCCACATCCTCCCGACGCGAGTGGGTACGATTGTGTCGCCTGTGCCCAGCAGGACGGGGAAGACCATCTGGAACAGGGCATCGACGGTCGCTGGGTGGATGATGTGAGACGATACGTGCTCGTCCCCGTAGTGCTCTGCCCATTTCCGAGTTTGGATGTTGGCCATGACTCTCCCATCGGATGACACAGCAATGTCATCGAGGGTTTGGAAGGCTGGGCCGTAGACGGCATCGTTCTCTGCCGCCACGAGGTCGTAGAATGTCTTGTTATCGAAGGTCTGTTGACTTTCGGCAAACTCACCCTCAAATGATTGCGTCCTCCAATTCTGGAGATGGCGACTCCACCGCGTGTGAAGGTCATCCTGATGTCCACCCTCCTCGTCGTCCTCGGTATCGTGATGTACACGAATCTGACCATGACAGACTTCAACCCAACCGTTGGATTCATAAATGAAAAGGTGAAACTGAGACCATAGTGGGTTCTCTGCCGTTGGGACAAGTGTGAACCTGGTTTCGACTTGACTTTCCGACGCCTTGACAGACTGGAAGGCATTGAGGATTTGCAAGTCTCTAAGCTCGAAGCTGGACGGACCTTCGGGATGCTTCTCCGCATCGACCAGCTGCCTGGCTGCTTCGACGGCCATGACTACCATCCCGCCGCCAGGGTAGAGGTACTGTCCCGCAAGTCGATGATCACGCAGCCAGGGCAACCGTGTTTCACTGACCATGTTTCGCCAATGTGCTTGCTTCTCATTCCAGTCGTCGCTTCTCACGCCGAGGAAGTCGTGGCGTGGCGTGTCCCGCATGCGATAATTTCTTGCTACCCGACTCTCCCTCCAGTGCACTTGAGAATGATTGAATGGGTACTCAGGAAGGTCCACTCTCAGAGCCATCGGGATTTCGCGTGGGAGGTTGTTGATTGCGAGGAGATCGATGGGATGACCCAGCTCCCAGAGTTTGCCCGCCAGAGTCAAAATGTCGCCTGTTGCTGATCCCGGTGGTGTCGGCGATGAGGAAGCAGTACGACGTACCAGCGTGGGGTAGTATTTGATGGTTTCTGTCTTCTTCATGGCTTCAAGACATTCTCGAATAGGCCCCCGAAGTGCGTGATGCGGACCAACTTCGACAAGCTCTGATATTTTGAATTCGTTGTCTTTGCTTGCTTTGCGGCCCAAAACCTTGCGCTTCCTCCCTGATTGCGCACTCAGTGTTGAGATAGCATCCGAAAACCTTACAGTGCTGGTAAGGTTCTTAATCCAGTATTCTGGGGAGGTTAGGTCAGATGCCCGATCAATAGCAGCGCCGGTGACAGAAGATATCATTATCGTGGACCTCTTTTGATCTCTATCGGGCTGGAGATCTTGTAGGCAGCTTCGGTATTCGTCAGATATTGATTTCATATGATGCGAGTGATAAGCCATGTCGATGTTGAGCCTTCGCGCAATGACATCCCCTTGAAGGAGATCCTCAAGGAATTGAATTTGCTTGGCATCACCCGCCAGTGTGACGTTACGGGGACTGTTGATGCAAGCGATATCGACATCCCGGCCCCCATCCTCAGCGAATTCCTGTTCGAGCTTGGAAAGGTACTTATCGGCTGCGCTGGCGCTCAGTCCCACAGCCATCATGGTGAGCGCGCGGTCTGTCCTCGCGCGCAGTTCGGATGCGAGACGACCCCGATGAAAAGCAACCCTCAGGGCACTCTCACGACACAAAGCCCCAGTAGCATATCTGAAATCACTGTCAGTTGACCTTGGATGTCACAGTCATGAATTTGGGCCACGGAGAGGTACTTACGCCGCCGCAATCTCGCCTGAGGAGTGGCCGACCACCGCTGATGGCTCGATACCGAACGATCGCATCAAATCCACAAGTGCAATTTGCAACGCTGTCGATGAAGGCTGACTATACTGTGGCTCGTTGATGCGCTGTGATTCTGGGCTTTCGGGCACGGATATCAAGTCATCCAGCTGCCACCCACATCCCATACGGTCCAGGAGCTCCTGATTGCGCTTCATGCTTGTTCTGAAAACAGGATATGAAGACATGAGACCAAGACCCATACCAGCATATTGAGCTCCCTGTCCGGTAAATATGAATCCGCATTTATGATCTCGTGTGCTCTTTTCGCTGGGAAGAGCAGAGGGAGACCCACCGGGTCCATTGAGCTTCTCGAGAAGTTCTAATAAGCTGGAATATGTGACCGACCGTCTCCATGTGAGCTGTGTTCGTTTTGCGAGTGTATAAGCCACATCCTTGAGATCTTCCATGGACAGGCTTCCTTGAGGCTGGCGGGAAAAGAAGGCTGACAAGTCATTTTGAACACGTCCAAGTCCATCTTCGTCGTTGCTGGACCATACCAGGACCCCGTGGCCTTGCTCTCGGGGGGATTGTTTCTTTTCCAGAGATTTTACAACAGCATCCGGTGGCCGCATACCCTTGATCGCACCCATGGTTGGCGGATCAGGCCTGGTACGGGTAGGCGCATTGTGTCCTCTTGATCGGAGGTAATGATACGCATCGTCGAGAATTACAACCCCGTTTGAGCCTCCAAACCCGAACGAATTCACCTGCAAGGAATGAGAAAGATTCTTATGATTTGGAGGTGTAGAAACAGTACTCACGCAGACTCTTCGGAGCCCGTGTACAGGCCAAGGACGAGGCTCTGTTGGTATCTGGCAAAATCAAATGTTAGCTTTATTGTTTTGAGAGGTGATGAGAACAGGTGAACAACCCTGAGGTGGAATCGCTCGGCTTGAATGCGCGGATTCAGCTTCTCGAAACAGGCATTTGGCGGTATGACGCCGTTTTCGAGCACGAGTATGGCCTTGAACAAGCTGGCCATGCCGCTTCCAGCCTCGAGATGCCCTATGTTAGGCTTGACAGCACCAAGCCATAGAGGGTCATCCTCAGACCGGATCGTGGAGAAGACCTCCCCAACTGCATTGGCTTCCGTAGGGTCACCCGCCTGGGTTCCTGTGAAATAAGGGGTCAGTGTGGGCCACCATCAAGAGCCCAAAGGCAATGCAACTTGCCAGTGGAATGAGCCTCAAAGAACCTGGTCGGCTCCATGTCAATCTTGTTTTCTCGGTATGCCTCCCGGATCAGGGCCTTGTGCGCGTCACCGCTCGGGTTCGTCAGGCCCGGAGTCCTGCCATCCTGGTTCAGCCGGGTCGCACGAATCACGGCCCGAACCGTGTTCCCGTCTCGAACCGCGTCGCAGAGCCGCTTGATGACGGCAACTCCAAAGCCTTCGCCTCGTGCGTAGCCGTTCGCCCTTTCGTCAAGACTCCAACAGCGGGAGTCGGGCGACAGGAAACTCATGTTGCTCATCATCACCATGTAGTCTGGATGGTAGATAAGATTGCAACCACCAACAAGACCCTTGTGACAGACGATTTGTGCTGTCAGCGTTCACTACACACCGTGAAGTGTAGCCTCCATTCATGACTCCTCGCCCAAGGAATAATATCACTCACCATGTCTGTGACCCCACTGCGCAGGTCTTGGCAAGCCAGGTGTAAAGCCGTTATACTCGACGAACACGCGGTGTCAAGGTTGAGGCTGGGCCCCGTGAAGTTGAAGAACCAACTGACCCTGTTCGCCAGAATTGAATTTGCTATACCCGTTGCGGCATACATGTGACCCTCGAGCCTGTCATGGAACAGGACGCTCCTATAGTCGTCAGTGAAGCTCCCTGTGTGAACCGAAGTTCGGGTCCCGGAGCACTGCGACACAGTGATTCCAGCTAGAACAAGCTGTCAGTTTCTGGACTTGGCCAATGTGCAGAGAAGGATTCGCGTGGGGTCGAGAGAATGCTGTGTCCGCGTGAAAGGAACATGCCATTTTCAAGAGCTCGATAGCTTGTCTCGAGCATGTGCCGCTGCTGAGGTTCCATGCAAGCAGCCTCAGCGGGGCTGATAGAAAAGAATGGTGCATCAAACCGATCGATATCTCCGCTCAGAAAATACCCGCCACGAAGTGGCATTTGATCAAGCCGTGATTTGTCTGGGTGGTAGTGACCATTCAGGTTGAGGCGGTTGGCTGGAAATTCACTAGCGGCTGACCGGCCAGCGAGTAACATATTCCAGAAATTCTCTGCTGAAGTTGCTTCTCCGGGGAGTTTCAAGGAGAATCCGATGATGGCGATATCATCATCTGCGGCCGGTACATCGCCGGCCGGGTACGGAATCGAGCCCATGATGAAGTGGTTTGGGGATACCAAGCACCGAGCCTAGCGGAAGAGATTAGCTGAACAATGAGATATTAAGCAATAGAAGAGGCCCAAATATTCGGCTCTTCAGTCAGGACAATGGTCTTTGGAGACAATGGACATGATCTAAGGCAGGAGAATATTCAAAATGAATCCCAAAAGGACTTCGTACAGACCGATCACAAGGTGAATCTCTGATCTTTACAGATCGAATGCATTCAGCACCACCCCTGTATTTACAGAACCATCCCTGTACTTATACAACAATGAAAAATTGGATCGCTAACTGACAGTCGTGAGTGACTCTTCAAAAACAATCGCTGGTAGCCATTGTTCCGGGACAGCTTGCAGCATTACCAACAGCCTGGATATGTTTTCCACGCCACCGTTGCCCCCAATCTCACAATCTTCAGATCAACATGTACGGCCCACAACTGGAGTACATAGTACGGGTGCCCAAGACAGATCGGCCCACTTCACATCAGCAATGGGGTTGGGCTGCACTGCCCAGGGACCCCACGGTTCAATCACAATGCATGGGTCATCAACATATCCACACAGTAATTACTTCTGAGTTGGTCACGGCTCACACACTGAGTGACTGTGCTCAGAACAAAGTGTCCTGTTGATATAAATTACTCCTCAGCTATGGTAATCACACATTTAAATTTTTAAAGTAGACTATTAAGTAAACTATTTACTTTTCTTATATATTTTATTTATATTAATTTATTTAAAACTTCTTAACTTATATTAAGATTTTAATAAGTAATAAATTAAATTTTATATTAATATAGAAAGATATACTATATATTTTAAGAAAATATAACTAAAGATAGTCTTAAACTTTAAACATTATATAATTATACCATAGTAGTAGTGTATTGAAAGTCTGGGCGGCCAACTCTGCGCCTAGGTCTGTAAGAGGCTACTGGGGTTGGTGCCTGCTGGGATCCCCCTGTAGGCCGCTCAAGATCAGCCTACTGCCCTACGGAGTACACCTTCCAGCCCTGGCCTTTCGTTCCCCCCCGGCCAGCCCCCTTGTGAAATTCACAAAATATGGTGCACACTTATAGCCAATGTGCTGTGTGCCCCATGTCTGGTCAAAATGAGCTGACTCGTGGGCCGAGTTAGGTTGCACTAACACCCATATCGTCGACGGTCGGCTGCAAGGGAAATTTACTGTGTAAGCTATAGGTACAAGTCGGGACATATCGTACAAATCAACCACCCACAAGTACAGCGAGATGTGCGGGAGGAGATGCCGCTTCTTTGCGTTTGGTGGATCAGGCACACCCGGACAGCCGGAAGACTGTACCCGCGTCACTGTGTTTGAGCAATGGTGAAATTGAATGCCGGATTGCAGCCCTTCTACTACTTGAACTTCTGAAGAATTCCTGCAGTAATGATTGAAGTCACGCTTCTTCCTGATTTGCGTGCTCATTTCCTTGAGATCTTGATACACGACACACTTCTGTGATCAAGATGCGCTTCCTGTGCTTGCACGGAATTGGCACAAGCAGTGAGGTTCGTCTTGATGCGACCAGGGGCACCTATCCGATTTCTGGCACTGGCATGAGATACTGATCGGAAGCTTGTGAGCAGATCCTCGAGGCACAACTCTGTCCGTTCCACCGTTGACCTTGTCCCGCCCCACAAAAGTCCTGCCCTACGTGCCCTACTGTTGCTGGGATTTTGCTTCAGGATCTGACCACATTGCACCTGCAGCTTCTATACGGTTTCATCTTGACAACAGCCACGAGTTTGAATTCGTGGAAGGCCAATTTGTCTGGCCGCCTGCCCCTGGAATCGAGGAGGCCTTTGGCAAGCAAGAAGCCTACTACTCGTACTTCGATGGCACACTACAAAGCATCCATCAGGCGGTGCTTGATCTGGCTGAGTACCTAGACTCTGAAGGCCCATTTGATGGTGTCATTGGGTTCTCCCAGGGAGGTGCTCTGGCAGCAACTTTACTTGCCGCGGAGTCACGGGGCCTTCTACCACCCTTTGAAACGACAGGAAACGACTCCAGGCTGAAGTGTGCCATTTTTTTGTCATGTGGTCAGCCATGGGATTTCGCTGCCCTCGAGTCCGGGGTGGAGCGCCGCTTGAGCGCTGAAGCGGACGGCGTTTGCATCCGGATTCCCACAGCTCATTTCTGGGGTAGCAACGACATGGAGGGGTTTCTTGGCAACCACGAAGTTGTTTCGTTGTGCGAGGAGAAGAATAGAGTCGTGTCTGTGCACAAGAGTGGGCACGGTATCCCGACGGCTTCTCGGCCTGCTGATTTGATGGGCTTGGTCAAGGGTCTTGAGAGAACGATCCAGAGGGTTTTCATGGAGAAGAGCTGGTGATATATTGGTATACAGAGCTACAAAGACATTTCTTATTCATGGAACAAGCTGTACTGTCGCTTCACTACAACAATTGCTCATGTGGTCCGCTCGAATCGAGCGCTGGCTTTCAAGCAGGCCTTTTGACAATTGCGAGTGACCAGCCCCTGTACCTGCCAACATTTTTCCGCAGCTCAAGCCGCCGAGAAGACCAGGGCCGTCATGCGCGGAAGTTGAACTCTCAGGTCCTCAACTGATGACCCTGTCCAGCCAGACTCCCGATCCTTCCATTCTCTTCCGGGTTCAGATCGATCTACTCTCAAGTAATGCGGTGGGTTGATTGTAAATGCAACAGATAGTAGAGTTACATTCAATCCACCGTTTTTCCTCTGTTGCCTGGCACTGCCCAGGGCCTCGCCGCCAGATCCATCCGCTATGCGACCGTCGCTGCGTTCAGGGGCGGACAGTCATGTCGAGGCGCGCGTGTGACGTGTATGATTCTATATCGGAATGCTCCGGCGATTGAATGCACAGCCAAGATGTCTTACGAGTCATTACAAGAGTCTGGAACAAAGCTTCGGGGACCTGCCACAATACTAGTACACACCGCTGTGGGCCTCGATAGGGCCGGGTTTGGAATCCTTTAAAGCAGCACATCCGAAATCGCCCTGTAGATTTTTGCGGGCCTTTTCGGGTGAAGCCCAACCGCATGGGGCAGTCTCAAGCGCTGGGCCGTGGTGAGGATAAAATGTCCCCAAATCGCGTTTCGCATATCAACAAATATAAACCCCCTTATTATAGTTTAGTACATTATTTCTAATAGATATAAACTATTTATATTTTTAATTCTACTATTAAGTAAAAAGTAAATAAGTAAAGTTTTAAAAGAATAATATATAATATATCTTTTAAGATTAATTTATTTAAGTTTATTATATAAAACTTTTTATAATAACTTTATAATTTATATTTATGATACTATTAATTATTAAAGGATACCTTTTTAAATTAATATATTAAACTATATTTAATTAGTTTTAAATTAATACTATTAGTTTAATTTAAGTTAAAACTATTATAAACTATAAGTTACTTAATTTTAATATTATTAAATATTATATAAAACTACTATATAACTTAAACCTTTAAATATAAGTTAATTAAAGTAAATAGAAATAAAGTTATTATTCCTTTAAAAGTTTTAATTTTACTATATAAATAAATATTTATCTATTAACTTTATTATATTATATATAAAATTAGTATACTTTTAAATATAAGGTTAAAAACTTATAATTATAATTTTTAATTAATTTTTATTTAATTATTTTATTATATTATAATTTAATTTAACTTTATTTAAACTTTTTAAAGCTTTATAAAAGCTTTTATTTTTATAAGTATAAACTTTAATTTAATACCTTTAAGTTTAAGTTTAAAATTCTTATAAATTTTAATATACTTTAAATTAAGTTTATAATCCTTTAACTTTTTAAAATATATTAATTATTTTAAATATTAATAACTTCTCTTTAAAATAAAGGTCTATCTTTATATAATAATAAACCTAATTATTAATAATTAATTTTTCTTCTATAAATTAATTAGAATTATAAACTTAAATA
Organism: Diaporthe batatas; assembly: GCF_019321695.1. Classification (NCBI taxonomy): domain Eukaryota; kingdom Fungi; phylum Ascomycota; class Sordariomycetes; order Diaporthales; family Diaporthaceae; genus Diaporthe; species Diaporthe batatas. The sequence goes on along the minus strand of NW_025408555.1, from coordinate 1,353,531 downwards.
TTATATATAATAATAAAGTATAGTTACCTTATTTAATTATCTTTTAGTTTAATTAAGTAACTACTTTTAAGTAGTTTTATTTATAATATAATAAAGTTAATAGATAAATATTTATTTAAGTAAAGTTAAAACCTTAATTAAAAGAATAATAGCTTTATTTTCTCTTATTTTAACTAATTTATACTTAAATTATATAATAATCTTATATATAATATTTAATAATATTAAAATTAGTTTATAATTTATAATAGTTTTAACTTTTAATAGATTAATTTATATTAAGGTTAATAATACTAACTTAAACTATTATAGTTTAATATATTAAGATAAGAAGGTATTTTTAATAATAAATAGTATTATAAATTATTATAAAGTTATTATAAAAGTTTTATATAATAAATTTAATTAAATTAATCTTTAAAAATATATTATATTTTATCTTCTTAAACTTTAATTATTTACTTTTAACTTAATAATAGAATTAAAAAAATATAAATAATTTATATAAGATTACTTAAAGTAATTATTTAATTAATTTATAAAATAAAGTATAATTAAATAAAATAATTATATTTAATTTTTAAGTTTATAATTTTAATAAACTTATTATAAAAAAGATTATTATTAATAATTAAGTTTATATTTATATAAAAATAAATCTTTACTTTTAAAAATATTATTTTATTTAAAATAAATAATATATTTTAAAAAAATTAAAAGATTTTAAATTTTAATTAAAAGTAAATTAAAAGTTATAAGTATTTTAAATTTAAATTTAAATATTTTAATTTATAATTTATATTTAAAAAGTATTTAAAAACGTTTAAATTAAATAAAATAAATTATAATAAAATAATTTAATTAAATAAAAATTAAGTATAAAAATATAATTATAAATCCTTTAATATAATATTTTAAAAAAAAGTTTATATATATATATTAGAAAATAGAAATAACTCTTTTATATATTTTATTAAAATATAGTACTTTAAATAATTTAACATACTTTATATATAAAAGATAATAAAATCTAAATTACTTTAAACAAAACTATTAATATAGATTATCTTAGCTTAATATAGCACATCTGTATTATCGTGATTTTCGAGTGAGGAATGCGAGTCCATGCACGAAGATCAGTGCCTTACCAAGTCCATTCTAACACCCGCTATTTGGGGGCCAAATATATTGTACCGCCGAGCCGCCCTGCAGGTCCTCGGCACACACAGCGCCACAAGGAGCCGTGTGCGATGGCTGGTGCAAATGGTCTTCTTGTGGGGGCACGTCAGGAAATAATTCTCGCATCCGTCCACGCTTCGTCAAAAGATGCCGAGGTCGCCAACTATGTCAGATTTCACATCGTGGCACAGAGTGTTCCGCTTCGAGACAACGAGGTTGCATCCTACCCGAATGTCCGCTCATCCTCCTGCCTCACACGCTGACTACATTGGTTGAATGCAACGCAGCCATACCTGCCCCTTGCAATAGCAATACCCCGGTCGTCTGATTTCGACTGCTGGCATCCCTCTCATCACCCTCCTAGACAGACCCTGGTCGTCGTTTTTAGAAAATGGCATTCTTAAAATTATCCCTCGGCTCTTCCACCACGCCTGTGTTCTTTTACCGTCAGCACCTGCTCGCCCTTGGGCCCGCTTCATGACCCTCTGAATTGCCGTCCCAATCACCGCGCACTGACACACGAGATGACTGTCCACGGCGTTGCCTCGAGCGCGGTAGGAGTGATAATTGCAGTCACGATTTTATTGGGAGCCGCTACCATCGCCATCATACTGCGGTTTCTTGCTCGAAGACGAACCGACAGCACCGGAATCGATGACTGGGCCGCTCTTTCGGCCTACCTGTTTTTGATCGCGGTCAGCGTATGCCACTATCTCATTCTCAGCCCTTACGGGTCCGCCGGGCACCCGCAGTCGGAATTTGATGCGCAGCAGCTCAAACAGTACCTCATCATACTCTACGCCGACAACATCTGCTACACCTGCTGTACTATCACCGTCAAGCTCTCTATCCTCCTTCTTCTACGACGCATATTTACGTCGCGGTCCTTCCAAATCATCGCTTACACCTTGACCGGAATCTTCGTGGTGTGGTGGATCACAGTACTTTTCTTCCAGATCTTTTCATGTTATCCTGTGCACAGCTTCTGGGACTTTGAGGTCCGGCAATCCTGCATCGACACTACAAAGTTCTACAATGGTGTCGCCATTTCCAACATTCTCATGGACTTCATCCTCTTGGCTCTGCCATTACCAATGATATGGAAACTGCAAATGACGCTGAGGAAGAAGTTGCAAGTCTCATTCATATTCATATTGGGTGGCTTCACGCTTATCTGCAGTATCTTGAGGACCGAATCTCTACGCAAGTTGGACGTGAACAATCAGACTGGTATGTATAATTGTTACGGCTCACTACCATCACAAGTGCGGACGTCTTCTGACTCCTGGACTTGCAGAGACCATTGTCGCCGTTGGTATCTGGACAATCATCGAATGTGGCATTGGAGTAATATGCTCGTGCTTGCCGCCCACTGCAAGGCTGTTCCGGGTGCTCTCCGAAAAGATGCGCTCAACAGTGCGATCACAGAAACAACACGACGACATCAACCTCTTGAATGTTGGCGAGAGCGGTACACCCCGCCTTGGTCTGCCATCTGACGGCTCTTATTCTGTGATCAATGAGGATGGACTCGATTTGAAAAGGCATGGCGAACAAAAGATTTCTGTGAATAGCTGGACTAGATGAGCTAGTCAGTTTACAGGTTTTGCGGTTTGCTGCGGGTGCCTTTCATGATAAATGTTCTAATTGCTTATGTAAATGGATAAGAATGCATCATTGTCAAAAAAATGCACGGTGGATCTCGATATGACGGTGTCTGGCGTTACAAAAACTTCTTGTGTCATAGCGAGAAAGTCAACGAATACTTTTATTTAAATTAGTGGTTCTTGGGGGATGGACAAAGGGGAGTAAGTACAGCTGAGCTGTGTTATTAAGGAGCAGGTGATAGACAGCAAGCCATTCTCATCTTATTGATAGTGTATGGACTTTAGACTCACTATGCCTAAACGACTCGGCTTGGGGATATAAGAGAACCAACCAACGGCATCATGGAAGACATTCTGTGGACGATATGAGCGACCCTACTCTTGATGACCTCTGAAGTATGAGACGTATTACAAGCTAGAAGGTATTTTTGTCACTGAGTTCCACCCCTTGAATGCGCACGACTTGATTCTAATCCCTCAGGCCCACGGCGTCAATTTCTTTTAGAGAACCCCTGGGTATTCCTAGGCATAGCAATCAACAATTGAGACAAGCACGTTGTAGAGGCCGCTGTTTTGAAGCTAATGGGTGAGTTCATATAAAGCTCATCACCCAGAAAATCTAAAAATAGAATTTGTAGATCATTGCTTGGATCCCATTGGCGATCTCAATCTACCCTGTCCGAGTCTCATGAGACTTCCGCCCGACCACGACCACTCGATCAAAAACGTACATGGCACCAGCGGATGATTCCTGAATACTTGCTTGAATTAGGCGCCTAAAAAGAGCGGCCTTCTCAGCATATGTGGCCCGCAGTTGGTGTTCAATCATCTCGTACAGAGGCATGTTACACCAGTGCATTGCCACCAGGGTATGTTGGCTGCCCGTCTTCCAGTCCGCCACAACGTCCTCAAGCCCTTCTTCCTCAAAGTCTTTGGGAAGACTTTTTACCCACGGTGCCATGAGCTTCGGCGCTATGAGTGTTGTCTGGCGCCAGAGCTCCGTCAAGTTCTCGGTGGGAAGTGATGGATCGGCGGCCTGGACTCGATGAGAAAGCTGGTCTGTCTCGCACCATTGAATGTATCCACCGGGCTCTAGATATAGGTTAGTTGAAAACCTGTCCTACGTCTCGGACGTGTCTCCCCACTCAGCAATTTGATCAGCTTCCGGAGCAAGGGCTTCGGGCTTTCCTTGATGACGAGCCCGAAGAGGCGCAAATTCACAACATCGAATCGCCCAAGAAGGTCAATGGGAATGTCTGTTGTAGCATCCCACTGTCTCACTGTGCAGTTTGGGGGAAGCCATTCCGGTGGCCCAGCTTGGCGGGTGTCGATGTCCAAGCCAAGGTATTGCGTGGTTGGGTCAAGCGTCGCGTGTAGATCTCGAAGCCAAACTCTAAGCACCCAGGACAATAAGCACCATACTGAGACCATATTGATTGCATAGAATAACAGACTTGAAGGTAGACTTACGCGGTTCCAGCGCCAACGTCGACGACGGATAGATTGGGCGTATTTTGTATCGGGATGTTTGGATGAAGGTTGTAGCCGAAGATATCACGATAGAGGTAATGCTGAAGATTGAGTCTGAAATAGACGGTTCAGATCTAGAAAGACTTGGGTCGGAATAGAGTTATGGTCTACCTGTTGATATCGACGAAGTCCCTCGAGAGGAAATACTCATCTATAGTCTTTTCTTCTGCCATGTTGAGAGAGCCACTGGTTGGGTCCCCCCAACTCACTGCTTAATGAGAAGACTTTTTTCAATAGATATGAATCGGAGAAGTACTATGGGGGAAACTAGAAGGCTTTGGACAATAACAGCGGTAATACTCAAGAACCAACTTACAGCTTGTCCCAAGTTAGTGGCTTGTACTCTGTTTATTATTAGAAATTGCCTCTGAAACATAATGTTCAACAATTTAAGACTCGTGGAGAAAAGAAACATGATCTCTGTCAGAGCCAGATGAGGACAGAGTCCGTCACGATACATTTAGGCCCTGGTGTACATCGGAAGCCCGGAAGCCGGAGCCTGCTAGCAATCATGGAACCACTGTGCTGCAGATACCAAGGGACTCCGCATCTGATCGAGGTGGAGATAACCGGGGTGACCTCAAATTGTGGAAACCGTGCGATCCTTCTGTGATAGTTCGGTGCCATCCCAGGGAGGCCATCCACCGGGCAAATCCTGCAGTTGTGGATCAGTAGAAATAAGTAACTACCTATTATGCACCTCCCGTGAGAAACAGGTACTTCGTATTCGCACGTGTTTCCCTTGCAGAAGGTCCTTCTCTAGTACGCGCAAGACCCAAGCCCATTGCAAGTGCCCCTTGTAAATCACACCATGCGTCGTGGGGTTGACACAGTATAACTGAGCTCTTATGTCACCCCTAGGCCCCTTCGAGGAGAAGCGAGGCGGGATTTCCCGATTGCGAAGGACTCGACGTTACAATGCAGATGTTGGCACCCTGTGTTTCAGTTCCAACTTTTCATTCGCTCGGCGGGCTTCAATTCACCTGGCTCGGCGGGTCTGGAGCATGGTGAGGTACTTGAATCCTGGGCGGGTCCTCCACCTGACTAGGTCCCCACTTACTCGCACAGGTGGGTAAGACAGCTCACGCTTAACCTAAAGCCAGTGAATCTTACAAGCTAAGATGAGGGTTAATCGAGGTTAGATAATAAATTTCACATTAAGCTTTAAGTCCCTATTTATACATCAAACTAATATTTAATATATAATTTTTAACAATTTCAAATATACCTCATTTAAGAATTTATCTGCAAGATTTTTTTAACATTAGGATGTTGTTGTCCATAACCAGTTGACCCTCTCGCAGGCCGGTGGACTCACTAAACAGTGCATTTTTACGCAATGAAATGTCACACAGCTGGGGGCCCAACTGCGATTGCGACATAGCCCGGGCAGGGACAACTTACCGAGGTCGTTGCTGCGGCGCGGAGTGGCACGCACAGTCACCCAGCCTGCCCAACTGTTTCGCGACAGCCCTCAAGTGCTCTGAGCAATCTGTTAGATACCTTGGTCTGTTGGTGCACACCATATCCTGTTGGTCCCTTGGAGTTCCCCTGCCACATGATAAAAGGCTGCAGTCTCTGCCACAAATCTCCAGGGCTGTTTCGACCAGACCAGAATCTTCACCCACATCTTCCTCACGCCCAATCAAGCATTGCATACCTGGCAAAAATGTCTCCCTCAAAGCCCGTTATTGTGCTAGTCCCTGGGGCTTGGACTCCCCCAGCAGCATACCACAAGCTTGTTGACATTTTGAAAAGCTCCCCTTATAATTACACTGTTCACTCTCCTTCCTTGGCTTCAAACAATGGCGCCGTGGCGCCTAACACTTTTGAGGCTGACGTTGAGGTCGTCCGCTCTGCAGTGGAACCACTTGTGACAGCCGGCAACGAAGTGGTCCTCGTCATGCACTCGTACGGTGGCGTGGTTGGCTCCAGCGCCTCCAAAGACCTCACCAAGAAGGATCGTCAGGCTGCGAACCTTCCTGGCGGGATTTCTCACCTTTTTTATATCAGTGCCTACCTCCTCGCAAAAGATCAAAGCGCCTGGGACGTCCTTGTGGAGGCGGGAGGCGACACTCCTGAGCGCCGGACGCTGGTCGAGTTCAAAGACGATGGGACCTGGCTTCCGACGGACGCCGTTTCCGGCCTGTACCACGACCTAGATCCAGAGGACCAAAAGGAACAAGTTGAAGGTATACGGCCTCATAATTTCACGGCACTGTTGGGCAAGGCGACGCATGAGCCGTGGAGGGATGTCCCGAGCTCGTACGTCTACTCGGCGGAAGACCTATGGGTGCCTCCGTCGTTCCAGGTTCGTAGTTCTTTGGACCAAAAACATACATGTCGTCATTCTGATTGAAATTGTAGGACATATGTTTGAACAACGCGAAAAACGCGGGCGTGCATGTTGATATTCACAAGTTTCCCTGTGCCCACGCGGCCTACGTCAACCATCGCAAGGAGGTCGCCGAGTTGATACATCAAGCGGCGGTCCCAAAATAGTCCGAGTGAGACTAAAAGAATGCTCGGTCCTGTGCTGAATACATTCGACGTACTTGGAGTCAACGTGTACTACTTCACTATCCCATAGAGAATCTCGGGCCACCTTTCACAACATATTACTTACAAGACGTGACTTAGGTAAACTAGGAATGTTCTATTTGGACTTCATTCCTAGACATGTAAAAGTATATCAGAGACAGTGCTTCGGATAATTTAAGCACAAGCTTCAACATCAGCCTCACCGTGATGTCATATTTATGAAAATAAATCTTAGGTCTACTAATACCCAAGCATGCGCTTGTAGGTCCGCCCTTGCGTCCCTCCTGGTTTTAATTTGTTATATGTATATCTTTTGAACCGCGAACACCACTTTTCTTCTTCTCTTTCCGCATCCATAATACCGGGGACCCATGCTCTACACCGGAAGGCAGTACTTAGGCCCAGTGGCGCGTGCCTCTTAGGATATATCGGTTGCGCACACCATTATCAACAATTCTTAGCCTTGGTGAAATTGTGCGTGTTTTGCTTCTCCCAACCCGATCAGTAATGTTGCACAAAAATAGGGCACCACTAAGAAAGCTCATGACCAGGGCTTCCATACCCATGTCCGGCGATCAGGCCCAATACCCGCAGCCCTATTGAGCGAACGGTAAATCCAATGGATCATAGCTGAGCCTCCTGGCCACTTATAGTAATATTCATCTTCAGAAAGTTGAATGCACAGTAAACCTCATGCAGCAGTGTGTTTGCAGGTTGATAGGGTAGCTGGAATAGGGGCCAAAAGTGCAGTTGGGGCTAGATTGGGAATAAAACCTTTATCCTTCTCAGCCTCATACCGTTCCCTGCAAGTCGAACACACTTTATCACTCAAATAATGCCGTCACAATACCAATATTGGTTTCCGCAATGGCGGGCCAAACTTACACGCATCATGAGGGACAACTGCTCGGTACCATACCAAGAATACCAAGCTGACGTCGAACCTGCGCCGAGACCGGATTCGGCCCCGACAGAACGATGACCGTCACAAACTGCGTCCTCAGTAACATGGTTGAAGCGGACAAGATGGGAATGCAATCGGCCTCCGTCTTGCTTGGCCTCGCGCCTACGATACTCGGTTTAGTCGGGTCTAGCAGAACAGAAACACCTGGCATCGATCCCCTCCCTGCGAAGACCTCTGCTCAGCCTCATGCGCCTTGTTGGGAGCACGAGTATAAACCCACTCCGAAGCTTTGAACATTGGGACCCGGTGCTTGGTATACTACTGCGAAGCTCGAAAGACCGTGGGAATTCACAGCAGCCAGCAGCCCCAGGCCGTGACTGCAAGTCCACCGCTATATCTGCATTGGAACATACAATAGCCATCGCAGCTGTTGTAAACGTCACCGAACTGGCCTATGAGCTCGAAAATCGGACTATCTGTACATTCAATGGTCCTTCAATGTTCACAGTGTACGTGTAGACATATACAGCGGCTTGTGCCCACAACCTAGGTGCTGTCGCACTTCGAACGCGCCTCAAAGACCAAGCAAAACCATCGCAACTAGAATCGACGGGGGTTTGGCAGAAAGCGGATGGTATATTCAGAACTGAAGTCACCCCTTGTGGAGCTCAAGTCGCACTTAACATCCTGTGGAAACCTATTGCTCTCCCGCATGCCGTTCTCTCCTGGCGTACTTCAACTTTTACGATCTTGCATGTCGTTTTTGGGACTTTAGTGTGTACAAGCAGGTTCTTTATTTCAACACAGGATGCTATAGCGGTGGTGGCACGATATCTCATTCCCGCATTAGCATGTAGGATTATTGTCATCTACGAACTTTCGGGGCTGACAACAATGCCAGCAGCTCTGGATGACCCTAACACCTAGGGCATGCTAAAATGGTTGGAGTACCGGCTGTAACTGGCAGTCAACGGTCACAGTGATTTACACTAGCTATATTTTCTTTTACCCATGTCGAGTTTTAAAACATTACTATACTATATAAAGATCCCAGCACTTCTCTTTACTTTTTAATTTGCGGCACTGTATGCTATATCACGAAGTAACTGTAATGGTACAATGCTGTGTGATATGGGATGCCAACACGGTGTGCATCATATCGCATCGGAGTGCTGAATTGCGGCAGATTATGTGTTGGAAGGATCTGTGCCCTCCCCGCCTCCAGTCGTATTTGCGCCGCTCACATTATTTTCTTCTTCAGCATCATAGTACGTGCACTCATCACCAATATCAGCGAAGGCTGCTAAGCCTTGGTCCACGCCTTTTGGCCCATGCTAGGTCAGCCCCAGGCAATGAATGGTAAGAGACTCGGGTTGGATCAGGCCACCCTGCCCAACTCGAACATAAGTCTGGTAGCGAGTGGTTACTTTCCGTGAACAGCATGGTACTTCTATTCTAGTCTTCATACCATTCAAATTCGTTTGGGAAAACATTGAGTCATTTGCATTGCATCTCGTAGGTCTCCAGGTGTCTAGTTCATGGCATGGCACACTTCGTGCCACAATTCTTTTCCATCAGATTTCCGATTTGGCATTCAGGAAAAGTGTGGGTATTTCTCTCTTCGGGAACGTGGCTTCCCAAGCGCTCATGATTTGGATCAGTGTCCCCTCGTCACCAGCCCTTGTCATGATGGCAGCGCCGAATGGACGTCCATTTGAATTGCGGCGACCAAGTGGGACAGTCGCAATTGGATACCCTGCAGAACTGTCAGACTGGGCAAGCAACGGATTAATGCGATTTCGGAAAGAATTTGTGCTGCTTACCGGCTGAGGATGCTAACGATGATATGGGAGAGTCCGTGGTGGCAATGATGGCTTGAAGATTGTGTTCATCGAGAGCCTCGTTGATCCCGCTTGTTGCGATGCGCCTTACAGCTTCTCGGGCCCGCAAGACCTTCTCGAGCGGTGTCTGGTCTTCTAGCGCTGAAGCTAAGAGGTCCTGTCCTGGGTAGTCTGTGTACATGTCAGACATGGAGATTCGATATCTGATGTAGAAGCACAGGGTTACCTTCAGGAAGCTCCTGGGTCGCATGTGCCTTGTTCCAGTCTACCAATTCACGAAGAGAGCGTACCTGACTCTCCTCGAGGTAAGATGACAGATACTCATCCATCAGCTCACGAAACTCGTATCCTGGTGCATGTTTGAGTCAGCACAGATGAACTCTGAATGAGCAAATAAATTCTTGATGGCAAGACGTACTCATTACGATGGGCATTGCTGGTTCATCGTCGAGTTTCAGAGCGGTCGCTGGAAGCAGATGTAGGGGATGGACAACGAATGCTCCTTGTGCTCTTATCTTTTGGGCAGCACCGTCAAGTGCTGATTTCTATATTTGGTCAGCATACGAGGAAACACGGAGGATAAAACATCACACATTACCATTTGCTCTTTGTACTCCTCGTCTGAGACAAGCAGCTTCGGGGGAAGTTGCCACAGAGATGCATCAACTACCCCGACTCTGATCCCTTTCCAGCTGTCTGTTAGGAAGTTAACCAAGCCGCCAGGGAAGCCTGCCTTGGCGTTGTTGTTGAGGAGAGCATCTGTTAAGAGCGCGACGTCCTTGACGGTCTTGCCCATCCCTCCCAGACTGTCAAACGTCGAGGAGATTGATATGACTCCTTGAGATGAGGATGAGCCAACCGATACCTTCAAAGCAAACAGAGCGGCGCGGCTGGCTGGGGTGTTCAGGGATCCGTCTGTCTCAGTGCCAATACCCAAAGGGCTGAAGCCAGCAGATATTCCGACTGCGACTCCCGTGGATGACCCACCTGGGCTCTGCGTTGTACTGTGATCAGCTTCGCTACTTGCGGGTCGAGTAAATGGGCCTCCTACTCACACGGTCACTGAGCTTCCAATCTCCCTTCTTTGTACCCTCCACCACATAGGCCGACTGAGTCTGGCCACCTATGGGAGTCCAACCTGGATAGACTGCTGTGTCCCTGTGTTATATTAGTACCTTGTTGTACTTTTGATTTCCTGATCTTACTTGTAATTTGAGAATTCCTGTCGTGTTTTATTCCACTGGTCAGTGGGATTCATTTATATAAGGGGCATGTTGCTTACCGTCATGCTCGTCTTTCCCAGAACGACCATACCAGCATCAAGTAACCGGGATCATGCTTAATTCTGGCACATGGAACAGAAAGTGTATGCAATTCAACGTACGCGATCAACAACTGCCGCATTCTGCCTTGGCTTCGAGCCTAGCAATGCGAAGGAGCCTGCGGTCGTGGGCATTCCCAAGTCGGGATGGGTGGCAAATGCATCCTAGATATTGTAAGATTCAGCAAAGGTCATGCCGTGGGTAACAGAGAATCAAGAGACGTAGCTGGTGCTGACTTTGACGATAATGGGGATGCCATGAAGGGGCCCCCGGACATGACCCGCAGCACGTTCATCATCGAGCTGCCTTGCACGAGCCAAGACCACTTCTCTGGGGGCTGTGAAGAGAATGGCGCGAAGCTTATGGCCTTCTAGGTTGTGCTTTTGGATCTGGTCCTGGAAGTTGCCAACAATGATCTCGCTTGTTGTTTGTCCACTGATGAGAAGATCTTGGATCTCGTGGGCTGGAGCTGTAAGCAGCTCTGTGTCGCTCAAACTTCGAGGCATGGTGTAAGTGATTTCGCTGTATCTCTGTCTGCTCGAGAACAGGGCATTGAGTGGAAGAAGTGTTGAGGACAATGGGCACCGGATAAAAGTCAAAATGGCGGCGAGGGCTGCCACCATAGCTAGAGAAAGAAGGGCCAAAGGGCAGGCGAGCCATTGAGAAGTGGACGGACGAGGAGGGAGGAGGAGGGAAGAGTGGGTCTGTTGGAACCAGCTAGGTACCTAGGTACCTAGGTACCTTGGTTGGAATTCCACGCAAGCCGAGAGCACGCTAGTGATGCAGTGTTGAGACCACCTGCATGCAGCCCAGAAGTCCTTGGAAACCACCTGGGGAGGAGAAGGCAGGGGAAGGAGCCTTCCCTCAGACTTGAAACTGCCTGTCAAAACCGGTCCCAGCGTGGGGGTACGAACTGCAACAATATCTTCTTGCCATATTTTGATGCCACGGCAATGGCGTCGTCCATTGTCAAAATCGGTGAGCACCGCTGTAGCAGCAGCAACAACGCATTTGCCCTTCTATTCAGTTGCATAAGGCTTCGCCTCGTTCTGAGTCGATGACCTCCTGACCAGCTATCCCGTGTCTGTTTGCCTGGCCCTCTGATCATTTTGGGTTACTGTGTGCTTCTGCCTGCACATTCCTGTCCCTTTACAGCCGAAGCGGTGTGACCTCATGTTGCCCGACCCAGGTTGAGAGGGCCATGGACAAGTTGGCCCGGTTGCAAGACATTCATGCAGCGGAAATACTGGTGACAGCAATTCTTGCTCCGATTCCAACTGGACTTGCACCGTCCAAGTCTCCTGATCTTAGGCATACATCCAGCTTAATCAATTTCCTTTGGTATCTCATCTTTGGCTACACCAGGATAACCGCCCGGCTCTCAAATGTTTTGCCTCGATGGAGACACACGTGTTGGCCTACGTCACTCACTTCCTATTTGCCCACAACCACACTCGAGCATGCTTTGGTCTCGCTGGCTGCTGCTTGCTGCCCGAGGTAATAATGCACTTGATGTGAATTTGACGTTGGTCAAGCCGAGTGCATGGCGGGACCCTGAGCAGCAAAAAATATTCATGGAAGCCATGCTTGGAAGCGACCCGGGCCCTGTTGTTCCTTTCCTAGATCTTGGTACATGGATTTCAGAGATGGGAACTTTCTTTACGAAAGAATAATTTCACCTCTCTAGAAAAATGCCGCCCCGAAAACAGCTAGCCCACGTTGTTTACGCACCAGCCACGCAGGCGGTCCTCAGCACCCCAACAACGACATCGAGCACCAAGGTCTTGTTGGGATGTATTCGGGATCATGTTGTTCGTACCGAAGATTGACAGATTGATAGGTTTCCAGTGCGCCCGGCCGGCTGTTGTAATATGCCTGCTGTTCCAAGCCCACCACCCTTCGGCCTCTGTGGTCTACCCGAGCTCTATCAGATTGTGGAAATCCCAACTGGCAAGCCACACACAGGTAAGCCGGCACGCCATTGGTGAGCTTGGCGCTGGAGTCAAACCCTGTGCCACCTCAACTGGGCGGCGCGCGAACCACGCCCCTATATCTCACTCAGTACGGCGCCGCGGCTCCTTCCTCGGGATGTTTTTGATGAGAGCGGCTTTATCTATTGTGAACTTGGTCATGCGTGAAGGACGACGGCTATCATAGGAGTGGCAGTAAGGAAGCCACTGCAAGACGAGACCGGGGCACAGAGCTTGATTGCTTTAGTACTTAAGTAGCTTTCTCCTTTCACTCGCTAGAATCATCGTTTCAGGGTCAAACTCGACAACCGCCGTTCCCGCATTATGACCACTGTGCAGGTGCATGAATGTTCATTCGACCTCTCAGACCTTAAAAGACTCTGTTTGGTGTGAAGACGCGCAACCTACCGGTGTCAAACATTGTTGCAAGGGTCTATAGGTATCCAGGATCTTGCTAATAACTTCCGGTTAATCTTGTATCATGGCCCATGTATCCATGGCGCTGGAAGTCAACTTTTATCTACAGTGATAAATCAGAAGATCATTGTGTGAGAAGATATCCCTTTTTAACCTGAATAAACCTCATGTACGGTGTGATGGGAATATTATGAATAGCGAGTTAGCCACCCCATCAACCCCTTTTCCGTTTGTGGGACGCCTGACATCACCAACGATTTCTAAATCGCTACTGGTTGAAGATATGCGTTTCTGGTATGCCGTGATTCTTGTTCAACAGGTGCCGGTTCTGGAAACCTAAGATGCGAGGCGACAGTTCTATTAGCGGACAGCCATAAAAGCAGTATAACACTGCTCTCCGACGCACTAACTAGTAGTATTATTTTAAACTATATACATTTAAAAGGGTTCTCAATTTGTGCCACCAAGTCAACGTGTAATCAGACGTATATACCATACAAGAAACGATCCGCAGGGCCATTAGGAAGTAGATGTAGTGCAAAGGATTCCGAATGCGAGACACTTAACAGTAATCGTCGCAGTGACAGTCTTGGTGGAAGTGACAGCGGGGAGCGTCAGGGTGGCCGACTTGGTGACAGCCGGGAGCGTCAATGTCGATGTCGCCGTGACGGCCGGCACGGTCTGTGTTACCGTAACTGACTTCGTGACGGCTGGTAGAGTCTCTGTGACCGTGCCAGCAGGGAGAGTCTGTGTCACGGTACTGGCAGGGATGGTGGTAGTCGTGGTGGTAGTGGTAGTGGCAGTGACCTGCGCACAAGAGGGTGTCTGCGTCACCGTGGTAGTCCAGGTGGCTCCAGGGAGCTGAGCAGCGCCTGACGGCGGGGCATTACTGTTTGAAGAGGGCGAGTCTGTCGTGGCAGCGCCGCTGACACAGGCCAGATCATTGAACACATAGGCACTGCCCGGGCTGGCGTTGATGTTGCCGGCGACAGCGGCGGCGTACAGCAGGCAGCTTCCTCCACCGTACGCGAATGAGACGCAGCCCTGTTTGGTTGCGCAGAGAGCCGCGCAGCCGCTCGAGGTCACATCGGCGGGGGTGTTGCTGGTGAAGAAGGACGCGGGTGTGCCTTTGTCGTACCCGTTGATGGCGCAGGTTGCGTCCCTCGCCTGCACAGGTGAGACGGCATCATTTTGATGTACGGTTGGCTTCGCAGCCGCGCTGGAAAGGAGACAAGCTAGCGCAAGAATGGAATACATATCGTTGCTGGTAAGAACCTGGAGTGATGGAGCCAACTTCTTATTTGAGTGCTTGAAAGATAGTGGCTTGAATAAAAAGAGAGTGATTTGGATATAAAGATAGCGGTTTGAATATAAAGATGGTGGTTTGAATGTAATGAGAGTCCTTTTATTGTAAAGAGAGTGTTTTGAGTGTAGAAGGAATGTTTGGAAAGTTGCTGAAGAGATGTGGTAAAGGAAATATGACAGCCTGAGAGAATCTGACCGTATTTGTAGAAATGAGTGCCTGAGAGACATACAGGGGCATAACCATCGTATCGAGGTCTGTGTCACGCGACTTCTGGTATCTTTGAGTCCTACCCAGTGTTACTGTGCACCAAATCATATCCGACGCTATTCTGTCGCTCTAGATGGGCTCTAGAGCATTCTGTATACTATCCTCCCGAGGCTAGTACGAGGATCTAATGTCGTAGTTCTCTGGCGACCACATGACATAATCGAAGCCGGAATGGATCATTCCGGACCGGCCTGGCCGTAACGGTTTGCTTTGTCCTTTCCATATCAATAAGCTAAGAGATCCGCGATCCCAGCGCCGCGCGGGATCATCTGACTGGCAAGATGATCGATCCTCGGACCTCCGCACGTGCTCCGGCTTGTCCGCTCTTCTAGTCTTGAACTAAACACATGAAGCTTGTGGGTAGGTCGACAAGTGTTGGTATCAAAGCTAACCGTTCACTAGGCTTCCGACGAGTCTTTGTTTACACACACCACTTAGGTGCGGATGAGCTCTTGACCACAGATCTTGCCCGGACAGATGTCTACTAACGGCACCTTTCCCGGCGCTTATTTGAAGTGCTAACTTCGTTCGGAGCAGAGATTCAATTGGTGCACTGGCTTCCAAAAGACATTATTAGTGGCTGCCTAGAACGAAGATCCCAAGGCATCTAACCCGGGAGATAGATGAAGCACTTCTCTATCACGTGGCACCACACGACCGGGCAACCCGAAGAACAGCCTGCCGGATACCTCCTGCCCCGGCGCGGACAAGTGCTGTTTGATCTGGCTGAATGTTGGCAAGCCTAAACAAGGAATGGTACGCCGTCATGAAGTCGGTAATAGACCCAGTGGCCCCCAGTGTCGGTATTCAGAAGGCTGTAGTCGGATTGCCTCCCTTAGGCGCCTGCCTCTACTGTTGACTGCTGTACAGGTGATCAAGGCCACCGAAGACGTGCAGTAGAAACCAGCCCGTCCAGCCAGACAGCCGAGGATACCAAAAAGTCGAATAAACCTATAACATGTTGCAGTGCCACCGCAATTGCTGCCATATCTATGTACTAATATAACTACAATTGTACAAGCTCATAGACCTTTGGGAAGCTCTAGTCTCTTGATTGGAAATTCTAGTCTTTGGCAGGGAGTTCTTTGTTACCAGGCAGTGCCTAACCCAACCCCATTGTCGGAGATCAGGGACTCGCAGCCGCAAAAGTAAACGATACACCCGAACTATATATCTTATTAGAGGTCCTCATACAGGAGGTCAGGTTGTAGGGCCTTATTTTTCAAGATATTATCCCATAGGAGGTTATCTTGTAGAAGGCTTTCATATAGGGGGTTATCCTATAAAAGGCTATCTTATCTGTTTTCACTTCCATTCTGCATACATCCAAGGACATACATGGCGCCTTCATACGGTGTTAAACACTCAAGACCCAGTGTGAAATGTATATATAATGCTGATAAATAGTACAGAGAGAATACAATATGTAGGCATGTGGCCTCAGCCTCGTGCCGCACAGACAAGGCTGTGAGGCATTGCTCCTGGCGATATGACTAGAGACTGCCGAACCTGATCGTTGCAAACCCATTTGCCCACCACGCAAGGGACGTAAGGAGTCCACGGGTCGTGGTTCACGAAGACGCCAATGCTATGATATGGGTACTGAAACAAGAGTACGGGGGAGATATGAAGACAGCTTAGCACAGATGGTTGATAAGCCATAAGGGTGCCGTTTTCCGAGCCTGTGGCCTAAGTCCAGGCACCGAGGGAGAAGTCTGTGTTTATGCGTGTGTATTTCTCACGTGACCGGGAACCACCAGGGACATGCCCCGACGCGAGCTGAAGATAGATCCCACGATAGTGTCAGCCATGGAGGGGATGTGTGCCAGCCAGACAACGACGACCAAGATAAGCCCCTTCGCTAGACCCTCTGGATAGATACCTCAACGAACGATTCTTATTCATACAGTCAAACCCACTGGTTGGTGCTAGAGATACGTACTTGGGTGGAGGCGATGTGGTGGACCTCAAGTCCTGATGGTCTCATATGGAGCACCGTGGAAGTGGACAAGTGGCTTCCAGGGCCAAACGTACCCAACTATGAAGCCAAAACCCACAGCTATCTGTGGTACCAGGGGTTTGGGACAGCCATCACGTCTGGAGACAGCTAATCTTCATGCAGCAAGGGGGAAGGACGCCATGACATCAATGTCACCACCACATCGAATGCGGCATGTCCTAATCGTGGTGTCGTGATCAAAGAGTCACTGCAGGCCCTTCGAGGCAGCGACGTGCCAGATGATAGGGACAGATGGTGATCAAAAGGCATGGAAATCAAGGTGAACTAGGAAGCGCGTTGCGGGGAGACGGGCGAGGAAGAACCAGTTCGGATGTTGACACGTACCTAGGTAAGTATTTGGACCTCCCGCCCGCGCCCGCACCCAAGCCCACGGAACTGACAGTCGAAGCAAACTTCCGAACTAGGGCATGTAGCATGATCTTGGTAGTCTTGCTGTATTTCTCATCATCCAGAGATAGGCCTTGCATCGGGGGGCAGGTGAATGGGGGTGGCCCGGGTGGGGGATGGAATATGCACAAACCAGGGCCGGACCACTCATCAGAGCGGAGAGACTTATCAACAATTACCCATTGGGGACCAACGCCCTCGTGCAGGGTTCTGTATCACCCCTGAGCACATCCCGCATTTTGACTGACGACACAATGATCTACCGAAGATGAACTTTCGAGATTCCAATCTCAAAGTTGGGGACAAATCAGACGTTGCACTTACTTTGAAAGGAAAGACCCTTCGAGAGAGCGATGCTGCGTTTTAACAGCCAGACTGTCAGATCAGACAGCCCATTCTGTATTTATGGGTGCAAAGGATGTATGTAGAGTGACAAGAGAAAGACGTGGTCTACATGCGTTGCTTCCTAGCGCCAGGGCGAGCCGGGGGTGGATGTTGAATACCCCAAGCGCGTCGCGTCCCATACACACAGACAGACACTTTTCCTGCTGCGGGCGGCGACGGGGAGCTTTGAGCGTAGGGCCAACGCTATTCAAGCGATGTACTGTACACTCCTGTTCCTGCGAGGCCAGCGCTGCTGCCAACTGCCGACTGCCATGTTCAGGTGTGAGGAAAACTGACGTACTGGATCGTCCCTCGGCTCAAGACCTGTCGATCTTTGTGCGGTACCCGTCCGTGGCGGATGGGCACGGTGCCTGGTAGACGGCGAAAAAAACCGACCTTAACCCCTTTTTCCCCACAACCACCACCTCAATCAACTAAAATAAGTAAACTTCACTCCTTATTTATTTAATAACTATATAATATATAGTATATTTTTTTTAATTAATCTACTTAAAATTAAACACTCTATTAAATAATACTACTTTTTTAATATTTTACTTATAATAGGGTGATCTATAGGCTAGTCCTATTATAACACTTCTAAATATATTAAAGTTTAAGGAGTCTATTAATTCTTTTTAAAGTATAACCTTCTAAGTTAATAAAAGGGTTAAGTTATATAAGAATAAATCTTTAAGTATTTTAAGGTTAATTAGACTTAAAGTAAGTATATAATTATATATAAACTTAATAATAATAGCCTTAAGGTTATTTTCTTTAACATTTATATAGTTAAAAGTAACTTAAACTTCTATACACTTATTTATAACCTTTACTTTTAGGACTACTATAGGTACTTATATAAACTATAAGACTTTAAAGTTAAAGCCTTTAATACCTACCTTAAAGACCTTAGTAAAAAGAATCCTTAAGTAATATAGAAAGTAACTTAATAGTTAATAGAAAAAAACTTAATTAATATTAGTTTAAATCTTTAAATTAATTTAAATATATTATAAAAGAAAATATAAATTTATAATTAATACACCTATATAAAGATTATAAAGTATAATAACTCTAAGTATAACTAATAATATCGTTATAAGTAGGTTATATAAGAGTATATATATAAATAGTAGTGGTTCTTTTACTAGTGACTCCTTATATACTATATAGATAAGTAGTACTTTAACTTTTACTTAAAGTTATAAGGATATATTTAAAGGAAACCTTACTACTATAAGGCACTATAAATTATAAAGAACTTACCTTTTAAGTAAAACTAAATACTTAAAACTTAAATACCTATAATTTTAAATATATAATATATACTTAAAAGACTATATATAATAAGTTATTAAAGAAGAAAAATAAATACTTTATTAAATAATTACTTATAATAATTAATAATATATACTATATAATAGTTATTAATTAGTCTTTTAAGAAGATATATTAAAATAATATCTTTAATAATAATAATAATAAGATAGATATTAATATATATATAAATATATATAATTAAATTCTAAATAATATTTAAAATTATTATAAAAGTATTATAAGTTATAGAATATTATCCTATAAGAAGATAATAATAATAACTATACCTCTATAGAAGTCCTTAAATAAAAGGCTAATAAAGGTATTAAATAAGTAATTAACACCTATTACTACTTAAAGATTAACTCTATTAAGGATTATTATATTATAGTGAAGGTTAAAGTATATATATATAGGTATCCTTACTATACACTATAGAACCTATAATTACTAGTAGAAGAGAGATTTAAGTATATATATTTAGAGGTAATTTAGAGTGTATATAAGAATATATTTAAATAATAGCTAGACTTTAAAAATATAAGTGGCTAAAGAATTAATTATTAAACGTTTTTTTTATATATAGAATATTATATAAATTATAATATAAAGTAGTGTATAGCCTATTTCGGCTATGTGGGTTAAGGTCGGTTTTTTTCGCCGTCTGCCAGGGTGCCTAGCCGGGACAGGAAATCGCAGATGGGAACACCGATATCGATGCATTATATGGTGCGTGTATTGGGGCAGGGCTGGGCGACTGGGGAGGTTTTCCTATCGGGCCGCGAGCAAAACCTGTCAGATGCAGTGTGGGGGCCTTCTTTTCCTTCTGCCAGCCGGGTCGGACGGTTTGGGGATGCTGGGAGCTTGATCCTGGGATTCACGGTTCCAGCTGTGTGTCGTCGCAAGAAGGTTGGTGGGATTTACATAGAGTTTTTCTTATTCCCGCCTGGCAACCCGACTCGTTTTTTTTTTCTTTGGGTGGCATCTTGGTCATCGAGATCGTTTACTCAAATCTACATCTACTTTCCACCGATCGCATCATAGCAACCGCGGAGAAAGGCCCACTGGAGTTTGAATCTCAGACCCTTTCAGTTGGGCACCCATGGATCCCTCGCATTGGCCTATCACGTCCTCACATTGCTCCGCTCCAACCAGGTTTTCCGGCAAGAGCGCCGGGCGGCCATGGGCAGCCATTGGCCAGACATGTAGTCTCTCTCTTGTGGTCATATTGCCGCAAAGGTACCTGGGTACGGGGTTACTTCAAGTTGTGCTTGTGAAATGGTTTCGTTCTTGATCCTTGTATGTCCCGAAGACGTACAGTCCTCGCACACAGTGAACGGTCAAAG
The DNA here is from genome assembly GCF_019321695.1 of Diaporthe batatas. Lineage (NCBI taxonomy): Eukaryota > Fungi > Ascomycota > Sordariomycetes > Diaporthales > Diaporthaceae > Diaporthe > Diaporthe batatas. The sequence goes on along the minus strand of NW_025408555.1, from coordinate 1,333,187 downwards.
ACCCCTGTGCATGTTATCCGGGAACGCGAAGTGAGCAGTTCGACTTTGTTATGTGTCTGGTATTGAGATTGTCCTGTACCGTAACCAGTTGACGACCATTTGAGGCGCACACATTTTCGAACCCAGTAGCGATTCATCATGCTGCGTTGCTCCGTCTAGAACAAATTATGTTTTACACGGCGTGGCTACAGCAATTCATCTACCCATTACACAGTACGCCAGAAACACTCAGGCGGGTCTGCCCCACAAACTTCAACCTCTCCCAGGCACGCCGGGAAATGTAACAAGCCTGGGATCAGCCCAGCGCTACAGCAGAGCCCAGCCTTGACAGGTCCCCCCATCGGAGACCCTGGAAAAGTTTTAGGGGCCGGCCGGCCTTTTACCCCTGGATGGAGGCCCAAAGGCGTGGCGACCGCTGCGACACTGGCCAGTGTATTCTTTGAGTCCTGCCCAGGTGGTAGACACTGATCTCCGGCGGATATTCCAGTTGAATGTTATCTTCAGAACAGTGGGTGTCCTGACCTAATCGGGTTTCATACGTGGAAGACGACACGAGAACCAAAAGAGAAAGAATACGAAAACAAACAAGAGAATAAAGCCAAGAAATCAACCGTTTCTCAATCGATGAACACGTTATTTAATGGTCATTTGGGTGGTGACTTGACCGCAGAATGGGGTCCTTGTCGAGAAAAGAGAATTATGTTTTAGTCCCTGCAGAAATACTGAGCAGCACTGAGGTGAAGCAGAGGGATGGCATTCGCTAACATCAGTACGACAGCCCTCTGTCGGTCCGGCCCCCGGCCCCCGACACCTACATTGCCTCCAGTATTACACCTACATATGATCACCCAATATCCCACAGCGGCCCGCCGAGTGTGACGAGCTTGGCACTGTTGGCGTTCCCAGTTCTGGAAAATCAAGGTGGATGATCCCGATTTCAAGTTTTGCCAAAGGCTGCTGTGCCTACCTGGAGAGTATATCCGACACCCCTTGCAGTTGGACCGCTCGCGTTCTTTCTTGCCTGCCTCCTCCATACTTGAGTTTGGAAGCAGGCTCGAGTAAGACACACTCACACACCAACCATGCCGCAGCCACAGTCGCATCCTGTCGTTGTCTGAACATCCCTGAACCCATCCATAACCTCCTCCACACCGCGCAGTTCACACTCACACCATCAGTGGGTGACACACATCATACTTACGTTGTCATATTCCAGTCTCCGCCAAGCCACTCATATCGTCCACGGCCGATAACGTAAGAGAAGATCCGTCAAGGCCCGTGAGAACATTTGCAGACAACGCCAGGGGATCCCCCACACGAGCCTAAGAGCCGGCCAACGAGCACTCGCCCGAAACAAAACCACTACCCAACGGCTAAGCGAAACTTTGTTTGCAAAGGCATGCCTGTCATCTGTCAGGCAGTGTCGATTCCGATTGTACCTACGCGTACCGCCCGCGCGCAAGGCTCCCACACCCTCCACCAGTCCCAATCGCCGATATCCCCCTCAATAAGGAGGACCCAAGCAACAATCCTGCGGAGATGCCGATGCCTCCCGACACGCTCAACACCCCGCAGGACTTGGATAGCACGGGCGCTCGTGCAATAGGGTCCGAGCAGCAGCAGCGGCGGCGACCGCAGGAGGACGACAACACTCAATACTATGAGCAGGCCGTTGAAAAAGAGAGTCATGGATCACAGCTGCTGCTGCAGCAGCAGCAGCTAGCTGACACCATCCACTATCACACCCATCACACCGCAATTCCGGACTCAGCGGTGTTGCAGGCACAGCCGCCCGAGCAGCCCCACCTCTCGCCCTTCTATCCTCCGGCCCTAGATGATCAGCTCGCATTCGACGCTCACGGCGCCATACCGATCGACCCGGTGCTGTTGGATGCCCGCTTTGGCCCTCCAGCGGCCTCGGGGAATGGCGGTGGCGGGGGCCCCGGGTTCCACCAGGGCCAACCGGAATACCACTGGGCGGCCGCACCGCAGCAGCTTTCCTCGGCCAACATGGACAACTTGATGGCATCTCCGGCCTCCCTGCCGCCGTACAACGACCCCCTGGCCCCGTTCCTGCCCGGGATGACCGGCTTTGAGCCCCAGTTAAGCACGACATGGTCGATGGACGAGAGCCTGCCGTCGACGTCGACCTCGAGGGGCCCCGCCATGTCCTCCAGCCTCAGCCTGCCCGACACCTCGACTCCGGCCAGCAGCAAGAGCCCGGGTTCTCCGAGGAAGGCCGCCGCCGGGCTGAACAATCAAACACATCTCGCCGGCAAGGACGCTGCCCTGGCCAGGCACCCGGGCATGCAGCTTGAGCCACGGGTCGGGGATGAGCCCAGCAAGAAGAGGAGGCAGACGGTCGGGCCCCAGGCGACGGCATGGGACAATACTGAGAATTTGAGAAGCAGCCGAAACAACTCCTCCCCAGGGTTCTCCACCCCACATGTCGCGATCGCTCCAGCCCCAATCCCCGCGGCAGCCACGGGAGACGACAACAATAGCATCCACAGCAGGAAGGGCAGTAGCATCGGCAGTAATAACAACAACAGCCCCGGCCTGGCCGAGAGGACCAAGAAGACAACGACGGCGCCAATGACAACAACAAAAACAACAACAACCCCGCAGACGAGCAACGCCGCCGGCCCCTCGCCTCAGCCCCAGCCAGGTGCACCAACGACGACCGCGGACCAGCCCCCCGACCCGCGGGCGCGCAACCGCCAGGCGGCCAACCGGAGCCGCGCAAAGAGCAAGAGGGCGGAGGCGGAGCTCGAGGCGGTGGAGCGGGCCCTGGGCAGCGAGCACGAGCGCCTGACGCGGACGGCGCGGTCCCTGCACGACGAGGTCCTGGACCTCAAGACCGAGGTGCTGGCGCACGGCAACTGCGGCGACGAGCTCATCGAGCAGTACCTGACCAACTCGGCGCGCCTGGTCGGCAGCGGCGCCAGCACCGTCGGGGCCGCAGTGGGTGCCGCCGCCGCGGCGGCGACGACGACGACTGCTTTCGCCGGTGGAGTCTTGCGTCAACCGCCGGGAACAGCAATACCCTCTGGGCCGTCACTCGGTGGGGCCGGTGGGATTGATGGTTCCTCACGCGCGGTGCTCTCAACGGCCTCGCCTCCTCGTGTGCTGCCCCTTGCTGCGACAGCCCCGTCGTCGTTACCCGCCGCCCCGGTCGCTGGACAGACAACAACGAAAAGGAATGCAAAATCGACAGGAGGGCGAGGCGAGGGCAGCACTGGAGGTCAGACGCCTTGAATAACGGAAACTGGAGCCTTGATTTGGGGGGGGGGGAGGAGAGGCCAACATAATGGCGACTGTCCCGTGCAATATCAAGACGAACACGAAAGCAACGACGGAATAGGGCAACGGGGAGGTGGGGGCTTTTTTTTTTGTCATGCTTTTGGAAGACGAATAACTTGTGGGTTTCGAAACATGCAACACAACAACGTATACGAGGCGCCTAAGCGATAGCATGGATACGATACCCCCAAGACGAGAGCTTGGCATCATTGAACGTTTGCAATGCGATAATGAGGAGAGGAAGAGCATTGGTGCGGACCAGAACCTCAGGAGGTGCAACTTGGTTCGGCTGGAGGCAGCTGTGAGCGGGCTGGGACATGATGAAGAGAAGTAGTGCAGAGGTTTCTTGTCTTTTCTTGGGAGTTGGGCCATCGGATGCATTAAGGGTCAGTGATTGCAAGCACAACATATACCCTGGTTTTTTAGAACCTGAGGAGGTAACTCAATGGAGTTCTGTGGCATTGGGAGCAGTGCACAAGGATGGCTGTGCGGAACTCTTGCCCACAACTTGAAGTTGCCACTGTGTGCAAAGGAGGATTGGAGGTCTTGCAGGTAGTCATTTCAAGGCTACCCACATAGTTAATAGGACTGACCACCTGATCCACTTGATCAACTGTGCCGTTGTCCTTTCTCTTTTGGACTTCCAATGTCTGCATTGTGACCCTGACTGGCCCTCAAATAGGCCTCCACAGACCTTGGCAGGTGTTCCAAGGCTGGGGACCTCTGGTCCGACTCGGCCGACGATCTCGGGTCCGGGACCAAGGCTCACAAAGAACGGGGTACTCCCTCCAGGAGGTGGGGGGGCTTGGGAGTGCTGTGCTGGATTGAGACGATCATGGCAGGGATAAATAACACAGTGAATGAATGCCGACACGGCCCATGAGGCTGTCGTCCCTGACCACTCTAGTTGAGAAGCTAGCACAAGAGAGGTTTTGAAGGAAGAGCAGCGGACAGATCACTAATAAAGGGAGAAGAATATCTTGCAAGATCAAAGAAACAGGTTGGAGGGCCGTGAAGGAAAGGCCGGGCGCGAACCATGGACCCTGAACGCATGACGCAGTCGTAGTATGACGTCCGGCCCTGGCCTGACAGCCCTGTGGAAAGCTTCCTCAAGGTGTGATGATGTCAACACGGATGTCACATGTAGGATGTACTTACTGTACATGCAAAGCTATAGAGTACATCACCACCAAGCTAGTAACACCTTGCAACCAGTAATAATATTACCCTCTATTCCCTTTTCCTCCCCCTAACTTTAAACTATTATAACTTTATAAAAGAATTTTTTCACATTACCAAATTAAATATAATAGATTTATTTAAAGTTAAAGAATAATATATTTATATTACTTTATATAAAATCTACAATAAAAAAAAGTCATTAAATATAGCTACTAAAAAGTATAAAATTAACTAAAATATACTATATAATTAATTCTATAACACCTAAACACACTATAAAGTTTATAAGGGTAAATAAAAGTTATTAATAAAGTTAAAATTATTAATTATATATTAAATTCTCTATAAAAACTTATTAATTATTCTTTAATAAAGAGTTAAGTTAAGATATTTATTAATAACCTTTATTAATTTATAAATAGTAATAAAATAATTAAATATAATTAAATTAATTACTTTCTTTAATAATACCTATATATATAGATAAAGATTAATATACTTTTTAAAATTAAAAGAACTACTAATAATATAAAAACTATATTAAGAAGTTTTTAAGTTTTTAAATTATATAATAATAATTAAAAAGTTAAGATTTATAATATTATTAATATTAATAAAATTAATATATTTAAATAAAAGATTTAATACTATTAAATACTTAAAATAGTTAAATCCTTTATAACAACCTCTCTAATATTACTTTTAATAACTAATTTATATATATTAAAGTTATTATTAATAATAAATAGTAGCTAACCTTTATAATAATCCTTAAAAATAAGAACCTTTAGAATTAATAATTTCTTAAGAAATATCTAATTAATAATATATTAAAAGTACTAATAAATAATTTATAACCTTAATCTTTTATAAATAGTTTATTAAAGTCTATTTATATAAAATTATATCTATTAAAAGTCTAAATAATATCTATTAATATTAAATAAGTTTTTAATTTATATATTAACTTTAATAATAGTTAAAGTTTAATATTATTAAGTTTTCTTTTCTACTTACCCTTTTATATATTATACCTCTTATAACCTTATAATAAAGACCCTTTTTATTATTAAAGATATTTTTATAAAGAATATATTAAAGTTTTATTTATATTTAATATAATATTTATTAATAAATAACTTATAATTAACTACTATAAATAAATTTCTAATAAAACCTTTTATAAAGAAATATTTTAAATAGTTTCTTAACTATTAAAATAATTTTATATAATCCTTAAAAGTCCTTTATTACCTTTAATTATTTAATAATATAAAAAAACTTATAAATTAAAGAAAAACTAATAATATTATAATTATACTTTAAAATATATATTAATATATAAATTTAAACTTTAAAAATAGTAAACTTAATTATAATAATAAATTAATTAATTAAAAGTATTAATTAAGTTTAAAAGGAGTTTAAACTATAATATATAAAGTAAGTAAAATATTAAACTCCTTTTAATAAAATTACTACTTTAAAAGAAGAGAATACTTATTTAAATATATTAATTAAAAACTTAAGCTTTATAAATATTAATATATTTAAAAAGATTTAAATTAAATATTTATTAATATATATAAAGAGCTTAATAATATATATATAAATTTATTAAAGTGCTAATCTATATATAATTAATAGGTAAAAGTAAAGGAAATTAGTAATACTATATAAATATATTATTAAGATAAATTTAAGAATTAGATTAATTTTTAAATTAAGTTTATAATATATAAATTAAGTATATAAGCCTTATTTAAAGTTTAATGGTTGTGATTGAGAGTGTTACCGGTTGTAGGGTGTTACCGGTTTGGCGGTGACGTACTCTACTAGCTCGTACTGGGACACTATGTACATTTGTGTCTACCAGTCTACTCACATCAGGTGATTAATAGGTACTCTGCAGGTCAACCCAGTAAGGGACTATGGCCTGACTTAACTGCCTACAGTGACCCTCAAAAAGTCTGGCCCACACACCCTATTTTACACTAAAACTTACTATTTCTAATCTACTATTATACCTTTATAGAATTTACTAGAATTCTTAATTTTTAATATATTATATATAATTATATTATAAATATTATAGATTATTTATATAATTTAAATTTATTTATAAAAAAGATATTTAAGTTTCTTTATTTATATAATTTAAAGATTTTTAACTTAAGCTTTAAAACCTTCATCCTTTAATAAGTTATATTTTATAATTTTTAAATTTTCTTTTATTTTAATATTTTATTATAAAATAAAATTTATATTAATAATTTAATACTTATAATATAAGTAATAGTAATTAAAATAGAATTTATATAAATACTTAAAAAATTCTTTAATTAATAATAAATTAATAAGTAATTATTAAAAGTTATAAGTTTTAGTGTAAAATGGGGTGTGTGGGCCAGACTTTTTGAGGGTCACTGTAGGTAACTAGGTACTCAAGTACCTTCCAAGGCCACAGCAGCAGGGCCTGCTCTAACCCTAACCCTCCCAAGGCCCATGAACGCCATCTGCATTCCCGAGGTGGCCGTTCTGATGCACCCTGCCTCTAGCATCCCAATCTCCCCTGTCCCGATGGAAGGGGTGCATTTGCCACAGCCTTGTCAGGAACCCTGGAGCTCATCGGCCCATGCCTAGTCTCTCGACATGACCACCTTTGAAGATCTTCCAACAGAAACACGAATCCTGATACTCCAGCACCTGGCCAGCATCGATCTGCGGAGCTTCCTCGTCTCACAGGCAAGTCACCCAAGTCACGCCACCACCGACTTGTGCCACTTCTTTTGCTCTGCTGGTTTTCCCCGCTCCCCCCCCCCCCCCTCTTGTTTCCTTAATGTAAAAGAACTGAGGAAATATCACCCCATAAGACCTGGTGGAATGCCTCGCCTCACGCCCTACGTCTAGCAGCGAGCTTTGGGGGTTGGGGGGGGGGGAGACCATGGATCTGGACTGACCCAGTCTCCTCAAAACATATAGGCAACCTGCAGGAGCTTGCACCTGCTCGTCCAGGAAATCCAGTCTCATCCCCATGGCCTGCCACAGCCCACGGAGGACGAAGACGGCAGCAAACAGAGGAGCCACCACCTGGCGCTGTCCACCCCTGCCACGCTACAGAAGACCTCACTGAACCCCGTCCTGGCGCACGCCTTCGCCCCGCTCTTCAGCTCAGCCGCCTGCTTCACGCCCGAGGAGCGCACGCGCTCGCAGTGGTTCCTCTCGCTCAACGGGGACGTGGCCAAGCCCTTCCGGCGGCTGCCCTGGGCCACAGGGGGCGGAGACAGCAGCAGCAGCAGAAGCAGCAGCGTCCCCCCTCACCAGCGGCGGCAGCTACGAGAGGCCTACCTCGGCCCCGGCGCGAGCTGGCGCCGCACCAGCGTCACCCTCGCCCGCGGCCCGCCCATCACGCGCCTCGAGCTCGTCAAGAGCTACTCGTCCGAGGGCCTCAACGAGGAGGGGCGCGACCACGTGGAGCACCTGCTCGTCGACCTCCCCCCGTCCCGCTCTTCCTCCTCTGTAGGCAGTGGTGGTGGCGGCGGCGGCTTCCTGACCATGGGTCTGCTATACGACCTGCTCCTGACCCACGGCGCGGTCGACGACCCCGCCGCGGCCACCTTCGGCGCCGAGACGGGCGCCTGGGACCTGCTGCCGGGCCGCCGGCTACGCAGCTATGCGCTACTACTCGAGTACGAGTGCTTCATCCCCGACGACGAGGAGCTCGTCGACCTCGGCCCCGGGGCTGAGGGGTCTGCTATCCTGTATGTGCGCGGCGGGAGCACTGTTGTTGCGGGGGCTGACCAGGACCGACGGTTTGAGGGGGGCGGGGACAATGAGGATGGGGTTGTTGGCGAGCGGTGGGTGCCTGAGATGATTGGGGATAGGCCCAAGATCCGGCCTGCGGAGGTGCCGTGAGGGTGGGTCGACCTGGCGCGCCGTTATCTACTCGATCGTAGGCTCCTGGGGCTTATGAGCCTGGGTTGGGCTAAGATGCAAGACGGTAGGTTGATGCGCTCTGTGCCTCGACATACATGCCATGCTGCGGATGATATGGAATAAAAACAGGGCGTGGTAAGACAGCATTGCATGTGTAGACGTCGTATCTTGCCGGGGCAGAGCGTGGCTTTTCAACACTAAATTTCACAATGCAAACTCGCTGTGTGTCAAATAATCTGACAACAATTCTCAATACACCTGCTATAGACATCAACAGAACTTCCGATCAGAAAAATAGAATCCCAATGACGAGTGACATGGCAGCACATCTCGCTCTCTAAGGATAGAGAATCGGAACAAGTCCCAAGCGGTCCCACCAAAGATCTCATTGTAGAAACAGCAGTGATTGGTATATCATGACATTATTATGGATCTAGTTGTATCGAAGTACTCGAGCAATTTGTAAAGAGTGACAATGGCCGCTTGTCTCCGACCCTGAGATGACAAAAATAATCCAGTTATTCTTTCAAGCAATGCAACCTCAAAGTGCAAGTCATTCATTCCCGCCCGCTATGCAATTATTACATCCTCTCCCCCGTGTATCCGTCCCCCAAAAGAAACCACGTCGATCCCCAGCAAGCAAGCAAGCATTCTCAGCCTGCTTTGCCTTGCTCCGCTCAGGCGGTACAGGTGAAGCCGCACTTCTCAGTGGGCTTGAGCGCGGGCTCGTTGCGGCAGACGGCGATGGACTTGTCGCTGCCGCCGCCGAGCACGCAGCAGTTGGACGCGCAGTTGGCGTCGCTCGTGCACTGGCCCGTGACGAACTGCTTGCCCGCGACGCCGACGTTGCCGGGCCCGAGGCTGTCGTTGGTGCTGGTCGGGGGGCACTGCCCACCAGCAGCCGGTGCTGCTGCCGACCCGCCTGCGTTACCACCCTGGGCACCCGAGGCGGCGTTGTTCGATGCCGCACCGCCCGAGGCAGCACCAGCACCACCACTGCCACTGCCACTGCCAGCAGCAGGAGCAGCAGCACCAGCGCCCGCGGCCGAGTTCACCTTGCCGTCGCCAAAGCCGCACCCGAGCTTGGGCGCGGCGTCGCCGACCGCGGACCCGGAGCAGACGCCGACGGTGGCGCCGGCCTGGTTCTTGACCGAGGCGCAGCACACCTTTGACAGGTCCGCCTGGCTGGCGCCGCAGTCGGCGGAGCTGACGCACTCGCCCGTGATGAACTGGGCGTTCTTGCCGTTGCCCTTGCCGGCGGCGAGGGTCGGGTCCGGGAGCTGGCTCGGCTGGGCCTGGAGGACGGGGGGCTTCTGGGCGGCCTGGCGCTGCTCGTGCTTTGCGGTGCGGGAGGAGGGGGTGCTCAAGGCGACGGCGCCCTGCAGGGCGAAGAGGAGGGTGAGTGCTGCTGTGGCTTTGAGGGCGACCATGTTGGCGATGATGTTGTTTGGGGGTGTGTGGGTTGGTTCGGGTTAATCGACGATTATGGTAATAAAGTAAGTATTACAAGGCAAGGGGTGGCCTGTGAGCTTGTGAAAACGAAACTGGAAACGAGGACTCGAGTAAGGGTTTTGTTAAGCAGTCAATGCCAAGTGTTGAAACGGATTCGCAGACTCCTGGTCGCAGATCCGGGTTGAAGGTGGTAGTAGTAAGGAGTGGAAGAAGGGCAAGGAGAGGTCTGTGCAGGTGCGAGATGCGAGAGATGTTGTTGTGTGGTTGTGTGAGTGAGTGTGTAGTTCGTCGCCAAGAAGTTGAGAGCTGGACTAAGAAGAGGTTATATACACATCTCATCCATTGATGGCCTCGTCTGATCTGGCCCGGCTGAATAGGTGAACGTGTGAAAAAGGCCCAACCTGGGAGCGGGCGAGGCCATGGCGAAGGCAGCCATCTCGACAAAGTGAGCATCCGGTCTGATGAGTCGAGGCTCGAACCGGACGAGGGCAGTGTGACTGGACGATGGAGCTGTCAGGCAGGGTAAAGTGTGACGCTAGTTCGTTTGATGTCGAGTGGCGGGCGTCTGATGAGAAGCGCAGACATGTGCTGCTGCTGCTGCGCCCCGTGATGAGGAATCGGAAGCCGGGCAAGGGGTGTAAGTTCCAGGCTCCACGGCAGATCTCGTGTATCGTCCGCTTCCGAGGGCCAAGACTTGGTCAGAAGCTTGGCCTTCTTTGCCGCCGTAGCACAGCGGCCATGTGCTATGCAGCCAGGCAGACTGGCAGAGCAGGCCAGTTGTCGAGGGCAGCATGTCGGCCCAGGAGGACGGCCATTTTGCTCAGTTTCTGGTGGTGTGCCAAGACAGCCGCAGGTCAGGTCGCTCCTCTTTGGCCGTCCCGTCGTGCACTTGTACCGCACTAACTCAAGCTCTAGCATCTGACAGCACCGCGGCGATAGCACAGGTACAACGGGACCCTTAGACCCTGATCGTGTCACACCAACGGTGCCACCTGGCACATGTTCGGATTCAGGAACCCAGAAAGGCGCCCAATCGGCTCCCACAGCGGCACTACGGAGAAGCCACTCTGCGCGGCCCGCGAGACGGCGCCCAGACCATTTTTGACTTTTGCATCATCTCGTCTGAATGGGCGGCCCCCAAAAAGATCTTGGTTTAATTTTCCCTCGAACTGCCTGTGGGCTCGGCTGAACCCCCCTGACTCCTGTTTCAACCTCGGAATGTTTGGCTACTCACGCCTGCATGTGCCTAGTCATTGGCTTGCACGAGACTGTTGGAGTCGACATTTCACACCCAATTCGCCGGGCTGCGGCACTGGAGCACATGTGCAGTTTCGTTAGGCTTAATCAACAAGCGGCGTCAAAGACTGTTGAATGCGCATTCATCGCGATGAAGAGGGTTGGTTCAGCCTGCTTCGTACAAGAGCAGCTGGAGGCGCTGTCCTGAACTTGCCCAACACATTTCCCATGATTGGCGTTTACCTGCACCAATTGTGAAAAGCATTGCTCCCGCATGATGTTTGAACACAGCCGCCAACTTCAATAGCATTTCAAGTTTCAAGCCACCCAGAAACCGCCTAGCATTTGCGTCGTCCCAACTCCACAAGCTTATATACGAATCCACAAGCTGAAAGCGTTGTGGAACTTATGAACATGGTTTGGTGATCTACAGTACCTAGGTAGTCCTTCCGCCGGTAGTTAGGTGTTTCGCCATCTGAACTTGGCTGGCTTGGTTATGCACAGCCTGACTAATTGGAGTGTGACACAAGCCACCTGGATCATCCCGCGCGGTAACTTAATATAAGCTATAAGTCCATGAAACTTTATGCCCAGGTATCCTGTTTGTGACTATACTGAGGCAACAGAAATGAGCGATTAGGCACTGGAAGGGATGCCATGTGAGGCATCATGACCAGAGGACGATTAATAAGTCCAGCATCATAGCACTTCAACTAAGTTCTAATATTTATTATTATTAACATCCATATAAAGTTTTATACTAAATATATTTATCTTAAATATTAAAGGAAATATCTTTATTTAATAAAATTAAATAAAGTTTTAAAATTGTTATTAATATTTATAAAGTATTTATAATTTATTTTATATATAAATTAAATATAAAATTTAAATATTTATAATTATTAATTATAAACTTTTATATATAATTATAAATTTTAAATAATATAGAATTCTTTTAAATTTATTTTATTAGTTTTATTTTTAAAACTTTTATAATAAAAGTATAAAGTTTTTTAAAATAAGTTTTTCTTTTTAAAAAAAAAGAAGGATAAAAAAAGAAAGAAAAAAAAGAAAGAAAAAAAAAGAGAAGAAAAGAAAAAAAGAGAAAAAAAAGAGTAAAAAGAAAAAGAAAAAAAGAAAAAAAAAAAAAAAAAGAAAAAAAAGAAAAAAAAAGAAAAAAAAAGAAAAAAGAAAAGAAAAAAAGAAGATAAAAAAAGATAAAAAAAAGAAAGAAAAAGGGAAAAAAAGAGGAAAAAAAGGAAGAAAGAAAAAAAAATAGAAAAGAAAAAAAAAGAAGAAAAAAAGAAAATAAATAAATAAAAAGTAAAAAAATAAAGAGATAATAATAAAGAAATAAAAGATAAAGAGATAAAAAATAGAAGAATAAGAGAATAAAAGAATAGAAGAATAGAAGAATAAAAGAATAAGAGAATAGGAGAATAGGAGAATAAGAGAATAGGAGAATAGGAGAATAGGAGAATAGGAGAATAAATAGTTTTTTTTGCTTTTAAGTTTATATTTTTATTATTAAAAAAAGGATTATAAATTTATATTTTTATTTTAAAATAATATAAATTTAATTATTAAATTTTTAAATAAAGTTAATATTATTAAATAAATAATTTTTAATTTTTTAATTTTAAATTAATAAATATATATAATTATAATAAGTTTTTATTATAAATATATAAAAATAAATAAAGTTTTTAATTTATTTAATTATAGATTTAATTATTTAAATAATTTATAAATACTTTTTTAAAAAGTTTAATAAAGTTATTCTTTTTTAACTTATAATAATTAATAATTATAATACATATCTTTCTATTTATTAATATTAAAAATAATATAAATTATTTTTAAATTTTACTTTTAAGTTAATTATTTATTTATAAAAGTTATAAATTAATTATTTATATAACTTATTAATAAATCTATATAAATTATTTCTTTAAATAACTTAAATAACTTTTATATCTTTTATAATATAAAATTATAACTTTATTATTTCTTTTATATTATTTTTAAATAACTTTAATTTTAAATTAATATTTTTTAAAAATAATTTAAATATTCTTTTATTATAAATTATAAAACTATATTATTACTTTTATTTTAAATTAAACTTTTATTATATATTAAATTTAAAATAAAAATAAAAATAAATTAATTTTTAATTAATTATTTATTAATTATTTTATTTATTTATTATTATTTTATTAAAATATTATTAATTTAATAATTATTATATTATTAATTATTTAATATAATCTTTATAAACTTTTATTATATTATATTATACTTTTATAAAATTATTTATAAATTTCTTTATAAAGTTATTTATAATTTAACTTTACCTTTTAAATATAAAACTAAAAGACTTATAATTATAAAATTCTAATTAATTTTTATTTAAATATTTTATTAAACTATAATTTAATTTAATTTAATCTAAGCCTCTCTTTAAATTTCTCTAACCTTTCTATCTTTAAATAAATTAAAGCTTTATATTCTTTAAACTTAAATTTAAAATTCTTATAAATTTTAATATACTTTAAATTAAATTTATAATCTTTTAATTTCTTTAAAATATATTAACTATTTTAAATAATAATAACCCTTTTAAAATAAAAATCTACTTTTATATAATTATAAATTTAAATATTAATAGCTATTTTTCTTTTATTTATAATAAAGTTATTAGAATTATAAATTTAAATAATAGAGTATAATTACTTTATTTAATTATTTTTAATTTAATAATATAGTAGGTTAAGTAACTACTTTTAAGTAGTCTTACTTATAAAGGTAATAAATAAGTATTTATTTAAGTAGAGTTAGAACCTTTAAAGGAATAATAGTTTTTATTTTTATTTATTTTAACTAACTTATATTTAAAAGGCCTAAGTTATATAGTAATCTTATATATAGTACTTAATAACATTAAAATTAAGTAGTTTATAATTTATAATAACTTTAACTTTTAATAAATATAACTTAATATACTAATATATAAAGATATCTTTTAATAATAAATAATATTATAAATAATTATAAAGTTATTATAAAAAGTTTTATATAATAAACTTAATTAAGTTAATTTTTAAAAGATATATTATATTTTATTCTTTTAAAACTTTAACTATTTACTTTTAATTTAATAATAAAATTAAAAAAATATAAATAGTTTATAATTTAACTTTAATATAAAAATAAAATAAAAAATAAAAAAGTTTAAAAAAAGATAAAAACTTATTTAAACTTAAATATTTATTTATTAAATATTTATTTATTAAATATTTATTTATTAAATATTTATTTATTATGTGGGAATAGAGGCAATCGCAATCAGTAGATAGTTCGGGTCACGTCACGTGACCCTAGTTGGTAGGCCATAGCGAGGGACTTATCGCCAGCCCTTCAAGCCTAGCTTCCTCCCTCCTACACAATCCAACTCAACCAACCACTCTTTACGTTACATACGTGATAATCCATACCAACATATTAAATATTTATTTATTTAATATTTATTTATTAAATATTTATTTATTAAATATTTATTTATTAAATATTTATTTATTATTATATAAAAAAAATAAAGTTATTTTAACTTTATTTATATATAATAATTATTATAAATATATAAAAATAAATAAAGTATTTTAATTTAATAAATAATAAATGTAATTATTTAAATAACTTATAAAAACTTTTTTAAAATAGTTTTATAAAATAATTTTTTTTATAATTTATAATAATATTTAAAAATTATTTAATAATAAAATTAAATACTTTTTTATAAATTATTTAAATATTAATAATAAAGTTTTAATATAATTTATATTTTTATTATCCTTTTAATAATATTAAATATATATAAATTTATAATTATTTAATTAAAAATATATTCTTAATATTATATAAATTATTATAATTAAAATTAATTTTATTTATTATTTATTTATAAAAATATATAAACTATAAACTATTTATATTTTTTAATTCTACTATTAAACTAAAATAAATAATTAAGATTTTAAAAATAAAATATAATATATCTTTTAAAGATTAACTTAATTAAGTTTATTATATAAAACTTTTATAATAACTTTATAATTATTTATAATATTATTTATTATTAGAAAATATCTTTTTATATTAATATATTAGGCTATATTAGTTTAAGTTAATACTATTAACCTATTAAAGGTTAAAACGATTATAAACTATAAATTAGTTTTAATATTATTAAGTATTATATATAAGGTTACTATATAATTTAGGTAAGTTAGTTAAAATGGGTAAAGATAAAAGCTATTATTCCCTTAAAGGTTCTAGCTCTATTTAAGTAAATACCCATCCATTAGCTTTACTATATTATAAGTAAAACCACTTAAAAGCCGTTATTTAGCTAAACTAAGAGATAACTTTTAGGTAAGGTAACTACACTCTATTACTATATATAGTATCTAGATTTATAGTTCTAATAGCTTTATAAAAAAAGAAATAACTATTAATAACTAAATCTATAATTATATAAAAATAAACCTCTACTTTAAAAAAAGTTATTATTATTTAAAATAGTTAATATATTTTTAAAAAAACTTAAAAATTATAAGTCTAATTTAAAGTATATTAAAATCTATAAGAATCTTAAACTTAAGCTTAAAGGTTTTAAATTAAAATTTATACTTATAGAAATAAAAGCTTTTATAAAACTTAAAAGAGGTTTAAATAAAGTTAAAAACTAAACTAAATTATAATATAATAAAATAATTAAATAAAAATTAATTAAAAATTATAATTATAAATCTTTTAACTTTATATTTAAAAGAGTTATAAAATATATAATATTTAAATTAATTATATTAATAGTAATTATTATTTTTATATTATTAATATTTATAATTTTAATATAATAAATATATATTAAAAGTTAAATTAATTTTAATATTATAATTTAAAGTAAAAGTTAAATATTTAATTATAAGAACTTTAAATATATTAAGTTTAAATTTTTAATATATTTATAATAAATAAAAATTAAATATAAATAAAAAATAAATTTTATTTATATTTCCTTAAATAAAAATATTTATTTAAATAGTTTTAATTAAATTTATTACTTATATTTATTTAAATAATATATACAATATTATTAAAATATTTATATAAAAATATAATATTTAACTTTTACAATTCATTTAAAATATATATAAAATTATATAAATATTATTAAGAAATTATATTAAAATAATTATAATTAATATTTTAAATTTTCTTTTATTTTTCTTTATAATATAATATAATTAATTAAACTTTATATATATATATAATATTTTACTTTCTTTAATATAAAGTTAAAAACTTATAATTATAATTTTTAATTAATTTTTATTTAATTAATTTCTTTTATTATAATTTAATTTAACTTAATTTAAACTTTTTTAAATTATATAAATACTTTTATTTTTATAAATATAAAATTAAATTAAAACTATTAAACTTAAATTTAAAAGTTTTATAAATTTTAATTTCTTTTAAATTAAACTTATAATTCTTTAACTTCTTTAAAATATATTAACTATTTTAAATATTAATAACTTCTCTTTAAAATAAAGATTTATCTTTATATAATTATAAATTTAATTATTAATAACTATTTTTCTTTTATTTATAATAAAATTATTAAAATTATAAATTTAAATACTATATATAATAATAAAATATAATTACTTTATTTAATTATTTTTAGTTTAATAGGTTATATAGTAGGCTAAGTAACTACTTTTAAGTAGTTTTACTTAATAAATATTTATTTAAATAGAGTTAAAACTTATATATATCCCTTAAAAGAATAATAGCTTTATCTTTACCTATTTTAACTAACTTACTTAAATTATATAATAAATTTAATATTTATATATAGTATTTACTAATATTAAACTAAGTAGTTTATAGTTTATAATAGCTTTAACTTTTAATAAACTAATTTATATTAAGGTTAATAGTATTCATTTAAACTAATTAAATACAATTTAATATATTAATATAAAAGGTATTTTTAATAATAAATAGTATTATAAATATAATAAATTATAAAGTTATTATAAAAGTTTTATATAATGAATTTAATTAAATTAATTTTTAAAAGATATATTATATTTTATTTTTAAAATTTTAATTATTTACTTTTAACTTAATAATAGAATTAAAAATATATAAATAGTTTATATAATACTTTATATTTAAAATTTAATAATCTTTAAAATATTATTTAAAATTATTTATTATTAATTTTTATTTTAAACTATTAAATTTTAATAATATTTTAAAAGTAATAATTATTCATTTATATATTTTATTTATTTATTATATAAAACTTATTAAATAAAAGAATAGCTTATTAAATAAAAAGAATTTTATTAAATAAAGTTTTATTTTTATATTATTAAACTATTTTTAATAATAAAGTTCTTTTTAAATTAAATCTTTTAAATATAAATAAATATTTTAATTTTACTTATTCTTTTATTTAAAATTATCTTCTCCCTACCTTATACATTTATTATAATACTATTTACATTTAATTATTTCCGCTATACTTAACTTACCGTATTAAAGTAATATAAATTCACTTTAGTGCTTAGGTACACACTACCTAAGTAGGTACGTTCCTACGTGGGAAACACGTCTTACCTTTAGGCGGTAGCTTCAATGAAATGCACTTGCATTTCCATTTCACGCATGAAGTCAACGTTGCCAAGAGAGTCAAGGCGGTGGGTGGTGACACACAGATCAAGAACGCTGTCTCAGGCACTCGCCGGAGGGGAAAAGGACAAGAGCCCTAAGGTGAACAACAAAGCAGAAACACGCAAAAGCAGACAAAGACATATAGTAATAGTACATTGGTCCATTGGCCCCTCATCCATCAAACCACGGCATCACCCCTCAACGCTCCCGGAGAGCCTATTAACCACCAAAGAACCAAACCAAAAGGAGGAACCAACTGCGAGGGAACCGAAAAGAAGGGGCCAAAACCAAACCACAGGAAAAAGGGAAAAACCAAAGCCGCCGGGGGAAAACCAAAGCCACCGGGGAAAAGACCAAACAAGCAACGCACGCTGGGTATGTGAGCCTCAAATCAATGACTCCGGAACTCCTGCTCATGCTTTCAGGATGCCGTACTGTACCGTTCTGTGCTGTGCTGTGCTATGCTGTGCCGTGCCTTGCTGTACTCTGCTATGCCGTGCTGTACGGCTGTGCTGACGGCCACATGGCGTATCGACTACTCGGGCAGCCGGGTGAAGCCCTGTGCAGTCAGGACCTGGGCACACGGGTCCGGGGCGTAGCATGGCGTAGCCTCAGGCAAGTAGGAGAGGAGAGTGGGCAGCGCGGACCCTGCCTGGCAGTGGCAAGATCCAAACCGCCACTCAAGCGTGTGCTGGGCGCCCCCCTTCCTTGTCTCCGGATCCCTTCGCACGAGGATCTCCTCGGTGTCCCAGCGGAAGTAATGGCTAAAGAGCCGAGTCAGGTTCTCCACGTTGACGATATCCGGGGATCCTGTGATCCACAGGACGCGGCTGGTAAAGACGCCGGTATCCGGCTGAGGGGCCACCTTGATTTTGTTCTGTATGACCCGGGCCGTGTGAGTCTTGACAACGAACTGTCCCTGTTGGGCAACACGGATCAGATGCTGGGCTGCTGCGGCCGTGTAGAACACGATCTTTGCCGCAGAGGTGCGAGAGCTCGACAGACTTGCTTCCCGGTAGGTCGTTGGCTGCAGGGGAGGGGAGATGACAGTCGACCAGACCTGTCCCGGGCGGTGGACGGCCACGGCGGTGAGCAGGTCCTTGTAGGTGCAGTCCGGAGGGAGCAGCGTGATCCAGACCGAGCAGTTATCCTCGTCCGGAATGTTGGCAGACTCATTTGAAGGGTTCCGAGAGTCGCCCCTGTAATTGTAGGAGATACCACGCTGATCACGGTATCTCCGTTCTTCCTCGTCGAGAGGGCGGTTGGCTGCCTCTGGAAAAAGCATCAGATTCATTGGTTGAAAGGGCCCACGGTTCCTGAACAGGTGGAGGCCTTGAAAGCCTCCACGACGGGTCTGCTGCTGCTCTGCTTGTTGCTGCTGCTGTGGTGCCTGTATGTTTCCAGCCTGGGAGGTAGCTGCTCCAGTATTCAGGCCTCGGTAGCCCGTCGTACTGCCATCGAAACCGCCACGAACAGCCGCTCCGCGGTTCTCGATGGGGACGTTCTCAACGACACGAGAGACGTCAGGGGCAGAGGGGCGGGGGATCGACGGAGTGGTGCCATCAGGGGCTGAACGCTGGCCGGGCTGCTCTGGGCCACGGCGCCAGGTTGCCAGGCCGGTCACATAAGAATTGCCTGGTTGGTTGGACCGTAGGGTCCTCTGGGTACTCGAAGAGGCCGGCGGGAGGCTGTCAAGAGTGGTGACATGACGGAAATTTCCGCCTGTCACGGCACGAGGGGCAGGGAAAACACCGCCGGGCTGCTCTCGGCCTCTGGCAGTCGCCGCGGGAGTGTTGTTGGCAGTACCGGTGATAGTGGCATCACCAGGGACCGAGCCGGGGGCAGGGAAAGCGGAGGCAGCGAGAGACGGGCCACCAATGGGTCCAAACCGAGGGTTTGAGGTTCGACGATCTCCAGGGGCCAGGCTGGAGGTATTGTTCGCAAGAGGAGATAGGATCTCCTCTGCCTCAGAGGCGGAAGGGGGCGTGGTTGGTCGTCCAGACATGTTGGGTGATACGCCTGGGTGGGAAAGATGGTGGTATTTGGTGCGTTACGTGATGGTACGGGCTTCCAACTATGATCGAAGAAAAATAACAAAGAACTCAGCACAACGGCCTTCGAATGGGAAGATATGATCCAGTGGTGGCTTGTTTATACGGAAGAGAAGAGAGCAACTTACCAGGAGGGCGTGGTGGGAACTGGCGATGGTATCGAACTAGGTTCGATCTTGCTCAAGTTCGACGTTGGTTGTAGGAAGGCTGGAGGCAACAGAGAGGTTGTGGAAGAAAGAGAAAGGGAGAGAGTTGGGTCAGGTCAGGTCAGGTCAGGGAAATTTCAAGGCAGCTGGCAGCTGGCAGCTTTGCAGATTTAGTAACTGGGACGACGCAAACGCGTGAATACTAGCGCGATGACGCGAGGAGGGTCATGAATAACAGTGGCTGAAGTGACCTGCTTGTTACTGGGTGACTGACAGCTGTTTCGTTGGGCCAGAGCTTTGAAAATCAAACGCGTGTTGCTGTTGCAAACGCGGAATCACGCTAGTAGCTTGATATGGGACGGCCAGCAGCTTGTGGCAGGCTGTCAGAGGTCAGGCGGGGTGCCCAGTTCACTTTACTGTTCATGAAATTGCTCTCTTACAAGAAATCAACAAGCTGGCTGCCATAGGCAAGCAACTATCCAGGAGTGTCTCTTGTCGTCCCAGAGAGTCACCAGTGTTGTTGTCAGAAACTACTATCATCACAGCCCAGGAGAGGCAGTGTTCTTCTGAGAGCCCCATTATCGAATCCTACTCTTGTCTTTCAGTTTTGACTCTGGCCTCTCCCATTGTGGAACTCGAAACAAGTGTCTCAAGGAAAGCTTTGTGTTGCCAGAGAGACACGAGAAGAGAGCTTGATGAAGGCAGCTAAGCTCAGAAGATAACCACTCCCCGAGCAGTTTCCTTGGATTCATTGCCCTCACGTCTTTACATGCTTACTAACTATCGTTTACGCAGGATTTGCGTGAGAGGACCAGCTATTATCAACGGAATGGCAACGAGCCACGAGAAAAGTCCTACTCACTAGTAGATATCGCTAAAACGAGCCTCACATATCCTAGAAAGACGAGAGACTGCCTATACACGCAAGAGGGAAGGGGGAGGGTCGAACATGTCTAGAAAGACAGCTGGAATCATAAGAAACACCGAAATACTATACTACTCAGCTGCGAAATTATACGAGAGAAGTCACAACGAGAGGCAAGATTTTAAGAAACACGGGACGAAGAGTAGAAAGATTCGATGGGCCGGGTAAAGGCTTTTGTCAGCCACACGCAATAGGGAAGGGGATCGTCAAACATGTCTAGAAAGACAACTCGACTCATAAGAAACACCGAAATACTGGACTACTCAGCTGCGAGAGAAATCACAAATGCGAGGCAAGAATACAAGAAACACGGGATGAATAGTAGAAGGATTCGATAGGTCGGGTGCAAGCTTTTGTCAGCTACCGGAGGCAGCCAACCGCCCACTCGACGAGGAGGAGCGGAGATACCGTGACCAGCGCGGTATCTCCCACAACTACAGGGGAGACTCTCGTAACCCTTCCAACGAGTCAGCCAACATCCCGGATGAGGAGGAGCGGAGATACCGTGACCAGCACGGCATCTCCCATAACTATAGGGGCGACCCTCGCAACCCCTCGAACCCCTCGAACGAGTCCGCCAACACCCCGGACGAGGGGAACTAGGGAAAGGGAATCGTTCAACTGGGACTTCTAGAAAGATAACTTAACTCATAAGACACACAGAAACACTGGACTACTCAGCTGCGAGACTATGCGAGAGAAACCTCAAACGCGAGGCAAGAATACAAGAAACACAGGAAGAAGAGTAGAAGATTCGATAGGTCGGGTGAAAGCTTTTGTCAGCCTCTTCTACAACCTCTTCTTCGCTGGGCTGCTTCAACATCAGCTCAAAGACACATCCCTGAGGCTTTCCACAGGGCCATCTGTCCTAGAGAAGGCTCCCGGGCTTCAACTGTTTCGGAATGAAAAACATGCGGCGGAAGCGGTAAGCCTCGCCATATGTTACGGCTCAGTCGATGGCATGATAGGGAGAAGTTCTTGTGCGGCATATCTGTTGAATTAGACTTCACGGTTGTGTTGGTTTTTCTACTCTGACAACGGGCAAATAGGCCGTTGTGGCGATCGGAACTACTGTGTCTTCATCGAGAAGCTTAGTTGAGGCCTGGCAGCGAGATATCATTGCCTGGGCTCGCTTAAAGTTGGGCGAAAAACAACTGACGAAAAGAGGGATATCAAGGGAAGAGTTGGATAAAAGCCCCGGGCCGCTGACACAAAAACGTGCACGGCAAGTGTGGACTAAAAGGCAGGGCAGGCGCGGGTTTCGGCACTCAGAACGGACTGCTAATCGATCCATCCATCCCATATTGCGGACAGTTTGGCTGAGAAAAGCGGCGTCGACGACTCGATTCATCTAGGCCACGCAAGGGGTGGGGGAATCTGGATCCCGGATCAGACACAGAAGGGTGGCCGAAGCCGCTTTCCATAACGGAAGAGCCTGAAACCACGAAAAGGGGTTACGGCTTTGGAGTAAAGTGAGAACCATGCTCTCACCAAGCCGTAACATCCGAGTTGACAGGGCTGACACGTGAAAAAGTGTTAAAATGAACAGTAGCAGATTCAAGACGGAGGCTCTTAGAGAAAAGGAAAGAAAGAAAGAAAGAAACAGGCTCGGGCCGGGGAAGATGAAGAACTCATCAAAGTCCAATATAGAAACTTGCGACTGTGCCTTGAGCCGAGTTGGGACGGTTGTGCCGGATGGCAAGTTGTGTGCGTTACTTCAGTTGCGCGAGCTTCAAGGCTTTTCCCTCGGAACTAAGGACGGAGTGTAAGCGTTTTATAGGGTTGCAAATTTATTCCTTAATTTCTTAATTAGACTAAGTTAATCTTTAATCTTTTAGTTTTTAATTAAACTATAATAAAAAAAATAATCTTTAATCACTTAATTATATTAAGTAATTAAAACTAAAAGATTAAAATTAAATTAAAAAAAGATTAAAAAATTAAAAAAAATCTTTCTTATTTAAATAAAAAGTAGAGTAAAAAGTAGGTTAAAGTTAAGATTAAACTTAAACTTTATAAGTATTATATAAATTTTTTATATACTTTAAATTTTTTATTTATACTATTAAATTAAACTTATTTTTAATTTAATTAAACTAAAAATTAAAAACTAATTTATTAATTAATTTAATTTTTAATTATAATTACTAACTAAAAAAAGATTTAATTATTATTTTTTTAACTAAAAGTCTTTAATCTTAGTTAAGGCTAGTAACTAAACTAATTTAGACTAATTTCAACCCTAGCGTTTTGGAATTCGGAATCGAGGATCAATATTTTGTTTTGTCAGGTGACACTTCCGCTGGTTCTTCAAATGATGAAGAATAAGAATGCTAACATCTTCGTTCGATGGAGAAAAGCAATGTCTTGAAAGAGCGCCAGCCCAAGTCAACAAACGCCGGAACGCGCCCATCAGCCATCAGCAGGCGTACTGCTGCTTCCTAGGCCACCCAAAACACAACAAGACGACACGATACAAAGCCCCATCGAAGCAGGCCCCAGGATTTTATATGAGGATCTATTATGCTGACCAAATCAGACTGCAATTATATGACAGCCTAGGCAACAAACGCAATCAATGCAAGCCCGACTCCGAGACGCCGCCCTCCTTCACAATGCCGAGAACCACAAAGAACGATGCAAACCTCCTCTCATAATCCACCCGCCCGGCTCAGTCCCCACGGACCCGAGCCAGCCAGCCGAGCCAAATCACACATAAACTCCACCACCCCATCCAAGCCTCGAGCATCCACCACCCGCGGCTGGGATCAGACCTTGCTCGCAAACCAAACCCCCTCGAGCTCAGCCCACCGCCATCATGTCACGCCACTCACAACCCCTCCAACAACCCCCCGACAACATCCCCAAGCATCCGCAGCCCGTAGAACCTCGCAACATTCCGGTACACCCTCAACCGCCCGACCACCTCCTCGCGGCGCACCGTCTCCCCCCAGCCGCCAGAGCACGTGCAGTGCTCGACAAAATCATTAACCCTCAGCGCCCCGCACTTGACACACTTGAGGTCCTGCGCCGCCCACGCGACGGCCATCCCCTCGACGTCGGCGACGAGCCGCTCCTCGAGCCCGTTGCGGCCGTGCTCGGCCCCGCAGAACCCGCACGCCCACGGCGGCGGGGCGGCCCCGGGCGCCTCGGGCATCAGGCCCTCGTCCCGGCACAAGTCGAGGTCCCGCGCCATCGTGCAGCTGTCGCAGCTCACCTGCGGCACCCGCAGCGTCTCGGAGGGGTTGGCGAACGCGCCCTCCCTGCTGAACTCGCGCACGTCAAACAGCGCCAGCAGCTCCTTGCGCAGCAGCCGCGCCTCGAGCGCGATGTTCTTGTCGAGCGACAGCACCTGCGCCAGCATCTTGACCAGCTCCAGGACCGCGTTGCCGCCGCCGCCCCTGCCGTTGAGCTGGCTCAGGTGGCTGCCCGGCAGCTCGGGGAACGCGTAGTCGGCCGCCAGCTCCGGGTGGAGCAGCTCGCGCTTCTGCGCCGCGACGAGGCCCTGGATGTCGCGCTTCAGGGGCTTCTCGAAGGCCTTGCCCAGGATGACCTGGCCCTCGGCGCCCTCGGCCAGGTTGGCGCGGTTGTTCTGCGGCAGCTGGGTCAGGCGCGGCGTCGAGGTCGGGTCGGAGCCCAGGAGGGGCCGCTTGATGTTGTGCATGAGCGTGATGAACTCGATGACCCAGTCCGAGAAGGTGGGCTGCAGCCGCACGGGGAGGAAGGTCGACATCTGCCAGTGCATGATCGTCTCCAGGTTCTGCGTGTCGGCCTCGATCACCTTTTGCGTCGCCTTGCCGCCGTAGTTGAACTCGTCATACCACACAAGGTAGTCCCAGTACTCCTTGATTTCGAGGTCGATGAAGTGGAACAGCGGCTTGCCCTTGATGGACTTCAGGATATACTGGCTGTAGGCGTAGGCGTTGCCAACCTCGGCCTTCGTGGTCTGCAGAAGCAGCCGGTTGGCGTTGGCAAAGATGACCTGAGAGCCGACACGGCGGAAGTCGCCCATGAGCTGCTGGAATGCTTTGCGCGACATCATCTGGACGTAGTAATGCAGGGCGCGGTCATAGAGGAAGGAGTCGGGATTCTCAACCCAGCGGACAAGATGCTGAACCATGATGTCGGCCATCTCGTTGCCCTTGCATGCCTCCGCCCACCAGCTCTTCACCATCTCGCGAAGCACTTGGATGCTGGCGTTGGCAAATGCATTGTCCGAGGACAGCACCTCCGTTCCATCACCGCCAATTCCGTCTCCCGCGGGATTGAAGGAAATCGAGTCCGCGCCCTCAAGCTCGTTGATCAGGGAGGATGTCAGGATGGTGTTGATGGCGAGGTTCTTGACTTCCAAGTCAATACAGACCGAGGAGTATGTGCCAGGCGTGTTGACCGAAGGCATCTGCACGGTCTCCAGGGGGCCTGTGACGTCGTCTAACTCGTAGCCTGCGTGATCCGGTCGGGGCCCGGCAGACCACCACAAAACGACGTTGTTGTTCTGCAGGCGTCTCGCATATGCGACGTCGATCAAGAAGCGAGGGTCCTCCCGCTCCAGGTTGCAGAGCGGAATGTCAGCATACCTGGCCAAGGCTGTGAGGTGCAGTATCCACGTGCCAAGGCCGAGATAGTGATGAATCAGACGCCTGGCAACAACAGCCTGCCAGCCAAGTGGCGGTAGCGAGCTGTCGTCGACGTTGTATTTGAGCGGGAGCACGGGCATCTCACCCAGGATGGAGATTTCGTGAACAAGGAGATTGGTCTGCGATGACTGAACGACCATGACCAGCGGTTTGGTCTCGTCCTTTCTCATCTTCTTGACTACGTCGCCAATCTCGAGGAAAGCCTTCCGCCTCGTCGTGACCTGGGTGATCTTGAAGGTGAGCTTCTCCTGGTATGGGAAACAATCTTCCCAGTTCGACCCTTGCGCCTCGCTTGCATGTCGGGCACGGAGGTCCGAGTAGATCTTGTTGATGTTGGGGAGGTCCTGGCCACCTTCCTTGTTCTTGTGCTGAATGACGACATGAGCCGCGTCCCCAGTGCTTGAAAATATCCCGAAGATTTGTCGTTCGCCAGCGCTGATGTGAGACAGGTAGATGAACGCCATCTTGGAACCGCCAAGGTATGTCTTCAGCTTCAGTGGCCGCCTCAGACTTGCCAGTTCGAACCCTTGATCCAGACCCTGGCCAAGCACGCCCGGCTTGCTCTCGTCGATGGTGCAGAGATTGCCCAGCTGAAGGACGGCACGGGTGTTCAGAGGGATTTGCTTCTCGTATACTCCTTCGACACTGGGATGATTGAAGAGAAGAGAGAACTTCTCTGCTTGGGCAAAGTAAACATCTTCCGGTACCGTCAACTTGAACAGATGGCTCGAGGGGTGACCGTTGGGTAGTGTGTGGTTAACCTGCTCAACCCCGCAGCCTTCAATGTCGATGTCTGGAAGATCCTTACTCTTCAGGTTCAGGAACACTTGGCGTGGCACCTTAATCTTGAGGGAGTGGACCCTGTTATCGATGAGGACGCAGGCTATCACCAATCCAGGGCTATCCGTCGGCTTGAGCTGAAGAAGCTGCCACGTGTTGCGGAATGTGACCTCAGCCTGGTCTCGGAACGCCTGTTGGATGTTGTTGATCGGCGCACGACGCTCGCCGAACAGGTGACGACGGCGTATCCTGGCCTGCTTTTGGATCTTCCACTTCTTCTTTTGGTATTCCAAGAAAGCCGGGTAGTCTTCCGACGGACTCGGCATCACCTTCGGTAGTACAGCAAAAGGGTCGAGGTTCTCCTCAGGCTCAGGCGATTTCCTCTTCTGTGCAGCCGGCGTTGGCTTGTGCTGCGACGCCGCTACCATCTCGGTGACAGGCTTTGGTTTCAGCAGTTGGGTGCCGTAGTCTTCCAGGTCAGCGAGGTTGGTCACGTCCTTCAGTGGTTCCCTGCTGAAGAGGTCCGTGAGCTTCTTCTGCTTCATCTTGTCGTCTTTGATGTTGATCCTCTTTTGCAGCCAGTCTGGGTGGGGGACGCGCGGTACAGGATTGCGAATCTTCTGCAGCGCGGCTGGGATTGTGATCAGCTTTTGGATAACCGAGCCAAGACGCTCCAAGTAATAATCCCAATCGATCAGGGCCCTCGGATCCGTGTCGAGGGGTGTCTCCTTGAACCACTTTGTGAGGAACGAACGCTTGACGTCTGTCTCTGCAGAGAAGATGGCGACAGGAATGGCTCGCTCGGTGACAGGCGCATTCTTGGGTCGCGAGCAGATAATGAACTTGCAGTTCAAGCCCTTGTCCTTGACCATGCCTTCTCCCAGGAAGTCCGCCAGACGCCTGGCGGTGGTGATGGACGTGGACTTCTGCGAGCCGTACTCCTCCAGCGTCTTGGTCATGCTGCGGTTCTCAGAAATCAGATCCATGAGTTCCTCGTCTGCCAGTGTCGTGCCCTTGCTGTGGAGCACATCTAGCCAACGATTGGCAACCTTTGCCACCGCAGCATAACATTCCGCGAGTGTGGTCCCCTCGAGGAAGAACTTGAAAATTTGCGACTGGAAGATTTTGATGAGCTTTAACTCTCCTCTCCGCTTGAGCTCGAAACCTTTCAATTCGGCAAGACTGCCGTCGTCATTGAAGACAGCATACCGCTTCTTCAAATTCTTGTCCTCTTCCTTCGAAGTGGGCAAAACCATGGCCTTGTATGGACCATCGACTTCGAAGAAGATAGAGTTGTCGCTGTGCGTCTCGTATTTCAACGTCTTCTTATCAACAAGTGTCTGGTACTGATGATTCGTGAACTTGTCGTGGACCAGATGATTCAACATGACACAAGGGTAGGAAATCGGCAGCTTCTTCCCGTTCTTCATCTTGAAGGCGAAGTTCTCTGGGAAGGTGGCAGGAAGCATACACCAGATACCGTCAGTGTCCAACTCGAGAGGACGACCCAGCCGCTCGACAAGGCCTCGAGCCAGTTGGATAATGGTAGCGCCTGTCAGACAGGTGACACCAGCCATCTCCAAGGAGTACCACCTTGAGCCTTTTCTCATGACATAGCCATAGAACGAGTTCAAAATGACCTTGTGGGCCAGTTGCAAAGAATCGAAGAGAATGATCATCTTCTTGGCGGCATCCACGTCTTGCCCAGACGCTCCTGAAGATTTGAGCGCCTCTGTCTTTCCCTTCCATTCCTTTGCCTTGCCCTTGTAGTCATACCGACGGTCTCGGAAGTCACGCACGGTATTAATGTAGAAAGGATTCTCGCGCTGGCAAATGATGGCCTCGCGAACTATGGTGGTGGAGTCATGGATCTTGTGGTAGACCTTCTGGGAGTATGACTGCAGGCGCTTGCGGATGAGATCGGCCCGCTCGTCTGCAGACAAATCCTGAAATGACCGCATGGGTGAGTTTGGGTATTTCCCCGGGAACCGCTCGTTCTCCAAAGCATGCCTGATCATGTTGTACTCGTCTCGTTTGGCGGGCAGGTACTCTCCTCGCCAAGCCCACGGCAGCCTTCTATCGCAAGTCTTGCCAGGGCGGTTGAAATCACACGCGGCGCAGTCCGACTCGTCGATCATCGAGTCCGGCTGCAGTCGATTCGTGGTCATGATGTTTGGGTACATGGAGGCGACGTCCAGATGGTAAATCAGCGGCCGCTCGCTCCGGTTTGGCGTCTCCTTCAGCTGCATCAGCCGGGCAGCTATTTGTTCCTTGACCTCCTCGTAGTTCTCGACATCTTCGAGTTTCTTCTTCTCCTCGATCGTGATGACGAACTTCAAGGCGTTGTCCAAGTCCTTGAGCAGCTCGTCGACTGCGCCCGTGTCGACAGCAAAGTTGACTGGTATGTCGGCCCTGAACACACCAGCCTCGATACTCTCGACGTGACCACCAACGTACGTTTCTGAATCCAGCAGGTGACCTTCCCAAAAGGCCTCCTTTGGTGACACGTGCTTATTTGGGAGCACAATCTCGTGGTTGTATGCTTGCACCATCAACAACATCTCACAGAGTGTTCCCGTACCTTTCCGCTCGGTGTCGTCGGGGCCGAGAGGGATAATGGTACACAGCGAGAAGACGAAGGGATGGACATATTTCATGTACAGGTAGTATGTAGCGACGGCGTCGGAGACGGAGTACTCGGCCAGGGTTTGTGGGCGTTCGGCGGCGTACGGGGTCATCAGTTCGGGATCGAGCTCGTCAGGGTCGTAGCCGAGCTTGGCCACCGTGACAGCCTTCAGACCACGACTTCCCTGCGGCAGGTAACTGTCTCGGTTCACCCAGTGGAAGCAGTCCAGATGTGCGCAGTAGTTGGATTTGTACTGGTCCTCGCTGTCCTTCTTCCAGCCGATCTCGTGGTACATGTCGATGCCGTTGAGGCTGGCCCTGGCGTCGACATAGGGCCAATCGAAGAAGTCACCGTTGTAGGTCGCGATGACCGTCGGCCGCGCTTCTTTGATGTGTTCAAAGAACCTCTCGATGACGGCTCTCTCGTTCGGCTCGTTGAAAATCATGAATGGGCCGGGGTATTCTGGTTTGGGCGTGTACTCGAAGTCTGCGATGTCCTCGGAGACCACCTCCCGGTTCGTGATGAGGAACCCCTGGCCGTCGATCATGTACGAAATCATCATGATCTGGTCCACGGCGGCGTCGGGGAATTTCAGGGGTGCCTTGCACGTTTCGATATCGTAAGCCATCACCACGGGGTCCGCCATGGCCAGGTGGTCCTCGTTGCACACCACTGTCGTGACGCCATGCTTTGCTTCTACAAAGTACCATTTCCCCACTCGAATGTCTGCAGGTCCATGTCAGAAAAGCTACCTGGTAATATGGAGCGCAACAAGTCGACATTACCTTTATCTATCATTACTCTGACGTGGTATGGAACGTCGTATTCTCTAATATCAACAAGGAAATCACTGGCTTCGGTTATGGAGGTATTGAGTCGTTTCTCGTCAATTCGTGTATCGTCATCAAAAAGGTCAAAGTTGCCGTTGTTGGTCCTGCTCGCCGGTCAGTCAGATGTTGCTCATCTCGCCAGACTGGCAGTGGTGTTGTGAGTAGGGCGGGCCGAAATAAACGTACGCAGCAACCTCGGCATATGTGTCCATGGCGTCCATGCCCTTCTTGTTCCTCTGGGCTATAGGCATGATGTCCCTCCTCGCAGCGAGCAGGTCCTGGACGTTGGCGAACTTGAGCTCGAGGAAGGTCCTGCGGTAGCCCAGGAGGTGGTTGGGCATGTTGAGGTCCTCCTTCTCGACCCTCCTGACGCTCCTCACGACGCCGCCGCCGGGCACCCGCTTGCACCACTCCTCGACCTCGGTCTCGTGGCCCTTGCGCACGGCCACGAGGAAGTAGGGCTCGTACTCGACGGTGGCCTTGAAGGTGGCGCCGTCCTCCTCGATGAAGTAGCAGTCCAGGGCGGCGCGGCCGCCGCCGCCCGGGATGCGCGGGTCCTCGATGGACGTCGGCTGCACGTTGACCAGCCAGCCCTCGCGCGGGCGGCCGGCCTCGTAGCGGGCGAAGCCCATGTTCTCGTCAATCGAGTTGGCGAGCCGCGTGCGCTCCCACTTCTCGTCTGTGGAGGTGGCCTCTGCCCTGCCGGAGGCCGCCGTGAAGGTTCTCGTCTTGCCGCCATGGTAGGCCAGCTTGCCCCCACGACCGCCGCGGAAGCCCTTCTGGGGCCGGCGCAGGGAGGTGTTGGGCATGGTGGAGGAGAGGGTGGTCGAGGACAGAGAGAGGAACCATGCGGGTGGGCGGGTTGGATTCGGATAGCAGGCACTGGATCAGTGGATCAGTCCCAGCGGTCCTGTGCACCGCCTGGGAGGACTTGTCGAACTCGAGTCGAGAGTGGAATGCACCTTCGCGTGGGCGAGACACACAAAGATGGAGGATCGTGTCTTGGATCCAGCAGACGTGCTGTTTTGGTTCGGTTGCAGAAGGACAAGAACGACAGAGTAAGTAAGTCACAGGCAAGTCCGCCTCAAAACCGGGTATCAAGTTGGAATAGCAGAATGCTCATTGGTGTTGAGCCTCGGAATAATCAAAAACATCCACAGGCCCCTCCCCAAGCCAAAGTGGTTTTTGGCGGGTTCTGCTTTACGCGTCGGGCCAACCGCGTCTTACACGCGCTCGCTCAATCGTGCCTGTGCCCGCCACATGCAGGTGCCCCCCTGATCCCAGTCTGCAAGCAACTGCAGGGGGGGTCCCAAGGGTACGGGTACGGGGTACATAGCAAAGTACTCCGTACCTCCCCGAGCTACCCATGCAGGCGCACAGACCATTTCGAGATCTTGTGCCTGAGCAGAGAAGACAGTCGATGATTGCATCGCCGACGCATGAGCGAGCGGGTGGGCCTGTTCCGCCCAAGAAAAATCCCCATCCACACCACACAATTAGATTGGTGACGAGCTTGCCTTGCGCGCGCAGCCACCAACATGTCTGCCTCGCCCTCATCCCCCAACAACCAGCCGACGCCAGGCGATGAGCAGGCGCGCAGGGCCGCCATGGAGCGGTACGCCGAGGTGTCGCTGAAGTCGGTGCCGCTGCCCGAGGGCGTGGACCCGAACAAGCGCGCGACGGTGGGCGAGGCGTTCAAGACGATCAAGAGCGACGACATCCTCAAGGTGCACCAGGCGCCGTGCTCGCGGGACGGCTTCATCACGGGCATCGGGTCCGGCGCCGCCGTCGGGTTCCTGCGGTACATCATCGGAGGTGAGCGCCGGCTCTCTCTTCTTCCCTTTCCTTCCTTTCTCTCTTGTCTTCGCCACGAGTGAAGGGGTTGCTGGCAGCAAGCAATGATGCTAACACTGCCGTCCAAAAAAAAGCCCCAGTGCCCAAGTCCGCAAACTGGGCCGTCGGGTCCGGCGTGGCCATGAGCATCCTGGCGTACGAGTACTGCCAGTACAAGCGGCGGGTCGAGCGCGCCAACATGAAGCGGGTCGTCGAGGTGGTCAGCAAGAAGCAGGCCGACCTGAGGAAGAAGGAGGAGGAGGAGCAGCAGAAGAAGCTGGCCAGCCGCGCCGAGACGGTCGCGGCGGCCGGCAGCGGCGGCAGCGGCGGCGGCAACGGCAACGGCAAGGCTTGGTACAAGTTCTGGTAGAGCACCCGCCCCCCGCCCGACAGCAAGCGAACCGCCTCGCGAGCGTGTGTGTGTGTGTGTGTGTGCCCGCCTTGGAGCATCCCGGCGTCCGCTCGCCCGCCCGCCCGAGTCCGCATATCTGACCAGGTCTGCACGCGAGGCATCGATAGCTCGTGCGAGAGGGAGCCCGATGGCGGCGGCCGGGGGGGTCGGCGGCGTCACATCGGCAGGCCGCGGCAGAGAATGCTACCAGCTCCGCTGCACCCGCGAGGCCAGGAGGCATTCAAGATGTATCACAGTGTGTTCTGGGGCGGATTGTCGCCTGAAACTCGGGCACAAGCCAAGCGGGATGCGCCGCTGCTTGCATCAGACAGCTCCACCGGATGCCGTGGCCTTGCATCTCGAGTGGAAGGGCCTATTGACACAACACTGGCCATGACGCTGGAATCTGGCCGTCTTGGAACCTGGTATGGGGATGAAACCTGTGCGCACGTGCGAGCCGAGGCCTTGGGCCATCGAGAGAACTTTGTCGCCGCGCGAAGTTGTTCCAGGGGGCATGGGCAACCACACGCCGGGGCATGGCAGATTTGACAGGATTGGGTATATTGAGAAGCCATCGCTATTGCTGGAATCACTCAAACTTGCGTATGTACGTATATAACGCCGTGCCACCATCTCGAGCCAAGAATGTACATTATAGCCCCATGCGTGATTCCATCGCCTCGATCCTTTCTTTGCAAGGAGCGGCCCTCCTGTTCCAAAGCAACGCTATCAGATGTTTGTAACGCCCCGTCCCGAGACTTGATCCATTAAACGCCAATGTCATATCAAAGATGCTTCCTTGACTGGGCCCCCGCCGGCCACAAAAAAAGACCTGGAACAATGTTCTGCGAGCCACCATCCGTCATGTGCTAATCATCTTGCCAGCCTCACTGTCCGTGAAACGGACCTTCCTCGCGTTCTCGGCCGCCGCGCTCTCCTTGCGCTGCGTCTTGGGGGCCCTGTCCGGGCTGCCGCGGCGCCTGGAGCTCCGGCGGGCCCTGGCCTCCCTCTCCTCCCGCTTCTTGTACTCGGCCAGCTGCTGCCTCCTCTTCATGGTGCGGGCGTAGGCGATGGCGGGGGTCGGCTTAAACCCGATGCCGTTGATGCCGACACCGTCGTCGTCCTCGTCGTCCGGGTCGTAGACGGTGATCTCGTCCTCGTGCCAGGTGAGCGCCGCCCGGATGGGGTCGATGACCTGGGCGGCCGCGTCGCCGCCGGGCTGGGTGTCCGCGCTGGCTAGCTTGCTGGCTGAGGCGACGAGGGGTGGCGTGCCGGACCGCCGGCGGCCTTTGGTCTTGAGGCTCTCGAGGGCGCGGTTGTTGGCAGCCGGAGGTTGCTTCGGTTGCTTGCTCGAGGGGGCCTTGGCGGGCGCATCAGCGAGGGGTGGTGCACTTTCGGGTGTGGGTTGGGCGCAGGGAACGTTTGGTCTGAACAGGACGTGACGGTCGCCTGGTGGAAACGTTACGGTCTCTGGGCCAGCAGCCGCCTGCGGCTCGGTCCTTGTGGTGGCGGGTGTCTCTGGGATCTCGTCTCTTCTGGCGGAAAGTTGAAGCTGGGGCTGGGGCTGGGGCTGGGGCTGGGCGGCGGGGGAGAGGGCGTGGTGGTTCAGCTGGGGTGGTTCATCCGAGGGTCCTGAAGGCGGGGTGAGTTTTGATCTTTTGCGCATCTTGGACTCGTCCTCGTCGACCTCCATCTCGTGCTCGCCGCCGCCGTGGGTGGTGTGGCGGCCCGGGTCGGGCTCGGTGTCGTGGAGGAGTGGGCCATCTGCCGCGGCAGCCCCGCCCCCACTATCGGCCAGGGCCAAGCCCCGGAACCTGTGGGCGACCTTTGTGCGCGGGCTGTCGCCGCCGTCCGAGAGCAGGCCCTGCGAGACGTCGAACGAGAAGTGTATGTCGATCTGGGAGGGGACGTCCCCGCCGGCGGCATCAGCCCGCTTCCTTTTTGGCGTGCTGAATGTTGACTGTGGTGTGTCGTCCATGGTTTGCATGCAGTGCAGTGCAGGGAGTTTGTGATGGTCGACCCCTTCGAGACTGTTGGAGACGGTCGGGCCAGCGGGAAAAGGGTCCGAGGCTCAGTCAGGCTGTGTGGGGTAATAGCAATGATGCCCGCAAGTTGAAATCCTGTCTCTAGTCTACTCGAGGTCGTCACCTCCCGCAGACTTCGGGGTTCGATGTGGTGAGGGCAGATCTGGGTTGGATTGTTCCTGGAAGCGCAGTGGACAAGAATGGACAAGAATGAAGGAGAGGCAGCAGTGTGGGGCTGGATCATACAGTCAGTCAGTCGAGGACGTCCCAACTCCGAGGACATGGACGAGCCTGATCAGGAGGAGCCTCAACGTGGGCCAGTAGACCATTCAAAGTCACAAGGCACCACCAAGACAGTCGCTATCGCTAGCTCCTCGAGCTTCCACCCCGTGCTGCCTGCAGCTGGGCATGCCAAGCTCCATGTCCTTGCAGGCCTGGCAGGTGAGCTCAGCCAATCCGCCACCTGCACCTGCATGTCTCTCCCGCCGCTACAAATCCTGGGGCGTGCCTGCCTGGGGAGGGGGGGCTCTATGTCGGATGACGTACCCCCCTAGGGTATAACCCTAGACGGAGGAGTGGTCCTGCCTGCGGTGGGCCCTCATTGGAGGTACCCAGGTACAGGCCATCAACCCTTGGGGCCCTTTATTGACATTAGGGTAGGCTTCAACCACATTATATTTTTTATTTAACTATTTATCTATTTATCACCTTCTTAACTTTTAAATTAACTATTAGTTTATACTTTAAGTATAAAGTTAATAATTACTTAATATATACCTTTAAATTTATTTATATATAAAGTTATTAACTTTTTTTATAAAGCTTTCTTTTTTATTATATTTTTTATATATTATATAAAAGTAGATAAATCTTTAATAATAAAATAGTATAGACTATTTATATTTTTAGTTCTATTATTAAGCTAGAAGTAAATAGTTAGAGTTTTAAAAGGATAAAATATAATATATCTTTTAAAGATTAAATTAATTAAATTTATTATATATAACTTTTAAAATAACTTTATAATTATCTATAATATTATTTATTATTAAAAGATACCTTTTATATTAATATATTAAGTTATATTTAATTTATTAAAAGTTAAAATTATTATAAACTATAAGTTAATTTTAATATTATTAAATATTATATATAATATTATTATATAATTTAAGTAAGTTAGTTAAAATAAATAAAAATAAAACTACTATTCCTTTAAAAATATATATAAGTTCTAGCTCTACTCTATAAGTAAACACTTATTTATTAGCTTTATAAGTAAAACTACTTAAAAGTAATTACTTAACCTATTATATAAACTAAGAGATAATTAAATAAAGTAACTATACTTTATTACTACTTTAAGTTTATAGTTTTAATAACTTTATAAAAAATAACTATTAATAATTAAATTTATAATTATATAAAGGTAAACTTTTACTTTAAAGAAAAGTTATTAATATTTAAAATAATTAATATATTTTTAAAAATACTAAAGGATTATGCTTAATTTAAAGTATATTAAGATTTATAAGAATTTTAAATTTAAGATTAAGGAATATAAAGTTTTAACTTTCTTAAAGATATTAAAGTTAAAAATTTAAGAAAAGATTTAAATAAAGTTAAAAATTAAATAAAGTTATAATAATATAATATAGTTAAATAAAAACTAATTATAAAATTATAATTATAAATCTTTTAGCTTTATATTTAAGAGGGTAATAAAATAGTATACTTAAAAGAGGAAGATTTAATTTTTAAGTATTTAAACTTTTACTTTCTTTATATAATATTTATTTAATATATAATAAATAAATTCTATTTAACTTTTTAAAAAAGTTTTAATCTTTTTATAAAATTTATATAAAAAAGTTTTCTTAAATAAATTTATTATTATAATATTATTATTCTATTAATTATATTTTTAAAATAAAAATTATAATATATTTAACTTATTTAATAAAAGTAGATTTAAATAATTATATAATAAATATATTCTATATTAAAGTTAATAGCGCTAGCCCGAACTAGCACGACTTAGCGTACTAGTGTAGGAAGGTATCTTTTAATAATAGATAATATTATAAATAATTATAAAGTTATTATAAAAAGTCTTATATAATAAACTTAGCTAAATTAATATTTAAAGGATATATTATATTTTATCTTTTTAGAACTCTAATTATTTACTTTTAACTTAATAGTGGAATTAAAAAAAATATAAATAGTTTATATAATAAGTATATTAATAAGGAAGAGTTAGTTTATTAAATTTTATATTATAGAATTCTTCTTTTTATAAAGGTTATTTTAAGATTATTTTAATTTTATTACATAATTACTTTATTAACTTTAATTTTAATATTATAATAAATTAATCCTTAAACTACTTATATTAATAATTTTAATATAATATTATTAAAAGTAATACTTTCTAGTTTTATTTATATAATATAAAGCTTAATTATATATTTATAAATATATTATATTCTCTTTCTATTATTATTAATATTATATTTCTTTAGATATTAGGTTTTAAGTATTTACTACTATATAAAGGCGCTATATATATTTTATATATATAGGGATTAAAAATCAAACCACCACCTGACATTGCGTTATAAAAGATTTGGAAATCAATTCTATCAGCGAAGTAGTTCAACAGTAAATTGGTTACCTCGGTCTTCGGAC
This sequence comes from Diaporthe batatas, assembly GCF_019321695.1. NCBI lineage: Eukaryota > Fungi > Ascomycota > Sordariomycetes > Diaporthales > Diaporthaceae > Diaporthe > Diaporthe batatas. The sequence continues at coordinate 1,296,388 of NW_025408555.1, read as the reverse complement.
CCTTCGCTTTTGCAGGCAGGTGGCAGGTTCGGGCCCACCGTCTAGCTATTTTGCCTCTCTTGTTCTGCTTCTTTTCCACATTTGGCTTCTTCTAATCTTCGATTCCTTTTCGATGCCTTTTCTTTTTATCAAACAAAAAGCCTCCATCTTCTCCGCCCCCTTGCTTGTCGCCAGTGTCTAACATCCTGCTCAGGAGAATCAACCAAATGCAGCTTTACCTTGCGGGCCTCGCCAAAACGTCACACCAGAGCAAACTTGGACTCGGAGTTCATACAGCCTCCTACTCAGTAGGACCTGCCAGAGGCCAAATAAACGATGGGAGTCGAATCTCACGATCGCTGTCAAGCATTTTGTCTGTAGCTCACTGAGACACACACCTCCCTTGTTCGTCCCTGTCGGTTTTCCCGCCGCCGACATTATCATCAGCATCAGAGTGGCCCAGGTCGGTCCAAGTAAGCGTCGCGTCACTATTATCACAGCATCGCCTACTCCGAACAGTCAACCACCGCAGAGATCAACCTTGGAATCGGACCAAATCCATCAACGCTCAACTGACCTTGGTGGCTCGTGCGACATGAGCAGAATACGTAGGTGGCTAGACGTCCCGGGGAGGCAGGGCATTTTGATGCAATCTTGTCACGTCATGTTGACTGTCAAAATTGTAATTATTCATTCAAACTTCACTGCCTTTCTGCTCTGGTCTCCAGGGCTGTTTGATAAGGGGGCTTTCCCCTTAACACCATCCACAATCGAGCTATCTGCACCCTAGTTTCGTTGGAATCATATGAAGCCTACTTCCAAGCACATTCCCGATATTCAGGTGCTTATGTTACACTGCATTCATAGGCTCCAAATATGGCACAGAGCCGCAATCTCGTCACCCACAATACTCTACCAGCTGCGGGGTCTTGGACAAGGGAGGCGCCAGCGTACCAGACCTGCTCGGATGATGCCAACTTAGAAGGACTCGGACATCAAGTAGTATGTACGGGTACTGGCCAGACTCATGCCTGCACGTTTCAATTGTTCAGTTCCCGCCAAGGTTTAACGAGAAGAACATCTTATGCGGCTGGATTTGGATAGGTGTTGTGAATCACTGTTCTGCTTTGGTGAGGCTGGCGGCTCAACGTTAAACATCCAAGGCAGAGCGTAGGAGGGAGGCGTTTTGCTGTCTGCTGGTAAACTAATGCAAATAGTTGATAGTTCTGATTGGAAATTGACATTTGTCCATTTCCATTCTTTCTGCTCTTCTTTCTTGCCCTAACTCGACCGACAAGGGAGGGAATGGTAGCAAAGCAACCCCGTCATTGCTATCACCAACCCGACTTCATATTGGAGTATGGTCAGCATGTTGAGAATTTGATGAGATTTCAATTTCCAAGAAATTAATTGGCATGGATCACGTAGTCATGTTGAAGGGAAGACGAAAGCTGAACAGGCCTCAGGTGGGCGAGTAAAGGGATGGGGGCCGAGTGGCTACTATCAAAGACAAATGAGCCCAAACTGAAGATGAGCATGACGCTGTCAAGTCTCCACTTCTAGACGCGTACCCAGGTGTGTTCAGGAAGTTGGATTATTTCCAGACTGGATCAGGACTTAGTGAGGTCAACGCTGTCATCATCCCGAAGGACGAACATTTTCAGCCTTGAAGGGAGTTAACTCGCTCACTATACAAGTCTGACATATCTTGTCGCGGGTTTTTTATCAGGGTAATCGGGAGCGATCCTTCCTAGCCTTGTCCGTGCGGCATGAGGCTGAGGCCGGTCTTCTGACACCGTCTTTTGCATTGTTCTTTATTAAACGCTAGGTCTTCAAGCATTGACTACTATGTAAAAGGACCGTATGCCTTCAGGATGTATATAGATCAAGAATAAAACGACCTGAAATTAGTGTAAGTGGTTGGAGCAATTAACTATGAGTCGCTAATGACCTGCTCGCATTTATCTCAAGCATTTGTCTCAAGCACAGTGATATTGAGAATTCAAGGACTATGTTCAGTATCCAAAATAGAACGACGACCCAATAAACAAGTGTCAGGTATATAGGTTGTAAGTAGAGTAAATGAGTGCACGCAGCGTAGGAGCAGTATAGTAGTAGTCTATTCGTATACATTAAGTTACCAATAATTACCTTGTTCCTGTCTCCCATGGTTCTATCATCTCCTCTATATACATCCCTTGACTCCTCCTAAAAGAAATGAGTTCTAGACCGAGACTAGAGTACCTGAGCATGAGATACGCATAAGCTACTAGACCGAAGCTATTTAGGTACTCTAGTAAGGCCGTGATGATAATCCCTGGCGAAAGTTCCCGAGGTCGGCTCTTGTTATCGTCATGTCACACAAGAACTTGGCATGATGTGCACGTCGTGAGTGAGCCTACGTCGACATGCATTGACAATCACATGTGAACAATCGTCTTTAAGGAAGGTGCTAGTAGAAACATGATACGGGCACTGGAAAGCGACAGGCTTTGAGAAGTAGTGTATCCATCACATTTGTGCTCTCGGCCCCCTCCGTCTGCAGAGGCATCAGCGTGCCGTTGCATTGCATGCCATCCCACCTTCTTCATGTCATATTCCCCCGCTTCTCATCTTGCGAGCGTAGACTAAGATACAACCGTGATGCTGTGCCCCTCCGGCCGTTCTACTAGTGCACGATGCAGATAGGTCGCCCAATGGCTTCAAATGTTGGTTGTATGCCTGGAGCATCCCAGTTGACATAAGGCCTTTGAGAGAGTCTACTCAAACATTCGGCTGCACAAGCTTACCTTGAATCTTGATTGACTTCCGTCACTGCAATTTATCGACAATTACGGGACTTCCCATGAGCCCGAAGCACGTGGCTTTTTTGACGCCATCCATCTAACGTTGATGAAGAAATCCCCTCCCTGCCCTGGCAATGCCAAGGGGCCCTGGTGCAAAGTAGCATCGGGGAGACCAGTTCGATCCGGAAGGTCGCCGGGCAATGGACATCAAGACCCTGGCCCGACAGCCGGGACGCTACGCCACAAGCTTGGATGAACCGAACAATACCACCACACCGCCGTTGACTCGGTCACGGTCGGACTTCATTCGCTTCGGATGAACCACACGAACTATAGGTGCGGTACTTTTACCGGGTCTCGTTGGTCAGCCTCTTTTTCTCAGTGCCGCCGATCACTCCACCTTGGAGCCCGATCTTCCAAGGTTTGGCCAACTGCATACCTGAAAAGCACATACGTGCCTGCATCTCTTCCCCGGGCAGTTGTGCTGCAAGCGTAGTGGTTCTTCTCCGCAAAAGCCAAGCCAATTCAACGCGCGGAACAAATATGAACTTCAAGTTCCACTTGTCTCTCGGGAGTTACGACCGGACTATCTCAGGCGACTGCTCCGAGGAGCCGGTCACCTGAGGACATCGAAAATTTTATTTCATATGAGCGTTGGGCAATATTGACGAGCACAGACATAATACCACACCTATGGTTCCTCTCCGGCTAGCTCGGCTCGCAGCTGGAAGCGGCGTACCTGCGCAAGCCGGCGGCTTCAATTGGTCATTTGGCCAGCCAGGGCGTGCGCATACACCTCTACGTCGCAGGGATCACGATTTGGTGTTGTTTCCAACAGGGGGCCGTATCCAGCAGGGTGCCTATTTCGGCCGGGTAAGTCGTCTCAGAGGTGTGGGCACCTGGGCATCCAGACAATGCTGCACGCAATGGCGAGTCAGACCTGCATCGCACTTGCAGCGGCGTTCTTCCTATTCTGGGACCAGCTCAGGACCTGGCCTGTTCCAATCAAGGTGCTACGCGTCCGAGGCGGCGCCCTTTGAGTGTCACTGTAAATCAGGACAGGAACCTGGGGATCTCGCACGTGGAGGGCATGGCGGCATGGCGGGCTCGTCTATTGGACCATGGTGGCCCTCTAGGCGCTGCGGATACTGGGCAAGCCAAGCTCCTCGATATGGGTCCCCCCAAGGTCATAGGCTCATTCCGTCATCATGGGTGTGTGATACACGGAGAAGTGCTGCTGCTCTCTTGAGGGGCTGTAATATATATCCACAACATCGCCACCCCTCAAGTCTCGAAGTCTGTGTCAGCGCAGTTGAGCTCGTAGTCTTCGTCTCTGCATCTGTCTTACGCCTCACTCGCAGTCGTCAGACCCTCTTTCCCCGGGTTATACTTTGCCACACTGCCCTTGACGAGATTCACAATGAAGTTCTCAGGCATCACAACCCTGGCCTGGCTGGTGCCAGCCGTTTTCGCCGCCGGACCAGTTCCGCTCTCCTCCCGCCAGAACATCAACACCATCACGGATCGGTACCTGTTCGACATCTCCCTGCCCCAGTTCATCACCTACAGGAACGCGAAGAACCCCGCGACCCTGGACTGGACCTCGGACGGCTGCAGCGACTCCCCCGACAACCCCCTGGGCTTCAACTTTGAGCCGGCATGCTACCGTCATGATTTCGGCTACCAGAACTACCGGGCTCAGTCCCGGTTCACCAAGGCGGCCAAGGCCGCTATCGACACCAACTTCCAAGACGAGTACGTGACCCACTTTGAACACTAGCCCCGGTGATACTTCCCACGCGCTTGACTCGTGACTAATACCCATCCAGCCTCAAGTACCAGTGCGAGTCCGAATCACTCGAGTCCATCTGCGATGCCCTGGCCAATGTGTACTACGCAGCTGTAAAGGCATTCGGCGGCCAGGATGCTACCAAGCGCGCTGAAGCTGAGGACCTGGACGCGGCTGCTCTTCGGGCCGAGTACGACGACGCCGTGGCCGTCTACGAGCAGCTCGTGGCCGAGGCCAAGGCGAATGGCCAGATCCCATCGTGAGAGGGGACACGAGTAATATCGTATGATGTTGGATGATGACAACGGTGTAAAATTCAATTCGGGAATGCAGGCAGGCAGGCCAATTTCATTGGTACAGAATCTTTCGGGTATTGTTCTCTTGTTGAGAAAATACATGAGCGTCGAATGCTTGACGCAGGGCGGGATTCCGGAACTCCTCGGCGGCTCATGTTGGAGCAGATAGAGTTGATCTGCTTCAAGCCGGGTTTTATCTTCTTCTTGCACAATATTAAGTAATGTTTTGTACAAACCTAGCCCAGATGTGTGATTTGCAACCAAGGGGGCCGCGCTCTATACTGAGTACACTGAGTGTAGTGTTGTGTACAAGTGGTCGTCTGGATCTTGTGTGGACCAGCGAACATGAAAATGCTCACAGAAACCGACCGCAATTGGGATAGCAAAGTATTGTGACATCGGGAAACCTAATTGATGATCCTGGATGATCGACCAAAATAACACGTGCTCGCTTCATGCGCACGAAACACCTGGATGCCCGTCTCGGCTTCCGCGCGCGGCGGGGAACGGGGATTAGGATCGCAGCCGAGGGAGCCCCTGTCATCAGCGACTACTGACCAGATTTGTGCCATCCATGGACCCCTCAACTCCTTGCGGGTGTTCGCAAGTCATGTACCTACATTTTCGTCCGTACCAACATTTGAAGTGCCTTGGTAGAAGAGCCACATAGCTACCGCATGTAACTCGGTAAGGAAGAAGAACCGCCCTCCCGAGGAATGCTATGGGGATTCATTCCGATGAACGATTCTGGACCCATTGAAATCCAATATTTATCACGGTGTAAGTGCATAATTTGACGGGAAGGAATGCTATTTCTGTTACGGTGCGCTACCGCAGATATCGTGGCTTAAGCCACATTTGTAGAGTCACACAGAGGGAATATAATGCACGGCTTGGCGCGCCGGAATTGTCCCGTCCACAGTCATCGACGGAATGCCAAATACAGATATACCATTCTGTACGAAATTTAGCTGGCCATCTCTGATAGTTACCGAGAGTGCAGTCTGGTTTAGAGGACTAATGTAGTTGCTGCCATGAGATGTCACACGAATCAAAAGATTACACAATTTCTGTCGCATCAATAAACATTCAGCATCAAAGTTGGCTCATTGTCATAACCTCAAGAGTGCCCCGCCGGCATCGCCAAGCTCGTGATGTGCAGCGACTAACTAGCTCCCGTCCGGAATCTCCCAGCCGCGACTGCCCGTCCGGCATTGCGCCGCGGGGTACCGGCATCCAGTGTTGGTTGGGACCAACGGCAAGCGCGACGAGCTTATCATGACGCCTCCAAAACCGCTCGTGGGCAATATCTGAGCGGAGGTTTCTGTAGTTAACTGCGTAAAGCGCGGGTTTGCCTTGTAAAGTCTCAACATCTTTGGCGAGGAACCAGAACGCAAGACCATCTTACTCTTTCGAATTGTTGAATCACGTCGAGACAAAATGTTCGGAGGACTCGCTGGGGAGAAGTAGTAAGTGTTCAAGGAGATTCAACTCTCCCAGGTGAATGCTGTCCAGGTGCTGAAACCCGTGGTAGCAGCACCGCGTCGCGGGAGGCGCTCCATGACCTAGTATCCTCTTTGGGATTCCAGGTGCAGCCTCAAGATGAGGCAGGTTACCTCGACATGTTGCGTGCTGCCATCGCCGACATAGAGACGGTCCAAGCGATGCCACCGTACCAGCACCCGCTCATCCAAACGACCAACGGCGCAGGGGAGCGGACCAGCATACGACCATCTCCTTCCGAGAACCCAATGAACGGGTGGAGCCATAGGGTTCGTGCACTTCCCTTCCCCACAAACAATGCTCCCACAAGCAGCGTGGTCGGGGTCTCGGAGCCGAGCTGAGAAAGTCATAGACCATCATCAGATCTTCGGCGGAAGGCCTCTTATCCGGGAAGACCATCGCGGTAAAGGACAATGTCTCTATCGCAGGAATACCCTTGACGGGTGGGACACAGCCTTTCCATCTCTCCAAGGATACGCCATACCCGATCTCCAGCTTTGACGCCCCCGTCATAACCCGCGTGCTCGAGGCTGGAGGAACCATCACCGGAACGTCGACATGCGAGAACTACTGCATGTCTGCGCTGAGCTTCAGCAGCGCTACCGGCCCCGTGGACAACCCCTGGTTGAGGGGGTATGAATGCGGCGGCAGTAGCTCTGGCAGCGCGGCTTTAGTCGGGGTCAAGAGTGTCAAGAGGCAAAGGGAGAAGGATGGGCTGCCTCATGACGACCTAGGAGAAGGAGTGGATCTTGCGATTGGAGGGGACCAGGGAGGCAGCATTCGCATGGTGAGCATCCTATCCCCTATCTTGATGGCCTAGTTAGAGTTGTCCTGACGGATCATGCAGCCAGCGGCGTACAGCGGGATCTACGGTCTCAAGCCAACACATGGACTGGTCCCTTATACGGGGCTTTCATCGCTACACCCCTCGATTGACCACTGTGGACCAATGGCCGGTTCCATACGTGACACCGCATTGCTACTCACGGTCCTGGCGGGCTGGGACGGCCTCGACCCACGTATGACCCCCGAGACCCCGTTGCGTCAGAACGTGAAAGCCTACCATGAAATCCTCGACGAAGCTATCGAGAAGCGCAAGACAAGCGGGCATTGGGATTCAAAAGCAGCCGCCACCGGGCTGCGCATTGGCCTCGTCAAGGAAGCGTGGACCGCCCCCCAGCTGAGCGAGGAGGTGGCCGCGGTCACCAAGAAGGCGGGCCAGCGCTTCGCCGCCCTCGGCGCTACAGTGGAGGAGGTAAGCATCTCAATGCATGCCATGGGCTCCACGATCTTCTCGGCGGTCGAAGGGCCCGAGATGGCAGATGTGTTCATCCACGACAAGCAGCCGGACTGCCTGAGCTGGCCCATGGAGCAGGTGGTGCCCGGCAAGTCGGACGCGCAATGGTACGAGACTATGAACAAGTCAGCCCCAACAGTGGTCAGCGCACTCATCTCCGGCGAGTTTGTCAAGCGCAACAGGGACAAGTTCCCTCCCGCCGCGAGGAAAAAGGCCATCACGCACGCGCACGAGCTGAGAGCCGCGTATGATGAGGCTCTGGAGAGGTTCGACGTGCTCATCACTCCGTGCAACCCGACTGTGGGTATGAAACATCTCGATCCCGACCTGAGCGTCGTGGAGAAGTACGAGCTTGCGCTGGGTAACACTTGGAACACGTGCCCGTTCAACCTCACCGGCCACCCCGGCCTGGTGATTCCCGTCGGGTGGGGCAAGACCGAAGATGGGCAGGGCAGACTGCCTGTTGGAATGCAGATGGTCGGGCGCAGGTGGGACGAGACGACCTTGTTCTTTGTGGCCGCGGCTTGGGAAGTCGGAGGCATGGGCCTGGACGGCTGACTTGAAGGCATTGGAGCCGGAAACCTTCGCTAATCGTGCATAACTGTACATGCAGCATTGTAACCTTCTGCTGGTGGTATATGGCTAGCCCGGTTTTTTAGATGGTGGTCGTGCCGCGTCCTTAGAAAGGGTCTCCTTCATGTGTGATATTGATGCTTTAATTGTATCCCCTGGGCCTTCGACTCAATATATTAAAGATTTTCGTCGTTGTCTGCGTACTGATCCCGCCTCATCGCCTCATTCGTTCGTTTCTAAATCACTGTTTCTCGTACAAGGTTCAACAGTCCTGAATGTGAGTCTACCAGACATCAGGATAGGGTTGACAACTGACAACCCCTGGAGCTAATGCCAAGTATGCATTAAATTGCATGGGATGCAGGCAGCCGTTCAGAAGGGTTCACGCCAACTCCACGAATTGTGGATAATTCAGACATCGTTTGCGGGTCTCGGAAGATATTGCCGGGGCGTGGCGTGGGTCCTATACATCATGATGTCCGCGTTTGTTGATTATTCATGTCCTACTGTAGTCGGTACTGTTCCTAATAATTCAGCCGAAGGTTGCCTGTAGCCTTCGATTTATCATGCCTGCGGGAATGTGCAATGCAAGGTATTGGACTATTGAGTCTGTGTTGACGACTGTCGCTTGAGAACCCTTTTTCTGAACAATCAGTGTAGGAATAATTTCTGTGGCACCCACATATTGCCGGTCGTTGTCTGCTTGCAATCGAATCATCACATCAATAGGTATCATGTATGGTTTAAAGGATCATGGCTGGGAATAACGACAAGCGCAGAGACAGTGAAGGTGCAACTTGAACAGTGCAGATACCCAAATTGCGCTGAATGTGTTGTGTGACCGAGTTGTGGACAGCAAATTTTTCTGACAATTGAACCTGCCATAACGATCAAAAGCTCGCTCAATTGGATCAAGGCCCCCAAACGCTTAGGTAGCCGAGTGGTATAGCCTCATGAGTGTGGAGACAACGGAGCGTCACGACTCCATTAAATCCGGTGGGCCTGTGGCATTTCAAGGATCGACCTCAGACATCGAAGTGACGTCAATACGAGTACTCGAAGTTGGCAGCAGATGGGCACGTAGGTCATAACATCTCCATCAGCTACGTATGTAGGCAATTAGTTTAAATCAGATTAAATTTGAACCAACCCTGAGGCTATCACCAAATTTTGAAGTGCCGAATACCCCTCATCCTACGCCTTTTTCAACCAGATTTGTTGCAGGTCTACTCGTCATTGATTGACGGGTCAGCAGAATACACACAATTATCTCTTTTCATTTTTAACACCATTCAAAATGACTGCTCAAGTAGCCGCAATGCAAACAGCTGGCATGGGGGGCTCTGAGCCTGTGTCGAAGGAGACAGAACATGACGGGACCGAAATTGGGAATTGCAAAACCACGTCTAAATCGACAATGCCGCTACCGACAGTACTGGAAAATGAATTCCAAAATCTCAAGGAAGCCTTTACCATCACGACCGGCATGCTCAAAGAAATAGTGAACAGGTTCGAGGAGGAACTCGCTGAGGGTCTCGAGAAGGACTTCCAAAACATAGTCGGTGAAATCAGTGAGGCCACCCATGAATAGGCTTCTGTGCTGACATGACCCAGGCGATGTATCCGACGTGGGTATTTGGGTTTCCAAGTGGCCATGAGAAGGGGCAGTTCCTGACCATCGACCTCGGAGGGACGAACTTACGTGTGTGCTGGATCACGCTCAAAGGCCAAGGCCACGACACAGACATCGTGCAGGACACTTACAGGGTGCCGGACGAAGTCAAGACTGGCTCTGCGGACCAACTCTGGGACTTGATCGCGGACTCTCTGAAGGACTTTATCGAAAAGCATCAGTTGAAGGGCACTGAAGACGAGCCGTAAGTACAAAATATAAAAAACGAGAAACGCATGGGGTCCTTCCTAACCCGTGCCAGATTACCGTTGGGTTTCACATTCTCATATCCGGTGCATCAAGATTACATCGACAGAGGAAGGCTTGTGACATGGACGAAAGGATTCAACATTGAGGGCGTTGAGCAAGAAGACGTGGTCATCCAGCTTGGCGAAGCATTATCGCGGCGGAAATTACCAGTCAGGATCATCGCTCTGATCAACGACACGGTTGGGGCAATGATCGCCTCCGCGTACAAAGACCACGAGACCGTCATTGGCGCAATTTTCGGGACGGGGTGCAACGCAGCGTACATGGACGACATCGGCTCCATTCCCAAAATAAGCGGCTCCGGGCTGGCCCCGGAGCTCCCGCTGGCCATCAACTGCGAGTACGGCGCGTTCGACAACTCCCACCGCGTCCTACCGAGAACGAAATATGACATAGAAGTCGACAACGAGTCAGTCAAGCCCGGCGAGCAGGCCTTTGAGAAGATGAGCGCTGGCCTGTATCTGGGAGAGATCTTCCGCCTCGTTGTCCTTGACCTGCACGAGCGCGGATTTCTGTTCCAGGGGCGTGACCTTCCAAGGTTGAAGGAGACTTACTGCATGGACACGGGATTTATCTCCTGCCTGGAGAACGACCCACTCGATGCCCGTGTCGCCCGCTACAAGGAGGTGCTGGGGTTTGAGCCAACACATGCAGAGCTCGAGTTCTCACGACTGCTCGCGGAGGTCATCGCGGAGCGCGGTGCGCGGCTGTGCGCGTGCGGCATTGCTGCCATTTGCAGGAGGAAGTCTATTGGCTCAGGTCACGTAGCAGCCGACGGAAGCGTTGCGAACAAGCACCCTAAGTTTAAGGCACGATGGGCCGAGGCCCTCGGCGAGATCCTGGACTGGCCGGTGGGCCGCAGGAGCGACCCAATTACCCTCACGAGCGCGGAAGATGGGAGCGGGATTGGCGCTGCAATCATCACGTCCATGACAATGGCTAACATCCGCGCCGGAGACTTGAAGGGGGTGCGGGACGGCGGTCAGTATATTGGGAAGCAGTGGTGCTGATTACCTAGGTAGAAATGAATTCGGGATGGGCGGAAATAATACATGGTCATGTGGTAAAGATAGCACGACGCGTACGACTTCAAACCTTTCGAGAACGCTCATTGGAGCTGATCGTCCTACATGTTTGCCTACCTCGTCGATGGAGCTCCGTAGCTGAATAACGTTTCGAGCAAATCTCGAGTCGATCGAGTCTATTTGAGTTATGCTCATGACACCGACATGCATGTCCCTGGGCGATCCTATGGGGCACGAAATTTGGATGGACGCTCTGAATGGATGAGATCGCATCCATTTCCCCACAACCCTTGGGAAGATAAGGGAGAGGGCAAAATGAATATGCGCATATGTCGTGCACGTGGGGATTCGTCACCTTTACCCGTTTTAGTGACCAGGGTGCTGGCCTGTTACCTGTGTGGCATTCTTTGCCATGGCCCCCAACAATTCACGTGATAGAGAATATCAGCTCACAACACATTGAGGAGTTATGCCAACCGTCGATTCGACGACCGTGGTGGATCACGCATAGGCTAGTCATTGCTGTCCACATTCCCCTGGATTCTTGGTATTGCGGCTCAGTTCAAGTGTTGTTTTGAATAGTCTCACCTCCGTCCTCGTATAATCCCGCTCTACTAGTTTAGAGGAGCACACATTTAGACGCCGAGATGGGTTTCGAACACAGGCCGCCGCGACAGCTGCGCGGGAGCCAGGATCGTTTCAAGTGGTGATCCCGCAGGCATCCCGGCGTGTTGGTGGAAAGGCGCTCGTTTGCCCCTTGCCAAGTCGTTCTGAGTCTTGGTATCTAGTCAATCAGGAACATAAAGTGGACCCCGCCATTGTATTATCAGTCGGACAGTCAACAGAAACTTGCAGAAACAACTCTTGGCTTTCTCTTGGCCTGGGTCCCGAAACCTACCTTTAATTTTGCAGGCATCATGAGTGCTCATCTGTTGCTTGTTTGTAGCCTCGTAATAAGTCGGACTACGAAAGAGTTGCGCAGCAATAAGAAATGGAGCCTTTGAGGACGAGTGTATATAATGGCGGTGCCGAACAGGCTAACGGCACTGAGATCTTGTTCATCATTCAGCCTTACTACTAGTACCAGCGACCAGGAGTCCGTTTTTGATTTGTCTGTCTTTGACGAACACAACTACCTACCTTTAACTTATAAATTCTTTGGACCGTCGAACGGTTCTACGTCTGTCAACCAGTCACAACTAGACAAATTCCCCCAACTACATCCAAAATGTATGCCTCAGCAAAGCTCGTTGCCCTCGCGGCTGCCCTCCCTTCGGCCATGGCCTGCCTGGCCCATGATGGTGGCCTGCCTGCTGCCACTGGCACCAAGTCTCTCACCGCGCCTCAGTACATCAAAGCTGGTGAGACATTCGATGCTGGATGGGTCAAGTACGACCGTGGATCTGGAGCCTGCGGTGGACAAGGTGAGGGTGGAGAGAAGGACACTGTCTTTGTCCTCGAGGATGGTGCCACGCTTAAGAACGTCATCATTGGCAAGGACCAAGCCGAGGGCGTGTACTGCAAAGGCTCTTGCAACCTCGAGTTTGTGTGGTTCGAGGATGTCTGCGAGGATGCCATCTCCATCAAGGGCGATGGAACAGCCAATATTATTGGTGGTGGCGCTTATGGCGCGTCGGACAAGGTCATTCAGCACAACGGCTGCGGTTCCGTAAACGTAAGTTCCAAACCCAGGAATCCGTACTCTGGTAGCTCAACACATGGAACTGACTAACATACAAAAGATTGTCAACTTCTTTGCCGAGGACTACGGCAAGGTTTACCGCTCGTGCGGTAACTGCAAGAACAACTGCGCCCGCACTGTCCACATGGAGGGCGTCACTGCCCACAACGGTGGTGAGCTGATGGGCATCAACAGCAACTACGGTGACAAGGCTACCTACTCCAACAACTGCTTCGACGAAGGTGTCACCGAGTGCCAGGCCTACACCGGCTGCGACAAGGCAGAGGGCTCCTGCGAGGCTGTCAAGAAGGGCAAGTGCTAAATGCAGACACGGAGAACAGAGAACAAACATTTGGCTAGGGCTCAGGCTCGGGCTCGGGCTCTTGATACCGAGACGACATGGGCCTCTGCCACCTTCTTCACAGTACATACATACAACTTCTTAAATCCGCGTACATAGCATCAGCATCTGAATATACTCTTTGAACAAACCATGAATGAAGCGAGAGAACATGTGCATTGTGCAAGTGCTCTTTTAAGACTGCTGCTCCCCTTTCCTCCGCGACCTCACCATCTCCGCCATCTGTCTTCCCTCCTCCGTGCCCAGCGCGTTGAAACCGTCTTCAACGCCCTGATTGTCTCCGCCCTTCATCTCCTGGCTCATCTTCCACTTGCCGCCCATATCCGTGATCTCAATCTCGATCCCGATGATGGCCTTCTTGAGCAGGTCGACATAGCTACCCGGCGCGTCTTCGACCTTCCACGGCCGCTCGTACCCCATGATCTGGGTCTCGGCAAACTGCGAGAGGTCCGCGACCGCCTTGGACAGGAAGGCGTCGGTAGAGCTGTCCTGGGTGTCGTAGTAGACGCTGAGCTTGCCGTACACCTGCACGGCGGCGTAGTTCCACGTCGGCACCACCTTGCCCGTCGCGGGCTTGGTCTCGACGTAGAACTTGGGCGTCACGTAGTGGTGCGCGGGCCCGTTGAAGAGAACCATGACGTCCCGTTCGAGTTTGCGCGGGCCCGGCGCGCTGGTGTCCTTCGCGCTGAGATGCTCTATCAGGGACCTTGCCTGGGGATTCGCCCGGGCCATGTGGCCCCGCAGGACACCTAGCTCGGTCTCGCTGTTTTCATCTGAGACGTCCAGGATCCACGGGATGTGGCTGGATTGCAGGAATGGGAAGTTTGGTGAGTCGATGGCGGTAGTGAAGATGCCCAAGGGGTTGGTCCGGATGAACGACCGGAGGGTTGGCAGGTGATGCTCGGCGTGTGCGGCTCGGAGATACATTGTGAATTTGCGGGCGAAATGCACCAGTAGAATGGGGCAAGGTAACTTTGAGTCTACAAGTCGCTGCAAAGGGTTTCGCTATGGGTTCAACTTTGCTGTTGACTTTTTAAGGCTCTTTATGGCACGAAGATGCGAGTCTGAAATGTTACCAGTTGCAGACCGAGGCTAGTCACAGCGCTAGGTATCTTCTTCTTACCCTGCTGCTGAGCCATTTTGCCGGTGTCTTGTTAGAGGATTGTTTGTATGACCGGGCCGGGCCCTCGCAAACGCGCAGCAATTCCGCGGAACGATGCACGAATTATGTTGCTTGTCGCTCACTGACTCTCCACTTCGAACCGGCTGCAGCCCAAGAAATCAATAAGGCGTGCATGTACCTCTGACTTGTGCGTGGTCTGCATACATCAAAGTTGTACGACGTCCTCAGTCCAAACTTCCGCACGGCCCGATCGTTGTGTGGCCGGCTAACAGTTGGTAGCAGAATTACACAGTCTAAAAACCCTCGACCCTTTGGCGATGAACCGCAGCTTTAATGAACTTTGGTATTCCAATATTTTCTTCTATTCAGAGAAGTTCAAGCCCTTTTAGATTCTTAAAGTGGACCGGGAGAGGTACGCTACAATTATTATCAGACCCATTTACATAAGGACAGCATACCAGGGAGAGTAGCAGGACAGCACTGAACCGTGGGTTGACGCCTATGGTGCGCTCTGCACAAGTCAGTCCTGGCTGATTCCGTGCGATTTCGAAACAATTTGGATCGAGTCTGGATTTTGCCTCACCGAGAATGGTGTTGAATCGGCGGCCGCGGAGCATTTCACCCCCTACAGCACGCCCTGCATCTGTCGCTAATTGCCCAACGTTATGTAATTTACCCAGCTGGGCCAAACAGTACTAGGTTTGTTGAGAGTTGAGAAGCCACCAAGCTTGGAGGCTGCCAGAAAGAATTATTAAGGAACCTGAAACAAAATTAGCCGGTACAGCTGCATAGATTTCGCCACTCGACCTCCGTTCTTCACTGTCAGCTTGGATGCGGTGTAACGATGTCTGTCAGTGACACGAGCAGCGCCACGCCCTTTGCGGTGACGGGGGCTCATTCATACCTAGGTACTCAAATGGCTGTGCTCTACGATCGGGTGAGCTCTGTGGTGACTGCAGCAACACTGGCAATTAGAAACATGGGGGAAATGCTGCCCTTTATAAAAGGAAGGAAAAAAGCCTGACACAGACAAATCATCGATATTTCAAATTCTACAGGTTATGCTTTTCCCTGGACGGTGGGCCTCTGGGCGGTTACCACCGTATAAATGTACCGCATACGCAATTGTACGGAATTAGAAACGAAACGACCTAGAAACCAAACTAATCCTACAGACACATAAAGGCCATTTGAGCTACTTTCTCTGCGTGTGTTGGGCGGGTGGGTCTTCCAACGAAAAAGAGCTTTTCTGGAGCCCAAACACCTAGGTACAGACGGAGAACGAACTTAGAAACCACTCACACCTGCTAATAGCATGTAGAAGTGATGATACACAAGTATCAAAAAGGCTCACATGAGTAGATATAGGCACCTACCGCAGCTTACGACTTTACATAGTCCATGAAACAGACCACTGTTCTTGCGTAGCGTAGACTGATTGCAAACCTGCACATCCATGAGCTTTGAACATCAACTGCGAGTTGGTGTCTGCGACTTTGATCCGTCAAGAGAAACAATTCTGTGCCCAACAAAGTAAAGAGATCGAAAGGACAATATGCCGCCTACATTTCATTGTGTATCATCTACAGTCTCTAACGATCCCTGATTCGCTCTCGATATTAAGTACGTTCAAAGATGCCCAGGTGATGCTGACTATGAGTTCCATCACACCTGGGCATAGTTCGGTTTACTTATTGGACACGACCGTAGACCGGCGTCCGAGAAGCGCTTCAAGACAGTTGATAGGATTCGAAGGATTTTAAGCCTTGTAATATATGTAGTCCATTAATGCCGGACGGTACACTAGATGCCATTCCCACCGGGGCCCCATGAACCTACCCTAACAGGGGTCAGACGAACCAGCAGTTCGGTGCCAAGCTCAACGGTCCGGGGTTCTAGGCCATATTGCAATGATGCACGGATCTGGCAAGACTGGCCGATCTCGAGTCATGATGCCCCGGTAAAAGAACATCGATGTGCTCGATCGAATGACGTAACACATCCGAGGTTTTCGGACTATCTGGTTCTTCCTGGCTTTCTAATTCTCTTCGAATCCTGGGGAAAGTATTCACCTGTATCCATTCGACCGAATGCGAGCTTATTCATCATCTTGTAGGTACCTAAACGTGCTTTCTGATAGACTGCTCAAGTAGTAGGCTGGTCAGTGTGCCCGTCGGCGTACGGGCCATCTGTCGCGTCAGATTATTCATGTCTTGCTAAGTCCGCACTTTCCGATCCGATTACTTGTCCCTGGCTAGTAGCCGGGTACGGTTGTATGCTGTGGAGCTGCAACGGTCGACCCAAACCAATAACGACTCACCTGGGCAGGTTTGATGGTTTGAAGCTAGGTCGATGACGCTGCGCTCTTGTATGCCCAGCCCAGCCCACCCGAGAGCCTGTAATGCATGCATACCTACGATATCGCGGCAGTAACTTGCGCGTCTCTGGCTTACGCCCTGAGCTGTCACACCGGCCTCGGAAATCCACAGGCCAACAGAATTGGCCGGACCAAAAAAAATTGGCGGATCGCGCACCTGTTCGATTATGTAGAGCTGCCAGCTCGTGTAACCATGGGGCTGAACAGACAGGTGCATGGCAGAGTGGATTATGCAGCAGCAGGGATCGGCAGTTACCGATGAGGATTAAACACAAGTCAACTGCATGGTGGCCCCGTCGATGTCACCATTGCGAGCCCTAGCCGCATGATGAGTGGACCCCGAAGCCAAATGCCAAATGCTCCTCGAGAAAGCTTGCCTACTTGGGACTGACAAATCCGGGGCGGGTCGTGGCATATATAATTTCGCCGTGTCCATTTGTCACACACGTGCCATAGCATGAGTTGTTGAGAACTCTTCACCTCACCACTTAATTGTCTTTGTCTGACGTCCACGGGTACCAGACCTCACTCATCAACCCAAATCACAAAGCCTTGAAGGAGATCAGATCAACAAGATGGCGCCTTCAACTGTGAAGCAATGGACGATCACAAGCACTGAGAAGGGCTTCGATGGCCTAGAGTTTGGCGATGCGGAGTTGCCCAAGGTGGGCGAGAAAGACGTCTTGGTCAAGATACAAGGGGCCTCGCTGAACTACCGTGACCTCATCATCCCCAAGGTAAGCATGGACCAGATGAGTCAACAATCTACAACGAGGCAGGTGTAACAGCAGCGCTTACGTCGTGTCACAGGGCAAATACCCCTTTCCCGCCAAGCCCCCGATCGTTGCCTTGTCAGACGGTGCTGGTGAGGTCGTCGAAGTCGGAAGCAGTGTCACCAGGTTCAAGCCCGGCGACAAGGTCGTCACACTCTTCAACCAGGGCCACCAATTCGGCCCCGTAGACATCCCCGCAGCGAGCAGCGGCCTCGGCGGTGCCGTCGACGGCGTGTTGCGAGAATACGCCGTCTTGAACGAGAACGGCCTCGCCCGTGCTCCCGCAAATCTGAACCCTCTCGAGACGGCGACCCTGACGTGCGCCGGCCTCACGGCGTGGAACGCGCTGTACGGCCTCAAGCCCCTCCTCCCGGGCCAGTGGGTCCTCGTCCAGGGCACAGGTGGCGTGAGCCTCTTCGCCCTGCAGTTCGCCAAGGCCGCCGGCGCAAAGGTCATCGCCACCTCGTCCTCGGCCGACAAGCTCGAGACCCTCAAGAAGCTGGGGGCCGACCACGTTATCAACTACAAGGAGGACACGAACTGGGGCCCCACGGCCAAGAAGCTGACGCCCGGTGGTGCCGGTGTGGACCACATCATCGAGGTCGGCGGCGCCGCGACGCTCGAGCAGAGCGTGCAGGCTATCAAGTTTGAGGGCATCATCACCATCATCGGATTCTTGGGCGGCGTGAAGGCGAAGACGTCGGCGCTCGACGCGCTGAACCACATCTGCACGTTCCGAGGCATCTACGTCGGAAGCCGACAGCAGCTGGAGGAAATGGTCGCAGCCATCGAGGCTAACGACATCCACCCCGTCCTCGATAAGACAGTCTTCAGCCTGGAGCAGACGAAGGAGGCGTACGAATACATGTGGGCGCAAAAGCACTTCGGCAAAGTTGCCATCAAGGTGGAGTAAGACACGACCTAAAGTGCTGTTCAAATAGGTGGATGACGTTCCACATTGAGAGCCAATCTGGATGGGCCAGAACTGTAATTTATTGTCCGAGATACCGAAGGGTTTAGCTTCCCCTGCGTGCGAGTTTCATGCTATTATAAGCCATCCCAGCCCGAGCAACATCACGACGTGAATCACCAAGTCGCTGCTAGAACATTTGAATGAGAAAAATTATACACCGGCCTGTCGCGAAACATATTATCATTTGATCAATGAAATTGTCTAGCTGCAAAAGCTCCTGGGAATCACTTACGGGCAACCAGTCGGATGAAACGCAGCGTAGAGCCTTTCCGCGCCGTACAACTTTGAAGCTTATCACCCGTCCGCTCGCATGATTCAGGGACTCCGGCCGTACCGTTGAGCGTTCCATTTTTAATTCCCAGCCAAGATGACTGCATAAAATAGACTTTGCCCGTCCGTTAAGCTCACGAATCGCCCAGTGCATCCAGAAGTATAATATTTTGAGCGGCCCCCTCAGGGGCGCGAGCGGAAATGTGTCCGTACTGCTTGTGACGAAGTGCAAACATTCATCACCAGTGTTACAAGCACTGTCAAGCCAAATTCGCGAACCCTCGATCACAAATGCATCGATAAATGCAGACGATACCAGCGCGGAAGGATCACGTTGGAAGATGAACGGTTGATAGGGACACATGACACCGTCTGGTATGTGAGCTCAAGGAGAGACCACAACAGTCCAGTCACTCATCTCTTGCGGAACAGAAATTCGATTATCAAGACGCACGCAAAGAATACCAAGTTGCATCCACAGATCTTGTCGGAGGTGTCAAGCGGCCGGCCTGATATCTGATCCTTGTCAACGGAACTATGGTCGCCATTCTTACGCTCATCGTGCCTATCCTCGGGTTCCTCATCACCAGCGCCCTTGGTGCGCCCAAGCCAATGAGCGGGAAGGAATTCAAAGAGCAAGGCGTCTGGGGCCCGACGGCAGTGTGGTACTGGCGATGTCTGTCACCGTTCATCATCGAGGCCTCGTGGGACCTCGAGCATTGGAAGCCATCCAGCGTTTGCCTTGAGGGGACATGCTGCTCCATACTTGCGGACGGCCCACTTTGTAGCAAGGATGCGTGCAGGTCCGTGTCCAAGGAGTCAGGCAAACCAAAGGCCCAGGACCCATTGACGGTGACAGGAGGAAGAAGTCCTTCAAGAGGCACATGAATAGGCACACAATAAAATTAGGTTTTCGATTTTCGTCTCGGCTGCCAGATACCTTTTTCGTATGTTCTAGTCTATTATATAGAAATATAAAAATATATAGTACTATGTATTTATTAGTTTTTTATAACCAAACTTTTAATCTAGTAATTAAGAGTTTAAAGTATATTTAAAATTTTTATATATATTCTACTAATAATTTTATTACTTAGTTTGTAATATGTATTGTAAAAGAATAATTGAAACTCAAGTAATATAGGCATCTTAAGGACTTAGAATGGTTGAAATATTCTTGGATCGTGAAGACGCGCCAAAAGGGCTGCTTTTATATTACATCAAAGCTTAAAAAAGAAAGGAGGCCACAAGCTAGTCGCTGCTCCAGGGTGGCTCATATACATCGGCTCTCGACAAATGTAGAGGTCACATCCGTGATACGAGACAGTACCCTGGAAAGCTCTGGGTTGTACTGATGGATGCATCCCGAGGTCTGGGTGGAACTGTGAGATGTAGCTCGTTGGTGGAATAAAAAAGCTGAACAAGAGAGAGGCTCATCTGAGAGGTCATAACCGCAAGCCCTGGTAGGCACTGGTCATAAGAGCTCGAAGCGTGTTTCCTCAACTTGTCTATCTTTGGAGCGAAGTTGAAGTTAAACTTGTTTTGAAATACGTTTAGAATTATTAGCCAGCGCTTAATTACAGCCAGCACCAAAAGACGATTGTTGCTAGAGTGGTAGCAAGAGCCAGTTGAATTCTGCTCGTTAAGGAAGAAAAAGTACTGCTGGGTAAACTGAGTGGGCTAACTCTGGCCGCAAATAAGCGATGACCAAGCACAAACTTGACCCATGAGAATATGTGTGTTTTGAAAGAGGACTAGGTACCACACCACGCTAATAACGACCGTGATCACGCCCAAAATGACCTGCAAATGCTCGCATACCGGGATAGTGTCTTTCGCGCCATTCTGAGAGTAGCTATTTTAGGCGCTGAAAGCGAGAATTAGGTGTGTCACCCGCCGGCAAAGGAGTGTGGATTGATAACTCGTATGTCGTGGGGGAGCCTCCCCCCCGCCCAAAGTGGCTAGAGAAAGCCTCCCATGTAACACCCGTTAGCTTATCGCTCCTTCCAGCCCACAGCGCCTAATGAGCTTTGATTGCGGGCTACATCGTGTATCTGACATAATCTTTTAGTTTATTTTAGACTTTTAGGGGATTTGGGTAAATTGTAAGGCCGTGTCTATTAAAAAGTGGTATTTGAATCTGCAAACCAACTTTCATTGTCATCTCCAAGGAACATTTCGTTTTCTCAACAGAATAACGGGCCAAAATGTCCTCAAATCTTTCACTCAGTGTACTCATCATTGGTGCTGGACCATCCGGAAACACAGCAGCGGCAGCGTTGGCATCGGATGGTCATATCGTCACCGTCCTCGAACGGCATCCTCAACTTCAGACACGGGGAGGTAATATCATCGTACAGCCTTCTGCAGTTCAATGCCTGAGCCTGATCGGCATTTCGGAGTCATTGGACCGAGTATCGGTGGATTCGACAAATCATTGCTTGTGGAGATGGAAAGATGACAAGCCATTCACAGAAACAACAGCAATTCCAGACGGAACGACTCGGAAGCTCACGGATAGACCGTCGTTGCAGCGGGTCACTTTCGAAGCTGCTGTTGACGCAGGAGCGAAGTATATGTTTGGAAAGCCTGTCATCCTTCTCGACGAGCACGAGAGTGGCTGCATTTTGGTGAAAGTTGCGGATGGCGATGAATACCTGGCCGATCTGGTCATCGGTGCCGATGGAATCAAGTCAAGAGTCCGCGAGCTGATGTTCCCTGGACAAGACATGAGACCGGTGACGACACCTGAATGCATCTTTCAGACGGAGGTCGACATCGACATCGTCCAGCAAGACCCAGTCGCCGCCCCGCTTGGCGTCCTTTCACACCACCTCATGTTCGGCCCTGGGCGTTACTGCGTCGGCCGGCCAACCGCTCACGGCAAAATGCGTTTACTCCTTTGCAACATGGAATACGGCGATCCCTCCACGGATGAAGATCTCGGCGCAACCTGGAACTCTGATGGGGACCCTGCCGAGCTCCGCGTTGCATTCAAGGGTTTCGGTGCGCCGCTGCGTGCCTACATTGAGTGCGTGGTGCGTGGCGGCCGCCCAATCGACAAGTGGCATGTCGCCACCGCACCGAAGATGAAAACCTGGCTTGGATTTAGCGGACGCTGCGTTCTTATTGGTGATGCTGCCCATGCCATGTTGCCACATACTGCCCAAGGAGTGAGCCAGGGTATTGAAGATGGCCTGGCCATCAGCACAGCTCTGCGATGGGCCATGCAAAGGGAGGACCTGCCTTCCATTCTACAGAAGTGGGAGTCCCTACGAAAGCCGCGCGCCGAGAAGATGTTTGACGTCGGCCATAAGAACATCAGCATGTTCACCCTCCCCGACGGGCCGGAACAAGAAGCCAGGGATCAGAGACTCGCGACGACGGGTCTCACCGGGAAGCCAACAGACTGGAAATCTGTTGAAATGGATGAGAACGCTCCTAGGATGTCACCAGAGTATACAAAATGGGCCATGTGTTATGACGTGGTTGTAGAGGTGAGCCGTATTCTTGAAATTCAACCTTGGCGGACGTCTGACAATGACCTTTCTGTTAGACCAACAGAGCCTTCTCCACGGGGCAGTCTTATTGAAAAAAGAACTTCATTAATCAATATCTTCAGAGTAAAATTAAAGTTAAAGCTGTCTTGAAATGGGTTACCAAGCTTACAAAGATTTTTATTTTTCTTTTATAAGTGATACATAAATCCTTTCATGACTCTATGTATAGGGAAGATATATAATTCTTGATAGTCTTTATTGAAAACTTCGGCATGTGGTCCTTCTTGTGTAATGACATTGACTGTTCATCTTGTTTAGAAAGGCAACGAGATATGGAAAGGATCGTGGCGGAGTTGTTGGGGAGTCATAAACAATCTGAAATCTGGGGACGACTGTAACTCCAGAGAGACCCTTGTGTTCGTGGGCTCACCGCATTTGTAGTCTGGCTGACGGTGGCCACCTCTAGACGGGTGATCCACTTCTGTCCTGACGGTGATTTCCAAGGTTGGAAGGTCGGAATGGGTTTGGAAATCCGGTGACGCACTTAGTGCCTTTGGCCGTCCATGCCAAGTAGTTCGTGGTATGTCAGGCGCCCACGATAGTAAAATAGAAATCGAGGTCAGAGCAACTACTGCCAACCTGTATAGCACATGGACCAGGGATGCACCCTATTGGTCCGAGGCTATTGAATGTAAGGAGAAGTGGAGAGAGACTTTTACAGATCTTATTTTTACGACGCTCGCATTAAATGTAAGCTCATGTTGCCGAGGCATTTGCCTATCACAGTAAGGATCACAACCCTTTTTGTGACAAGAGCCAAATGTTAGACTCCGTACAATCAGCTTTATTCCACTTCAAAGCACATGCATGACACTCGAGCTGGTCTTCTTTGACCTCATCTCTCTCTGCTTTAATCTTTTACGCGGGGCATGCGAATGCCACGTCTCCTCGTCCAAACGTTTTATCTATCTTTCATATCTTATCTCAACCGTCACTGTCAGGAAGCTTGCGAATCTTGTGGACTTGGCAGCTGGTTGTCACCATCTGAGTACCCACGCTATTGGATCCTAACAGCTCAGAACGAAGTTTATACAACAGACAGTCTTAAACCAGCAATTTCTATTGGAGAATGAAATCAGCCCACCACATAAGGGTTTCGTTTCTAATCAACTATAAAATAAATTTTGGGGGGTGCTTTCCGATGTGGGAAAAGCTCAAGACCCAGCGTAGAAAAAGAAAAGAACAAGGACCCGGTGCCAATAATGGTGCAGAGAGAATACACTACCCCGCCATATAGACGCCCAGAAACTGACAAACGGTCAGCTTACGCTTCATCAGCAACTCGAACTCATAATCGTATAGTCCTTTGCAACCCTCGGGCTATCTTGCCAAGTACCATGATGGATTGTGAGGACCCTCACCTCGGATTCAAGTTCCGAGCTTCATTCAGTGATCGCTGAAACGGCCAATATATAAAGCGAGCTGATTTCTTATCAAGTCCAACTGACTGTGTTCTTTCATCCATCAGGAACATCATCAGCCTCCCTATCAACCATCATTCTCAGACCCGCAACTCTACCCTGCTCCTTAGCTACCCAGAATGCAGCTCAACGCGATCCTCGCTCTCCTCGCCACGGTTTCTGCGGCCACCGCAGTCTCCTTTCCCGCCACTGGTGAGCGCCAGGCGAATGGCCTATACCATACTTTCGTTGACGAATCGGGAAACACCACCACCGAGTTCATCCCGGCAGCCGAGGTGGAGCGTTCCGCCACGGATATCTCAGATATCGCCTTGGAGGCGCGCTCCAAAATTGCCAAGCGCCGTCAGGGCTGTGGCGGCGGGGTCAACACGGGCGACAGCGATGAGGCCAACAGGCTCCTCCTCAACTTTCTTTCCGACACCGACATCGTTGACTTGGGACAAGGTGAAGCTTGGGGAGTAAGTACACTCACCAGGCCAAAATCAAAATTACACGAGAACGGAGATTCACACAAAAAAAAAACGGAGGGTATACAGATACACTACCACCCCCCCCAGACTGCAGCCAATTAGAGAGCTTTATTCAACCCCTCAACTATATATACTACCTACACTAAATACTTTTATACCCCCTTCTACCTATAGACCTACCTTTCCTCCTCTACCCACCTAATAATACTCCTTTACTAACCACTTATTATATATAATATAGACTAAATTCTTCTTATAATTAATTATTTTACTATTAAAAATACCTTTTTATTAATTAAAATTAAGTTTTTTTAATATTAAAGTAATAACTTTAATTTTAAACTATATATATTTTAAAGTATAATAATAAGTAAACTATTATAATTAAAACTTAAATATTATAATTATAAATAATTACTAATTAATACTGTTTAATCCTTTTAACTTTTAAAACTTTTCTATAATAAATATAATATCTATTTAAAGCTTAAAACTAATTTAAATTTAACTATAAAATTTATTAAATTTCTAATAATAACTATAAAATTAAGGTTAATTTAAGTATATTTTAAATATAATTAAAATAATTAATAACCTTTAACTATTATAATACTTAATATTACTATTATTAAAGTAAATTATAAATAGTAAATATTAACTTATATAATTAAATTAATAAAAATAAATAAAAACTTATAATCTAAAAGGGTATATATATTTATTATAATTTTTAAAAGTTAGTAAAGTTTAATATAACTAAATAAGATTAATAAAAGCCTAGTAAAAGTTTCTTATTTATACTATTTAAAACCTATTATTTATTAAACTAAAAACTTAAACTAATACTTTAATAAAAATATTTTAATATTATTTTAAAATTAAATATAATAAAAGATTAACTAATAAATTAATATAAAAGAAATAAGGAATTTATATTTTAGTTTAAGCCTTATTAAACCTTTTAAAAGAAAAAATATTAATATTATTTTTAACTAATAGTAAGAATAATATTATAAATATCTTTTAATATATTATGAAATAAATTATATAAATTTAAAAGAATTACTTTATATAATACCTTTTATTAAACTATATTTATATAATAAATAATAAAAGATATTATATTTTTAAAATACTTATATAATCTATATAAGGAAGAATTTACTTTTATTTTAAAATATTATTAATAGTAAAAGAAAATAAACTTTTAATAACTTTTAAAATAAATTTATAAGCTTTTATTATTATTAAATTAATAATTTAATAATTTATATAATTAATTATAATATTATTTTAATTAATACTTTTAAATATAAATTCTTTAAAGCTTATTATTAACTATATATCTTTTATATAAATATAAATATTACTCTATATATTAAGAAAAAAATAGAAGAAGTTATTAATAATAAAGGAAGAAGAGAAGGAAGTAATCCTAAAGGAGGAAGCTAATAAAGGAGAGAATTCAACTCTAGCCTTATTTAATATACCTAAAAAAAATAAAGCTATAATACTTATAAAAATCCCTAATTTTAAGAATATTCTCTATACTTATTAAACTCTATTTAACTTTTTTAAATTTATAAAATACTTAACTAATTAAAAGATTTATAATATAGCTTAATAATACCTTTAAAAAAAGTTTTTAAATTAAATAGTAATTATTAACTATTTTTAAACTTAATATATTAATAAAGGAAAGAAGATTATTATTAAATAGGCTATTTATAAAACTTATTAGATTTTTAATTTTAGTTTATATATAACCTTTTATAAAAGTTATATATTATAAGTTAAAGGTTTTTAAATTATAAAATAAATAATATTTTTATTTAATTAAAGCTATTAATAAAATAATTAAAAATAGTTTTATATTTTATATTTTAAAGAAATATATTAAAAGATAGCTATCTTAAAGAAGTTTAATAAATAAAAATAACTTAATAAACTTCCACTTTAAATCTTATAAATAATATTTAAGCTTTTATTATAATAAAAGTTATATAATATATATACTTAAAGGGTAAATCCTATAAAATAATTATTTATTTATAAATTATATTTACTTTATTAATACTTAATTTAACTTACTCTATATTAATTAAATTATTAATTATAAAAGTTAATTACCTTTTAAAAAAGAATATATATAAATTTTATTAATTAAATTATAACCTTATAATAGTAAATCCTTTCTTTATAATTTATTTATTAATAAAGGTTACTATAATAAAGGAATACCTTTATAAGATAATTATATTTACTATAGGTAAAGATAAAATCTTTATAAGTTATAAAAAGCTATTATAGGTAAAAAATAACTTTAATAACTTTTAACTTAAATAATAGAATAGGTAATAAAATAAAGATAATTATAACTTTTATATAATATATTAATTTAGTATTTAAGTAAAATAATAAAACCCTTTAATCTTTAAATTAAATAGACTTTTATAATAAAAAATTAATAAGAAGCTATTTAATAAAACTAATAGTTAATAATAAAGCTTATATAACTACTAACTTACTAATAATTAAAGTAATAATTTATAAAAATAACCTTACTAACCTTATTAATAATAATAATATTAATATTAAAGTTAATAATTAAAAGCTTTATATAAAGGTTTATAAAACTATTAATTAACTATTATAAATTAATTTAATTATAAAGAACCTTATTAATAATAAAAGGAGATTTAAAAGGAGATTATAATATTTAATAACTTATTAAAGTACTTTAGGTAATAAAAAAAAAGTAATAAACTATTAAATTAAAAGTAATAATAAAAAGATTAAAAATTAAAAGTTAATAAAGATATATATAATTAATAAATATAAATTTTAATTTTATATAGTAAGTAAATAATATAAATTAAGGTTAGTATATTAAAGTATATTATATTTATATACTTTTTTTTTTTTATATAAATCTCTATTTTTAATTACATAATATAGATACTAGACCGGCGTTCTAGATTAATCATATTGTTTTAAAACGCAGCTTTAAACTAATACTTGTCTAGTACCATTACAATAGTGCCGTCTCCTTCATCTGCCCGTACAGCAAGGGGTACAAGTACAAGAGCGATATCGCGGGCAATTGGAATTGGATCAAGACTACGCTTTATGGACTGAACAGAGGCGGATATGCGCAAATCCTTGGCGGTTCAGGAGATTGGACCTCCGGGTACACCTGGAACGGTGACTACTACTGCTAGTAGTTAGCTATTTTAAAATTTAAAATTCTTAATTTATACTTTCAAAGTAATCTTTTAAATAATTTAATATTTTATAACTTAGAATAAGGTTTATTAATTATTTATTTAAATTATTTATAAAGCTTAAAAACCTTTAATTATAAAAGTTATTTAAAAATAAATAACTTTCTATATTTAAATATTATTTTTAATAAAATTAATATTATAAATCTTGTAATATTATAATATATATTATTAATATTATATTCCTTTCAAGTATTAAACTTAAAATAATTATTATAATATAAAGGTTCTATATATATCTTTAGATATATATAGAATAAAAGCGAAATTATATTCTATACTTCTATCTAATATAAACAGCACCTCTTGTGGACACCTAGGTAAAAATAGAAAGTAAGGGTAAAAGTTTAATTAGAAGCTAGCGTCCACCTACCTAGTAATTTCTAAAAACCTACCTAATATCTATTTTTCTTAGTAACTCCCTTATATTTATAAGTACTTTTTAAATTAATATTAAAAGACTTTATAGTATAATTTCCTTCTCTAAACTTTAATATTTTAAGTATAAACCCCTTTTAATACCCTTTTTAACACACCTTTTAACACCCCTTTACCTTTACTTTTTAACACCCTTCTAATACCCTTTCTAACCTATATACCTTTAGGAATTAACTCCCTATTTAGGTACTAACTAAGTATTTAAATACTAATTAAATACTAAAAGGCTAGAAGATAAAAAGGTAAAGGTAAAGATTATACTTTTTCTAATCTTTTAATACCTCTTCTAATTTTCTAACCCTTTAACCTTTTAACCTTTTAATATTTAATTAATATCTAAATACTTAGTTAGTACCTAAATAAGGAGTTAATCCTTAAAAGTATATAGGTTAAAGGGAGCGCTAAAAGGGGTGCTAAAAGGGGTATTAAAAGGTAAAGGTAAAGAGTTTTAAAAGGGGTACTAAAAGAGATCTAGAAGGGGCTTATACTTAAAATACTAAAAATTTAGAGAATCCTAGTTAGGTATATAGTTTTATATAGGCCCTATATATAAAAAGTTAGTACTGGGTAGGTCTATAAAAATCATTGGGTAGGTGGATGTTAGAGCTGGGTAGGTGGATGCTGGCTCTTTAATTAGAGGTGTCGGGAAGTGCAGGTTGCACAGCACTCCTACTTCCCCCAACCCGAATTTCACTCTGTGCCTAACTGCAAGTGGCTGGGTGGAATTATCCTGAGAGGCCCAGCTTAACAAACTTGGAACATTGTCCAGTGAATTCCCGCTGGATAAGCTGCAACCCCCGTGTTTTAGTTCCAATCGGGATCGACATCAAAAGCTCCACCATGCTTCCTTGATAAATGATCATAACAGGACTGGGCCGCAGCGAAAGTTTCCATACACTTCCAGCAGATATGGATTCGACAGCCGCCACACGTCATGTGGTTGCAACCATACGTCTTCTCGATCGCGGTCTTGCACCTGGGGCACTCCTTTATCCCCAACGACTTCATCAGCAGCTTGTCCGCTTCAGATGTCCCCGCTCCACAAGCTCTGGATTCGGCGCACGACATGCCGGCATGACCACCCGGAGAGTGGCACGAGGTACACGTCACCAGTGCGCACCTGGGGCAGGTGTGCATACGATCGGTACCGACGCGGTAGATCGTGCTGCAGTTCGGCGCGGGGCAGTAGCGGAACTCGAGTGGGTTCTTCGTGACATAGGACTTGAAGGATGACTCGAGCAAGTCCTCCATTGCCCCCATGGACAGGTTGTTCTCCAGCTCTTCAAGAGAGAAAGTGGTCCCGCACTGGTCAGCGTTGCCTTTGCAGATGACGGACGCCTGGGCCTCGTTCGAGGTGAAAGCCGACTCGCATAAATTCTCGAAGCAGTCACCACAATACACATGCCCGCATTTCGTGGAGACCGGGTCCTCGGCAGGCGTCCAGCACACGCAGCAATCGGCATCCTCATCACCATTGTCCACGGCGCTTGGCCCCTCTGCGTCGACGAGTTCTTGGGCTAGGCGGCGGTGCTCATCCGATCCGGAGATTAGAATTGCTTTCGGGTTGAACGGATCATCGAAAGTTGCACGGATGCCCCCGATCGCGCGTGATATACTCCGGAGCCCACCAGCTCGTGCCCAGTGTAGCTGTTTCGCGTTGACTGTGATGGTGAATGTAGAAGCCGAGCTCTCTCTGAGCACGGTCGCCAGTAGATCCCTTGTTTGCTCGAATTGATCGGCCGGCCCATACAGAGTAATGACACGCTTCCGCCTGTTTCGTATGATGACGGTGCCTGTGTCATTCTGGATAGCCTTGACCTTCTCGTAGGTTTCCTCATTGTTCCTCAAGGAGGGACTCCATAGTGGTGCGCCGTCGACTGCAGCAATCTCGCCAGCGAGGATCCTCTCTAGAGTGTCTGCTGCATCCGCAACATCTTTCCTGTTTTCTCCTTCTATCTTCAGAACGCTGTATCCATTGACTGGGGCATAGCAATTGAACCAAAGCTTGGCATCTTTCCAAGCCTGTGCGTGGGCGTTGATGCGTTTCTCCAATGCTGCATAGATCCGGGTCAAAACTCGAAACTTGGCGTTCGTGAGAGCTTGGACGCTCAGCTTGAGATTCTTGGCAAATGGAAGTGGAGTATTGTTCAGGAGGGTAGCGGCTTTCTGGGCATCGACGTCCTCTATATAGCGAGCAACAGCCTTCTCTCTTTTTGACTGTGGTCCACTAGTGTCCTCCCACCATGCGAGCTGGCCAATGTCGGTCAGGAGGGACTTCACAGAGGCTTTGGCGGTATTTGAATCAGTTTTGTACGTTGCCTCTCCCAGGTTGATGATGCGCGGTTTCCAGTGGTCTGGAATGGCCTGCGCAACATCGATCCGCCCCGCAGAGCCTGGAACGGTCTTCAAGGCTACAGTCCAACCCAATGTATTTCGCCAATCGTCATTTCCGTGTGGCTTGTCAGCTTCGACTGTGTGGTTTAGAATCTTGTACTTGCCAGAGGCAAATCTGCTCTGAACTTTCGTAGCAATATCTCGGTTCCCGAAGTTCAGCCATACAAGCTTCACCGGGCGGTGCCACGAGCAGATGAGCTTTCTGCAGTCGATGCGGCGGTGACCCGTTAATGCTGGTGCACGCGAAGCTATTGCTACGGCCTCGATTGGGGAGTCCTTGGCACGCGCAAGCTTTGCACAGAGACGTCGCGCAAACGAAGGGTCTTCCACCTTGACTTCGGCGCTGCAGTGGGAGGCTTTCGGGTCCGCCGAACGGAAAATGCGAGTACTGGCTAGTTCATCCATGATTCCAATTTCGAGCAGGAGCCGGGAAATTGATCGAGCGTCAGTGTGCAGTGGGAGATTATCGAGGCGGACGGCAGAGAAGTCCGTTGGCATGGCCACCTTTGATACTGCCGCACCATCCTTGAAGGTGATGAGGCCACCCCCAAAGGAACGAGACCAGTCTTCTTTCAGCCTTGTATTCTAGAGGGCCAATGGGTTAGCTTTTGCAACGCCTGCTGACACTGCAAGTGGAGAAGGCGAAATTCGAAGTGGATTCTTACATCGTTCACCTCAGCTTCCGTCGGGGTGGCTTCGGCGTCTCCAGGATGGTAAAAGGCACACTCATCACCTTTCAGGCATTTTCCCTTAGCGAAGAAGGAGCATGGGACTTGCAGTCTCGAGTCGCCAGGAGTGTGATCGCGCTGACCACCTCCTTCCGATTGGTTCTTGACCGTGGGAGGCGCTGCTGGTAGGTTGCCTTCGTGCGAATATGTGCATCTGTCTCCCTTGTTACATGCGCCTCGGGCAAAGAACATACAAGGCCTGGTGGGATTCGACGTTGTACTAAGAGAAGGCAAGATCGGTGCAGCTGTTTGCGACTGAGCATGAAGGTAAGGACAGAGAGTACCCTTGGTGCAACTGCCGTGGGCGTAGAATCGGCACGCTGTACGTGGGTATTCGACCTTGACAGGTCTGATTGGAAGGATTCCCTCCATTTGTGAGATGTTTTCAGTGTTTTTCGGAGTTTCAAGTGCTGTCTGCTGCGTATGAAGGCGCCATTGCAAACGGCAGAAATCAACAATACAGAAGCTAGATATCAGTGTGCTCGACATATGCGTGAGGCCTACCGTCATATCATTGGCTGTGGACCATGCTGTGTAACTTGGACTGAGCGGGGAAGACAATTGCGTGAGTAAATGACTCCGTTTAATAGCATAAGTCTTGGCCCTGCTATTCCCGAGTCCTTCGTACAAAACGAAATTTTTAAAAAGGCTGAAATGGCCGTTGGTACGTACGCTGTCATGTAATGTGTGGTGGTGTAAGGAAAAGTCAATTGCTATGGATCACATTTTCATGATTCCTCGGCCCCGACTCATCAAACTTAAGTAGTTTCGTTCTTGATCCGTACGCATCCGAAGACGTATGTGGTGCCTTCATCGTAATAAAACGTCATAACGCCCCACGTCAAAAAAAAAAAAAAAAGGCCGATGTCAGTAAGCACCGAACCATACCTACTGGTTACGTGGTTGTTTCAGACTGGTTCTTGAGGCTACGATTGCAAAAAGAAAATGTTGCCTGGCGACTGGGAAGGGCAAACCTTTACAAATGAATCTTTTCAGTACCCGCCGGCTCTTTTATTGGAAACTTGCCATTCGCCAGAGAAATGATTTCCTTTAGCTGTAAATATTCCAGATGTCCCGGTATTCACCTCAAGTGGGGATACCCAAGGTGAAAAGCACATCCGTAGCGGTGGGGACAAAATTCCTGATTATCCCGGACGAACTCTGGCACGGAATCTATGTTATCAGATACCATCCACCGGCGGGACACTGCCGCCACAGAAGTGGAAATACGTAAATGCACGCGAAAGCATTGATTCGTTCTTTGTGTCATGAAGAAAGAGAATATCAAAATTCAACGAATAAAAAAATTCCTATCCACTGTGTCCTAAACAACTCTCAGCAACCTAGGCGAGCCACCGGCGGACAACGGCTCTGTGTTCCCCCGATCGGCGTCGCTGTGATTGTCAGCACAAGACCTTGTAAAGTTTCTCTGTTATGACCATCTGGGAAAGTATGGTCACTCACCTGTGTTGCTCCCGAGTTAGCTCTCGACGGTGTCTCGACCACTGTCTCGGCATAACCGGGCGTAGAAACGCGGTAAGAAACAGGCGATCCCCGAGCCTCGTGCGATACCGGGCCCCCGCGGTGGACCACACGAACCTGGTCCTGGTAAGAACTCCCCGGCGGCGCTAGTGATGGCGCGTGTCTTCTTGTCCTCCTACGGCCCGTAGGTGGATGAGAATCTGTATCGGATTCAGATTCGTCATGCAGAGGTGCATGTGGAGGAGATTGGACGCGAATTTGCGGAATCATAGCTGGGTCGGGTCTTGTGACATTATCGTATTGCGGGGTCGACCATTCGTTGTCCCTTGCTCTTGCTCTGCCTTCAGCCCTTATTTGGTTGTGATCCGTTCCCATTGTCCGTACACGTTGGCTCAACACGTCGAAAAGGGTCCTTCCTCCTTGTACGTGTGTGGTTTCGCTTCTATTCCGTATACGTCCCAGGTCATTTTCTTCTTGTACGATGGTTGAACTAGAGCTTGAATATGTGGGTGAGGGCTCTCGCTGCGCATTCCTCTCTGATGACCTTTGGCCCCGTCCTCTAACCGTGTCCTGGCGTTGATAGGATGCTGGAGGGTTGTGTCCTGCATACGACTGAAATTCGTACTGCACATTATTCGCCGCCATGTTATCCCTGCCGTGGTCGATGTGTGGGTTGGGAAGTTGAGCTGGCCCTGGTCTTTGAACAGTGTGGGTACCATTGGAAGAGTTTTGCCAGCTCCTGGCGCCCCTTTTGTCTTCTCTTTCTCCCTGGTAGGCCTCTCTAGCTGCCTCATAGGCTTTCAAACCTGCCTTGATGGCCTCTTCGCGAGCCTTTTCACGTTTTTTCATTTCCTGATTGTCTTTATGTTCCTCCTTCAACCGACGAAAGGTTTTGTTGCGCGAATTAAATATGACCAGAAAGTTATACACCTGTAGAATGGCCCCAATGCCAATGAAGCCGTCCATGACTGCAAGCAAAAAACACCAGTGGCTGCGGTGTGGATTGCAAGGAGCACCATCTCTGAGGTGTATGAAGCAAGAAGTCTTTATAACAGTATTAGCGAAGCATCTTTCAACAGACTAGATGTAGGTCGAATTTTGACTAAGATTTGGCAAAACTTACAAGAACGATTACGACGGAACCGATTGCCGAAAAGCACTCCGCTAGTATCAGGAAGACATACTTGCGGTAGGACCCCTCGAAGATTTTCCGCCCTATGGTCATGATTAAATGCCAACTGAACAGAAAACCACAAATCCCGGCTCCAAAAGCCACAGATATGTGGTTGACTCCCATGCGCATGTCGTCTGGCAGTGGGACCATCCCCGGCAAGTAGGAAAGAATTGCAACCACTAAAGATACCCCGGCAAGGAAAGTCTAACTCAGAATGACATCAGTAACTGGTAAACAGTGAAGAAAGAGTGATACTTACTTGAATCGACCTGACCCACAACCATGTTGCACACTTATTGTCGCCATGTCTCACTGGGCCGAAGTCGATGTAGTAAATTTTGACCAGTGCACAGATTTCAAGCACACACCACACGACTGCGAAACATATCATGGTCAAGACCGCTTTTAAAGCCCCATTATTTGCCGAACAACCATCAGGGCCCAGGATTACGAAGCACAAATATCCCTAGGAATGTAATCAGTGGATGAATGTTAGGTGGTGGATTGGAGGATTCTCACGATGGAAGTCACAATCACCGCGAGCCACGGTACACAATCCGTGAAAATGTAGAGGCGAAAAAGGGTCGGATGCCACTCTAGCTTCCTGAAAATACACTTCCTGAATGTTCCAGTGATGGACCAAATGAGACAAAGCGAGTTGGCGAAAAGGAATGTGAGTAGCCATATTCGATTGTCGGCCGCGGGGCATGGAGCAGGTTTGATCGAGCCTGCTGGCCTCAGGATCCCACCTGACAACGATGTGGCCACTAGAGATACGATGCACTGCGAAAGCCGTTAGTAAGAGCCAAAGAAGTAGATTTTATGCTGGTCAAATGTCCTGCCTGTAAGATTCCGTAGAGGCACCACCCCCTCTCGTAAATCCACGGGCCCAGTCCACTGCTGGGACGACCCGCTACTGGTGTCGGTGCAGTCATCATACCTAGGTATGCTGAGATTGGGGTAGACTTTTTCGACACCTGGGTAGGGCTCACTGTAAAACGCCACAGAATAAAAAAAGTATGATTCTTATGATGGGGCTCCTGAATGAAAATGTGCCTCAGCGTGCGGCATGTTCATACGGCGGTCGAAGTTGCTCTACAGCAGGGTGGGAACCGGGCTTTTTATACCTGGGCTGGCACTGATGATTCACTGAAAGAACACAAGTCACTCACGACTGCCATTTATTGAGAATCGTGGCTGTGGAACATTTTAGTACCAGCAAGGAGGCTAACTTGGTGGAGGACATCAGTACCTAGGTACCCTGGTAAGCAGCTCAAGCACTTTGTCAGCCTTGTTGCGGTGCACTCAGTATTACGGTCAGTTCCTGACCGCCAGGGCTTGGGCACTCCAGCCCCCAGGTCTAGACATGATCGGAACAGATTCCAATGCGCCCGGAACTTGTTAGATCACTCATTTTGTTCTCATGAAAAAGCCAAATCTCACCCAACCCTCTTTTCAATGTTGTCGCGAGCCCACCGGCTACCGGTAAGCTATCTCCGAATCCTGCTCAGTGCATCTGGTTATCATGGCGGACTGACGATGATGACATATAGAATGCCCTACAGTCATAAAAATATTTGAGTCAGCGAAATGGCGGGAACAATGGACGGAGATCAAGAATATCCGAACGGTACCTCTTTTGGGTCGTGCGCCTCGGGGGGCGGGGCTTGTCTGGATACTTTCGCGCCCTCTTTTCCGCCCTCGCCTCGTATCCTTCTTCTAGAGCTCAGATTCCAGCTTCTCCTTCTTATGTCTGTCTTTTTCATCAAGGTGCGCTTTGGGATCCATGAGATGCTGATTTACGCCCGTCAGATATTTCTTCTACTGCAATGCCGTCAGTGTCAAAGACAAGAGTGAAAGACCTCCACTCAACTAGAGCCGCTGAAAGAGTCGCTGGCGTGGAAGCGGCTTACAAGTTTGACTTGAGACCCAATATCTTCCTTTTTAGCGTGGGTCGATAATTTTCCTTGCGCTTAGCCTGGCGGAGCAGAGCGGGTGCGTATGCTCCAACGAACCCCGAGCGCGGTCGCTAGGATGCCTCTGAGGGATGATAACTACTCAAATATGGACCTAGTTAGCTTTGAGACGTCGTGCGTCATCGTTTCCAAGGTTATTGGCGTCGCCGTAGGGAGCTCTCGCGCTTCGTATCTTTGGTTTAGATCTGTGGTGGTAGCCTTCCGGCTGCCTCAGAGCCGTTATGAGCGGCCATATCTCATATAACAGGTCTAGTTGTGTGGTCGACGGGTGATTTGCCCCGCCACTTATGCTGACATTTGCGGAAAAGGTTTATTCGTGTAGGTCTTATTGATCCCAAGGATCCACGCATGACTAAATCATTTTAAAACTTAAAATGGTATGTGTAAACATACTGCAATCTATACTTTAATTCTATGAGAGCGAGGATTCACACCCGTTAAAACGAAGGATATACCTACTATTAAAATAAGTGTAGACTATTTATATATATTTTTTAGTTTTACTATTAAGTTAAAATTAAATAGTTAAAGTTTTAAAATAAATAAGATATAATATATCTTTTAAAGATTAATTTAATTAAGTTAATTATATAAAACCTTTTATAATAACTTTATAATTATTTATAATATTATTTATTATTAAAAGTATTTTTTTATATAAATATATTAAGTGGTATTTAATTAATTTAAGTAAATATTATTAATCTATTAAAAGTAAAAGCTATTATTAATTATAAGCTATTTAGTTTTAATATTATTAAATATTATATATAAAACTATTATATAACTTAAATAAATATAAATTAATTAAAATAAGTAAAAATAAATTTACTATTCCTTTAAAAGTTCTAACTTTACTCTATAAGTAAATACTTATTAAATAAAACTACTTAAACATAGTCACTTTATCTATTATACTTCTATTAAACTAAAATATAACTAGATAAGTTAACTACACTCTATTATTTAAGTTTATAATTCTAATAGCTCTATTATAAATAAAAGAAGAAATAGATATTAATAATTAGATTTATAACTATATAAAGGTAGACCTTTACTTTAATTAAATTAAATTATAATATAATGAAATAATTAAATAAAATTTAATTAATTATTAGTTTATTAACCTTATATTAAAAGAGGATTAAAATAAATATATAAACTAATTATAAACTTTATTTTTAAAAATATTATATAAATTTTATATATTAACTATTCTTTAAATCTCTATTATATAATTATATAATATTTAAGTTTATAATAATTTTATAATATATATATTAAATAAATAGTAATATATTTTTAATTTTAATAAAAACTTTATATTGAAATTTCTTTCTTAACTTTAAATTAATCTTTTAAAATATAGATTTTAATATTAAATTATATTAAGTTAAATAAAGTATTTAAGTATATATATTTTTAATTATAATTATATTATAAATTAAACTAGAATTTCTTATAATAAATATTATTTATTAATTTAAACTTTAAAAAGAATTGTTTATATAATTTATTATAAATTTAACTTTTATATTATAAAATAGTTTAAAAATAGAAGTAATAGAATATTAGAATATTTATCTATATAAATTAATATATAACTTTAATAACTTTAAAAAAGGGTATTTATAGGTGTATTCTCCGTTTTAGCGGCAGTGAATCCTCGCTCTCAATTCTATTACATTGCATTTCTAATAAATCGTGTATTTTGCTTCTAAGTTTGTACAATTATTGTTGTCCATCAATAGCGTCCCTCCTTAAGCTATCCATGTACCCACGGACATCGAAGAGATTGCCCCAAGCGCGTGTGTTTTGAGCATCCTGATGGGGGAAATAATAGTCTCCACGGAAACCACCTTCTGCCAAGGCAGCTGCAAAGAACGCCCTTATATCACTTGGTGCAACAGGAATATTCTGGTCTGGATCCACATCGCAGATGAGCAGAAGAGCACCTAACACACTAGCCAAACCACTTGACTGAGCACGGTTTATTTGTCCCAGAGTGACCCCGGCTTGGTGAATAGTGTGCCACCTATCCGGGTAGAAGGTGGGATCGCCCGACAGATTTTGCAAACACCAGTAGTCTAAGTACTTCTCCACCGTTCGATAAGTTTCTCGGGCTTGACTCCCTGCGTGGTCGGAATTCACAATGAAAATAGTCCTCCGTCTCATGTTGATAAAGGTAAACAACCAGTGGTTACCTTCCAAAAGGATTGGGAGGAGAATAGAATGTGAATCCTTTACTGTGATGTTAATGTTCGTCGGGTCGCCCGGTTGACCGGTACTGGGGTCCAGAAAACCTGGCATATAAGCAGGGAGAGCATGCAGCGGAGGGCCCTCGCCTTCCGCGTGCTTGAATTTCCGACGGATGTGGTCCCAGGTCAAGGCAGGAAGGGCCACGGTCTGGAGTCTGTTAGCGTCCCCATAATCGTAGCGATTCTGCGGACCCCGAACTTCTGGAACACATGCAACAGCTGCAAAGAGGGCATCCATCATCCGGTACTCAATCACCGCTGTCGGCGACCGAATGAAATAGGCGATATCGGATTTAGTCAAAATCAAATTTGGTTTGGCCGTAACGATCAGGGGAACCATACTCCCAATTCGGTTATCCTTTGTGGCACTGCCGATAAGACGCACATCTTGTTGGAGAGAAGGGGTGAGGAATTTGTGACCCCGCCCTGGCAGTCGATTCATAGCGGAGAGGGTCCTGGCTCTCGGATTTCTCGGTGCCGCCCCGTTCCAATATACATTTCTCGCACGGATCCGGAGGTCGCGTATGAGACCGTCGGGGTCGTTCGCAGCCTCCACAGTCCAGGGTCCACCAGGAAGCTGGGTGGCATAACCATCTATTCTAGCGCGAATATCAGAATGATACCCAGGACGTGGCCCACGGGGGGCTGGAGGCGCGGCCAATCCCAAGTTATTGTCTGCCCCATCGCGATCGGGATTGAAATCGCTGTCGTCTGAAAGAACAAGAGTGCCGTCGGGATCAACTGTTACGTGCGCAGGTACGACAGGAGCATTGTACATAGGTCGCTGATCGGCCATCGTGGGAAGAATATAGATACTTAATTGTAACTTATTGTCGAATAGTTAAATTTATCAAATAAAATGTGTGAGTATAACAAATCGTGTCGACCACAGGCTGCTGCATAGATGACTTGCATTTTATACGTTTCTAGGAGACGCTTATTATATCAATACTCAGCCGAAGTCCAATGAATTCCCTGCTTTGACATACCGCATGCAGCAATTACTTTTCCGATTTAGAAGAACAACAAAGCACAGAATTCTACCTGGGTATGCTACTGAAAGAGTACTAAGTACTAGTAAACAAAGCAACAGATAGGTCCACATGACCACATGGCCGCAATGATTACTGACGATTCAGGTATATTATAAGGATGGTGCTAGATTGGAGGTGCAAGCTCTAGGGATTAGTATTGATGATGACAACGGATACTTAT
Source organism: Diaporthe batatas (assembly GCF_019321695.1). Lineage (NCBI taxonomy): Eukaryota > Fungi > Ascomycota > Sordariomycetes > Diaporthales > Diaporthaceae > Diaporthe > Diaporthe batatas. The sequence continues at coordinate 1,257,240 of NW_025408555.1, read as the reverse complement.
ACTACCCGGCTGTCAGACCTGTCGGTCGCCCCTTGTGCCGAGAGGCGCAGGGGCGCCCAAACTACCACACAGCTCAAAACTGTTATCCCATATAAATGCCTAATTTCAATGCAGATAATCTGTTTTAAATAAAAGAATAGAAGAAGTTAAAAAGTAAATTTTAATTTATGATTAAATAAAGAATAAGTATAAAATACTTATTAAAATCGAGGGTTATAGCTTAATTACTTTTTCTTTTTTCTTTAAGGAATTGAAATATTAAATATACTTAGGTATTAAGCTTTGTCTTTATCCAGGTACTTTCAAGCGGAATTCGCTGCTGTGGTCATCCCAAACCTTATGTTCTTCATTAGGAAGCTGTCACGGGAGGCGTGACTGCTAGCCACATGCCTACACTATAAGCCACTATCCACTCACCTAGTAATTATATCCACTCACCTAATTCCCACCAACCACTTACCTAATACTAATTTTTTTAATAACTCCCTTATATTTATAAGTAATTTTTAAGTTAATATTAAGAGACTTTATAATATAATTTCTTTTTTTAATTTTTAATACTTTTAATATAAGCTCCTTTTAAACTTCTTTTAATACTTCTTTTAATACTTCTTTTAATACTTCTTTTAATACTTTTTTTAATACTTTTTACTTTTATTTTTTGATATTCTTTTTAAACCTTCTAACTTTTAAATATGAACTTTTTATTTAAATATTAATTAAATATTAAAAAATTAGAAGTTTAAAGAGTTAAAAGGTTAAAAAGAATATTAGAAAGTTAGAGAAAGTATAGTTTTTACCTTTACTTTTTTAACTTTTAACCTTTTAATAATTAATAATATTTAAATATTTAAATATTTAATTAATATTTAAATATTTAATTAATATTTAAATATTTAATTAATAATTAATAAAGTATATAAGTTAGAAGGTTTAAAAGGTATATTAAAAGTATATTAAAAGGTATATTAAAAGGTATATTAAAAGGGTATTAAAAGGAGTTTAAAAGAGTTTATACTTAAAATATTAAAAGTTTAAAGAGTTTTAATTAAATATATAATTTTATATAAATTATATATATAAATTCTTATATTAAGTAAATAATTAAAAAAGTTAAATAAATAAATATAATTATTAAATAAATAAATATTAGCTTCTTTACTATTTAATTAAAAGATTATAATAACTAATATATAAATTAATTATTTCTAGTAATATATAAGTATTTTATTATTACTACCCCTCTTTAAAGCCTTTTTAAACGTTTAAATACTTAAAAGTAAGTTATATTTTTAAATAACTTTTATTAAGTTAGTTTATATATTTATAAAAGGCTTAAAAATTTTAAATAATATAGTATAAGTAATAAGTTATAGATAATAGTTTCTTAAGTAGTTTAATTAAGTTACTTCCTTATAAACACTACTTTTTAATACTATAATTAAAGATAGAGGCCTAACTAATTAAATAACTAAGACTTTTAAACATAGGGGCTTAAACCCACACCCTTAGTTAGATTAATTATTATAATAGGAGGTGCGACTGCTAGCTATATACCTATATCGTCTGGCTAAAAGACTATAATAACTAATTTGCGGATTGGCTATTCCTAGTAGTATATAAGTACCGTACCGTCACTGAAGCCACATGTGCTTTTGATGAGACAGCCACTCGGGAGATCTCGGAGACCAGGTCTACTTGAAGTCCCGCCTTCTAAAGGGATGAACGGCTTTGGTGACAAAGACCCCTAAGAAGATGTTGTAAGTCGCTTATGGAATATCCACATGCCCTTGTTTGCCCAGGTGACTAGCGATCGATCTCTCTGTCCTCAAAATACAATAGCACGTGGGCTGGGGTGACGGCGAGTAGTTCTCGTTTTGGGGGCGCGATGGTGACTATTACCCCAGAGCTGGTTGATACATATGGTGCCCACGCTGGTTAGGCGGACTTGCAGTGTACTGTTTAGGTACATGGCGAAAGTTCAGTTTTCATAAACCTTCACGTAATTCTGCTCACTCAGCCCTGAAACCACGGAATCCTGCATCACCAGCGCAAGCCTTGCAAACAGCTACCAATGACGTGGGGCAGAATTGACCACGTTGCTAGACATGCAAATCATAGAGTTGTCCGCCAAATCATCGGACAATGTCTGTGACGCCGTGGACCATGGCAGGATATTTGGTGAGTTTACTAAATTGAAGAAAATCATTGACAAATCGATAAAACACCCCCCAATCGGCTATTATCTTTTATTAGAATGAGGACGGTTTGGTGGTTTTGCAAAATATCTCAACATCTGCGGGCATGCAACATGTTCCAATTTATATTCCATAAGATTCCAGAAATTCCAGTCTTTCCCACTCCGCGAAGTCTTGTCATAGTAATCCTCCCACGATTTGAGAACATAGTGTTGAAGCGAGAGCCTGTCCCTAGTGATAGGCTGTCGAAAGGTTGACCCGGGCATCGCGTCACCATGCTCGCCCACTGTGACGAAACCTGGCTGGAGGTTGAATGTATGTGGGTTTTCTATCGTGAGGGTCATCAGCGGTGTTTCATTTGGAGACGCAAACGAAAACAAGAGCAGCTGCATTCATAACCGTAGGGACTTACGGGGGCTGGCGTAGGCCTTTGGGCGGAGGATGCTTTTCACATGCTTGTTTCCGGACTCGCCCATGTTTCCTTCACCGTCGCTAATGCACTCTAGATATGTTTTACGAGACGATTCGACCCGGCTGATTTGACCGTTGGATGTATGCATCTGCCAATTCACGCCTATTGCTCCGACATCAGGACGTGTCTCCTCAAAGTCTCGCAGTACTTCCTCGAGCGTCTCCGGGCCTGGCGTGTCAATGAATTCGTCGGCGTCAATAACTGCAACCCATGAGTGATTTCCCACATGAGTTTGCATGCAGTAATCTATTATTGGTCTATGCTGAATCAGCTTTTGTGGCCATGACGCGTTGATGAGGGCAACGAAATACGCACATCTGTTTCGCAAAGGGTACATCTGTAGTCTTGGGGTGGTAGACGAAGTCGATAGCTTCATATGGGATGCCGTATTCATGCTGGAATGTAGACAGTGGAGGATCGGAGGCGTCATCCATGACCCAAAACCGACGAATTCCCATTTCATAGTAGTGATGCTGGAAGAATTCGACCATGTCTAACGCCTGGTCCTTAGCAAGAAGGCACACTGCTATGTACTCGTCATGGGGGACGTCTCTGATGATGGTGCTCTCCACGGGCTCCTCCTCGCTGACGGTCTCGGTGCCTTTATCGACTGAGGTTTCTATTGGTTGCTCCTGACTGAAAGTCTCGATGCCTTCATCGACAGCGGTTCCGTTGAGACTTGGTGCATCGATAATGACGGCTGAGAGAGTTTTCCAATGGTATAGGAAGATAGTTGACAACAAGAGAATGATTGGCAGACACGCAAACAGCCAAATGGGAGGCTGCTTCCGATGTGCCCCCAACATCATCGTGATGGGGACCCGGGACAAGCACCGCCAAGGCGCTCGCGGATTAGTCAAGTCAGAGAGCTCTCACCCTCAATGTTTATTGTGAGGAATCGTGTTTCAAATTTGCTTGCAAGGTTTATCACAGTAAGGACTGCATGAATTGGGCCGTAGTTTTGAGGTAAAAGAAGCGAGTGGATCGCCTAGGGATCTTCCAAAACGATGTAAGCGGCGGGTTGACAAATGGAGAGCAGGTCAGCCACGGTGCGCTTCAAACATTTACTGGGTCAGCAAATGATCAATGATGATAAGGAAAGTTTTCAGAACTGATATGGATATTGGAATATGGCAGTGATAATTGCAACTTCGGACCGCTGTCTCTTTAGCGGGCAAGGCTAAAGTCAGGGTGGCTCGGGGCAGATTTCTCTGGCATGTGTCGTAGGCTGAGACACGGCCCCAAAACCGTCATTCCAACCTCTTCTCCCTGATCCCTTGACCCTGATGTGGGTCAATTAAAACAAGCAGTGGAGTCGCACCATTAATATGATGAAATTTCTTTAAATATAATTATATGGACTACTCCGTAAACATCAAAATGCTTCAACAAGCACGCTACATCACTGCAAGTGTGAATGTTTTCATGCTCTAATTGACCTTGTATTATAAAGGATCAATTATTGAAACATTCCTCAAGGGAACAAGGTTGTCGTACAACACTGTGACAATACTGTGATAAAGTTGCAGATTAACAATTATGCATCGACCTTGAGCGTGCGCCACGGCGGCGCCACCAGGGCGAGATGGCATTTCCGCTCTGGACTTCTAAGGGGCGAGAAGAATGGAACAATACTGAAATAATATCTTGAGAACTATACCCTACACGCGATACGCGGTCTGGCCATCGAGTGGACTTGGAACCATATTCGTTTGAGCGCCTGAGATTTGATCCTTCGCCAAACCCTTGACTTCGAAGTCCCTAGCTCCTCCATTCTCACCCTGGTTACGAAGTGCGATGTACCCCATTATGTTGTTTTCAATCAACTCTGGGGCCCTCAAAGGAGAGGCTCAATTGCATTCAGGCTTTCTTCTGCTGTAAGTCAGTGCCGTTCTATTTCAAGGATGGATGACCAGGATTATTCGGCATTGACACTTTAACATATGCAGAGGCTGTATAATATGCTCCAGTCTTAGTCTCATTACCAATAAATGGATTATTTACACCGCGGGATTTGGTTAGTGTAACCGATCATGGTCCAGGTGATGAACAACCAGAGCTAATCAGTGACTAGGCTATCGTAAGTATCATTATTGCAGGTGCCCATCAAGATCTCACATGCTAACATCCACATAGCCATGACTATCACCGCAATACACTTCGCTGTCGCCACAATCTTGACGCAGACCCTCAAATATACTACCAATATGATCTCAAGTCTGAAAACACCCATTAGCTGGAGATTCTTATCCATGATCACTATGGCGCTTGGCTCGCTACATTCTTCGGCCCTGCTCAGCAGCAACTTCGGTACTCAATGTCCACAAATACCCCCGAGGAGGCCAACAAAGACTAACTAAAAGGTTTCGGCAGCATTGTTGACTTTATCAATCGCGTTCGTTTCAATGCTCAAGGCCCTGGCTCCCATCACGACCCTCATCCTTCTCTCGGCGGCAGGCCTCACGGAACTCAGCACGTATAAAATCATCAACATTGCCGTTATCGTTTTGGCTGTGGTTATGTCCTCAATAGGTGAATTCCAGTTCGCATTGATGGGTTTCATCTCTCAGACTCTTGGAACAGTCGCGGAAAGCGCTCATCTGGTCCTGATGCAGCGGTTCTTGGCAGCTTGTCCCCACAGCCCTGAACGTTCACAGCAGCCCAACGCCGGGGATGATGAGATGGCTCTTACCAGCAGCCGCAGCAGTAGCGATCATGAGTCAGATAACGAAAATTCAGGTGCGCCATCTAGTTATCACTCCGAGGATGATGACTGGAATGGTCGGCCGATCGATCGCCATGGCGCCTCGGAGACATCACAGGACGAGCTTGGAAATCGAGACTGCGGTGAGGCAAAACAAACAAGCTCATTGAGTTGCCTGTATTATTATGCCCCGGTATGGGCATTTTTGAATCTGCTGATGGCGCTCGTGTTTGAGCGGCCCGAGTTCGATTGGAAGGACTTGGAACGCGTGGGAGTGGGAATGTTGGCTCTCAGCGGAGCATTAGCATCTCTAGCAAGCGTTATGAGCTTTCTCCTGGTAGGTGTTCTTCCATTATCTCACTACCACCTTTCGAAATGTGGACTAACAACAGTCGCATGCAAGATCGGCAGAACCTCAGCCCTGACATTGAGCTTTGCCGACATCCTCAAGTCAATCCTGCTCGTGGGTGCGTCCGTAACCATTTGGGCCACGCCAATTACAGGTCTCCAAGCATTTGGATACTTTGTTTCCCTGGCGGGCATGTCCTACCTCGCGCTTTCCGCGAATTCCGACTCGCCCCGTGTTGTCTTGATGGAAGGCTTGCGCCGATATGCTGGTCGGTCGAAGGGGTGAGACCACCATGCCGTATTGACACATGCGAGAGATCTCCCTACTCAACGTGGAAAAGCTACTGTGCTATTTGAAGAAGTTGATAACTGGTTCGCTTCTATTCCGCATATGTCTGAGGACATATGTGTGTGGTTTCGCTTCTATTCCGTATACGTCCGAGGACATATATGGCGCCTTCATATGGTGGTAAACGCTCGAGAACTGAGGAAAGTTGTGAGGTCGTCATGAGCAAGGGAATCGAATGTTGGGAAGGCAGAGAATTACTGGACTACTAGTAGGTGACAAAGACGAATAATTGCCTATGCATATGGACGGAAAGGTTTTAGTTAATTGATGGTGAGCTTGGAGCCACAGGTGATCATGAGTGTCGCTTGGACAACAATCTAGTGCAAATTTCCGCTGTTCAACATTGGCATTCATCTAAACACATGGTCGCTCCTTCCGCTATTAAAGGGAAAGCTCTCTGATGAAGTCTGGTCAGATTCCTATTGCGACAATTTCCAATGCTATGGGACTTATGATGGAGTTGAGAACCCTTCTCGCCATCTCTGGGTCATGTATAAGTTACTAAGGATCGTGCCGGGCCCGACCTCGGAGCAAACCTAGCAGAGATTGTCGCTATTGATCATGCATCGCTGCAAGGGCCACGCGCCGCAGCTGAGGCACCCGTAAAGATCCCTGATTGGGAACGTCAGAAGGAGCCGCCAGCATTCAGCCGCACCCTTTTCGCGCGCTGAGACCGGGATCCCGCGACACAAGCTTCACACCGCACGTCAGCACTAATCACGCTCCGAGTCAAGACCAAATCTCAGGTGGCCAGTCATGACGTTCCTAGGCACCAGCCCTGGGTAAAATATTCTGTCCGGTCTCCACGGAGGATTCGTGGGGGGCCGTTTTAGGGTCGCAGTCAGTAAGGCACCGGAAATTCGCAGAGGAGGTGGCGGCGGCGGCGACGGGAAGTTTGAAGTAGTTATGGAGGTGCTCCCGCTCCCAACTCCTGGGCTGGCCTTTTGTGACGCCCCTCGTATTGTGCTTCGAAGCTCCATCTCATGGACGACCACATCCTCGGCCTGCTGGGTCCGGACAATTAAGCGATGGCCGAGTTGAAAATCTATTATTCCGGCTACGATTTCGGGGCCTGGGACACGATATCCACGATAAAGCATCTATTCTGGGGGGTCTTGGTCTTCGAGGTCGAATCGGCGGACCTGCTAGAAAGCATTCAAGATGGCGACTCGCGACTGTCGTTTAACCTGCCCAACTGCGGGCACACGGCGGCGGAATTCCTAAGCGGCACGCAAGGCAACTGCGCGGAGCTCTGCTCCGACCCGAGCACATCGATGTTGCCGTGGAATATGCGGACTTGCTACTCCCTGGGAGTAGCTGCGATGCTAGTTGAGAACGGGACTCTGGCAATCGACTACTCGGCCGAATATAGTGGCCAGGAAGAGCTTCAATACGGAAATCTGTCGGAGTGGGATGGCGCAAAGGTCATCTCGGATTTTGCCACCTGCATATCGTCATCTTGCACCACGGCGAATATTTCACACTGCGATGAGAAAACCTTGGCTTTGGAGACTATGGACATCACCACCGAGAACCTAGGCCTTATCCAGGATGGGATGTTCGAATTTTGTTCGTACGGGGTCGAAATCAACGCCGATATTGCCGGGCCAGGAGTCATGATCTCGTACCTCCTACAAATCTGCGCAGTCATCTTCCTCTGGGTCCTGTTCAACCTCCTCACAAAGTGGGCCTGGATAGTCGTGTCGCCGATATGGGTGCAGCTCAAGCAAGGAGAAGTGGAACGTGCTCGACTGGACCCGTTCCTCACGGATGGGCCGACGGAGAAGAGATCCGACCGCATTAAAGATGCCTGGGAGCGCGCCTCGGACATGCAGAAGCGCCTGTCCCAGTGGCGACTCTACCAGGCGACCTCCGCGATCCTCAGAGACTTCCAGGACGTCCAGATATTCTTTATCGGGGCCATCCAGATCGCCACCCTGTCAACCTTCCGGCCCAAGGCATCGGCCTCCTCGGATGCCAACTCCGTCAACAGCTTCGGGGCAGCCATTATGGACAGCGAGCTCGTGCAGATGCTGGCGGTCAACAGCATGATCCCACTGCTGCTGATGCAGAGCATGATCCAGCGCGGCGACAGGTACAAGCTGCGGGAGACCGCCCATACCAAACACAGGCGGTTGTCCCTCACCTGGTACACCTTCATCCTCGTCTGGATCACCTTCGTCCTCGCCATCGTCGTGCACGCGCGGAGGGACAGGCTGATTGCCAACTACGACATCCTCCTCGCCACGTTCCAGACGGAAAAGGCCGTGGAGGCATGTGGGTGGAACCCCAACCCCATGGTGTACTGCAACATCGACAACGGCCTCGACACCCAGTTCAACGCCGGCATCCCAGTCATCCCCGTCGCGGTGTCGCTCCTGACCATCGACTTCGTGGTCTTCCACGTCCCGGGCTGGCGGCGGTGGGACCCCTCGCGGCGGATGGAGGGCGCCATGAACCCGGCCCAGGCCCAGGTCTTCAAGTGGTTCCGGAAGTGCCACTGGCGGATCCTCACCAGGGTGATCTGGTTCTGCCTGGAATGTGCGCTCCTTGCGAGCTCGGCCCTGTACCTCGCCGACATCATCGCCGTCACGCGCGCCATGAGCGGTGGTTCGAATTCCTGGGGGGGCCAGAACTCGTCGGGCTCGTGGTCTTTCGGCCAGCTCATCGCCGTCATGGTGTGGGTGCCCACGCTGTTCAAGTTCCTTTTCTACCTGAAGTTGTAAGTGCTCATGGCCGTCGAATGAGATGATGTTACATGAACTAACCAAGACGACACGATAGCGGGGTGGAAGATAACGCCACGACGCGCGATGCGCACAGCGATGGAGGAGATCACGACGACCACACGTTTGTTGAAATGGACCCACTCCAAGGAGTGCTCGCGAGTGACGTGGGAGCTGGCAAGCCCAAGCACGAGTTCTGGGCAGGTAGTCGAAACAGTCTTGTCAATGGCATGGGAGACTCGCGTACCGGGACTTATGGGTTTGTTCGAAATGTGTACCTAGGTACCTAGGTAGGGTTCAGGCCATCAGAAATCAGCCATCACGCGCTCAAGCCGTTTGCTTTATCAGCAGCAATAACGTTGAGGTTCCTGCCCTGTGGGCCAGCCTCAGTTCCCACCCTTCAATAAGCAACTTTGGAACTTCACCTTCCAGATACCCGCCCAAAGTTAATCAAGCCAGGATGGGTATCATTAATATTCTCGGCCTCATTTCGAACGCCATCGGCTATTGGGGATTCGCCGATGACATGTTCCCTGCCCCCGAAGACGGCCACTCAACCTTCAAGGTATACGTCGCCATCGACGGCACCGGCCCGGACAGCCTCGAGGATGCTGGCGGCTCCATCCGAAATGGGAAGCTGTTCAACAGCTTTGGCGTTGACATCGGCCACGGCGGATCGTTCCCTCACATGAAGTCGGGCTCATCAGAGGTGAGTGAAGTCCCCTTTGGGCATGGCCAAGCCGCACGCTCATCATCTTTCGTCCGTGGGACCTTGAGAGAAAAGAAGGCTGATAGTCTGGACCGTCCCTACAGACCATCACCATATGGCAGAGCGTCCCACAGCAGGCCCCATGGGTCATGCTCTTCGCCAGCAAGGACGCCGTTTGCATCGCGGCGATCGGCGCCACGCTGATCGACGGCACGCATTGGGGCTGGGTCGGTGACTGGGGACAGCTCTGCGGTCTCCCGTGGTACTACAGTGGTGTCAAGGTTAGTCTCACTGCCAGACCTGCTACGGGCAAGGACATAACCGCTGACACAGTCGCCAGGGTTCACCTCAGTGGAACGAGTAAGACGGCGCCATCTGATGCTTTGCTAATATACCCCGCTGACAAACACAAGCACATCTCCACACTGCACCTGGATCGACGCAGACCACTCCAACGGACTCAGCGCGGGCGGCATCACGATCCACTGGCCAGGTTTCACGGACGCCGTCCTCCCCGTCGACAACGGCAAGGGCAAGTGCGGCACCGAATTCGACGCGTGGGACAAGGAGGGGGGGAAATCGGTGATCAAATCCAAGTTCGAGGACTGGGAAGGGCAAAATGCCAGTGGTATGCTCGAGCGACATGGTCACAACACGGACCGCCGCCTCGTCGTCAGCACGGCGGATGCCCACAGCGCCGAGGAGCTCTGCCGGGACCCCATGTCCCGCGGGCCCAACTTCGTCTCTATGAGCGAGCAGGCCCACTGCGACATGCAGACCAGGGAGGTACTGCCGCTGTGTCGGGACGGCCTGACGGCCGGCTGTTTCGATCTTGAGGCGGCGGCGGCCGAGATGCGGACCTCGACTTCTGATGGGGGAGGGGACGATACTGGCGACTTGGCCCACCACATCATCTACTGGTAGAGTGGAAAGCGAAACTCTTCCGTGGTTGCAGCCACGGATTGTTGATGGGCTTTCACAGTGAATGGCCCCGCAGACCTAGGGATACTCGTGACGCCTTGGCGGACTTTGGCCTCACTGTCGGTCCTGGGGATATGAAGCTAGGAGATAAGGCCAGACTCGGCGAGCCTGGCAATGAACTTTCGTCTCTCATAAGGGGCCTGAAGAGACAACGGGAAAGGCATTCTGTCATTTAATTGTGGGTGACGGGCCCTGTTCAAAATGGCCAATTATTGCACTACAGCTACAACGACTGATCCCAAATCATGCGAAATGAATGTATAGGTACGGGGCTGTGCGCGACTTTGCTCCAGTGCGAGATTGCAGAAGTCTTGCATTCAGGGACCTTTCTCTTCCAAAATCCACCATGTTTCCCCGCCATCTTTCAGGCGCAGAGTCCCCTACCCGGAACAACCCTGATAACACCATTGAGGGAGCGAAATTCGCCGCGTACGACGTGGTATGCGGACGCGGTCATTCCGCCGCCCTTCTTTTTGCATTCGCTTTTTACCTGATGCAGGAAATTAAATTAGCGCCCGCGCCCCAATTCATACTGGTATGAATTTGTGATCCTAAGACTCGCCTGGGGTAAGAGCATCTTGCAGACTGATTCGTAAATGTACCAGTTTGACGGGTCTGTGCTACTGTATTCCGAGTGGAAATCGTAATTAAGTTTTCTTGGCGCTTCCAGAATGGTAATGCTGGCGTCAATTCGGTAAGGTAGACCCTCGACATATTCCTGCCTACATTTCTCAACCTGAGGAGAATTCCGGTTAATTTTACTCGGATGCCTTCATTGCGGTCCTAAACATACAGTTTCATATGGGCGGTAATAGCCCTGCATAGAGAGGCATATGCTCCCAAAAACCTTGTCGATGAAGGAATCGTCTCCAATTTCATCCCAGGTAGCTCCATCGGTGTAACAGCTCGGGTCGGTGCCCAGGGTGAGGCCGTTGCAGGTTAGCAGAACCAGCAGCACCCCAAATTTGGCGAGGAGATGGAGATACATGCCGACTTTTGTTGATTTCGTGGGTCAGCGAGAAATTATGAGATGTAGCAGCAACTTTTGGTTGACGCAACAGCACGAAGTAATTGGTTTCGCTCATATTTCGTATGCATCCGAGGACATACATGGCGCCTTGATATAGTGGTAAACACTCAAGACCCAGCGCTTGAAAAAAGACACGCTGTTAATAAGTGGTTTCGCTTCTATTCCGTATACACCCAAGGATATACATGGCGCCTTCATACGGCGGTAAGCGCTCAAGATCTAGGGCTTGAAAAGAACACGATGTCGATGACTATGGTCATAATACGATAACGCTATTAATAAATAAGGTTAAAATACGATAGGTGCTTATAGCCTCAGCCTTACGACATATAAACAAGGCTAAGGGCACCATCTTGACGGCGGCGTTGATCATGGACACATGTAGCCCATGGGCTAGTCGCCGCGATGGAGTGACTAGGTCTTCCAAGATGGTCGCTGTGGTTAAAATATGATAGGTGCTTACATATGGCCTCAGCATTACGACGCACAGATAAGGCCAAGGGGCACTATCTTGACGGCGGCGTCGAGTACAGCGCCGCGAGTTCGAAGTAAATCGGTTGAGTATAGTGCTGTTGAAAGGAGGCGAAGAAGATGCTTTGTTGTTCTTGGAACCTTTTATGTTTATGTGGGAGGCACTGCCCAGGTGCGGCCGTCATCCCAAGTACCAAACAGATGTGCTTCCACGTGACCAATTCACGCAGTCAGTGACTGCTCTGAGAGTTCCAGCCGTCGTTGGATCTCCTGGTAGGCAGGCCAAAACATCTAGAACAGCATAATCATATTCTAAGGCGCCTCTTCAAGGCCAGGCTACCCTACCCTAGGGTACAGCATCACCTCGCCACAGGATATGCTGTGCGTGCTATGCACGCGGATGCATCCGACACATGGTTGATCTATCCAAAAGTCTAAAATCTACGCATGAAAGCTGGAGTCTCACCATATCCGGACGTCCAAAAGTCACCACTTCTGATTCTTATCACCATACTTCATCTCAGGCGAGCTCCTCCCCGGGACCTCAACCAGCCCCTTCGCAACCATGGTCCGGAACTGCAAGCCCTTCAGCAGCCCATAGACAACCCTCAGCGTCGGGACCGGCACCCCGCGCGCCTCGGCCTCCCGCAGCGGCTCCCCGACGATGTTCTCAAACTCGGTGAAGTTCCCCCGCAGGACGTCCTGCGCCATGCTCGGGACGAAGAAGCTGGCGTACAGGTCGACGGTGATGATCTTCTCGACCTCGGCGCGGGGCAGCACGACGCCCGCCGCGGCGGCGGCGGCGGCGACGATCTCCAGCATCAGCGGCCGGACCAGGTCGTCGACGACGTGCTCGCTCGCGCGCATCGTGGACACGTCCATGCGCAGCACCGCCGCGACCGTGTTGAAGCTCGCGTTGTACAGCAGCTTGCGCCACCGGCTGAACGGCACGTCGGCGTCGTAGGTGCACGTCACGGCGGGGCAGGCGCCGTACAGGTCCACAAAGGCCCGGGCTGCGGCCTGGCTTGTGGCCGGGTCGACGCCTGGGTTGTCGAAGGCGCCGATGTAGGAGATGTCGTAGTTGTCGTGCTTGATCGTGCCGCTGGGGTTCTCTGAGGCGCCGATGACTGTGATCCCTGAGAGGATGGGGTTGGTTGGGAAGGCCTTGATGAAGGGCCGCTCGATGTTGAGGCCGTTTTGGAGCAGGAGGATGTTGGTGCGCCCTGGTGTGATGGCTGGGGCGATGACCTCTGGCATTGAGGGTGGGATGTCTGCGATGTTTTTGGTGGCGATGACTACGTAGTTGTAGTGCAGATCCTCCTCTTTGACTTTCGGGATGGTGTTGCGAACTGTTTAGTTTTCAGCTGGTGCTCAAGATTCTAGTTGACAAGACAGAATACGAGCTTGACTCACCAAAACTTGGCTTCCAGCCCTTGACCTGGCCATGCTGGATGGAGTTGATCTGGAAGCCCTTCTCGTTGACGGCATTGTAGTTGGATCTCAGGACTGCCGTCACGCTCGCCTTGCCTCCTTGCTCAAGGGCGTAGGCTGCCATCGTGCCAACCCCACCGGAGCCGACCAGGAGGACATTGGCTTTTGTATCCGGAACCGAGCCCATACTGACTTGTTTTGGTGTTTTCGAGCGAACTGTGGAGTGTGATCTCAATGCGGTGGATTTTTTGTTATTGAGGCAGTGAATTCGGGAGCCCAATCTCCCGAAGGAAAGGGGCATTCTTATTGTGCCACAGAGCCATGATGCGTGAATCAGAGGGAAGAGTGACCGCATAATGTACCCCCCGAAAGTGAATATACCAGAAGCCGTGACGATCCCCAGCAGCAAGCTTTTATGAACGGACGGTGAGCCCGCCCGCCTGCCTGCCTGGCTCCGTCTGCGGTCCGTATACCAGGACCAGCCACGTCGCGGGCGAGCAAATCACACTGGGCCTGATCCCGGGGCGGCTTGGCTCGACCAGGAAATTAGAATTCACGTTTCTGCCCGAACAGAGGACAGGCAACAAGGGTCCAGGAAACAAGTGATAATGCGATGCCACAGCAGGTAGATACCGGTACGCAGTTCCGTCGCAAGTAATAAGCAAGCAGCTAGGTGACTGGATCGAGGTTGGAGAAGGTTCGCATGCCCTGCGACCTCGGAACCCGGGGATGGAGACCGCGGTGGCCAATCACATTATCCTCACTGATAAGAGCTCTTTGAAGCGCCATTCGTCAGTCCGACTGAGGCGTAGGGACTTGTCCTTGCTACCCGCGGGGATTTTGGGGTCAGAGCAACATAGACAAAATCAGGATAGAATTGATGTGCATGAGTTGGCCCGCAGTACCGCAAGCCATCAGTCCTGTTACACCCACAAAACGCTATACAATGTCATATCAAAGTCCTAAATATGACCTGACGAACTCACTTTTTAAATCTGTTGGACGCTATTCCATAGATTCTATATCTATAGGTCTTCATGAGGAGGCCATTCCCTCGGAGCCTGTCCCACGGGCAAGCTTTACCGCATGAGAATGCCCCTTGGGAGATTGTCTCATCGTGGCTTATTCTACAAGGTCGGTATATCGATGCCATGGCCATGTAGGGGACGCCAACACCCGGCTCGTTACTTCAGAATTGAGAATCTGCGTTCGTGAATGGCATGCCTAGCAATATTTGCACACGATGTTACCCACTACTTGCATCTAAGTAGTGTGTGATACCGGCCGGTGCTGAATCACGCTCAGTTCTCCGGGTGCCATGTTTGCTTGTGGCTTCAGGAAAGGTTTCCTGGATCACGGCGGACCTTTACTAGTTCATTGGGCTTTGATGAGAAAATCAACGATTTATTCGGTATCTCGGACCGCAAACTGCCAAGCGAAAAAAAAAAAGCCAAGAAGTACCAGCAAAATAGAAAACCCAGGTAGAACTGTGCTGTCCACCAGGGCATGTAACCCACTCAAACCTCACTTGTCGTAATGGTTGACAAGTCTGAGGATTTCCTCAGCGGTGGCGGTGTTTGCGATTTTCAGCTGGTTTGCGTCCAGCTCCACACGCCTTCTAAAGGCGTTGTGAATCCTCCAATCCAACCGAAGAGTCTGTCCTGTCTTCCTCGGTATTCGAAGGATAGCCATCAGCTTCTCGATTCCCTGGTCATGCACCACCTTGGTTACCCAAGGGTACATGCAGGAGTAGATATCAAAGCCCACGTGGACGCCTGCCTGTCGGAGTTCTTGGTCATTTCCAAAGGGCGTGACATGGACGAAGTAGCCAAAGTGTAGTCCAAGCTTATCCATGTTGCTCATGTCAACGTCAAAGCGCTCCAAACCCTTTACCTTGTCGGCAAGAAGAGCACAGGTGGCAGGCATGTGGTTGACGCCGAGCTGACGGTCCAGTCTGAGGACTGAGATGTCGCGAACGAGATCTAGTCTCGCGTTTGAAAATAAAAAGGTCTGAAGTTGCATGATGGACGGGAAGCAGAACGGCTGAGACCACAGGAACGGCGCGGTCTCGTTGTAGACATCCTGGCAGGTCTGCATAAGCGCAAGGTTGCGGAGACTGTGCTCCCTGATTGACAGCCTGGTGCGCTTGGAGGCGCTGGTCTCAAATCCTTCGAGGACCTTCGGGCGGGCTTCGCCAGAGCCAGGGTCGATGTTCATCGTCAGGCAGCCGTACTTCTTTGGGATTCTCTGCTCTTTTTCGAGCTTCGTGATTAGATCTTCGGGGTGACGCAGGCAGAGCTTCCAGACCATGTTGCGGATCTCAGGCGCAAGTGACCTGACGATCGATTCCAGATTAGCACGCCGTATAAGTACTACATCGCCAACGAGTGAGGGGGGTTACCAGGCGTTCTCGACTCACAACAAGGGACTCTTCTGGACGGCGGAGGCGCGTTTGAATAAAGGTGCGGATGGGCTCGCATCCTGCGAGTAGAGGATTGTGCAATCAGAAACACGTCCAGCGCCGCGTATCAGCTTCGGGTGTCTCGTAGGAGCGCTTACCTTATCGCCATCACCGTCGTTAACCTCGACCTCTTCGGCACATGCCTCCAATTGCCTCGCTATGCCATGGAGCAGGTGGCGGACCCGGACTGAAGAATGGCGGGCAGAACGATCATTGCTGGAAGCCATCGCCGGTGGCGGGCAGGATGCTTCACTTTACGTCGTCGCTAATGCCAGTATTGGGAGGAATGACGGTGAGAGGCAAGGTTCCGTCATGAGATGAAGTGTTCAGTGGTGGCAAGAAATGTTCAATGGCAGGAAGAAATGTTCAGTGGCGTGGAAAAATGCTCAGTGGTTAAAAGAAGTTGTTCAGTCGTGAGAAGAAAAGCTCAGTGGTGAGAAGAATCGTCCAGTGGAGCGAAGAAATGCTCACCTGGGCAGTGGTGAGAAGGAAGTGCCCGAAGGCTCAGGAAGGCATGGAGCTCTGAAGTACCTGCTTTGTCTCGAACTTCCAGGCACAGCTACCTTGAAACCCTCAAGCACGACTCGGAGAAGGAGCTATCAGACGATCTCCAAACGAAGAAAGGTAAACAAGTACCACACTAAATCAACAAGTTTGGCATTGAACGTATGCCGTCCCAATCATCTAATTCTAACGACAGGTGCCATAACCACCTGGGCAAGCACAGATCAAGACTTGCTCTATCTAGACCTCCCCCCTACCTCCTTCCCCTCAACTTCGCCAGACTCCCCTTGAAGGGGTTCCTGCCCCTGAACTTCAGGTAAGTAGCCAAGTACACCACCGCAAAATTGAACACGATAAACCCACACACGATCCCAAAGTTGCGCCAGATGTGCGAGTAATACACACTAAATCCCCTCCCAAACTCATCACCAGTAGCATACTGGCAGTACTCACACAGGCCCCCACCAGCCCCATCGAGCGCATCCCGCACATACCCGCCAGCCTGGGCGATATACCCGCCGGCATACTCATCACAGCTCTGCCCCGGCGGCGGCGAGAACCGCGCGAACTCGCCGTCGGCGCACCGCACGGGCTGGTCGTGCAGGGCGACGGCGAGGAACGCCTCGAGCAGGTAGTGGAACGGCGTGAGCCAGTACATCCAGCTGCGCCAGAAGTAAGGCAGCTGCTGCGCGGGGACGACGACGCCGCAGAAGCTGACGACGAAGAGGAAGAAGACCGGCACGAGCAGCGACGCGAGCAGGTCGTTGGGGCTGAAGGCCGCGATGGCCTGGCCGAAGCCGACGTAGTACAGCTCGAAGAGCAGCACGCACAGCAGCGTGAAGCCCGAGGGGAACCCCTGGTACGACGGCCGCCAGCCCATGATGCCCCACCACCAGCAGTTGAAGTAGACGGCGCCCGCGAGCAGGGACCAGGGGATCTCGACGATGACGGCGCCCGTCGTCCACGCGAGCCACGAGTAGATCTTGGCGTTGTTCTCGCGCGACTGGAAGATGTTGCGCGAGGCCAGGAACACGGGCTGCAGCTGCTGGATCAGCGGCGGCGAGATGGTCAGCGTCATGAAGATGGAGAAGAGCCGGCTCTGCATGTCGATGGTGCTGTAGCCCAGCTTGTAGAAGGTGAAGCAGTTGAATAAGCCCGTGAAGATGTGCAGGATCAGCTTGCCCATGATGTAGTTGGGCTTGCGCCAGTAGCTGACAAACGCCCGCCTCACCACCGCCCCGATCTGCGTCGCCAGCGGCATCGCGTACTCGCGGTCGTCCTGGATGTTCTTGGAGTGCTCGACCGTGCGCCGCTTCTCATTGAGCTGCTCGATCTCGCGGCTCTGTGCCTCGAACTCGGCGGACGAGGCCCACGTGTCGCCCCAGTCCTGGCCCTTGTAGTCTGGGTTGCCCGCCCCGATCACGTCCAGCATCCACTCGGCCGGGTTGGCATCTGGTGGACACTGGTTCCCGCCGTTGGACTCGAAGTACTTGATCAGCGTCTGGCTATCCTTGCCCAGATCACCGGCGTACACGACGCGGCCGCCTGACTTGAGCAGGATGAGCTCGTCAAAGTTCTCAAAGAGCACGGCGGAGGGCTGGTGTATGGTGCAGAGGATGGCCTGGCCGGCGTCGGCGAGCTTGCGCAGGAATCTGACAATGTTGAACGCGGCGCCGGAGTCGAGGCCGGATGTAGGCTCGTCGAGGAAGAGGAGGAGTTCTGGCTTGGAGGCAAGCTCAACGCCGATGGTGAGTCGCTTCCGTTGCTCGGGGTTGAGTCCTTCTCCGACTTGTCCTATCGTGGCGCCGGCAATATCGCGCATCTCGAGGAGGTCGATAATTGTTTCGCAGTAGGCATATTTCTCTTCTTTCGGGACCTCACGGGGCTGACGGAGCAGGGCTGAGAACTGCAGTGCTTCGCGGACGGTTGCAGTGGGTTCGTGGATGTCCATCTGCTCGGCAAAACCGGTGGCACGTTGGAATGATTTGGGCAGCTTTCGGCCGTCAACAAGGAAGTCACCCGTCACAACGCCGAAAGTAATTCTGCGTCGAAGTCAGTACATCGGAAAAGAGTCGAGCGGTTGGGAGCGAACTCACCTCTGGGCCAGGGTGTTGAGCAGTGTGGTCTTGCCTGCGCCAGACGCACCCATCAGCGCAGTGAGACGGCCAGGTCGAACGCAGCCAGAAACACTGTTGAGCAGCTTCCTCTCACCGCCTTGCCAAGGAATCGTGTAATTCACATTCTGGAAGGTGAACACCGTCTCGTTCTTGGCGACGTTCTGCATCGCCTTCTTGTCCTTCTCCTCCCGCTCCTTAACCACATCAACCTCAGGCCCAGAGCCGGGGCTGCCCTTGACGGCCCCTGACTCCTCATCCGACATATTTCCCTTGCGACCTCCAGTCTCGATGGACTCCTTGACCGAGTTCGGGACCTGTCCACGCTTGAACACAGTGACGGCGGCGCCTCCTGCATTCGGCTTCATGAGTTCCATCCCGACGGCGGTGATAGCAAGGAAGAGAGCAAAGAAGGCCCAGATGATACCAAAGTTGCGCCACAGGTGGCTCCGCGTGTACTGGTAGCTCTCTTGGATATAGTCCGCGCCCGAGACGACATCAGACCCAGGCCTGGATCCCTGCAGCGTACACGACTGGTACTGCGTCTGCACTCCCGGGCCCTGAGGCACAAGATACGGCGTCACACATTTCATCTCCAGCCTGTAGAACTCGTTGGACATCAGGGCCTCGAAGCCGTACTGTATCCAGTCGAGCCAGCGCAGCCAGCTGAACCACACCCGCATTGAGGACGGCGGGATCAGGTAGCCAGTGTATACGATCAAGATCTGGATAAACACTCCGGTGACCTTGGTGGCATCGTCGAGGGTCTTGAACACAGCTGATATGGAGCGGAAGAATGCGTACGTGGCCATTGTAACCGTGAAAAGGATGAGAATGGAGATAAAGAACTGGGAAGCCGTCGCGGCAAGTCCCGACATCCAGTATATTATCACGTCGAAGATGAAGACCTGTGTCAGAACCAGAGGAATGTCCACCAGAGTCTGGGCGAAAGCATAGGCAGAAGGGCGGTAGAAGGAGAAGTTCTTGTGCTTCAGTAGGATGGGTTTGGACTCGTAGGCGGCGGTCTGCTCAGCCAGTGCGAGAAGGGCATTGAACAGGAGGACGAAGAAGAGAACACCACCTCGGGTGAAGGCACCTGTAGTGTCGTTCGGCTGTTGGAAGAAGAGAGAGCCCACAATCAATCCTTGGAAGACGATTCCGCCCCACTTTCCGAATAGTGAGGCCTTGTCTCCGAGCAGAACGAGGAACTGTCGCTTGGTAAGAGCGATAACTTGCTGGTAGAAGGAGATGGTGTAGTTCTTCTTCTTGCTCGCCTTGGTCGAGTTCTGGCTGATTTGCCGCTGCTGCTCTGCAGTCTTCGCTTCGAATTCTTCCATATCTACGAGGTTGTTCTTGTAGGCCTCGCTCTTCTTGTAGACAGCCGCAAAGTCAGCAGCTGAGCGGGGGATGCGATCCTCCCAGCCGGGGCGAACACTGCGCTCGTGCGGGTCGACGACGGAGGTGAGGAAGTCCGCCGTGGTCCAGCGCGCAGGGCAGTCGAAGCCCAGGTCTTGGAAGTACTTCTTGGCGTCGTCCGAAGGGCCGAAGTACAGGCATTGGCCCTCGTCTATGACCAGGACTTTGTCGACGAGATTGTACAGGCTTTCGCCAGCTTGGTATAGAGAGACAGCAGTCGATACCTGGGCCATGTTGGTCAATGCTCGCAGCGCCTGCACGTATTCGACGGCGGTGGCCGCGTCGAGACCCTTGGACGAGTTGTCCCAGCCTTGGACGCTGGCTCGGGTTATGAGGGCCTCGGCGATACTGACACGCTTGCGCTCGCCGCCAGAGACGCCGCGGACGTACTCGTTCCCGACCTTAGTGTCCAGTGTGTGCTCGATCCAGAGCAGCTTTGTGGCCACGCGCAGGAACTCGTTCACATAGTCCTCCTTGGTCTCGCCCTCCAGCCGAGATTCCTTGCCGGGTGTCCTCGTGCGCAAGGCGAAGGTTAGGGTGCGCCGGACCGAAAGAGTCGCGTAGTGGAGGTCGTCCTCCGGGTTGTAGATGATCTCACCGCGGAAATCCTTGGCCATGGTCTTCGCATCTGTCCCGCCGTAGGTGACATCCCCGACAACATCGACATATCCGGCCCGCTGGTTGCAAAAAGTTTTCAAGAAGGTCGAGCAGCCTGAACCGGGTCGGCCAAGCACAAGCAGCATTTCACCCGGTCGCACGCAGCCGTTGAAGTCGCTGAGGATCTCGCGCACTGGGGGCTTCCCTGTGGCAGCCTTGGGTCCCTTCGTCACCAGATTCTTCACAAATCTTGGCAGCCCCATGAACAGATCACCAACGGTAGGCTGCAGGCTTGCGCCGAGCCCTGCTCCCTTGACGGTGAGATTCCGGAAGACGACGCCCGAGTGCCGTGTGTTTTCCTCCTCGCTCTGCTCCTGCCGGGCCTTGCCGAACATCCGCGACATCAGCCGTTCGATCTCGTGGTTCTCATCCTCAGTGTCGGCGGCTGAGGTGCCCGTGCGGCGGCGCGATAGAACACGGAAGAGGTCCTCTTCTGTCTGCACATTGCTCCTTCTCGACTGCAGTGGTGGCCGGGAGTCTGCACCAGTCTTCATGGGCGCAAATTGGGTCTCCTCGTCTTCAGCAATGTCGGAATCGGATGGGCTCGACATCTTCAACGACTCTTCCCGCTCTCGATCATCAACATGGTTCGATGTCCCGGCCGCGATTGCGCCCTGGTCATGAAACAGAGTCTTTTCTGACAACGGCATGCTGTCGTCGCTTGGCACCCTGTCCTTGGGCTCAAGTCTTGAGGATGAAGGGACCCGACTCCGTGCAGCGGAACTCGAGCCGTTATGATGTGTGCGAGAATCAGCACTGCCCAATGGAAAGTGACGTTGAGGTGTATTAGCAGGCGTATCATTGAGAGGCGTCTCTGGAAAGCCGCCAGGCATGTCTTTGGGCGTAGGGGTCCCGTCCATATTCGCTTATAGGACGTTGCCCGGGAATTATGATCTAGTTACATGCGGGACTGGGTTTGCTGAAACCGACAGAAAATTTAAGCTGAGCTCGGGAACCGTGTGGGTAGAAAAGGAAAACCTTCGAGTATCACAAGGGGCCCACCCAGCACGAGTGATGACGACGGAATTAGCGAGACATGGCTGCGTTCGGATCCAGCCTCGTGTGTGCAAGTGTGCCGCGCTCTCGGCGGGAAACGGCCTCGGACGGCGGATGAAAATTGGTCCATTGAGAGCTGCCATCGGGGTACACGGAAGCGCGAGGCTTTGCTGAGAACCGGTGTCCAGTTCGGGCTCAGCGTGATCTGTCCGACTTCTCGGCCTATTCCTCCGCTGGATGACTACAGAAAACGTGCGGGTGTCGCACCGGATCCACAAAAAAGACAGTTCGACGGCGCATGTCACTAGTATAGTACCGAAGTAGGTGAGAGCTGCTATCAACAGTCAGGGATGGGGGCCATTTTAGCCGAACGACAGGTGCTGATAAAGAAGTGGCATTGACTCAGCTGCAGACCGCCAGTGCTTCTGCCAAGAAGGCTGGAAGGTCGATCCGATGTCATATTGACAGTCAACGGCGTAGCCCTGGCTGGGCTGACTACTAAGGGGGCACATCGGATGTGTAGGCGTGGACAAAGGCGACCTCGTCAGATGGTTGACGTCAGTCCAGCGTTGGCGGCGATTGACGCATGCGGGCGTGGGAGCGCGGGCCGATCCACTGTCGTGTCGCTGGCCCCTTTCTGCCCACCTAAGGACCTAGGTACCTAGGTACATAGGTATAGCAGCACAGAGAAGTGACTGTTTTAAAGCTCGATTTTCAGCATTACTTACACCCCCACCCCTTTTATTAACTAATTAAAGAAAAGTTTTAAAAATAATTAGCTCTTCTATTTATACTAATTAATAATTAATAAATAATTTTTAAATTAAAAAGAATTATATATATTATTAATTAAATTTATAAATTTAATAATAATTAAATATAAATAAAATAAAATAAATATATTTATATTAATTTTATTCTATTAATAATAATATTAAATTTTTAAAATTCTTTTATAATATATATATAAAATTAAAAATTTAATAAATATTTTATTATATATATAATATTTATATAAAATTAA
Organism: Diaporthe batatas; assembly: GCF_019321695.1. Lineage (NCBI taxonomy): Eukaryota > Fungi > Ascomycota > Sordariomycetes > Diaporthales > Diaporthaceae > Diaporthe > Diaporthe batatas. Next base: position 1,234,649 of record NW_025408555.1, on the reverse strand, counting down.
TTATAAAAGGTTAAAATTAAGCTTTTAATAAAATTTTATATATATAAAAATAGTAGTGTGTGAGTGAGACTTAGTGAGTATTTTAATTTAAAAATTATAAAAGTAATTGAAATAGTGTATATTAATGTTAATTAAAGGTCTATTTAACTAAGTAATAAAGTGTTTAATTAGGTTAGTTAGACTTATTAATTAAACTTAATTTATATATATATATATATAAACTATTTATTACTTATTTAACTTATAATAATTAATTTATTATAGTTTATTATTCTTATAAAAATAATAATATATTTATATTATTAATATATTTAATAAGTTACTCTTATAATATTAATAATATTTTCTTATTAAAACATAGTTTATTAATAAAAAATGCTTTTAACCTCTTATACGCTTAAACCTAAGACCTTAAGAGTAGTGGTGGCTAGTAGTATGGTAGGGTGAGCTGAGCCAAAAGTCGACTTTTGAAACAGTCACCGGTGTGCGCCACCAGAATTGCCCAGCAATTTCGTAACGCTGTCTGTCATATGCAAAAATGGTTCAATGCCATTCTTGGCTTCCGCCCTTCCGCCCTGTCGGGACCGATGGAGACGGCCTGAGTCAGCGGGAGTCTTACATCAGATAAGCACCTGGGCATCGGACGAGTCTATCCGAGCCCGAACAGTTTTCGGATTTATGAGACAGCCTTGCGACACACTCTAATTCCGAGTCTTTGGGGGCGCCGTCAGCAACGTCCCAACTGAGCCTCAACCTGTGGAACGACGTGCTTGGGTACAAAAAAGGGGGGGAGTTCCTGTCCGTTGGGGGCTTGTTATCCATAATGCGTTGTTGGAATCGAAACTCACTGCTTGCTTACCTACCGGACAGCCGGCAAAAGCGTCACAGCATACCTAAGGCAGGGTAACCTCCGGAAAAAGAGGCAGGACCAGTGACATCTCTCCACACTTTGGATTGGCGCAAAAGAAAAGAGTCCAGGCCTCAAGAGCTCAGGCATCGTTCATCATGCACGTGGGAGAATATCCCCAGGTCGGCAGCGTGCGATCCGCGCACCACTGTTTGGCGCTCACAAAGGCGTTATGGTACAAGCATGACACAGACCATCAATGTCCGTTCTGGGTGCAGCCTTTCCCTGGCCAGGCCACGTATCTAGATGCAGGCGACTGTCTTCTCGAACGTGAAGGATCAATAGTCGTCAGAAAAGAGAAACATTGCCAAGGTTGATTAGGGTTGGCAAGACTTCATCCTGAGCGCCGCCGGTAGAGTCGGTCGCTCGCTCTTGGCGGAAGCAGAATGCTATCACTGTCTGAATGATTACTGTACCCCCACACCCCATGGCGCAAGTGCCCGCCTGTCATCCTCCCGTCCGAGCCGAAATGTATACCAGAGGTGGAAGGGTCTCCGTATGTACGTGACAGCACTTCCACAAATTCGCAACAGTGCCAAGTCGTGTCAACAATTGCTGCTGATGCTCCCGGGACGTCCGTCTTCCGTGGTTGGCCGAAGTCACATCTCAGTATGGCTCACTCAGCCTTCACCTTGACATCTTCCTCATCGTCATCGGATATGACGATCAACTCCGTGGCCCGCCCGCGGCGTGGCCCGCCAGCTCTCCTCCGCGAGGGGCCCGACTGCGCGTTTCGAGATGGTCCGGCAGGCGCGGCAGGCGGCGGCGGTGGAGTGGCAGAGGCCTCAGCCTCCGCCGCGCCCCCTCGAGACGCCCTGGCCCGACTCTTCCTGCCCGGCTGGAAGTCAGGGTCCTCCTGGATGACCCTCCTATGGAACACTTCTCCTGCAGTCGCCAGGGTCAATGACGGGGGGGCCATGGGAGGAGGTTGGTAAGTAGAGGAGGAAAGGGAAAGGGGGCACCAGGCCTTGGGCTGGCGGATTAATGGCCTATGAATGGGTAGAGGGGGATCTCTACCCGGCGACTTGAATCATGTCCAAAAGGCAAGCTTACCAAACTTCCTCCTGAACCCCTCGTCGTCCCTGGCGATGCGCTCGCACGCGTCGGCGTAGCGCGCGACCACCCCTCCCTCGGGGCCCCTCCCGGGCTCGCGCACGTACCTCGCCTCGCGCCAGCCGCCCGTCAGCACCCACCTCTTGATGGCGTTGTCGCCCTGGACCTGCTCGCTGACGCCGACGTTGGTCCGCGTCGGGTCCCGCGCCGCGCCCGGGTGGGTGTCGCGCAGGTGGCGGCGCAGGGACGGCTGGGTGTTGAAGGTGATGCCGCACATGGTGCCTGCGCCGTCGACCTCGACGTCGCAGACGCCCGTGTTGACCTTCGAGATGGATACTAGTATTGGAGTCTCATCGGCATTGTTACTGTTGTTGGCGGCGGCGGGCTGGTTCCGGTACGGGATGGGCCCGTGGTGGTAGCCGAAGGGGGACGGGTTGGCCACGCGCCAGGCGACGGCGTCGTTCTCGAAGTCGCTGTCTCGGAAAAACGAGTTGGCCCCCCCCCCCTACAAAATACCCCCTATTCCTCGGCTAAACTAAAACTTCACTAACAGAGTAGAAAACCCAATATTTTTAATAGAATACCATACTTAATACTACCTACACTCTAAAAAAGAAAAAAAAAAGGCTAATAATAGTAAGTTATTATCTATTAAACTATAAACTCTAATAGTTAGAGTTTTATTTATACTCTAACCTATTTCTATTAAATAAATAACTATAAATTAAGTTTTAAATTAACTATATTATAATTTAAAAATATTATTAAAAGGTTATTATTATTTATATAATTACTTTAAATATATTATTATTATTATTATTAAATATAATTAAGTTAAAGTAATAAACTTTAAAGGTTTATTAACTTATTTTTATAATAAATTTATAAAGTTTAATTAATATATAAATTATATAAATTAAAAGTTAAAAGATTTTCTATTTAATAAATTAAATTTATACTTTAATAAAATATAATACTTTTTATTAAATAATTTTAAATTAATATTATTATAAAATAATAAATAATACTTTTAAAATTTATATATAAAATAATAAATAAATATATATACTAACCTATTAATATAATAAAAGCTTTATAATTATTACTTTTAATAAATATATTAATTAAACTATATAATAAAAATATTTATTTTTATTAATAAGTTTAATTTTAATAAATAAAATAATATAAAAGAATAAATTATATATTTATTAAGTATACTTTATAAATTAAAAATCTTTTAAGTAAAAGCTTACTTTTATATTCTTTTATAATTATATTTAATAGTTTATTTATTATTATAATATATAAAAGTTATATAATAAAAAGTACTTTTATAATAATTAATAAAAATATTTTATTAAAAATAAATTTATATTTAAATTTAAAATTAATTTTATAATAAATAATACTTTATAGTATTATAATATAAAAATAATTAAAGTAATAAATATAAAAGTATAAAATATAAATATTTACTTTTATATTTCTTTAATTTTAATTTTATTAAAATATATTTTAATAATTTAAAATACTATTTATATTATTAATATTAATATAAATTATTAAATTATAATTTAAATAAAATTTTATTTAATTTTATTTTTATATTTAAAAGGTTAAATTTAAAATTAAAGTTATTTAAAAATATTTCTATTATATATAAATATTAAAAAAGTATAAAATAAAATAAATATAATAATATTAATTAAAAGTTATAAAAATTAAAATTAATAAAATTTTAATTAAATATAATTATATAAATAAAAATATTATTTATAAATTAAATAGTTAAATTAATAATTAAAATTAAAGTAAATAAATTAATTATAAATAAATTTATTTAATTAATTAGTTATTTAATACTAAATATTTAATTTACTTTATTTATTTAAAATAATTAACTTTCCTCTTTTAATTACTTCCTATTACTAACTATATTTTTCTATATACTTAATTACTACTTCCTTTATTTAAAAGTTTTTAAAATTTATTATATAATTTTCTACCTTATTAAATATAAAAACTACTTTAATAAACTTCTAACCCTTTTATTAAATAATTAACTTAATTATAAAATTTAATATTAAATAAAATTAATTAATTAATTAAATAACTTTTATAAACTTTATAAAATATATACTTTTAATATTTATTTAATAATCTATTAAATAACTATTTAATAACCCTTACTATAATAATAAATCTTCCTTATTATTATTACTATTAAAGAAATTAATAAAGTCTTTCTTTTCTTTAAATATAATTTAATTAATATTTTAATTAATAAAATAGTTCCTAAATTATACTTATTAAATTAAATATTCTTTTTTATAAAGTTTATAAAGATTAAACTTTTATACCTTATAACTCTTATAAATTACTTAAATTAAACCTCTTTAATAAATCCTTAAAATATTTCTAAAATACTTTTATAATAAACTCTTAATATAAAACTATTTTATCCCCTTTACTTATAATAGTAATAATAAAAAATAATTAACAACCTTTATCTCTATAATAGACTTTTAAATACTATTATTATTACTATTAATAATAATAAAGCCCTATTAAACCTATAAAAGAAGCTAATAATAATAATAATAATAATAACCTTATTAAAGTTACTTAATTATATTTAATTTTAAATAAATTAATATTAAATAATAAATTAATAACTATATTAATACTACTCTCCCTTTACTTCTACTTTTACTACTTTTTTAAAAAGATAAAACTAATTCTATTACTATTAGGCTCCTTTTATTAAACTTTATTTAAACTACTTAATAATTAAAAGGACTTTTAATAAATATTTAATTATAATATTATTTATTATAATTATATTAAATTAATTCCTTAAGTTTCTATTAAATAAACTAATATATATATTATTTTATTTAATAAAATATTATTATTATAAAGAATCCCTTTATTTTAATAGTAATAATTAACTTTATAATAATTATTTAAAAATATAATTATATCTTTATTAATTATTTATACTTCTTTTATATAAAGTCTATTTCTACTTTTATTTTAACTTTTATTTAATAATTATTAATATAAATTAAAAAGTCTTAAAATCTAAGTTTTTATTAAATATATTTAAATTTATTATCTACCTAACTATTAATAAACTATCTTTTAAAGTAGCTACCTATTAAATAGTTAATAATAACTAAAAGATTTTAATTAATAAATATTTAATTAAATAATTACTCTATAATATAGATATTTATAACTCTTATATTAGTAATATAACTCTATAATTATATAAAAATTAAAAAAAAGGTCTTTAAGATTTAAAAGTATATTTATAATATTATTATAATTAAATACTTTAATTTTTTATTAATATCTTTTTTATAGTTTTTAATTATAAAGTTAAAACTTTTAATTTATAAATTAATTAGCCTTAATAAAAATATTTTTAATTTAATAATTATATTTAAATAATCTTTATACTTTCTTTTAACTAAATCCTTAAATAAATTAATATAATTTAATAAAAACCTTAAATTCTTTAATCTTTATCCTTCTCTTTTAATATAATAGTTTATCTTTTAAATTATATAATAAAAGTAATATTAATTTTAAGTTATAAATTTTAATAAATAAAGTTAAAGTTAATTTATTTAAGTATATTTATATTAAAAGGTTAATTAAATAATTTTTAAAATATTTAATATTATTATTATTATTATTTATTAAAAACTTTATTTTATTAATAAAAGGGTTCTTATTATTAATACCTTTTAGAGCCTTTTTCCTTATTATTAAATATATTCTCTTTATTATTAACTTTAATAATATTCTTTTATACCTTTTAAACTACTTAATCTATTATAATAGCCTTATTTTAAATAGTCTTTAAAAATATTTATAAATATTTTTAAATAATTTATTAAACTTTAATTACTTTAATAGTTAACTTTTAAATATATAACTATTTAAATAATATAATATTTTATTAATAAATTATATAATTTAACTTTTAAGTAGATTTTATATAATAAATATTAAATAATTTAAATTTAATAGATTAATTAAAATATATTATTTATAATATTAATTAAATTAATATTACTTTATATTAAAGTAAATAAATTATATATACCTTTATAAACTAAATTTAAATTAATTATATAAAATTAATATAATATTATTTTTACTTAATTAAATAATAAAAATAACTTATTATTAATATTAATAAAGTTAATATAGGTATTTTAGTAAGAATATTAGGTTTTCTACCCTATTAGTAAAGTTTTAGTTTAGCTGAGGAATAGGGGGCATTTTGTAGGGGGGGGGCCAACTCTCGTTTTTCCGAGACAGCGGCACGTCTGAGCATGGGGGCTGCTTGATTCGGTTTGACCATGTCATTGGTTGTGCTAGACAGTGTAAGTAAATGGAGCAAATGTGGGGGCAGGCTGTCTCCAGGTGTCATGTTACTCTCAACCTTTCGCGAGAGAACAAGGTTTTTTTTTCAATCGGAATATTATTATTCCAATGAACCCCTTTTAGTTTAAAATCTAGAGTATATGGTGAGTATATGGTGAGCATATCTCATTGTGAAAAAATGTGTGATGCTGTGGTAGAATCGATGTTGGTCTGCCGTATTTGAACCTTTGACTGGGGGGCGGCTGTGGGGAGATCCACCCAAGCAGCCGTAAGCTCTCTGCAATGCTATCGGCCTTTTGAGAGACGGACCATAGTAGGTAAGGCTTGACAAAAAGGCGTACATGGTGCAAGCCTAGGGGTAGAGATCCACTGTGTCTGATAAAGGCAGGATATCGAAGAGCGCAAGTCAATCCGATCACTCAAGGCAAAAGGTAGCGAGCTTGCAACAGCCTCCCAAGGTTGCAACTAGCCCAGGTTAATCATTGCTCTGCAATTCTCAAAGAGCACCGACAAATCGGGACTCCGATCAGGGTTGGGGTCTCAGAGCAGAGCTGCAGCTGTAGGATTTAGTACCACCTGCAGGAAACCAGGCAAGAGCCGCACCATGTCCCATATCGAAGAGCAGTTGCCGCCGTCCTCCGAAGCTCCAACGATCCTAATCACAAGACGCCTCCTTTGAACACTTCGCCGCCGGACCAGACCACAGCCCGTCATCGTCGTCGTCCCCGTCCCACAGCCAACATTCTCCAGACTTCACAGTCGTCGGCATGGACAAGCAGCCCTGACCCGGCGCCGAGGACGGCAGCAACCCTCCCCCGGGGGGGTCGTCGAGTCGTCGCGGGTTGGGAGAGGCAGCTACGGCATAGTCGAGGGTAGCAGGGAGATGTACTGGTATGAACACTGATACAGAATCATTGATGTGCTGACACCTCATCCATTCAACCAACAGCTCGATAGAGGTACCGTATCATCAGAAAAGATCTGAAAAATACATGATATAATTCGTGGCTTAGGTCAACGCGATCGTGAAAAGTATTCCTGTGTCTTGGGCGTCCGACCAGCTTCATACTGCTTGAAATGACGTACAGAATAGACGCAAAGCCAGTTGACGTCTCTCAGCTCTCTCCTCCAGCGTACTGTCCATGTAGTACATATGAAGTCAGCTTCACCCCTCTCGAGCTCACCGGCTTCCACAGAGGGCCGAAACTGCACTTTACACGCCCTTGCGTGATCGGGTCGAGAACACCACGCAGGCTATGTTGAGGCTTAGACAAGCATGTGAGCCAGTTGCATTAGGCCGTCCAGCAATCAAATGGCAGATGCTTTGCACTGCCATACAGTCGCTACTCGAAGCGAGGTGGCACTGCCTGCAGGGAAATCCTCGAGCAACAGCCTCCGATCTGCCTTCACACTGCCCTCATCTACACATGATCAAATTGGATGTCGCATCTTCGTCGGTCCCGCAAACTTGATTGGTATCGCCTGCATGCGAGCCTCCCATGAGCCGGGCGCATGGCTACCTCGTTGCCGTTGTAGTGCGTCTAGTCGCGCGGTACAACACTAGACTGTACTAGTATATGTGAGTGGCCAGCAGTCCTCCGTCAGGTGATGACTTGACCATGGCTTTGGCGTTGCATTGGGTACCAATGCGGCATACCATGGTCTCCCTCAAGCGTGTGCTGTTGCTGACGGCATGTCCTACCTACGTGCAACTGGCCGAGGAGGCCTCCTCATTCCCCGCGTTTCCAAGCTATTAAATAAATGAGAGTACCTTGCCTAAGGCCTTCAGCATGCCGTTGCGCGACTGATTGAGCGCCCTCTTTATTTTGCTCGTTGAAACGCGCAGAATGAATGGATTCCCGTACAAACCTCTGAGCGGTCCTGATGAAATCAGAGCCCTCATACTCGAACCGCCTTCGGATCATACAGCCTGCTTAAGTGGGTCTCTGAAGACTATTAAACTGTCAAACATCGAGCTTAAACCTGCGGCTTATGGCCCAGTGGCCACCAGGTGGTCGTGGTGGTACACTGAAGAAAAGACAACCCAGCTAAAAGTCGCAACGTCCAAAACCGGTCAACAGCGGTATGCGCTCACAACTTGAAATAAATCACTGAGGTGCTAATGAGCGGCGTGATCAGGTTGGTCGAAACGCAGGTGTCTGTACCCGGATTCAGTTGCCAACGCGGAAAGTACGAGAAGAATGAATATGACGCATTGTCGTATACTTGGGACAGCGAAGAAAAGCCACACACGATTCAGGTTGGCAAATACACAATAAGTATAGGGGCCAACTTGAACTTGGCTTTGTTGAGACTGAGGGACGAGGCCTCCATCCGAGTGATATGGGTGGATTCAATCTGCATCAACCAGGCAGATGTTCGAGAGCGAAATCACCAGGTCCACATGATGAAACACATATACTCGAAAGCTGCATCAGTCGTTGTTTGGCTTGGACCGGAAAATGCAGCATCACAAGCGGCCATGGATCTGATCCTCCGTTATGCACGATATGCACGATGCGGGTTGACTATTACTGACAGCATCCTGGATCAGACGGAGAAATCTCTGGCAGGGCTCTCCGATATCTTCCTGTGGAGTTGGTGGAAGCGCATATGGATTGTCCAGGAGGTCGTCGCAGCCCGGGAGCTGATCATTTTCTGCGGCAGGTACATAGTGCCGTGGCTGCGCGTCCAGCACCTGTGTGCCATGATCAGAAAGGACGAGTTCTCTTCTAGAGAGAAGGCGCGTTTCTTGAGGAGCAGCGGCTATCAAAACTTCACCACCCTGGACGGGTTCCGAAGGGCTCGCGGCAGTATGGGCCTTGCGAAATACCTGCAGTGCACCAAGGACTATGAGGCGACTGATACGCGAGATAAGTTATACGCGCTCATAGGAATATCATGCGACATCAGCCCGGACGATATTGTGCCTGACTATGAGAAGTCGACGAGAACGGTCTTTCTGGACTTGGTCCGTTTTCTCGTAACCAGGAGGCGCAACCTGGACATCATATCCTCCGGGCGCCTGTCTCGGCCGGCGCTAATGTCGTCAGAGCTTCAGCTGGAGGGCCCCAAGAGCGATATTCCTTCGTGGTTACCGGATTGGCACGTGTCGAAAGGCCTTCGAGCTCTCGATAGCGAAGGTGAGGATGGCGCGTGTTACCTGGCTGGAAGCGATGCGGAGGCCGTCGTGAGGATGGATCATTTCCCTCTTGTGCTTGAGGTTGAAGGAATCGTTGTGGACAAGGTGGACCTTTTCGGTGGTTCCATTACTTCTCCTACACACAAAAGCCTCCCAACGCTACAACGCTGGAGAGCACCTATACCCAGACAGCTTCGGAAAGACAACGCCTGTTTTCTGGGACACAATTGTGGCAGGAAGAGTAGTCCGGAGAAAGCAGGGTCCCAATTATGGCTCATTCGCAACGCCCGCTGCCATGTGGAACTCGGGGCAGGGGTTACCAAAAGGCTCAGCGCAATACAAGGATGAGCTCCAAAAGTTCGTGGCTGAGGCGATGTTTCTGCCCCAAATGACCATGTGCTACATGGACGCATTGACGAGGGCCGTGATGGGACGACGATTCTTTGTCACAAAGAAAAACAAGATGGGTCTTGGGGGTCCGGAGATCCAAGTCAACGACCGAGTTGTTGTCGTCAAGGGCTGCTCGGTGCCCCTCATAATGAGGGCTGTGGGATATCACATGGTCATCATTGGCGAGTCGTACGTGTCGGGAATCATGGATGGGGAGGTTATCAAGGGTCTGGCTAGCGGTCAGTATAAGTCCAGGATGATTAAGTTACAACAGTGATGGAGCAAGGCATCTGCAATGTGGTTGAGCATGGATGTGATGTTTGTGGGAGGACAGATCTTCGTAGGCAATAATGCAAAAGAGTACCCCCGTCTTCCCACGTCCGCCCCGCCCCGCTCCTGAGCCGCATCAATCACCAATACCCACCGCCGCCGGGCACGAAGTCGATGAGCGGTGCGCGGGGCCCGCGGTGGTGGTGGTGATAGTGATGTCTTGGCGGCGAGCAAGGCGTTGGAGGCCCGTGATGGTGGTGTGGTGAGGTTTGTGGTAGACCGTTTTGGGCGGTGGTTTTTTGGGTGGAGGGGGGGGGGGTTGAGTCGTCTGTTTCGAGTGGCCTTTCTTTCGACAGCTTTTATAACGGCGGCAATGCAGCCCTTCAAGATGCTCCAGATAGGCAGGCTTGTAAACCGCCGACTGTAGACGGCCAGGTACTTAGGGAGGACAGTTACTTCCTGTGTGACGTCGTCAATACCAACCCAAGCCATTTACTTATATCCAAACCTACATCTCTTAACGGACCGCCCAAGCAGACATGACAGGCGTGCTGTGCTCCCTGTGGCGCATTAGTTGCGAAACCAAAAACGGGAACAACAGTACAGCACGTCTCCACAAGGGCACAGCCTCATTCGTAGGTGGGCGGGAGTTGGCAGGCCCTTGTTTTCTGGGGAACACCCCGGCCCAGGCTGGGTAGGCGAGTCGCTCCCATTGGGCAGCAGTCTTGTTCCTGCATCCGCTCGTGGGGCCAGGGCCACGGTGGGTCGGCAGGGCGGCCGATGGTGCCCCACAAGCCGAAGGGCAGGGGCTTAAATCCGACTTCATCTCTACGGGCAGCGTTAGGCAGGGGTGATCGGTTGCTTTTTCCTGGCGGTAAAAGCTTGTACAAATTATTAGCAACACATGGGCACGGGATTTTAATCATGGCATCTGGGTGCTACTCATTAATAAGCGTACCGTAGACGACATGCTATTTTTGTACCTATCGACGGGATCCAGCAGACTCGTCTAAACTGCGTCCGTCCCTGGCCAGACTTCTTCTTGAGGCCAAACCTTTAGAGAACCATTCAACCACAGACGCATAAAACATCTACCAGACTCACTCATGTGCTCTTGCTCGTGATCTACCACATGCTGTTGCCAGAGGAAGCGGCCCAAGCAGGGGCCTCCTCAGAGGTGGTCTCCCAAGGAGCCGGGCCCTCGGTGGTGACCAGCGCAGCAGCCTGGCTCCATCCGTCGCCAGCGTCACCAACGCCGCCCGTCACCTCCACAGCCGCAGTGTCCCAGCCGCCGCCGACGTCAGCAGCACCAGTCGCGGAGTCGAGGCCGCCGGTGAGGCCAGCAGCCTCGGCGGCGCGGGCGCGCCGCTTCTCCTCGCGCTTGCCCTCGATGTACTCCTTCTTCTTGTTGAACTGCTCGTGAATGTCCTTATCGAGCTGCGGGTACTCGACGCGCATCTGCTCGAGGAAGGACATGTACTGGTCGTACTCGGGCCCCTCGAGCTTGTAGGTCCACCACGCCTCGAAGATGGAGATGGCGGCGGCCTCGCGCAGGTCGGCGGCGAGCTCGCCGTTGGCCTCGCCGGCGTAGAGGCGCTCGACGAATCCGAGGTCGATCAGGTGCCTGCGGGCGTATCCTGGGGCGCGCTGCGTGTGGACGTGGTAAGCGAGCTGGTGGAGGCTGGCAGCGGGGTTAGGGGGGAGTTGTTACCTTCTTCAGGCCGTTCTGGAGCGAGCCCTCGGGGATCTTCAAGAGGTTCGCCACGGCGATGACCTCGAGCAGGACATGCAGCTGGTGGGGGCGCTCGTCCTCGCGCTGCTCGGGATCGGCCTCAAACTCCTCAATCTGTTGCCACGGATTAACATTCAGCGCTGTGGAAATTGTTGAAGGGGGGTGGTGGCTCACGTCAGGGAACTTGACATCATTTCCCTCGTCGATGCAGAGCTTGATCCAGTCAAGAATGAGCATGTACACATCCAGGTGCTTTCCGTCGATCACGAGGTACTCGGGGTTGGCCTCGAGCTTCTTCTTCCAGACGGGGCTGAAGATGGCCAGGGCAGCGCGAGAGAAGGCTTCCACGAAAGGGGTAAGCGGGGCCTTGTGGTCAGCTCGCTGCCAGATGGGGATCATCTTGTCCTCGCCAATCTGGTGCTTGTCGCGGAGCCTGCCGTGGTTGATGCAAACGCGCTGGTTAGACAGATATCGCGTGCTACACGAGGAACAAGCAACGGCAAGGAAAACAGCTTTCAGGCTGAGACAACTCGTGATGGCAGGACTCACTCCTCAAGATCCTTCTGGCGCAAACGCCTGGGCTTGCTGGCCTGATCGGTCGGCGGGACGTCGTCCTCCATCATGCTGGCGGCGGTGGTGTCGTGCTGGGTGGTCATGAAGTGCAACGCCCAAAAGGGTTGACGGGTGTAGACTGGAAGAAAACAGAGATGGCTGCAAGAACGAGGTGGAAGGCTACAAAGTGGGGCCCTAAAAGGCAGCCTCAAGGCGGCAGGTACGTCAGAGTGAGCTTGCCGCCTTGAAAATGGTCGAGCTGAAGGGTGGGCTTTGGAAGGCAGCAGGACCGGGCAGGGCGGGCCCACCTCAATTGACGGCTTGGGTGCAAACGGCCGTTTTGACCGGTACGGCCTTCAGGAGACGGGCTGGCACCTGCTCGGGCTGTAGATTGCAAGACACAGACAGGTTTGGAAGTTGGTATGAGCCAGCTTTATCCTCTCTTGTTTTATCCAGGCAGTCAACAAACTTCCAGACAGGATTTTGGAATGTCACATCTATCTGCGGGGCCAAATAATGCAGATTTGGTCCCCCATTTGGTTCTTATGCAAGTAGCCGCGTGATGAGTCTTGTTGTGATTGCTGCCTTGAGTTGTCATCATCCAGCATTTGGCCTCCCGCCGAGCACATTCTTTGCAGGTTTTGCAAGCTGGAGCACTTATTCCTAAATTTGGCTTCACAGAGTCAAAGCAGACAAAGCTTAAGGTTCATTTTTGATCCATCGTCTTAGGCCTCGTATGACTGTTCTCACAGCCACCGCACCTGAGCGGTGCAAAGCCCTGATTTCATTTTGATCATCTCATCAATGAGCTTGCCCCATTAGATACTTAAGTCCTGATATCGCCCCATTATATGCTGTCACATTCATGAAATGCCCTGGTTTGGAATGCACCAGCCCAGTTCTCCTCTACTTAAACTTCCCCTCCTGCATGGATGTAGCGAGAATGGCTGCTCTTGTTGCCGCAATAAGAGGAAATTCTCCTCAAGGCAGGCCGGAGCCTCCCGTGGCGGGCCGGCCCGTGGCGAGCTGCCCCCTATTTGGAAACGGCGGAAGATCATTTGAACTTGGCGGCAACTCATGGTTTTTGATCTTTGAATCCCGGCCACGCACCTCCTCCGGTGGTGTTGACCATCAAGAATGCTCAGTCCGTAGCAGCTAATACGAGACACCCACTACCAATGCCGCCAACCCAGTGGAGAAAGGCGTTGGAAAGGACAGTTTCAATACAAGACACCACACTGAGACAGGCATCATCACATGTTTCCAGGAAGCATTTTGGAGAAGCATTTCCATATAAAAGCACAGGCTACTTCAGCCTACCTACCAAAATCAAAAGCTCCTGCCACCAGCATCTAGGCCCAAAAGCGTCACACAACGCCCATTGCTCGAATTAAACACAGCCGGGGGTATCTCGGGGTACCCTGAAAGCAAAGACGCCAAAAGCAGACGACCAACAACCTGATCTCGTAAAAAAGATGTTCAGGAGGGAAGCCTGACGGAGGCCACAGTGGTTGTTGTGGATGATGAATAACAAATCCAGCCATACAAAGCCAGCAACAGAAGTGATGCGATAGATACACCTCTGAGCGGTGGGGGCGACGAGAGCACACATGTCCTCCCCGGCCGCCACCTCCACCATCCCGACTTCCATGCTGGCCAGCCCCTCGCCTGGCGTGGGACTCCACAGAGTTGCGTGGGCCTCAGTCAGGGCGAGATCTCGAAGGTTCAGCAGACGATCCGGGTGCAGAGCAGGCAGCAGCAGCAGCAGCAGCAACAACCTCCAAAGCAGGCCTGAACCTGGCGCCGCAGTCTGGGACGAGCATTAACTCGCCAGATTGTCTCTTTGGAGGCCTTGGGACTCATTAACTCTCCTGGGGGTGTTGTTGTTGTTGTTGCCGCTGCTGCCGCCGCTGCTGCTGCTGCAGGGGGCCTCCGCCGCTCGTCTGGACTCGCTTCTGGGCGCGGGCATCACCACCAGACGTGCTAGGGGCCGCGCGCTTCCTGCTAGTTAAGCCGCTGCGCTGGGTGTCGGCAGCCCCAGATGAAGACGCCGCGAAGCTGCCAGCAGAAAGGAGGGTTGCTGGCGTGGGCTGGCACGGTGGTAGAAGCAGCACCGCCCAGGCACCCTTCTGGCTTACGGAGCCCACACGGCTGGTGGGGCTCGTGTTGCGATTCACCTCGTTCCGAGATCTGAAGGCGCTCCCGGTCACACGGGCGGTTTTGGCCTTGGAGGGGGGGATGCCGCTGCCCGAGGAGGAGCCAGTGGTTGGAGCGTCGTTGTCATTGCTGCTTCTCTGGAATCTTGAGGGTGAACCCTACCTTGTACTTGTGGAAGTCTGATGGTCCTGGGGGGCGGCCCATTTGCTCTTGATTCTTACGAGTTCTTCCAAGTGGCCCTTGATCGTGATCTTGACGTGCTTGAAGCCCGTCTCGAAGCCCTTTTTGAGCATTTCCTCGGTGATTTCTGCGGGGACCTGGGGAGCTGCCGCGTGATTGAACACTATCCACCCCGTCATACTTCTGCAAGCGGCCACAATTTGTCTCTTCGCACCGCGAGGGACCTAACCAGGCATTGGGATGCGGTCATCAGCCTTGTCGCGATACTGATCGATCGCCTGCTCCATCACATCATGGCACAACATCTCACAGCCGTCTACGAGTAATTGAGCATCGATCTTGCTTAGTATTTCATTCCCTTGAGCATGTGGGGCAAGCCCAAACCGAGACCATGTTTGCTAAGAGCCTCGGCCAGGGTACATTTTCACAGGCCGTCGGCCTCGGTAACAAACTGCACCGCTGGGTTCTAAACAGCCAAGTCGGGCCTGTCAACATACGATGCTCGGGGGGCTTCGAGGGGCAGTCGTTTGCCCAGAGCTTCGAAATTGCGATTCTACTGGCTGGGGATGGTCAAAACAAGGGTGTCAATTTGCATCTGGAACTTTTCAGGGTCCCACTGTTCAAGCTTTCTCTTCGTTGTTTCGAAATGAAGCAAAAGAGTTGGTCGACCGCCTACTCCAGGCGAGGGTAGAGTATCTCCTTGGTCACCATCTTTTCCTCTTCACGCAGTCGTTGGAGGATCGGCCACTCCTACATGAATTCTTCCTTCTTGCCGACAAACGCTTAGCAGCGTACTTGGCAAAGTATTCAACGGCGAGGACACTGAACAGACAGATACGTTAGCCGTGACTGGATTTTCAGAGTGGGTTCTGTTTCTTGTTACCTTGCGCGCTACAACACGGCGGAGGCAGGGTGACGATGTGGAGATCAGAGGGGATTCGCTCTGGCGTTGTGTCCGTCGAGGTCGCGCTGAGTTTGGGTGGAGGGGGCTCAGCAGATTTTTGTTGCGACCAAGAGCCCACTTCCGAGGGGAAACAGTCCCTGTTCTGCCCTTAGCAGTAGCTTGTACCCGAGTCCGCGTGAAGTCCACGGCCTACCTGACTTCAGCTTGCGATCGATCCTCACAATATTGTTTGTTGAGTCTGTCTAGGCCACGCGTTCTGGCAGGGCAGCTCTTTACCTTCAATGCGCCTCTAGAAAGGTGGAGGCCAGGCTACTCGTCTCCGTTTCACATGTAGGCATTCCTGAAGAGTGTTGTCGAGTAGCTACCTACTTGCATACGTGCGAGACCTACAGCTACCTTGTCACATCAGCCAAGTAAAGGAAGTGAATAGTTATAGTCACCTGGGCGGTGAATGAAAACGCGTAAACACCTACTTACTGAGTAGTGTTGTTGGTCGCCTGGGGCGTGAGAGCTCCCGCTCAGAGGTCGTTTACGCATACTGCCGTTTGTTTACAAGATTGGGTGTTTGTTGAAGCTCACCAATGTGAGTTTGAGCGTCATTCACCCAACTCGCTCCATTGAATCCTTTCCCACAAATTTCGAGCTGCCACCTTCGCTCCTGAGCGACTGTCGACTTCCATCCACCCTTCCATCAACCAACCTCCATCCACCCCTCCATCAACCACCTCACCACCCACCTCACCACACCTCCACCCCCGACACATTCCACCCACCAGACTCCCCACAGACACACATCGATCAGACCACCAGCACTTCTCTGCACTCTTGTACACAAGATCAATCTTGTCGATTCTGTGTGCTGCCACAATCTGGTGCTTGGTCTTCGCACAGCGACCTTGATCAGCTGCGCCGCCTTCCAGATCTTCGAAGGTTGACAACCCAGTGTCTACCCAAGCCAGCGACCAAACCTGTCAACAATCAATTGACACCAAGGTAAATACATACCCAGCCATCATCTTCTTCTTCCTTGCCCCGTTTCCTACTCCAACCTAAGACCTCAAATCACCACCTCCATCTTGCCCAAAGACCTGTCGTCTGCGACCGCTGGCCCTTGACCGACCGACCTCAATCCCAAACATCACCAACACTCGCTGACTCTACCCCGACAGCACGTCGCAACGACTCTTCTTTGCCAGCCGGCCTAATAATCAATTGATACCAAGGTAAATAAACACCTAGCCACCACCTTCTTCCTCCTTTCGCCGTTTACTACTCCAACACGAGACCTCACACCTCTATCTTGCCCAAAGACCTGTCCTTGACCGACCTTCCTCAATCCCAAACACCACCAACGCCCACTGACTCTGCCCCGACAGGACGTCAAGACGACTCTTCTCTGCTTGACGTCTCTTGTCTGCCCAACCATCAATTGATACCAAGGTAAATAAACACCAAGCCACCACCTTCTGCCCCACTTTGCCATTCACTGCTCCAACACGAGACCTCATTCACCACCTCGTAATTTGCCCAAGACCTGTCGTCCTGCGACCGCTGGTTCTTGACAGACCCTTTTCAATCCCACACATTACCAGCACTCGCTAACTCTGCCCCGACAGCAACAGTACGCAACAGTACGTTGCGCCGACTCTTCTGTGCCTAAACATCAATTGACACCAAGGTAAATACCCACCCACCACCTTCTACCCTCCTCATCCCGTTTGATACTCCAACCCGAGACCTCAACCACCTCGTATCTTGCCCAAAGACCTGTTGTCCTGCGACCGCTACAAATGGTTCAATTGTTCTTGACCGACCTTCCTCAATCCCAAACATTGTCAGCACTCGCTGATCACTGACTCTGCCCCGACAGGACGTCGCACCGACTCTTCTCTGCCCAAAGGCCAGAAAACACTTTCAGCCTACATTGAGCTGTCAATTCACCTACTACACAATCATCCCACCCAAGCGGACAAACAATCCGCAACTACCAAATTACACAAGAGCCTCTACACCCCAACCTTCCCCCCTCGCCATACTTTTCTCCCCTAGTATCACCTCGACTCACCATCACCATGGCCGAGTCCAATCCCACAACGAGGGAGGTGTCCACCACCCACGGCAACCGCACCGGCGACAACGAGCTGGTAATTGAGAGCTATCGCGTCATGTGCTCTCGCAAGAACGAGGAGTCTGCCCTCCAGCAGCAGCAGATCGAGCTTTTGAAGCAGGCTCTGGCGGAGAAGTTTCTCCCGCTGCCAGCCGGGCTTGCGGCCCTGGACCGCCAGCTCGACGAGCTCAAGAGCCCCCGCGAGGGAGAAGCGCTCGCGCAGGCCGATATGAACAAGGGACAAGGTGCATCCCCAGGCGCCAAGTCTTCTCAGGTATGTCAGCTTCCCATGTCTGGGTTGTGTCGATTCCGTCAGTGCCTCTTACTTAGACATTTGCTAACACTTGAAAGCAGAAGTTGTCCGATGAGCCAGAGGAGAATGACTCTGAGCCAGAGGAGAAGACCCCCGAGCCAGAGGATGCTGGCGACGTCACTCTCATCACAATCCGTGACGAAGACACTCCGGTCGCCAGAATCCTGGCTAACAAGCCTATCACGGCGAACATGACCCCCACCCCCCGTCGCCACCCCGAGCCAGAAGATGCTGGAGACGTCAGTCTCATCACAATCCGCGACGAAGACACTCCGGTCGCGAGAATCCTGGCAAACAAGCCTATCACGGAGAACATGACCCCGACCCCTCGTCGCACGCCCTTGCCATCCTCGTGCAGGAGCAAGAAGGGTCTGAACCTCATTGAGCAGGCTTGGAAGGCCAGGGAGAAGGCCATGGACTTCAACAGCGGCAACGTCGGCAACGCGACCCCGGCTCCCGTTCGCCGCCACACACAGGCGTCCGGCCCCTCAGCCTCGCCCCAGCAGCCTTCCCCTCGTCCCCATGGTGACGAGGCGCACGAGAGCCCCGCTGGAGAGCAGAGCTTTTTTGACATGTACGAGTACCCGGACCCGAATGCGGATCGCTTCGGTCCCCCGCCCGAGGGAGCCGACGAGCTCGGGGCGGATGACAGCTGCATGAGTTATCAGCTGTCTTCAGATGGTGAGGACGGGGCCGATGCCAGCGCCCACAACTCACCCAACAAGCAGGCGTGGGATCTTCCTGACTACGAGGATTCCGAGGACGAGGCTCCCGTCCCCAAGAGGCGCAAGGTTGCCGATGAGGCTCCGGCTTCCGCCTCGGCCTCGGCCTCGCCCGCCGCCAAGGGCAAGGCTCCTGCTCGTACTCCTGTCTCCGCCGCCAACAAGGGCAAGGCGCCTGCTTCTGCCCGCGCGAGCTTGTCACGCAAGCGAAGCCGCGACGACATCGAGGCCGACGCCGCTGAGCAGCCGCACAAGAGGCAGCGCAAGAGGCTCAGCCAGGACGACACTCCTGCTGCTGCTACCGAGGACGAGGCTCCCGCTGCTCCCGTCGAGAGCGAGGCTCCTGTCGTTGCCTCCCAGAGTGAGGCTCCTACTGCTGCTGCCGCCCAGGGCAAGGCTTCTTCTACTGTTGCCTCTCAGAGCGAGGCTCCTGCCGCTGCTCCCGTCCAGGGTGAGGATGTCGATGCTGCTGCTTCCCAGGGCGAGGCTCCTGTTGTTGCCTCCCAGAGCGAGGCTCCCGCTTCTGCCAAGGGCAAGGCTGCAGCTGCTCCGGTCACAAACTCGTCGGGCAAGCGGTCTCGCGACGGCGGTGACGATAGTGCCAGCACCACACCCGCGCGGGCTTCGAAGAGGCAGAAGACGTCTCATGCCTTGGCTGAAGCGCCTGTTGCTGCTGAGTCTGCAGCTGCTGGGGCCAGCGAGCAACCCAGCCTGGAGGATTACCAGCGTCTTTCGGGACGGGTGGTCCAAACCCGCCTCCAGCAATTGCAAGGACAAGAGAAGCTTGAGGAACGGTGGGCCGGTCTCGCCCCCAGCCCTGTCCCCGAGCCGTTCACGCCTGAGGGATCCCCCGCGCCAGGAGCCGGGCCTTTTAAGGAGGAATCCCCTGAGCCAGGTGTCCTCTTCGAGCGGGAATCACCTGAGCAAGACGAGCCTGTGGTAGCTGGTCCGGCTCACCAGCAGGCCGCGGATAATGCGCCGCCGCGCGTGCCAGCCACCAGGAGACTCGGCCTCACCGACCAGGGCACCATCACCGTCACGCAGCTGAGCAAGATGTCCAAGTACAGGACCACCGCCAACACCAGGACCGCCTTCAACGAGAAGGGTCCCATCGCCAACCGCCCGTGGGTGTTCGCGTACACCTTTGGCGACCAGTACGCCCTGTACGTCATGCACTGCCCCACGAAGGGCTGCCCCAGGGCGAATTACGACAACAGCCCGGATGCTTTCACTGTGCACCCTCTCCGGAACATGAGTGGCACCGTCCGCCACCTGGAAGAGTGCTGTGGCGACGCTGGTGGTGGCGACACAGATGTGCTGGTGCGCAAGTACTGCAAGCAAGGTAAGTGACATACATGCTCCCCTTCCCTGCAGCCTAATAAGTACCCGTCCCCGAAATACTGACGAGAATGTCCTTCAATAGTGATCAGCGATCGCAGGAGGCCCATCACCATCGAGTGGGCTCGCAAGTGGAACAGCGACTTGGTTGACCTGTACGGCAACTTCGCCAACTTCGGGCAGGACAACGTCTTCTGAACCACTCGTCCTTTCACCGCCGACCACTACCGACTGATCGGGCCGACGGGACGGACAGAAAGACGCACACAAGACCGAAAAGAAAAAAAAAAGAAAAGAAAAAGCAACAAAAAAATGTACAAATAAAAGGCAGACGTGGTCGCCTCCGAAGCAGCTCTTGCTTGTCGACCACGCCCCGGACGGACTGCCAGAAATGCTGGCCCCCGACATCACACTGAACAGATATTTGTATCAACACATGAGAGGAAGTCAGGCTTCGTCCTGGCAGTTTGTGCAGCCGAGGAAACGCTGCCCCCATTTTAGAGGAAAACCCCACAACACTCTACATCCTCTGACGAATTCCTTACGAAGTCGAGTTCACTCCTTCGCAAGAATTCCTCGCCTACCCGCATGACACCCTACATCCTCCACCGAATTGCTTGCGAAGTCGAGTTCACTCCTTCGCAAGAATTCCTCGCCTACCCGGACCACACCCTACATCCTTCCCCGAATTCCTTGCGAAGTCGAGTTCACTCCTTCACAAGAATTCCTCGCCTGCCCGCACGACACTCGCAACTGGCTGCGAGCCGCTCCGCTGGGCACACAAGGTCCTACAACCGCTGGAATCGATTCCAATGCTCCAAGCATAAAAGAAACCCTCGCCGTGGTGCTGACATACCCTCCACTCCTTGGGGTCGAGTCAACTCCCCCTTGGATGAAAAAGTCCACCACCGGTTGAGATACTCCTTCTGCGGTTCAACACATTCTTCTGGGGGCAACAACCGGCCACATCCTCAATAACTCATATCATTATCTTCCGACCTCAAAATTTTGGGGCATTGTGGGAGACCAACAAAAGAAGAAAAAAATTGTAAACCACAAAACAGCTTGCCGAGGTGTGCTCTGTCGACTCACTTGGCCGGCTGGCCACGCAAAAAAAAAGAGAACGGAAATTCACGTACCCTCAATCGGAAGGCGCGTACCCTCCCTACTATTCGACCAATCAGAGCACAAAGCCTCAAAGTCTTCACGACTTCAACAAATAAGGCTTCTTCGCGATAAGGGACCACAAACAGGGCGGGTTGGTCCTCTGGGAACTCGGGTCGTGCCTACCGGCCCTACTCACGGCCCTCCGCTATGCTTCGCGCTCCGGGGCTCGCCCCCTTCGCCCCAGCCGGCCCTTTCGAGAAGAAGTCGTCTTGTATAGAATACTTCTTAGTCAGCAGATGGGTACGCGCCTTCCGATTGAGGGTACGCGAATTTCCGTTCTCAAAAAAAAAAAAAAACATCTAAAAAGGGGAAAGAATGGAGGTGTCCAAGGATGCAAGAGATACATATGTAGACTATGACCAATCCATAACCCATGATTAGAAAACCCTAGTTCCGTTGTGCTCTCTGTGAAATGACATTAGATCATGATTCTCATGCTACCAAGGCGATTCCACATCATATCACATCGCCTCACATGGCGCTCATCTTCCTCACCAAGCCAGAATTGACCCATCCCCTAGCAAAGTTCCTCCCGCTAACCAGCAACACGCAAATCTACCACACCCGACATAGCCATCGTACCACCTCACAAGCGACCCCTCACCCCCAGCCGCCGCGACAGCACCCCGGCGGCGGGGTGGGCGAGGCTGAAGGCTGAAGGCCGCCGTGAGGAAGGCGCCCATCGCGGCGGCGAGGAGGAGCTGCGCGGCGGTGGGGGCGACGGCGGCAGGAAGAGAAGTGCTATATAATATACTAGGGGCGGGCATATCGCCGCCTCGGTGGTCAGGGGCCTCGCCTCGTTCCCGGGATGGGATGCAGGCCTGGTCTTGGCTCGGCTGATGCGAGTCTGTCGATCAGCTCGACGAACTGCATGGCTTGGGGATTGGAGACACGCTCTCAGGAGATAGGGTTTTACAGAATGCCATGCAGGACATATGCTGCTTTGCAGCTTTGCAGCCAACAATCGTGCTATTTGCTGGTGTGTGTACAGAACTATGGCAATGGCATTGCAGACCAATGATGATGTCAGCACTGGTCGGATCTAGATCGAGATGCAGCATCTGACGCCGCAAGCGCGTGTGGTTCGCCAAGGCCCAAGGCCGAGCACTGATCAACAGGAGACCTCGACTCGTCGCACAGGCAGGCACTTTCAAGGTTGTCCAGCCCATCTGCCAGACACAACCTTGGCCGGCTCCGATGTGGTGGAGCACTGGCGTCTCCGGAGTCGACGGAGTACGAGAAAAATGACTCGGCAAAAGAGCAAACGTCGGGTACTGCGAAGAAGGCTGGGCAGCTGAGCAGCTGGGTGCGCTGTTCAAGAATGTGGTACATCTGACACGTCCGCCCGAAAAGTAAGACAGTCAGGCAGACTGGCAGAACTGGCAGACCCGCTGACGGCATGACGGCCTGACCGACTGTCCCGTCCGGCCATGGACCTCATGTTTTTTTTCTGTCGCTGATGAGTTGGCAGAGTCGTTAGGGGCCAATACCCAGCATGGCACGTTGAGATTTTGCGACCATTTATTATCATTAATCTTGGACATGTTGTTGAACAGGAGCGGTGGACGAGAGACAGGGGTATAAAGAGTTTCATCATGATGCAATTGCAGAGCATTCATTCATCGAGCCAGGGTCAAGGGTTGCAAACGGGCGGCACGCTGGGTCCTTAGCGCGACCTCCGTCCGGCCAGCCAGACGGCCCAGAACAGAAGCTGGTTAATTCTCCGTATGTGTGTACTCCGTACTGCCGTACCCGGTACGCTACTGTGGTACGGGAGGTGCTGCAGTGTGGAGTACCGAGTGACAAGCTGGAGGGAGCAGTTCCGAGCGAAACGGGCACACGTCGGGAAACGGGCAGGCGGGCGGCAGGAACGGGACCGGGGGCTGTAGCGAGCAGGGGATTGGCCTGTAGGGAGCTATGGCCCACAGAAACGCGAGCTCGACGCCGTTCGTGGCAGCATTCGCGTCTCCAAAACGGTTGCCCCGCAACTGAGCGTCACAATGTTGACGGGGCTCCATCCAACCATGCCCAGACGGGCTGGACGGTCGTGACGACCCACAGGCGCCAATCCACACCCTGGCGCTGCCCGGCACGTCCTCGCGAAACCAGGCTGACGAGAGAGAGGAGGAGGCGCCATATCAGACAAGCACAACGCACACCATGCCATGCCACACACAACCCGACCAACACACACACACACACTCTCGGAAACACACACACAACCCGACACCCTAGTACACATGCAGAGTTGACATTCTCAGCTGCAACAAACTGTGGAGGCGGCCAATCACACCCCAGCGTAATGCCTGTTGCAACGCTCTTTTCCTTTTTTTAGTCGTCCACACCCGTGGCCCATCCCACCTCTGCCTCCCATTGTTTACAGCCGGTCCACCGTCCAATCCATCCCGCGAACGCTCGCTCCCCCGGCTAAATCTTGCTTGTGTGCCTGCATCCCGAGAGGACCAGGCGCCCTCGACAGGTCAACATGTGGTCAGGCTCGCCCCTCAAGTTTGAGCATTCGCAACATCCTCCCCAGCAGCTCAACCATAACAATCATCTCCACCTACAACACCAGCAGCAGCATACCCAGGGCCAGACCCAGGGCCAGGGCCAGGACGCAGAGTTCAACAATTTCCACATGCCACCGCAGGCTATGCCTTCCACACCAACACATCACCGCCGCGGCCAGAGCCTGAGCGCAATCCCTACTCTGCCTCGGACGCCAAACCACCACCAGCTGCGCCCGCCCGTCTTCCTCCACAGCCCCATGCAGAGGACCAATTCAAATGGGTTGATTGGCGTCGGCGATGTCTTTGCCTCTAACAACTTCGAGGACAACATGGGTGCGTTCACAGCCATTGGGCGGCACCAAGGCCACACGCACGCCCCAGGTCTTTTTCACACAAGTTGCTAACCTTCGTCCAGCATACTACTCACCAGTCATGTCTCCCGGCACGGCGCTCGAGAGCCTCAACGAGGAATTGACAAACTTCGACCTCGCCGGCTTCGGCGGCCCTTTGGGCTCGGTGCCCGGCGGCTCCTTCTACGAGTCGTCTCCCATGCCCTCTCCGGGCCAGACCACCTTTCCCTTCAACAATAACAACCCCTTCAGCGGTGCTCCAGAGTCGACCATGATCCCCTCGAGGACAGCATCCCCGCTGTGCACCAGCTTCAGTCCCGGGCCCGACTCGCAACCCACCGATATGCAGTCCTTTATCCGAACACCACAGCAGTCTCCCACAAGGCAGGGCTTCCGAGAATTCGTCTCCACCCCCGAGCCCTCGCCAACGCACCACAGCAATCCCCTCAAGGACTCGCTGCTGCAGGCACGACAACCCTCGCCCACCAGGGAAGCCGTTATAGAACAGCTCATCCGAACCCCGGATCCCTCGCCAACCCGCCACAGCTTCTCCCACGCAAGCCCACATCCCCATGGCAACCTCCTGCAGGGCGCCCCCGACCTGCGCCCAATGCACACCCCGAGGGGATCCGGGAGCCCCAACCGAAACCGCCAGTCCCCGAGCCCTACCCGGCGCATGCGCGCGCATCAGCGGACACAGAGCTTACAGAGCATCAACAGCGTCGTGAGTCTGGCAGATGGTGACATGGAGCAATACCGTGTCGAGTCGACCATCAAGCCAGAGCAGATTTCTGAGCTCATTGGCGAGACCGAGTCCCCGCCTGGAGCACCCGCACCACAAGATTCCGGCGCCCCTGGTGACAAGGCCTCCACCGGGACCGACGCCAACAAGAAATACATCTGCAAATGGATCGAACAGGTTACCAACAAGGACGGGTCGAGCGAGGACAAGACATGCGGCCAATTCTTCGAGCGCAAGGAGAACTGCAAAGCGCACATCCAGACACATCTCGACGACAGGCAATACAAGTGCCCGTACGGCTTCTGCGGGAAACTCTTTGTGCGATCCCACGACCTGCGAAGACACCTGCGGACCCACGACGTGCACAAGAAGTGGGTATGCCCCTGCGGCCGCGACTTCAGCCGCGCAGACGCACTACACCGACACCAGGGCAGGGGCAACTGCATCGGGGCACCGCCAGGGACGAAGCGCAAGGAGCCCGCCAAGCGCGGCAGGCCGCCAAAGAAGAAGGACGGCGTGCCGGGGGCCTCGGACCCCAACGCGCCGCCGACCATCGTGCCGCCCGGAGACCTCAGCCAGCCGCCGCAGCCGCACCTGAGCGGGACCAACCCCATCCACAACGGGCCGAGCTTCGCGCCCATGGGCGGCAGCAGCAGGCACGACAGCGCGGCCATCCTGGCCACCACGGAGGACGACCTCAACATGGACCTGCGCATGGACGGGCTGCCGAGCCTGGACATCGTCGACATGGAGCACCACCTCGCGCCGCCGGACCTGGACCCGAGCCCCAGCCCTACGCGGGACGCCGACACGTGCCACTCGAGCGGGTTCGCGTCCAGCAGCCTCGCGCCGAGCCCGCTGGGCGACGAGCTCAGCCCGTCGCCCGTGCCGCCCGACTGCGGGGACACCATGCTGTGCGGGCCGCCCGGGGACGAGTGGCTCGAGGACCTGATCTTTATCAACGACAACTTTGTCGAGAACGGGTCTGTCTGACAGCCGTGGCAGTCCGGGGCGGCCCTCGCCCGTCATAGCCTTCGGGCTAAATAGAAATAGCAGCATACCTGCCTGGCAGCCGGGGGCGAAATCCCCCATCTGACCCTCTGTGTACGATGTTCGAGCGAAGTCTTTGGGATTTGAAACGAGCGGGATCAGCAGCGCATCCTCTTCTTGTACTCCGTCTTTGGCCTCGCCTATACCTACCTGTCTACCTCCCTCCTTGTCGGTTTCGTTTCCTATACAAGTGCGCTTGCTGCGTCTCAGCAGAGGCCGTGATCTGTCTTGCTTCGCTTGGCGGGACTGGGCAGACCTTAAAAACGCACGGAGAGAGTCAGCGCAGGGAAAGGCGGCAGGCCTTTCTTGCCGGGTGGGCGGTGAGGCGTTTCTCTTTTTTTCTTTTTTTGCTTTGGGATGTTTAATAGAACGCCAGCGGGCAGCAAGACGCGCGCAGCCTGGCCCCTTCACACAAAGGCAGGCAGGCAGGCAGGCAGGCAGGCGGCTGATTGGGCCGGATGGCTCTGGTCTGGTCTGGCTGGTATGGGGACCTGGGATCAGGGGGGCGGTGTTCACTTATTTTATCTTATTTTATTTGTTCGATCTGCTAACTTCCTTTTGTATCCCGATTTTGCCTTATTTATTCCTTTACTTGATAACTACTATGAGCGAGGCGGACATTGCATGCTAGCAACGGGTTTTCTCTTTCTTGTTATTTGTCTCCTCCCTGCTTGGTGCTGTTGTAGCTAGATGTATTTACCTACCTACCTACGTAGTTCGGTCGTGTGGACCTGCTCGACCAGGTCTGAATGTCGAAAAGGGGATTGTTTATTTGTTCGGACTTATCACTCAGGTGCCTAAATCTGTCTACCAGTACTACTACCCTAAGTTATGTACCGAGGCGTGTGTGTGGATCATCATGAATGGTCTTTGTGGACGGCACGAAACGGTGGCACAACTTGCCCAGGATACAAGTAAGTCCCGAGATCGGTACCAAAACGGGTGGTTTTTTTCTTCTCTTTTTGTCCCGTGGGATTGGAAATTTTGTTACATCGGCCCTGCGGGATGGTGAACGTGCCCGGACCGGCCCCAGAATGCCCCAGTTTTTGGTGCTATTTCGAGACTTGGTTCATGCAGTTGGTTCGCGTGGGGCCTGTTGGTAGGTAGTGTAGTTTGGTCTATTTAGGTCACCACCAGGCTTGGCTGGATATATGGCAGACGGAATGTGTGTCGGTGGTCTTGGTGACTCGGGCCAGCCTGTCTAAGTGCTCAACTACTCCTCTTTCCGACACTGCATGATGTGCGGACGGACAAATGAAAGCAGGGCGGGTGCTCGGTTGGTTGCTGCTCACTTGTATGTTCTGCTGCCCCTGTGCGGCTGGTGAGATGGATAGTAAATAGTAGATCTGTTGGTTTCTCGCCAACCAGCCGAGACAAAAGCTGTCGGAGGGGGCACTATGGTAATAGTTGGGTATGAATGCCGTACGTCCGTCAGTCCGTCCTTCCATCCCGTCGCGGGCTGGACTGCAAGATTGTATGTGTATAGTTACGGCGACCAACCAACCAACCTGGCTAGCTGCCTGCTACCTCCTGGAAAGAGCTTGGCTTCGTGTTGCCCGCGTGGTAATGTCACGGATGTGTTCTGGTGGCAGCCCGAGCCGCCGCGTTGTGTATGCCTGACTAGGTGCTTGTTGAGCCCCGCGGTATCAAAGCTCAGCATGTTTGGAACAGAAGAACTTGGGCATTGTGAGTCTGGCTAGTTCAGACTCCCTCCAGATGGCAGGAAGGAGCGTGTACAAGAATCATCACGATATTGTATCACCAACCAACTACGTAAGCAAATGTCCTACGGGCCAAGGGCTGACAATGAGAAGGCTCAGCGCGAGACAACATTGACTGATACTTGTTCCACTGACATAAAGAGACCGGCTGGTCCGGGCCTCGTGATACTTCAAGCCGTGATATGCTCGAGGACCTGGATTAGTATGGTAACTATCACGCCTAGTAATAACCAGCCAGGTCTCCCCCTATTTCTACGATTAGGACTAGCAGGTAAGGAGTGGATGTGAGCTAAAGGAAGTATGGATTCTGTTCGAGGGAGGTAACTACTACGAGACTGTAGTAGAAAAGGGCTGGGACCCTGCCTAGGAGAAACTGAGCTTGTCTTGCGCCAACACGGAACGGGAAGATCACAAGGCGGCCTCTCCCGGTTTTGCAAACCTTCGAAGTGAAAAGCGCTCGTTGGTGAGACAAGAAGGGCCAGTGTTTCCAGTGACCCGAGATACCACCCATCCTCAGAGACATCTTCCAAGTTCTCGTCAACAAAGCGAAGGCGGCGCATGCTTCATCTCTCCTGACGCATCAAGTACAGACCTCATCCATCTCAAGAGAAAAGGTGTCCCTGATCATGGCCAAGGGGGGGGGGTGGTGGTGAATCAGGCTGGCAACGGAGGGGAGTCAGCGCTTCTGTTATATACATGCATACCCCTTGCGTCGTCACAATGTGCTCGATGGTGCGGACGGTATTTGCAGCCAGCACATATTCCTTGTATTGGCGCTCGGTGCTGTTTTCAGCATGCAGTGGCGTTCTCTTGCCAGACGTGGACGACCTGCGGACCCCGGAAGCCCCTGACAACGTGTGTCTGTCACTCACAGACAGTGGAACCCACAAGGCATCAGGTCTGTCTGGCACATGTTGGTCGCATCCCCAAGGCACGGCAGATGCTGCCCTTCACAGATGTCACTTGTTTTTTTCCCATTCCTCTTGTCTATGGACGCCGACATAGGTATCACGGTAGTTGTTTTGGTCCTCTTGTTACAAGAAACAAATATGCAGCCCACAAACTTCAGCCTAGCTCAAAGTCCACCCTCTCGCTCTCGCTCTCGCCCTCGCGTCGTCCTTCTTACCGCCTGGGCATGCCCCGGCCGCGGCCCCGGAGGGCCCTCTGGGCGGCGCCGGGGGGCAGGGGCTTGCCGGGGGCCTGGGGCGCGGCGCTCTCCTCGTTGCGGATGGTCTCGTCGACGCCGAGGATGAGGCACGAGGCCTCGGTGGCGGCCTGGATGGCGTTGATCTTGACGAGGGCGGGCTCCCAGACGAAGCGCTCCATCATGTCGGCGACGCCCTCGCCGACAAAGTCGACGCCGGCCCAGGTGTTGCCCTTGCGGTGCTCGACGCGCAGCTTGTTGAGGATGTCGGTGGCGTCGAAGCCGGCGTTGTCGCACAGCTGGCGGGGCACGATCTCGAGCGCCTTGGCGAAGGACTTGATGATGGCCTGCTGCTTGTGCGGGACGTTCTTGTCGGCGAAGCGGTGCAGGTACGCCGACACCTCCATCTCGCAGGCGCCGCCGCCGCCCACGATGGTCTTGTTGCGGATCGCCCGCTTGACGATCATGATGGCGTCGTGCAGCGACCGCTCCACCTCGGCGATGAACTGCTCCGCGCCGCCGCGCAGCACCAGCGTGCACGTCTTGGCCTCGGGGCAGTCCTCGAAGAAGTTGAAGCGCTCCCCGCCGATCTGCCGCTCGTCAAACGACCCGCACGTCCCCAGGTGCTCGGCGCGGATGTCGGAGCACGTGCTCTGCACCGTGGCGCCGGTGGCCTGGACGACGCGCTCCATGTCGGCCGCGGCGACGCGGCCGGCGCAGAAGATGTCGCGGTCGGCAAAGTACTGGGTGGCCAGGTCGCCGATGGGCAGCTTGCTGAGGACGACCTTGGCGCCTGTCTTGTAGATGGCCTCGAGCTTCTGGAAGATGATCTGCCACTCGGCGTCCACGATGGCCTGGTACTCGGAAACCTGCTCGACGCGCACCTCGGCGTTGTCCTTCTCGGCCTTGAGCTCGAGCTCGACGTTGAGGCAGACGATCTTGGGCTTCTTGAACGACTTGGGTTGTTGCTCGAAGCCGGCGTAGGCGAATGTCTTCTTGAAGGCGACGCCGTTGATGAACAGCGATTCGGTCAGGGAGCCGCCGGGGATCTTCTTGACCCCTATTAAGTGCTCGTCGAGGTCGTCTTGGTCGAGGGACAGCACGGCGTCGACAACCACTGTGGTACAAGACGTGTTAGCACGGTGGGGACCAATTCTATCGATTGCACAGCAGCGTCGCCGTCGTGGATTGCCTGCTCACTCTTTGTGAAGAAGTCGGTATTCCGCTTGATCAGTTTGCTGGTCATGGCGGTGCCGGCCAGCTTGGTGAGTGTGTCTCTGCGGTTCGCCTCGTCGGTGCTGACGGCGATCTCCTTGATCTTGTTGACGGCCATCTGCGAGGCTCTCCTCAGGCCCTTGACGATGGTCTGTGAACTGACGCCCTGCTCCACGTGCTCCTTGACCTCCTTGAGGATCTCGCCGGCCAGGACGACGACCGACGTGGTGCCGTCGCCGACCTCTGCATCTTGCGACCGCGCGATGTCGACGAGGATCCTGGCGGCGGGGTGGACAATGTCCAGGAGCTTCATGACGGTTGCGCCATCGTTTGTGATCGTCTGCCTGCCGTTCTCGTCGACCATCAACAGGTCGCCGCCATAGGGCCCGAGGGTCGATTTTATCGTCGCCTGGACTGCGAGGCAGGCGTTGATGTTTGAGACGATCTGGGGCTTTCCCTGGGAGGAGTCGGTGCCTGTTGGATGGGAGTCAGCAAAGGGCCACACGGCCGTGGTGGTTCGCTGGTGGTATAATATCATATGCCTGCGTGTCCACGGTGGGAGCTCCCAGGGGTGGTGGGACAAGCGACAACGAGGGGCATTTACTGACCTTCCTTGAGGACAATAATGGTGGGGGTCTGCCCGCCGAAAGACATGTTGGGCGATTATGTGCAGCAAGGGCGAGGCAGTGGTGGAGGGCAAGGGAAGGGAAGGTTGCGAGGAGGAGGCCCAGGGTTGTTTGGGTTGGTGGTGGTGAGGTTGCTGGAAGACTGCTTGCCCAGGGCGTAGACGCGTGGGGTCGATTGGAGCTTGGTCTGTCTGTCTTCTGCCGCCAGAAAAATTGATGCAGCTGGACCAGCTCAGGGTCACCACCGCCATTGTACCCCGTACCCATGTACATTGCCGTTTCTGCTACTGCTGTTCAGAGCGTGCAGGCTTAGGTAACGCACGACGGGTCCAACCCCTGCACTAACGGTAGTTTCCCAGAGCCCCTGCACTTGGGAGCACAGTGCGGCCTGAGGACAAGCACCCAAATCTAAGACCTTTTCAACCTGCCTCCTTTCTACAACCGCCGAATATCAATTATTTCTTCCACGGCCACAGATGTTTAAATATTGAATTTTGAATGGCAAATTTGATCTTCTAAAATATGTTCAATTGATTTATCGAGAATTAAGTAATAGTTTATAAACACTAATAGACTTAGGACCATTATTCTATACAGTAATCAGCTTTTTAACATCACTGTGTACCTGCAGCCCTGGCTGTTGACTATTGTGGGCCTTGCATGCAAGAGAAAACTCGAATATTCGTTTTCTATATAATCCCCACACTAAAGGCCCACCACAACAAATACGGTTGTATAGTGTAGTTGGTTATCACATCGGATTCTGATTCATTAATCAGTATCCTTCCGGTGACCGCGGTTCGAATCCGCGTACGACCTTCCATTTTTGGACTATTCCCTCCTTTTTTTTAGAATATTTCTAAGGCTAGAATGACCGTGGAAGGGTTGTTTTATGCCTTATATAGTTGTTTTTTCTTTGAAAGAATTTACTTTAGGGACAGACCTTCCTTAGAATTATATTAATATTTTTATATTAATCTACTATGTTTAATGACCCTAAGCATATTTTTATCTTTATGTTAAAATTCTATGTAGAAGAGATATGTTACAGTTAAAATTGACTTTTATATTGGAACAATGTCCCGTTGGTGTCGCGAGGCTTTGGCTGTTGCGGAATTGTAGCCCCGACAGCGCCAGCAATAGGTGATAACAACAGAGACCCACGGGTAGAAAATAAAATTAAGCCCACTGCTTCTGTTTTAATATTGAAACAAGATCATTCTAGCCCTCATCAGCATCCTGACATTGAACATTGACATGGACCTAGACTTCTCTACTGATTAGTCCCCTTCTACTGTTTTTTGTTCTTCTTTTATCTTCCCCCCAGATCTCTTCAGGTGCTTCTGGCCTCTGTCTTCATTGGTATAAATTCTAGACCTATCGTATCTTTTTTAAGCACTGGTTCTTGAGC
Source organism: Diaporthe batatas (assembly GCF_019321695.1). Lineage (NCBI taxonomy): Eukaryota > Fungi > Ascomycota > Sordariomycetes > Diaporthales > Diaporthaceae > Diaporthe > Diaporthe batatas. Next base: position 1,202,542 of record NW_025408555.1, on the reverse strand, counting down.
GTTTACTACCGTATGATGGCACCATGTATGTCCTCGGACGTATGCGGAATAGAAGCGCAACCAGTAGACACAGTATCCACCAACTGCTGGCACAGAGGACGGCCGAATGTCTGATCACCATCACAGTAAACCGCCTGGGAATTCCTCACCGTGTCCCCCGGGTCGCTATACGTATCCTCTTATAGCACAACCTCGTAGGAATAACTTTGCATGGGACAGCCTCCTACGGGGAATTGTCCAGCGCAAGGAGGCAGATCACAGTGGCTTACCTTGACATATGTGATCCCCAGGATTCTGAGTATGATCCTGTGGAGCTACACTCATTCATGCCATCTCGCTGCAAGCCATAGATTCCCTGCTGCCAAACTTTGAATGCGGGCAGCGATTCCAAGGTTGGCTAACATGTGCAGATTGTGCGCCTGCCCACTCCCCTCCCCGCCGGATGCCAGCCCGACACTTTGATGTTGCCTGTCTTTTTAATTCTCCAGGTCTATCGTAGGTCCTGTCCTTTGCTTACCTCTATTCTGCAAGTATTCCCTCATCTTCAATGATCGCCGGCACATCCAAAATTTGCCGTGTGGGCCGGAGACTTGATTCTGCTCTTGGCTTGTCTCACGAGGCCGATATCACAAGTGTGGAGGCGTGACTGGCTGCTGGGACCGTTTCTGACACAGCTATGTCTATAAGACGAACACTATGTCCGGGATGTAACGGTGGAAGAAGCACGGGAGATCAAACATCTGCCCGGTCGGCCAGATCTGCTGCTACCTCTGGGGGGATGCACTGCAGGTGTGTCCACAGCGATTGCACACTCCTCGGATTGTGTCTGTCAATCCGCCTTGATGCAATCAAGACCAGTTCTGTCCAGTAGACCTCGGGAGACGGGGTTTGTGGGACATGACTGACCATGTTCCCCGATACAGACCTTTGAAAATGCAGGCGGGCTGTCCAGCTCGGCTGCTCCGGTCAAGAGCTCCCTGTGCTCCCGTGCCTCGGCAGCTCCCGGGGAGCCTAGTTCGGATAGCGGAGGGGTGGCCTCCCACACGGTTCACCGGGTGACCTGCCCTGGGAGCTCGTTACCGTCATCGCAATTTCTCCTTGACACATTTTGGGCAACCAACCTCCTGGGGGGGCTGCTCGGTGGTCGGTTGTCGGTGGTCGGTGGTCTGTCTGCTGTGTACTGTCTGCTTTGGCAGGGCTGGCCCTGACCAATGGATTCGTATCAATGCGACGGGTGAGAAACGACCAGGGGTGGGTCGATAATAAATGAGCCTTGGAGGGCTGCTGATTTTGGGTGAGGTTTCATCCCATGCCTTGACGCTGTCTGATGCAGCTGCCGGCAACTTCCCAGTTGGCTGGCTGATGGGGCTGCCAGGGCCCGGGGCCTGATGTTGTTTATTTTCCACCGTAGATGTACGCCAAGCGCGGTGTTATTTATTGCCTATTGTCATTGGACTGCCCCTGCTGCCATGTTTTTGGCCCTTGTGACCCTGTCGAGCCTGCCTGTCCAAGGGCCCAAATGCTACATAGTACTGCCCCCCATCCCCCTGCCCCCCTAACGGCTGGGCATGTCCCTCAAGAACTGGCCCGTGCCCCGCGGAAACAAACAACAAAAAAGTCGGGATCCCACAAAGTCCCTCTCCCCTTTCGTACCCCGACATCAGTCCACTTGTGATCCCAGCTGATATCATATTACTGGAGGGGCCTGCCACTCTGCGGTCGACCACAGCCCTGGGATTTCAAGGCTCGATTCAGGCCCTGCTCTGACCTCACCTCGCGCCTCCCGCCCTCCGCCCTCGCCCTCCAACGAACCAGTCCAGCCAAATCCCAAACCACCCGATTCTCAATTATCGCTCACCCACGCCCACACCCGCCCACACCCGCCTGAACGCCACCGGCCGCTAAATCTCGCTCCCGCTCCGGCCGAGAGGAAGTTTATGCAATGTCAGGCACCATGCGAGGTACGCCCAGCCGTGGGGCCGATCGTGGCCGCATTCCCACCTTCAACCACAGCCCAGCACCTGGCGCCGGCTCTGGGCCTGGCGCCAGCTCTGCCTCTGGCATCCCCAGGCCTGTTCTCGGGGCAGACCTCGCCCACAAGGAGAGCTACGCTACTAATAGCGAGATAGGCGGGGCCAGTACGGTCAGCACCAGCAGACAGAAGCAGTCCAAGAGGGACGAGGTCAGTCACTCTCCTTTTTTGATGCCTTGCATTGCTCTCCAAATTGCCCATCTTCTCGAGAGCCGGGCTCCCCCAACATCGTCCCTGGGGCCCTGGAGGTCGAGGGTAAAAACATCACATCGCACGCCGCAGCCATGTCGCCTTCACGCCTCTCCTCTCGAGCTTCACAAGACAACATTCACGGCCTGCTGAGGCGTCCCCCTCCTCCCACCACGCCCACGCCCGCCAGGAGAACCCGCAGCCATGTCTCGAGGTATGCCTACTGACTTCTACGTCCAGGCCATCCGCCGGAAGCTGGAGAATGACCTCTCCAAGAAGAAGCACCTCAGCGGCCGCGCTAGGCACACGCGAAAGGCCCCTCCCGGCACCGTCCTCGCCCTGAAGCCCAGCCAGGCCCTCCAGATCAAGCCCCAGACCACCGTCGCCGAGGCCGCCCAGTTGATGGCCGCCAAGAGGGAGGACTGCGTGCTGGTTACCGACGACGATGACAGGATTGCCGGTATATTTACCTCCAAGGACTTGGCCTTCCGCGTCGTCGGGGCTGGCCACAAGCCCGCCAACGTCACCATCGCCGAGATCATGACCAAGAACCCCCTGTGCGCCCGCACCGACACCAGCGCCACCGATGCCCTCGACCTCATGGTCCGCAAGGGCTTCCGCCACCTGCCCGTCATGGACGAGAACCAGGACATCTCCGGTATCCTCGACATCACCAAGTGCTTCTACGACGCCATGGAGAAGCTCGAGAGGGCATACTCCTCCTCGAGGAAGCTGTACGACGCCCTCGAGGGTGTCCAGTCCGAGCTTGGTTCCAGCCAGCCCCAGCAGATCATCCAGTACGTCGAGGCCCTGCGCACCAAGATGTCCGGTCCCACCCTGGAGACCGTCCTGAACGGCGACCCGCCCGTCACGGTCAGCGTCAGGACTCCTGTCAGGGAGGCTGCTCAGATGATGAAGGAGAACCACACCACCGCGGTCCTGGTCACGGACAACGGCGCCATCACCGGTATATTCACCAGCAAGGATGTCGTCCTCCGTGTTATTGCCCCAGGCTTGGATCCGGCCACCTGCAGTGTTGTTCGTGTCATGACCCCACACCCGGACTTTGCCCCCATGGACATGAGCATCCAGGCCGCTCTCCGGAAAATGCACGGTACGTGACGGACGTCCACAGACTAGCGTTATGTTTTCCATGCAATACTAACGAAAGCCGTAGATGGCCACTACCTCAACCTTCCGGTCATGAACGATGGCGGCGAGATTGTTGGCATGGTTGACGTGCTGAAGCTGACATACGCGACCTTGGAGCAAATCAACGGCTTGTCTACCACCGACAGCGAGGGCCCGGCCTGGAACAAGTTCTGGCTGTCTCTGGACCACGAGACAGAGTCCATGGTCTCGGGCGACGGCACCCACCACGACCGCAGCCACGTCGGCTCGCGCTCGCTCATGTCCCCCGATATCAATAGGGACCGTATCCTGGACAGCGTCGCGCCTGGTGACTCGGCCTCTCACGCCGGTGTGGAATCGCCCCCGCACAGCCACCTGGCACACTCCCCAGAGCTGCCCCCCAGCGAGCTGCCCTTCCCCTTCAAGTTTAAGACGCCCAGCGGCCGCACCCACCGCCTGCAGGTCATTGCCTCGCAGGGCATGGACGCCTTCGTCGTCAACATCATCTCGAAGCTCGGCTCCGAGATCGACTCTGTCGGCGGCGCGCCTACGGTCGAGGACGGCAAGCTGTCCTTCAACGGGTTTGCGCTCAGCTACATGGACGACGAGGGCGACTCGGTGTCCATCACGACCGACCAGGACCTCCTCGAGGCGATCCTACTCGCGCGCCAGAGCCACCACGACAAGGTGGACCTGTTCGTCCACGACCCGGAGAAGCCCCCAGTTACGGCCGCCCCAACCCCCGCACCCGAAACGGTCATCCCCACACCTCCGGCGTCTAGCGTGCGGGAGCGCAGGAGGAGGAACTACGACGGCGAGGACGACAGCGAGGAGGACGACAGCGAGGACGAGTCGCCGCGGGGCGCGCGGGCCAGGAGACACCGCAGCAGGCACGCGCCCCAGGCGGAGCAGGTGATCTCGGGAGTCCCCAACGAGCTGCTCCTCCCTGGTGCCATCGCGACGCTGGCGGTTGTCATCGTGGCCACCTTCACGATCGGCCGCATGTCGAGCCGATAGACGGGGGCGCAGCGGACCTATGGCATGCCCCGGAGCGGTGTGGTTTCTAGAAACAAGAACAAAGACGATATCCCCCAGAGCAGGCGTTGTTGAAATGGGTGTTTACAAATGTGGTTTATACATATATGGCGAGAGAAGGTGCACATGTTATTTGCATGGACTGCTGTGGCACGTCCTCCCACGTGCATAGACTAATAGGCATCGCCTACTTATCGTTCTATGACATTTTAATGTGACGCTGAATTCGACTCTGCTCAAGTACTCGCCCTGGCCTGGGTGTGCCTTTAATGAAGTCCTTCCTCCGACGGACACTGTACAACAATCGGTCGTCCACATGATTTGCCTTGTGATACTTGTTTTCCCCTACCCCAATTGTTCTCCAATTCTATAAACGGTACAAATTTAAATTTACGAGGAGAGAATGGGCCATCTGGCCGAAGTACCCAGGTACCCAGATACCCAGCTACCTCCAAACAGATGTGGGTCCATCCTGAGCTTGCCGGCCAATGGGCACACCACCCAGCCCGTGCCCGGTCGGCGGCAGGCCCAAATTTCTGGGCCGAGCAGTCTGGAAAAGATGCAGCAGCTCAATCGAACCGTCCCCTGCCAGGTTCACGCGAGCTTCACACACCCAATGTGAGCCTCGCCAGTCGACATGATATTGAGGAATTCGGCTCTGCGGTACTGTACGTACACCCCAATTGCACCCTCACACCTCAAAGCAGCTTCTAACAACTGTCGTCGCCGACCCCAGGCCGACGGGCTTTTGCCGCGCCAGCAAGGCGGCCATCATCATTATGTCTCCTGCAGCAAGCAGCTGCCTTCTCGACGGGCGACAAGAGGCCGCCGCTGCGCACCACCTTTGCTGATCCGCCTCCGCCTCCTGCCCCCGAGGACTCCCACCGCCATGACCCAGCAGCAGCGGCAGCACCAGCAGCACCAGCAGCAGCTGCCCCCGCCCCATCGCAGCCCGCGCCGAAGAAGCCCGCCCCGAAGAAGAAGAAGCCCGCGCGCAAGGCCCGGCGAGCCCGAGACGACGACGACGACGACTTCGACGACGACTTCGAGAACGACCGGGAGGAGCGAGAGGCGCTCCTCAAGAAGAAGGCCACGGTGCCGGTCGACGAGTCCATAGCCCGCAACTTCCACAAGTTCACCAAGATGCAGTCGGCCATCGGCGGCGTGGGGTCCACGGTGGACAAGCGGTTCGACCCGTCCTCGCTGCTGCGCGACCCCCCAAAGCCCGAGGACGTGACCCTCGAGCTGCTGATGGCGTCGCAGACGCACATGGGCCACCACACGTCGCTGTGGAACCCGGCGAACCAGCGGTACATCTACGGCGCGCGGGCGGGGATCCACATCATCTCCCTCGAAGAGACGGCGGCGGCGCTGCGGCGCGCCGCCCGCGTCGTCGAGGAGGTCGCGTACCTGGGCGGGCTGATGCTGTTCGTGGGCAACGGCAAGGGCCAGGCCGAGGTGACGGCGCGGTCGGCCGAGCTGGCGGGCGCGTGCCACCTGTTCTCGCGCTGGGTCCCCGGCACCATCACGAACCGCGACCAGATCCTGGGGAAGGGGCCCGGCGGCGGCGGCAACGGGCTGCGCGTCGCGGACGAGCGGGACCGCACGCTGCCCGGGTTCGAGGGCCACCTCGGCGAGCGGCGGCCGCTGCTGCCCGAGCTGGTTGTCGTGCTGAACCCGCTTGCCAACTACCCCATGCTGCAGGAGTGCGCGCAGGAGAACATCCCCACCATCGGGCTGATCGATACGGATGCCGACCCGACGCAGGTCACGTATGTCATTCCGGGCAATGATGACAGGTATGTTGTGTTTTTTTCTTTTCCTTCTATCTACCATTTCCCTCATTTTTCTTTTGGGGGGGGGGGCTCCCTTTCCTTCCGTGCCCATTTCAAGAATAAGGGGCCTTATTTGCTGACTGACCACCCTCGACAGTCTCCGTTCCGTAAGCCTCATCGCCGGCGTGCTGGGGCGGGCGGGCGAGCGCGGCCAGGCGCGCCGCAAGGCGGACGCCGAGAAGGGCATCTGCACGTGGAGGAACGCGGATGACATCCAGAAGTGGATGTTTGACGAGCACCACAGGGCGGTCCAGGCGAGGGAGGAGGCCATGGAAGAGGCGCGGAAGGCGCGCGAGGCGGGATTGGGATTGGGATTGGGAGGGGAGGACGGGGACGGCCGCTTGATCATTTGAAGAGGTGGTGGTGAGCGGGGGGGTGTGGGGAATAAAGATTAGGGTGTGTTTAGATAGATACATTATTGTGTCTTCATTGTTGAAAAGGAAAAGAAGGGAGAAGAATAAAGTGTACAATTCCTGTGTGATGCTCCCTTCTGTAAAACCTTGTGCTGTGGCAGCGTTCTGCCCTGGTGCCATATCATTGTCCGTGTGTCCAGCAGTTTGCCCCCCTTCGGGCATGAGGATGAAGGTGAGGATGGGAAGGAATGTAGACTGTGTAAAAAGGACAAGAGAATGTGCAAAACTGATGCTGTCGAGCTGAAGGTTTGCGAGACCATGGGTGGCTGGACTACGTAAATACCACATGCAATGATGACAGACTACTGCAGGGCACACAGATGGGTGGACTTATTGTTCCCGGCACCCCCCTGCTGAGTAACACACGACCAAAAGGTCTGGCTGCACAATTGGTCTAGAGCTGCAACCGAGACATGCACATGGAATGAACAGGAAAGAGAAAGAAAAAAAAAGCTATCACAGGATCCAAGTTGGAGACTTGTAAAATGCAAAAATTTACTGACAACTGTGCGACTCGAACGCACGCCTCTTTCGAGACTACGAAGATGATGATCACCTGAACGTAGCGCCTTAGACCACTCGGCCAAGTTGCCTTGATTGATGGAGAGGACTGATTCGTATGACAATATATCGCTAGGTAAATCCTGCAAGATGTGGGGACCCGAAGTTGGGCCCGGGGCTTGGCAGTGCGGGCCCGGCGAAACTACGCTGACTAGCAAGACACCAGAGGTTGATAATATGGTAGCTAAGCGATCTCTAAGGGGCAGACACTGGGCTGAGGCGTGAATGGTTTTTTCTATGCCTTTAGGGATTCTTATAGCAAATCAATGGGATGGGTGTCTTTCCTGAAGAATTTGAATGTTTGCCCGGGTCCGTTGGTACACAGGACTAGACAGTGGAGCTCGGCATGGGTGAATGGACTGCAAGTGTTATTGTAGATGGAACAGATGGATGGACTAACTCTCTATTACTCTGTGTGCTTTCGTCTCAGAACAGTCTGGATGGCTGGAAGGAATCTCTGATAGGTGGATGAAAGATCCGGCCGCAACTGAGAAAGCCGGGTCTCTGCCTGCACAGAAAATGGGGTGTTCAACTCAAAATGTTGGTCATTGTCACACTTCTCTGGTCCATCAAGCTCAGGCCCAATTGTGCACCAGTTGACAGAGGGGATACCTAACTCCACGAATGTTCTCTACCCCCCCCCCCCCCAAGCTCACACGTGATGCCAAACCATGAAGCTGCTACCAGGTAGATAGTGTAGCACCTGATCCGATCTATCTGGCACATTATAAAATAGGCCTCAGTCGTATAAATTAGTTTGACAAAGACACCACTCTAAAACTTTTAAATGTCAGCTCCTCCAGGGTTACTAAATCAGAAGGAAAAAACACACCTTCTCTAGAGATCATTCTTGATAGGATCATCTCAAAATAGCAGAGGACTCACCTGCTTGTGTAACCAGGCCAGCGGCTTCGGCCACACTATATTTTTCCTTTACACTATATAACCACTCGTTTCTTCCCTTTAAAGCTCATATATAAAGTCTTTAATAACTTTATATATATCCTTATAATCCTTTTAGAAAGGAACTTTAAATCCACTTTTTTTTTATTTCTATTATACTTTTCTATATTATTAAGAAGTTAATAGTTATTAATAATAAAAATATAAATTTAAAGGAAAATAAATTTATTATACCTTTCCTTTATCTTTTTATAAATTACTTTTAAAACTCTTTTTAAGAGTTTTAATACTTTATTATAAAAGTTTTAAAGATAATATATTGTAAATTATTTCTTTATTTTAAGTTTTTTTAAAGTTAGTAGTTATATACTTAGATAGAGGTTATAGTGCTTATTTAGTAAGGGTTTTATTATAAAGTATATATATATATATATATATATATATATTTAAAGAGATAATTTTTAGCTAGACTTCTTTTAATATAATTTATTTATATAATAACTATTTTTAGTCTTATTATATAACTTCTTTATAGTATTTTAATTAATACTATTATTAAAATAATATCTTTTAACCTTATTTATATATTATAAAACTAAAATTATAAATACCTATTATATTATAACTATTATTATTAATATTATATTCCTTTTAAATACTAAGTTTTAAGTATTTATTACTATATAAAGGCGCTATATATATCCTTAGACGTATATAGAATAGAAGCGAAACTACATATAACCAGGCCAGCAGTCAGTGTGGCCATGCGCAAAAGAAGCCCATCTGCCCAGGTGATTCTGGCAGAAAGCGGTTTCTATGGTGCAGTGGCACCTGTGGCATAACACGGACTGACGATGATGAAGGACCCATAAACACCTAGTTACCAGGTGCACATGGCCAACTGATGTCGGTACCGAGACCGAGTAGACGACAAGTGTCTTATGGAGGTGCGACATGGTGGGATGATGTGCTGAGCATGGACATACAGGATAACTGGGTGATGCTGGCAAGAGAAGTCCACGGAACATACGGAAATATGAGCAAGAGGGGTTTTTGGACATTTCCTTTCCAAGCATTGAAGCAAGTCACATTCTTTCAACTCACTCTGTTTGAAACCACAACAAGGGCCTAGCCGACGGGTATTGACTTGGCATAAACAAGCACAACATTGAAGCCCCTGTCTTTGGCAGCAGAGACAACAGTAAGGCAGACAACAGATGGCTGGGCCTAGAACGTAAACTCCAACTCTGGAATTATATGGTCTGGACATGTTCTGTCTCTGCAAACTGGTATTGGTCCTGTGGAGGACCGGCCCACAGGGCGGCAAAACTTTGAGACAATATTATGCTAGATGTGAACTCCTTTGTGTCACTATGGCTTGCATACCCCACTTGTGCTGTCAACTCAAGCTTTTGTGACACATACCTAGCATCCCTCGAATGCCAATTACTCAAGCCACAAATTTTTGCTCATTCCAGCCACAATACTGGGGAGCTCACCATCGGATTTTGACTCCAGTAAATAGTGACTCAGACCTGGCTGCGCCTGGATCAATGAGGCAACTGCACATGTAATTTGCCGATAGAAGCTTGCTGGCCTTACACTCGAGTATATAATATGGAGAACGGAAATTCGCGCACCCAGAATCGGAAGGCGCGCACCCTCCCTACTATTCAGCCAATCAGAGCACAGAACCTCAAAGTCCTCACGACTTCAACAAATAAGTGTTCTTCGCGATTTTAGAGGCCACAAACAGGGCGGGTTGGTCCTCTGGGAACTCGGGTCGTGCCTACCGGCCCTACTCACGACCCTCCGCTATGCTTCGCGCTCCGGGGCTCGCCCCCTTCGCCCCAGCCGGCCCTTTCGTGGAAGAAGAAGTCTGTATAGAGTACTTCTTAGTCAGCAGATGGGTGCGCGCCTTCCGATTGAGGGTGCGCGAATTTCCGTTCTCATAATATGTGGCCAACGGCACCTTGAAGGATGGAAACTGCAATGTTTACATGGAAACTTTTGATATAAGCTTAGGATTTACTAGCCTCGCTTTACCTCTCGTGAGCTTTAACTCACTGAGCGTCTTTTCCTTTTCTCACTTAGGCTCTCCTTACCAGCCGTCCCCACATGTGGCCATTTCTTCTATGCTGAATTGGAAGGAGAATTAATTACCGGCATTTGCTTCCTATCTGCTGCTCAAAGGGACGCGGAGCTGACTTGTGCAGATGTTCTAGTCTCCATCAAAATGAAACGGCACCGCTCCATGCGCTATGTTGTCAACGGCTAAGCTTGTCCTCCTCAAACCACAGTGACCACGTCGCTTACACGCATTCTTCTCGCAGGCCAACTCAAGTACTGCTCGTTGAATGTGTGACTTCATCATCAGTACTTGAAGTCTTCAGGTGTTGTTCCTCGCAATGAACCTCTGGCCGCTGTTTAAAGCATCACGGGAGGGTCTGTCAATGTCGAGTTTTCAAATCAAGAAGACTTTGCGAGGGTATCAAGTCATCATTTTATTCAACTGGTCCAGAATCCTGTGAGCATACTAGTCGTCAAGTTCGACTCGAGGCTGAATTAATTCAGTGGAACGCTGTCAGTGATAAACTGCTGGATGTACCTAGATGGGTTGGACTGCGAGGAGGCTATAATCAACGGGAGGTTCTGGGTCATCAGCACAGGCCGGATCTATTTGGGATATTTCAAATGGGGGACAACTCTGCTAAGGAGTTACCTATTTGGCTATGAGATACCTGGAGGGTGGGCCTCATGCGGTGGTGACTGAAAAAGGGAATGCGAATATAAACCCAGGGCCGATGGACATTCACGCTGCTGTCTCATTGGTCGCCTCGACAACTTGTTCCCTCAAGTCTGCCGACTCCTTCAACCGCCCTTGCCTTTCGTATATAGCCGCCAAATGCTCCATGCTCGTCAGAGAATGATGATGGTGCATGCCTAGGACCTGCATCCTCACGGCGAGTACCTGTAAAGCGAGCTCCTCGGCCTCGGCAAGCTGCCCATCATCAACATAGATGGATGCGAGGGAGGCCATGCTGTTCAAAGTGTGGTGATTTTCCGGGCCTAAAACCTTTTTCCGCAGCCTCAGCACCTCTGTTGAGAGCCGTTTCCCCTCGCCTAGTCGTCCTTGGCTGTGGTATGTGGACGCTAAATGAGCCATGCTCGTCAAGGTGGAGAAGTGCTCAGGGCCCAGAACGACGTTGCGAGTCGCCAGGACCTGGGCCTGGAGAGCCTCTGCCACGTCCCATCGGCCCTGGTTGTGGTAGCTGACAGCAAGGTTGCTCATGCCGCTCAGAGTGTGTGGGTGGTCTTTGCCCAATATCCGTTCGCGGACTTGCACCACCTGTACCAACAGCTCTTCGGCGTCCTTGTACCGGCCTTGGTTGTTGTAGGTGTGTGCCAAGTTGCCAATGCTGAGAAGAGTATCGGGGTGCTCGACGCCGAGAACCTTCTTGCGGGCGGTGACGGTCTGTTTGCCTAGCTCCTCGGCCTGCTTCCACCAGCCCTGGCAGTTGTACAGGTACACGAGGTTGCTCATCCCGACGAGAGTGTCCGGGTGGTGACTGCCGAGGACGCGCTGTCGAATCTCCATCGTGAGAAGCTCGAGCTCCTCTGACTCCTTCCACTGGGACAAATCACTGAACGTCATGGCCAGATGGCTCATGGTAGACAGTGTCTCTGGGTCCTCTTCGCCGAGCACACGTCTTTGGGCTTCCAAAGCCTTGAGACCAAGCAGTTTTGCCTCCTCAAACCGGCTTAGTCCGTGATATGTTAAAGCCAATCGTGCCACGCTCTTCAATGTATCGGGGTGCTCATCTCCAAGCCGAACTTTCCAGCATTCCATCACTTCTCGAAAGAGAGCCTCTGCTTCGTGGAATCGACCGTCGTTGTAATAACACAAAGCAACCTTCCACTCCAATGCTACCCTGATACTCTGGTCTCTTGCAATGAGATCGGACTCCAAGAGACGGCGGGCGTGAGGTAGATAAGCCCTCCACATGACCCTGTTCCCGTGTTCGTGATTTGGAAAGACCTCTTCCAACCGTGTGACGGCTTTGTGCATCCACTCAGCAAGCGTTCCTTCTTTCCGAAGCCAGTTCCTTATGGTGAGGTGGACTAGGCGGTGCAAGTCCAACGCCGCGTCTTCTGGACGCGTGGTGATGAATGAGAAAGCGCTCAGTGTTCCAATGGCATCCACTTCCTTCTTGGGTGATGCGCCGGGCGGGAGGAGAAGCTTAGGGATGTCTTTATGGTCAATGCAAGCCATGAAATACATGTAGTCTGCAGCGAGGGGGTTGCGTTGTTGAATCATTTGAAACGAGATCAGCCAAGTCGTGGCCACTGGGTTCTTTGAGTCCGAGTACCTTGCATCGTCTTCAAATTCCTCGGTGAGAAGCTCGATCACGGTTTCCTCTTGGCAGCTCACAAGCGACAGATAATCGGAAATAGCGATCCCGGTCTCATTGATATAGGCAGCTGCCTGAGCGATCGCCAGAGGTAGATGCGTAAGCCACGCAAGTATTGCTTTCGTTTCCGCTTGTTGTGAATCGACAAGTTCTTTGCGGATGAGAGAATTTCGCAACATCTGCGCCGCTGTGCTTTCAGCCATGTTGCGCACTTCAACAATGTTTTGGTGCGCAAGCTTCACTCCGACTTTGCGGTCTCGTGTGGTGAAAATGACCCTCCCCGTTGTGCTGCGAGGTATGTATTCGAGTAGCCTTTTGGACGAGGTCTGATCCGACGCAGTATTGTCTCCAGTCCACATATCGACGTCGTCGGCATTGTCAAAGACGAGAACCCAATGACCCGCGTTCTCGTGGCTTAGAAAATCCCGTAGGATTTCCTTGATGTTCGTGTCTTTGGCCTGGGAGTCTCGAAGTCCGAACCGTCGTGCAGCCTCATGGTACCCTTGATCCAGGCTCTCCATAGTTTTAGCCTGTATCCAGATTGCCGAACACTGCTTGTGCTTCTCTCTTAGTCGGTACAAAAGTTCCAGAACAAGCTGAGTCTTTCCTACTCCTCCGAGGCCAGAGACAGCGACTTTCGTGAACTGGTCATTTGCAAGGAGCATACGTTGGAGCTGATCCAGTTCGGAGCCACGCCCTGTGAATAGAGGATTCCTTTCAAAGGGTACAATCCACTGGGAGTCTGCGTTCTGCACACTCACCCGCGTCTCCTCGGTTGCATTCCTTGCATGCATCTCGATTTCGGATCGGAGACGGCGGCGAGCATGCCCTTATCCCTCACCATATATTGTTGCTGGCGTTCCTAAGTGTTGTGCTCCAAATGCGTGCTGATGACCTACTCGATCGAAGGACAACCGCAACTTGCTGAGCATTGACGGATTATGACTGCTCTGACATAGGTGGCTTAAGGCTTGAGGTTTTCAACTCGAGAGTCAACGGGACGACCTTGAAGACTCGTAACTGCTGTGCCGTCACTTTCACTCTCCGGCCTTTGCATGTGCACCTCGGGGTTACAGGATCATCTGCTAGTAACTCGGTTCTAGGGTGGCTTGGGGGTGACAAACAGGGCGGAGGGTTAAACGCCCAGCCGTCAGGGTGCGATTGTATAGCCCGCTTGTGCAGGAAGGGCGGGGAAGCGCCCGTTGAGAGCAGGCTGTCAGTGCGGACAACCTGAATGGATGGGAGTTCCGCCAACAAAGTCTGTGCCTCCTTCCAGCAGATGATATGATTGTCCCCGCTCCTTGAAGAGGAAGCGATCGCCGCTTCGTAAACGAGAGTTAACCTAGGAGTACCTGCAAGGCAGCCAACCGTTGCATGAGAAATTGGAAGTCAAGAGAGCTCCTTCGCCTTTGCCATGCCTACATGTGCACTTGGTCAAAACGTTGTGATGTAAAAGGCGACACGCAAATGGTGTCAGAGGGCGTTCACACTGAACTAATGGCCTTTGATAACATTGAGGGCTACCCTGCTTCCAGGTTGCGTGAAATGTATGGGAATGCGTAATATCACGGGGTCACCTGAGGAAACCTTGGAAGCAGTAAATTCGGAGTGGCGCGACAACGGCGTTTTTGTTCGCCCCACTCTTGCTTTGTATGCTGCCGTGCGTGCCAATATCTCGCTGCCACCTGTAACACGAGAAGAATACTTCCGTGATCTCCATGACGCGGCCCGGTGGCCAGGCCAGCTCAGAGGACACCCTGACCCGGCTCAGAAGGTAGCTTCTTCACAATAGCATCCCTCAGTTCCTCGATGCTGTCCACCATCTTGATGCCGAAATTCTGACACACTATCTGCACGTTGCCCCGCTTCCAGTAACCCTCAGGGCAGAAGACGACAGCCTTGCCAGGCTGGCGAGCGCACAGCCCGAGCTCAAGCAGGCTGATGGGCGCCTGCGTCGCCGGGTGGAAGTACACGACCACCGTGTCGGCCTGCTCCTGCTTCTCCAGCTCCCACTCGACCTGCTGACGGTAAGGGGCGAAGTTGATGTCCTCGCGCCACGTGCTGTCCCAGTCCGGCCGGTACGGGTTGTATATCGTGATGGGGTGCTCTACAAGGAGGGCAGACAGTGTTACTCTCCAGTCCGTGGCGTCGACTTTGCTTGTGGTGCCTGCAAGGAAGACGGATTTCAAGCCTTGAGGCTGTTGGTCCGAAGGGGCATATATGATCTGACTTTTTTGTTGAGCCATGCTTGAATATGAAAAAGGGCGACTCGGTATTCTCTGTATTTTTGGACTGGAAAGAGTTATCCGTACGGCACAAGCCCGCAACATCTGAGCTGCTACTGGAACTTGATGCCCGGGTTGGTGTTGGTTGTCAAGGCGGGGAAGCCCACATGTGCAGCCAACTTGGAATGTGGCAGGTGGGGTGAGAAGTGACAGTTCAATTTCATGGTTATATGTATGTATTTATACGTAATTTATGCCACCAGTACTAAACGGAATCAGAACTAGATTGAACTGATGGTGTTTTTTATGGTGATGTCAAAGCTGTTGCTTTCATTTTTTCTTATCAAGCAGACCCAGGTAATTACATCTAAATACTGATATGTAGTAGAAAACTCCCTGAGGCTTGGATCCATGACTGGAGAGTCAGGATTAGCAAATGACTATTAAAATAGAGGAATTGTATTCCATAGACAGAAAAAAATCACAAATACTACTAGTATCTAGATGAGTAGTAGGTTACATGGACGCAGACTTTGTTCCATTGATGGGCTGAACAACTAGAAAGAAGTGGTGTGTGAGCTTCTGAGATTACATAAGTCAAGGATGTTGGCAGAGATGCTCTATATTGCTTCCTGATTTTGGTGTATCTGTCACCCGTTCCTGATGCACAGGCCCGTCGTTCCGATCCTTCTTTCAGTGTCACTCTGTGAGTCTAACTTGAAAGAGACACGCACGATAATGGGGTGGGGGTCTCACAAAGGGAAGCTTGCTAGCTCTCTATTCACAAGTGTGCTAATGAAAGGAGATGGGGTGAGTCTCGACTCACCGAGGTGAGCATTTCTAGGCACTCTGGGCTCCGTGCTGAGTTTGGCCGGGCTCGGTCCAAGTTGCCCCGCATGTACCTCTTGTAATTACCGCAGTTGTGACGTGACCGGCAGCCCAGATCCGAGGCCAGGCAGCCAGGTTGGAAGCAAACAACAAACAGTCAGCCCAATGACTGGATTTTAGTTGCAAGTTGACTCATACGCACTAACAATCTAGGTAATAATAAAGGAAGGAATGAGGGGCTTTCAGGGGCTTTCCTGTGCGAGTGGGCTGCAGGTACAGGAAGCGTGGGGCTTATCGATAAGGGAGGGGTGCTGCTGTCAGGTCCATCCACGCTAGCCATAGCCTCCAGTTGACTGCAGCCGCGTCTCATGAAAATCTTGTCCCACCAGTTGGCGTCGTCTCCTTTTCTCTTCAACCACGACAACCGTACCCACGACGACAAATCTCAATCTTGCGCCCAAAATGACCATCAACGTCATTCTCGGGGCCCAATGGGGTAAGTTGCCCTGCCTCCCTGGCCTTGGACGCGCCCATCCTCTGCGCCAGGCCTTGGCCGATATCGGTTGGCTCTCGAGATACTAACGATGACCTCATAGGCGACGAAGGCGTGAGTCCTCGATCCAAACTCAATACACCACAACATTTGGACATGGGAAATTGACGATACTGTGTGCACAGAAGGGAAAGCTGGTTGATATCCAGGCCCGGGAGGCCCAACTCTGTTGCCGAGCTGCCGTAAGTTCAACCGAGGCATTAATTCCGCCAATGGCTTCCACGATCCCTTGGACCGCCTTGCGATGAACTACATCCGGTGGAATGACTGCTGACTGTCCTGAAGGGTGGATCTAATGCAGGTCAGTCTATCTGCTGCGAGCCGAATCTCTAATGCGGCCCAAATTGGGGCCAGCTGACCGGTGTGACGGTTTCAGGTCACCAAATCAAGTTCGTCAAACGCTTTCAATCATCAATTGATATGGTCATTTTTTGCTAATGAGTCATAGGGTGGATGGCGTCTCCTACAGGTAAACATAGGCTCGGCGTCGAAGCTGCGGATGGTTGCTGACTCGTAGCAGCTTTCACCTATTGCCCTCTGGCCTCATGAACCCGAAGTGCATGAACTTCATCGGCTCCGGCGTGGTCTTTCACATGTGCGTCATCCACAAAATTCTCAGCCCATGACCCGATCGGTGACCAGACACGCATCTTATCGATGTCTGGCTCGCGCCCGTCAACCGACCGGGTCATCAATACTGACTCGGTCCCTCTAGCCCAACCTTCTTCAGCGAACTCAAGGAGCTCGAAGAGAGTATGTTGTAGGATATTCCAGTATTTTGAGCATCACCATGGCTGATATCACTCAGAGGGCCTGACCGCGGTACACGACCGAATCCTTGTTTCTGACAGGGTCAATGTGCTCTTGGACATGCACATGGCAGTGGATGGTCTCGAGGAGCAGGAGCTCGGAGGTTCGTGACATGATTCCGTTGTTCTTTTCAAAACAGCAGCTAATAAAAAACCTAGACGCGGCTATTGGAACAACAAAACGCGGTACTTGAACCCTCAGAACTTCATACTGGCTTGTCCCTTTCTGCTGCTTTTGCCCCTTCACAAGCACACCCATACACGAACAGCACGGAAAGCAGTTCTATTAAAGCAACGGGGTCTAACGTCCACCAAAGGCATTGGTCCATGCTACCAGTCCAGCAGAGCGGTAAGAAGCTTGCCTGACGAGAAATTGAACTGTGCGCTAACTTTCCCAGCGAAATGGCATCAAATTGTCCGACATCTTCTATCCTGAGCTTTTCGAGAAGAAGGTGCAGCGCTTGGCTGATGGCTATCAGAAGCGCTTTGGAGAATTGTTCAAGTACGACATCAAGGCCGAGCTTGCTTCCTTTGAGGAGTACAGGGAGACGATGAGGAAGTATGTCGTGGACGGCGTGTCCTTCATGGCATCCGCGCAGCAGAGCAACAAGAAGATTGTGGTCGAAGGCGCAAACGTAATGTGCTCGTCTCAAACGCTAAAGAATCACTACTGACTTTGATAGGCACTGATGCTCGATGTTGATTACGGCTCCTACCCAGTAAGTCTGCCTCGACTTCATTCTACATTCTTGCATCAATGCTTACAATCAATAACAGTTCGTCACTTCGTCAAGTACCACGCTTGCTGGCATCATTGGCGGTCTCACACTGAACCCGAAGAACATTACAGAGACGGTCGGAGTTGTCAAGGCTTGTATGTCAATTGCTCTCAGGCCGTCTGTCATTCACTGCTGACGGGCGATAGACACCACCCGTGTCGGCTGGGGTGCCTTCAAGACCGAAGATACGGAAGAGTGCGTCCTGAAATACATTCCCGAAGCCGCTCTAGACTAACTGAAAACCTCAGGATTGGCACCAAACTCCAGGAGATTGGACGCGAATGGGTGAGGCTACATGCCACCCAGATGATTCGAGCTCTCACCGCTGACAGGACACAGGGCACGTCGACCGGCCGCAGACGCCGTTGTGGATGGTGAGCTTAAAACACTGTTGCGTTTAGCTGCTGATCAACTTGCTAACTTCTCTCAGGCTTGGTACGCACAACTTGAAAATCCTCAGGGATTGCCGGAGCTAGGATCGCAACTAACAAGTACATATAGACCTCTTTGTTGTCAAGTACAGCAACTCAATCAACTACTACACCAGTCTGAATCTGACAAAGGTAGGCCTGGTATGCTTCTTGCATATTTGAAAATGCTCTGACACTTCATAGCTCGACGTTTTGGACACTTTCGAGACGATCAAGATCGCCATCGCCTACAAGCTCGACGGACAGGAGTTGGACTCCTACCCTGCGGATCTCCAGATCCTGGAGCGTGCTGAGGTGGTCTACCACGAGATGCCAGGCTGGCAAACGCCGACCACCAACGCGAAGACCTACGATGAGCTGCCTCAGAAGGCTCGCGACTACGTGGAGGTAAGCGCTCGAACTGGGCCCGTGAAGCGAACAAACAATGGGTGCTGACCACTAGCAGTACATCGAGAAGTTCTTGGGAGTCAAGGTATGTGGCCCCCGCTCATGCACATACGTGCTGTCCAAGCCGCGCGCAGTTGCTAACGTCCCCTGCAGGTCAAGTACATTGGCACCGGTCCCGAACGTGAGGCCATGATCGTGCGCGCCTGATTGCGCCCACGCCCAGATGGAGCAGGAGGCCACACGGGCCTGTCTTGGCTTGGATCGTGTCGCAAGGAGTGTTGTGATGCGAACTGTGCGTGAAAGCGAACACGCATCCATCCCTGTCGCCGCACGAATTCGGTTCCTGCGTTGTGGATTTTGCTGTGTGTGCCTGGTCCAGCGGTTGATCGAACGAGCTCACATATGGCTGATGCGGCATGGATGGTATCAGGGCTACGTACATACTAGTATGTACACTTAGAGAAAAGCCAAGTACATTGTTCAATTTTGAAAGGCATCGTCACCACGATCCCGGGACAGCCCTGCACATTATTTATGGCCCGTCGCGTCGTGCCCTCGCTGCTCGGCCGGCTTCATGCTCTTTGCTTTCCACGATGTTGTCTGACCACCACTGAAGAGCCATGCTCTGACCCTTGGACGGGGCTTTTTTCCTGCTGTCTTTTGCTGGTCCCCAAACTTCTGACGGGATCTCGTCTCGCTTGGCCGGAAGACTTGCGTTGATCTCTTGACGCCAAACCTGTCTTCATTGCACTACCAGCTTGGTGCCAGCTGTGGCAAGAGTTCAGCAATGGTCTGAAATGTTCCCCCTTATCATCGCATTCGTCCTTCATTAGGTACGTGAATGCTGCACTCTGCTTGCGTGAGGAAGAGTGTCGCTGCCTACTTGAGACACCACGGGCGGATCCGAGTCCGACGAGGCTGGTCGCAGGGGAAACTCGGCCCGGAGTAATTAGCTGCAGGGCTGTTGCACCATGACGTTCAGGCTATGTTAGGCCCATGGGACCAAGGTTCTCTCAATTGGAATCCGGGGTGAAGTTTAAGTCCGGCACCGTGCCAAGGGCGCAATGCAAGCATGTGGTTTTGCAGGTGCTGCGAAGGATCAGCGGCAGCCCACCGCTTCCATGGTTGAGCTGACCGGGTGACTCACCTTACACCAGCCCTACTAGGCCCGTTCATCGCTTGGCCGAAAGAGTCACAAAGTTTTAAGCATACATGAAAACAGGAGACAATAAAGAGATATTTTATGATTCGAAATGGCTCATCGCCGCTATGACCCGGTGAAGCGTGGGAGGCAGCAGCAGCATCGAACCTCTCTCCTCATGCATTTTAAATGCAGGCGTGTAGGACCAGGAATAATATAAGGTGGCACAGCGAAGTTACAAAACGCTCCAAACAATCATCCATCATCATGCAGACTACCCATGAAAGCATTATACATATCCGTTAAAACTGTCTGATCGATCCACGCAAAGCAAAAATCGATTAACATGTCATCCAACGCTCCAGCTGTCAACCCCGAAACGGCGGTCTCCTACGCAGCCCTGATCCTCGCGGACGAGGGGCTGGAGGTCACGCCGGATAAGCTCCAGACGCTCCTCAAGGCCGCCGGTGTCGAGATCGAGCCGATCTGGAGCACCCTCTTCGCCAAGGCCCTCGAGGGCAAGGACGTGAAACAGATCCTCACCTCTGTGCAGGCTGCCGGGCCAGCTGTTGCTGGCGGGAAGGACGGGAAGGGCGGGAAGGCCCAGCAGGATACAGACTCTGGGGATGATGGTGCTGAGCCCTGTATTGATGATGAGGACAGTGATAGTGGGTCGGACATTGGGATGGGCTTGTTTGACTGAGCACGGGTTGGAGATGGGCGGTGTGGTGCGCCTGTCGTTGGGTAAATGTTCATAGCCAGGTAGTTCTTATCAGCATTGGCTAAATCTGAGGGTCAGAGCCATCATGAACTCGTTGCCGAGGCTGTTCTATCTCTGATAAATCCAGGAGTTGTGATGGGGCTTGATTGTATGAAGATATGCTTCCTAAACTTAATGACAGACCCTCCCCGAGGCTTCCCAAAACGCCTTGCCGCTGCATCTAGTTATTCATGAATGATGAGAATGAAATGCATACCCGTCCTAGCATGCGTTTTCTTCTCTATGCAGAGTAGACATTCCCTGCGACAGCGAGTATATTACGCCGCTTGAACGACTCTGTTGGGCTCGAAAACTTCGTCAACCTGTGCAAGGTGAGCTCATCTCGAGTGTTTCCCATTGAGAGACGGTGCATTTCTGGCCCATTCCGGGCAAACATATGGCTCGTACGAGAGTGAAGCACCGGGGCTCTCGATGCTGTTGCCAAGTCCCCTCCTCAGACCCAGCTCCAATCGCCAATTGAAGGATGTAACTAACTCCTCGCACAGGGATGCCATTATTGCGTATTGTTCTGGATTTGTACAACCGTAGTTGCGCGGATCTTCCAGGAAGCCAGGATTCCAAGGTTGAAGTCGGAGCGAGTCCGGTACCAGAAGTACTCGCACTCATACTGGATCGATGGGCCAAGGCCCGTGCAGAAGAACGTATACAGCCTGAAGAATGGTCTCCTATACCATGTTTAGACCCAAAAAATCTTCCAAAAGAGTAGCCGGATCCGGTGGGAGTAAAAGTCAACACTCACATAGGAGTGTCGTGCCACTTCCACACGTTCACTTGTCGCAACTCGTGCGTCTGGGCTTCAGATTCCAGGACAGCATCCGTATCGGCCATGATCGTTCGGGGCTGAAGCGGCAGCTTGGCTGCATAACGCCACGGAAGCGGGCAGAGCAGTTTGATGTACGTTAGGTATGGTTGCTCCTGACTTTTGCCGAGCATGCCGATGGAGCAGCCGATTTGCAAACCCGTCCTGGGATCAGTCCACCACTGGCGGCATTTATACCACTTCCTCCAGATCCAATTTCGAAACTTCCCTTTCGGACCGACATGCGGAAGTGGCCGGCGTTCCATGCTACCGGATAGTTTGAGGCAGGCTATGGTGAAAAGATGTGTTGCGCTTCAGGAGATTAAAAACGTGATTGACACTCGAGTCACAGAAGTCTTCTGTGAATTTGTGACTGACGTGTCCCAACACGTTCGTCAACGGCTTACAGTAGTGCAGGGTACCTCTGATCCATCCACACCTCACCCGCGGTCAGTGAAGGTCAGTGTACGATTAACACCCGGCCCTACGTCTACCAAAACCAGCTCATTCTGATTCGAAGTCAATGAACTCTACAAATGCCTCGCGAGATGCCAGAAATCAGGGTTTTGACTATCACCGCCGTGCCGAAAGGCAGGGCAAGGGGCCCCGCTCCTGACAGACTGGCACAACAACTACATACTTTTCTAGGTAGGTACGTACTTAAGTAGGTTGCTGCCCTGTCGCAGAGCTGCCAGAATTCTGAAATAAGGGTACTTGCGGTGATGGTTGCTCACATTGATATGTGTAGGACGAAGCGTAAATTCTAAAATAAACGCTTTCCGGAGTGACAAGTTACATTGGGCTTGTAAAATCTACTCTGAGGTAAGAGGATCTCTTACATAACTCCTGGGCATCATGAGAAATATCAACAACTGCTTCTTACAATAGGAGGATACAATATAGGATCTTTTTACTACTTACCAGTGCAGGTAAATTCAGGGTCTACTTATGCTGCGGTACTCCGTCTAGACTATAGACTACCTAGGTACATGGTCACATTGCTGGGTCATTCATCTTTTTCGTTGCGGTTTTACTTCATGGACATTATAGTGGTTGCTCTCATATTGCACGCGCTGCAGTAAAAGGTGGTATCTATTTTCAGGCGCGGCCAACATGATCCAGCCGCACGTCGTGGCCCCCTCCTTCTGGTCAGCCGGGTCGCAAGCATTTGAAGCCAGACTCCACTTCTCGAACTAGTTAGTCTAATGCATCCCACGAGTTTCAGTACCGAGGATGCTTATCTTGCTTGCTTGACAGTTGAGCGCTCGTCGCACAGCAGCAATGTGTGTTTGCCCCCACCTTTCATTGCTGCACCGGTACCCTGGGCCTGTACTCCATATCTAGGTACCAACGGCCGCGCATCAAAAGCTTTTCACGCTGTGCCGCAGAACTGCATTGGGATCACAACAATGTGTTGGTAAATACCTCTGTCACCCCAATGAACTACTGCCGGCGCCCCTGAGGAGTTCCCATTCCCATTGTCTCATTTCACCTGCCCCGCGAACTCTCCGCTTGTTGGCCCGCAGGCCCTCTACCCACCTCACTTCTACCTGGCCTTAACATCTATTGATCTTACTGTCGTCTGAACCATGAAGCTCCTCATTGGCGGCGCAACTGGCTTTGTTGGGACAGAACTTGTCCGCCAGGCCCTGGCCAACCCGAAAATCACCGCAATCGTCGCTCTTAGCCGCCGTGAGACCGTCCTGCCTCCTTCCACTGCGGGAGCAGAGAAATTGAAGTCCGTGGTCTGCAGCAACTTTGATGAGTACCCCGACAGCGTCAAGAACGAACTTCACGATGTGGATGCCTGCATCTGGTAAGTATAAATGATAGATCCGGTGGATATCCCAGGCTCCTTCTTCTGATCAGCGCGTAGGACCATTGCTGCGACCCCGACCAGCCTGAAGTCTTTGCCATGGTCAGAGGCGGTCAAGATCACTCGGGACTGGACCACCGTTTCTCTTGAGACGCTGGGGAAAATGCCTCGCAAACAGGGCCAGATCTTGCGGTACATTTACATGAGTGGCCACTTCGCCCCTCGGGAGAGGACCGAAGCGCCAAAGGTCCTCAGCGAATACAACCTCATGGAAGCCGGATATCTGCGTGTGCGTCTTCAAAATAGAGCCCCCCGCCTGATTTAGTGCCTCGACCGACTAATGTGATATATCTTCCTTAGGGTGAGACTGAAGTTCGCGTACTGGATTATGCCAAGCAGTCGAACGGAGCAGTTCAAGCTCAGATTGCTAAGTCGGGCTACATCCTTTCTCCTGGTAAGGTGGCACCCAACGTCCCTGGACTTCCGAGTATCCAGTTGGAAGATATCTCTGCTGCCTTGCTGGATCAAGCCGTGGAAGGTCTCGAGAAGGATACCCTGCTTAGTGACGATATGACTCGCATTGGGCAGAAAGCACTGGGTAAAACAGCGCAGTGATGGTCCTAGATATATAATTATAGACTATTTATATTTTTTTAATTCCACTACTAAGCTAGAAGCGAATAGTTAGGGTTCTAAAGGGATGAGATATAATATATCTTTTAAAGATTAGCTTAGCTAAGTTTACTATATAGGACTTTTTATAGTGACTTTATAATCTATGTCTATAACGCCATCTATTATTAGAAGATACCTTCCTGTATTAGTGCGCTAAGTTGTGCCGGTTCGGGCCGGCGCCGTTAGCCCGTTAAAGGTTAAAGCCATTATAAACTATAGGCTACCTAGTCTTAACGCCATTAAGCATTATATATAAGGTTACTATATAACTTAGGTAAGTTAGCTGAAATAGGTGAAAATAAAGCTACTATTCCCCTAACTAGGAATATATATAGGTTCTAGTTCTACTTTATAAGTAAACACCTATCTATTAGCTCTATAAGTAAAACTACTTAAAAGCAATCACTTAGCTAAATTAAGAGATAATTAGATAAGGTAACTATACTTTATTATTTAGGTTTATAGTTCTAATAACTTATAAATAGAAAAAGAAATAGTTATTAATAATTAAATTTATAACTATATAAAGATAGATCTCTACTTTAAGAAGAAGTTATTAATATCTAAAATAGTTAATATATTTCTAAAAAAACTAAAAGATTATAAACTTAATTTAAAGAAAATTAAAATCTATAAGAATCTTAAACTTAAGCTTAAGGGCTCCCCTTTAAATTTAACTCCTTTAAAGAGAAAAATACTAAAAAGGCTTAAAAAAAGGCTTAAATAAGGCTAGATAAGGTTATAATAATATAATATAGTTAAATAAAAAACTAGTTATAAAATCATAATTATAAATCTTTTAGCCTTATACTTAGGAGGGGGATATATAATTATATATAAAAAGTTATTAAAGGCTTTGCATATAAGTAATAGGGGGGAGAAATAAAGAATTGAGTAGAAGAATAATTATGTAGTGTAAAGAAAAACATACTACTGTGACTGAACCTGTGGATGTGAGACAAGTGGTTTCGTTCTTAATCCGCATGTATGCTGAAGACCCCTTCACATGGAGGTAAACGCTTTTAGACCCTGCCTTTTAAAGAAACAAAATCCTAACAACGGGTGTACGAAGAATGAAATGGACCGTATGCCTTCGGGATGTATACGGACCAAGAATGAAACCGCGTAAGACAAGCCAGACACCCCTCTTGTCTCGGTAACCCAGGCGGCGCTGTGCCACCGCGGCTTGGCTGACGGACATAAGCCGGACTTTCCTTATTCGTCGCGTTGCACAGACTACTACCCTAGGGTACTTAAGAGGCAGGCAGCGAGGCTCTTCAGTTGGTAGAGGACTCGTAAAATTCAGTGGTTGATCATGTCCAGCGGCAGATGAGTAATTCTTTCCCACATCCCTCACCCGCCGTCTCACCCACTTTGACCGATTCACGCGGACGAGGCACCAAATAAATTGGCTCTATAATAGAGCCACGACGTCCAAGTCGTACAGGATATATTGGATGTGTATTATTGAGGTGATGTTCTCCACTATCAATTTCCAAGATGGCACCCGCACGTCCTTGAGCGCAGCCGGAAGTGAGGCAAAGGACACGGCCGTGCCGAGTGCGCCGAGTGCGCCTCAACCTTCGGCTGGGCGCAAACGCAGTCAGGTGCCACGCGCCTGTGAATCGTGTCGTGTACATCGTATCAAATGTGACAACCACCGGCCGTGCCAGAATTGTGCAAGCCGTGGTGCAAAGTGTAGCAACCTGGGCCGGTCTAACATTCGTACCCTACCAGAGGCTTTTCGGTAAGTACATGCATATTATATGCATCATTTATCTTCCGGCTCTCCCTTGCCCGCAGCGCCCTCTGGGGGAAGAATATTCACCTTCCCATATTCTCGACCTCTGAATTCCCCACCGCCGTGTGGAACACCTCCATCTTAGCCAACTGCCCAACCATCCAACCATCGATTTCAGGCTGATGTTTCCTGTCCAGAGAGGCCGAGCGGTTGAGAAATCTTGTTCGACGCCTCGAAGAAAGGCTAAGTGACCACGAGCCAAATTTTGACAGTCAAAACGCCTTGCAGTCCAGATGGCCAGACTTAGGCCTGGGGACTCACACCTCAACCCCAGATCAAGGTCTCCAGAACTTAGCTGAACCCCCTGCTTCTCGTGCAGCATCGAGATGCCAAGACCCAGAGCAGGCAGGCCTCGCAAGGAGCAGAGGGAATTCGGAATCTGCGAGTGAGAACTCAGTGATGCGGCAAGAGCACCACGCAAACAGTGAGATCACCGTCCTCTGGGCCGGCGTCTATTCAAACACTGCTCGCTCTCCTCAGAAGACATGGTATGGGCCATCCTCTCTGATCTACTTCATCAGCCGTATGGACCATTTCCTCAATGTCTTGTTTCGACAGCCGGGCTCGGAGGGAAGCATGCAACTCAAATCCGCCAGCAAGGTCCTTGATGGCATTCACGATGGCCCCAAGCCCATGGGGAACCAAGATGGCCGCGAGTCTGACGCGTTGCGCGAACCAAACGAGCCGAGCCGCCACGGATTCGAATCCGTGAAGGATACCCAAAGCGCAGACTCACACAACGCCGTCACTTGTACTGAGAACCTTACGCCTACACAGGAGGAATATTTTCTCAACCTTTACTGGCAGTCTTACCACACCTCCATGCCCATCCTGGACGAAACAGAGTTCTGTGCCCACTACAAATCGCTACGGATGCCTGCTAGGAAACATCGGAAACCGTCGGCTCTGGTAGACATTGTCGTTGCCCTCTGCATGCAATACGGCACTGCGATTCAGCCTGCGCAATGCGGAGAGGCGCAGGCTGCTTCCCGAGACATGGAGACGGAACTCGGAAGCGATGACTCTACCATTGCCGGCAGATGGCACTACCGACGAAGCCAGGCACTCATGGCCTCCGAGCTGGAGAGCCCGAGCCTCAGCACCCTGCAGTGCCATATCCTGACGGTCATCTACCTGTGTTGCGCATCCTTCCAAAACATGGCCGACAGTACCCTCGCCGTAGCCACTCGGACAGCGACCATGCTGGGCCTCCACCACGAGCCTGGCGCCGACCTTCCCCAGAATGAGCGGGAGCAGCGAAAGCGGGTCTGGTGGTGCCTGTGTGTCCTCGAGAGCAAGACGAGCATGAAGCTCGGCCGGCCTTTCCTCTTGGACCTTGACCGCGCGACATGCGGCCTGCCCAAGGATAGCCAAGACGTGGGCGGGTCCTCGTTCGCCTCCCCGGGAGACAGCGCAACCTGGCTCACGTTCAACCTCCTCAACATCAAGCTCGTCCTGGCTGCACGATCAGTATATACTCCTTTTTACCGGAATCAAGTTTCCTATGCCACCAGGGGCGCCGACACTCCTGCGGCGACCTTGACAGGCGAGGCAGTGAACATCACCGTTTTCGACGAACCTCAGGTGCTCGAGATACATGCCCAACTCTTTGAAACTCATATGAGGGCTTTAAAGAATTGGGTGTATGAAGTTCCCTCTGCGTTGAAGACTAAGCGCAAGAATGGCGGTGAAGCTCTTTCCACAGACTTGTCACCATTGGACATCGAGGTGTTCGCACCAACGTGGCTGAAGAGGCAGAGACTCCTGCTGGAGCTCCTATACCACAACTTGTCATTGAGTCTCTATCGACCGTTCATCTCACTACTGCCAGTGCCACCATCTCCGCCGAGTCTGCATACGCCACTATCGACATCTCAGCCCTCCAGTGCTTCTGTCCTCAGCGCAAAGCACGGTCATGCCACAGTCCATCCAACTGTGTCCGACGCCCATTCAGATAGTGCTGCGAGACATGCTATGGCCCTCACATATATTATGCACCAGGTCCTGCGCTCCACGGATCTCCTTGCAGGATGGAATGAGGCATTCCAATGGCAGTGGAACGCAGCATTGACCTTGGTGGGGTATTTATTAGCGACTCATCACCGCAGAGGAGAAGTACCCGCTGACAGTGGTCTTTCGGCGTCGGCGGCAAACCTGACCGCCAACCTTTCCCAAAATTCATCGCCGATCCCACAGGCATCATCGATGAATAAGGAGAGATCCACCACCGCTGCTTTGGCACGAGAGGCCTTGGACCTTTGCGTCGACGTGATGGATATCTTTGCCACCAACTTTGCAGTTGCCTCGAGCGCGGCACATGTCCTCCGCGAGCTGAGGTCCAAGGTGGACAGCATGAAGGAGCAACAGTGGCGGGCCGGCGCTTCGTATTCTCCGCAAAGGCAAGCAGCACATCCTTCGGCGCAGCAGCAACCGCCGTCTGATTTGCATCCGTCATTGCGTCAGGGGCCAGCGAGGATGCGGAGGGAGAATCTTCGCAGAGGCTTCCACCAGTTGGGCCCTGATGCGGTTTCCCGAGGCCATCTTGAGCACATCGAAACCTCTTCAGAAAGGGCGCTGGATTCTGAAAGCGCGACCATCTTCGTCAATACGACTGACCAAGGCCATCCCGCCGGTCCGCCCAATAATCATTCAGCAGGCAATTCTGTGTCTATCTGGGTCGACAAAGACGACGAGTTTGCTTCGGGAGACATGTGGATGCTTGGAGATGATCGCACTCAGAGCGAAATCGGAAATTCTAACATTCCATATAATGCCTCCTCTCTACAGACGCTGGGGCAACAGCAGCAGCAGCAGCCGGCTGGGGATTGTTTCCATCAGACGTCGATGGATATGGCCCTTGCTGTCGACTCTTTCCACAGTCTGGAGATGTTGCAGCCGAGAACGAATTACTCTGAATTCAATGAAGAGTGGTTCTCCATGAATCTGTGAACTCCAGTCGGCGGGCTCGGATGGGTTGGGGTGGGGCCTTTCAAGAGGGTGTCAACTAGAGAAAACCACCAGACTAATAAGCGGGCTACTATCCCACATTACATAGAGGTATCGGTAAGAACATACTTGTTTCGAAGACACTATCACAGCCTCCCGATCAATTCGGTGTGTACTGCACATGGTATAGATACTCTATCGTCCAACATACTTGGGTAGGCTCAGGTGCACAAAGGTAGAACTATATTAGACACTACTACCTCCATTGACTACTGATTTTTGTCTCACATTATGCTCAGACTATACTTAAACCCTCAACAGGGCTGGAGGATAGCGTACTGGCATTGAATAACCATGCGCATTACCTCAAATTATACCCTAGGGTATGCAGCAGCATTCGCTGCAAGCCTCAATCTACCTTAATCCATCGTTATGACTGCTCGGAAACGAACTGAGCCGCTCAACATCGCATCTAGATGAAATGGATTAGTGGGCATGTTCCTAAGCATATGCGCGAGATATTCGGTCCCGAATAAGGGGGTCAACATCCTGGTGCGTTACGTACTAAAAGCTTCATTCGCTTTGTCAAGTGGAAATTTCTCAATCATGCAGTTGATTTTCAGGAGGTCCGTGAACGCGATCGCCTCTTCCGAATCGTAGGCATGACCACACGGCCAGGATTGCACTGAGACTCCGTACTTGAGCTGAATCCTCGCGTTAGCAACGGGCATGGTTTGTGCGCATCCGAGGTCGGTGGCAATGGAGGCTTCTGGAGAAAGGGGATGGGGACAAGTACCATTACACCGGTGTTCACAGTGAGATCCCCCGGCACTGGCAGCACTGCATGTCAGCTCATCATCTCATCAGTGTCAATGTCTGTGGCTTCATCTCGCGTACCTGACAAGACCAGCAACTTGCCCAGGATACCAAGCCCGCTCAGTAAAGGGGCGATGGATTCTGCAGTTGGTGCCGTAGCCATCGCAAGACTCGCCCGACCAAACCGCTGCAGCGCCTGGCCCGGGTCCTCCTTGCCTGCATCTATGTACTCGTGGGCGCCGAGCTGACGCGCAAACCTCTCCTTGTCGGACCCCCGCGAGATGGCGACGACGCGGAAGCCCATGCGGCTGGCGTACTGGATGGCCAGGTGGCCGAGCCCGCCGAGGCCCTGGACGGCGACCGTGTCGCCCGGCGCCAGGCCCGCGTGCCGCAGCGAGTTGAAGACGGTCATGCCGGCGCAGAGGATGGGCGCGTACGCGGCGGCGTCGACGTGCTCGGGCACGCGCGCGGCCGCCTCGGCGCGCAGGGTGCAGTACTCGGCGTAGCCCCCGTCCCTGGTCTCGCCGTTGATGACCTGGTTGTCGCACATCTGCTGCCACCCCGTCCTGCAGGCCCGGCACTGGCCGTCGTGCCCGCCGTGCCACCCGGCGCCGACACGGTCGCCGACCTTGAACACCTCGACGCCGTCGCCCACCGCCGCAACACGGCCGATGATCTCGTGGCCTGGGACTATGGGGAACCCGCCGCCCATGATGTTGTTCTGGGCGAACATGTCGGAGAAGCATACGCCGCATGCCTCGACCTTTACGAGCACCTCGCCCTTGATGGGGAGCTTGAGATCTGTCGTCTCGATCGTCAGGGGCTCCCCCTGCTCTCTGAAGACAGCACGCTTATAGGTCTTCGGAAGTGTCATATTGTTGTTCTGGGCGTCGCACGATAATGCTGTCTGACGTTAGAGGATTGTGATATAAGCTGGTCTTGACAACAGTCGAAACTCGGGTAGCTGAGGCACAAGCAACGCACCGTTCAAGTCGACTAGAATTTGGGGACGGGGTTGCTCGGGAAATCAACAGATGAACGATCTACTCTATTTGTATCATCGTCCCAATTGGCAACTGACATAGCCTGGCAGTCGGTACACATGGTGAAGTGCTGGTTATTTTGGAGCCAACCCAGGGAACTCCAGAAGGAGTTCCGGAGTGTCATATATTGTGTACCAGCACACCCACTTCCGTAACGTGGGTAGACCCAATTCTAACCACCGCCCATCTCGAACACTCCCCGGCACTCACGAACAGCAGCCCTCCGGAACTCCAAAAGAGCTGTCATCCACCGCCATGGTAGTTGCATCATTCTTTACAGAAAACGTGGCGTTGTTGTGGGAATAGATGTACTAGTGGTGTGATGTTGCCTGTGCCGTGACTGTCTCAAAGGAGTTCCGGAGTGCCGGTTGCTGAAATTGGCTAACCGCTTTGGAATTGAAATGACAACTAATCGGACTATTCTTTTGTACAGCAGCTAGATGGTAACACAACATTCCTCTTCGTCCAAAAGGGGTTTCGGGGTGGCATATTGCTCCGAATTGACGGTTTCGCGAATTTTTCTTTCTCGGGCGCACGAAGGGATGTGTGCGTCTCTCTGGGTGGTGTAGACGGTCGCGCTTGATGGTTTCGTTTTTGGTCTTAGTAATGGTCAATTTAAATTGTACTATAACTACCACTACGGCCCACTCCACCATGGCCTCCTGAGAGTCAAAACTTAGGTGTGAGCCTGAAGAATTTTAGACTCCACATATTCCTACAGTCACCAAGTGAGTAACATTCTTTGAACGGAGCTATCTCTCTTTTCTCGCTGGGTTGCCCGTTTTATTCTGTGTGAGCACTGTTCGCATCAAGCCTTTTCCAACCAAAAAAAAAAGTTACAAACAGCAATGGCAACCTTCGTAGCTCCGCCGAGGCTCAGCAACACAAGGAAGGACGAATATGCGGCGGAACCTGAGAGAGCGGAAACAAACACATTGGCCAATCTCGATGGCAGCAGCCGAAATGACAACACTACAGACATTCTGGACGTCGATGCCGAAGCCATGTCCCCGATCAGCTCAGAGGAACGCAAGATAAGAGGCGTGCGCTGGCTGCTTGTCTGCTTCGCCATCTTCTCGGCCAATGTCCTGTATGGACTCGACACGACAATCGTGGCCGACATCCAAGGAACGGTGTCCGAGACCTTCGACAATGTCACCCAGCTGGGTTGGTTGGGTGTCGGCTTCACGCTCGGCTCCACGGTGGCGATCCTGCCATTGGGAAAGGCTTATGGCAATTTCGACAACAAGTGGGTGTTTACTGCCTGCTTGGTAAATTTCGCCGCAGCTAGTGCATTATGCGGTGCTGCACCAAATATGAATTCTATGGTTGTGGGAAGAGTCTGGGCTGGCGCTGGCGGTGCAGGCATGTATCTCGGGTAAGCTCTATTGAACCGCTGCATTAACTGTCCTTTCCAAACGATTTTCTTTTAGATGCTAACGACTCAATCTCAAGAACTTTGAACCTCCCCTCAGCTCTATGTACGCCGAAGGAACATCCTTTCTACGTCGGAATCACTGGATTCGTCTATGGCAGCGGCTGTATCTTGGGTCCTGTCGTTGGAGGCGCGTTGGCTGATAGTTCAGCAACTTGGAGATGGGTGAGTATCACTGGGACCATCACCTTCTTATGGTGCCTAGGTATCCCAGCGTCGAAAATGCGTGATATAACGTCCTGACTAACGTTTGTCATACTCGTTCAGGCGTTTTACCTCAACCTCGTCATTTTTGCTGCCATGTCTCCGATTTACATCTTCCTGGTTCCATCGATCCCACGTGGTGAGGCGCCCATCCTCCAAAAAACCAAAGCGATTGACTGGTTGGGGATTGTTCTTAACACGGGCGTCTATACGAGCATGACGTTGGCCCTGATATTCGGCGGCGCCATCTGGCCATGGGGCGACGGCCGCGTCATAGCGCTTTTGGTGATCTTCGGAACCCTGACAGTGGCCTTCGTGATTACACAGCGCTTCAACATCTTAACGAATCCTGAGCAGCGGCTGTTTCCATGTGACTTCCTTCATGATAAGCAGCTGATTTTGCTGTACATTATAATGGCTTGCGGAGGCGGTGGGCTCTTTGTCTCTGTCTATTACATCCCTCTCTTTTACCTCTTTATTTATGGAGACTCCGGGACAGAGGCCGCAGTTCGCCTACTCCCATTTATTTGTCTCTATGTCGTCACCATTCTGGCCTGTGGCGCAACAATGGGCCGAACAGGATATCATATCATTTGGTTCGTCGTCAGTGGCTTGTTCCTTACGGCAGGAGCGGCCTGTATGTACACGGTTCATGCAGAAACGTCCCCCTCGAATATCTATGGCTATGCAGCGCTTCTTGGCCTGGGGATGGCTACCAGTCAGGCAGGCTATGCTGTCGGTGCCCAGCGTGTGGGCTCGAGCCGGGCCGCGGAGTTGATTCAGTTCCTGAACATCTCTCAGGGGTCCAGCCAGCTCATTGGCCTTGCCATTGCCAGCGCACTGTTCCAGAATTACACTTTTAACGGGTTGAAGAGCATTCTCGCTGGCCAAGAGTATTCAGACTCTCAAATTCAAGGGGCCATCGCCGGGGCAAGGAGCGATCTCCTGGCTAGTCTGTCTCCAGACCTGCGAGCGCGGTGTCTCGGTGTTATTGTCGAAAGCATTGGGAAATGCTGGATTCTTGTCATTGCCGCAGGATCATGTTACACATTGAGTTCCTGCTTGTTGACGAGAACTCAGTCTGTTCATACGAAGAATTAGATTTCACGGCTTGGCAAAAGTTGGATAACTAGTTACTGGGGTTATTTCTTTTTATAATATTTATAGTAACTATACTATGGTGCACGATTTTCAAATAGATCTTCCTTGTGAAAATTCCTCCTCACGAAGGCTCTAAGAATCCCCCATCACAATATTTTGAAGTCTTTGCTCGAATATTTGTTCCGATCCCCGTGCGTTAGGTATCTTCCAAAGCGTCTGTAAGTGGATTAGAAACGCAACCACTTTTCACTTTCTTAGGGCCACCCCCAATCCCATCGCTTAGAGACCCAGGTCTGCTTCCAGCCATTATTGACGTAGTATGTGGTAGGCGCTGTGTTGAGAATGAATGTCGGAACTTGCTGTTTAGAGACCTCCCCCCGCTCGAAGATATCGTTACCTCAACAGAATGCCCTGCTGTATTTGTTCAACTGGTACAGATGTCTGTCTCATGGTAGTTATCTACAGCTGTTCCCTTCAAACCATTCACTAAAATTGGATAGTGTGCTCCAATTTTGTTTGTTTCTGCTGCGCCGCATGGGTAGCGTTTCTGCCTAAGGGCTTGGGGTGATCATTGGTTTTGTTGCTTGCAATGCTGTGTAACCACTCCAAGTTTGATTGATCCCACATCACGTGCATCGTCCTGCCAGCGAGGCTTAGCCGTGGCAGTGCTGACATCTATCCGTCCGCTGCTGGCATGTCGGCTGAATCTTAGAACTGGAATCATCACAGTCTGAAAGTGTCAAGATCATAGTCCTTCGGCCATCCATAATGAGCTTCGGCTTCGGCGTGGGCGATTTCATCGCCGTCCTCGAACTCTTTGAGAGAATCGCCCGAGAGATACGGCATTATCGCGGGGCACCACAACACTTTCAGGAACTACAGGCCGAACTGGGGCTGATGAAGAGCACCCTCTCGCACGTCCTTCAGCTGCAACCGCAGGCCGAGTCGCCAGAAGAGACAGCAAGCATCGAGCAAATCCGCGCAATCGCCTTGCACTGCCAGCGGCCGCTGCTGGACTTTGTTGAGAAGCTGCGCCGACGAGAGCCTTGCCTTGGCCACTTCAAGACCACAAGCACACTCGCAACCGTCGGTGCCAGACTGCACTGGACGCTGATATCCCGTGCCGACGTTGACGATCTCCGCCGCGTTCTCTTGTCTCAAATGTTGGCCTTGAATGTGCTGCTAGGGACTCATCAACTGTATGCTCAAATGCCCTTCCCAAGATTCCTGATATTAAAGGTTTAATAGAAAGTGTCTCCATTTGCTCAAGCCTGTCGTCACCAGCATAGCCGAGCGCCCCGATGGGAGCAATGAAATAAAGGCTATCTCGGAGAAGATCGACGTCTTGGGCGAGTTATCAAAAAGGGCACCTTCTGCTATAATGGATCTTAGGAACCTTATTGTTGGTCAGAATACGGTATCGACCACCCAAATCGCTACAATAGGCCGCAATTGCGACGAGATCCGTGACAATGTCACCTCGCTCTCACTCTCGGTCACTGCCGGCAAACGCTCAAATAAGAGACTATCACGTGCACTCATTCGCCTTTTCTCAGTCATTGAAGACATCAGGGCTCTTCTATTCAGGCAAGTCGCCATGCAAAATAGTTCAGATTCTTCCAGAGTCGATTCGATGCGCTCTAACACATCGCTTATTAGCCTTCTACAGTACTCTCGGGACGCACTTGAGACAATTCAAAAGAACGCGTTGGTTTCCACTTGCTCAGTCAATTTCTGGCGCCGAATTTCGCTAACCCTCACAGATCGATGCTAATGAGCATTCAGGCCACAATGCGCCGCATAGCCGAGGGAATCGAGTCAATTCCACTGCACTTATCATTACCCATTATACGCCTCGACGATGCCTTGGGGGAAAGTTGGGCACTCCCATTCCAGGCTTGCACAAATTATACGGTATGAGATCAACTCATCCAGACAACTAATTTCTGACCAGAATAGGCATTTCAAAACGTCCTCCAAGCCGTAGTCTTCCCCAACA
Organism: Diaporthe batatas; assembly: GCF_019321695.1. Lineage (NCBI taxonomy): Eukaryota > Fungi > Ascomycota > Sordariomycetes > Diaporthales > Diaporthaceae > Diaporthe > Diaporthe batatas. The sequence goes on along the minus strand of NW_025408555.1, from coordinate 1,167,462 downwards.
GTCGCCCAGGCTCAAATCTGGCCCGATCAGATATGTACGCCCTCACGTTCGCTCGGTCGATCACTACCATCCACAAGGATCAATGGTCCCAAACTGTGAAGCCAGGTGCCCATATTCAACAGGCGATGATAACTGCGGACGATGGACGTTGTGAAACCGAACTGTGTTCATTTAGAGGATGTTACGGACAAATGTCTGACTCTATTGTCGGAGATGACAAAACTGAGAGAACATGGTATTGAACCTACTCCGAGCACAACCATTCAAAGAAGCTGACCAAATATGCACGCAGCGGAAGATGCGGGCGCTCTTCCATCATTGAATTGGATGATAGCATATTCGTTGCCCAAGACCGAAGCAAGCCTGGTTCATCGTCAACCAGGTTTCCAAACTCGGGTCGTCCCAGACCAAATTACGCAATAAATTCGTCCATGCCTGTAAAAGATGCAACGCAGGCACTTCCAAGAATTGAAGTAGACGAGTCAGCCAGGTTCCGTCGGACCATAACCTACAAATTTCGAGCGATGCAGACTCTGGAGGAAGCACTAGAAGCAATATCAAAGGACAAGCTTGACGCAAGAGCAAATCAATTCATGGGCTGGTGGTTTCTAACACAGGATGACGATACAGAGGGCGCTATAGATCACTTTGAAATTGCGATCAAGTCTGGTATATTTTGTCATTTCTCCACTGTCACGGCCAGAAGCTGATACTTGAGACACAGGAATCCAGGACACCGGTCAGACGTTCTACTTACTTGGCAGAGCTTTCATGAAGTATCGGGATGATCGTTATCCTCGAGCGGCAGAAAACCCCCACTTTACGGATCAAGCATTTGGGAATTACAAAAAAGCCGTTGAGACACGGCGCCTCGTATCTTCTTATTGGCTGTCAATCGCTGTCTTGTACTACGTGGTGAAGCAGTATCGTGACAGCCTGGATTCTTTGTCCCGGGCTGCAAGGCTAAATCCAATGGCCTGGGAAGTCTGGTACAATTTAGGTGTTTTGGTGAGTTCGGATATACATGGGGATGATTACGTTGAGGCGCTCTAAACTAATAAATGACTTCAAAGTACAACTATGTGGGCCAAACGATAGATGCGTTTGGGGTGTTTTTAAGGTGTGTAGAACTCAATCCGAAATGTAGCCGCGCTGTGATAAGGATGTCCAGGCTTCAAGAGCTTTAATCCGTATATATCCTAAAGATGTGCACTCCCTTTACGTAGTAGTAAAAGCTTTAAGACCCAGCCTTTTAAAGGAACACAATACTAACTTAGAACAACGAGTACACGAAGAATTGAATGAACAGTACGCCTTCGGGATGTCTACGGATCAAGAACGAAACCACATAAGACAAGCCAGCCACTCCTCTCGTCTCGGTAGCCCAGGCGGCGCGTACAAAAGTAATCATGTGCGGCCTCCCTCAGGCAGCGGAAGTGATCGACTGCCTTAGCCGATTCCTCCATGGGCTGGCCGAGCTCCTCTAGATCCGGACGTCCCTTCTCATAGACCTCCCACTTCGCGTAAGTAATAACCTCATGCTTATCTTCAGGGTTACCTACTTTTAGATGGTGTATGTAAGGGCTTGTATCGATATCGTGGTAGATGGTAGCCTCCTGATTTTCTGAGAATCCGGGGTACGGAGGCGGTCGTCTAATAACGAGGGATCCCAGGCTGTTGATACGGATGCTCACACTAGGTCACGTCTGCGTACTCTACTGGCCGGACCTCCAGCATCTTACAAATTTGGCTGTGGAAGAGAGGGGTGAAGACCGCAAACGTAGGGATTCTCATGACTGTATGCAGTGCGCAGGTTTGACGCGCTGGAAGTTCTCAAATATCACAAAGTCTGCCCAGGTTATACTCGCCGTCGGGTCACAAGTTCGGGTATTTCCATATATGCGAGCAGTACATGGTCGCCGGAAGCGTCTTTGTTCAGAATGGCCAGAAGCTTTAGTGGTATATTTCACGGACAACTCCTTAGCCCCCTGCTCTATCCTCCCATAAGTCAGCGCACCGGTCTACACACAACCCCACCAACACATACAAGTTATCTATATCCTTATAATTAAAGTTATTTAAATATATACCTACTTTATAAAGGTATCTTAAATTATATAAATATAAAAATTATACTATTTAACTTATCTCTTTCTTCTATACCTAAAAGTATATCTTTTTTTATTAAAGTTAAATTTTTAATTATTATAATTAATTATTAAGTTAATATTAATAAAAATAAAGTATATAAAATATATTATATCTCTTAATATTCTTATTAATACTATATAATAAGTTTTATAACTTATAAAGATATTAATTTTATTTATTAAAAATTATTACTAATATAGAAATATCTTTTAACTAATTAGGCTTTTATTTAAAGTTATTTTTATATTTATTTATATATAAACTTTTTAATACTTTATTAATTAAATTATTAATAATAATTAACTATTTAATACTTTTTTATTTTTATTAAAAGATATTAAATATATAATTTTAAAAAATCTTAAAATAAAATATTTAAAGTTATATAAATTAATTATAAATATATAAATAATATTATATTTAAATATATTAAAAGTTTTTTTAATTATTTAAAGATATTAAAATTATTAATATTTTTAATTAATTTTAAAATAATATAAATAAAATTAACTTTTAAAAACAATAATAATAATTCTTTAATAATTAAATTTTTAAAAATAAGTTTATTATTAAAAGTTAATTATTAATTATATTTAATTTATTATAATTAAATATTATATAATAAACAAATAATTAATTTTACTTTTAATTATTTTTATAAAAATAATTTAATAATAATAATTTTTTAAAAGAAACTTAATTAATTTAAAACTAAAACTTTATAATATTAAATATAAATTAAATTAATAATAATATTAATTTATAATAACTAAAACTATTTATAAGCTTTTACCTACTCTAATAACTTTAAATAATAATAAATATTAATTTAATAGTTATAAGTTTTATATAATTAAAGAGTTTATATAAAAGTACTTTTCTTATTAAATATAACTTATTTTCCTCTTAAAATATACTTTCTATATACTTTAATTATTTAATATTAAAATATTTTTATACTTAAAGTATTAATATTATTAAAATTAACTTAACTTATTATAATATATAATATAAAGAATTTTATAAAAATTTCTTTTATATACCTATTATAAAATATAAAAATACTTTTATAGTTATATATATTAAAAGTTAATTAAAAATTAAAATTTAATTTAAAAATTAAAATAAAGTTTTTAATTTAAAGTTAATATAAAAATAATAATATTATTACTTTTAATATTAATTAAAAAACCTATTTTTATTAATAAAAATTAATTTAATAAATTTAAAAATACTTTATTTATTCTATTAAATATAAAAATTAAGTTTAAATTATATAAATTAAAATAAACCTTTAAATTATTTATAATTTAATTTTCTTTTAAAATTAACTAAAAGGTTTAATAAATTAATTATATATATAATTATTATTAAAAGTAAAAGATATTTTTATTAATATATTAAATTATTAAAAATTTAAAAATAATAAAAGTTTTTTTAATTTAAATAAAATATTTATTAATATAGTAATAATTAAAAAATATTAATAAAATACTTTATAAAAGTTAAAATAAAATTAAAAAATAAAAATAAAATAAATAATAAAAATAAAGTTATAAAATTAAATTATATTATAATTAAAATTATAAAGCTTTAAATATTATTATTAACTTTAAAATAATATTTATAGTTATTAAGAAATTTAAGTCTAAAGTTAAGTGGTAATTTTGAGGGTATTTGAAATCCTTATACATATTAGTGGGGTTGTGTGTGGACTGGTGCGCTGACTTATAAGTAACTGCCTTTCTAACTAGCAATTAGAGTGTTCGCTATAACTAGATTGAATACTACCAGACTGGACGCAGCGCAGGCAAAGCCCGATCCTCTCGTTCAAGTTGTCCAGTTTCCAACTGCGGTTTCTCCTGTATTCTGGCTCCGAATGCTTGTATGCATAAGTACATGGGGTACTGAACAATTCCCCGGGGACCGGATCAGGCATCCTGTTTGCTGACTGAAGTGCTTTGGAGATGGCGATATCAGCTAAGCGTGACGGCCAAAGATGCTCTCTTTCCAACAGCTTCATATATGCGTATGCATGCTTGCTTGACCATCCACAATTGTGAACACACAGACCATCATTTACCCCTGCTATGAGAATTTCTGCCACCTCCAGCCTTGCAATCCCTCTCTGTTCTTCAAGCATACCTGTGCAATTTTTGGTTAGTCGTATATCCAAACCCATGACCTGGCCACTTACAGAAGACCCTCCACGTCAAAGCAGACTCAACTTCTTCGCATGAGAGAGCAAGGTAAGGGCCGTTATAGTCAAGAATCAATGCTCTCGTGATCTCTTTAAACGCTTGGGCGTTCTGGAATAGACATGCCGCGGCGGTGAGAAGCATTAGATTGCCAGGTTCGTGTGTACAGGGCCGCAGCCAGCTTTCACTGACAAATCTCAGGGCATCAACACAATCATATTTGTCCGCGGTGACGGCAACTGCGAGGATATCGCGTGGAGCGAGGGTTTGAGGTACTTCTCTGTTCCGATGGTGAATGATAGAACAGATAAGTTTCATTGCCGCAGCATCGTCTTCAGGCAGTGGCAACTCGGCAGGTCCAACCCGATGGAGTAGATCCTGGCCTTCTTTCCAGTTTGGCCCAAACATGACGGAGAAAGGCTTCGAGACTGCTCTCAACTGCATAGAATGAACAAGAAGTTTGACCTCTTCTGGCCCAACTATCAAAATAAGGTCGCCATCTGGAGCAATTTCAACAACTGTGTTGGTCTGGATATCCTTAGGAGTTTCCATGGCCTGCCGCTGCTTGAAAGCGTCACAGAAGAGACATCTGGTTGATGCTTTCGACAGGCACAGCATTTCACAAAGGCCATTTTCAACCCCTCACCCCCTCAACCCCTCAACCTCCCCCTCAACCCCTCAACCCCTCACCCCCGCACATGCCACAAACCATATCCCATAACCTTCTCAGGGTGGCCGTACACTACACTCAATACACTACATTACACCAAGTATATATAAATATTTACATTACATATACTACACTAAAGCTACTTTGAATTCCACTACTATACTTATAGTGGCATCTACAGCCCCGGGGGCTCAACTGAGCCCCCGGGGCTGTGCTTGACACCGCCGATATTGGCTGCACGTTTAGATTCCCTATTAATAAGATGTGGACCGAAGCGCGCAGATCTTTGTCCCCAAAGCCTCTGATATCGTCACTAGGTGTGTGATCGCTAATTGCTGACTGCATATTGGAACCGCAGAGCACATCGCTTAGCTGCTGTACCCATGGTGGATGCGGGAACAGCTAAGACAATTGCACTTCTGAAGCCGGATCAGGAAGCAATTTCGAAGGTCATCTACCCAAAGCTGCATCTGATAACCAATTACATTGGATCGAAGCCACACAGACAAACCAAAATTAGTCACACTAACTGCTCAAGTGTTGTGACACCCACTGCACAACCTCGGGCCATTAGCTTAGTAGGAAGAGGGCTCAGATAAGGCTGCATGTAACGACGGCCAGAAGCCCGCGAGTTTCGCGGTCATCAGTGGCCTGCTTAAAAGGGGCATGCGTTCCCATGTTTGTGTGTTTCTCAGCTGGACCTGATTCTGACATGTATTCCTCTTTCACTCTGCGGTTTTGATGACCCCCCGGGGCCCGGAAGGCATGGGATTATTTCAAAAACACGTCAAAGGTCGTGACACGGTCACAGGCACTATTCCTGCGGTGTGCTTCGATCCCTGCAGTAAGGTTTACAAAGCTGTTTGACCGAAGTTCTATCACTGATTTGAATTAGATAATGCCAATCTCGAGGCGCAGACCCGTGGGAAGGTACCCTCGTTATGCGACCGTGACAGTGATTTCAACAAATACTTGAAGCAATGTAATGATTGTTTGGACAACTATTCAGATACAACCAAAATTAATGGTCAAGATTACGTTAATGGCTCATTTCAGCAGTACATAGATTACTGCAGCGCCACCCAACCCGAGGAACCTACTATTATATCACGACCAAGCACGACAATACCTCAGTCATGGCTCAGTTACTACGAAACCTTTCTCCCTATCGCAGCTACCAATATTCAAGCTTCGGGGATCACGATTGCAGAAAGTACAACGATCTACAGGAAAACAACTTCTGCATCAACACTGCCTGCCTATTTCTTTCATACCTCAGTACAGGCCCTAGTATCCTCATATATTCCACCTGCAGTGCTTAGCGAGCTTGCAGCATCTGTTGTCTCTGTTGCGTCAAGCCTCACTACTGATCCAACAAGCTTGGTCTATGCAGCCCTCGAGGACGAGTCCCGGCCACCATGGTTCTCTTCGGCTGTTCCATCTACATACATTGCGGAAATGAAATCCTTGGAGGAGAGCATCGACAATTTGAGGGCTATCCCTATCTCAACGACGTCTCAGGCTGTTTCAACCGTGAGCGAGTCGGTGCTGCCATCGAACACATCTTCGGTACAGGGCGCGACTTCAACTGGTATATTTAATGTCCCAGGGCCCCTTTATACTACTCTGCTAAAATCTTCGCCTCTTTAGGCTTAGGCAGTAAAGCCTGGATTGCTGGCGCCGTTGTCGGCTCGGTTGCGGGCGCAGCCTTGCTACTCCTCGGTACAATTCTATTCGTGAGGCGCAAGAAGCTTGCTGTGCGGGCAAGCAAAACGCAGGGGGGTCAGGGGGATAGCTACGACACAGGACTCAAGCCCGAATTGCATGCAGAGTCGGTGGAGCCGCCCCGACCTATCTATGAGATGGACGCGACCAACTTGTCGGAACTGGCAGTGCATGAGATGCCTCAGGAATTAGATGTTCAGCAAGAGAGCAAGACAAGATGAGGACGGTCTAGTCCGGGATGGATCACTTCGGCGATACGGCTTCGATACCTCGAAGGATAGCCTGAGACGTCGATTAATCACGAACTAGACAGCAACAAGACATTGGCCGGGGTCAGCTGGCGATCTGTTCGGGCATTATACCTGCTGAATTTCCGACAAAGAAGAGTTGAGGAAAGGACAGAATATGGAAAGGATAAAGTTCACGGACGGGTGATGGGATATAAAGAGAGTCACCACATACACTTAATGCTCGCAGAATCATAAAAGTAATGAGACAACATGACATCAGCTGTTGCTCTTTGCGCCTCCCAGCCAGGGTTGCCGCTTACTACACTCAGTATAGTAGTATAGTATAGTACCTATAAATAAACCCACTATACTCTATTATATTAAAGATATTTATTTTAAATTCTATTATATTATATTAAAGAGTTTAATTTATATAATATAGTATATTTAAATATAAATCTATTAGATTTTAAAAATTGAAATAATTATATTTATATTTATAATAATTAATTATATCTTTTATTTTATACTTTATAAAATAAATATTTAAATTATTAATATATTTTATAAAATATATATTTATATATCTCTCTTTAATATAAAGTTAAAATATTTATAATTATATTTTTAATTAATCTTTTAAAGTATTTTATTATATTATAATTTAATTTATTCTTTAAAATTAAAAGTTTAAGTTTTTAAACTTAAATTTAATATTCGTATAAATTTCAATTTAATTTAAATTAAATTTATAACTTTTAACTTTTAAAAATATATAAAATATTATAAACTATTTATATTTTTTAATTCTACTATTAAATTAAAATAAATAGTTATAATTTTAAAAGATAAAATACAATATATCTTTTAAAAATTAATTTAATTAAGTTTATTATATAAAACTTTTATAATAACTTTATAATTATTTATAATATTATCTATTATTAGAAAATACCTTTTATATTAATATATTAAACTATATTTAATTAATTTAAATTAATACTATTAGTCTATTAAAAGTTAAAGTTATTATAAACTATAAACTATTTAATTTAATATTAATAAATACTATATATAAGTATTAAATTTATTATATAACTTAGATAAGTTAGTTAAAATAAATAAAAATAAAGCTATTATCTTTTAAGAGTTTTAACTTTACTTTATAAATAAATACTTATTAAGTAAGACTATTTAAAAGTAATTACTTAATCTATTATATAACCTATTAAACTAAAATATAACTACACTCTATTATTTAAATTTATAATTTTAATAGCTTTATTATATAATTAAAAATAGTTATTAATAATTAAGTTTATAATTATATAAAGGTAAATATTTACTTTAAAAGAAGTTATTAATATTTAAAATAGTTAATTTATTTTTAAAAACGTTAAAAGATTGAAAATCTAATTTAAAATATATTAAAATTTATAAGAATCTTAAATTTAAACTTAAAAGTTTTTATTAAATATTTATACTTATAGAAATAAATATTTTTATAAAACTTAAAAGAAGATTTAAATTAAGTTAAATTAAGTTATAATATAATAAAATAATTAAATTAAAATTAATTAAAAATTATAATTATAAGTTTTTATTTTTAACTTTATATTTAAAAATAATATAAAATATTATATATATTATATATATATAGAAATTAAAATAAAACTATATAAATATAATTAAAATTCTTAAAGAATTAATTTATTTTATTTATAGCTTTTAAAATTATAAAATATATTTATTTATTAAAGTTATAAAGATTTTAAAGCTTTATTCTATAATTAATAAAATAGTTAGAAAAGTATATACCTTTTAATTTTAAATATATAAATTTCTAATCTTTTTATAAGTTTAAATATATATAAAAATAGTTATATTAAAGTACTTTAAACTAATAAATAACTTTAAAATATAACTATATAGGTAAAACGGTAGATATACTTAGGGTGTTTTTAAAATATATAGAACTTAATCTGTAATGTGGCCGAGCTATAATGAGGATATCCAGGCTTTAGGAGCTTGTTGACTCTGGTGTAACCACCGGAACAATCGGAGTCGTCAATGCCGAAATGGTTGAGCCGCCGCTGGACCATGTATCTCACACAATCCCTGACTGTCGAAATAACCTGTCATTTGTACTCAACCCGATTGAGATGGACGACGCAAATGTTTTACTTGGGAATGAGCGAGAAGAGGTGAATCATCTGGAGAGAGTTCCTACTACGAAACAGACTCGGATGGGTCTGAAGACAGGGGCGACATCTGGAGGGAGATTGAATCGGTGAGGAGGAAGATGGAGATGCAGGTAGGTCTCTGATTGGCGAGTGATAGGTTCACCTGAGTATTCTGGAAGATGGGGAACTGGTATACTTTAAGTAACTTTGGGGAGAATCATAACTTAGGAAAGGGGCAATTCTTTTTGTTCCTTTCGGACTCTGAAGAGAAGATTGACACTTGCTCGTAGCCAGGAGGCGATCTATTCGGACCATGTAAGCTGTGGAACACGACCTGGGCAGTAGGGTAACCACTCGCATGTCAGTGTTTTCCCCCACAACCTGCACCCCGCACCCCGCAGCAGCACCTTGTTTCTCGGCGTCCAGCTAGTGCTGTCAAATTTCGTGGATCTTTGCTCTTCCACCCGCGTTACATTGAAAGAAGAAAAGAACCCTGTTCTTGACGTACAGAAATCGGATATTTATCCGCACCGACTGCTCCCAGGGAGCTGCGTATTTAGTCCCTCCTGGTTGTCGCCAAGCCCTCCAGGGCTCGCTACGTAGTTTGCTAGAGAGCTTTTCCGGCTGTCCGGCTGCGACCCATGCCCCCCGAATCAGTCGATGGGGCGCATGGCGAACAGCCGAGATCGCTACCCTCTCTGCCCCCCTTTAGCTTCAGTGACGATGGCTAGGGGAGGTGGAGTCACTGAGCTTGGCGACTGGGTATAAATATCTTGGCATCGTGGTATAAAGACCAAGACAGCAGCCTGAGAACCATTGACAGTTCTTGACGCCTTGGTAGAGGTTGCACTCCTAGCTCAGGTACCGGTCAAAACTGCAACATAGGACATGCCAGCAGTAGCAATCATGGCTTCCGCGAGACTCGTTACCGGCCTTGCCCTCCTCGAGGGTCTTGGCTCCTTCGCTGGAGTCCAGGCGCAGGCCGCATCCTCGGCCGAGAGACCCCTCCCAGACAAAGCCCAGATCATCGACCAAAAGAGCCTCCTTGTCCTTGACGAGGTCTTGCCTCCGTCGAAGGCTAACGCTACTACGGTACGTAACCTATGCTAGGCGATATCACAAATTATTGAGTCGGAGGAAGATAGCTAAGAATGCATGCTTGCTACAGGAATTCCTCTGGCCCGGCGTAACCCATGAGTCTCTCACGGAGAAGCCCTTCCATGTCTATGACCCAGACTTCTACGACATCATAGGCAGTGATCCGTCATTGACTCTGCTTGCCGAGTCGGAGTCAGACCCGCTATTTCATGAGGCCGTGACATGGTGCGTGTAGAGAAACTGCGCAATTGTCTGGCAATGGTGTTGGAGAAGCTGACTTCAAATGTTGGAAACAACAGGTACCCGCCCACGGATGAGGTGTTCTTCGTCCAGAATGCCGGAGCTCCCGCTGCTGGCACTGGTCTGAACAAGTCATCCATCGTTCAGAAGATCTCCCTCGCGGACGCAGAGGCACTGCGCAGTGGATCCCTTGGCGCCGAGGCAGTCACTGTCCACACCGTGCCGTCGAACCCTCAGGTCATCAACCCCAACGGTATGTAGCAAAGATACCTGAGATCCGTCTGGCTGGAAGCTGATATAGTTCAAACTAGGTGGGACAAACTACAAGGGCAACATCATCTTTGCAGGCGAGGGACAGGGAGAGAAAATCCCATCTGCGTTGTACCTGATGAATCCTGTGGAGCCCTACAACACGACTAGTGAGTGAGCCCAGCGAAATCGGATCTCCACGGGCGAGTCTAGAATCGCTCGGGGCTGACTTGCTAATTAATCGTAGTTCTCGTCAACAACTACTTTGGCAGACAGTTCAACTCCCTGAACGATGTCTCGGTGAATCCCCGCAACGGCGAGATTTACTTCACAGACACCCAGTATGGGTACTGGCAGTACTTCCGTCCTGAGCCTGGTCTGCCGAACCAGATCTACCGGCTGAACCCCGAGACCGGGGCGTTGACGGTTGTGACCGACGACCATGTTTCGCCAAATGGTATGCTTCGAAACGACATGTCCTTTCACATTTGATGCAGCTATCGCGAGCTACCTAGAACGCGAGCCGAGGACGTACTGACGAAGTGTTGTGTGCAGGTCTCACTTTCTCACCTGATGGCAGCTACGCGTATGTCACGGATACCGGAATCAGCCAAGCGCTCTTCGGTATGAACATGACCAAGCCAGCTACTGTGTACGTGCCTCACTATATGCCCTCGGTCGTCTAGGTATGCATGGCTAACAAGCATCCATAGCTATCGGTATGAAGTCCAGCCAGACGGTACCTGGGAAAACCGCAAGGTCTTTGCGCACGTCCATGCTCGCCTCCCTGACGGTAAGTCCCGCAGCACAAGCCAGAGGATTCTTTGTGTCTCCCTGCCACACCATTGGCGACTGACTAACTGAACCTCAACTTCCTAGGCATCCACTGTGACACCAAGGGCAATGTCTACGCTGGAGCCAACGACGGCGTGCACGTCTGGAACAACTCCGGGAAGCTCCTGGGCAAGATCTATACGGGCGTCGTCGCTGCCAACTTCCAGTTTGCGGGCGAGGGGCGCATGGTCATCATGGGCAAGACCAAACTCTTCTACGCGACTCTGGCAGCATCAGGTGTCGCTTTGCAATAGGCGTGCCAGAACCCGTGGGCAGGGGACGGAATACACTTGGTGACTCAGAACTGGGGTATCGGTCACGAAAACAAAATGGCTACCTAGGTACATAGTTTGGATTTCCGCGGATTCGGATTACACGTCATCCGCATGTAATACACATTTTAATGTCTAGGCTGCATTAATCCGTGGGTAATAAAAGTGTGCGTTTTGATTCAACAATCTAGCTCTCCATCCGATCTGAATTGTGCTTGTCGCGAGAATTCCCAATGATCTGACTCGCATGCAGCTAACGAGGACACCGTCATCGACGGCATTGCTCCCTGCGGAGGCGGAGGCGCACATATTTAAGCCAGTATACCTAGGGTAGCCGTCTAGAAGAACGACCTCTCCGAATACGCGGAGCCGCCACTCGTAGAAAAGCCACTGAAGGTGGATTCGGACTCATAGCCGAAGTCATGCCCTCCCGATGCGCCGAGTTTGCAAGACTCGCAAAGCCGGGTCGCCACATTATTGCTATCATTCCCACGACGAGCCAGACATTCCCCATTCCTCAGCCTCTTCTTCCTGCACTGCTCGACTCGAAGTTCCACAACTGCTCCACACCTTTGTCGATGTCCTCCCGATGATTTTGGAGGACGAATACCGGGGCACGTCAGCATAAGATACTCGCACATGTTGGAAATCGCTGAGCTCGTTTCTGTTTCTGAATTCGGATACCTTGGTACAGACAGGAAGGTTGGAGGGTGAGTGAAGCTCCTATTGGGTTTATATAATTATCTGTCGAAGCTTACTCGTACCACAGATGTGAGACTGGATGCCTCAACAGTCTCCTTGTCGGTCAAAAATGTCTCCATACACCATGAGCTGTAAACAAAGCCTCATCCAATTGTATTTGTGTCTCACGTCAGTGCCCTTGAAACTATCATGTGGTGCCAGCTCTTTGTTGACGGTTTGTTCCATGGGGTCGTTGTGTGAAACTGCGGCATTATTGACCGACCTCCGGCACAAAGCCGCGGCCTCGGTTTCGACTTGGACAGCTTGATGCTGCGAGTGCTCCTGGTTACAGAGATTTCGTGACTGGAGCGATTTTACATTTCATGTTGTACCACTATCTGCAGAGTCTTCAGGCTTGCGGGTTGCCCGGCGAAAACACTACGAGACCTGCCAGTGCTTCCCATGCTCTTTGGCCAAATTATGAAACAGCTTCAACCTTCATACCCATTCATACAATCATATAACTGATTCCGCTTCTATTCTGTTTATGTCTGAAAACATACATGTCGCCTTCATACGCTGGTGAATGTGGTTTCGATTCTAATCCCCATACATGTGAAATGTATGTGGCGCCATCATATAGTGGTAAACGCTCAAGAGCCAATGTTTTTTTTTAAAAAAAAAATAGAAATACAGTGCCAATAACAGTGCAGAGAGAATACAGTACGTGGGCACGTGGCCTCAGCATCGTGCCGCACACATGGGCAGACAAGGCTGGAAGGCATCGCTCCCGACGGCGCCGCCCGGGCGCTCACTAGAATTGTCGACACAAGTAGCCCGAGGACTAGTCTGCCACGGTGCTAGAGTCGAAGCCGGGCGGCGCTTTCTTACACTAGTAAATTCTCAATATCCAGCTGTCAAAAAAAAAACACAACGCTAATGAAAGTGAAGAGAACAGCCGGCGGATCTCCAGGGCGAAACTAGTGCATGGCGCACCATCTTCACACGGGGTTGGGCAGCCGCTCATCACCCAATTGCGGCGGATGCCCAGAATGGGACAGCTGCTGCGTTGTCTGCCAAAGCGACGGTGGCTGAGGCTGCGGTGGATGGGGCGAAGTGTATGGCTGCTGGGATGCAGACTGTGCAGCAGTCTGATAACTCTGGATGCACGGCTATCTTGGTTGAGAGTGACTGCATGGTTTGCTGCATGGGCTCTCAGAAAACAGCTCTGATTACCTAGACAGCTGGTTAATCCGCAGAAGATGCCGATGGATGCGTAATATCTTTCGGTATTTGTTGAAAGTAGGTGGGTCGGGTAGTGTGTTTGGATGGGGCCGACAACGAAAGCGCGATAACCCATTATTCCATATCGGGGCGTGTCGCGTTGTTTGTCTTTCCAATAGCTTCGTGAATTGATCTGTCAAAAACATTCGGATGTTTCTCTCGTGTGAACAAGCCAACCCCTTTTTGATCGGAGTTCTTGCGGCCTACAACGGCGAGATCGGAGAACGTGACGTCGAGGAAGGGAGCCTTTCTCATTACAGGATCGATAGGGCTTGAGAGGTACTATTGCTTGAATCCGCAGTGTGTGGTCTTTCATGCAACGTTTTACCCCTTGATGTGTAGTTCCAAGAAAATTGTTGATATAATTTTGTGAATTGTAGTGAACTGTGGTTTGGGTATGATGGGTATTCTCCAGAATTGCTTGACTTTCGCATCCACTAATCCTCCAACCAAGTTGCTCTTCAGCCTGATTCATGAAAACTCGCATTCTTCCACTGGCCCTCCGGATTCTTGCTCGTTCACGCGTCAGAACTAACCACCACTTCCCCGTCTGGATCAGCTGTCTGTCCATCCTGCTCCGTCCTCCTCGACGTCACTCTTCCCATCCTCACTGCGCCTTTACCTGACTTCTTCTCAGCCTTGATCTTTTTCTCCAGTCTCTCCGCGCTCTGGGCTAGAACATTCTTGAATTTCCTCGGTATTTTCACACGCGCTGAAACTCTCGCAGAGGAACGCGGTCGTATTTCCGATAGCATATTTCGCGTCCTCCCCAGCGACATGGTCGTTACTCCCCACAGTGGCATTGTTTAAATTCTCTTCAGGGCCTGAGATCATGAGCTTCGTGATGTGAAGCTGCACCTCCAACTGGTTGATGATGCTCTTCGAAGATCCCGCCTATGCACTTCACGATCTTCGCGGCCGCGTTCTGGATGATACTCTCGATTTTGTCCTGCGTGAAATCGCCGAGGCCCGTCGTGGTGGCCCTGTTGAGCGGCTGCATCAAGCACGTGCCGTCGGAAACTGTCTCCAAGAAATCAGCGACCGGCGTGTCGTAATGGCGCGCCCTGTGTGCAAAAAACACTTTTGCCACATTTGAGATCAGATAAATCGGTCGCCGCGTGCTCCCTTCCATCCTGTCGCGGGCCGCGCGACTGCAATTCTCCAGAAAGATGTCATAGCAGATGTAAGAGTGGTATCTCTGCTCGGCAATCCTGTATCCTCTCACTTCAACGGTGAAAGTCGCCGTCTCAGCCCCCAGGCCAGCGCCTTGCAACAGGTTCCGGCTGACCTCGGTGGCTGCTCTTTCGGCCCATGGTATGTGTGCCCCACATGCATGTCTTCCGTCATACTGAGTGCATCTGGTCCGCAGCACACGGCGTACAGTGCCTTCGTTCTGTAAGGCCTCAGTCGTTTCGGGATACACTTTGACCTCCATTTCTGATATGTCGTACCGGGGCATGCTGAGGTTCCAAAATTCGTGCCGCTTCCTCGTCGAAGTTTTCAACGTCCGATCTAAGTTTCTACCGAGACTGCTTGTGCAGAAACTTAATGATGCGGCTGTGTTTCGAAGTTGAGGCACTTGGGGGTGTAGGTAGATAAACAGCTCGGGGAACAGAGCTGCGAGGTAAATTAGTGAAATACCTGCTCACTCTATTAATTTTCCACGGAATGTTTCTGGTGTGTGTTGACGAAAGGGTCAAGTTGCGGTGGCTCTGGGGAAGCAACGAAAAGTTATATTGCAGTAACATCAGCATTTTGGTGTCCTTGATAAATTGAAATGTTCGGTTGACGCCAACGCTGCGAGACATAGTGCAGAGCGGTGGCCTCTTAGCGAACACTAGTCTGCAGAATGTTGGGAAGCCACCATCAATACTACCTAGGTAGGTAGATACCTAGGTAGGTAGCCTTGAATCCCGTGAATTTATCTACCCTAGGGTAGGTAGTAAGCGTGTGGTGTGTGACTTAGAACGAACCCCGGGGCAGTAGTTATCTCAACTACTGCCCGCTCGCAGCCAGGTGTAAGCGTGCTTTTAGGTGAAGCCCCAGAAGCTAATTTTCGTAATTTCTGCTTAGCCTCTTTGCGCACGGCGCTATAGATCTCAGTATCGAGTGCGTCTTCGAGCGTGTGTATATCCATCTCCGCTATTAATAGCTCCAGTCCGAGTGCAGTATAAGAGCTGGCCATTTCCGTGAGAACTAGGAGTGATGCCTTCTAGTCTTTTCTACACAGCATGAGGCTAACGCTACCTACCCGCAGTCCTATTATACACTAGCATCTATCTACCTAGAACTTTTTATTTACCTACTTAGTATAAGATCTTAAGTATAAAGTTTATATAAAACTATATATTTAATAAAGAATTTTTAAATTCTAAATATTTAAAGTAAAAAGTATAATAATATAAACTTATAAACTATTAAAAATAATTAATTAATAAATTAATTATTATAATTTTTTAATTAAAGTATTTATTATATTAATAGTTAATAAATTTATTTTAAAAAGTTTATTTAATATTTATTTTAACTTTTAAGCTTTTTAATAACTCTTTTAATATTCTTATTAATATTATTATAAGTATTCACTAATAATATAAATATTAATTAAATATTTAAAGGTTAAAAAGTAAAGGTGAAAGGGTGTTAGAAGGGGTTTAAACTCTTAGGGCCTTAGCCTGTTTACTAGTAGGACTAACTAGTAGGTCCATGTACTCTACTTAGCTAATTAGTCTAAGTAGCCTCTATACCTCTTACAACATAGGATTGCAGCTTCACTACTTCCTCATCTGGATTACATGGAGGGGAGGAACTACTTTCCGAGAAGCCCTTGGATGGGTTTATAAGAGGATATGGGAATCGCTGAACCCTTCGACTATTGATGTTGTGCTTGGATAGTAAAGATTTTAAGAATGGATTAATCCCGGTGGCTTGGTGTTTGATTTGTCTAATCGTGCTGAAGCGCTATTGAAAGAGAATGGACAGCAGGACGTGAACATAGTACTGCCTGACGTTCGACTTCAGTATGAAAGACAGTGTCCGAATTGAGGGGAGGGGCGCATACGATGGAATGCTCGTGCAAGGCTGACGACAACGGCAAGGCAGATTCTGTTAACCTGATGGAAGACTTTTTCTTCGAGTCTGGCTATCAACCAGACCTACAGACATAACACCAGTTGACCGAAACTGTGTCTTGGATGCCTGAAATGACATATCTATATTGAATCTTCTTCCCTTAATTTCATCATGGCTCGGTGCCAAGAGCCGCGTTGTCTCGGTTCTCGAAGCTGCACACCTCAGTGGCTGAATGTGCCGCAGCGCATTCTTGCAGTTCAAAAGCAAGCCTGCGAAGGCACGTGCATCTTCAAACAAAATTAGCAGGCAGCACCATCTCCACTCGGAGGAATCTCACCACTACGATGTTCTCACAAGAAGATGTGATGACAGCCATGCCTCCGACCTTGGGTATCGTGACGCCCCATGTTAGCGGCTTTTGTCTCCTTCAAATGCAGTGCTTTGCAATCACAAAACAAAAATGCCTCGGCTATGGTTCAATCTTCAGCGCGACGACGATCTCGAGGGCGAGGCGGCCATTCCGCCCCCCATGTGTGCCCATGGCCCACATACGCTTTGCCTCCAGTGACAAAGAGGAATGGTACGATTGGTACAAAAGACTTGGCGCACATCCCGAGGCATCAGAGAAGGAACTCAAGAAGGCATATTACAAGAGAGCCAAAGTTGAGCATTCTGATATTGATAAGACACCAGGCGCCAAGGCTAGGTTCCAAAATGTGTGTAGAATGATGCATTTGATATAGCCATCGCTTGTAAAAGACTGACCACTTTTCCCCAGCTTCGAGATACTTACGAGAATCTGTGCGATCCATCGAAAAGAAAGACACATGACCAAGAGAGGCTTGACAGGCACAAGGCTGCAGCAGCAGAGACTGCACGCATGATGGCTTCCCGGCCCTCGGTTGCGGACGCCTTAAAGGCTAAGTGGGAGGCTGAGGAGGAATATCTGCGAAAACTTGAAGAGTTCCGAAAAAGAGAGACCAGAAAGGACACCCAGCCAGCATCGCCACAAACTTCTCCTCACAGACAGTACGTATGCCTTTCCGACCCCCTTTGGGTCCATATCTGGGTGAACTGTGGCGTTTGTCCTCCACAATGCATTGAAACGACTCGGAGATCAGTGTTTTTGCGGAACAACTGATCACGTCCAAATAAAAAGAGACTCGGGAGAATAGAGGGTAGCATTTAGACAGCCATTGAAAAGCATAGTCTGACGATACCAAAGACAGAAGCAAGACGCAAATAAGCCAAGAGAAAGCCCACAAAAACCTCAAGATACGAAAACACAGCGCTCTAAAGAAGCTGCCCCGAAAGGGAGGCAGCGGCAGGCAGAGCCAGAGAGGACGGAGGAGAGCCGAAGGAGGGAGCAGAAGATGGCAGAGGAGGAACTCGCGAAAAGAAAAGCCGTTGCTAAGCAGAAGAGACTCAAAGAAGACGCAGCTAGGAAAAAGGCTGAGGAAAACGAGCGCCTGCAGGAGCGAATACTAGTCATCCGGTCCCTCCCTCCAGGGACAAAGCTGGAAGATGTCTTTGACCCTCTCATCAAGTTGGCTCCCGGTCCAGTCTTCCGCGCAACTCTGTGGTCAAACAACATGGTCGAGATCGAGTTTTGCACAGAAGCCGCAGCCAGAGTCATTTTTTATCTGGCTAAGAAGGACCAGCTTTACATAAGAGACAGGTCTGTCATCAATTTTGAGCTCACCCGGTCAAAGAACGAGCTGCCGGTCATCAGCAACAAGTCGCGTGTTTTGGTCCTGCGCAAGAAAGGGTTCGAGGGCATAACTTTGAAGAATGAGAGTCTTCGGAGCTTCTTCACGAGATTCAATTTGCAAGTAGAACGGATCGTGGAACACCCGCCGGCTGCCTGGAGTTCCGTCACAGTTCGCTTGGCCTCGTGGGCAGACGCTGAGAGAGCGATGAGGCTGCTTGCTAAATCTCAGCCACACGTCAATGTCCAATACGGACCGGATCCATGCGGAATGAAGGACAATATGGCGAGGTCGAAGGTCAAATTGTCTGGCTCGGAGGATACGGAGCAAGAGGAGACAAAGTCATTAGATTCGGTCGGTGACCTGGTCTCTAATCTTTTCTTCATAGGCCTGCTCCTTTTGATGGTTGCCTTCTTCTGAACGGTAGTCTACAGAACCCAAAGCGATGAAGGAGAGAAACTCTCCGGGTCTGGCCTACAGTGGGCAAATTATAAGATGGGTGGGTTTATGGACCATCGAAGAAGGGATGTAGAACCCAAAAGCTAAGGCAACATGTTTCGGCGGGGATAGAAGTTGTTGGCTGTGGAAAATAATGGCACCATTATGAGCATCATCATGGTTTTTCTGTGTGCGGTTAGATATAGCAGTGGTCTTAATATACTATTTTATTCTAATAGTTTCATTTTTAATCCCTATATATATAAAATATATATAATACCTTTATATAATAGTAAATACTTAAGACTTAATATTTAAAGAAATATAGTATTAATAATAATAGAAAGAGAATATAATATATAAATATATAATTAAGCTTTATACTATATAAATAAAGTTAAAAGTATTACTCTTAATAACACTATATTAAAAGTTAATAAAATAGTTATATAATAAAATTAAAATAGTCTCTTAAAATAACCTCTATAAAAAAGAATTCTATAATATAAAACTTAATAAATTAACTCTTCTTTATTAATATACTTATTATATAACTACTTAAATCTACTTTTATTAAATAAATTAAATATATTATAATCTTTATTTTAAATATATAACTATTAATAAAATAATAATAATATAATAATAAATTTATTTAAAAACCTTTTATATAAATTTTATAAAAGATTAAAAAAATTTAAAAGTTAAATAAAGTTTATTTACTATATATTAAATAAACACTATATAAGAAAAATAAAAATCTAAGTATTTAAAAATTAAATCTTCCTTCTTTAAATATATTACTTTATTATTAAGGATTTATCTACTTTTATATAATATATAAGGAATATAGTAGAAAAAGAAGCCCTATAAAGGAAGTTAATAACTTTATATATAAATAAGTTTAAAGGTATATTTTAAGTAATTATTAACTTTATACTTAAAATATAAACTAATAGTTAGTTTAAAAGTTAAGAAGATAATAAATAGATAAATATATAGTTAAATAAAAAATATAATATAGCTGAAGCCCTATTTTATTCTAATTTCACGAATTCTTTCTCATACCCACACTTTGCTGCCTGGGGGTCTTGGGGGACCTATTGAGGGTATTTTAGGCTATAGGCTCTGTTTCTGTTTTATAGATCTTTTAAAACGAACTCGACTCCAAAATTCTTTATGTTTATGATTGCATGTATGTGACAAAACAGCTGCGGCTACTTGATACTTCATTGATTCGGGTGACACCCTACAACCTATCCTGTCGACACCACAACCCCCTCGCTCTCACTGGACCCGGAAGACTTGACACCCTGAATCTCGTACAGGGTATCATACTTGGCGAAAACCAACCAAAATGGCACAGAACTCACGGCCATAATGCCCGCAAGACTTGCATACATGACCACTAGTTTTGGGTCACGGGACACAGGCCCCAGCGTCATACCCAACGCAGCCGCGACAGCGGCCGCTAACTGCTGAAGGGCCTGCACGACGGCCTTAATGTTGGCGGGGGCCTCAGTGTAGGTGTACTCACTGAGAGAGACCAGGTCTAATATCTCACCGATGGCAAGCAGGAAATGAAGCGGTGTCTGGAACCACACGCTGATCTCGTTGGGGCGAGCCCGAGAGCCGCCGTCGCCATCTTGCTGGTCGACTACAATAGCGGTGGAGCATTCCAGCGGGTGGTCGAAACAGGGAGGCCGCGAATATATCAGACTTTGGAGGCCGACCGCGTAGGCGAGGCCAGCCGCGACGAAGAGGAAGCCCAGTGTCATCCGCATCATGGGTCCACAAGTGAAGCCGCGGCGGCGAAGGCGCGGGAACATACCTTGGATCAGGGGCGCCATTACTATGCAAGCGATCGGATTCAGGGCTTGTATCGTATCGTTGGAAATACCGTTTTGCTCCATCTGACCAGCCTGTGAGACGAAGTTGTTCGACGTCTGGTTGTAGCAGAGCCAAAACACGACAAAGCACGCGATTATTCGGCAAGCTTTGAGGCCACGTCGGATCTCTCCAACGAAGGCTCCCGTCCAGGGGACTTTACGACGGTGGTGTGTGGCCTGGAAATCCGGCTCGGCGGCAGATAGACGAAAGCCTGAACTACAGGCAATGAGCAGAACGCGACATGCCTGTGGCAGGACATTGTTATGTGGTGGGATTTTGACTGCAAAGTATATAGGTATTAGAAGCGGTGTTTATCGCTTCGGTTAGGGATTTTGACTGGGCTCACCAAGCCGCCCATTCCAAATGACAACTGGAACGACAGCTACTATGAGTAAGAATGTGGGTAAAAGGTAGGCCGCCCAGAAATCCACATGTTTTTCTAGTAACGTTGTTGGAATTGAAGAAAGTGAAGCGATGTTGACCATCCTAAAATATGTGTGTGAGCCTCAGCTTTCACAAAACTGTCAACTCCTTGTGTCTTGTGTAGCTCACCAATAATATCCATTGAAAACGAATTGGATTGACAGTTTTCGATCTGTGACGACCAGATCCCCTCTTTTATTCCTCTTCAGCTTTGGATGTGTTTCCGGTATTTGATCCGCTGGTGTCATGGGATGTTAGGCCCTGACTGACTTCAAGTCGTGAGCTAGTTACAATCAGCTCACCTATGAATGGATACATGACTGCGGACAACGCCCCGTGACCTAAGCCGGAAAAGATCATTGTAACGATAATGCCACCAAGTCCGGCACCCTTGTCCAAGCAGGCCGGCAGGGAGGTGAGGGATTGCACGATGTACGCAACACTCAAGAGCCTAGCTGATGTTAGCCCATCGATATCAAGCGCTTAGGGGCCGCATGTTGGAACTTGCCCGATGCCCAGCAACAGCGTTTTGTACCGGCCAATCCATGAGTCTGAAATGAGTGCGAATGGAAGTGGAGTCAGGTATCCAAAAAAGAGGAAGCCATTCTGAATAGTCGTTGCTCGGGCCTGTCCGAGGCCAAGAACTCCGGGAAGCACGCTGTCTCCTCGTGGGTTTTGGAGATAATTCTCTGTTATGAAGGCATTAGAACGAGACTCTTGGTATTCGTGCTAGGGAGAATTGGACGCACGCCAGACTGCTTGTACTCCATATCGGGCGAGATTAGCTGCGGCTCCGGTGAAGGCCAGCAGCCACGCCGAGATGGGGATCTCATCGAGCTCATGAGTCAGAGTTTGAATCTCCTCGTCGGTTGCGTCCCTCGGAAGAGAAATCTGATCCTGGTCCTGGCATTCCATGGCGGTCGTCTGAACTCAGCGTCCAATTGCTGCACGTTTGCTATGGGTCAAAAGCGGTTGTGACCCTTGACGGGCGGGTGAACAGCGTGGATGCGTGTCTAGGTCTTCGCAGGCGCTCTCGAATAGTTATTGGCAATCTAGTGACAGTTGCTAGGCAAGTCCATGTGGCAATTTGAATCGGTCATAATACCTGTGAATGAAAGTTATGTTGGTCTGCGGGCCATGAAGCCAAGAGCAACGACGTGCATAAAAAGACCAACAGGCACAGACTTGCAATGTGGTTCAGTGACAGCTCAGACTTGGCGGGCTTCCCAGATGCCAACACTGCCAAAGGACCGGAAGTGGCATCCGGTACCCCGGCCCCAGTTACTCACACGGGCTGATAAGCCCCTAAGGTGTGACATGTTGGTTATTTCGTCCAACTACTGTCTTGTAGCTTATATCTGATAGTGGGAGCCAAAGTCAACTGTCCGCACGAAGGAAGCCATACTCCCAACTCGCAAGGGGTGCCCAGATGGTTCTGAAATGGATTGCTTGCACACCACGGATGCTCAGACGAAAGTGATGTGGACTTCCATTGAATCGAAGTCGCTGCGTAGCCGAAACGACACTGGAATGACGATGGGTTGGTATTGCAATGCATGTGACACCCTGAGAGGCTGGGTACCCAGGTATGGATCGAAGGAACATACTAAGTACAGTATACTGGGACGACATCAGAGGGCTCCTATAACCACCAGTCGCTTAGCCTGTAGAATTTATTGTATCAATATGATCACACTTGGCACCTGGGAAAGGTCATCAATACTATGTCTGTCAAGATATTAATCGATGCCCATGAAGGTCTGGGCTGCCCTCTGGAGAGGACTTTAGCATCAATATGTCAAATGGCTCTTACTGGAGCTAGCACACACGTCAATACCCGTCTCGTCGATTACGATCCATCTTTCCGGACCAGGGCACTGGAACCCTGTAGATATTGCGTCGTTGTCCCGCCACTGGCGTCATGGTATGGACCCCTGTAGGTCATGGAGCAGAGCAGCCTCGATGATACCTATTTAGGTAGCAAATGCAGTTATGTTGAGGAATTTTCCACCATACAAACCCAAAAGCGGCACGTTTGAGTACCTAGGTACCTATGTAATGACTGATGATTGGGTGTGGTACAAAGCTCTGTCTTTGAGAGACACATCAATATTTTCCTTGCCATTGCCGACACTGGACGACCTCGGGACATCTCGGCCGGCGGGACTCAACACACTTGATATTTGACCGACACAAAAAGCCTCGCAATTGTTGCCAAATACGCTGGAACTTATATCCATACCGGTAAGGGAGATACCGATGATGAGATAGAAGATATTGGCGCGAGTGAAACGTAAAGCAAGCGCCTTTTTGGCGACAAAGCTCGTGGGACTGGAAGAATGAAAAGAACGAGGAAAAGCTTAGAAGAGATTTGGACCGCTGGCGCTATGTTATCATCATCCACACGTGGTCTTCTCCCCCTGATGCCGGCTGCCACTGACTGTCACATCCTGACGCCTTGATGCAGGCTATGTCTTTATTTACGCTCTATTTAAGTGGGTAAGCAGTAGCTTCAATTGGAAGGTGTCTACAGCACCTGAAACGGCTGAGAGACGGCGATCCAGGGAAAGCAGCGTATTGGGTAAGAGAGTGCCATGGTGAAGACATGCGCTTCGCTCTAAAATGCAGGGTATAGGCTACGGGCTTCCATCTAGAACAATCCTTCGGAGCCTCGCCTGACAGCTGACAGCCTGTCTAGCAATTCTTTGCAGTGTTCACGACTAGCCAGGTCGGCTAGCGGCGCAACGTACTCTAGCTTGCAGCCAATCTAACCGGGTAAAGAGCAGCCTTGTCTTCCCCCCCTCACGATGTAAGACTTTTGGTTCCTTCCAGTTAGACTAGACTGTTGGTTCCGTCGATCACCAGCCTCAATCCCAAATAGCATCTCCGAGGACATGCATTACAGCTATTGTCTTGGCAGGCGAACGACAACATGGCCACCGGGAATCATTGGAGGCTCGGGCTCAAGTTTCAGGAAGAGTCCATGCTGTGACTCAGGTCTGGTGTGGAGATCTCTGGGCTTTGAAAGTATAAAGACCTCGAGTAACGGCGGACTGGGAAGGATGATCTCGAGGCCATTTCGATCACCACGGTCATTCTTCTCACACTCATTGGATTCTCTCCGCCATACGACCCAAGATTTCAAGATGCAGATCTCCAAGTTCATCGTTGCTTGTATGCCCTTGGCCGTCCTGGCCTCGCCTATTGAGCAGCATAGCGCTGAGCTCGTCGGCCGTGAGGCTGCTCCTGAAGGCTGGGTGGAGGTCGCCCCATTCACGGAGAAGCGTGATGACCCCACGGAACTCTTCCGCCGTAAGTGCTATCAGTGCACCCAGTGAGAGACATATGTGTCTAACACATCGGATCCGCCTAGGCAACATCGATTGCAATATTATCGGAGGAAGCAGCACTGTCAATTGCCGCAAGTGCCCCAACACCTCCAAGGACTGCCCCGTGATCACCACCTTCAAGGTGGGCTCTTCACACAGCTTCAAATGTGCACAAAAGGGGGAATGCGTGACAATTAATGGTGTGACCAACTGGTAAGATTTGTTCCTACCCATCAACGTGACTTTCTTTCCTAGTTGTTGGCTTAGCTGCTAACCCCTGCCGTCCCAAAGCTCGTGGGATAAAGCGGACCGAACACTGGCCAAGGACTGCTGGGTCAACGGTTACTATACTGATAGCAGGTGCACTCTTGGTAGGTGCAATTGTCCCCTCTCGTGTCTGCAATAGGTTCCAAAACAGCACTGACCGTTGTTGCGCGTATCATATAGCGGCTCTAGGCAATTGCTAGATCGCCTTGCCCAATGACAATTCTCTATGCCTTGCAATTACAATGTAAAATCTCTCAGGATCAGTGTGAAGAGGGTGAGAACAAGGGAAGGCCTTTGAACCCCCGCGGTGTTCGGATGGGACTGCTACTTGCGAACTCTGTGCTTGAACTTAGTTATGGGTACAAGAGAACAAAAGCTCTCTCCTGGTGATTCATTCATTTGTATGCACATGTGGTCTTTTTACACATGGCCCAGCCCGTAGATAAATACAGCTGCTCTCTCAACAGTGCCTTACGTTCAATGCTAGTAGATTATCCCAGATGGACGTCAACGCCGCGCATATTGCCGCCGCCGTCTTGTTTTTGACCACAGGGGTGCTCCAGTAGTAGATGCAGCTAGATGTGAGGGCTTGATTCGGAGGTAAGGGCCACAGTACACTATGCAGCCTGATTGTAGTTTGAGTGACCAGTTAACGCTACGCCGTACACATTCGGCCCCTGTTCGGCACAGTCAGTGCCCAGGTGGCCCCATTTATATCCCTTGATTCGGGATTGGGTGTCTACACGACAGCAGCTGTCTCTGGGATGTCTCAGACTGATTATAACGTCTGACACCCCAGGGCCACTCAATTGAGATGCCTTCAGATGAGAGACCAAGCTCTTGGATTAGGACGATTGGATATATGACGCTGAGGGACAGTGCGAAATATACAGATCGCAGGGAAGCAACTGAGGGAATGAGGTTCGACCGGAGTAAGATGCAGGGCTGATTGAAGGCTACGCCTTGATGTACTCCACCGTGGTCAGACGGCAGCCTGTTCGGGTTACATAGCGTATCATCTGATTGATTGCTGAAATAAATGGCCTAGCTGCTCATGGCCGCCCAACCCTCACCCCAAACCTTTTCATTCTTCTGCACTGATACTTTCGTGCCGAAAATGAATTACTCTTCATTGAGACTATCCGATGAGTCCGAGTGCTCGAATTGGACCTATCTGTACGGGCAAGATCTGCAGTCTTATGCCGACATAGATGGACTAGGGGTTAGCAATGATGCCCATGTGGCGTGTCGGATCTCTCAGAAGGTGCTGCTGACAAAAGCCGCAGGTTCTTATCAGCTTCATTGGCACAGGAATCCTTGTCTTTATTGTTCTTTTGTGCAATTACATGATTGCCCACGATCCTGAAGCGTATCCGTTTGCCACGGACAATGATGCGGAACAGAGATGTGGACCTCCGGACTGGTGGAAGCCTAATCCCATCGACATGAGATTTCTACAGTGGGCTCGAAGGCTTGGTAAAAGACTCCCATCGCTTTTTCGCATTGAGAAACCGAAGAGGGTGGAGGCATCATTTAATCGAGTACGTTCGGCACCATATCTACTCTGTGTCAAATAGTGAACGTGTGTATGTATCGTACTGATTACATTGTGCCGCAGGCCATTCTGATCATGTGCGACATTCAGATTTTCAGTGGTATCGGTGTGCTATTCAGTGGATTTGTCCTGTTGCCCAACGGAATACAGACATACCATTGGCAGCTCATTGTCTATATTGCATGGTTCTCCAGTGTCACACACCTATCCGCCATGACTGCCTTGAGATCTTTACTCTGTACACGCCGTGTCGAGACGTACGTCAGGCTCAGCTTAATGACTTGCCTCCTCATAATGCTGATCACCGCTTTACTACCAACCATGTTCTTTGACTGGAGCGTTGGATGGGGGGAGGTTTGCTCTGCAGCAGCAACATATTCACCCACAATTTGCTATTTCAATATTGCGAATGCAAGAATGCTGGTGCGGAATTTGAATCTGCTGTGCGGATTTGTGGTGGAGCCATTCAACCCAGCTCCATTCAACAACCCAGCTACTCAGGCTATGGCAGTGTCGTCGTGTCTGCTTGTCTTTGGGTGCCTTACAAGATCCGTCAAACTATTCAAGCCTGTTTCTAAGGCTTGCCACGTGTACTTCCGCCAACCTTTTGAAAACTTCGCGCAAACAATTGATGTGTGGTTTTCAAAGTTTTCCAAAACTAGCACAACCTCGGGCCTCATGAGGCACACATCGATCTCGGGCTGCAATCCCTATGTCATGGTTATTCGTCAGCCTTGTACCGCCGTTCTCCTCTCTTTGCAAATCACCGCGGACCTGGCATCGTCGATGTTGGCAGAGGTGAAAGCCCTTCATAATCAATGTTTACATTTGGAATATGGACTGACTATATATTCAATGTTATCTTCTTGCGCAGATATACTGGCTACTTGTGTTAGTAGTGTGGGGGACCAGCAAACTTCTCGTAACACGGTCGTTCGGCCCCTACCACGCTACCGAACAAGAGTCTGCCTTGTCTTTCGGTCAAGTGTTGCCAATCCTATTGCTTGCTGCTCCTATTTGGTCACTCATTGGTGCTTTTGCATTCGGCGACCGCAGCGAGAGACGACCACATGCAAGCCAGGCCCGGGGGAACTTTCTGATGTCAGGTTCAACAGCCATCCATCCTTCCTCAACATACCGAGGTACAGACTTCACATCACCAGGAACAGAAGATTCCAGAAGCTTTAGAGACCGCTATCAATCGTGTCATTGGATGGGCCCTTGCCTTACTTTTCCCTGTCTGCTCGTCATTACCGTCACAGCCATGCAATTAATTGACGTGGTAACCTTTTGGTTTTCGCTGATGGAGATTTGGATCACTGAACTGGGAGTGATATATGTTTTCTTATTGGCCTACCCTTGCGCCTTGCAGTTTACTATCCTCATAGGTATCATCTATCTGTGCGGTACGAGGCTCAGCCACGTGCCCACGTACTGTATTCTCTTTCCACTGTTATTGGCACTGTATTTCTTCAGACGCTGGGTCTTGAGCGTTTACCACTGTATGAAGGCGCCACGTACATTTTACATGTATGGGGATTAAAAACGAAACCACCAGGTATCATCTACGAAGAAGGGCTTTTGGAAGACCAGACTGCCCCATCACGCACAAAAGCAGGCCGAGCGCTGCTCTGGCTTGCTGTTGTCATTGTTTGGACTTTCTTTATCTGTTTGTGGCTTCTTTTCTTGTCTGGGTCTGGAGCCTTTCCGCCGCTATTGGGGTATTTGGTATCAAAGTCTCTCCTCAACCTCCGATATGGAGTCATGTTTGCTGGTAGTTCGGTTCTACATTTGTTATACGCATCGGGGTACTTCTTGCAGGTATTCAGAAAACGGTCAAGAACATTGTAACGGTTAGAAGATGAGGAAAGATGAACAGAATGCAAACAATGTAACCGGGTGCATGTTGTCCGCGTGGACGTCACAACTTCCCAAGGGTCAGGTGCCAAAGATCATAGTGTTTTCTGAGCGCTGGGTAGTTATTTGGGCATTTACTATTATTGTGTGAAATATACACTTCGTAACTATGTATGCAAATTGAGAATGAAGTGCAGCGCAACTAAATGTGATGACCTTTGCCTTTCCCAACATGCCCAAAAAAAAAGAGAGAAAAAGAAGAACGATGATTGATGGAGCGGATGCAGACAATACAGTTCTTACGTAAAGGACCTTCGAAGTCGCTACCGAGAGCAAGGGAGCATTTAGTGTTTGAAGAACATGGCCTGTGTTCAGTGGGTTATAGCACAGCACTTGAGCCTGATGGACACAGGCGGGCTGGGCGCCGACGCGGCAATTGATGCGCAGATGCGCGCTGGACGGTTGGGTGCGGATGAGCAGCAACAATGTCTCCCGTAGGATGAATCTTTACCCGCCAACAGTCCAAATAGGCTCGCGAATATATACATGTATATATTCCATGCCCTCCCTTTTTCATCCAGACCAAAGCAAAGTCTTTGTTTGTCTTGAAGGGAACTCTGGATTATTTATTCCCTGTACAGCCGGCACTAACTAAGAAGGTTTCTGGTCCGGGATCGGAAGGCGGCAAGTTTTGGTGAGTAACAGTAACAGCTGTGACGACAGCAGTGGTAGTGGGAGTGGTCAGGCGCAAGCGGCCGTGCAAAAAGGCCCGTTTTGCCCGAGGCTTCCCAGGTCGGGTCTCACTGCAGTATTCAAAGGGCAGCCCCGCGCGCACTTCTCTTCCTCAAGCACATCTCATCATCGCTCCGCTCACAGCTCACACATGCACTCCCCATCAAGAATAGTGCAACGCTGACCCCATTGGCTGCCGCACTGAGTCGACAAGCACTCTGGACACAGGCTCACACAGGCTCACACCACTCTGGGAGAGCTGGTCGAGCCTAACCGGCAGCAGAGAAAAAAAGGTACGGCGCCCGTACTCGAGCTGCAGCCCAGACATTCCCCTCCTCCCCAGACATTCTGGTGCCGGGAACATGACCTGGCTGACATGCAAAAGGGCACGCACGACACGGCACGGCACAACCCAACCCACGGGTTTGTGTGACCTCGGGCCAAGATGCCGGCCATGATGGATGATCCCGCCTCTCCCACCATCTACCGCGTGACGGGAGAACCGCCATACCCGGATCCCAATCACCCATCACTGCCGGCCACCATCGTCCCCCGTCAGGTGACCCTGCGGGACAGGCAGACCGTCGCCACCATTGTGCCATTTGTGTCTCGCCATCAGGTGCCCCACTCGCTCCTCAAGTACATGAGCGACCAGTTCGCCAAGGAGGTCAACAATGGGGACACGTATCCCATGATCGAGCCCATGCCCTTTGACAAGTTTGCGTCGTACTGGTTCCAGAACTTTGGTGCAATCATGCTGCTGGGCAAGATCGAGAGGCCAGAGGACGTGGTCGACGAGAAGGACTGGTCCAAGGAGTGTCTCGGCAGCTTCTACATCAAGCCCAACTACCCAGGCCGCAGCTCCCATGTCTGCAACGCCGGCTTCCTGGTGACGGATGCTGCGAGGAACCGTGGTGTGGGCCGGCTGATGGGCGAGGCCTACCTTGACTATGCGCCGAAGCTGGGCTACACGTACTCGGTCTTCAACCTCGTCTACGAGACCAACGTGGCATCGTGCAAGATCTGGGACGCCCTCGGCTTCAAGCGCATCGGCAGGGTCAAGGGCTGCGGCAACCTCAAGAGCTACCCGGGGCGGCTCATCGACGCCATCATCTACGGACGAGACCTCTCGGTCGACGAAAACAGCGAGGAACTTGTGAGTGAAGAACGATTCGACAAGATCAAGTTCTATCTCAAATACGGTAAATACCCCAACGGCGCTGACCGGGCCGAGAAAAGCAGGCTCCGGAGCGCCGCGACACACTACAAGCTGCTTGAAGACGACAAGCTCATGCTCAAGGACAAGGAGGTCATCTCGGACCCCCAGCGGCAGTACGACATCTCCCGCCAGGTCCACTCGCTGCACCACGGCGGCATCAACAAGACCACCGCCTCCATTGCTGAAAAGTACCACTGGAGCCGCATTAAAGAAACCGTCTCCGATGTAATTAGGGCCTGTGCCGAATGCAAAGACTCGTCAAAGTCGCTTCCTGGCTTGGCCCACGGCAGCTCTGTCCACCAGAAGAAGCCGCCCACGCCAAGCCGGAAACAAAGTGATGCCAGTACCCCCCCGGCTGCTCCTGCGCCGGCTGCCACCGTGTCATCTGCGCCCGTGATCCCGGCCATCGCCAATATTGTCACGTCGTCGACTGTGCCAGCCCGGACAGGTAGAGAAGAGCCCGGACACGCCAACTCCCACGCCCACCTGCCCGGCTTCTCCCCGGTCTCCCCGGCTCCATACCACCCGGTCCATCATGATGACATGTCCGTGAGTTATCCGGCACAGACCTTGCACACGCCGACAGACTCGCCTGTGCCGCAGCATGCCCCCCTGCCGCATCATAACCAGCAACACCACAATGTGATGATCCGGCACCCACACATCGCGTCACTTCAGCAGCACCATACCCTGCACAGGCACTCCCCCGTCTCGCACTCGCTCTCCCTCGTGCACCCCCCTCCCTACCAGCCCATAGACCCACAGATCATCAACCAGCACCCCCCAAGCCACCCTTCGCCGTCCTCCTATGCGCACCACCACCCGGTCCCGGTCCCGGTCCCGGTCTCCGTCCACCACCAGCACCAGCACCAGCACCACCACCACGACCCGTACCACGCGTACCACCCGGACGCGGAAGCAAACAGCTTCCAGGACCTGCTCGCCGTCGGGCACCACAGCCACGCCGACGGCGCCGAGGATGATGCGGTAGATCGTGACCTAGACATGATACTCATGGAGCAGACTGACGACGACGGCCCGGACGAGGCAAGTGCCCGGATGGACGTCGACGGCCTCGACGTGGACGTGGACGTGGGGGTCGGCGTCGGCGTCGGCGTCGGCGTTGAGCTGGCCGGCGGCGGGGTGGAGCATGACGACCTCTCCAAGATGAGCGTCGGCCATGTCCTCGCGACGCCCGAGCCCGACGACCAGGTCGGCGTGGACGTCGAGGACGGCAGGCCGGGATCAGGCCACAAGGACAAGGAGGACGCTGGTGTTTTTGGAATTGGTTACACTGCTGCTGGGTGATGCATGTGGATGATGGATGATATCTGCATCTACAAGATCTGGCACAGAAAAAAGGAGGGCAGATGTTGCTTCATACATGCAGGCGTAAGCAATTTGTCGATGGACAAGCAAGTGCCTGATAAAGCATGGCTGCAGGAACGGGAGGTAATCACATGCATGGAAATTGAGATACCCAATAGAATATTTCAAAAGTTCAAAAATGTTCGAAAAAAAAGAGACTTCGAATCCTATGTTGCATGATGTGTGGAAGAAGGCTCCCTACTTTAAATATTCCTATTCCAGATCACTTATTAGACTGCTCGAGTACTATGTACTAGTAGATACCTAGGTACCTGGGTACTTGGCTGGGCCTGACGTTGGAGGGCATGCAACCAAACCCCTGACAGGGGCGGCGAGCAACACTTAAAGAAAAAGTGGCCCAAGCGTCCACCGCCTGTCAGAACAGCTTGGCCAACGTCGCGGTTCTGCCCCTCGACCGACCCTCGACACCCGAACCCCAGCGACCGGGCCACCTACAACTCTACGGGCCAAGGCGACAACTTGCCCAAGCCAGCCAGCCTGCAACGACCTCCCGGACCACCTGTCTCGAACCGCATGCTGTGGCTCTGCACCACGGGCTGAACAGCTGCCAACCCTTGCCTCTCCGAGCCCCGTGTCCTTCGAAGGAGAGAGAGAGAGAGAGACAGAGAGAGAGAGAGCTCCGTGCCGGACGGGCATCTCGAACCGCTCACTCCCTCTCAACCCACTCCAGCCCTGCAGCTGCGGCGCACAACACCACCAACTACAACAACAATAGCCCCTCGACGATGGCGGTCAACCGGATAAAGGGCGCGTTCGCGGTCCCCCGCAAGGGTGAGACCTTCGAGCTGCGTGCCGGGCTCGTCTCGCAGTATGCCTACGAGAGGAAGGAGTCGATCCAGAAGACCATCATGGCCATGACCCTGGGCAAGGACGTGTCTGCCCTGTTCCCCGACGTGCTCAAGAACATCGCCACCGGCGACCTGGACCAGAAGAAGCTCGTCTATCTATACCTCATGTGAGCAGCAACTGCAACTGGCGCCCCCATCTCCGGTGGCATATATGTGTATCTTGCTAATACACCCTCCCTCCCCCCAAACAGGAACTACGCGAAATCACATCCCGACCTCTGCATCCTCGCCGTCAACACCTTCGTCCAGGACTCGGAAGACCCGAACCCGCTGATCAGGGCCCTGGCCATACGGACCATGGGCTGCATCCGGGTCGACAAGATGGTCGACTACATGGAGGAGCCCCTGCGCAAGACGCTGCGCGACGAGAGCCCCTACGTGCGCAAGACGGCCGCCATCTGCGTCGCCAAGCTGTTCGACCTCAACCCCACCATGTGCATCGAGAACGGCTTCCTCGAGATCCTGCAGGAGCTCATTGGCGACCCCAACCCCATGGTCGTCGCCAACTCGGTCCAGGCCCTGTCCGAGATCAACGAGACCGCCCCCGAGACAAAGGCCCTCGTCGTCACCCCCGCCATGCTCAAGAAGCTGCTCATGGCCATCGCCGAGTGCACCGAGTGGGGGAGGGTCACCATCCTGTCCACCCTGGCCGACTACCCGCCCGCCGACGTTAAGGAGTCGGAGCACATCTGCGAGAGGGTGGCGCCCCAGTTCCAGCACGTCAACCCCAGCGTGGTCTTGGCCGCCGTCAAGGTCGTCTTCATCCACATGAGGATCATCAGCCCGGAGCTGGTACGGCAGTACCTCAAGAAGATGGCTCCTCCTCTAGGTGCGACGTCTTCCCCCCTCCCCCCAGGTGTCCAGCGTAGAACGAACGTATCCTGGCCTATGCTAACAGCTCGTCTCGGCAGTAACCCTCGTCGCATCCGCCCCAGAAGTCCAATACGTCGCCCTGAGGAATATCGATCTCCTCCTGCAGGCCAAGCCCGACATCCTCAGCAAAGAGCTCCGCGTGTTCTTTTGCAAGTACAACGACCCCCCTTACGTCAAGATGCAGAAGCTCGAGATCATGGTGCGGATATCAAACGACAAGAACTTCGACCACCTGCTCGCCGAGCTGAAGGAGTACGCCCTCGAGGTCGACATGGACTTTGTGCGCCGCGCCATCAAGGCCATCGGGCAGGTGGCAATCAAGATCGAGAGCGCGGCGGAGAAGTGCGTCAACGCGCTGCTGGACCTGATAGCGACCAAGGTCAACTACGTGGTGCAGGAGGTCATCGTGGTGATCAAGGACATTTTGCGCAAGTACCCGGGCTACGAGGGCGTCATCCCCACGCTGTGCAACCACATCGACGAGCTCGACGAGCCAAACGCAAGAGGGTCGCTGATATGGATCGTGGGGGAGTACGCCGAGAAGATCAACAACGCGGACGAGATATTATCTGGGTTCGTGGATGAATTCATGGAGGAGTTCACACAGGTAAGCAGTTCTGGCCCGGACTTGGACCCTGCCTCTTTCTTGTAAACAGACGCACTCACACAAAACCCCCGTAGACGCAACTACAGATCCTCACAGCAGTTGTAAAACTGTTCCTCAAGAAGCCGAGCAACAACCAAGGCCTCGTCCAGAAAGTGCTGCAACAAGCAACGGCGGATAACGACAACCCGGACATCAGGGATCGAGCCTATGTCTACTGGCGGCTTTTGTCAGGGGACCTCGACGTCGCCAAGGTATGTTCCTCCCAGCTTGCTCCCCGCCCGTCGCCCACCTACCTACCTATTGCCCGGCCGCTTTCAGCTGACCAAACCCCACCACAACCACAGAACATCATCCTCTCCCAGAAGCCCGCAATCTCCACCACAATCTCCAGCCTCCCGACCGCCCTGCTGGAGCAGCTCCTCAGCGAGCTGTCGACCCTCGCGTCCGTGTACCACAAGCCGCCCGAGTCCTTCGTCGGCAAGGGCCGCTTCGGCGCCGACGAGATCCAGCGCGCCGCCATCCAGGAGCAGCGCCGCGAGGCCGCCGACAACCCCATCGCCGCGTCCGTCGCGGCCGCCACCACGGGCCAGCCCCAGAACAACGTCGAGAACCTGCTCGACATCGACTTTGACGGCGCCGCGCCCGCGTCGCAGGAGCAGGAGCAGGCCAGCGCGGCCGCCACGCCGGACCGGGTCGCGAGCCCTGCTGTCGGCGGTGGCGCTTCCGGTGGAATGGCGGACATGATGGGGCTGTTTGACGTCAGCTCGCCCGCTGCGCCGCCGGGTGGTGGTGGCGGTGGGGGTGGGGGCGCCATGGGCGACATGATGAACGGGTTCGCGGGCATGGACCTCAGCGGGGCGAGCGCGCCGCCCCCGCCCGGGCAGCAGCTGCACCCGCAGGGGACGGGGGGCCAGGCGCCGGCGCAGGGGCAGCAGAGCGGGAGTGATGACCTGTTGGGGCTGTTTTAGGGCGGATGTTGTTGTGAAGGGATAGCGATAGGAGGGGGGGGGAGAGGCATATCTCGGGGATGAGACCTAACCGAAACGAAACGAAACGGGAAGCAGTGTGTATGTATGGAGGTGGGCGGGTGGGTGGAATGGGTAAGTGGGTAGCTACTGATGGTCAGCATGAGGGGAATGGGGTTCTTCTCAGCGGTCATTCGGGCAATGCAATGAACTAGTGGGCTGGCTGGCTGGTTGGCTGTTTTGGGGGGCGTGGCCGGCGGGTCGAAAAGCACAACGTCAAAACGTATAGAGGTCATCAAAGGAATCCAGAGGCGTCTGTAATGTGAATGGGGGGTTCTTTGATGTGCTCCGTGTTTCTCGCTGTGGGATTTCGGCCGGTGTACCACGTCCATCCCCCCCCCCCCAATGATGAGATTTTGCCCCGAGGGCCAGGCCTATCTATCTATGCCTTCGGTCGAGACAGCTCAAGAAGAGGAAGACGACGCAATGCGCATGTCAGATCACGGGCCTTTAGTCTGCGCGTTGCGGGTCTTGGTAATTGCTCATTATGTATGTATGTATTCTCCTGATCCATCTATACACAGCGCCCCGGCCGACCCAGCAGCCAGCCAGCCACCGCCCTACTCTACTCCTCCCCCTCGCCGTCGGAATCATCATGCACCATCCCGGCCAGCCCGTCAACCTCCCCGCCCAGGAGCGGCGCCCGCTCCCCGGCCCGCCTGCCGAGCGACGCGGCGACGCTTATGGCCAGGCCGCTCAGGCCGTGGACGACGGTGCTGCCCAGCACGACGAAGCAGACCACGGGCCAGATGAGCTCGGCGGCGACGGTCCTGTCGTCCCAGGGCTGGCCGGGGGGCGGCGGGCGCAGCGGCGGGCGCGGCCCCGGCAGGGGCAGCGAGGTGCCCGTCTCGAGGTGGGCGCGGGCCTCGACGGCCAGGAACAGGGCGCCGACGCCCATGGGGCCAAAGTGCCCGCAGAACAGGGCCTCTTTATACGTCCTGACGTCCGGGACGAGCCCGCCGGCCGCGTGCAGCGCCAGCAGGGCGGGGAGGCGCCGCAGGAGCAGGACGAGCGCGAGGAAGAGGAGCAGCGCGGGCGGGCTGACGTGGCCGTCGAGGACGTCGCCGGCGCGGGGCACGAAGGAGCGCCAGGGGACCATGGACCCGAAGTAGACGAAGACGCCCGAGTCCAGCACGAGGTCGACGACGGCCCTGAACGGGGCGCCGCCGCCGCCCTGCGCCTCCCCGTCCGCCTTGCTCGAGAACCAGCCGTCGTGCGCGAACCCAACGCCCGCGCCGAACGCCACGAGGAAGTCGTCGAGCCCCAGCGTCGACCCGACGCCGACGCACAGCACCGCCAGCAGGAGGTAGAAGGCCACGAGGCCGGGGCGCGACGCGTAACCCCTCGCCTCGGAGGAGCGCAGGAGGCGGTTGGCGGCCCACCCCAGCGCGCAGCCGATGGCGAGCCCCAGGGCGCACTGGTACAGCACGGTGACGAGGAGCCAGTCGGCGGCGGCCTCGCGCGCGGAGCGGGCCTCGAAGGCGTACAGCCCGGCGTAGAGGAAGGGGAAGCTGGCGCCGTCGTTGCAGGCGCTCTCGGCGGAGAGCAGGTGCCTCAGCCTCCTCGGGACGCGGGCGCTGAAGCGGGAACCCCCCAGCACGGCGGCGGCGAGGACGGGGTCGGTGGGGCTCAGGCAGGCGCCGATGACCGCTGCGGCGGCGGGGCCGGCGCCGAGGACGAGGTGGGCGAGGAGCGAGGCGCTGGCCCACGAGTAGGTCATGACGGGCCCCAGGAGCCAGAGGACCGAGGACCGGTGCGGGCGCGACGCGAGCCAGCGGGCGGGCAGCTCTATGCCGACGGCGAAGCACTGCACGCCCAGGACGACGCGCGTCAGCTCCTGGGTGAGGCCGTCGCCGAGGCCCCAGCCGCCGTGCGGGGAGAAGACGTCGAGGACCGCGGGGCCCAGGAGCACGCCGAAGGCGAGGGCGAGGGGGGGCGCCGAGAGGTGCAGGCGGTCGCGGATCAGCAGGCTGGAGAGGGAGAAGGCGATCAGGAAGACGGAGAGGGCCAGGTAGGTTATGTGCGGCGGCGTGGGCTCGAGCTGGGACCACATGGTTGGTGTTGTTGTTGTAGGTGGGACTGAGTGATGCTCATCCTGTCTAGGAATCTGGTAGGTTTCGTGTGCGTGAGTGATGCATGCCGCTCATGACGATGAAGACGGATGACTTTGGCAACGAACGGGTACCAGCTCATTATCTATTTTCCCAGGTGCTCCTTCCACCTAGGTGTGCAACGCTGAGTCCATGCATGACGTGGGTGGGTGGGATAATCCGGGGTAGCTGCGCAAGTACCTAGGTACCTAGGTAGCTTGTCGAAGCCATGTTGAAGCTATGTCGAAGCTAGCTAGATTGGTGCCGGCATATACAACGATGATT
Organism: Diaporthe batatas; assembly: GCF_019321695.1. Taxonomy (NCBI): domain Eukaryota; kingdom Fungi; phylum Ascomycota; class Sordariomycetes; order Diaporthales; family Diaporthaceae; genus Diaporthe; species Diaporthe batatas. Next base: position 1,130,039 of record NW_025408555.1, on the reverse strand, counting down.
CATTTCCCTGCCCGTTCAGTCATCTGTACCTGCAGGCTAGCATGGGATGTCCGGGGTTGTCTGAGCATCCATGGCTGATGAGGAGTAGGTACCCTGGGCACAACTGGGTGCAAGGGAAACCAAGGCTCGCTCCTCTTGTGGAATTTATTTATGCGACCTCGACGTTGAAGTGGATCCGACGACTGGGGCTGTATAAGTGGTAGACTTGGCAAGAACATGGGAAGCACCACTCCTTGGGCACGGGCTTAGTCATCACACCGACTTCAGTCCGTCGATTATGAGCCAGCAGCCTTGATTTCACCCACCCCATCCAAAGACCTCGACAAAATCCACCACCTTCGCTTGTCCAGAATCTACCTTCCAGTGTCTCTGGAAATGGTCATGAGGTAGGCCACCACCCAATCAGTAGCCAAAAACCACAGGCCAAGGCAGGCAGGCAGGCAGGCAGACCATGGTGAGCATCTCCTGAGGTCCTTCACGCACCAATAAACGACTTATCAGAGACAGCTAGCTGACGCAACGGACCCCCCCCCCCACAGGCCAACTTCCCCAACCTGCGCAGGTTGTTCATAGAAGCCAGGAGCGAGGACGAGGAGAGGGAGGTCTCAAGGAAGGCAGTGAGTTCTGAGTTCTGCCCTGCCCTGCCCTGCCCGTCTCATCCCCGCCCGGCCCCCCCCCCCCCCGAACCAAGCCAATCACACCTTTTGATCATTGTTTCGTTTCGGGAACCTACCTGCCTCTGCAACCAAACCAGTCCAAGAATAATGGCCGACATGACTGACATGTGACGTGGCTCGCTCGCCCCAGTTCTACAACGCCGTGCTGTTCATGGGCTCCGTCGCCGTCTTCAGCCTGATAGCGCAGCGCATGAACGCGGGCAGGTAAACGTGCCTGTGGCTGGCGACGGGGTGAGTGGTGGGGTGTGGGGTGTGGGAGGGAGGGAGGGGGGGAGGGAGGGAGGACCAGGCTAGTCGGGGCGATAGAGTCCAAAGAGAAGAGGCTTCCATTTTATCGTGAAGGGCATGCATGCATGTCTGCGGTGCGAGGCCAGAGGAAGGAAAGCTGGGGGAGGGGGAGGGGCAGGGGGAGGGGGAGGGATAGAAACTGACGCTCACCGTCCTGGGTACCTACCTGGAAAGCTTGCCTGCTACAGACCGTAGACTCACTCAGCCAGTCGGGCACATGACGTAGGGTGGGTGGGAGACAGGGAGACGAACGGGAGGAAAACAAACCAAAGAAAAAGGAAAAAGGAAAAAAAAAGGCCGAGCAGAAGTTGCAATGTCCGGGGGGTGAACAAGGCGCCTTCGAAGAAGTTGCAATGCCCGGGGGTTGAACAAGGCACCTTCGAGGAACTGGCACACCCAGAAAACCTGACAGAACAGGGAGCGATTAAGCTTGAACCAGTTGCGCCACCAGCCCCTCGCTCGGTGGTTGGAAATCAGATGGGTTTCCCCCCTTAAGAAGGCCGGGCAAATCGACCGCGGCGTTGGTTCAGGCAGTGTTTGTTGGTTGATTCATCGATTGAAAGCAATAGAGCTGTCCGTCCTGCGCTGCGCTGGCTCGGTCCCATGCATGCATTCCATCCGCCCGCTCCAACACGGCCGTCGTAATCATACATGAGCTGCCCCCAAGCCCATAAAACTACCTACCTACCTACCTACCAAACTCCATGGGCACTCACTGGCTGGCTGACTTATGAATATCAATACCTGCGAAGACAAGCTCCCCCCTCCCCAAATGAACAAGACCATGCGTCTCGGGAACCTCCACGCCATACTCCGGGCGGCAGCGCCGGTCAGAATAGCAAAAGCAGAAACCCCGTTTTCATGTCCAGTGGGCCGGCCTCACACACACAAACCCCGTAGGGTACAAGCCAGAGGTGGGCGGGCCATCTTTCACTCAGTCTTCATCGCTATCGTCATCCCCCAGGAACGCCAGCTCGGGCCTGACCTTCCTGCTCCGCCCGCTGACCCTCGGGGGCGCGTCGCTGTCCTCGTCCTCGTCGCTCGCGCCCCGGGCCGCAGCGCCCTTGAGACCCGACCCGTCCCCGCCGCCGCCCTTGCCACCACCGCCGTCCTCCTTCTCCTCCTCCTCATCGTCGTGATCATCATCATCACCGCTGTCCTCCGCAAGCCGGCCCCTGGGCGCCGCGGCCCGCCGGCTCCGGCGCCCCGTCGCGCCGCCCCAGAGGTCATTCATCTCGTTGACCGCCTCCAGCTCCTTGGCCAGCTCGCGCTGCTCCTTGATCTCGCGGGCCCTGGCCTCGGAGAACCGCCCGTCCATGCCCACGTCGCGCAGCAATCCCCGCAGGTGCCGGACCTTGGCCCCGGCGTCGCCCCCGCACCCCCTCAGCTCGACGCCCCACACCTTGCGCACGCCGCACTTGACCAGCTGGCCCTGCAGCTTCTTGACCTCGGCCTCGAGCGGGTCCGCCGCCTCCGCCGCGCCGGCGCCCGCGCTGCTCGTCTTGCGCGCCTTGCTGGTGCTGCTGCCGCCTTTCTTGCCGCCTGATGCCGGCTCCTTCGGCTTCTGCTGCTTCTTTTTCTTCTTGCCTGCTGGCTCGTCGTCGTCTACCACCGAGGACAGCTCGCTGCTGTCGTCGCTGTCGTCGTTCGCCGCCGCCGCCGCCGCCTTGGCCTTCTTCGCCGCCGCCGCTTTTGTCTTGCGCTGCTTTTTGGGCGGCGGGGGCTCGTCGTCGATCACAGAGGACAGCTCGCTGCTGTCATCCCCCGCCCCGGCGGCCGCCGCGGGGGGCTTCGCCTCTTCCTTTTCGCTCTTTGGGGCGTCGGACAGGGGTGAGTCCTCCTTGGTGTCCGCCTCCTGCTTCTTGGCGCCCGTGGTCGAGACCTCGATGCCGTCGGCCACGACGGATGACTTTTCGTCGTCCTCTTCGTCGTCTGTCTCGGCGGCCTTGCGCTTGCGGCCACGCGCCGGTGCCTTGGCTTTCTTGGGTTGCTTCTTCTTGGGTTTTGGCTTCTCTTCCTCGTAGTCATCCGATTCCTCGTCCTCATCCTGCTCGTCGTCTTCGCCCTCGTCCTCGTCCTCGTCGGGCGGGTCGCTAAGCTCGGATCCCGACTCCACTGGGGCCTTGGGCGCGGGCTTGGTCTGTCGCTTCTTGGGCGCGGCCTTGGCTGCCTTGGGCTGTGCCTTCTTAGTGCCATTCTTCTGAGCCGCCTTGCCCTTAGACTTTGGCGCGTTTGACACCGGCGTGGCAGGGAGCTCGCCTCTCTCTTCCCTCTCCATGAGCTCGTTCTGTTCGGGGTTGTGTCAGCTCTTTGTGGGCGGCAGGCGGGGATGGAAAAGACGCACCACCTGTGTTTTGATTATGTCTTTAGACTTTGCCTTCCAGTCTCCCTGGAGGAAGAATCCTTCCTCGAGGCCATTGTCCTTCTCGCACCTGGTACGCACGGTGTTGACGGAGAGGTCCTCGCGGCCGGGGCCGAAGAAGAGGTCCTTGACAATGGCGACGAGAGAGGCGTTGAGCTCTTTTTCCTCCATGGTTTGAGCGTGTGTCGTGTTCTCTGCCCAATCGCAATTGCCGTGCCGGAGGTGCAGGTAGGTAAGTGGTAGTGGGTAAGTACTTGCAAGACTGTTGGTTGGCGCGGTGCTGGCAGAACTCGGGGCCCAAGACAAAGCCGAGGCACCACTGGGGTGGGAGCTAACAAAGGCGCTACAGCGCTGACAAGGGACAAGTAATGCAGCTGCAGTAGGTGCCAAGGATATGTGATGTCGTTAATGTACAACCAAGGAATAATCGCCTCCCAAAATCCAAGTTCGAAAAGACTCAATTGAGCGTGTCGCGTCAAGCATGTTGTGGGGGGAGCTGGGTGACGCGACGGGGACTGATCGACAACTCAAGTGGGGCTTTGTCCTCGGACCCGGCAGCTGCTAGGTGCATTGGTTGATTGGAGACAAGGGCAATGTGGCCCGTGCGGGCTTACATGGGCAGGGGCAGGGGCAGGGGTACCTGGCTTCCAATATGCGGGTAACCAGAGTGCACCACCTTAAATGTTAGTCGCACAAATGTTCTTTGAAGCAAGATCAACCTCCTCTTTGACTTCTGCAGAGCTCCTCATAAGAAGCCTACATGTAAAGTCAACTCTATGAGCTACATCGGCACGGTCTCAAGAGATTAGAAACAGCCCGGCCCGGGTAAAGCTGACTGAACGACACAGAAAGCAACATTGAAGTTTCAAAGCAAGATTAACAATTGACAGGACCCTGAGCTGGAAATCAAATCACTTGCTGCTTTTATTGCAATGGCCTACACTATGATATCAAATTTTTGATGCCTGTCACACGGCACACAATCAATACAATCAACCCAATCAACCCCTAATGTGTGCTTTTTAACCCTGCAACTCTACACGGGATCCCACATGCGCAACCTCACGTGCAGGTATTTCCAAGCAATATTACGCGGGAAACACCCAGCATCCTTTCACCTGCTATGAGTTGAAACTGTAGCGTCCAGCCGCCCGCGGGCTGGTCAGGTGGTTTCGTTTTTAATCGCCATACATGTAAAATGTACGTGGCGCCTTCATACAGTGGTAAACGCTCAAGACCCAGCATTTAAAGAAATACACTGCCAATACCAAAAGAAAAGGAGGGGATCGTTGCATCGGAGGGTATTTTTTTTTTTCAATACATCAAGGAGGAAGAATGATGAGCCTTCTATAACTAACAATTGTTCTGGGGAGCTGGCACCTTTAAAGCTTATAGCTTGAGAATATTAGAGAGGTGGTTTCGTTTTTAATCCCCATACATATAAAATGTATGTGGCGCCTCCATACAGCGGAGAATATTAGAGAAAAAGTAGTCTTCAAGACCAGCCGTTGCCTCTTTCGACACCCTCGATGCTAGGCCTTCTGGGGTATGGCAACCGCTAGGGTATCTGATCTGGCTAGCATCAATGAAGCATGGACCGCACAAAGCGGGAGACTAACGGCTTGGCCGCCCACTCGCTCAAGACTCCCAGGCAAAATGAGTCCCGTGAGCCTTGCCTACCTCGGCCGCAATGGCATCCGCTGCTCAGGGATTTTATCATATCGATAGCAGGCTGCCCTGAACCGCCTCACCCAAACACCTCGCATGTGTCACATCGGTCTCTCATTTCCATGGATGGCATTTTCCAACAGCCTGAGGCGTCTCTGAAGATTTGAGATGGCTCGTTTCCACCCCCCAAATTATTATGGGTTCTTCCGTTGTCTTTGGGGTTCGCACAATTGAATACTTCCAAGGTTGTCATGGACCTTATGACCTTTCCAAGAAGTCGAATCATTCACTCGTAGCTGCAACTTATTATCGGCCAATGCAGATGGCTCACTGACGCAGCCAACCAATCCCACGTGACTTCAGATATAAGCTAACATTCTTTTTTAGTACGGCTGCTCACGCACCACCACTTTCAATGTTGCGAGTTCAGCTTATACTCACTCACACCTCGGCCCCAGGTGTCATGCCTCCCCGCAAACCGCTCGGCCGCCGCCGTGCTTGTGCCCACGTCAACACTGACAGCTATACCTGCCACGCATTGGCATGTCGATGATGAGCAGTTGGGGCAAGGGCATGGGGCATTCCGACCCGCGCTCGGGATCCTTCCACCGCGGAAGCACTTGGAAAAGGGGTCCAGCCCTACGACTAAACTGCTAGGTTCTCAAGCCATCGCTCTCGAGCCGTCAACGCGCCTCGGACCCTACGACGACAGCTGCGGCGGCCTGCCATGCTAGCTCCTCCTGCTTGCACCGACGCAGTATAGCGGCGCCGTGCCGGTAGTCAGCTGGGGGTGTGCGCGGGAAGCTTGACGGGGCCCAGAACCCGTGGGCGATCGACAAGGCCGTTGGGCGGAGCGGCACGGATACACCGTTAGTCCCATCTTCTAGCTTCAATAGAGCGTGTCGTGGACGTCAGCTAACCCGTCCGTCGGCGTCAACCGGCCGTCTGTGGTCCTCCCCATCGGTATCCCAGCTGGGTCTCGGCCTCGTCTCCTCCAACAGCGCCGAGCCGAGGCCTCTTTGTCCCTCGCACCCACCATCTGTGTGGCTGTATCTCGACTGTCGCCCTCTGGTGCCGCCAAGACGCCGTACCCGTTTACCGCTCACCTCCGGGCCCAGGCTCACGGAATCATGTGCCTGGGCCCTGGATCTAGAACTACCAGCTGATGAGCGCCCTGTCCAGCCCTACCATTAGCTTGCCCGGGAGGGGACCAGCCCGGGGGAGGATGAGGAATCACGATCCGCAAGACCCAACGATCTGGCTCGTCGATGTGCAATGTCCCAAGATCCCGGGCTATACCCTAGGGTAGTCAAGGCCATGAGGTTCCCTATATTAAGGTCGTGATGTTCCCTCCTTCTCGACCATGCTCTCTCTCTCAACATCAACAACTAGTAGTTCACACTCGTTCTGAACTACCCCAGTCTCTCTCTTTTCGAGCCTCTACTTTCCTTCTTTTTTAATCTGCTACCATCTTTCACTCATTAGAAAGACCTCACCAGGAAGCTCTCATCAAAAAAACAAGTCATCAGACAGAAAGAAAAAGCAGTCATTAGAAAGCCAGATTACAAACATGAAGTTCTTCCCTTCCCTGGCGGGCATGGCAGCCATTGCCTCCGCCGCCACTATCCCCAGCAACAGCACGGCCTCTGGCAACAGCACGGCCCCAGTCTTCGCCACGACCAATGGCACCGCCGCCGGTAACTCCACGGGGCCCGTCTCCAAGATCGACAACAAGGTCCTGATCCTAGCCCGTGACAGCGACGGGGCTAACTCGGCCTCTGCTGGGCTGTTGGGATACGGCATCCCCTTCGAGGCGGTGCTCATCCCCAAGGAGGGCGGCGCTATCCCCACGCTCAACACCTCCACGTCCGAGGGCAAGTACTCGGGCATCATCGTCATCGACGCCCTCGCATACGACTACGGTGCTACTGGCTGGCGCTCGGCCGTGACCGACGCCCAGTGGAGCACCATCTGGGCATACCAGGCCGGCTTCAAGGTCCGCATGGTCCGCATCAACGAGTTCCCCGGGCCGCTCTACGGCGTGGGCCTCGCCGGTGCCGGCGGGTGCTGTGATGCCGGCGTCGAGCAGCTCATCAGCTTCACCAACACGAGCCTCTTCCCTACCGCCAACCTCAAGGCGTGAGTCCCTGCTCCCCTTTTGTCTTACTTCAGGCCCCGGCTCTTCTTGTCTTCTTGTCTTCTACTAACACGTCAGCAGCAACGCCGGCATCACCAGCCAAGGTCTGTATCACTACCCGGCCGTCATCACCGACCCCTCGACGACGACACAGGCTGCCAAGTTCGGCCCCGGCGGCAGCTACTCCACCGACACGGTCGCCGCCGTCGTGAACAAGTTCCCCGGCGGCCGCGAGCAGTTCGTCTGGTTCACCAGCTGGGCCCCCTCCTGGTCGGCCACGTCCAACTACCTCCAGCACGCCCACATCCACTGGATGACGCGCGGCATCTTCCTGGGCAAGCGCAAGACACACCTGAGCGCGCAGGTCGACGACGTCCAGCTCGCCACCGACATGTACTATCCCAACGGGAGCACGTACAAGACCACGACGGCCGACCTCGACAGCCACATCACCTGGATGGCCGACCTCAACACCCGGCTGCCGGCCGGCTCCAGCTTCAAGCTCGAGCTCGGCCACAACGGCAACGGCGACATCGAGAACGCCACCGCCTCCGGGGACGCCTCGTGCAAGCCCGCCTACGCCGTCGAGTACAACGAGGTCCCCGACACGCCGCTCGAGTTCCAGAAGCCCCTGGGCACCGGCGTCGACCGCTGGCCCGCCGAGTTCACCACCTACCCGTGGTCGCTGGCCTGCGCGCAGCGCGACACCTTCGCCAGGTGGTTCGGCACGCCCGACAAGCTCAACGCCTACATGCACATGTCGCACACCTTCTCGCACATGGAGCTCAACAACGCCACGTACAAGGACGCCAAGCGCGAGATCGAGTTCAACCAGGCCTGGATGAAGCAGAACGGTATTGCTAATGCCACCTCCTTCTCGGCCAAGGGCCTCATCCCCCCGGCCATCACGGGCACGCACAACGGCGACGTCATCAGGGCGTGGATGGACGCGGGCCTGACCAGCATCGTCGGCGACAACACGCGCCCCGTCCTGCGCAACCCGAACAACAAGTACTGGCCCCTGACCTCGACCGTCGCGGGCAACGGGCACGCCGGCCTGACCATCGTGCCGCGGTACTCGACGGCCATCTACTACAACTGCGACACGCCCGAGTGCAACACCAAGGAGTGGATCGACACCTCGGGCGGCAAGGGCACCTTCGCCGACATCCTGGCGCTCAGCAAGGCCGACAACACCCGGTACCTGTTCGGCCTGCAGAGCGACCCCTACATGTTCCACCAGGCCAACATGAGGCTGACCAACATGCCGCCCATGACCGTCGGCTCCAAGACGATGCCCATGTCCATCCTCATGGCCTGGACCGAGACCGTCGCCCAGGAGATGGCCCGCCTGACCAACTGGCCCGTCATCTCGCTCAAGCACGACGACATCGCCCAGTACTTCCTCGACCGCCAGGCCCTCGACGGCTGCCAGCCCTCGCTGTCCTACGGCTTCAGCCCCGACGGCTCCTCCGTCACCTCCGTCACCGTCGCCGCGAACGGCAACTCGTGCCCCGTGCCCGTCCCCGTGACCATCCCCGGCGGCAGCACCACCGCCACCGGCGGCTCCGTCACCAGCGACCAGGTCGGCTCTGAGCCCCCCATCCAGTGGGTCAAGCTCTCGGGCCAGCCCGTCACGCTGAAGCTGTCGGCCGGCGTCACTGTCTAGGTGGGTGTTTGGGATGTTGCCTGCCTGTTTGCATTTGGGATATTTATGGATAGCGTTTTGCATTAGTATTAGCATCAGACGTGTAAACGAGTCTGTTCTTTCTCATTCCTTTTTGGCTTTCTTCGGAGTAGGCTCGAAAAAGGGCGGCGCTGATATCACTCTCTCTGAATAATTAGAAAACTATTCTCCTTCTTGGATATAGTGGTACTAAAAGTTGAAGCAATTTATTGCGATTACCAAAACCCTCGAGACCCCTAGCAACCAGTGACATTATGAATGTGAAAATACAAGGTGAACCGATCAACTCAAGAATTGCTCAACTCGATCGAACCTCGTTAGCAACGATCCGAAGATCACATGGCACATAACTGTTGATATAGATAGCACTTGCAGGCATGGGGACTTACAATCTGAACTTTACACGTGGAGGATAAGGAGCAAATGCTTGCGGTTATCAAATGATAGAAAGAAAGAAAAACACCAAGAACAAGAAGAGCAGCGACGAACCGCAGGGCAAGTTCCCATCCACGTGTCCAGCTGGATCGACCAAGTCGCAGGCTCCATTCATTCATTACAGTCATATGGGTGGTTTCATCCATTATACTAGTAGTCATGTGGGCGGATTCATTCATTAAAGTCATACTCCAATTAAACATGGATCCAAGGCCCGGGAATTCCCACGGACCTGTGTCGGGGGCTCTTTCTTATATGCACAACACCGTGCTCAACTTGAACTCCCCTTGGTTGTCCCGAGAACCACCCCAGCATCCCTTTCCCAAGGAACATCAAACCAAGCACCTCAGGCTGGGGATCCGGCACCCGCCCACCCACACCTCAACCGCCCAGCCCCTTCTCAACATCCGCGCCCAAGCCAACCGCACGCGTCTCCCCGCTCAAAGCCTTGGGTTCCGCCGCCGCCGCCGCCGCCGGCACAACATCCCCACCACCAACCACCTCAGGAGAGGAGGCATCATCAACAACAACAACAACAGCCGCCGCCGCACCCCCACCCCCACCGTCCCCCTGGCCTTGCTGCTGCCGCCGCCGACCCCCCCTGGCCCTCCTCCGCTCATCACTGGCCTGCTCCTCCCGCATCTTCCGTATGACCCGGCTGCCCGCGCGGATCCGCTCCCCCCGGCGGTAAAACACCCACGGGATGGGGACGAGCAGGACCTCCAGCAGGCCCAGGAACATGCCCGCGTAGCGCGGCGTCATGGCCTCGTACATGCGCGCGCCCGCGAGCGGCAGCGTCGCGCCAAAGATGCTGCGCATGACCGCGTTGCCCGCGAGCGCCGACGCCGCGAAGTAGCCGTACGCGCCCGCGAGGTAGTTAGACCCGTAGATGAAGCAGAGGGTGTTCTGAAAAGTTTGCGTTCGATATCGTTAGCCGGTGGATGTGTGTGTGTGTGTGTGTTGTGGCATGGTTAGAGGATGGTGGGTGGGTAGGTAAACTCACTCCGCAGCCAAAGGGGATCCCAAAGGCGATGGGGATGGCGTAGTGGATGCTCGTCGGCAGGCACGTGAACGAGAAGACGAGCTGGCCCAGGGGCGTCAGCACCGCGCCGATGCACATGATGCTGGCCGAGGCCTCCGGGGCGACGCGGCCCGTCTCCGGGTCCTTGGCGTGCGAGTTGATGATCCTCCGCCAGAGGGGCTCGAGGAATATCGCGATCAGGGTCCCGATGCCGATGCCGATGAACGACAGGCCCGTCTGGCCCGGGCCCCAGCCTCGTTGTTGCGTGAACACGATTGGGTAGGCCACGAAGCACTTTGGAGGAGGGGGTGTGGTCAGCTTTGCATACTAGGTACATATGTACTTGCGCAAGAGGGGGGAGAATGTCGGGAATGTGACGTGGTGCAGTGCTTACCAGATACAGGATTCCATATATGACACTTATCCTATAGGACCAGCCAAGGTTAGCACAACATATCCAGACGCCACCAAGACACAGGGAACAACACGCACCAGATATTGAAGAACCACAGTATCGGCTCCGTAAAGCTCAGCACAAAAGGCCGGCTCAGGTTGACCCTCATAAGCTCCGCCGTCGACTTCCTAGAGTCGTGCTGGCACCAGTACCTCTCGTCGCCCTCCTCCCGCCTCCGCCGCGCGGCCTTCTGCTTCAGTATCCGCGGCCCGTACGTCTCCCTCACGGTAAACATGGTGACCACCGCGGCCCCCGTGAGGATGAGCACAAGCCAGTTGTCCCACCTCCACCCGAGGTACTGCGCGACATAACCCCCGATCAGGGGGCCCGTCACCGGCCCGTTGAGCGGCGCGATGCTCCACCAGCTCATGTAGCGGGCGCGGTTCTCCTCGGTCGAGATGTCCGAGATGGTGCCCGCGCCGTTGCAGATCATGACGGACCCGAAGACGGCGCCCAGGAAGCGCACGGCGACGATGGTGGCCAGGTCGTGGGCCAGCGCGCAGGGGAGCACCAGCAGCGCCGAGACGGACAGGCACAGCAGGTAGACGGGCCGCCGCCCGAACAGCTCGCTCATGGGCGCCACCACCAGGCTGCCGCACGCGAGGCCCAGGAGGTACGTGGTCACCCCGAGCGTGGCGATCGTGGGGTCCCCGCCGAACTCGGCCACCAGCCCGGGGATCGTCGCCGTGTACGAGGTCGAGTACAGCACCACCACCCACGTCGAGTAGCTGACGGCGAAGATCACCCACCCTTTGTACCAGTCGGGCCAGTCGCGCGGGTTGGACGGGTCGGGGGCGTCGCTGTTAAAGGTCACCTCGAAGTCGGGCGGGCGCGACAGTGCGCTGGCGGCAGTGGAGGCGCCCGTCCGCACGCGCGATACGTGCTCCTGATAGTCGGCGTTGTGGTCCGGGCGGGAGAGGGCGTTCTCTAGCGGTGAGAGGGGGTCGGTGTTATTTGTGTAGAGAGAAGACCTGTCGTCGCCGTTGGTGCTGCTGGCGGCGGCTGGGTTCTTGGAGGCGCGGGATCCGGAGCGCCTGGTCTTACTCGCCCGGCTCCGGGGCCGGGACATGGACCGGGGAGGTGCTAGGGTCCTTCCTGTCCCCGTGGCCGGTGTGACCTCCAAGGGGTCCTTCTCGTCCACGATCGATGAGCTTTCAGTCCGATCGTGGTCCTGGGAGGCTTCCTCGCCCCGTCCATCCTGCCCTGGTGTCTTCTCTGTGGCGAAGTCGCGAGACTCCATCGTCGGCATTGATGTGTGCTGTGCGGGCGCTTGGCCCGATGGTCAGCCCGGCCGGCTGCGGCCGCTCGGCACGGGTGCTGGAGAAGTCCAAGTGAGAGAGGGCGTGTGTGGACTCGTGGATGTGATTATTATTATCCTAGAGCTGATAGCAAACAAGACTCGGGGAAGAGTGGCGATGTATCAAATATCTATGATGTATCCATGCAAGCAGGCTTCGTGAACAATGCCGGTATGATGTGTGAGTCGCCGGCGGTAAGGTGAGTCGATGATGATGCCAAAAGAAACTGCTCGGGGTATATCCAAGGTAGCATTCAGTAGAAATGTGGCGGGTGCTACTTCCCGGCATTGCCTGTGGAGGAGTCAGAGGGGAGGAAGGACTGCGATAAGCACCAACAATTTTGATCCATATTTTCCAATCTTTTCCCCTGACCAACAAGTCTTAGCCACAGCAGCAGGCGCAATCGCGCATGGACGGGAGGCGGCAAGTGGGAATGGGAAGAGTGGAGCCCGGAGATAGCCCACAGCATGCGCAAGGCGGGAGGGCGAGCGACGTTCTGGCCGTGACCGCTGCTGTGCCGTAGTCGCAACGGGAGGGGCGCTTCTTCACTTGCCCCTTGCCGGCTCCTCATGCATGCATGCACGCCCGTCTGCTGGGTGGCAGGAAACATGACTGACTGTGTTAGTGTAGTCTGGATGCGGGACGGCGCTGATCGCTGCGGGCTCCTCTCGCGAGCCTCCTGGGCATACGCGGGGCCCCTCGTCCTGTCCTCGTGGCAGAGAACACAAGGCCGGAAGGGGCGTTAGCGTACGGATAGATGTCGTGGGTGATGGGCATGTGAGCCGGGGGATACCCCGCAAGAGAGAGAGAGAGAGCGTTGCCCTGCCAGAATTGTGTCTTGTCTGGCACATTGCATGAGGCTCTCTCTCAGGACCTCCATAGACTTGACCGCCGGTTACACGGCATGGGAGCACGAGTACGTACACGAGAGACCACACACAGTAGCCGCGTCGCAGATGCATCTGATAGCTCCAGCACCATAATAACAACCGCCGGGATCGGGAGGGCCAGAAGCGAGCATACTATGTAGTAGATGGCTCTTTCGTCCCAGGGCAGATCCTCCCTTTCTCACTTTTCGCACCATTTTAGGGCGTCGTTGGCAAGAAAAAAAAAAAGGGACCGGTGTGGCACCATGGACCCGGTTTGGGATCGCCTCTCCCTGGGGCCCGTCGTGCAGAAGACAAATGCCGAGCCGAGTTCTGCTCAAATCTTATTCTTGCTTGTATGACAAGGAATTGGACCAAGCCGGCGTTCGCTTCCTGTCTGTTGAGCGCACTCGTCTCTCGTGGGCGAGTTATATGATGTCAAAATAGACACTCAGCCCGGATGGCCCTTGGCAGGCCAGATCAAAACCCAATCGGCGGGGGTCCCACGGCGGGATGGCTGCTTGCATGGGGCAGAGTCTAGAGAGCTCGCATGGAGCTGCCGTTTTCCTGGGGCACTCCAAGGACCGGGGGCCGGGGTTGGTTGTCCATCTGGCTATCCCCACCCTCGGCCCTTCGCGCTTTCGGCCGTGGGCGGCGAGGGCCTTGGCAAGAGTGTTCTTCTTGTGTGGCTGCTTGATCGGAGTCACCCTTTCAGGGACTCGTCCGGTGCGGCACTGGGATGTGGTATCCACCAAAGGTCCCTCCGGGTCTGCCGGTCGCCGGCACTGCTCTCCACCGTTGACGGGATGCTCTGTTCCGGAGGATCAAGAATAGTAGAATATCATTCAAAAAAAAATTCAACCCAGCAGTGTCGTGTTCCCAACCGCCCCCAACGCCGTGTGTATATTACAGCCACAAAGATCAACGCCATCACCCTCAACCGACCACGACGATGCCGACGATGGCGGTGACACCGACGAGGACACCACCAGCCCCAGCCCCAGCCCTCCTCCCGCGTAAAACTGCTGCTGCTGCTGCTGGCGGGCGTGCACGTACCCCGAGGCAGACAGGCCCGCCAGGAACCCGGCGAGGAGCAGCGCCGCGGCCGACAGCGCCGTGAGGAAGAACTGCCCGCGCATAAAGGCCCGCTCGTCGACCCAGGTGCGCCGGAAGCGCAGCCTGCCGACCCGCATGTAGAACAGCTCCGTCGTGACGTGCCCGCCCTCCCTGGGCATCTTCACCTCGGCGCTCGCGCGGTCCGAGTACTTTTCCTCGACCCTGTATTTTTTTGAACGAGGGGGCATCGTCTCAGTTATTGATTTCTTTTTTCAGCGGCACGGGTTTCCCAGTCAGCTGCTGCTACGTCCACTCGACACTCTTTTTTTGCCCGACGGATAGGTGCACCCGGACGAGGGAGGGTGAAGGGGGAGGCAAGGGAGTACAAGAGGGGCAGGACTCACACCAGGCTCAGGCACAGATCCCCCTTGAGGTGCGCCTTCAGCTCCAGGTTCGCCTCGAGGTTCAGGTCGATCTTGAGCTTGGGCGTCTTGCCGTCCCCGCTGCCCGCCGGCTTCGGGACCATGGGCCCGATCCCGGACGACCCGCCCCCGTTCCCGTTCAGCCCGAGGAGGGAGTGGGCGCCCCCGGGGCCGGTCAGGTTCGTCGTGTTCCCGCTGGCGGCCTGCCTGGCGAGGGCGTTCTTGTTGCGCCGGCGCCGCCTGCGCCCGCTGCTGCTGGTGGTCGACTGGCCCGAGGCCACGGACGCCGTGTCGCCGCTCCCGCTGCCGCTGGGCCCCTCGCCGTCCTTGAGCTGCTTCTGCAGGTGGTCCATCAGCTGGTTCGCCGTCGCGCCGGGCCCGCCTGGGGAGGGTTTTGGGATGGTGCCTCGTGAGGTTGGCGGGCTTGGTGGGTGGTCTGGGGCGGACATTGTGTGTTGTTGTTTTGTTGTGGTGTTTGGGGTGTTTTGCTTTGTTGATTACAAGTATTTGGCCGCGGATCTTGCTAAGGCAGGCCTGTGTTGGGCGCGCACAGGTTGTATGCGGGTGTTGACTCGGCGTCGAGTTCTTATTCGAGACGGCGAGTCGGGTCCCAAAACTTAGATGTCCAAGGTGGCGAGGCGGGGATGCTGGTTGGGCTCGAAGCCTATTCTGTCACAGGACAACTGCAGGTGACGTGAGGTGCCACGATGAGCTCCCGCCTGCTGGGCAACAAGCATTATTTACATTATCCATCCCTCCCAACTCTTCCAAGTGGCAAGGCTTGGAAGCAGGGGCCGTTGCTCTTCAGCCATCGTATTCTCTGACAACACACTGTCAGAGCACTTGAGAGCCGGGGGAAGGGGAACGAAACAAAAAATGATCCCCCCCCAGTGGACGTGCCGCCTGCCTGCATGGTGGCGAGTGTGCAGCATCGTGCTATCTGCCGGGGTCCTGCGACAGTGGGTGGTGGTGGTGGCATGATGAGGGTTGTTTCTGAAACGTGGGCTCGAGTGCCCAGTCCACAGCTGTGGTTTCGAGTCCCCTGCTGCAGGCTGGCAGGCTGGCAGGTCCAGGGATCCAGAATGTCGCCCCGCGGGTAGGCCCGCCCCACCCCTACCACTCTTGCCGTCTACACGTGTAAGTGCGTCTAACTGCGATGGCCTGGTCCATGTTTTCTTGACGTCTAGACCACCACAGAAGGTTGCCTCTGGGTGGCAAACAACCCGAATTCTCTGATCAACATGGGCGCAATTTCTTCTTTGTCGGCAATTCCATTTTTGCAGCCGACACAAGCCAGGTCGAATATTCCAAATCCTACAGCCTCAGGGCTCAAGACTTCCTTCATTCCACCTTGAACCCCCAACCTGACTCGCCTACTATGGGATATCACCTGGGCAGTGGCATCCGATCGACAGCTTGACATCAAGTGCTTGCCTGTTTCTTGCGGGGGAGGTATAGATCTCCTCATCATGTCATGTGAAACGTCCAGGCCCGTTCAACCCAGGGGGGCCACCATCCTTGTAGTTACAGCTCCATCGTATTCTGGCGAGGCCAGGGACTGTAATGTATAGAAACTGACTGCCGTGAAACCCCATGGTCTGGGGAAGCTTGGGTATGTAGCCACGCGATCTAGAAGGACCCCGGGGTCAGACAAACCCTCCGGCTTCTTTGGATTTGATCTACATCGGGGGATGGTGCTGGCTGCGCTCTCTTATGGGATGAACTATATTATCACCCGTTTACCACCTCTGTCTGTCCCCAGCCCTATTGCACATTTGACAGGGGACTACCAATGAGAATTCCACGCCTTGTGCATCAAGTGCCATAGACGCAGTCTCGTGCTGACTGTTGTCATCATGATAATGTTGCATCGCTCCCCATCAGACTGTGCCCAGTATCTGACAACATACCCCTTTGGAAATTATTCACTTCTTGCCCTTGGTATCAGCGTGTCCGAAGGAATTCGAAAGTCGGTCTGAGGCACTCAGCATGTCTGGCGGTGAAAATGCAGTCGTACATGTTGGATATTATTAATTCTCCCGCCATCAGAGCCAATGAACTGCTTCAAGCAACCTTGAAACTGCTAGGCCAGGGCCCTGGAGCTCTTTGTTAGAGATGTTGGAAAGCCAGCGTTCCTCTTGTATTCCCTGATTTGCTGATGAATGTGTACATGTCGAATCATTTCCCCGCGTCTTGAGATATCAACATCCCCATCAAATTACCGGTAACCCACGCAGACTCATACGGTAATAGCAAATTTTGTGGGGACCTGACCCCGGACGGAGGATTCCTCTAGGCACCTGCAACAACTGGTGGGGCACCTAGCTGCCTTGCACTTCCACATAGCGACATCTCGTCTCCAGTATCAGCCTACCCAAACAGTCGCATCCTTCCCTTCTACCAGCAAGGCACTCTGTGCTCATCCTACCTGGCATACGAGCTGCACGATTCCACCCTTGAGCGAGAGTCGCCAAGCATGGACCACGGAGGGAGGTTCCACCACGAAGAGCCATTCGGCCACGAGTCGCGCAACTCCTTTTTCGACCAGGAAGGCCTGGTCCCTTATAGACCCGGTGGCTACCATCCCGTGTCTCTAGGAGATTGTTTCAAAGAAGGCCGATATCAGGTTCACCACAAGCTTGGGTGGGGCGGCTTCTCCACGGTCTGGCTGGCCAAAGATAAAATGTATGTATTTACCCCGAGCCATGTTCTCTCTTCTCACCCATGCCGACCTTGTAACATGTTTTCTTTCAAAGCTAACTGACCCCGTGCTTCCACCAGCCGTGACGAATGGGTTGCCCTCAAAGTCTTGGCGGCGCGGGTCGATCAAGAAAAGTCGTCCAGGGAAATAAGCATACTACGAGAACTGTCCAACAGCCCTGATGCCGCCCAGACATGTATCGTGCGCTTGTTGGATGATTTCCATCATACCGGGCCTAACGGACGCCACCAATGCCTGGTGCTTGAATTACTCGGTCCAAGTCTGATCAACGTCATCGACGGCGCCAATCCCATGCCTGGCCAGCCTCGTGGTGAAGATGATGGCATGATTGCTGAAGATATATTCCGTGTGGCGAGGCAATTACTAAGTGCACTAGCGGTCCTGCACGAGAATGGAATTGCCCATGGCGGTAAGATTGCCCAACGTCCACTCCAGCCCTCCCTTCCAGCTTATTTTCAGATTGGGAAGAGTGCCAAATGGCTAACCCGACATGCCGACGTCCAGATATCAGCTCACATAACGTTGCCTTCTGTGCGAGCAATATACGCCACGCATCCGAGGAGGACGTCTTGGGCGTAGTTGGGACTCCGGTCGTCGAGGATCTCATCCGAGAAGACGGACAGCCGGTTGAGCCGAGATTCCCCAAGCACCTCGTGAGGCGGGCCGAGTGGTTTGGGTGGGTCGGCGAAGGAGTGGAAGACATTCGGCTAGCGGACTGGGGCGAGTCCTTCCGTTTAGGAGAAGAGCCTCCACGCCTGGCCCAGCCCGCTGATTGCAAGGCTCCAGAAACCATATTCACCGAGCGTCTTGACTATCGCGTCGACTTGTGGAGAGCGGGGCTTGTTGTACGTCTATTTGTTCTATTCCCGCTTTTTTTGTTTCACATCATGGTCTGCTAATTGTCTTCAGATATATCACATGGCGATCGGCTATAAGCCCTTTGGGGCATATCGAGAGGATGCGTTCCTCGTCTCGCAGATGATCGGCTTTATAGAAGACCTACCGGACGAGTGGAAGGGAAAATGGCGCAAAATGAAAGAAGAGTCTGAAGAATCATATGATGATGTTGACCCAGGTGAGTAAATCTCCACACACTCACGGTATTGGTTTCTCTGTACGTCATGAGAGTGAGCTAGCTGACATCATGGCCCCGGCCGAGAATACAGATTCCCACTGGCTCGAGAAAAGATTCGATGAGCTTGTCCAAGACCCCCGTGATCCATCTCTACGGCCACTGCTGCCGGTGATCAAGGGCCTGATGAGATTCCGCCCGTCCGACAGACTGTCCGCTGCGCAAGCTCTGGAGCTAGTTCCCGAGATTGATCCCGAGCCCCTGACAGAAGTTAAGTCACGGATGTATTATAAATCAACGGTAATACTGTGATAAGCGCGAGAACTTACATTCACAAGATTCAAAGCCGTCACTTCTTGACAACTGCCCAGCAAACCTATTCACAACAGTCTGCCCGTACTCTTGGGTGATTCATGGCAGTTGTTTCAGAATCCAATGTCGTGCTCAACCTTGTTTATAATGCAATTGGGTTGTCTAGCAACTTTGCTTCAAGTGCTGTGATTCTTGCACAAGAAAATTACAGGCTCCCTCTAATCATATCTACAATGACGGATTCTGTACAACGGAAATTATAAAAAGGAGCTTTTGGAATGCACTGCCAATCTTTGCAGGCCTTACAAAGGTTCTGGCATGGGTATTTCAGCTGAGACCAGTTGATATCCCCGTTTAAAAACAGCAAGAGGCTCCATTAGAAGCACAAATCTGCCTGGGCTGGATGGAGCAAACAGTGAATGACTAAAGGGTAATAGCTCCTTTTGCACATTATTATGGACAGATGATATGGCCTCAGCCTACTTGGCTCCTCAAGCACCCAAGACTGTGCGGAAGCTTCTTACTTATCTTTACTGTGTCATTTGGGTCGAAAAATGAAATGTATGGAGGGTGATGGGCCAGGCATTGGACTTGGCAGATATTTTCATAGTTCCAGATGGCAGTGGTGAGTTTTCTGGACAGCCAGTTTGAAGTTTAGTCCCGAGCTCGGCTCAGCCAAAGTCTGCACAACTACGTTCATAAGTGATTGTAGGAAACAACACGCACTGTTTGACGATTTTCACCAGCAATCTCATCAATTGTCATTCACTCAAGTTTCTCCTAGCTGCCTCTGCTGTTCCGCAGCCCCACAGCAAAACCGTTACCCTTTCTCTGCTTGCCAAACCTGAACCTGCTTCAGTGTCTGGAACCCCCAGACGGCATCATCGCATTTCCTCTCTTCTATTTCCTCCTTCGAAGATTTGCTCGTCAAGGATCTTAAAACAGCTACTTGTAGCACCCTAGCTCTGACCAAATCTGCCCTCGTCAAGAAGCAACCATGCCCGTGACCACCAGGTCCGTCAACAACCCCTCCCAACCGGCCGTGTATTATGGTCCCGTCATCAGTGGTCGCGTTGAGAAGCCCAAGAGCAGCCCCATGGTGGCTCGCAAGAGCACACCCAAGAAAATCACCATCAAGAAAACCACCAAGACCAAGGCCAAGGGGGACCCGTCAGCTGAAGACAGCGAGGCCGAGACCCAGCTCATGAGGCAAATCAGTCTCGGCGAGGTACGTCTGCAGGAGCATCGCCGCCCCACAGAAATCAACCACAAGGAAGGCTGATCTTTGTATGCAACCAACCCAGATCATCTTCTCCAACCGCTTCGAGCCTCCCTGGGAGGAGCCCAAACCAACGACCCTTCTCGGCCTGCCCAGCCACCTCCGGGACAAGATCATCAACCTCGTCTTCCCCGTCCTCAAGCAGGGTCAAAAGGAGGAGACCGGACAGGGAGACCTGGACGATGCGGCGGCGGAGAAGTTCCAGGGACAGTTCCTCGAGTGCAACTACGTCCACCCGGTCCTGTGGACCTGTCGCCAGCTGCGCTACGAGTATGGCAAGCTCTTCTGTACGTACGCAACCAGCCAGCAGCACCTGGCTGGCGCCCAGTCAAGCCACAACAGATGCCTCCCCCCTTCCCCCCCCCCCCCGCCCCTCGCTCATCAGACCAGACCAGACCAAGACCTCGAGACAAACGCTGACGGCAGACACACACAAACCCACAACAGTGACGAACAACCACTTCATCTGGGACGTCCCCCCCAACTGGAACCCAAGCGGCATCACCCGCTTCGCGCAGCACGCAGCCTCGGTGGGCGCCCCGGACTTCCCGCTCCTCATGGACATGCACAACCGCGCCGACGGGCCGGCCTACAAGCAGTACCCCCGCGCGCCGCTCGACGGGCCGGCGTGCCGCGCGCACCTCGGCCGCTGGGTCAAGATGGTCTACTACGGCGTCGAGACGAGGGTGCTGGCCAACGACCACCCGCTCGAGAGGGACGACGGCCTGATTGCGCACTGCCTCCGCCAGGCGAAGCAGGTGAGCCAAGCCGATTTTTTTTAAAAAATTCAATTTCACCTTTTTCTTTGCCTCCGTTCCCAAACAGACCTTTCAGTAACTAGCTGACTCGTGACATTTGTGATCCAGTACCGGGAGCACGGCAAGAGCTGGGTCCAGCTCCGGGACAGCCTGGAGGAGGCGTGGGCGGCGTTTCTGGAGCGGCGGTCCCTGGCTGAGGTGAGCCTGGGCAGGGGCGTCGCCACCATCACGGCCCTGTACAAGGCGAGCAACGAGAGGCTGGAGAGGGCCCGGGCTTCGTCTCTGGGCGGGGGACCGGCCTCTTGACTTGTCGAACAGGGCAGGGTTGGTTGGTACAAGCAGGGCGGCACCGAGGTCGAAACAGGACGATATGGGCCGAAGTGGCAGCCAAATGGCACGGCGCTGAACGGCTCGGGGCAGCACGATACCAGCCAGTACCACTGAAGAATGAAGGCTTGCGGGAGGCCGGCTGTTTGAGTCTAGGCTGTACATTTTCTTGGGGAAGTCTGCGACATATTTGTGTTGGTAGAGTTGATTGTTTTGTCGAGATGCCCTCAGCTTCCACAAAGGACCAGGCAGAGAAATGAACAAGACATGATAGAATATCCCCCGCGGTTACGCAGCTGTTGACTTAGCAAGCCAATGAACCGAGAAATTGGCACCAACCTCAGGTTCATCACCATCAGCCCCAGTCTCAAACCCGAGTTGGAAATGATAATCAGGGCAGTGGCTGACCCATTAAGCAGAGTCTGACAGCCACACAACTGTAAAGCGAGTGATCACTAATGATCTATGTACCAAAGTTGACAAAAAGAAACAAGCATCACCCGCACCATCGTCTGCCTACATGCTCAGACAGCCAGCCAGCCACGACACTCAACGCACGCCTACACACAAGTCCTTAGATTAAACGTCAAAAGCCCACCCCACACGTACCGAGGGAAAGCCTCCCTAAGAACGACCTTGAACCGCGGTAGAAAGCCCCCCGGGCCCGGAAAGTAACGCCGACAAGAGCACCCTGCCTATCTACCTACCACCCGACCCTACAAGGCGCCCCCCCGTACGGAGTAAATATAGAGGCGGGATTGATCGGGGTGCAACGCCGGCCAGGGGGGGGGGCTGACGGGGGATGATCATTTACCCACCTTTCCACCCCGCCGGGGAACAGGTCTTTCTATCTCTCACTCCCGATCCGATGACGCGGCCGGCGTGCCGCGCGGCTGAAGGCGTGGATCTGCTACATGTCTGTCATCGATATGTTGCAGGCGAGGCGAGCCTCGGGATGTGTATGTACGACATTGAACTGCATGGAAGGGAGTCCCCACTCCTAGGCCAGCATCAGGGGGCCCAGAAACAACGGCAGGGGGGAGGGAGGCGGGAGGCCCTGTTCTCGAGACGGCAGTGCCAGTACCTGTGTTGTAGGCCTGTAGCTTATAGAGTACATGGCATGGAATCGTCTAGGAAGGTGTGCCAAGCGGGCATGAACACACACACACACACACGGATACACATTCACATACACGTTACACCCGTGGTGCCCTTGTCCCCCGGGCCACGGGAAGCGAATGCAAGGAAGCACGGCATTCCATGTTCTGTCCCCAGCCAACTCGTAATAAATAATGACGTGGCGTGGCATGGCATGGCAGCAGGCACGCGAACAAGAAGCAACATCAAAAAGAAGGAGGCAAACAAAAAAAAAAACAAAAAAAAACCAGAAACAGTAAAGGGCAGACAAACCTTCCAGAAAAAGTCCTCGGTAGCCCCCGACCGAGCCGCATCAAGCCCCTCGCCCGCGGCCGCGGGACCAGGAGGGACCCCTCCCCTCGCCCGGGCCGGCCAGGACCCGGTCGCAGGGTGCCCTTCGCGGGCGTGTCCTCCGGGCCACACACACCCCTCCCTCCCTCCATCCCCTCCCGCAGCGGCCCCCAAATTGCGAGCTGGTACGCAGGAGCTCCCTGTTGCTATATATTGTTACCGACCGACCAACTACACATATGCCTGCTCCACTACACCATGTGCAGTCGTGTTTTCAATATTACGCGGTCCGGGGTTAGGCCTTTGCCCGTAAGTGAGAACAGATCACTCGGCTGCCCGGATTTAAGCAGGAATCGGGAGCGAGGGTGAGGGGGGGGGCCGTGGGCGGTGCAAGGGTTCGTTCGATCCAACCTCTCGCACATTTACACAGTAACAAGGAAGGGGGGGAGGGTTGGGTTGGGTGGATCTCCCCCGCCGGTCCCCACGGGTTGATGCCGATCGCTCGGGGGGGCGAACGCCTTAAACTTGCTTGCCTTGCTTTGCCTAGGGGAGACAAACACAGTAGTGTTTAAGAAAAAGAAGAGGACCCCACCCGTTGCGACTGTGGACGGGGGTATCGCAAAGTTAAAAGAACGCCAGGGGTGGCGGTGGCGGCGGTGGTGGTGGTGGTGGTGGTGTTCACTTGATGATGGTCGTCGATTCGGGTCCTGCCAGGCCAGGCGAACCAGGTACGAAGGCCCCAGCCCATCCCGGATCCGGAGAAAAAGTTCCTGCATTGGTCTTGATGTAGTGTACGCTCTTGCGCAATCACATATCAGAAATCGTCGGAGAGAAGGGTGGGGGGTTCTCGTAGAAGGAGCGGGAGCGAAGGGGGCCCGGAATTAGCTGGGAAGGCCTTGTCGACCATGGAAGAAGCCAAGCCCGCAGATATGGTCCGTTCGTGAGGCGCAGAGCAAGCCAAACCGATGGATGGTTTGGTTCGCATGCACTGATGTGATATTCACTTCTCCAACAAACCCTCAAGTGCTCCCTCGCCTGTCAGCCCCGGCATCAGGCCCCCATGCCCCCGTGCCTGTCGTGCTGGCGCGTACAGTAGTACTACATAGTATCTCCCCTGATCGCCGTTGACGGAATGGGATCGACCAATCGCCTTGGGAGGGCGGGAGGCTTGTTGGACGTCTTCCTGCCAAGCTCATCGGGTCATGTGTAGGTGTAAAATTGAGTTGCGCAAAGAGGGACAAAGAGAGACAGACAAAAGACCCTGAAACTTGGCTCTGGGCGTGGGGCAGACCACGCACCCACCCACACGCTCTGATGACGGGGTGGGGGAGGGCTTGGCAGTAAAATTAAGATTGGATTGTTTGCTGCTTGTCTGTTAATTTTTCTGCTTTTGACCAGAAAGAAAAGAAGCGGGTCCGCGCTTGCGTCCTTGCGTCCTTGCGCCCGCGGGAACGGGCAACGGGGGAAAAGCAAAAATAGTGTAGTGTGCTGTTGTTAGTTAGCTGGACGCAGGTACCAGCAAACCAGCTGCCAGGGCCCAGCTGCCCAGGTGGGAATATGCCCGGCCGCAAGAGGAAGTCGATGGGGGCGCGCGCGTTGCCGCGCTGGGAAAATGCTTCGAGTTGCCTTTTTTTGCTTCTTCGGTTGTGCGTCTGTGTACACTTGCATATAGACAGGCAGACTGACAGGATGTCTTGACAAAGGAAAAGAGAGGCAAAGCGTCAGTGCTTCACATACTCCGTACCGGTCAGTTGTTCTGCATCGGCAGATCTGTTGTTTCGAGTCTGTGCTCCCCAACCCATCATCCCTGTGGGGCTCAATGGTGCCCAGGTGGTGACGTACTGGAGCAGTGTCGTACCGTACCACCGCAGTTCTGCTCCGGTTGGCGGCAACAACAGACCTGCCACACCAGACTAGACAGACAGACGCCATCGTGAGGCTCAGGCTCGGCATGGAAGCCTCGGAGGGACTATTGACAGAGGAGACGTCAGCTCCAGGTCCGTGAGTACCGAGGCAGCGTTGCATTTTCTGCCCGTAGTCCCGAGTCTAAGGGAAAAGGCTACCCGTCACGAGGGCCTGTGGCCATCTCGACGGATGGTTCGCCGGTGGTGATAATGAGAGGCAGGTGGTCGTGAGGTAAGAAAAACGTCCACGTGCGCAGCAGAGGCGTTCCTGGCATCTGGCACTTGCCCCTTGTAGCTAGCCGACAGGTAGCACGGCTTCCAACCCCTGACTAAAACCTGCGCGGTTGCGAGTTTGTCTTTGGTGTGGCAGATCTCTATTTTTAACAGGGGCCGTTCGGTTTCCGGCTGGTCTTAGCAATAGACAAAAGTCCGCACAATTTGCACAAGGGGAACCAGTGGCTTGCCGCTCTGAGGTTTAGTTATGCTTCGCTGTCTCAAGTTATTCGAAAATTCTTCCAAAAGGACCGCCGGCATGCCGAGGCTCCTGCTTCCTGCCAGGCACACAAACGCTGGGGTTAAACGTCAAACGGACCGACCGCCACAGCCTGCCAGTTGGGTGAGGTCATTCCCGATGCTCCTCGACAACGATAGACCCGGGCTCACCAGGTAACTCCACAGCCACCTACTGTGGTATGCTGAACTCTCCATTCCCCGGGGCCGAATTGAAGAATCTGCCTCACCCGTCCGGCGCCCTATCAGCCCGAGTGTGAGCCTCTGATCCTTATACTTCAACGAGCCAGAACTGGAACTACAGCCTGCCATTTTCGTCTTCGATCATCTTGTCCATCTTCTTGCGGAGCAGCTTGAGTCTGGCAAGGTAAGGTATCGGCTCCTTGTCTTTCTGCTTCTCAATTTGTGGCATCCACATGACGCGGCAGAGATCCTCCGATGTGGAGCGGAATGTGACCTCGAAGCGCAATTCGTCCTTCGATCGGCACTCTCTCTCCGAAGGACGCGCCATTATGGTCTTGATGATGTCGAGGGCCTGAGACAAGGCCTCGATCTCGGCGCGGGAGGTCGTCTGTGGGAACCCGGGGTCGAGCCGTTCGGCAGCGTTGAATCGAGAGCCTACCCCGAAGCGTACAGCCCATGCCGCCACAGCCCCCGGCTTCCCGCTGTTGTCACAGTGCCCGGCGATGGCGACCACCATCGAGCGCTTGTTGACCATGATGAACGGTTCAATGAACGGTTCAATGGGACAAGTATATTGCAGCTGGCAGTATTCTTTCTCTGGGTTGTATTTTAACAACTTGTCCCATGGCATACACTGATAATTCCATTCTTCAGCGGGGTTGAATCGCCGATTCTGGTGGTTTGTGATGCTGAATGGAGTGCTGCCGGTCCCAGGAGGAGGCGCGGAGCCCTCCATGATCAACAAGCCGGATACTGATCTCGTAGCGTCTAATGGATGCAGAATGGTATGTGTAGTGAAATGCAGGCTCACTCTCGTGTTGTGATAATTGTGGGGTGTGATGCTGGGCTGTGATGCCGTGCTATGATGGATATCCGACTGTTTTGATGCAGGCCAAGAGAAATGTGACCAAGGTTCAGGGCAGACGGACGGGATGGGATGTCTGTGATTCAAACCTTTGAACAGCCTGAAGCGAGCCTATTTGCCCTTTCCCATGAATCCCAATGTTGCCCTCGACCAAGGAGGCAGGCTCGACCACATCAGAGGAGTAGCTACCAGAGGAGCAGGAGGCAACTGTCACTCGACAAGCTGTTGGCCGATCCCGACCCAGGTAGATCCCGAGATCCAACACAATCTCAGCATTCACCTACCCAAAGCATACATGAGCAAGCTCGATGGAGATCTGTGGTCACACAAGCAAGGGGTTTGCAAGTGCGTGTATGGAAGGCCAGTTTGTGCGTGGAATGTTCGGCGGCGCAACCTGCAACTTGTGCAAGATATCAGGTGGGTCACATCCAAGGACAGTCCAAACCTTGGAGGGCTGAGGGGCCCTGGGCCCCGGCGTAGGCGTAAAACATCGACCCAGAGTGTAAAATAAAGTGCCCCGGCGTTGGGCCCATGGACGTTGTTGATGAACCTTAATTGTTGTTTCTCAAGATCAGGCTAGTGGTATCGCAGAGTGGTTCGTGCAGTTGCAGGCAGAGCTTACCGAAAAGCTAGCGGCAGGTTGCGGTGGTTGTGGTTGCGGTTGACCCTGTCGGAGAGTTTCTTTTGCGCCCAAGTCCAAAACGGCTTTACCAAAGGCAGGCTGGTCCTTGCTGCGGGCCAAGCAAGACCCGTCTGGGCCAGTCAGAGACAAGAGCCCCTCACCACCTCGGTGTAGCCCCCTGCAGCATCCTCAAACACGCCT
The DNA here is from genome assembly GCF_019321695.1 of Diaporthe batatas. Classification (NCBI taxonomy): domain Eukaryota; kingdom Fungi; phylum Ascomycota; class Sordariomycetes; order Diaporthales; family Diaporthaceae; genus Diaporthe; species Diaporthe batatas. The sequence continues at coordinate 1,103,485 of NW_025408555.1, read as the reverse complement.
GTCTTGACAGTCAACCCAATCTGAAGATGGGCTCGAGTACCCGACCAGCCGACCTATTACCCCAAGGGATATCGAGGCACACGCGACCAGAGACAAGGACAACCGAGATTCCCGGGAAAGACGCTGCACGAACGTACGGTACGTGGGGGTTCCTCCTTCCGACAGTCCGAGTGCAGGATGGGAGCGAGGGTTATTCCTCGGCGGGACCGTGAGGGACGTCATCAACGACATGCCCCAGTGCCCAAGACAATGTGTGCAGCCCTGGCAGGCCTGGCAGCCATGGCTTTGCAGACCAGGGCCAGATGGCGGCCCGATGTTCTACAGTCAGATGTGGCTTTTTTCGTTCCATCTGGCCGGGCCCTGCGGTCGTCATCTTTGGGGCTTTGCCTCCTCCGACCGGCCAGCAATCAGCTCACACTACGTATGCCGTACGTGTGTGTGGGTGTGTGTGTGTGTGTGGCCGTGATGTGATGTGATGGATGCCGAGTGTGGGCGAGTGAGTGCCTGAGTGGGTGTGAGCCGACAGGTCTGGTCTGTCCGTTAATCATGATCGATCGTCAGGGCAGAGAGGCGACAAGCGTGCATATGCCTGCTGCCTGCCACATGTACTCCGTACCGCTGCCCCGCCAAATAGGTGAGGGAGTGACTTCCTCTCCAGGCCCTCCCTCTCTTGGTCCGAACTTGGACAGAGATGGTCAGATGCACTGGGCCCAGCGCCAAACGGAACATTTGATGGGAGGGGGGCCCACTCTGAAGCGGTTGCGCCTGCGTGCCCCTGGTCGATGCATCAAGCAGCTCTGCAGCACGGGGAGCACTGCAGCATTGCGGGTTCTGTCTCCATTCCTGCCACGTCGGTTCTTCTTTCGAGCATGAACCTGAAATGAGGACGAGAACGAGGCATAATACTTGACCCGACCACCAGGGGGAGACCAAGGGGCGGACCGCGACGGGCTGAGCAGGACAACACACGTGTTGCAGAACCAGAGCAAAGAGTCGAGTCTTCCTTGTTCGATCATGCCGCACCGTTGTGTTGGGAGGGAGGGCCGAGGTCGAATCTCGAGGGACCCTGAGGAGGGATCGATCCCAAGGAATGAACGCTCCGTCCTCGAGCAATTCTGACAGATTTGCACTGTGGTGGGTGCAGCACGTGCCTGCCAGCCTGCCTATTTAAGTACGTATTCGTTTTCTTTTAGAGCGGCAGTGTTGACACATGCCTGTCTACAGTCCAACGACAGCCAGACAGCAAGGCGGTGACAAGTCGTGCAGATGTGCATACACAACTGTACTGTAGTATGTGTTATCGTGCGGCTTGGGCAGTGATATAATATAGTGTGCACCATACAGTTATAGCCTCCTCTTTCTCAAGTGCTCGCAGCAACCAGACAGCCAGACAGCCACGCCTACCCCCCAAGGGCCCCCTACCTTCCCCAAATCCCCCCTCTCCTCCCACCCTCCAACCCCCCTTCACAGATACTCTGAAACAGCTCACAATTTTGCACACGAGCCCTGCTACACGCTAGCCCTTCTCAGCCACGCCACCATCCAATCCCTCCTTCCCGTTCCAGCACCGCAGAGTCACAGTCTCCCAAGCGCATTGGTAGCGGGAGACCGCAGCCCGCAGCAGCCAGGCACGGCCACGGGCCAGAAGCAGGCGTGCAGGCGTGCAGGCGGGCAGGCGTGGCAGGCGGTGCAGGGTCAGCAGCGGCAGGGCTTGGGCGGTGCATTCGCGGGTGCATTCGCGGGTGCCGTTGCAGGCGGGCAGGTTGCAGAAAGTTGCAGATGCGGTTGCAGGTGCAGCAGGTACGGAGTACAACGCAAATGCTAGTTCCAAGCTGTACTGTAGACTGCCTATTAGCTAGCGCAGACAGGACCAGGGCCGGAGCAGGAGCAAGAGCAGGAGCAGGAGCAAAGAGCAAGAACCCTGGGCAGGAAAGACCCCAGAGCAAGAACCAACCCAGTTAGCTGCCCTGCAGAAGTCGAGAGGGGCAACAAGTGTGACCGACCGAGTGACAACCAGCCAGCCTGCCAGCCAGGTCAAGGTTGAAAGTGAAAGTGGGCTTGTCCACTCATCTCCGTCTGGTGCCTGTCTGTGCCTGTGCCTGGCTCCTCCCAAGTCCCAAGTCACCAAGTCCCCAAGTCCCCAAGTCACCAATCCAAGGGCCCAAAGCCTCCCTCCCTCCGTCAATAACCCTCTCCGTCGCCACCATCAACGAGCCCCCCTCCCTATCTACTGCCGCCTGCCCGCCCGCCCTTGCACACACGCACATTCACACTCACACTCCCATCCATCTATCGCATCGTCCTCTGGCCGTCTCGTCGCCCACCTTTCCTCGGCACTCCTCTTAGACTTCATCCACATGCTGCACCTACATACGCATCCATCGCGCAAGCAATTGACTCTTCCCTCCCGCCTTTATCGTCCCCTCCTCGCCGCTCGATGCGAATCGCGGCAGACCAGACCTGAGTAGCAGCAGCTGCAGACGACCGACCAGAGGCGATCCGACGCCGCATACCCACGCCCACGCCCACCCACTACCACCACTCTTAATCAATCGCCAGCTACAGCCCGCCCAAATCCTGTCTGTTCGTTCCCCACTGCGCCGCTGAATCGAGCAACCATACGCCGACAGACGACATTTCGTCCACCCTGCTTGCTACCGTATCCAGATCGGCAAGGCCCTGTTCCTGTTCTGATAACGTCCCGCTTTTCCTCTTTGTTAGGGCGCTCGCTGGTCGACAATCAATCGCGCTGATCACTGAACGCATGCGCCTTTGAGGGTCCCCCCCCAAGGAGCCACCACCCAAACTACGCATCTCGTTCCGCTTTCACTGCCTTTGCCCTTTCTCGTCCCGACCGCCCGCCCACCAAGGTCCCGTCCTAACATCCTCGAGCCGACTTCTTTTTTTGGAGAGTCAGTCCGGCGACTCGCCCAACCACCCGATCAAGACGCCGTCACACATTTGCGATCGGTCCCCCATCCCGTCCTCGACTCCCTGTCTACCTCCCGCCGTTCCAATTGTCGGCGCGCGCCCCCAAAGCCTGAACGACCAGCGGTGGAGGCACGCGCACGCACGCACGCACGTACACACACAGGCAGCCGACACACTACCACCGCCACCACCTCCCCCCCTCCGCCCAGCCGCCGAATCCTCGACGACACACTCGACCCTATTGTCTTGCGAGACATTGTCCAATCTCCGCCGCGATCCGAGTGAAGACGCCTTCACAGTGCCTTGTAGCATCCTGCTACACACATTCCAGAGGCTTCGGGTGCTCTCGCGCCCGCCCCCCCTGAGATTGACCTGTGTACACGGCGTCCAAACTCCATCGTGAGCATGTCTGTAATGCTGCAAACTCCTTCCCGGGCGTCGACCGCATCCTCATCCTCCTACCAGGCCCTCTCCCGCCAGAACACCATGTCTTCGTACGATGGCTCGCGTTCAGCCCGCCAGTCGAAACGGTACTCCATGTCGGCACTGTACATGTCAATGTCCGCACAGGAGACCGACTTGGAGATAGAAGATGATCTCGCCAAAGGTTTGTTTGCCCCTTAGCCTGGCTCGGTACGGACCCAAAGTTGGAAAGTCCCATTGCTAACCAACTATCTGCAGCCCAAAAGATCCTCCGCGACCTCAAGTCCAAGATTTCCTCCCAGTCCAAGAAGAACTTCGTGCTCGAGAAGGATGTCCGGTACCTCGACTCTCGCATTGCCTTGCTGATTCAGAATCGCATGGCCCTGGAGGAGCAGAACGAAGTCGCCAGCCACCTAGAAGACGCGACAGACATCCAGGAGGGTGTCTTTCCAAATGACGACAAGACGCAGAGATATGGCAACCTCATGTTCCTGCTGCAATCGGAGCCCAGGCACATTGCGCACCTCTGCCGCCTTGTGTCCATGTCAGAGATTGACTCGCTGCTGCAGACAGTCATGTTCACCATCTATGGAAACCAGTACGAGAGTCGAGAAGAGCATCTGCTCCTCACTATGTTTCAGGTTCGCTCCCCCTCGGTGTGAAACTGGGTAGTCGTACTCATACTAACCTGCACCCCAGTCCGTATTGACATACCAGTTCGATAACACCCCTGAATACTCGTCCCTACTCCGCGCCAACACACCAGTCTCCCGGATGATGACGACGTATACGAGGAGAGGCCCGGGTCAGAGCTTCCTGAGATCGGTGCTTGCGCACAGGATTAATGGCCTCATCGAGCTGCACGACTTGGATCTCGAGATCAACCCCCTCAAGGTTTACGAGCGCATGTGTGAACAAATCGAGCAGGACACCGGCACCCTCCCGCCGTCCCTGCCAAAGGGCATAACTGCTGAACAGGCCGCGGAGAATGCGCAGGTCCAGGCCATTATCGAACCCAGACTCACCATGCTCACCGAAATTGCGAATGGTTTCCTGTCGACCATCATCGACGGCCTCGACGAAGCGCCATACGGAATTAGGTGGATCTGCAAGCAGATTCGCAGCTTGACGAAGCGGAAGTACCCCGATGCCAACGACCAGGTCATTTGCACACTAATCGGAGGTTTCTTCTTCCTGCGCTTCATCAACCCCGCAATCGTCACGCCAAAGTCGTACATGCTCATAGATGGAACACCGGCGGACAAGCCAAGAAGGACCTTGACGTTGATCGCGAAAATGTTGCAAAACCTTGCAAACAAGCCTTCCTATGCGAAGGAGCCCTACATGGCCAAGCTGCAGCCATTCATCCAGTCGAACAAGGAGCGGATCAACAAGTTCATGCTTGATCTCTGCGATGTGCAAGACTTCTACGAAAGCCTGGAGATGGACAACTACGTGGCCCTCTCCAAGAAGGACCTGGAGCTGTCTATCACGCTGAACGAGATCTACGCCATGCATGGCCTTATTGACAAGCACCGGAACGAACTGTGCAAGGACGAGAACTCGCACCTGCACATCATCATGTCCGAGCTTGGCCCCTCTCCCCCACAGGTCCCCAGGAAGGAGAACCGGGTGATCAACTTACCACTATTCAGTAGGTGGGAGTCGGCCATGGATGACTTGACCGCCGCGCTGGATATCACTCAGGAGGAGATCTACTTCATGGAGGCCAAGAACGTCTTCGTACAGATCATGCGTTCAATCCCGTCGAACAACGCCGTCCAGCGGAGGCCTCTCCGTCTCGAGCGCATCGCCGATGCAGCAGCGACATCCCGGAACGACGCGGTTATGGTCCGCAAGGGTATCCGCGCTATGGAGTTGCTGAGTCAATTGCAGGAGCTGCGGGTCATAGACAAGTCCGACCAGTTCAGCCTGTTGCGAGATGAGGTTGAGCAAGAACTACAGCATCTTGGATCTCTCAAGGACGCGGTCCTGGTGGAGACCTCCAAGCTTGACGAGGTCTACAAGACGATCCGCGACCACAACACCTACCTGGTCGGTCAGCTGGAGACGTACAAGAGCTATCTACACAACGTCCGCAGCCAGAGTGAGGGCACACGGCGGAAACAGCAGAAGCAACAGGTTCTCGGCCCATACAAATTCACCCACCAGCAATTGGAGAAAGAAGGCGTCATCCAGAAGAGCAACGTGCCAGATAACAGGCGGGCGAACATATACTTCAACTTCACGAGCCCCTTACCGGGGACTTTTGTCATTTCTTTGCACTACAAGGGCAAGTTTAGCAGCTCCAGGGCTGAGGATCCTTCACTATTGTCTGTGAGCTCATGACTGACATCAATCACAGGGCGTAACCGCGGCCTCTTGGAGCTCGATCTCAAGCTCGATGATCTTTTGGAAATGCAGAAGGACGGACAGGACGAGCTGGACCTCGAGTACGTCCAGTTCAACGTGCCAAAGGTCCTTGCCCTTCTGAACAAGCGGTTTGCTCGGAAGAAGGGCTGGTAAATAATAGATTGTCACACGTGCATTCAGCGTTGTGTGCATTCTTAGAGAGCGGAGGCGAGCGTTGGGTCACCGGCAGTGGCCTACTTCCTCTTCACAACACCATCTCACGATCGATCATTCTGCCTTCTCAACATACATCATGTATCGCCTAAGGGACTGTCGGCGTTTTGGAGCCGGCGTGCACGTTTATACTCCTTGATACCACCGCCTATTTGCGCAACACCGTCTTTCAGGTCGCCCACCTACCTACTACACACCTCTTCACCTCTGCCGTCTATATATCCCCAGCCGACACAATCGGTTCACACTCTGCCTGCTCCCCCCATCCTGGGGGCGTCACATTGACGGGCACATCCTCTATCAATATCTAATTCTCTTGGTGCGGCGTCCTTTTCGTCCGTGGCGATATTTTGAAACCCACATGTTTCTGTCATGCGTTTCCATTCGGCTCTGTTGTTATAGGACACACATTAATGGTGGCTGGCTATGCTTCGGCTGGACCGGCGGCTTTTTGGCTTGGCTACACCGGAGGGGGATGGATGGGGTGGAAGGAAGGGGCGTCTTTATTTGCTGTTACTCCTCCTGAGTGGTTACGCTTTGCGAGACATGGAGGAAGAAGGGATAGGCGAGGGATATTTTGGTCAACCTCTGCTTTTTTTGTTATCATTCATGGGTGGAATATTTTCTCCTCAGGGGATGGAAAGTTCCGGGGAGGGGCGTGAAGGGTTATTTTTGACTGGGAAAAACGCCTGGCCATGGATGGGCGGGCACAAGGACACGAGAATGATTTGTGCTTCTCTTTTTTTTTTTATTATCCATGCCTGTTGCTTTGCACACTTTTTTTTGGTTCCCACACCTGTTTTCTGCGTCTTGTTGTTTTTTCTCCCCCTTCTCTTGGAATGGAGGACAGAGACGGACAGAGACGGACGAATTTTTTGGCTCACGTTTTTCTTCTTCTTTGCTACCACTCTACTTCATGTGTATGCTGCCCATGGTATAGATGAGACAAACATGGAATTTGATGCTGTGAAATCACCTTTTTTGCTCCTCTCTCTCTCGGCCCTTGATAGGTTTTTGGGCGAGTGAGTTTCCTCTTGGGGTGTGGGAATGAATGATCCGCTTGATGAGCATTTCCGGGCTGGCTGGCCTGCTGCCTGGCTAAGTAGGTGCTCTGTCACTTTGGTGGGAGGACTCATGGAACGGACGCGTGAGGAGATTATTGTCGTGGGTTATGGTGATGGGATTCTATGTGACATGTGTGTAACTGTCTGGGACTTGCTTGCTTGCCTCGTATTAGAGCTCTGGATGACGTCCCGGATATGCTAGGTGTGAGTGAAGTGTGTGATTATGATGTAGTGAGTGAGTGAGTGAGTGAGACCCTCGCTCGGCCGTGGCTATCGGTCGGTCCAGGCACACAACACACACACAAACACACACGCCCCGCCCCGTCTTGTCCATCTGCCTTGAAGACTCATCAACTCATTGGGAACGGGTTGGGTAGGCAGGTGGGCAGGCAGGCAGGTAGGTAGGTTGAATCCACTCCTCCCCTCACTTCTTCGAAAAGACTGGCTGCTGTATCGTATCGTAGCTCCCGTCGTGTACTTGCGTCCCCCCCCCCCCCGGTGTGCTTGGGGGGGGGGGGGCAGGCGGTTCGGCTTGTTTCCTGCTCTGTTTTCTGCCTTGCCTCCCCGGAGATGAGGGTGGTGGAGGTGTTGGTTTTTCTTGTATCTTCCTGCCCCTTTGCCCCAAGTTTCCAGTCTCCAGTCTCCAGCCCCCGCCCCGCCCGCTTTCCAGTGTTGTATACCTCTCTATATATCTATATAGAGAGAGGGTTTTATGAGCGGGCTGGCGGAATGGTTGTCCCCCCGGGGTGGGGGGGGGGACAGGGACGTCCTCGTTTATCTGCCGCTCTAAATGATGGAATTCTTGATTCTGGTAAGATCAGGGGAGAGAAGGGAAGGGGGATGTGCTGGAGCGACTTTTGTTTTCTTCCTCGCCTGCAGCGGGGCAGGCGGCGCGAGACGGCTTGGGGACGGAGTGGGTGAGTTGGGCCCGTTGGGTGAGTGAGTGAGATTTGGAAGGGGGCCAGGTGTGTCTCTCTGTCTGGTCCCTTCGCAGCATCGCGGGCATCGGGACAGATTGGGGGGAGGGGGGTTCCAACGGGTGCCATTTATTGCGGCAGGTGGTCGATATCGGGTCAACGTTGCTGAATGGACAGTCCGGACAGACGGTGGCTGAGATCAGGCGGGCACAGAGGCAGGTTAGGTCTGCAGCTGTGATCTATCTGTCTCTGGAGTGTGGTTCATCATCCATTCATTACATTCATTCCCGCCTCCTTCCTGCCCTTCCCTTTGTAAACAAACCAACAAGGGCACGCCCGTCGACTGGTTCGCAACCATGTGGCAGGGTGTGGTGTGCCAGATAGATAGATCCCCGGGTTGCTTTTGGGTGATGTAGTTCAAGCTGTCCTGGAAAAGTCCGTGTGCGTGCCGTAACAACCCAGGGCTTGATGCTCTCCCCAGGCGATACATGTACTTGTGTTCTTCTTCTCCCTCCGTCTCCCTTCCCGTACTGCCTCATTATCCCCGCAAATGGAATTCTATCCATACCTGCTGCGCCACAACACCCACCCCCCGGGCCGAGAGGAGGTGCCGTTGGAGCTGGGTGAGATCCTAACACCGGCTTTGTGTTTCCCCCATGTTTTCTGGTGCCTTTTGCTTCCGAGATGTTTTCACCCAATTGCCTTCTTTGGCTCTCACCCCAAGGCTCATCCTGACGGCAAATACAGTGCCGTGGTGCCGCGGTGGTCGTCGTGCTGGAGGAGCCACTCCCCCGATCTCTTGGCCGGCAGCCACTCTGAAGGCCCTCTTTCCGAGCTGCCCGACTGATTGGGGGTCTTACTTAACACACGGGGCTGAGTGGAGCACCCCCGTGTCGTCCATCACCCGACTTTCTCGTTGAAATCGACCGTCTTGATTGGTAGGGCCAGGAGTCCAGACTCGATTACCACTTCTGATCAGGTGAGTGGTCCTCAGGCCAACCCACACCGGCCTCAGCCATGATTTCCGGTGACCATGATCCCTTTTCAAGAGGCGCGGGCTCAAGCGTCGTAACCGACCAGACACGCACCACGGGGCAGAGTTCCAGCAAGGTTTCATCCAAACCCCATAACGTCCCAGCCGCACCCGCTCACCTCCCCTGGAACTTCTCCTTCCACCCGCCCTTCTCGAACAACCACAGCGCCTCGATGGCATACGACCTGCTGCCCCTGTGGCCCTGGCCCTCGGGGACCTCGGCGGCCTCGAGCAGGCTCTCGACGACCTTGGCCTCCTGGCAGGTCCGCCAGATGCCCCTTGCCAGGTCCGCCGCACCAGCATCCCCGCCACCGCCGCCCCACTCCCCGAGCCCCAGCCGGAACAGGATCCTCCCCAGCGCCTGGAAGGCGACGCACCGCTGCGCGGGGACGGCGCTGCGCGCCAGGATCCCGAGCTCGCCGACCGTGTAGCCGGCGGCCTCGGGGGCCAGGCCGTGGTGGTGGAGGCCCTTGGTGACGGGGATGCGGCGCGACTCCGAGGGCGGCAGGAGGCGGCCCTTGAAGTCGAAGCGCAGGGCGTCGACGGCCAGCGTCGCCTGGCCCGGGTAGTAGGGGGACTCCTGGTCGGCGGCGGAACCCGGGGTCGGGATCGGCGCCATCCAGGCGAGCCGGGTCGGGTCGGCGGGCAGGTTGGGGAAGTATTTTGAGTGCAGCGTCTCGAGGAAGTCCGGGTCGGATGGGTCGAGGTCGGGGAGGGGCTTTGGGTGGGGGAAGTGCGTCGTGTTCGCGGCCAGGGAGTCGGCGGGTCCTGCTGGTGTGGTTCGCGATGGCGGTGGGGGAGGCTCGGAGCTCGGGTCGAAGAGGAGGGCGGCTGGTGGCTCTGGGGGCGGGGCGTCCTCGTCGAAGTGGACTGTCTTCTTGATCTGCTTCTCCGTCTTCTCCTTGGGCGCGGGGGCAGGCGCAGTCGTGTCGTCTACGGCGATCGCTGGGGCGCCCTCGGGTTTCGCGGCCTTGCGGTTGTCGTCGTCGTCTGTGGGGGGTTCGTCAAACGGCGAGGGCGCGGCGGGCTCGTCGAGGTTGGCCCTCCTGAGGAGCATCTGGACGATGCTCGGGTCGAGGCGGCCCAGGAGCTCCTGGCGCTCCTCTGCTATCTGCTCGGGCGACATGGACGCCAGCAGCTCCCGGTTCTCGCGGTCGATGGCGGCCTGCTCCGTGCTCGCCGCGCCCTGTGGGCGGGCCGGCCGTGTCGACCCTGTCGGGGCATCCTGGGGGCCGGGGGCACCGGCGTCGGGGGCCTGGCGCTGTTTCTTGAAGGCTGATACTCGTGTGCGCTTCTTGTGCTCGGGGAAGCCGGTGGTTGTGGACTTGGGCTGGGGGAAGCTGGGCGGCTTGACTGAGCCGACCTCCTTCTCTTTGATGTCGAGTGAGAAGTCCATGTTGAAAGTTGAGGGGGGCCCAGTCAAATAATCATGAGGAGAGAGAAACCTGTGGCTTGTACCACCTGCGAGGAGGCGTGTCGGTTCGTTTGTATGTAGGCATCTGCAGGTACTTGGAGATGGATTAGATAGCCATGATTTTTTTTTACGCAGTGTCTATTTGGAGCTCGCCGACCCTGCAACCCCATCCCGCCCTCGCTCCGGTCGGCCCCCCTGCAACTGCTGGCGCCAAGCCCCTTTGGGCACCTCCCCCTTCCCTGAGCCTAACTTTGTTTGGGAGGTTTAAGGTTTCTGTGAACGTGTCAGTGGGACAAGCCGGGACAGGCCACTTGCATTAGCGTCGATCACTCTCTCGTCTTGCTCTCAAAAAAAGGTCCGGAAGGGGAGGATAAGGACACCCATCACCTTAACCGGTCTGATGCCATCAGGTCACCGGCCACCGGCCACCGGCCACCCGCCATGCAGATCATAGCCATGCCTCCTGCACGACCGTTTCAATCGGCTCTGTTGGTTGTTAGTCTGGTCTGAAACCTGCCGTCTTGCTCTGCTGTTCGTCAACGTCTCGAAGGGCATCTATCTGTCTGTGTGCACAGCCGTGACTGCGAGGTCAACCTGAAGAGGACCAAGACGTTTCCACCGTTGCACTGAGCAAGTCGGTTGCAGCTTGTGCGACTGTGCCTACCGATCACCGATGCACGCCGGAAGTGCAGAGTCTGAGGGAGGCGATGATACCAAGCCAAACCGAGCCAAAGCTGCATTCCAACCCGGGGCTCCAGGGCTCTCAGACTCCAAAATGTCGGTCTGTCACACCTTCGGATATTCCATCACCTCCGTCACCTGTCGGGCCACCAGTCAGAGCCGCTCTTGTCCGAGAGGGCCGCCGTGCTTTGTGTTTCAGACCGTTAGTTGGTCATCTTACCTTGGCAATATGCACAACTGAGGAACGAGCAACGGGAGAGTCACTCTGTCGCAAGGTGATTGAGTGCATCCTGCATGCAATGAGACAGTGCAGTCTGATGTACAAGACGCTTTTCGGATGCATTCAATCAATGTACTGCAGTGCGGATGCAGGATCGAATCTGTCGTGTCACACGGCGTGGGACGAAAAAAGAGAAAAAGAAGAAGGAAAAAAAGATGCGAGCTTTGAATGAATCATGCCACGCTCGTGTAACGGTCACGGAAGCGCCCTAACTGTCGACTGCTGCTGCTGATTACTACTGAAAGTAGCTATGCCCCCACGGAATCTGGTGTGCACACATCATTGGCGTGCTTGGCTGTCGATGGCTGTCGATGGTGCTGGACACGCACAATATCTTAGCAAAGGGGCTTTTAATGAGATGTCATGCTGCTTGCTGCACTCGCAACCGAACACTTCCGAGGGAGGTCATCTGAGATTTAGGCCCGTAACCATATGTCGCATCGGTTCGTCGGCTCTCTCGTTCTACTGCGGTATAGCATGCGCTCAATCATACCGACCTTGGAAGGTCAGATGGCCCATGAGCATGAGCCCCACGAGGGCCCCTCAGACCAGATGTCAGGGGGTTCAAGATCAGATGGAGTATGTAATCAAACATGGTCGATTCTTTCTCGGGAAATCCGGCCGAGATGGGAAACAACCCTCGACAAAAAAGCAAGAGTAGAGTAGATCAGTGGGAAGACAGTCAGTCAGACGAGAGGGAGAAATACGGAGCCTTTTTCTCCTCACACACTCCACACACCACCGCTACAGCCACTGCGGAACTTGGCGCGGGCCTGACGTCGACTGTTGTGTGATGTTGCTGTGCTGGGTGCTGTGTGCTGGATGCCCCGTACCGCCGTACCGCCGTACCACCGTATATACCCAGGCCCCAGGCACCGTATGCGCAGCGCCTTCTGTGTCACTGTAGGACACAGGCTCCACTGTTGGACCAGCTGGGTGGTACGGCACCACAGCAGGGGGGTGTCAGTCAGCTGGGCCTCTGGGCAGCTCCTTCCTTCTGTCTGCTGCAGCCGCCAAACGTGTTGAAAAAAGGCGCCGAGGGCACCGTACCCGGCCTTGAGTACCAAAGTACCAAAGTACCAAGGTATCACCTGAAATGCAAATGCAGGTGCACAGGTGTAACCCCAAACCCGCAGGCAGGCAAGACAAGGCAGGCAAGGCACAAGACGCACACACTTTACTTCAACGCTCGCAAGCAACAAGGGCCCCACATGAGACCAGGGGTCCTGCCCAGACAGGGATCTGCCACAGCCGCCTCGATTGTCTTTTTCCGATTATCGACTTGTCCTTCCCTAGGCCGGCCGCCAATCCCAGATCAAACCCACCACGGTACTGTGTACCTGGGTACACGTGTACATCACACCTCCGTTCCTCCTGCCCTGAGAACTATTCTGCGCGGGTGCACCCCCTTCCAGAAGCAAAAATACTCCATGTACCCCACCCCCTTGTCATACCACACTAACAATACACACCAGCACATACTGGCACATAAGACCAAGGTACCTAGGTACCCTTGCAGGCAAGCCACAGTACGGATACATAGCCCGTCGAGGGCCAGCAAATGCCAGCACCCTAGTTCAAGCTGGCTCCCGTTCCCGTCCAGGTTTCTCAATCATGTGCCCACATGCATCCACGCCTGCCATGCCTCGCATTCCCTCGCCCACACCCCCTGCCCATGATGATGACCACCCACCCCGTCCTGCCAGCCTGCCCATCCACCCCCCTCCTGTCGGAAGCTGGATCTGGCATCTTGCTCTGCTGTGTTGGTCCTTGGACTGTGCTCGACCGGACCGGGGGTGTTTTGCTTTGCCGGCTGGCAATGCAACCTCGCCGCCCAAACCAAACAGCTGTTCGCGCACACATCAGACGAATGGTCGCCCAGAATTGGGGCCTGCAGGGCCTGCACTGGCGATGGCGGATGATGGAGGCGAGCGGGTGATGGTCCGTCCCATTGTCGGTGGTGGTCGGCCGGTGGCCCATGCGCAGTGCAGTGTGTGCATCAATCTGCATCTGGCTGCATCTTGACCCTCAATCAGACTCGGAGCCATGCGGTCTCTTGGTCGCATCTCGGTGCTGGGCCTGGTGTTTTATTCCTCTCTCTCACCTTGCCGCCTCCCTCCCGTCTCCCGCCCTACCTATGTCTGGTCTGTCTGTCTGTCTGCCACTTGAAGCTGCCTTGCTCCCTGAGTCCCTACACAGTTCGCTTACCGTACCTGGCCCTTGGTGGTTTTGGGTGTGACTGTGATGGGTCCTCTCCCCCATACTGTCTGGACTGTGGTACGGAGTAGTCCAGTCCCAGGTCCAATCCGTTGCTGTTGCTATCCTGACCGTCCCATCCCATCCCATCCTCTCCTTGCCTTGGTGGTTTGCCTTGCTCATGTGCTGGCCTGGCTTGTCCCCATCCCCATCCTTCTTCCCTCCTCCCTGCCCCTTCTTTTGGCCCCTTCTCCCGAGCAGCTGGACTGACTGACTGACCGTCCCCATTCCCACTCTCCTCGTTCCTGTCCTGGCCTGTCCCGTCCCGTTCTGTTCTTGTCTTGATCCTCCCACCCCCACCCACCTGCCCTTGCTTGCCCTCTGGGGTCGTCGTGTGCTTGGTGTCGTATCTCGTAGCTGGGTCTCACCCCCCCCCACACCCCCCCCCAAGTCCCGTCACTCTCTTCCTCGTGCCTCTCTCTCTTGCCGTCTAGCCACTCTCTAGTCTTGTCGGCCCTGGTGGTTTGGTTTTGGTTCTGGTTTGGTCTTGTCCGGTCCGGCCTGGCTTCGCATCGCCCTTCTTGCCTTGCCTCGCCTTGCCTTGCCATGCCTTGCCTTCTCTCCTTGCCCGTCCCTGCCCGTCCCTGCCCTGCTGGTCTGGTGGTCTGGTGGTCTTGTCCGGTACGCTGGTTTGGCTTTAACTCGCGTTTAATAACATTTTCTCGTTCGTTGCCTCTATCCCGACTCTGTCTGATGGTGGCCAGGGCCCCGATTTTCCCCTGCCCTTTTGATCCCTCCCAAAAATCCAATTTGATGTTCCCGACCAAAACGTAACCATCTCCAATCTCGTACCAACACCCTCTGCCCGCCCGCATTCCCAGTTTCCTCATCCTCTCCCGCTTTCTACACACAACACCTCACCACCGCCCTCTGGTGTTGAACACACAAATCCATCCAAAACCACCCTGCGCCATCCCGTTCGCCATTCAAAAACATAATCATTTTGTGCTCCTCAATTTGCCCGTTTCTTTTCTGGCCCTCAATCTGGCCTTTCACCCCTGTCTTGCACCTTTTTTGCCGCTGCAAGAGTCGTGCATCCGCCCCAGGAACGTGTCCATAATCCGGGCGGCTGTGGTTTTGTGAGGGTATTCAGAACTGCCCCCTTCTCCACCGCCCGCTAGCCAAGGCCTAGCCGACAACCGCGCGACACCACACCCTTTCCCGCTCCCCAACTCGGGCCTGGTCACCGCCTAACACCCCGCCCCCGCCAGCCACACCCTGTAACACCGCCATCGCTGTTAGTGATTGTACTCGCGACACCGTTTCGTGGTTTCCCTTTCCCATTGTGGGCAGCTCTTTGGCCAAAAGGGAAACACACTCATTGATTGTCGCCATTCACCACTTCTGCGACACACCATTTCAGTCCTCTTACTATTATCAGGCAGCAGGCAGCAGACAGCAAAGTTAAGGGTCTTGTTCGACAATCAGCATCCCTCCCTGTCTTTGCATCGGCCTCTCCTTGTGCTGTCCTCAGAAAAAAGAAAGAGACAACCACAACCACCACCACCCGAGGTTCTTTTCTGGCATCTGGCAGGCAGACACACAATACAGAGAAGCCACACCACCAGTCTATCAGACAGACACCTGGCCGGGAGAAGACCTGCAGCCCTTGCAGCCCCAGCCAACTCTCCTCCATTGACGGCGGCTGCTCAGACCCTTGCAAGGCCCCACCTATGGCACTGCCAGGCCGCGGTGCGATGAGCTCCTCGCCCACTTCCCTCTCGTCACCACCAGCCACCTCCATCAGCAACCCCTCCTCGCCTTCCCGCCTCAACGTGGGCAGGGCCAACATCGAGATGGACGAGATCGTCGTCGACACAGCATCCGGGCCCCGGTTTGGAGTCGTGGCACCCCCCGCCCCTCCCCCGCCCGACGTGCCACTGACAGCTGCCGGCCTGCCGAGGAAGAAGCCCGGTCGGAAGCCCGGCAGCACCGTCAAGCCAAAGCTCAACCCGGATGGCACCCCAATCGTCCCAGAGCCAAAGGTGCGGAAGCCTAGGAAGCCCAGAGATCCCAATGCCCCGCCCATCCAGCGGAAGCGCAAGATCGCCGCCACTCAGGAGCCCGCCGAGCCCGAGCTGCCTGCTGCCGCCGCCCCCCTCGCAAGCAGTGCCGCGGCTCACCAGGCCCAGCAGCAGCAGCAGGCGGCCGAGCCCAGCCCGATGCGCATGGATCTGGACCCTCGCCCTGCAGCCGTGGCCACGCCCAACAGCAGCAGCAACACGCCCAACCCGCCGTCCAACCCGGCAAAGGTCCCCAAGCGAGAAGGCCCCTCGTTCATGTCGGAGCTGCTGAACCGCGACTCTCCCCCACCTCCCCCGGCCCCTCCCGCCCCGGTGCGCATGGCCTTTGACCCTGTGCGGTCCTCGAGCTATGACCCTGTCAGGGAGACCATGGTTACCCGCGACCCTTACGGCACCTCTGCCCTGGCTTCGCCCCGCGGCCCTTCGCAGATGCCAAACCGTGCCAGCGCATCGCCCTCAATCTCGAGCCTGATTGACGCACCAGCCCCTTCGTCCACCTCCAAGGTCCTCTCGCCAACACAGGCACATTCCTCCTTCCACTCTGCGCAGGGCCGCTTCCAGGACCCCTCCTCCCTGCCGCCCTCCCCGTCCAATCAAGTGCGCAAGGAGCCGCCCCCATTGTCTGGGCCAGCGCCAAAGTCGAGCACGGTTGAGATCAAAAAGCCTGGCCCGCCTCCTATGCCCCAGCCTCCTGCCAAGTCAACGGAGCCATCAAAGCCTGCCGCGCCCGCCAGCTCGGGAATGCCAGCCCCCAGCACCATGCCCGCCCCGTCCAAGAAGGTCACCACCGTCGTCGGCCAGGCTCGCAAGGAGAAGAAGCCTGTGTCTTCGACGTCTTCGTCCCCCAAGATGGGCAGCCTCAAGAATGCCCTTCCCGACGTCGCCCCGCCCGCCGGTGCCTCAAACGACCGGTCCATCCTCGATTTTGGTAAGGTAGCTCCGGGCGAGGAGAAGGAAGCCCCCTCCATCGTCTTGCACATCCCCCTCAACGGCGAGGGCAACAAGTACGTCAACTTCATGCGCCTGGCCGAGAGCAAGTACGGCTGGGACGCCCTGCACCCCCGCGAGGCAGCCAACCGCGACCGCAAGGCTCGCATCGCCGCCGCCTCTGCTGCCCTCGAGAGACAGCAGTCCGGCCGCGACTCTGCCGAGGAGGAGGACCCAGAGTTCAACGCGAGCGAGGACGAGAACAGCAACGTCGAGATGGGCGGCATGGGCAACAACGGCGGCCTGACGAGCGGTGCCGACGCCGCCGCGCCAGAGAAGCCCAAGCGCAAGAAGCGCAACTGGCGCGAGGACGAGTACGACCGCGGCGATGACTTTGTCGACGATTCGGAGCTTTTGTGGGAGGAGCAGGCCGCGGCCGTCCAGGATGGGTTCTTCGTGTACAGCGGTCCTTTGGTCCAAGAAGCTCCAAAGGCCCCTGAGCGGTATGTTAATATTTGCAGCCTCTCTTTTTCTCACTGATTCTCCCGCACCTTCCCCTATCCATATACCAGGTTTACTGATTTTCTCCGTCACACAGTGAGGGACCAGCCAAGAGAGGCCGCGGACGCGGCGGCGGCCCTGGATCCCGCGGCGGACGAGTACGTGGCGAGGGCGGCAGGGGACGCGGTGGCGGGCCAGGCTCCCGCGGCGGCACGACGACGCGCAAGCCGCGCATCACCAAGGCCGAGAAGCAGCAGCTGGACCGCGAGAAGGCGGAGCGCGAGCAGAAGGCGCAGCAGCTGGCGGCGTCCAAGTCATCATCGTCTTCCGGCGGCGGCGCCGTTGGCAGCAGCTCGGCCGGGTCCTACGGCTTGTTGGCTGGCCTGGTCGGCCCCAACGCCACCGTGCCCTCTCTTTCTGCCGGGCTTGGCGCGGGCATCATGAACTCGTAGGACGGGGGTCATGAGAGACTTGCGCCGGTTTAGGAACGGCGAGAGATGGAGGAGAGGGAGGAGCAGCACCGGCTAGAGACGAGCCGGTGGGCCATGGAGAGGTTGGAACAGCAACGGAGAGAACTGCATCAGCAAGTGCAACGGGGACTGCTAGAATTCGAGAGGCGGGATCAGCAAGGGCGGGAACAGCGAAACGCGACCATACCGCTGCTCCAGCTTCGCAGGCACAACGAGAGAGGGAGTCGTGGGAACCAACCGTGGCAGCGGGCGGCGCGGGAAGAGGAATAGCGGAGGAGACGAAACTGAAGCTCCGGGCAGGCACGAGGAGAGTTTTCCGATCGGCCGTCGTCACTCATCGAGAGCGCAAGACGGAAATCTCATCACGAGCAACATCCTGGGAGCCGGCAACAGCAACCCACTCCTCCCTGTTCCCACATGTTCGGATCTCCCGAGCAACCTCTCTCTACCGCCACATCCACGGAGAATTCCAGCGGGGACTTTTGTTTCGATAATGATCGGACACAACAAACAGACGGACAACGGACATTATACAGGAACACACACACACACACACAATTAGATACGGAAAGGCGTTTCAGTCATTCAGCGGACGGACGCGCAACGGCTATTGTTATTTTCCCGGGGGGGGGGGGGGGCGGACAGGACAGGACAGGACAATAAATCGGCAAGGGGGGGAGGGAAGTCCGTGTGCGTTGCGTTGCGTTGCGTTGCATTTTTCGGAAAGGGAGTGGGGGGGGAATACATCCATCACTCGTCTGTCTGCATCCATCGGTCGGTTGGAAGGGCTTGATTTTTGGCCGGCGTTTCTGGAATGGAATCTGTCTGTCTGTCTGGAGGCAGGCATGCATGGCACCTCTTTTTGTTTTTTCCCCCTCCCCTAGGGGTGCAATTCCGCCTTTGCAACAAATCAAACAACAAGGGGAGAAAGAAGGAAGGGGAAGGGCGGTGGGGAGTTGGTGTTGGTGTGCGCGCGTGCCTTTGTTACACCGAGCGAGACTAACTACTACACTGCCGGTAACAAGTTTGTTTTTCTGTTTCGGTGGGTTTTGCCTGCCTGCGTCCCCTTATTTGTGTTTTGTTGCCCCCTCCACTACTAGTACAGTTGTATCTACTGTCGCACCTGCCCTCTGCGCATCAACTAGAGCGGGGAGGCGTGGATGGATGGATGGCCATGGATGGGTATCTTAAACTTTGCTGGTCTGTCTTGTCTGCCTTGCTGCTGTGGCTTTTTTTGGGGCGGGGCGAGGTCGCTTCGTGCGTACATAGAATCAATCAATCAATCCAACATCCTTGAAATCTGTTCTTGGGGGGGTTCTTTTGGGTGGTGGCTGGCTGGCTGGCTGGTAGGTAGTTGATGGTTTCGATGTGAGGGGTGTATGTGACATGACCACCCACCCACTCACTCACTTGTATGAAGACTCCCGCGTATTGCTTTGTACGCATTCGGAATCGAAAGGAGGCCAGCGGGTGCGGGTGTGTGTGACATGACATGGCATGACATGACATGGATGGCAGCTGTGGTTCTGGGTGTGTAGTTGCTTCGGGGCTGTGTGCGTGTGTGTGTGCTGGCCCCCTCTCCCCGAAGCTCTTCTCCTCCCGGATGTCCTCGATCGTCGGCCGCCGCGGGAGGCTGCAAGCGTCAGCTGCAAGGTGCGTGTTGTCCACCCCCCACGGGCCGGAAAGAAACCTCCCAGGGGTCTTCCGGTCGGCTTGGGGCCGGGCCCGGCCCTGGCTCTGGCTCCCCCGCGTGCGCCGCCCGGGCGGAGCCGGCTGAGGAGGATCATCTCTGGTGTCGCCGGGTCGTGCAGGCGAGGCAAGCCAGGAGGGGAAGGCGTCTGTCTATCTGGTGCCGCGGGCGGTGTCGAATAGCCAGCCAGCCAGCCAGCCAGCCAGCCGCCTGAGAAGTCCGTTGATCTTGGCGCTGATGGCCCAGAGATGGCCGGTACTGTCTTTGAGCACGATCAAGGCGTCCAAGAATTGTTGACCAGAGGCTGGAAAGGCTGGGGGGCATGGCCTTTATCTGCTTCGAGGGATTATTGTTGCTTTTGTCGTCCATCTTCTGTTGAATGCAGTCGGTGGTCATAAAGCTTCTAAAGAAATGTGAAAGTGTTCTTGTTAGCGTAATTGCGATAGAGATGTGTGGTTTCGCTTCTATTCCGTATATGTCCGAGGACATACATGGCGCCTTCATACGGTGGTAAGCACTCAAGACCCAGCGCTTGGAAAGAACACGATGCCGATAACAATAGTTATAATACGATAGGTGCTTGTGGCCTCAGCCTTGCGACGCACAGACAAGGCTAAGGGGCACCGTCTTGACTGCGATAGAGATATTGGATACAAATAATAGCACCAATACTCTGCTCACCTACAGTAGAAGCCCTGTGTATGATGAATTGGTGAACATCCGACCTTTCAGACATCTGGACTCTGAGAAGTGTGGGAAGTGCAAGCCAACTGGAATGCATTGTCCAGAGCTGCATCCAGATCGAGATCGTCCATTTATATAACTTCCAACGTTGTTTCAAATGTTGCACTGACATTTTCGATTCATCCGCCCGGCAAGACAGACAGCCCCTGGGAGCATGGGACTGCTTTTCCTGAAGTACAGCAAGAGTGGGGAGATCTCGGACCATCCCTTCTGATTGCAATACCCATCCAACACCACAAAGTTCCGCTCCTTGGAGCTGTTAAAAAAAGGACTGATTGTTAGTTTTCGATCACCTTTCGATCGAAGATCGTCGGGGGTAACCAGCAGCGCCCGAACGCGCTCAAGAACATGACGGAGGCCGAGCTGCTGGCAGAGCTGTGAAATTATATCCAGCAGTAATTCTTTGACCCAGTCGGTTCCGCTGGTGATGGCGCTTGAGGAAAAATAGTAGACCACAAGTGAATGGGATCAATTGTGTTCTAGTCGGGTTTACAGGAAGATCAGAAAAAAGCTGTTAGAGTAAGTTTGTATTTGACCAGTTGCTGGCCGGCCCTTTTGTTCTAGGTGGCCCAAGATCGGAATTATTGCTTCACAGCGGTAATTTTTCACACCTCTGTTTGATAGATAGCGTAGGGGTTAATGACGAAGTAGGACGAGAAAAAAGATGGACAGAGCTGCGCGGGGTTCACGTTGATATCAAGCATGTCAAGTGCCAAGGTTGTGTAACGATATGGCTGAGGTTTATGCAGACCGTGACTACCCTAGGGTACCATTGAACGAATGTTATGAAAGTCAATTGCCCAAGCTGGAATGCTGTTGTTCTTGATTGTCATGCATTGTCCCTCATACTTCCATAATCTTGGGATTCAAGCTCTCCAGTTTCAAGTGATGCCATTTTCGTACTCAAGCCTGAATACTTTGAAACTATTCTCTTCCTCTCGAATTGCATCTGCCAAACGCTGATTCTCCATATCGCTGATTATTCACGTCCACTTGAAGTAAAAATTCACCAATGCACCCACGGCAAAGTGGCCTGCGAGCTACTCCATTCTCACACATCTCATGCCCAGATCGAAGCCAATGCTCAACGAGTTATGACAGCGGTCGTGCAATCATTATTAATATTTGTACACATTACTATCCAATACTATGGACACAAGTCGGTGCTGTCTGCCCTCTTCCACGAGGCTACGCATCCACATCGTGCGCTGCTCCGCCCCGCTCCTTGGGCAAATACAGAAAGCCGTTCAAGAAGCCAACTCGTACCTATTCGTGTCCGGCAATTCTGCATGCGGCGACGACCCCGAGACTTCCGACCTCGGCGGCGCCTGCCCCGGCATCTCAGCATGCGGCACCTGGCTGTAGTACACGCCCGAGGAAGGACCACCTCCGCTGTAGAACGTCTTCTCCCCCGCGCCAGCGCCGGCGCCCTCGATGTTCTGCTGCAGCGCCGCCCGCTTTGCCTTCCTCCGCCTGAGGAGGAAGAACACGGCAGCGGCGACCAGAGCAACGCCTACCACACCGCCCACGACCCCGCCGGCTATGGCACCTGTGTTGCTGCTCGGGGCTGCGGACCCCGGGTTGTCGCCGGGATTCGATGAGCCCGAGGACGAGCCGGACGCGCCCCCGGAGTTTCCTGTTCCTGACGAGCTCTCCCCCGACCCGGTGTCGTCGGTCGCTGCGGCGGAGAAGTTCTGAACGGCGAAGAGATCCTTCAGGCCCGTGTAGGCGAAATCGGCCATGCGGTCGCTAAGAGAAAGCCGAGTTAGCCAGTAGCTATGCACGGCATGATCCGCCCCTGAGAGGGCCAGAGGAAGGACTTACTGGTCATTGTAATAATTCTGCACGTCTGTCGCCAGATTATACACCGTCTGGTTGCTCCTGTACCCAGTCGTAAACAACAGGCTGCTCATATCAAATACCGCCAGCCCCTGGTCGTGGGTGTCCCGCGTGTTAAACACGTCGTCGTAAAGGCTGACCGGCCCATTCTGGGTCGTGTCGACACCGCCGATCGCCAGGACCTGGCCCCCGCCGATGTGCTCACATGTGAGGCCGTGGCGTGGGCGGAGGGCCTGGAAGTCGGCCTTGAACCAGTGGAAGGACGGCAGGGACAGCACGTACGCCTCGTCCCACGGGATCGAGCTCGAGCCCAGGTTCCCGTCCCAGCCCGCGTACACCAGGATCTCGTACGTGTCGTTGGACGACGCGGCGCCGGCCATGCAGTACTCCTTGCGGCCCTCGGGGATGTTGCCGGTCGTGGTCTGTTCGTACCAGGTGTCTGTCGCGGGGTCGAAGACCTGGACCGAGTTGAACGACAGCAGGTATTTCTCGGACGACCCTTTTTGCAGCTGATGGCCCCCGGCGGCGATGATCACGCCGGCGGGCCCAAAGTTGGGCACATATTGCATCATGCCGCGCTGCAGGTATCCAGAGGTGGATATTCCAGAGACCGTGGAGTTGGCCGCGGTCTTCGTAGCAAAGTCGTACTTGAGGAGACCACTGACGGGCACTTCGGTTCCATTGTCCAATATTTGCCCTGAGGACATGGCCAGAAATCAGCAAAGGCTCCTCATGTTCAGTCGGGCAAAGGCCTGGGATCTGGCTGTCCGTTGACCACACAAAGTTGGCGCACAAGAGAGAGCGATCGACTCACCACCTAGGAAGTATCCAGTCCCATTCCCACTGGCGACCGGTCCGGCGTAGTGCCGCGGCTGTGTTGTGAAGTATGCATCTGCCGTGTCGTTGAGATTCGTCCACGACCCCGTTGCTCCATCAGCGCTGGGCTCGAACGACCACAAGCCCTGCGCTACCGTTGGCGCGTCGCCGAAATCCGATGTGAGACCAGCAAAGCCCGTGTAAAGCAGGCCCGACGTCTGATCAACCCATATGCCAGCCCTGTTCAGATCCGGAACGCCCGCTGGCTTGGCTATCGATGTGAAGCTCACGGTGTCTGGCTCGAAATCTGCCGACAGATCGATTGATAGTAATGTCGACGCTAGCAACAGGTTAGAGATGCGTGCCGTGGATAGGAGTCTGCAAGGCCAGAACTTGGAGGAGATGGGGCCAGGACGATAGCATTGACTTACAGTATTGATATGTCGGCCCACTGCTACTCGAATATGAGAATTCTCCACCATCAATGTAGACTCTGCCGTTGAGGACCGCAGCTGTTCCGACCAGGTGTCAGTCGTACGTGAAGTTGATGCCAATCCGAGCACATGTACTGACAAGAGTGATATGCTCTCCGCAGGAAGACGTTCTCTGCGACTGCGCCATCGACTTGTCTCGATAGTAGTTCTGATCGAGAAGCCATGGGGTTAGCCATTGCTACGCCCACCGCCCAACACCAGAGCAGTTTCTGCTCCATCATCGACACGAGTTTGAGCCAACACGTGATCCGAGATCCGCAGCGCGACGATCTCTACGGCCGTGGCGACTCTGCGTATCTGAGAGAAGAAGTACACGGTAGGTTGAGAGGGAAATGACGCACAGGGCTGACCAAACCTCAAGACCACGAGGAAAAGACTAGTCTCAGGAACGCCCGGAGATCTTCGAGGAGAGACGACATCTTTTTGGTCGAGCCTGGCGGCCCCGACCTGGACCACGAATGCTTGTGCTGATACTCGAAGGATTCGGACCGGCAGGGGGCTTAGTCCCTTGGGGCGTGGGGAGCTGAAGGATCGGCGCCCCTTACAGAACGGAATCGGCGCCTGCGGGTCCAACCAGGCCAATCCGGGACCTGCATTTCGGGATGCCACGGCAATCTAGATTGCATTGCCAGGGACGAGCCTCCCACGCTCACAGCGAGGCAGATGAGCCACGCTTAGTTATTGTGGGCCCCATTCTAGGCAGCCCAGATTGTAGCCCCAAAACTCGGGCCACTGCGGCCGATAGTGATGCCTGCTTCGAACCAGGCGGTGTTCTTAAAAGCTTAAATTTGGCGCGCAACCATTTTGAATGGGCGATGTTGTTGTTATCTTTTTCCGGCCAGTCTCGTCTACGTCCGGGATCCGGGACGCCGGATACAATGGCGGCAGGAAGGGTGGTCCGTAGGTCAATGCTGCAACGGCAAATGAAGTGGAGCCATGGATGTGAGAATCTTGAACCTTCCCTTGTAGATGCACATTATCCTTGCCTTTTCAGTGGGAGAGTAAGTAGATCTGCGGCAATTCCGCAGAAGCCCACCTTTCTGTCAGCATCAGAAACTTCCGCCGAACCGTCTGAACTCAGCGCTGCGATCCGTCCTAACCAATTGATTGATATTCGCTGAGACTATTCCCGTGCCACGGCCACATTCTCAAAAGAAAGAAAACGCGTCATGGGGTGGCTTTACACGACCACACGCACTTGTGCACAATAGACAAGTCTCGATGATACCGATTGATTAATTGTGTTGTTGTCGTGGGGTCGTGTGGCCGGCCCTGTGGCCAGATTGATTCAGTACATAGTGTAGATTGGTGGAAGCCAGTATCGCATAAGCTTACCCTAGATAGAAAACATCACCGTGTCCAAGTGGGTCTCAAAACATGCTTACCCCGGGGTATTCACTACACAGTACGCCTATTAGTATGTTTTTTCTCTCTGTCGCTTGAGCGTTACCACTGTATGAAGGCGCCACATACGTTTTGTATGCATGGGCATTAGAAGCAAAACCACACTTATATTAGTAATTTATACCTAAGTACCCAGGTAGTTGAAAGTTTGCCATAGTGGTTGAAGTTGTTACAGTCTTCAAGATATCCCCGTTCTCAAAAGGGTTCCCCTGTCACCGACAACAATTTCTCCCACACTTCCAATGATTCAGACATCGTCCCAGAACGGCAAAACCTCACACGCCCGCTCCTGAAGTTCTCTTGTCGACTAATAAGACCATCCAACGCCATACGATATACTTGATGATATCATTAGCACTCTCAGGGTCACCAGTGTAGTCAGGAAACCACTCCCGGAACAGGTGTCTCCCCAGCCTATCCGGCGTCAGCTTGTCCTCCTTTGTGAGCAAGACGGCAATCCTCGCGCGCGAGAACCATCTCGAATTCACGACGGAACCCCACAGCGTGAACTGTTCTTCCATCCGATTCGTGCCCGGGTCCTCGTTCAGCATTTGATGGTAACAAGACAAGTCCACGGTGAATATGACCATGCTGACGTCCTCGAACGCAGTAACCCACTTCCTGCGTTCTGACCTCGCCCCGCCGACGTCGAAGAGCTCATACGGGTCGCCGTTGACGAGGAATTTGGACTCCCACGTCCCCGTAGTCCTGGTTTGGGTCCAGAGGACGTCTTCGAGAGAAGGCATATAGTCTTCCTGAACGATTCGGTCGATTGAGTTGAAGAAGCTGCGGGTGTTCTTATTAGCATCATGGCGCATTCCCTTGCGCCGCTCGCTCTGGGACTTCACACTCACTATTCCGCACAATCTGGGAGATACACCCCGCGTAGCTCCGCCGTGCCCAAATGTTCAAACACTGCGCGTATGTGATGGTTACTCCATAGACACCGTGTGGCCGCCCCAAGCCGTGCAAGGGATGGGGCTGGCAGGAGTGCAGTGTCGTCACCTAGTCCCTCGATGAACCGGACGCTGGCAGCAAACGTGTTGGCGTCCTCCACGCTCTCGAATCCCCAGAGGTCTCTGTCGTCGGATGTGTCGCCAGCCATCTCGAGCAGCCATCTCAGACTCTGGATAACGTTGTCGAGGATCAGGGAGCGGTATTCCCCCAGCCACGACTTGCTCATGCCGCCGTAGGCCGCCCTTATGGTCTTGGCCAATGTGCTCTTGCCGCTTTCCGATATTCCCAGGATCAGTATCCTGAGCGGCTCGGGAGACTTGATTGGCCTAACTGTCATTGGTGGTGGGTTCGGTTTCTTTGATCGAAGTCGAAGTGGTCGCCTCGAAGGCAGCTCGGGCAGCTCGGGCAGCTCGGGCAGCCCGCCGAGAGGAGGCGAAGTCGCAAGTTCGAGAGCAAGCCTACCTAGAGCTTCTGGTGTATGTATCGTGAAGTCGGGTAGTTGAGGGTCGGAATCACTTGTCATCACTGAACCACTCCGAATTGTTGTTGCCTCAGCTCTGGTATCTTGTGACCGGAAAGACTCAGTCACAGACTCATGAACACTGTCAAAGTCCATAGTTGAACTTATCGCAATGTGTGTAGGAGCCGCCTGATCGGATTCAATGGGACTGGAAGCGTAACCTCTTGATAGGCCGCCTCTGGCTTGACAGCCGCCTGTAATCTCCGTGCTTTGGGAGATTCCATTCCGCCTGGAGCCATATGCGGCGTTGATCATGTTGGTCCGCGAGGCCACCATGTATGCCCTCGACGTAAACAGATCAGAGTCGAAGTCAAAGCGTGCGTGTACTGTATCCAGGTCCTGGGTCCTGAGACTCTCCAGCGTTCCTGCTATAGAATTTGACTCGGTACCGGTATCTGTAAGCCATCTCATTGAAGATGTTTCATCTCTTGCGATCTGGAGGATGTGGCGGGACTCTCTAGTGCTGAGAATGTCACTTTGCTCCAGGATCGTTCGACTGGAAAGATTGGCAGTTAATGTTAGTCTGACTTGACTCGAGGCAGGAATACAGCTCATACGAACCATTGCAACACCGATAAAAGAAGCCCAAGAGCGTTGACCTGGTGATCCAGCAGACTGAGGTAGTCACGCATAGTCTGCTCATCCCAGACAAAGTTGAATTTACCCCAGCCAGACAACCCATTCTCAGAATTTCGTTTCAGCTGGGACAATCGATTATCTAACGCGCTGACTATCGTCTCCAAAGAGGCCAGGGAAGTAGACAGAGCGCTGACGAGTTGCACTTCCCTGGGCGCATGGGTAAAATCCTCTACAAGGAGTCCAATCTGGACCAGGGCGGCTTTGAGAGTTGATAACTGCCCGACGAGAAGGCTGACTTTGATATCGACAGTCTTGTATCTCGACTGCAAGTCTGAGAGTGAAACGAGACCTTTTGCAATAAGGTCCACGATCCCCGCAATGGCACTGACAAAGCTAATTGCTGATATTGGATCCATGCTGAAGACAGAGAGAGGTTGTTGGGTGATGTGTCGTTCCACGATTTTGCATGGAGCAAACCTTGGAAGCTGGCTCGAGAATTAGGCAGCGAAAAGTGCACATTTCAGCGCCTGACTCTACCTCTATTGAGTGCATAAAAAGCCCCGTGGACAGCCTGATGGATGCTGAGATAGATGACTGCATATGCAAGATAATGTGAGGCGAAGCGCGCGCGACCTCGGGATAGGTCAACGGCCCCCAAACTTGGATAGAGTGGGCAGCCAAGACTGCATGCACATTGGGTGCCTGGTGACAACAGTTGTTTCCGTACCAGCTTCAGCTATATTATTTATTTAACTATTAATCTATTCATTAGCTTATTTTCTAAGTTTAAAATTAATAATTATTTAATATATCTCTTTAAACTTATATATATAAAGACTTATAGCTTTAACTATACTATATTTTTCCTTTATACTATATAACTATTTATTTCTTTTTAATTTAAAGTTTATATATAAAGTCTTTAATAGCTTTATATATATCTTTATAATCTTTTTATAAAAAAACTTTAAATCTCTTTTTCTTTATTTTTATTATATTTTTATATTATTAAAAGTTAATAATTATTAATAATAAAAGTATAAATTTAAAGAAAAATAAACTTATTATATTCTTTCTTTATTATTTTATAAATTACTTTTAAAACTTTTTAAAAGTTTTAATATTTTATTATAAAAACTTTAAAGATAATATATTATAAATTATTTTTTATTTTAAGTTTTTAAAGTTAATTATATATTTAAATAAAAGTTATAATATTAATTTTATAAACTTATTTAATAAAAGTTTTATTAATATATATATATATATATATATATATATATATTTAAAGAGATAATTTTAATTAAACTTCTTTTAATATAATTTATTTATATAATAATTATTTTTAAACTTAATTTTATTATATAACTCTTTTATAATATTTTAATTAATATTATTATTATAATACTTTTAATTTTATTTATATATTATAAAATTAAAATTATAAATATATATTATATTATAATTATTATTATTAATATTATATTCTTTTAAATATTAAAACTTGAAATATTTATTATCTTTTATAAAATTATAAAAGATTTCTTTAAATTAGTTTTTATTATAATATTTTTTAATTATTTAATATAAATAATTTTAAAAATAAAAATATATAATAATAAAAAAATAATAATATTAATAATATTATAAAATATATTTTATAATATTATTAATATTATTATCTTTTTTAAATACTAGATCTTAAATATATACTATTATATAAAGGTAATATATATGCTGTATGTATATAGGGATTAGAAATAAAACTACTTTAATTAATACCACCGTTCTCCATAACTGCAAAGCAAGACATTTCGCAAGTCTCCATGGCAGACCTCAGGAAGCATCATCAAAACCCAGATCCCGCCACATCAACCCCACACGCCGGCCAACCCACCTGCTACCGCCAATCCCCAAGCACAGTCTCCCCCTCCCGCAGCCCAGCCAGCCGGACGCTCTCCCTCCAGACCAGAGCCCTCTTCCCGGCATCCCTCGCCTCCTCCGAGGTCCCACACGGCCTCCGCCCGTCAAGGTACAGGTCCCGGGGCAGGCCGTCCGCCTCCCCCCGGCCGCCCACGGCAGGGTACCCAAGCGCGGCCTCGAGCACGTCGCCCGCCGAGCGCGCGGGGGACCGGACCGTGTCGCCGCCCGGGCTGAAGAACAGGATGATGGGGAAGATGATCTGGTAGAGCAGCACGCGGATGTAGAAGGGGGCGAGGCGCACGAGCCCCGTCGGCATGGCGCCCGCCCGGGTCGACGCCGAGGACGCAGATGCGGCTGGTGCTGTCCGACCTGAGCAGCCGCGCCTGCAGCTCGTGCTGCATCATCAGCAGGAACAGCTTTGAGGCCCCGTACCGGCGGTACCCGCCGGCGAAGGTGGCGTCCTCGGCCGCGGGGCTCCACTGGCCCCTGGCGATGGCGTTGAAGCCCTCGGCGGCGGCGGCGTCGTCGTCGCTATCGGGGAGGACGGTCTTGTATTTTGGGTCGTCGAAGGCGTGGGTGACTTCGTTTCGGGTGTCTTTGGTGCTGGGGGAGGGGGACCGTGTGTAAGTATGATGAAGCCATGACACGCCCAGGGGGCTTCTACTTTCCCAGGAGTAAAGCGATGGGTCATGCTGCACTTACTCATGGCTCTGACTCCCAAGTACGACTATCCGGCCGGACTCCATGTCCATGCTCCCCAGCAACAGGAGCGTCAGAAGCCAGTGGCCGAGATAGTTGGAGGCAAAGACGGTGTCGAAGCCATCGTCGGTCCACGACTGGTTGCCAAAGTCCTGGAAGGCGGCATTCAGAATGAGGGCACGGATGGGCGGGATCTCGCCAGTGGAGACCCGTCTCTGTTAGAGTGCAAGTCTCAACACCAGGCATTGCTGACTGATATCTGTCCGGCGTGGTGACACCACGACCAGGGCACTGCCCAGACTGCCGTTGTCGCCGGTGACGAGGATGGTTCCCTTGGTAGCCATATTTTTGCAATTGATGCCCAGATACCTGGCCAAACGGCTGGGTGGGTGTCACGGTATATGTCGAGACCAGAAGAGGCTATCCAGCAAAGGGCGTATTGTGACATGGCGCACTGTCGATCGGCTGCCTGGTGGGATTCCTGTTAGTCCTGTTAGTCCTTCTAGTTTGTGCGTAGTCTATCATTCCCGGGTCCAAGGCACGAAGGATTACACGCAAACAGCGGTACTTGATGCTAGAGGTGAAGCATCAATGCCTACCGAGTACGTGTAAGTCGGACCCGGCGACAAGCATTCTCTCTAGCGGGCTAATAACGGAGGTTAATGCAAGGCCCGATCACGCGGCGGCGCATGCATGCACAACCCCCCCCGTCCCGTTTCCCGGTTTTCATAAATGCGGAATATGCACACCCGGCCGGGACCTTGTCTGCCGCAGCGGCAGCTGACGCTGTGCCCGGGGCTGGCGGATCCGAAGTGCACGTCACGGTCTCTCAGGATGCTACCACTCAGTACACTAAATCAAGACGAAGTCAGCCGACTGCCGCTGCCGCCGCCGCCGCCGAAAGCCACCACCACCTTACGCGCCGTGAGTGTGTGGTTGTTGTGTGTGTGCAGGTGGGGTCGCCGGTAAAAATAATCAATGATATATCACAGCCGGAGATGAGCCGCCGACCGGGCGGGCTGGCGGCAGGAGGTGATCAGTGATGGGTGAAAAGGAGGGCGGGAGGGGTCAGAGATGGACCCCTAAACTAAAATAAAATGCTGTGGAGCCCACGGGGGCGGCGGGCAGGGTTGTGGGTTGTGGGTTGTGGGTGCGGGTGCGAGTGGAACGGGCTGAACGGGCAGCGGGCTGACGGGCTGCTCGGTAACAGTTAGTCTCGTCGACTCTCTGGCCCTGTGACAATTTGCCAAGCATGGGGATATCGTACTGTCAGGACTGTGTACTGTGCACCATGGTGTGTTTATGGTTCGGTGACGGTCCGGGCGTCAGTGTCTGCAAATACGAGACGATTCGGTGCTGAACGTGGAGAGCAGAGCAATTGGAATGAGGACGTGTTTGAGTTTGGCGAAATAGCCGAGGTTGAGGTGGAAGTCAGGTCGAGTCGAGTCGAGGTCGAGGTCGAGGTCGGCAGAGAAAAGACGGAAGGTGGCATCCGAGGGTGGTCATCAATCAATCAGTCACACTCCAAAATGCAATATTCTTCTTGTTCGGATTATCATGCTGCGTAATTGACGATATGGTGCGAATGCCCGAATGAGGATTGATTGACCCTGCGCGTTGAGCCAAATTACAAGCTTAAACAGTGGAGGGCCGCAGCTTCTCCTGTCGCTCATCAGGGTCCGATGTCGAAAAACAAAAAATGTCCGTGTGCTCCTTCCTGGTTGTTTGCATCTGCTGTTTCGACTTGCCATTTCGGGGTGTGGCCGTGGTCCAGAACGGGCTAGACCGCGACAAACAAAACGGTTCGTGCTTCCACAGTCTGTCTGTACCTTCCTCATATATGCCCATGTGTATGCACGCAAACATGCAGTCGTCGCAAGCAGTCCACTAGTCGCTCCCGGCTCACAAGGTCGCGTGCCTCCCAGACTGCTAGTCAATGCTTGGTCTCGTCCAAGCCAGGTGTGTCCAGAGTGCGTCCAGAGTGCGTCCACCCCAGCTCTTTCCCCTTGTGAGACGGTGCCAAGACCAGCACGGAGCCCATCCACCCCGGGCTCTGTCTCTGTCTGGCTGGTCCCGCCGGTCTAGATACATTGATACAGTGCCGGGACCATGCAGGTGCAGGCGTCGTTGTCTTGGCTCCATCCTCGACCCGAATCCATCCATCCACCCAATCAACCCAATGCCAGCCATTAGCCAGCCAGCCTTAGCACCGTGGCCGCCGCCCATCCGTCCATCTCATCATGCTTTGCTGCTGCTCCCTTGTCTCGCGACTGCTCCTATCGCATTCGACATGCCTCGGCCTCTCCTTCTCCTCAAGTCCCCCGAGTCCCTTCCTCCCCTCTCCTAGACCGACGACAACATCCCACCCGTGACTTCCAAGCTTGCGACTCGCCATCAGCACATTGTTGTTGTTTTTCCTGGCGCCATCAACATGATCGTCGGCCTCTTCCAACCCCTCCCTCTCGAATAAACCACACCCCCCAGCGCAACCTTCACACAGCTCCCTGCGCATCAACTCTGGACACGCCTCTGCTCCAGCCACACTCCCTCCTGATATGTCAATCTGTATATTTTGATCTCAAGCTTGCGCGACACCTGTCGCGACACCTCTGAGCGCCCTCAAACGGCCTCCCCCACTTGCCCTGGTCACCATAGCCAGCCCCTGTCAAGATGCTCCGTCTTAGGAGGTACCGCGTCTTTGTCGCGTGCGCCTTTGTCTTTGTCTTCCTGCTCTACCGGGTCTCTGTCAACTCGGCCTGGGACAGCAATAACTTCGACTATCAGCAGCAACCTGCCGTCAAACCTAACCCCCAGCCGCAGGCCGCCGAGCGGGACGAGGCACAGAAGCCACTTGCTGGAAAACCCCATCCAGCCTTCGTCGACACTTATGCTCAGGATGCTGAGGAGGACAAGGTCAAGATACCCGAGCTCAAGAGCACCACCGAGGTGAAAGATGGCTTTGCCTTGCCACCTGCTCCCACCCTGGCCGATCCCCTCGCGCCCCTCGACGACGAGAGGCGCCCGCCAGAGGATGCGCCCGCCCCCACCGAGCCGCCTATTCCTCTCATTCCCGACCCACGACCTGGCAACGTTGCCGACGCCTACCCACACGCGGTCGACGAGCCATTGCACATCCAAGACCCGCCGGGTAGGTACCAAGACAGCCCCCTGGCAACTCCCACCTCGACCACCATCTACTGGGAGAAACAACCGGAGCGGTTCCCTGTCCCCGAAGATTCCATCATCCCTCTGCCCACCGGCAAGCCAAAGTCCGTACCCAGGGTCCAGCACAACTTCGGTTCTGAGAGCCCCGAAGCCAAGGCCAAGCGGGAAGACCGCTTGGCCGAGGTCAAGGCCGAGATGAAGCACGCATGGGACGGCTACGAGAAGTACGCTTTTGGCCACGACGAGCTCGTTCCTGTTCAAAATTCCTTCAAGGACCCCTTCTGCGGCTGGGCGGCCACTCTTGTTGACGCCATGGACACCCTCTGGATCATGGGCCTGAAGGACGAATTTGACTCGGCCTACAAGGGCCTCAAGGATATCGACTTTACCACAACTCCGCATCGTAACGAGATCCCGGTTTTCGAGACCACAATCCGATACTTGGGCGGCCTTCTGGCTGCATACGACGTGAGCGGTGGCCACAAGGGCGACTATCCACTCTTGCTCAAGAAGGCCGTTGAGCTTGCCGAGGTCTTGATGGGCATCTTCGACACGCCAAACAGGATGCCCGTGCTGTACTACAAGTGGAAGCCCGCCTTCGCCTCTCAGCCAAAACGCGCCAGCACACGCGCCGGCATAGCGGAGCTCGGCACGTTGTCCATGGAGTTCACGAGGCTGGCACAGCTGACTGGGAAGGACAAGTACTACGACGCTATTGCCCGTATTACAGATGCCCTGGAAGAGTGGCAAAACCGAGACGATGAGACGGCCCCATCGATTCCAGGAATCTTCCCGGAGAATGTCGACGCGTCTGGGTGCAACGCATCGGCCACATCAGCCCTCAGAGAGGCCAGCCTCCAAGCTCAGCTGCAGGCTCAGACTGCGGAGCTCGAGGATCCCCAGGGATACGTGCCACCTGCGGCTGGAAACACAGGCGCGCTCGACGTGTCGACCCAGGGGAGGCCCAGCGTAGAGTTCCAGGTCAAGCCAAGCGCCGAGGGAAGCCCGGACGTTGGTGCCTTCAAGGCCGTTGAGAAGCGTCAAGTTGGCGATTACGGATACACCCCAGAGAGCGGGGTCCCTCCTAGGAACCAAGCTCAGGTACCAGACATTGGCACTCCATACAGGGCTGCTTCCAGTTCTCGTTTCCAAAGCATTGAGGGGTCCGAGCCCCTTGCAGCGAATGGGCTACCTGCTGATTGGGACTGTGTGGCTTCGAATTTGACCGCAGCCCCCGGAATGGAGACGTTCTCTATGGGAGGATCACAGGATTCCGCCTACGAATATTTCCCAAAGCAGTATCTTCTCCTGGGTGGCCTCGAGCCCAAGTACCGCACCTTGCACGAAAAGACGGTGGCGGCAGTCAAGAAGTGGTTGCTTTTCCGGCCCATGGCCCCGGACGACCCGGACGTCCTGTTCTCCGCCAAGGTCAGGGTTGCTAGCGGCGTCGACAGGCCACTTTCAGAAAGGATGAATTACGAATATGAGGTCACACATCTTACCTGTTTCCTCGGCGGCATGTTCGGCCTGGGTGCAAAGATCTTTGATTTACCCGAGGATTTGGAAGTCGCCAAGCGCCTCACAGATGGATGTGTCTGGGCATACTCCGCGATGCCGACCGGGATTATGCCCGAGTACTCTCTTGTTGTTCCTTGCAGCGACGCTGAGAAATGTGAATGGAACGAGACCTTGTGGGCTGACCAGTACTTGGACCCTAATCCCGAATGGAGGCTCCAGCAAATGGAGAATTACGAGGAGCGCCTGAAACTCTGGGAGGCTGATAAACAGCAGTTTATCCGCAACGAAGCCATTAGACTCCAAGCAGCGGAGGAAAAGGCCCGCCAGACTCCTTACCCTTACCCTGGCGAGGCTGGGTCCAAAGCGGGCGTTGCTCAGGAGGGGGCAGTACCAGCTGGGTATGGCGGAGCAAGCCGTGGCGATGAGAGGAAGCCAGCAAGCGGGAATCCAGTCAGCGACACACCAGCCAGCGTGAAGCCAGCAAGCGAGAAGCCGGCAAGCGAGAAGCCGGCCAGCGACGAAGATGGCTATCCGAGACGCAAAGGCAGCAGCATCCCTTCAAACAACGCCGATGGCTCTCCAAGGCGGGATGACGACGTCGTCGCCCCTCGCCCTGCGGTCAACAAGCGTGATGTTGACGGAGAAGCATCTCTTCTGCCAACGCCGGACCCGTCTGAGGACGTGCCACCCACTCCGGCCGTGGATCCAGCAACGCTGGACCAGCAGGCCATCAGAGACAAGATGAAGAAGCTCGAGGCGGAACTCGACCGCTACGACGCAACCATAGGCCATGCTTCCTCGTCTTCGTCTTC
This sequence comes from Diaporthe batatas, assembly GCF_019321695.1. NCBI lineage: Eukaryota > Fungi > Ascomycota > Sordariomycetes > Diaporthales > Diaporthaceae > Diaporthe > Diaporthe batatas. The sequence goes on along the minus strand of NW_025408555.1, from coordinate 1,068,818 downwards.
ATCATCTTCAGGGGCCTTCGGCGGGACAGTGGGTCAGGTGCCCATCGAGCAGGCTGCCATAAGCCTGCCACCGCGACCAGTCAGGCCTGACACACATGAAGAATACGTGCAGCACCTCATCGTTAATGAGCAGCTCCCGCCGGGTTTCACGCGTATTGGCGACAAGAGGTACATATTAAGGTAAGTTTGCAAGCCCCCAAGAGAACCATGGCCATTTCTCTACGACCAGTCCCACTGACAGTCTTATTTTCCCATCAGGCCTGAGGCGATCGAGTCTGTTTGGTACATGTACCGCATCACAGGCGACCCCATCTGGCAGGAGAAGGGGTGGAAGATGTGGAAAGCGGTGGCCAAACACACCCGGAGCCGTGTCGCCCACACAGCCGTGGATGGGGTGAACAACAAGGACGGCACGACCTCGCCCATCGACTCGATGGAGAGCTTCTGGCTGGCCGAGACGCTCAAGTACTACTACCTCCTGTATTCGGCGCCCGACCTCATCAGCCTCGACGACTGGGTGCTGAACACGGAGGCGCACCCGTTCCCACGGCCCCGGTGAGGGTGATCCCCTGGTGTTGTAACCCGATTGCAGGAGCTAGTTGTTTTCACGTTGTGAGCTTTGTTGTTGTGGTGAGCGAGCATGGGATGGAGTTTGGGCGTATCAGTAGCCGGGGAAAAAAAGGCATTGATTGCATTGCATATTGTGGAGAGGTGGCGGTACCTACTTTCATACATACCCATACATGCCCTTTGTTGCTCGGGTCGGGGGCGGAGAGCACTGCATGCATGCACCAGCATAACAGCATGGTGTACAGTACCTAGAATCAACACTACATGGAGTATAACTAACTAACTAACTAACTAACTACACCATAAATGAGAATCTGTCGTCCTCGCTTCTTGTGCTGAATTACATGTGCGCAAAATCGTGACTGGGCGAGTGTGGGGTGGTCGGGGGTGAGTCTGGGTTGGTTGGTGATGATGCTCAATGGAGGTTTTTTTTTTCATTGCAAGCCTGAGTACTTAGGTGTCTGCTCGCCAACGGGGCCTACCCATTACCCATCCGCCCCTTCGACAGCAGCCGTATTATGAGGCAGAAACATCCTTTATGTTTCTGCACCTTGCTTACCCTAGGGTACTGACCAACGGCTGCGTGCAGCCCCACACGAGTTGATTGTGTCGCGGAGGTGCGTTCGTGGGCCCACCTTGTACGGATGCACGCATGTACATGGTTGCAAGATAGCAAAAGATGTCTCACAAAAGCAAGAACAACTGTGGTGCCCACCAATCTCCGGACAGAGACTTACACCTACTATGTACTCTACACATGTAGGTAGTGCCACGTCGGCGACTCACTCGCGATGAAAATAAAGGCAGCCAGCCACCCTTTCACATGGGATGCTTTAACTCTCGTGATGACCCCGCTTCGATATCTTGCAGCGCGACACAGCGATCACCGAGGTGATATAGCCCATCCCGGGGCCTCAGATCCATCTCGTTGGATCCCCATTTCTACATCTCCATCTAGTATTCATTGCTAGTCCCGTGGTAGCTTCGCGCAGCACCCTCGAACAGTCCAAACGTGGTTTCCCGTACCCCATAACTATGAGTCTTTTTGCGCTACGCATTTTCTCTTGCTTTCCGTCACGACGATGGAGGCTTCCTTGCCCCGGGCTACTCGGACGGCGAGAACTCGGGCGGCGAGAACGCAGACGGCGAGAACGCAGACCGTGCGACATCAGACGGAGCGGTGTTGCTGTCTTTTGTGTCGCGGTCTTTCGTCAAGATACTCGACATGGACCTTGATGGGGGTAGCGGACGCTTAAAACTGGTCCAAGAGCTCGAAAATCCTGCCATCGCAGAGCGAGTGACTACCCAGCCTCAGCCTAACCCCAACGACAACACTGAGGGCACGAAGAGCGCGTTCCCCAGCCGTCGGCATAGCAGCGTCAGAATTTACATAGAATACGGTCTCAGTAAGGGCAGGAAACATCGTGATAATCTGGTCGATGGCAACTTCAGTGAAGTGTATCACGAACACTTCAAAAGAGACGTCTTTGGGGATCAGAAGGATCGTCCAAGGCCGACGATTGGGGGGTGTGAAGGATTGTCGAGGCAGTGGGAGATGATCCCGAACTCCTGGCTCGAAGTTCCTTCATTTGCTTTCATCAATCCCAAGGACAACCCAATATAGTATCGCTTTTGGGGTTTCAAGAAATTCGTCGCTAACATGAAAAAAGTTGCCGAGAAGATCTACATATTAGAGCACGAAGATGGTAGCCTCTATACTATATATTAGTAAGTACTCTAGAGGTTTATAATAATTAACTACTAAATAGTAGACTACCTCTTTATAAAATTCACTTTAAATAATATTTTTTTTAAAAAATACCTGAATTTTTAAGAGATTAAATAGCTTTTTAGTAACTTTTTAATAATAATAAACTTATAAAGAAGAAATAGAGTTATAAAGAGAAGAGGGTTATTAGAAAGAAAGGGTAGGTACCCCCTATATTAGGGAGAGGTACCTCCCTTCCTCCCTTCCTCCCTTCCTCCCTTCCTCCCTTCCTCCCTTCCTCCCTTCCCCCCTTCCCCCCTTCCTCCCTTCCTTCCTTTAACACTAAGTCCTCTACCTTCCACTATCAAACTAGTTAGTTAAACCGACCTAAAAACTTAGAAGTAGACCCTTTAAAAGTAGACCCTTTAGAAGTAGACCCTTTAGAAGTAGAGCTAATAGAAGTATTTAACTTAAGGAGACCTAATAGGAAGAGAAAGGAAGGGACTCTCTTTTAGCTAGCTAATATTATCAGATATAGAGACTAAGGTTTACTATAAAAGTATAATAAATAACTAATTTATAATAAATTTACTATTAAATAATAGTTTACTATAAGTTTATAATAGATTTATAAATTACTATAATAAATATTTAAAATATTTACTCTTTAATATAATAAAATTAACCTTTATAATATAAAAAGTTTATAAAATAGAATAAATAATATAATATTATTAAGAATTATAATTTTATTATTAAATTACTTATAATATAATATTAAATCTAATAATTAAAAGTTTTATTATTTTAAACTAATTAATATAATAAATAAAATTAATAAAAAAACTTAAAATATAATATTTATAAAAATAAAAGAATAAAATAATTAAAATTATAAATTCCTCCTTTAAATTAAAACTTATAAACTTAAAAACTATATTAATTATTAAATAAACCTCCTTTTAAAGCTATAAAACTTAATCTTTAATTATAAAAATATATAAAGATTATTATAATTATAAGAGGTATTATTTCCTAAACTATTAATAGATTTAATAATAATATTAAAAAGTTAAAATTATTTAAAAAATAATAAAACTAATAGTAGATATTTAACTTTATTAATACTAACTTTAAACTCTATAATTTAAACTTATAAAGGTATAAATAACTTAAATTAAAATATAAAAAAGTAAACTATAATTTAAAAACTTTAAAAATAAATAATATAAATTATTAATCTAATATATAAGTTAATATATTATATTTTAAAAACTTTTAAAATTCATATAAAAACTTATAATAAAAATATAAATAATTATAATTAAATAATATATTAAAAATAAAAATATATATAAAACTATTTTTAAACTATTATAAAGTTTAAAGAATATTATATTTTAAATAAATTAATAAAAACTATTATAATAAAAACTATTTAATAAAAGATTATAGAGATAAAATAATCTATTACTTAAATTTATAATCTATTATAAACTCTATAAAGAATATTATTAATATAAATAACTATATTTAAGTAAATATAAGAGTAAAAATTATAAATAAAAACCTTATATATTATAATCTTAAAACCTTCTTTAAAAGGAATTATATACTTTAAATATATAAAATAAATCTATAAAAACTATAAAAAAGTATAAATAATTACTTATAATAACTTAAAAGATTATAATAATAAAAAGTATTTATATTATTAAAAAGGAATTCTAATTAATAAAGTATAAATAAATTATATAAATCCTATATAAGTTAAAAATATAGTTAATTTAAAATAAAAGAACCTACTAATTTATATAAAATATATACTAAAAACTATACCTTTATAAATTAATAAACTATATAAATTCTATATAAGTTAAAAATATAATTAATTTAAAATAAAAACTTATTAATTTATATAAAGTATATATTAAAATTATATTTTTATAAATTATTATTATATCTTCTTTAAAAAGCTTTTAAAAGTTTTAAAAAATAAAATTATTAAAAAAGGTATATAAAGTCTTTAAAAATAATATAAACTTATAAATAAAGATTTAAACTATAAAAACTTAAGATTAAAATTTAAATTAAAAATATTATAACTTTTAAAAAAATTAATTAAAGAGATTAAAAATAACTTTTAAAGTACTATATAATTAATATAAAAATAAAAAGCTTTTATTATAAATATAAAAATACCCTTTAAAATACTTAATTATATTAAACTTAATAAATATAATATTAATTATAAATAATTATAAAAACTATTTAATTTAAAATTAATTATATATAATAATTATTTATAAATAAATAATTAATAACTTTTATTATAATATATAATATAATATTAATTTATATTAAAAATTTATTTTATAAATAAAAATATTACTTTATACTTAAAGATTTTAATTATATTAATATCTTTAAAATAACTTTAAAAGATATTTTTAAAATAATAAAGTAAATTTAACTATATTAAAAATAAAATAAAATAATCCTTTATAAACTTATAAATATTTATAAATAATATATTATTAAATATTTAAGTTATAAACTAAAGACTATATTTAATATTTAAAAGAAATATATAATATTTATTAAAAAACTATTAATAAATAAAGCCTTTTATAATATAAATAATTTAAATACTTTAAATTTAAAGTATTAAAATATTTAATAAATACTTCTTAAAGGGTATAAATTTATAAACTAATAATAGTTAAATATAAAATATATACTTTAATTAAAATTATAAAGTAAGTTTATTATTTATTAAAAGAGATTTTAAATAAAAATAAAAAATAATATTAAATTTTATAACTATAAGTTAAAAATTTATAATTATAATTATAATTATTATTTATATATAGAGTTTTAGATATATATAAAACTATTATATAATAAATTAAAATAATAAAATAATATTTAAAATATTTAAATCTTTTTTAAAATAATAAAATTTTAATATAATATAAAAATTAAAATTATTAAATATAATAATAAAATATTTAATTAAAAATAAAATATTAAAAACTATTTTAAATTAAAATATATTAAAATTAAGCCTTTTATATTTAATATATAAATATAAAATAGTAAAGTAAAGTATTTAAAAGGTATAATTAAATAGAAAATATAGACTTTATAAATAAATTTAAAACTCTTAACTTCCTTTTAATTAAAAATTAAATAAATAACTATTTATTTTAATAATTAAATACTATTTTATAATTTAAATTAATAAATATTATATTATTAATTCTTCTTTATTATTATTAAAAGATAAGGAATTTTAAAACTAAATTTAAGATTTAATTAGATTTACTTAAAAGTATTTAACTATAAAGCCTATATAATAACTATAAATACTTAACTTAAAAAATATTAATATTTAAAATTATAAATTTAAATTAACTATTTTATAGGATATTAATTATTAAATATTTATTAGATATAAATTTCTTTTATTAAAAATAGTTAATATATAAAATATAATCTTTAATAAATATTAAGTATTTAATAGTAATTAAAAGGTTTTACTAATAAGCTTTTATTATAAATATTAAATAACTAATAAAGTAAATAAAAAAATATACTTTTAAATAATAATAAAATACTAAAATTAAAAAAGGATTTTCTTAAAATTAAAAGTCTAGAAAAACTTAATAAAAGGATTTAAAAAAATATAAAGGAAATAAAAATATATAACTTAAAGTAAACTAATAAAATAACCTTTATATAAATACTAAATTTATATTACTTTCTATATTATTTTAATTATTATTATTAATACGTTTAATATATATTATATAAATATAATTAAATAAAAGAAATTCTAGTAATTATTAAATTTTAATAAATTTACTATAATAAGCTATATTTATAATTAAAATAAAAATAGTATTTATAATAAAGTTAAATAATAATATTTTAATAAAATTTAAATTAAAAATATTTATATTAAAGAGTAAAAATATTAAAAAATAACTTTTAAAACTATTAAAATAATATAAAAACTTAATAAACTATTTATTTAATAGTTTATTTAAATAAATTAAAATTAACTATTTATAAAGTTATATTAAAATGAAATTCTAAATTAAACTTTAAAAGAAGAATACCTATATAATAGGAAAGTAAATCCTAAACTATATATGTTATATAAACTATAAATCTTATTATTACTATAATAAAAGGAATTTATAAAAATACTTACTAAACTTAAATACTAATAAATACTATATAAACCCTATTATTATAAAAGAATAATATTTTAATTTTCTTTTATATTAATAATATTAATATAATATATTAAAAGAATTAATAAAAATAAGTTAATAAACTTATTTAATAACTTTAAAAAGTATAAAATTAATAAAAGAATTTAATTTAATAGTTCCTAAATATAAAGATTTATAAAAACTATTTAAATTATTAAATCTAATTAGCTAAACTATATATATAAAAATTATTAAAATAATTAATAAAAAAATCTTTTCTATAAAGTTTCTATAATAATTAAAAATTAAAACTATAAATTAATATTATAAAACCTATTAAAATTAATTTATATTAATAAAAATTAAATCTATACTATTTATTATAATATCTATAAAATTAAATATTATATTTACTATATTAAAGTTTATATAATTCCTTATAAATTTAAGTTAAAAACATTAAAATATTATAAATTAAGTATTCTTTTATCTTAAAAATATTAAATATTTTACTCTTTACTTTATAAATATAAATAAATTTATAATAATAAGTAACTCTTTTATTAATAATATTATAAATTAAAAAAGTTCTTAAATATTTATAATAAAGTTATTTAAAGAAATAATTAAATAAAGAGTTAATAAATAAAATATAATTATAATATTAATAACTAAAATAGAACTCCTTACCTTAATATAAATAGTAAAAGAAATATTATTTATAAGTAGACTTTTATAAAGTTATTAATAAACTTAAATAAAAGAAAATTAGAATTAAATATAATAATATATAAATTATAAACCTAATAAATTTTAAAATTATTTAACTTAAAATAAAATTATAATATATAAATATTTATAATTATTAATTATAATAAAAGATTTAAAATAATATTATTAATATAGAATATACTTTATTAATATAGATAATAATAAATAAATTAATTAAAATATTACTAACTAGAAAATAGAATAAATTTCTTTAATAATTAAGTTTAAAAGATATTAATAATTAATAAAAAACTAAAACCTATTAAAAATCTTATAAAACATAAATAAAAGTAATAAAGAAGATTTAAACTCTAATCTATTATAATATACTAATTTAAAGAGGTATATTAAATATAAAGACTAAAATTTACTATAAAAGTATAGTAAATAACTAATTTATAATAAATTTATTATTAAATAATAGTTTACTATAAGTTTATAATAAATTTATAGACCGCTATAATAAATATCTAAGATATCCACTCTTTAGTATAATAAAACTAACCCTTATAATATAGAGAGTCTATAAAATAAAATAAGTAATATAATATTATTAAAAACTATAATTTTACTATTAAATTACCTATAATGTGGTATTAAATCTAATAAATATACTTAAATAAAAGAAGCTTAATAGAGAATTAAAGAGGAATCTTTTTTAAAAAAGAAGTCTTTTAAATAAGTTTATTTTTAATCCTATAACCCTCTTTTTTAATAATTATTTCTAACCTTTAAAGTTTATTTAAATTCTTAAAAATTTTATTTATATTTAATTATTTATATTATTTTAACTATTAGATAGAAATAAATATTTTAATAATAACTTTAAGTAGTAAAAAAGGGCTTTAAAGTAAGGAAATAACTTAGAAGCCCTAGATCCTTATAGTAACCCTCTTAAGTACGCACTAAAGCACAGTATAGCTAATATGTAAATTAGATTATTTAAAGTTTGTTTTCTTCTTTAATGCACCAAAGCTAAGCTGAAATTATTGTTATATATAGTGTTGATATCACTCAGAACTTACAATAGAACGGTGCTGAGTGTGTCGGTAGGCGATATGGTTCGTCGTTTTATTGAGAAGCTCAAAAGTGTTGGGGCGAATTACCACTCCCTTCTAAGGAACAACGAGCGGAGTCATCACCGCAAGATGGCCATAATGCTCTGGTTCGCCCACACGCAACTTCTCCATCTGCTGGAAACTCTCGTGAGAGCAAGGCGTTCATACCAAAACCTGCGACGCGATGCTCTGGAAGCGCGCAACGCACGGCTGCTACCCGGTGTTATGGATGAAATCATCACAGATGCATACCTGCATCGCCACATCCAGAATAAGGTGACCGATTCCAACGCCATACTCGAATCTTTGCTTCAAACAGCTAGCGATACAACTAGTATCCGAGATCAAGACGAAGACTTCAGGAAGATTGTTGCGGGCGTCAAAGGCCTGGCCTCCGACCTCAGGCGACTGGCGGACGACATACCCAGATCTCTGGAGCACGACCTAAAGCTCCTAGAGGCTCGTCAAAGTGTGGAGGACTCGAAAAACCAGTGGATACTGGCGACATTAGCAGCTGTATTCCTGCCTCTTAGCCTTGCTACTAGCCTGCTTAGCATGCAAACGAGATTCAAAGACCTTGATTATCTCCTCTACGACTTTTGTGGCGTTGTGGTCATTCTTCTTACGCTGGTCGCTCTGATACTTCTTGGGTTACATTTCACGATGTGGTTGATCCAGAAGGCAGAGGATATGGGGCGAAAGGCGGGGAACACAGGGCGGAAGATGTTGAGAACGTTGCCTGTAGCTGTCATGGTTGGAACTTTGGTCTACTTTTGGCCGGTTTTCTTTGCTTTGTTTATTGTTGGCATGCTAAAAGATGTGCGCCTGGGTGGTTTGATCTTTGGCTATGGTTTGGCAGGGCTTATTGGCATTGTCGTGATAATCATGGTACTGTTATTGATCACATTATAACTATAGTTATCAACACCGTATCTTTTTCAAGCGCTGGGTCTTGAGCGTTTGCCACCGCATGAAGGCGCCATGTATGTCCTCGGACGTATACGGAATAGAAGCGAAACCACCTAGGTACACCAGGTACCTACTTAAGTAGGTAGGCAGTCCATCTGATCCCTTCCCTCACGAAAGTGGATTCGTGATCTATTTCCGCCTAGCTGAGTATCCCGTCATGAGGACCGCAATGCAAAATAAAGAACACAAACTTCTCGCTTGATTACTCGTGTTTTTAGGCAATTGAACCCTTCATGAATAAAGGGCGACCCCTGGTGATGGCGAACGCACTAAGACACCATACCCTTGGTGACAAGTCGTACCTCTCGATATGGTCGCTTGAGTATATGAGATACGACGGAGACAGACTTTCAAATAGAGTGAATAGATACAAATAAAGAAATGATGGATGAATGTTTGAGGTCCCTACTCCAATAGTCGCGTTATACCACTCCCAGGCCCGTGACAAAGATTTGCCAGTCAGGGTGTCACGGTCCCCAGATGCGATATGACAGGTCTACTGTCACTATTTACACCTCTGCGCTATTAGTGCTGAAGGCAAGTGGTGTATAATTGTGGCATATGTTTCACAATTCCGTATGCCATTTGCCATCAAAGACCCCCCCGGAAAGGGCTCTTCCACGATGTAAAACGCGAGAGATATCATCAAAGGACTGTAATTTGCACGATTGAAAATTTGGAATTGCGAGTTAGAAAGCTCCACACTCTTCCAACCAGCACAAACTTATATATTAACTCGCAGAGGCCGTTGACTATGTGTCAGGATGTCGAACTCACTTGCTGCAGTAGTAACACTTCTCCAAGAATCTTCTTATTCCCAGCCGCAGTCTACTGCTTGGAATTACGCCTTAGCCGCACAGATTACGCTACAAAATTTGTACTTAGCACACCCACATACCATAATGAGCTGGTTTGACAACAGCGTTGCCTGCGAAATCGCTTTTTATAAGCGCCTGGCTCTCCTCTCCAGTCTTCTCGGTATTCAGAGAGAACACCATTACAAGATTGAGCGGTCCAGGCTGCCAGATCAGCGGCTTTTGAAAGATCTCCCGGACGAAAGAAGACTCCGAGAGTTCCTGGATCGTTTGGCTGAGATCTGTGCGAGCAGACACGATGGAAATACAGTTACGGCCGTCACGGTCTATCGCCCGGGACCTGATGAGCCCCTGCGATACAAAGTTGCGTCCAACGGCCGACCGGATGATATGAGCGCTGTGGAGTCTCACATTGAATATGTTTTGAGTGCTTTCCAAACCACAGAGACGCCCAGCTGCTTCCCTGGGCGGGAAATCGTTCTGAAAACCTTTCGTGCTGCATCACAACGAATACTGCTGTTCAACTGGGAAAGACTGGAAACGTATTTGAACACGATCTTGACTTGCCTGAAAAAGTTGGAAAGGTTTGAAGAGAATCTGGATGAAACTGGTGTGTGCTCAACTCTTTTGATTTGAATTTTAGACTACGTAGGTACGAATCTGCTAACATTAAAGATACAATGCAAGTCCAGAGGCTTGTTCAAACTTCCAAGAACCTCGTCTTGACTGCAAGTCTGTCGAGACTCCTCAAAACAATTCGGAGATTACGTCCGTCGACACGCCCCTTCAAGCATGGAGGGCTGAGCGATAATACCGCAGTCATTCGCTCAGGCCAATCCCAAAAAGATACAGAGACCAATTGTGAGTTACCAGAAATTCAAAATTATTTCGCCAAGTCGAACTAACGTGAAAGCCAGTCAAGGATCAAATGACATGCTTTCTGGATATTTTAGAGTCGGAGACGGCCACTGGTAGAACTACACTCTTCAGTATCCTGGAAATCCTTGTGGGCAGGGGAAAATTCAAGGAGTTCCGCGGAGAGAAACTGAGCAAGAACCATTATTTTTCAGTCTGTCATAAGATGTGGCATGCTCTCAAGCGTGTTCTATCGTACAATGATGCGATTTTGACTTTCGCTGCCACTGCACGGAGATGGCCTCAACTTTTTCAAAACATCACTGTCGAGATACTTCCAACAGTTGATCCGAAGCCATGCAACTTTGAAGGGTTGATTGGGTTCAACACCGAGAAAGCGTCTCAGGAGCTGGGCCTGGGAGCCTGTGGCATTTCTTCAGAGGAGCAGGCTATCTTGAAGAGAAAACTCAAAAGCTGTCGCAAAGGCCTTCGTAAAAATGAACGCCGGGTTCATGCGGAGGTCCAGCTCTGGAGCTTTATCCAAGAATCAGGGGACAACTTTGTCCCCTTCGCTCCAGCCCAACCACAGGTACTTAGCGCTTCATCGGAGGAAAAAGTGGTGATCGGAGTCAGCAAACCAACGTGTATGCTCTGTCACTGGTTTTTCCAGGAAATGAACGTGCATCAGCTTGTCATACGATCATCATCCATGAATTTCTACCCTAGATGGGCCCTACCAGAGTCTCTGTCGGTTGGAGGAATTCCCCGGCTTTTGTATAATGCGGTGGATGCTGAGTTGTCAAGGGCACTCGAAGGGCAAGAGATCAAACTGAACGAAAACGATACTGAGTCCACGCCAAATAGCGCAGCTTTTCCCATCTCTCCGGCCAATTGTCCTTCTGCATATCACAATCCTCCTACATATGCGACGGTAGTGAAAGGTCAGGGATCCAATATCAGACACGTTGGATAATTCAAAGCATTATGAGAAAGCTGCCTCGGCGGTTAGAGGGGCGACGCCCTTGCAAGATGCCCAGTGCCCTGCTTTCTATCACCAACCCCTGTAAGATCCAAACGAGCACCACTCGATCGCCAGGTGCCAACCACGTGAAAGAAAAGACCCGATTTACCGCCTTAAGAAGGTTGGGTATTTCCTTTTCTAAGCGAAGCAGCTTTTATGTTGACATGTGATACTCGGGGGGTCGGAGTTTCAGCATGTGGGGCCCAGGTCTTGTTTGAGCCATCGGGAGCCGCATTTGTTCTGTCAAAGAGGTAAAAAGAAAGCAAGAAGTGTGTAAATAGCACCTGGGACCCGTATCGGCAACCAGGCCAGGCACAGATGACAGTTTTTTGGATGTGAAGTACAGCGTTCGGCGGCGTTTGGTAGTGGGAGAGGTGACAGCGCGGACATTGAGGAAATTGTTGATTGGATTCTTTTCTGATTGATGTGGTTCTTACTGAATGGATGGATATGTTGCACTCCGTTTCTAAGATGCTGCTTTGCTTTGCTTTGGTTTTCCTTACACGGTGGGTGTGTGGCTTCTTCTTCTTTTCCCCTGGCCCCGTTGACCTTTTCCCTCGCTCTACACTGCCCCTCCCAGCCTTCCTCCCGCCCGTCTCTACCTCTCTCTCTCTGTCTCTCCCTTTTGCTTGGGACGGCGTCGCCTCCATACACGTGTCGGGTACTCATCGCCGGCGGTGGAGACTGAGGACAGCCCTGGAGAACAGAGAGCAGCGGGCCCAGGGTGAGAGAACGACAAGACAACAACAAGCCAAGAGGGAGAGGAAAATAGAGCCAGATTTGTTCCTGTTGCATTGCATGTACATGTATGTATATATATCCATATCCACATTCGCATCCCTTCCCGCCGATACCGCCTGACCGCCCGACCATCGTCCGTTCCAATGCAGTCCTGCCCCGGCCTGCCCTGGCCGGCGAGTTCCCAGCTCGGCCTGGCCATGCTGTCCATCGTTGGTCGTTGTGTCCCCCGTTCGTATCATATTATATATACCGCATGAGCGTCGAATGTTGGAGATGAGATTCGTGATCGCCGTTGCGTCGTCGCAGAAATAGAGACGGGTATAATGGCGCTGATTGGGGACGAATGTGGGACGACCGATCGATCCTTTTGACATTTTTTTGGTTTCTCTCTCTTTGCCCCCCTCCCCTTCTTCCTAAGAAGGGGATGGGGGCGTGGGGGATATCCATATTCCGTACCCGTTTCTATCGAAATCATTTCCATCATGGTAGTAGTAGTAACACATCTTCCTTCCAAAAGCATCATCTCCATTGGTGATGCCATTATCCTAATCCTAGCCTGCCTCCTCCATTGCCCTGTGATTTCTTTCACCAAAAATATAACGGCTGGAGGAAAAAAAGAAAAATTCTACCCGACAACACACACCATCCAGATATCGACCGCTTCGACTTAGTCAGCCAGCTGGCTCAGCACCCGTATGCTGAGGATCATGACCAGCAGGCCGATAGTGACGATGATGAGCAGCGTGAAGGAGAACCAGCCCAGGACCATGGCGCTCGTGCCGACGCCCGACTTGACGCTGCCGTTTGCAAAGTCCTCTGCGATGGTGGACGCGGCGACGGAGGCGGTGTGCTGCCACAGCACCGAGACCAGCACGAAGATGGAGGCGATGAAGATGATGGCGAGGGCCACCTGGGACACGGGCCGGGACGGGAAGGGCTTGACCTCGCGGTCGGAGCCCTCGCTGTCCTCCTCCTCGTGCCAGCCAGGGAAGGTGGCGAGGAGCAGGAAGCAGATGAAGGCGAAGATGATGGCGATGATTCTGGGGAGACATGATTATTAGCTTTATGTTTTCTTTTGTTCCGTTTTTTTACTACAACAAGTCTGGGCGAGGGGCACAGAGGTAGTATAGCAGAACTCACATGAGGTAAGGGAAGACGATCGAGTCCTTGAACTGGCTCGCCAGCCAGATGAGGTTGAGGGGGTCCTGGTCGACGCTCACCTCCTGGGCGAGGGAGGTGGCGTTGTTGGAGCACAGCCAGGAGCCGCCGTCCGGGTTGATGCAGATGCCAAAGTAGCCGACGCGGGCCTGCAGGTGGGCGTCGCCGGCGAGCGAGTGGATGTTGCTGAAGGCGGCGTAGTTGACCTGCGAGGTGTCCGGGTGTGGGGTGTAGTCGTCGTAGTAGAGCGATATCAGGAAGATGTCTGGGATGAGCGGGCTCGATGACGAGCAGCCTGCGAGGAGGAGGGCTGTCGGAGGAGGCACATTGTTAGCTTGGTCCAGTCCAGTCGGGAGGTGTATGTCTCGCACGCGCACACGTGGAGCCCGTTGTGGAGACGCCTCGGGAGGTCACTTACATAGCAGGATAATTGCTATCGCTATTAATATCATCAACACATGGTGGTAGCCGAGGAATGGTACGAATCCTGGAGAAGCGTTCTGGTTAGCCTGCGCCTGTCCGTCGTCAAACTGCTTCCCATGTGGCATCCGAGACAAGCTAGGGGAGAGGCTGGAATGTTGTTGTTGTTGTTGTTGCTGCCCAGGTCGGGGCTGGAAATGGGAAGGGAAACGTACGGTACCACCCTACTCTGAACCTCTCGTTCGCCATGTTGCCGTCGCCGACCTGTGACCTCCTCCGCTGGTGACCCCTATGCCGACCTCTCCGTGCAGAGCCGGAGGGACGTCGAGGGCGCCCTGGCGGGCCAGTTGGCAGACGGTGCGATCAGGGCCGTGGGGGACTGTGGTGGTGTGCTTCTCGCTGCGTGTCGAGGATCCGCTCTGGGGCCTGGCGAAGGCCTGCGCTGGAATGTACGAGGACGGCTCGGGGTGGTGGTGGTGGTTGGTGGGCAGACTGGAATGCTTGGAGTTCCAGATATGCCACAGACAGACACACACACAGACGCGCTACTTTGATGTGGGTAAGGTGAGCAGAGAGAAGACGGAAGATAAGATGGAGACGGCAGTGAGACTACAGCTGCGGGTGGAATGCAAGTGGAAAAGTGTATTGGTATGTGGTTGTCATGGAGAGGAGAGGGAAAGTAAAGCGAAGGAGAATGTCAGATGTGAGGGAAAACCAAAGCGTGTTGCAATCCTGGACTGGCGTCGAGTATTGCGATGGCTGGGAAACCACATGCATGCATGCATGTACTCTGTAGCTCCGTACCTAGTTCCGACCCAGCATACGGCAAGGCAGGGCAAGCAAGCCTGCAGGAAGGGGGACAGACAGGCAGACAGGGTAGGGTAAGGGCAGGGCAGGAACCAAGTGGATGCTGCCCTTACGTCTGGACAGACAACAACAGGGCCAAGAGTCCCAATCCCAACCCTGCGCCACCACTTTTTTTCCTTGAATGCAAAGTACGTACCTCTGACGGTCGTCAGTAGCAACAGGCTGACAGGCCAGGCCAGGCCAGGGGTGGTGCTGTTCTATTCTCGAATGATGCCAGCTCCTCTCCGCTGCAGAACCAAGAAAGACGACGAGCATCTCCGGTAAACAAAAATCCGGAGGTTGGGCCAGCAACAGCCCCAGATGGGGACTAGCGCTGGCGGGCACGCCCCACCTTAAAGTGGTTCCTGCATGGGGCTAGCCAGTGACGTAGCCGCGGGACAGCCACTCTCGGCCGGGCATCTGCTTAGCTAACCGACAAAGAGGGAGGCTGGGAGCTGCAGCAGGGAGCAGGGGGCCCTGCGAGCCTCATGCAGCTTGCATCCCTGCGCCCCGCCCCGACTTACATGCACCCCTGTCGCCTCCCCAGCGCTCTCCGTCTCCCCTTTGATTTTGATAATAACCACTCGCTCACTCATATTCCTTCCAGGGTCTGCCCAGAAACGACCAGACACCTGTCCTCGGCGTCTCTGCGTCCAATCCGTTCGCACGCCAGCCATGGACAGCCCTGCCAAGCCGCATCCCAGAGCGAGCAACCTCACCCGGACGCTCGTCGACAGGACCTCGTAACCCACCGATCCGGACCATACCACCGTCACAATGTGGCTGCGTATCATCGGCCTCGTCTCCGGGACAGATTTGCCGTGGTGGAACATCAAAGCCCTACATCTCCTCAAAATTCCCCCTGGCCGAACAGGACCAAGCAGCCCTCTGGTCAGCTACTGCCCGTTCTTTGGGTCGGCTGGCTGGAGGCGTCTTTTGCGAGTGAATCGCGTGAATTGAGGCGTGTTTCTGGCTCGAGCCCTTGCAGCAGACGAGCCTGACTTCCAAATTGACCCAGGCACAGCCAGACAGACTCGGGGCCAGTGATGGCGAGACGGAACATAAAGAGCAGCACTTCGCCGAGGGTCCCGACGAGGCTGACAAGTTCAGGCCCCGAACAACGCTCACTGACTCGATGCGCACGAGATTTTACCCGCCCGGCCGATAAGTGTCAGTATGGCTGAGGATGATCCTGGTGCGAGTAAAGACGACCACATTAGGCGAAACGATTCATTGGTAGGTCAGGCGACCTGCTGATCAAGGTCAGCCTGCTTCGGCCGTGGAATAATCAAGTACGGCAAAAGACTCGAGCCGACTGTTGCCCGATACGCGAGACTAAAACAATCTTTAGTCCTGCTGCCATGTCTATTTCGAATGGCCGAAGCCCGTCAAGACCGAATCAGATCAATGAGCTGGTTCATCACGAAGCCGAGAGGGTCCTCGACATTCCCACCAGAGATTGGCCCAGACTACATTACGACGACGTATGCGAAGCTATCCGTTGAGCCCATCTCGGGTCCTTCGTCGGCTGTTGATCAGCTTGCCCGGTATCCTCTGGAATGCCTGGGGACCAAATACCTCTGCTGGATACACGGTGCTCTCCAGCGGTTTGAGCAAGCATGGGCCGCCCTTCGTGTGTGTAATCAGTTGAAACTTTGACGTCTTCATCCTCAGATACGGACGAGTGGCTCTGCCGGGTTCAAATATCAAAAAGCAAGCAAAGTGTAAAGCAGGTGGTGTTCTTCATAGTGCGAATTACGGTGCCAGGCTCGGAAATTGGGCTTCCTCAAGAGAGCTGCGCAGCGACCGGTTCGTGGCCGCGGAGTTCAAAGGATGTTATAATATGTATTAGTCGTTCGCAGCACTTGAGTCTGCATTAGTTTTCAGAAGCGCGGCTCGCAACAGCAAGCCACAAGGTAGGATTGACTGAGTGCCACGGAGGCGAACATCCGAGATTTTCTCTCGCAAAGTCCCAGAGGATTGTTCGACCAGCATGTCAGCACGATGAGATAGGGCATTGAGAAGCTACGAGGTGCCTTTGACCAGCGTACGTATAGAGGCGGGTGCCCAGGTGTGACAAAATTGGCTCCCGAGGAACTCGGTGACGACTAGAAGACAGCAATGCCTAGGACGAGCAACAGCAACAACACAAAAGTAGACCGGGGTGGTCTGTTTGCCCAAAGCCTGGTCGCACAAGCGCCCACGGTTGCATGGGAAATTGATCTAGACCGGCCTTGTTGGCCTCGTTTCAATGCAACTTCCAAGGGTGCGAATCCAGTGAATGCTCAGCTTCTCGTTGGCCTTAAATCCTTCGGCCATCTGGAGCTTGGGAAATTGAAATGACAATTAGACACGAGAAAGGAGAAGGAAATGCAAGAGCGGGCCCATCAAATGAGGATGGCGATACCCTGACTTAGTTACATAGGTATCGTTTTACGTCGAGGCAGCACCAGTCAACGTGAGTATACATACGCTGGAAAGCGATGGCCTACATGTCGACTCTTTTTGGTAAGACCAGAGAAAAGCACGACTGACTGGTCTTTTGTGGATAAATTCAGACCACCGATTATTGTCACTGGGTGGTTTTGTTGCAAGGTTCTTAATCTGTGTACATCCCGAGGGCGTGCGCGTTCCCTTCATGCAGTGTGAAACGCTCAAAGACTGTTGTAGTTGAACACTTGCAACTCTCTGGTGAGACCTACCCAGCTCCGCATTTAATACGTACTTAAGTATTCTCCTAGTTGACTATTATCAAGTTCAACCAGATTCGCTTCTACTCTACGGTTGGCCTCATCACCGACTGGGAGGTTTGAAGAAGAATAAAGACAATAGATCAAAGGTTGTCGAGAATCTATCCAGATGGAAAGGCTAGGAATATCTTTTTGTTTGGTACATAGTCTTAGAATCATAAGTAAAACACCTGTAAGCTGAGAATAGACCCTGAGGCGTAGCCCATCTGTTGGGATCACCCTAGTTGTATAGTTCATAGACTAACTTCTGACGGCGTAGGAACCGAAAAATAACTAAGACAGCGAGGGCACGCGCCCCCAGTTGCCCGTTGTTAAGCCCACCAAAAGCGTGCCTTGGCTTTCTGTCCTGACTGTGACTTGAAGGCATTATCTTGTGCAATGGCTGCAAGTGACATTTCAATCACGTGCGGAATTGCTCAAGTGGTTCTCACCTGCAACCAAATGGCAATTGAGCCCAATCCGTGGCGACTTATTGGTCATCCTGCACATATTATTCCCGCGTCAGCCGTAGACTTACACTTGGTACACAGCACCTACAAGATCTAGTCCAAGGTGCCATACCGGTACTTCCTAGCACCGCATAAGGTTTGCACAGGTACGCAACAGTTCAATGTTGCTTCATTTCTAAACCTTACTTAGTACACAACGATTACACACTACACCATAATTATATAAGTTTTTAGTATGTATAGTAGCATAAGATTGAGAATCACGAAGAAGTTATAATAAAGAGGCAGTCATGAGAAGAGGCAATTACCTCCTTAGGGTTAAGTACAGCTCCTAACGTCTCAAACTTAAAACTTGAGGTCTATAAATAAACACGAGAACGTCATGAACTCTAATTACTCCTATTTGTCTCAAAATAAGTTCAAAATCAAATCCTTTCAAGCCATACTTCACCCTAAAGCAAACAGACAACCCTTAAACTGAGTCGCCACGTAATCTTTACACCAAAACGTGGCTATCCGTTGCGCATAGGAATAACCGTTGCGTAAACCATTACGCACCTGCACAAGGTTTGTAGGGTGACTCGTGTGCCCACTACGGTATTATCAAAACACGTTGCCATTCTTATTTCTTCCTCATATTGCGGCCGAGGTCTACTAGTTTTACATCTTTCCCGCACGTTATTCCGTCTTTGACCACGTGCAGGATCGTTTACCCCAAGATCCGCGGGAAGAATTGCAATGACCCATCATCGGCGTTCGCATTTGTCTGGAGGCCTTCTCAAAGCAGTGTTCTGCATTTCGACCGTCCTACTAGTCTGGGTATGAACATGCTCGTGACCACCTCGCCCTCTTTGGCCCACAACGGCTGCTAATTACCGGGGCACAGTTTGGGCAGCGGTATATCATTACTGGGCCAGCATTAGCAGTGCCGTCAACACATCAGATCTCTGAAGACGGTTCCACGACTTCCGTCACCGAGGACCCGCCGGCAGCCGCTTCGGAGACCGACCGCCCTCTCATCACCTACGTGTACAGCGAGAGCCAAGAGGCCCGGCGGAACCTGCAATTCTTCATTGACCACGGGCTACACGCAGAAGCCGACTTCCTCTTTATATTCAACGGCGTGACTGACGCCGTGTCGTTAGTCCCCGACACACCGGGGGTCCGGTCAATCCAACGCGATAACAGCTGCTATGACCTCGGCTCGCATGCCGAGGTCCTCCTGAAGGACGACCTGTGGCGGCGATATAACAGGTTCATCCTCATGAACGCCAGCGTACGCGGGCCTTTCATGCCGGCTTGGGCTGATGGACTCTGCTGGACGGAGCGGCTGTTGTCGAGGATAACGCAAGAGGTAAAAGTATGTAGTTGCCTGATCGAAACACCCCCCCCCCCCCTTCCATGATGCCATCCATCTTCGTGCATGCATAAGTCCGAGACAGAGAAGGGAATGTAGCTGCAGCATGGGGCTAAACCGCACGTGCTAATTAAAATCCATCTCTAGCTTGTCGGCATCTCACTAAACTGCTGGCCGACGCCACACGTACAATCGATGGTGTGGGCAACAGACCGCGAGGGCCTCTCCCTGCTCCTCAACCCGCCACCGACGAGCCTGCGGCACGACGACTGGTTGGAGAAGCTCTTCACGCACGCAGATGACTTCCCCCGGCCGGCCGGCTACCAGCCCAGCGGGCCGGGCTGGGCCGAGAAGGGCCTCTCCCAGTGCTTCGCCAGCCGGCAGGACGCCGTGGAGGGCGAGATCTCGGCGACGGGGATCATCCTGGCCGCCGGGAAGAAGGTCGACACGCTGCTTACCATGTACCAGACCTCTGCGGCGGGTCACAACGTCACGTCGTTTTGCGAGCCGCTGGGGGAGTGGGACCCGCAGTCGGAGGGGAACTATGGAGGGGGGAGCATCCACCCCTTCGAGACTATCTTCATCAAGACCAACAGGGGTATTAGTCCCCAGCTCATAGATAGCCTGACGTCTTGGACGGATAAGATGGGCTACTCCAGCTACAGACAATGCTCAATGTAGGACATGCTGTAGAAAATCAGATTCATAGCTTGATAGATGCTGTAAGTGCCTAAGAGAACCCACAATAACAGCGGCCTTTGAGATCTGCTTGAGAAGACAAGACATTCCAGCCTGAATCTGTCCGGGTGATTGACTAAAGGAGCGCAACAATTCCGCATTTCTATTGTTGACACTGTCAACTAGACTGTGCAGAAATGTCATGTCATATCAAAATTAAATTGGTTGACGGTTGACTTTCTTCACCTACGTGTAGAGGGTATGAGTGGCCTCACAAGTAGGACTGTTGAGCGTCCAGCCGTTGATCCGGCTCTATTACAGGGGTTGGCCCTTCTTTAAAGGGAAACCTCACGCATTATTCACGTGGCCCACTTATCATTGCGCTGCCTGCGCTGCCTGGCTGCGCTTGCTAGGGTGCAGATAGCAGGCTGGGCATGGCGCATGTACCAACCGGTGCGTCTCGGTTCATTCCTGGAGGATTCAGTTCATTTTTCTTGAACAGAGCAGTGAAGGCTTTGCCAACTAGCAACCAACTTGAACACCTTGGCTCCCATAGACACATCCGTGATGGCTCCAGAATTCGACATCACCCCTGAGAAGCAGTCGGGCCTGCTGTACTTCTGGAAGCAGCAGATCAGCTACAAGCCCACAGAAGTACATGATGTCGACCTCAAGGGATGCACAGCCATCATCACCGGCTCCAACACTGGAGTCGGCTTCCAAACCTCGCAGCAGCTCCTGAACCTCGGGCTTAGCAGGCTGATCCTCGCCGTCCGGAGCGAGGAGAAGGGCAAGGCCGCCGCCGCCAAGCTTGCCTCTGGCCGCGACTTGGCCGAGGGTGCGATCGAGGTCTGGCTGCTGGACCAGTCCTCATACGAGTCTGTTACTGCCTTCGCCAACAGGGTCAGAGGCCTCGACCGCTTGGATTTCGTAAATCTGAATATTGGCATCGCTCCTACCAAGCGTGAATTCAACAAGCATACCGGCCACGACGAGGTGATCCAGGTCAACTACCTGTCCACCGCCCTGATAGCCATTCTCTTGCTCCCAATCGCCAAGGAGAAGAGGGCAAACCAGCCGCGACCCACCCGTATCACCTTCACATCCTCCGAGGCGGCATGCTGGACCAAGTTCAAGGAAAAGGACGTCAAGGGCGAGCGGCTCCTCAAGGTTCTCGACAGGCAGGATGGCAAGGTAGACATGGCGGACCGCATGTGGCTGTCGAAACTACTCGGGCAATTCTTCATCGCCAGACTCGCAGCAGAGGTCCCCCCATCTGTCGCCTTGATTAATTGCGCCTCTCCAAGCGCGATCCACGACTCCGAGTTCAACCGCGACTTTGACAAGACGGCCGGTGGTGCGGTGTTCAAGATGATCCTGAGATTACTGGCCAACTCCTCGGCCGTGGGGGCGCGAATGATAACCGATGCCATCGTCAAACACGGGGAGGAAACCCATGGGCGGTTCCTTTCATTTCAGAAACTTGTACCGTGAGTGGTCCTCCGTTGCACCTTTTTTCTTTTATTATTCTTGCGAGGTTTACCAGCTGACAAGAAAACGTGATGTAGAATGGCTCCTATCGTCTACACCGAGGAAGGGCGCCAGATCTCTGAGCAACTGTGGGAAGATACGTTGGCCGAACTTTCGTTCGCCAATGTTTCAGGCATTCTCGAGGATTTGAGACACTGATGAGTGTGCGGAGCGAAAAGAGGTCTCAGTACCCTTGCCACAACCCTGGGAAGTATTGCGGACGTCAATTGGATTCTACATTCTCATTGACCTGGTACCCGCCTACATAATGTATAGTACAAACATATAGTAGTTTCTTTCATTATCTACATACATATGAGAGACCGGTTGCATAAAATGGGTTCTCCAACCGCGCTACGGCTGGGTATATGTATCTTTTGTGCTAACTCATGGTTTCAAGCTCATTCTTTCCCTACGATTCAGAAGGGATATTCGTCAGGCAAAAAACAGATAGTAGTATAGGGCAACAAGTTACTCTGCTGGCCTCCGTGATTTGGCGGACAACTGTGGCTGTTAGAGCATGTTTCGCAGATTCTTGCTTGAGAACCTATGCAACCAAACTATTTTCCTCTACCGTAGATAGGCGTTGAGCCGACTGAACTGTCTCGGATTTAGCTAGGATATTATGCATACGGTTGTAACCTGTCATCTTAGGTACATCATAACTACTTCTGGGACGATTTGGCTAGTGATAGACCATTATCGATGATTTCAAAGAGGTTATTGGCTACGTCCTCTTCCATATAGGAAAGGATTTTGACTTAGGGGCTGGTCAACGAATTAAGAAGGCTGGCCAGGACTTGAAGGAATTTGAGGGTTCTCATCAATTCCGGCCTTATTTAGGACGGGGTTCTGGGTCTGATTAATCTCACCCCGATTCTCGCAAAACAGCAATCGACTACATGGGCTTGTTTATTAAGTAACGAGCTACTAAACTGTGAAAATGGCATGTGAATGATCACATAATTGATTGAATAACGTGTATATTGTGTTGTATGTGTGATTATTAGTACCATTGGTGGGGTGGTTGGTGGCCGCCAGGAACCGGGCCTCTTACCCACCTTCGTTGCTCCGGAGGCGGTGATCGTGGCGTGTGGTAGCAGCCGTGTAGATTGATCGATTCCGGATGAATAACGAGCTGTCTTTGGAGCGTATTAGAGTCGGAGCGGTGGCTGCTGTGTTTTACTCCAAGTATCACTGAGCGTGCTAGGTAACAATGGGCACAAGAGC
Source organism: Diaporthe batatas (assembly GCF_019321695.1). Taxonomy (NCBI): domain Eukaryota; kingdom Fungi; phylum Ascomycota; class Sordariomycetes; order Diaporthales; family Diaporthaceae; genus Diaporthe; species Diaporthe batatas. The sequence continues at coordinate 1,045,669 of NW_025408555.1, read as the reverse complement.
GACTCTGGTCTTTGTCGTACATTCATTCCACTTAACCTTCAATGCCGCAACCGGTCCTCCACCTGAAACTTCTCACAAAGGTGCGCCAAATCGCTATTTTTCCCAAGAGGAATTCTGGGTTCTTCAAGTAGATGTGAAAAAGAAACAGTTCGCTTCAAAAGTCAGTTACCCTAGTATTTACGGAGAGGGAGAAAGGAAAAAGCGAAAGCAACTTTGTCACCGGTTGTCTGGTCCAGGAACAACCCCCCCCCCCCTAAAAGAAGAGAACAAAAACATCAAATAAACCATGGCCTCAGCAGAAGAGGTAGCCCGCTACTACCCCCTCCCGACGGACGAGTACCTCCAGACCGAGCTCCAACGCCTGCAGAACGACTTCCAGGCCTTCCAGGACCTGATCGCCAGCACCCGCGGGAGCCAGGGCCGAGACTGCGACTGCCTCGGCCAGGACGACAACATAAGCCAGCCTGAGGATGACGAGCCCTGCCCCATCCACGGCAACAGGATCCAGTCGGCACAAAGCGGCGAGCGGCTGAGCAACGCGGGCCTGCACTCCGCGCTGGACATGCTGACGCGGAGGGCGAACTACATGCTGACCTTGCGGGCGTGTGACTGCGTGGAAGGGGCTGGGACGGCAGCCGAACCTCCTGCTGCTGCGCCAACTAATCCCACGACCACGACCACCGCCAACCCGCCGGCGGAACAAGGATCGGACGTACTGATGAGATCCTCAAGTCTCTCAAGCCTCGCCTCAAGCCCCTCAGATCCGTTCGGGAGCAACGACGACGACAACGGCGGCGACGGCGGCGACGGCGACGCCACACAGCTACCGACGCCGCCACAGAGCGGCGGCCCCACCGCCAACCCGCCGGCGGAACAAGGATCGGACGTGCTGATGAGATCCTCGAGTCTCTCAAGCCTCGGCTCAAGTCTCTCAGATCCGTTCGGGAGCAACGACAACGACGGCGGCGAGGGCGGCCCCGCCACCCAGCTGCCGCCGGTCGACGAGGAGCCGTTTGACTATTCCTCCTATGACATTGACCCTTGGACTCCGCCTCCGCCAGGCGGCGGCGGTGGTGGTGGTGGTGGTGGCGGACGAGGCAATACCGACTCACCTCTCACTCCGGTAGCTGAGTCCTCGCCTCTTACCCCGATATATGGGAACGAGTCGCCGGATGACCCCTTCATCGATAAAGCTTGAGGACGTGCTGCCCTTTTATTGTTGCCCCCCCCCCTCGGTGGGGAGGTGGGAGGTGGAGAAGCGAGCCAGGTTGAGACGGGGAGGTCGTATTTGATGTGTGGAGATATATAGTACAGTTATATGCATTACCGGCTCGCAAACTCATTTACCCATAAACAACACAAAGCTTTCCCATGAACGTGTAAAACACAGGACACCCGGGCGGGGTGGGATTCATCCGGGCGGGCCGGGCCAGTCGTAGGGGCAACTAATTACATGCGAGTATGTAGAACTTCAAGGCTAGCCTCGCAGTCTAGCCCTTTCCACACAGGGGAACGAACAGGCACATGCAAATGTGAGCTCGCGTTCATCAAGCCAGCCAGCCAGGGAGTGTACACCACGAGCACCTCTTCACACAAGCAAGCAAGCAAGGCCAGCAGACACTCTAACACAACAGAAGAGAAAGATGGGATATCGGATATGCATCTACAGCCACACCGTAAAGAACAAAAGAAAGGACAAAAGGAAAAAAAAAAAAAGATGACCGGAGAAGAGAGGAGGGCCGGCCGGCCGTGTCCTGACGCTAAATCATCCAGGGCACACAGACACACAGCACGTCCTTCTCCCATGCACGCACGCACGCAATGACATCGATCCAAGATGAAGCAAGATCAGAGAGAACCAACAACAGATTGAACAAGATATTAACAACCCCAGAAACACAAAACACCCCCAATGCCGCCCGTCTTTCCGGCCCGGCGGGTACCACACAGCAGCAGCCACACCATGCCACACCATGCCACACCATGCCACACCATGCCACACCATGCCACGCCATGCATGCAGATCCATGAGGTTCGCTCACACCCAGCTAGCTTCCAACCCTACACCATACCACAGCCAGCCAGCCAACCTTTATATTTTCAGTACAGCACACCAGAGACCGTCCTCCCGACGGTCTTGAAGCTCTCCGGCCCCGCCGCGCCCGCGCCAGCCGGGGACTGCGAGACCCAGCCCCCAGCCTGCGCATCCCAGACGTCGAACCGGTTCGCCCCGGCCCCGAGGGAGTCGATCCCGATGCCGAAGCCCGTAAAGTAGTACCCCGTGACGACGACGAGGTAGCTCAGCAGCAGGATGGACCCCTTGAAGTAGTTGCTCTTGCCCTCGCCGTACATGTAGCTCAGCAGGAAGACGCACAGGATGACCGTCACCATGTCCCACTGCGGGAAGAGCAGCGAGAAGGTGTACTTGGCCATGTCGAGCGGGAGCTCGCCGTTGGGCAGCGTGACCGTGTACACGGCGCTGAAGAGGACCAGGGCCGGGATCTGGAGGAGGCAGACCTGCAGGGCGTAGGCGGACCCGATCTCCATGGAGAGGGCGATGTTGCCGTTCATGGCGAAGGATATGGCGTTCTGGTGGGGGTCACGGTTAGTAAGACCTGACTGGGGAAAATGTGCTCGGATTTTGCGTCTTTGGAAGAGGAGTGGGGTGACAGGGTGTTCAGGAGTAGATAATTCAACGTGTTCTCAGCAACCGCAGATATGCGTCTGAGTGAGCTGGGTAATAACGCGTAGTGCTCATCATTACGTCCACCAGAAACAAGGGGGTGAAGCGAGCCGGGAGATAAAAACTCACCAAGAATTCCGTGGTATTCGGCACCAACGCAAAGAGCGTGATACCCAGGAACTTCTCGTCAATCGCAAATCCCTCCAGGACCACGTCGACCGTGTCCACAAGAATCTCCGCGATAATCGCATACAGCACAGTCGCGCTCATCAGGATGACGGCAGACTTTGTCCGGCTCCAGTTCGGCGCATCGTGACCTCCGTGGCCGCCCGCGTGGGCCTCAGCACCCACGGGGTCCTCGTGCTCGGGGAAAGTCGCCGTGCGGATGGGAGGCGGCCGGTGCGAGCTCATCGCCGTATCCCTCCCAGAAGAATGGCCCTGTGGCAGGTGAGGCGTCGTAGCAGGGGTGCTTTTAGCAACGCTGCCCCGCGCGTCCCTAGCGGCGGCGGTGGCAGCCGTGCTGGCGATCTCGGCGATCTGCTGCACGAGCTGCGTGTTCTCGGCCTCCGAGAACCCCGGGATGTTCATTGACGAGCTGACGGTGTCGGACCTTGGAGGCGGGATGTGCGGTGTCGTGGCGGTGCCGTTACCGGAAATGCCGGGCTGCAGACCTACCTGCCTAAGGGTCTGGCCCAGAGTTCGCTTGTAAATCTGGCTCTCACGCACGTCCAGACCGCTGGCCTCGCCGATGGATGGGTACCCGCTGCGAGGCGCCGAGCGGCCGCCCATTGCGGTGTGGTGCATCTGTTCCTCGTGCTTCTTCTCATCCTGCTCAGTGTTCCAGATCACCGCGGCGTGAGTGCGTAGTGTAAACCACAGGCCGATGACATAGCTCAAAAACAGCAGTGTGGCTGCCATGTAGCAGTACGGGCGGACCGCCTCGAGATAGAATCGCTCGTCCAGGGCAGGTGTCTGGCTGAAGTAGCAGCGGCGGCAGTCCCTGGCCCCCATGCCGTGCTTGGAATGACCACTGCTGACGCAGTCGACGCAGTTGAGTTCATGTGAGCCGTATATCTGATAGAACAGAGTGGGGCCGAACGCGCCGATCACTGCGAAGAGCAACATTGTCGATGTCACACCGGCCGAACGAGCGTTGAAGCGCTGCGTCTTGCGCTTGATGGCGCCGAAGCACATGGACAAGCCCGGGAGGAACAAGACACCGGCAAATATGGAGCCGACGATACTACCTTCGACAAGCGCACCTTTGCCGTCCTTGAGCGCCACACAGTACAGGAAGACCTCGACGATGGTGGAGAAGAAGGCGTTGATGGCGGCGCCGAATCCCATGGACGACTGTGCTGAGATGGAAGCCACAGCCTGACCGATAAAGTACGCCAGAGGGATGATGGAGAATAATCCCATGATAAAGAGGAAGCCGGGAGAGGTGATGAAGTTGTGGACCCCGAAGACACCCTCCAGCACGGCCCAATCGAGGATAACAAAAAGCACCACGGCCATGAGGTTGATGAGGAAGATGTTGGTGCCATCGACCGTGTACTTCCAGTATTTCAATCCGACAGCCCGATAGGTGCAGACAATAACGGAAGAGTGAGGCGCCGCCGGGATGCGAGCGTAAGAGATGTCGGACTCGAATGACAACGCCAAGGGGTGACGGCGCAGGTGGTCGAAGAGGAGCATGGTAACTTTGCCCATTGGGATCCAGAAGACCAAGAACCAACATATCGCGGACGCGAGGAACAGCGATGGCGTGATGAGGGCGTAGAAGAAGATGAAGAAGATGAGGCGACCAATGTTCCACTGGCCACGACCGAAGAGCCTCCTCTTGATACGGGGCAGGTCATCGTCGCTGCCGTGGCTGTGGTGCCCTCGACCACGTCCCAGCAGGCTGTCGGTCTCGCTGGGCTCGGAATCAATACTCCTTCGGGATCTCCCGACGATAGACCGGGTGTTTCTGTCAGGGCCGAAGAACAGCCTGCCGTATTCGAGATCGCCACTCTGCCATTGTTCATACTCAGAGATACTTCTTCCTTCCCCTTGGTCCTCGTCGATATATGCCTCCTGCTGTTCAAGTCGGATGAACTTGCCAAAGGGATAGAAGAGGTATCCCGCCAATCCCCATAGCACACGTCCATACTCAAGTGCACTAGGGGCGGCAGCGAACAAGAAACACACGACAGCGCCGGCGAAGGCGATCAGGGCCATCCACCAGCCAAAACATAAAGTCCAGACAATGTTGAACAAGAGCAGCCAGTTGCTGACCCTGCCGCCGGGCGAGCTGTGTATGTCCGTCTCTGCGTTCTTCTGGACCGATCTATCCTTCTTGTACAGGGCAGGTTTCCACAGCCTAATACCGAACGGGTGGGTCTCGTTGATGGCGGCCTGCCTGTCCTTGAGCGTGAAGCTCTCGGCGTCGCTGATGTCACCGTCGTCGTCGTCGTCGTCGTCGACAGGCGTATCTTCGTCCATCCCGTCACCGGCTTGCACACTCCCTTCCCCGTCCTCTGCGTCCGGAACATCGTCATTTTGCTCCTCCACGATGACTGGGGTCTTCGGAGGCCCGGCATCCTCGCTGGATCCGGTCGCATCCCGGCTCGACTGTATCCTGCTCAGCTTTGGGGCCTGGGGCTGTCTCCTCCGCACGGATGAGTAGCTCTGTTGAAGCTCGTTCACCTGGTCGGCCTCGATCTCGTCGAGGGCGTCGTCGACGGAGAAGACGCCGCCGCGGTGTGGTGCTTGGGCGTTGGAGGAGGCCCGCCGTGGCAGTGGTGGCTTGCGCGGCTTGGCTCTTCCGCGCTCGTGGGTCGAGGGCGGTACAGGGGAGCGCGAGGGTTGTGACGAGTTGGTCCCTACGCGTTGATGGTGTCGCTCGTTGGAGATGGTGGGCTCGAGATATTGTGACGAGGAGGCGGTGCCTACAGAGGGGCTGCTAGTGCCTGTTGCGGCGGGCGAGGCGAGTCAGCACAGGGCCAACAATGTAGGACGATCGCAGGCGTGCGATCTCGTGAAGCTGGGCAATGCAGCATAGGGAGATATGCACGGGGCACAAGGGCGCCATATGGCGGGAAGTGGCAGGTCACACATACCATAATTTACGGTAGCATCTGGTCTCCTCCGCACAGTATCCGTAGACTGGTAGCTTTCTGAGAAGCCGTCGTCGTCCCGGCCGGTGATAGACTCGTATCTGCTGGCGCTGCGGACGTCTGTGGGCGACGGCGCGATTGAGGAGCGGCGCGATACCTCGCTGGCGTCGTCGGGCTTGTTTTGGTGAGGTTGATCCATCCTGACGGGGTTACTCCGTCCGATGTTCCGAGGAACTTGTCGTAAATTGTACCATATATCACATGCACGTGTACAGCAGCAAGATGTGCGCACTGCCTTGTTGACCTTTGGCGCGGCTCGCCAGGTCGCGTAGTCTCTCGGGCACGATCACGATATCGCTGGAGGTTTGGGCCGAAGTGGGTTGCTCGAGAGGAGGGGGGTATCAAGTTACGAGTACGTACGAGAAAAAAAGATAAACAAGGAACAGGGGCAGAGGAGAGGTGGGCGAAATTGGGTCTCGGGAGGACGAGTTACATGTAGTAGTGGTGATTCTGGGGAGATCGAGGATGGGCGATCATGTGTACTTTGGCCGAGCTGGTGTGGGTCAAGCTGACGGAGAGCACTGAGTAGAGCTCCAGTCTAAAGGCGGGTCCAAGTCATGGCAGTGCCTGCGTGCAACCCCAGGCAAGATGAGACAGGCGTGGTGTGGGAGGAAGGGGAGAAGGAGGAGGAGGAGAAGGAGGAGCAATGATGCGAGCAGTGGTGCGAGCAAGGAAGAGTTCCAAGGCAACAAGCTCGGGGACAGAACAAGCGGTCGCGGGTCGTGGTCGCGGGCTGGCCACGGTATGGATGGATTTCGAGGGAGACGAGGACGAGGGTTTTGGCGATCAGATCGAGGAGCAAGCAAGCAGTGTACTTCTCGGTCAGAAGACTCGCACCCACACTCGGGGCATGCGTGCAGCTGCGGTGCTGCTGTGCTGCGGTGCTGCCGTGGTGAGGGCAACTTTTTTTCTTGGAATTTCGACTTGACTCGAACCAGATGCGAGAAGATCAACACAGAAACATGGGACAAAAAGCCTTGGGCCTTGGGCCGTGGGCTTGGGGATGGGAACCTTTGCAGGAAGGGGCCCAGTAGCCAGTGCCCAGCCAACCAACCAACCGCAGGCTGATCCTTCCACCAGCCCGCCTGTATTATTAGCAAGCAAGCACCCCGGCACCCGGCACCCTAGCTCTCTTGTCCGTGCTCCCAGACGGGACTGTAGTGTAGAGGCTTGGATGCCCAGCGATCAGGAGGGCGGGCGGCACATTTGCCGGGTCCAGGGCTGCAGAAAGGAAACGCACGACCAACAGGCGCAAACGGGCCTGGAGGTGTAAGCCTCGGGCCCGCTGGCGAGGGCAACGCAGGGCTACCAACAGCCCACTGTACCCACTATACATAGACAGCCCCAGGTATTCTGGTACTCTGGTACTCCAACCACTTTTGGTACCTTGGTACTTTGGTGCTTTTCTCTCACTTGAATGTTCCTTTGACGTCGATCAGTTCGATCCAAATAGCAACAAGACCACCACACAAGGGGCGGATAGCAACAGCTGGATTGCTACACGGCACATTCTTGGTCTCTTCTATATCCCCCGTGGGCCCTCGCTTATGCACGAATGCGAGGCAGTGTGACACACCAGACAGGGGGGAGAGGTACTTTCACTCGAAAGTGTCCAACGCGTCACTCTTGAGCAATTATTGCCATAGACGAATTCAACTTCGAATTTAACCTCAACTTCGAGGTGACGGCCTTTGGCCGGGGGACCAGAGGGGCTCCGCCCGGGAGGGTTGGTTACTAGTGGCTGCACGGCCCTTACCAGGGCCGTTCGCTTCGCAACTAGTGCCCTCGAGGAGAGAGAGAGGGAGAGAGAGAGAGTGAAATGGTGGTTTTTGGTGTTTTTTGGTGGTAGAAACGAAGAGAAGAGGAGGAAGTTGAAGTTGAGAGATGGCCCTGGGGGCTTGCCGCCTTGCTCGCTATATAAAGTCCCCAAGCAATCTCTTGGCAATAGCAGAGATTTTTTAGACGCGTCAAGGCTAGTTAATAAATAAAAAAAGCGTTTGAAGGGATGAGAGAGTTGGTGATGGCCCCGAAAAAAAGAGGTATATTCGCCTTCCCGTCTGCCAAGCACGCCCTATACTAGATTTAGGTGGTGTGGTTGCTTAAGGTCTGGGCACGAAGCGGTACGTACTCGAAAACGCACCTGGGGGATTTAGAAGAGACCCACATTCTTTCCGCCGCCGCATTCTGACATGCATGTTTCCAAACATGCAGGGCGTTGTCTTTTGTGCTCCCGCCGATGCTGGCTGACACTTGTTACAGAGCAGAACTGGCAGAACTGGCCCTATCCAGTATGTGCAAATCGCACCCCCAATGCAGTCGTGGGTGCATACTGTGGTAGAACGGCGGGCCACGCGAAGGGGATCGTCATGCCCGATGATGTCGCATTGCATTCTGGACTGGCAAAGTCAGTGCCCATGCAGCTCGTCCCGACTCAGCCCACCACACCATCCGGCCTGCCCAAGAACTGGGGGAGCCACACCATGCGGGAGCCACGAACCGATAGGTATCCGCCGTTCAGTTTATTCAGTAGCTGGCTTGGGCTAGCATCACACTACTCCGTATCTACACAACTACACACTGGCCAGTGGCCACTGGCTCGACTGGTCACATCTCCTCGGTGCATAGATTGGCCCGCAGTGTCCACCCAAATTCCTTGCAGCCGCCTCAACCCTGTGCAGGTCAGAAGTCGAAAGGGCCGGGCGTAACCCAAAGGGTCCACATCTCAGATCATCCACCCAATTCTCTGCCACCCATGTGACATCTGATGCGAGCCTCCTCAGCTGGTGTGGTTGCGCTGCTGCGTCTCTGGTGCGCGTCATGTTTGACCGTTTGGTGTCTGGTGTCTGGTGTCTGGTGTCTGGTGAACTCTTCTGGACACAGTTACGTGCTGCAGTCAAATGCCCTCCCCTGCAAGACTGCTTCCCTGCGATCGTGCTACAGGTACTCGTACTCACTCCGCGGGGACAGGTCTGGCATAACTGAATCGTTCGCTGGCAGGCTGCACACGATCGGACACGGCAGTTGTCAGTTGTCATTTGTCATGGCAGCTGCCAGATCGGATCGGGCAATAATCCAGCACAAGGCAGCCAGCCAGTAGACTATACCGAGGTGCAGCCCAAACAGTTATATCTGGTGGCGCTTCACCGCCATGTTGCTCCATAGGTCGGGCTCCGATTGAGTTCAACACATTTCTATACGTCTAACACAATTCGTCGGGACGCTGACGAGGCAGTCTGGGTATTCCCGGAAACTAGAGGACCTGGGATATACGTTCCTTGCTACTGTGGTACTCCCTCCAGCGATCAGACCGAGACAGGCCAAACCAGGACAGTTGGACAGGCACCACTCTAGGATGGATGAACCCAGACCCTGAACTAATTAGGGTTCGCAAACAAGCTCCAGGATCTCTGTTTCTCAGAAAACTGCTTTCTTCGGCTCGGTCGGAAACACCATGGGGCATGACTTTAGTGTTGATATCAGACCTCGTGGCCGCGTGACGCTTGACCTGTAAAGGAGGGTGAGTTCGCAGACGGATGACCTGGAATGTAATAGGCACAAGTCACAGACGAATACGCTAGCTACCCTTAGGCAACCCCAGGGCCGAGACATAGCTTGTCTCTTTGAGGCTGGCTGGCTGGACTGGACATGTGCATCCAATGTGCTGCGTGAGACCTGAGCCCAGATTCCAACAACAGTAGACTGCATGTGCTTATATGTTGATATATACAGGCTGGATACGGAATGAAAGCACTGCTATGTTATAATTCCCAGTCGAGCTGGCCGGAGCTGGTGGAAGCTCGGTCCAGAATGACGTCTCTCCTGCTTATCTAATCTTCCAGCTTTGGCTCTCGCACACTCGACGGCAGCAAGGGGCCAGCCAGCCGACATGGGTCCAGAAGCACGGGCCACCATAACCGCAAGCGATGGACGACGCGTTGGCCAGGACTGCCTGCGGCAACGGCTGTGGCAGCTCTTCGCCCTCTGCTTGCGCCGCATCGTGACAACCGACATCTTCATATCCATCAAACAGCACAACAAGCCACCACTGCAGCTCGACCCCCGACCCCCTGAACCAACCACAGACGAACCAATCCCCCCGCCGACCGAGGACGACGGCAAGTCTCCTCCGAACACCACCTTCCCCTCGACGTCAGCCTTCCCCCGGGTCAGAGCTCCCCCCAGAGCCGCCTCCATCACCATGGCGCTCGACAACTACTACCACAACAAGATCGAGGCCATGAAGCTTGAGATCCTCAAGGGCCAGGCCGTGCTGCGTCGTCTCGAGGCTCAGAGGAATGACTACAACTCGAGAGTGCGCCTCCTCCGGGAAGAGCTGGGCCTGCTGCAGCAACCGGGTTCCTACGTCGGAGAGGTCGTCAAGGTGATGAGCACGAAGAAGGTGTTGGTCAAGGTTCATCCCGAGGGCAAATACGGTATGTGTTTTTTTTCCTCTTCGCCTAGTCTGGTCCTACCGTGGCGTAAAGTGATCGCAAAGGGACCCCGCCACATGCGACAATGACAATCCCGGGCTCATCAACGTGCTGACACCCATCTGCAGTCGTGGATGTATCAGATTCCGTCGACATCACCAAGCTCACCGTCGGCAAACGGGTTACGCTCCTGTCCGACTCATACAAACTCGAAAAGATCCTGCCCTCGTCCGTGGACCCCCTCGTCTCCCTCATGATGGTCGAGAAGGTACCCGACTCGACCTACGACATGATAGGCGGCCTGGACCAGCAGATCAAGGAAATCAAGGAGGTCATCGAGCTGGGCCTCAAGCACCCGGAGCTCTTCGAGTCCCTGGGCATCGCACAGCCAAAGGGCGTCCTGCTCTACGGCCCACCGGGAACGGGCAAGACCCTGCTGGCGAGGGCGGTCGCCCACCACACCGACTGCAAGTTCATCCGCGTGTCCGGGTCGGAGCTGGTGCAAAAGTACATCGGCGAGGGCTCCCGCATGGTGCGCGAGCTCTTCGTCATGGCGCGCGAGCACGCCCCCTCCATCATCTTCATGGACGAGATCGACAGCATCGGCAGCTCCCGCGTCGAGGGGTCCAGCGGCGGCGACTCCGAGGTCCAGCGCACCATGCTCGAGCTCCTCAACCAGCTCGACGGCTTCGAGCCCACCAAGAACATAAAGGTCATCATGGCCACCAACCGCCTCGACATCCTCGACCCGGCCCTGCTGCGCCCCGGCCGCATCGACAGGAAGATCGAGTTCCCCCCGCCCAGCGTCGAGGCCCGCGCCGACATCCTGCGCATCCACTCCCGCAAGATGAACCTCACCCGCGGCCTGAACCTCACCAAGATCGCCGAGAAGATGAACGGCTGCTCCGGCGCCGAGCTCAAGGGCGTCTGCACCGAGGCCGGCATGTACGCCCTCCGCGAGAGGAGGGTCCACGTCACCCAGGAGGACTTTGAGCTGGCCACCGCCAAGATCCTGAACAAGCACGACGGCAGCAAGGAGGTCAGCTTGCAGCGCCTGTTCAAGTGATCTTTGTGCGGTTGGATGTGGGGGGCATGTGGGATGTTGGTGGGGATGGGTGGTGCTGGTTGGGAAGACGAGGCGGGAGCGGTGCCTCATGCACAAAAAAGGCAGAGGGGAACGGCTTGGGCACCCTGTCCGACTTGTACAACACTATGGGTAGAGGTGTTAATTGATGAAATCACGAATAGACTCGCGTTGAGTTCAGTTCCTTCCCTGGGAAGCTGCCCGCAGAATTGTGGTTCGGCACATGTTCAGCGGCATGTTGCTCCATCCATCATCCAAGTCGAGTCTTTCATGGGACATTTCATGGAGACCGCGGGTCTATGAGGACGGAACTTGCAGCATATCATTATGCCCAGCTACTCGCTAGGATAAGTTGGACACTGCACAGTATGGCTCAGTCGACCGGGACTAGCAAAATGTGCCACGCTTGTGTTCGACGTAGTGTTTTGGTTTTCCAGAGTCCAACTGCAGAAACGGCCTGAAAAGCACCGTTTGGATAGGTACGCAGACAGGCGGCCTCATACACTGCATGAAAATGATGTCCCTACATTTCAAGCCATCGACGCCCGAGTAGTCGCCGTCGCAGACCGTTCTCTTGCTGCGAGCGCCCAACATTGACTCAGAAAGATATGATGGGTTTGTACATAGGAGCGTTGTTGGCATTGCGTTATTGGCATTGCGTTTCTTTAAACACTGGGTCTCTGAGCGTTTACCACTACGAGAAGGGAAGGTTCCTCATGATTTACTGTGCTCCTAGTTTGACCTTTAATCCATCGGCGGCAACCTTGCCTAGATTCTGGAGTGTGCCAGACCCCATAATTTCCAGGACACTGATATCCAGCCCAAATGCCTGCTTCCACCACCGGCGCAACTCAATTGCCATCAGACTGTCCATTCCGATCTGCGTGAGCGACATTGTTATACACATGTCCTCCTCTGGCTTCATCATGAAACGGAAGATGCGGTATCCGATCTCGTGGGCGAGCAGGTCGATGCTTGTCTGGTCCTCAAGATTACTCGGGTCGTCGGCGACCCGAGTGAAGAATTCCTTGAGCGCGTTGTTACTGCTGGCCGAAGAACCACCCTCCGCCTCTGCTTTAGGCACGTTATGGTACGTGCCCATCCTCCGATCGCGGCGCCATGAGACCTGACAGGCCGGATCTTCAAGATGGACCTCAGACCTCAAACCCATGATGATGTTACCTTCAGACTTCCACGATGCCGTCCTGCTGTCGTCGGTCTTACTCCCCGGGCCAGGCGGGTATGAGTTGAGGATTGCGAGCTGCATGTAATCCAGCATCTCGCTCTCGGGCAGGAAGTATAGGCCCTCGGACTTGAGCTTACGGCGGACGGCGGTGTTCTCGGAGACGAAGCCGACGTCGTCGATGGGGCAGACTGCGATCGCCGACGCGGGGAGGCCCATCTTGTGTCGATACTGGCAAAAGGACTCGAGGAACGTGTTGGCGGCCGCGTAGTTGCTCTGCCCCGCCCGGTCACCCAGTGTCACTAACGAGCTGGTCATCACGAAGAAGTCAAGGGGTGGCTGGTCGAGGAACGCATTGTGCAGATTCCAGGCACCGTTGACTTTGGGTCCTACCGCGGAGGTCCACTCCTCATACGAGAGGTCAAGCATAGGTCCATCCTGCGTGAAGGGAAGGCACTCAGTTAGTCGTTACTTGGAGAAGAGGGAGTAAAGATATATTGGGGAGAGGAAGAAAAGAGGGAGGGAAAAAGGGGGAGGGAAAAAGAGGCAGGGGAAAAAATGAGGGAGGGAGGGTAGGAGGGAGGGTAGGAGGAAGGAGGTTAGGATAGAGGAGGGAGGTTAGGATGGAGGAGGGAGGTGAGGATAGGGGAGGGACTAGGGGGTTAGGAAGGAGAGAAGGGGGGAAAAAAAGAGGGAGGGGAAAAGAGGGAGGGAAAAGGAGGGAGGGAAAAGGAGGAAAGGAAAAAGAAAAAGAAAAGAAAAACAGAAAGAAGAACAGACATACCCTGAGAACCATAGCTAGATGAAAGATTCCCTTGATCGGTCTCGGCGCCGCCCGAATACACTCGACGATAGCATTTTCGTCATCGACCTTGCCCGCAACAAAAGTGACAGAACAGTTCATGCTCCTGAGCTCACTGAAGAAGGACTGGTCATGTTCCCCTTTTCCTGCACTTCTTGAAAGGAAGACGAGGTGACGAGCACCGTGTTCCGCTGCCCAGCCCGCGATGGAGCGGCCTAGGCCCCCCAAGCCTCCAGTAAGAAGGTAAGAAGCGTCGCTGTCCAATGTGAAGTCCTTGGGTTGCAAAACAGTGGAAACACAGGATAAATTGCCAGGGAAGCGGACCACCGCCTTGCCAATATGATCCCCTTTCTGAAGATGACGAAAGCACTGCTCAATTTCGCTAGCCTCAAACAAAGACATGGACTGAATCGGCTTGACATGGCCATCTGAATACATTTTCATCCATTGTTGCATGAGTCTAAGGCATTTCGTCTAGTCAGTAAGTCCATTTCTTAGAGATATTTATCTGAAAAGTGTATGGGGGGGGGGGGTTGTTATGCCTGGAACCTGCGGGGGCAAATACTTACGTTCTCGCAAATGCTGGGCGCTGCGCTAGAACGTGTCCAAGATCGACACAGCAATAAGAGCGATTGGCGAGGAATGGTTCCATATCTAGCCTCCCGAAGCCCACGAGGTCGCGTTTTCCCAGCTCGACAAGCTTGCCAAACTCTGCAACACATTTCCACGAGGCGTGCAGGAGTTCGCCAGAGAGTGAGTTCAGAACAAGGTCAACGCCTCTACCGTTGGTGGCCCTAATTATACCCGGGAGGAAGGACTGGTCTCTCGAGTTGAAGATGTGATCGTCTGGAATGCCCATCTTGTCGACCAGATACTGACGTTTTAGGTCACTTCCCACAGTGCAGTAGGTTTCGGCCCCTATCATTTTAGCAATCTCGATTGAGGCATGGCCGACTCCACCGCAGGACGAATGGACGAGCAGTGTCTGTCGAAAAGTCCGAGAGTGTTTCAGTCAGCTTTCTTCGTCCCAATCTTGCATATTTTTACAGCTTGGCAGGATTGCGACGCATGTTCTTGTACGTACTTGGTTTCTTTTCAGCTGGCCAACTTCAATAAGTGCATGAACGGCCGTCGTATAGCAGGCCGGCATGGTTGCACCTTCTTCGAAGCTGAGTTCGTCCGGAAGCTTGAGGACCAGTGTGTCCAAGAGAACCACATGAGTTGAGAAGCAACCTTCCACGGCAACACCGCAGATTCGATCTCCGATAGCAATTTCACTGACCTGCGAGCCGACACGAGATACGACACCTGTGATTTCGAGTCCGATCGGTGCGTCCTTGTCGCCGGTGCCAAATTTGAGGACTCCCATGGCAACCATGATATCCTTGTCGGATTGTCAGGCAATATCCCAGTATCAACATGCTCTTTTTCGAGGGAAGAATGCTGTGACATATAACTCACCTTGAAATTCAAGCCCACGGCGCGGCCCTCAACTTCGACCTCGCGCGCACCTAGCTGCTCGATACGATTTGTGGTGACCCAATGCAGCGATTCGAGAAGACCAGGCTTGTCGATAGCCAGTTTTTGCTTGACTCCAGCGGCCTGCGCTACCTGAAGGCTGTTGTCGCCGACCTCGCGCTCGAGGTTGAAGGGCTGGTAGCGACCAATCTTAATGACGCCATCTTGAACAGCGTACTCGCTGTCGGGTGCGATGTTTCCTGTATCCTCACAAGTCCTAACCTTTTCAAACACCTTGATAACGAGTTCAGCAAAGCATTTCTCGCGCTCGTTGATCTCCAGCGTATTCAGTGAGATGCCCAGCTCTGCGCGCGTGACGCGAAACAAACCCACTGTTTGTGCTGATCGGGGGTCCTCACAGTCGACTTGTGTCGGGGGCATGAGCCAGAGCACTGTCTGATCCGTGAGGTTTCTTGTCATGTTCTGGAACCGGGTGAAATCAATTTCGTTGATGTTGTCGAACACTCGTGCCTCCATCTCGAGGGTGCTGATGATGTCGTGCCGTGTAGCAAACAAGCTCACTTCGTCCAAGTTGGCAACATTGACTTTGTACCCGGCCATTGTGAGACCATCCAAGAGGCGCTTGCTAACACCCTCTTCGGGCTTGGAGCAAAGGAGGGTAAGGAACATACTTTCCGCTGCCGCGTTGATGTTGGTGGCGGGCTGGCTGACGATGGCAGCACAATATTGATAAGGCTGGTCAGCATCGTAGACGGCCGTGCCGACACCTGTAAAGCCGGCGCTCCTCAGCTCCTCATCCCAGCGGTCTACCATGACATATGGCTCCCACTTGCGGTTATCTGCCTCGCCGAGCCACCAACCGGAGAAATTTCCAAACACATATCCAGGGGCGCGTGCGACGGCACACACCTCGGAAAGCACAAGGTGTCCGTCAGGCCGGAGCAGCGGCTTGAGGTTCTTCAGAGTCTCATTAAGACTGGGCGTGGCGTGGACAACATTTGGCGCCAGTATCAGGTCGTAAGATCCGGCCTCAAAGCCCTGAGTCTGAGCGCTCCGTGAGATGTCCAACACCTTATATTCCATGTTGGGGGCGTACGCAAAGCGCTCGCGGGCCTGGGTAAAGAAGCCAGCCGAGATGTCGGTGAATGTATATAGTGAATAAGCTGGGTTTCCGTCGCGACTAGCCAAGGACCGGAGTATGGGCTCTGTCGTGCCACCGGTTCCGGCGCCGACTTCGAGGATACGCAGCCTGGGTTTGGTGATGGCGAGCATGTGCACGAAGTCGCCGCAGCCGAATGATACAGCATTATATATCTCGGTAAGAACGTTGTCGCGCATCAAGAGATCCAACGTGTCCGTCGAGCCGGTGAATAGACTCTCTGTGTTGTCCCGGATTCGCATGATTCCTTCCGCGACCCGCACTATGTAAACACCCGTCGACTTCAGCGATTCATAACGCTGGTTGATCTGGGCTCCGCGCTGTTCACGGGAAAGACTGAGATAGCTGGCAGCGTTTTCAACGATGGGATATGAGCCCGATGCCGCAATGTCCTTTTGGCGTGACAGCCATTCGCGGAACTTGGTAAAGTGAGGTTGCTCGGAGCTGAGGCCTTGAAGGCGTTCGTAAGAGTCGAGGATACACAATAAGGCGAGCTCTTCGATGATTCGCTTGACCTCGTTCGTGGCGGTTGGAGCGGTGAACAGCGGAGGAACATCCATGAAATCGAAGTCGGGATACCACTCGAGCCGGGCAGCTGCATGACGGTCTTCGTTGGCAGTGACCGACCTTATATCTTCCAAGGGAGTCATCTGAGCACCGCGCAGGCGAAGGACATTGAGGCCATCCGATGAGAGGCACTCCAGTCCGACGTCCTTATCATCGTCAAGAGACCACGCGCGAGCGTTCATTTCCACGGTACTGTGAGAGATATCAAGTTCCTCGATCAGAGTTGGGACACAGAGCTGCGTGAGGTGTCGGCTAACGCCCTGAGCCTTGGCAGCGAGCACAACTTGCAGGCAACTATCAATTGTGGCCGGGTGGAACGGAAATGGTGCATTTTGACGAGCCGACGAGTTGGTGATGGTGGCTGCGGCTAGCTTCTCTGTGGTTGACGATGACAGAGAAGTTATGCCTTGGAACTCTGGTCCATATACGAGCCCAACACGCGCCATGATCTCGTACCACTTTGAAGCGGATGTCCTTCGGTCAGAGGCGACATCAATGGACCTTGGCCCGTCGGCATGCACGGTCAATCTCTGTTCCATTGGACGCACCAGCCCCTCGCAGTTCTTGATCCAGTTGGACCCTGACCACGACGAGATGACAAAGTCATATGCATCCGAGTCGGCAGAATCGGTCAGCCGCCGCCGCCGGAGACTGGTGACAGCTTCGACCGGCTTAGACTCGGCCAAAAGGAGGGCAGTGTGGACCACCACGTGCCGCACACTATAACCCGTCTCAATGCCTGACAATTGACGGATCGCTTCGCCAGCCATAGCAACGTATCCCGCCAGAGGAAACACGATGTCATCGCGTACCTTGTGATCAGCTAGCCATGGCTCGTCCTCGAGGTCGAGCACCACTCGCCACGATGGATCAAAGGCAGTACTTTCAGGAATTCTCTGGCCTAAAAGCGCATGATGTCCATACGGTCGAAATCGCCAATGCTTTGAGACTCTGGGCTCAGCCCAGTGGGACTGGCTGTGGTCCCACGCATAGGCTGGCAGGTCATGTACAACTTCTCCCCTGGGGATGATAGCCTTGAAGTCGACAGCAGCACCCTGTTGGAAGAGCTGACCGAGTGCAGAAAGAAGACTCTTGCTGCAGTTCCTTGAGCGAATCATGGCCGGGATGTAATTACATGGTAAACGAGCCTCGCCGAGGATCTGCCGCAGGGGACCGGCAAGGGTTGAGTGGGGGCCGATTTCGACAAAGAGATTATGTGGCTGGTCCTTCAGGATATTTAAAACGGCTGGGTGAAAACGCACAGGATTCTCCAGATTCTCTCCCCAGTATTTTGGACACAGCAGAGCTGCACGGTTGATTACCAGGTTGTGTACGCTCGAGTACATAGGAATCGTGGGTTCGTTCCGGCAGAGACCCTTGGTCCCCAGCTCATGTTCAACCAGAGCTACGTATGATTCGACGAAAGAGTGCATGTGGTGCGAGTGGTATGCCGTGTTGACCTTGAGACGTCTTGCCAGGACATCTGGCTTCTCAGCCTTGATGGTCTCGATGATCCTCTGCACCGCTTCTTGATCTCCTGAGATGGTACTGCTGTCGGGGCTGTTCTCGCACGCCACAATTACGTCACCTTCGAGGAAAGGGACGACAGAGTCACGGCCCATGCCGACAACAGCCATGCCACCAGCACGGGTGTCTTCTTTCGTCACGTATCCACGATAGTAAGCTATGATCATAGCCTCAGCCATGGAAAGTGCTCCAGTCGCGTACGCGGCGGCAATTTCTCCGCTTGAGTGTCCAACGACGGCAGTTGGGATAATTCCTGCCCGGCGGAGCGTTTCGATGAGGGCAATCTGAATAGCCGTGCATAATGGTTGTGCAAACTCAGCCCTCTCAAGTCTGCTGCTCGTAGCTGGTTCCAGGAGCTCATCTGTTTTGTCCATGTAAGCAAATAGATGTTGATCTAGGATTCAAGAGAAAGAGATTGGATATTCACACCCGCAGAAATGGAGGGTACACCCAAGCCCCAAGGAGTAAACTCCTATAGGACAGACAACCTCCTACAGGACAACCTCCCCTAGGACAACCTCCTAGGACAACCTCCCCTAGGACAACCTCCTAGGACAACCTCCTACAGAACAACCTCCTAGGACAACCTCCTATGGAATAACCTCCTACAGAACAACCTCCTACAGGACAACCTCCTAGGACAACCTCCTATGGAATAACCTCCTGTAGGATAAGCCCATAAGATAATTAGGTCGTTGCTAGCCTGAGTACCTTGATCTCTAAGCTGCCTACTTAAGTACCTAGGTACTATGGGTGTACCCTCCGTTTTGGCGGGTGCGAATATCCGGTGTCATAAGAAAAATGTGGTAGGAAATAAATTGGCTCACTTTCAACACTCCAATTTGGCGGGTACGTGAGACTTCGCAGGATGCAATCCATATTTTGAATGTCCTTGCGGAACGCTGGGTCGTCTTGAATCAAGTCCTTGGCCATTCCAGCCCACTGAGCACCTTGACCACTGAATACCATGGTGATGGGAGCGGGATTGGCCAGCGACTTGACCAATGCTGGCGGCTGGATGACAGTGTTGGATGTACAATCTTCATTGGCACTGGTGACGATGAATGTTCTGTACGGGAGGTGTTCACGACGCTGCGACAAGGTGTAAGCAATATCCGCCTCATTCTTTTCAAGGTTTTCCGCCAGATAATTTTCAAGATTCATGACGTGTTTCTTCAATGAATCTTGGCTATTCGCGGACAGGACCATGAGCAGAGGCCGGAGTGCTGTAACTCGTTTCAAACCATTCTTGACCAGCAAGCCGGGCCTTACTTCCTGCAAGGAGTCGATAATCACCTAGACGTCAGAAATACAAGTCATCAGTCCATTTTCGTGTGCTGCAGTCATAAGTAAACGAGATATGAGAGTGTGTGAAGCGCTTACATGGGCGTTTGTTCCTCCTATGCCGAAAGAATTGACACTCACGCGCTCAGCGCGATCCAGCGGCCATGGCGTTGCCTGAATAGGGACTTTCAACCTCTTCTCGGAGAAAGGAACTAGTATTATCTGCTGGGTTAACCGCTACAAGCATAACTTCCTCGCACTGAGCTGCCTCAACTAGAGCTGAAAAGTGCCGCAGGTTGTGAAGCGTGACTTATGGGTGCTTACTCTTAGGGTTCGGATGGACAAACTTGATCTGAGGCACAATTGTCTTATGCTCCAACATGAGGACGGCCTTGATCAGACTATTGAGACCTGAAGCACCCTCCGCGTGCCCAATGTTGGGCTTGAGCTACATTGGGACAATGAAATAGTCAGTGGCACAATTGGTCCATGCGAAATGCGCCAAACTGTATTGTCGTGGATCTTACAGAACCGATGTACACGCCCGTCTCACCAAAGACGTTTCCTACAGCTGTGGTCTCTGTGTGTCTCGATGATAAGCAAATGAAATTATCATTTTGAAGTTCAGCACTCTGGCTCACTTGAAAGAGTAACATACCAATAGGATCACCAGTGGCAGTTCCGGTTCCGTGACACTGGAGCAGAAATTTAGAAGACATTCACACGTACTCAGATGTTCCAAACAAGAGTGGCGGATCACCTCACCTCAACGAAGGCTGTCCTTGCAGGATCAAGTTGGGCTCTCTCATACACCTTGCGCATCAGCGAAGTTTGTGCTTCACAGCTAGGAGCTGTGAGAGAGGCGCTTTTGCCATCGCTATTGGTCCAGGTGCCGCGTATCACGGCGCGAATCGGATTGCCGTCTCGAATCGCATCGTCCAATAGCTTGATATAGACGGCGTTGATGGCGTCGGCCCTTGCAAAGCCATTAGCAGAAGCATCAAATGTGTTGCACGAGCCATCGGGCGACAGTACACCCTGTTGGGTCATGGCCGCAGTCGTGTGCGGCCCCATGATCAGGCTGGTGCCCCCCACAATCGCCGCCGAACAGTCTCCATTCAGGAGAGCCTGGCACGCGTGATGGAGTGCGACAAGCGAGGCAGAGCAGCCGGTCTTGATGACCATGCTTGGGCCCTGGAGGTCGAACTCGTACGACACACGGTTCGCGATCATCAGATCACCGCTGCCCATGAAGGTTCCCGAGAATTGGTTCTCCTTGGACTGCGAGTGAAGCCAGTCCTCACCAAAAGTTCCTACGTAGAAGCCAATGTCTTTTCCGCGGTACTCTGCATCGCCTGCGCTCTCGAGGCATTCGCGGGTCACCTCAAGAATTTGACGTTGCTGTGGGTCTGTCCTTTCCAGGTCTGACTTCGTCATGGAGAAGAAGGACGCGTCAAGACAGGAAAGGTCATCGGTCAGGAAGTACCCATGCTGAGTTTCGATGGCTCCCTTCTTCCCAAGGCCACTGCTGAATGCCTTTGCATTGTACCTGTCCTCTGGAATGGTCACTCGCATATCCTTTCCGTTGTAGAGCACCTCCCATAAGGCCTTGTCATCGTGGATTCCGCCGGGGAGGCGCATCGCCATGCCGCAGATAGCAATTGGCCGGGGCCTTGTGAGGAGTCCAGTGGAGTACTCGGACATTTTGATGTGGTTCGAATTGCTGCTTGTAGTACCATTCTCAGTGGCGTCTGTCTGAGCGGAAATTTTACCATTGGTAAAAGTTTGGTCGCGGATGGTGCCCATCTTCATGTGCAACAGTGAACTAGTTACTTGTAAATTGAATCGAGTCGAGAACCTCCTGATGTGGTTGTAATGCCGAGCAAATTCCCGGTTTGCCTCTACACATCGTCCTCAAAGCAGGTATAAACGTTGCCAGTCCGCGCCTCTCCTGCGGGTCCTTATATGTTACACGTTGGATCCTAAAGATACGGACTGACCAACCACATGTGCAGTCACCATCTATCTAGGTATTTTTTGATGTGTGCAACCATTCCTTCACGTACTACCCCTCCTGCCCTTGTCCCATGCTCAAGTCCTACTCGGTTTAGCTTTCTTTCGTATTGTACGTAGAACCGCATTCTAATTAATACCTCTGTCCTTCCAGCCTCACAGCCGTATACATCAGTTAGGGGGAAGATCTGCAGCCTGTGGCCAATGATAGCCATTAACACGGCTTTTATAGTCAGCGCAGGTGGGACTACTGATGACGTGAGATTTTAGAAGAGGGAAGAGATCCTAAGAAGGATATCAGGATTACCGATGAGGGTTGTGTCGAAAACATATTTTCAGCTAAAGAAAATGCTCGTATGGCTCATTGGCAGGCTCCATCGCCGATACTTGAGAACATCGACGTGTCAAACCAGGTTCGGCCCAGCCTGGCTCCAGCCTATTGCCGTGGACAATGAAGCGTACAGTACTACAACATAACCATTCCAGGACTATCTCGGCCATCTCAGGACGCCTCTGACATGAAGATCTCACAGAATCTTGGAAGAGGATATTACAAACAACCGCACGGGCATGGGACTCACAAACTGGCGGAACGCACCGAGATGACACTGTCATGCCAGTGGCTTTTTCTGGCCTGGTGAGTGCTGTATTCAGTGGTCAGGTGACTGAATATCACGGCGAGCGCTCGAGGAACTTCTTATAGATGTTTGGGAGAATGTTGACATTCTGCGAATGACAGGTGCCTGCTGGTTATACGGTACTTCACGCCAAAGACGTTGAAGAGGCATGCTGGCTGGGCCGCAGGACCTCGGGATTCAAACTTGTCCACGGTAATCTGTCATAGACTATTCTTATCAGGAGCTACTGCATGAGATTCAATTAACTACCAGACAGATCTTTCAAGTCCTTAAATCAATAGTATTCACTTGGACTGGGCAAAAATTCAATCATGGCATATAACCATATGTGAGGGTTGCAATTACCTAGGTAGGGGCGGAAGTTCGTAGGCTTGTCTTAACATCAATTTCAGCTCTATCCGAGTCTGTGTTTTCGTGGCTCTCAAGCAGCACTGGTATGAACTTCGAAACAGATCGTTCTAACACCCAAGGCCTTCCCTATAAACTTGAACCACGCAAATAAAGAACTCCACCAATCGCCAAACACCTAAATTATCTCTGCCTTATTGATGGCATGTATTCCCAAGTCACATGTCATTAACAAAGCCCCCAGTGAGGCGCAACAGTGTCGATGTTGGACGTGGAGATAGCGTTGTCAGGATCATATATGCCTCCCATGTCTTCAGGCAGGTTGCGAAAGCCAATGTTAAAGTCGAAAGAATTGTCGTCTCCCATATCCCAGACAAAACCTGGTTCGGGTGCCGTGTTCGAGAAACCAGGATGCTCGACTGCTTCGTGCTGAACCTGCAGCTGCACCAATGGATCTTGTTCATCTCCGGGCTCTGGAGGTTCATCGTCCTTGTTGTCCTCTTCATACTCGGAGTACTCTGGCTCGGAGTAGTCTCCATCGGAGTATTCCTCGTACCCGTACTCACGCCAATCTCTCTGCGGTTGTGACAGATCTGTGCGCGTGGGATCTGAGCCCGAAGCGGTCTCTGCATGCTCACGAATCAGCTCTGCGACCGCAAGATGCCCTTCCCATTCTGCGGCTCGAATAGCTCAATCGTAACCATTCAGCCCTGGGCGGCCACTCAGCGCGTTGTTGTCCAGGAGAAATTTGACCGTATCTAAACGGCCTTTTTCTGCAGCCATATCCAGGGCAATGTGATATGGAGGCCGCAAAAACCCGGGACTCTTGCACGGTGGCATGTTGACGTCGGCTGAGGGTTCGGAGGAAAGAAGCAGCATTACTATTTCCAGCCGACCGCGTTCGGCAGCCAGTTGCATCGCCGTTCTACCACCCCTACGGGCAGGAGCAGCGTTGACATTGGCGCCATGTGTAAGGAGATGGTTGATGATGTTGATTTGTTGTCCGTGCTCTGCCGGTGATCGCGGGTCATAATCGCAAATGGCTTGTAGTGCTGTCCTCCCACATTGGCCTCTAGCGTGTGCATTGACATCAGCGCCATGAGAAAGCAGCAAATTGATGATGTTGATTTGCTGTACCTGCTGTGCCGGTGACCGCGGGCCGTAATCGCAAATGGCTTGTAGTGCTGTCCTCCCATAATGGCCCCTAGCGAGTGCATTGACGTCAGCGCCTTTCTGAAGAAGCAATACCACCAACTCCTCGCTGCACCTTTCTGCTGCCGCTTGCAAAGCGTTCCTCACTTTATGTCGGCCATTCTTATGATAGTAAGCATCAATATCGACTCCACGATAGAGCATCTCATTTACCAGTTCGGTCCCACCCCCCATGAGGATCCACGTGGCGAGCGGAGCGCCTGGTCGGAGGCGGGCACCTTTTCTGAAAAGAAGCTCAAATATTTCAATGCGTTCGTGGTGAGCCTTGTCTGATTCTCCCCATACAAAGCCACATGCCTCCCAAAGCCTGGCTGAGGGAACGTCAGGATCTCTGAGATCGCAGCCCAAGGAGATGATGCGTCCGACCACTCCTTTCACCACGCCTTCCTGTTTATATCGACTGCGCCTGATTATGCTCTCCATTAAATCAGGAAGACCCGGCTTGATTGCAGACAGCCTGAGATGTGCCCCTCGCTCGACCAAGAAAGAGATCATGTTGCTGAGATCTTCAAAGGATCCCTCCCAACGCTCGATGATCTGGCATAGCAGACTGGAAGGCTGAAGATAACCGTCCACCGCCACACATGCAGGCTCCCTGATTGGATTGAAATCGGTGTTTAAATCGACTCCGGCGTCAACGAGTGCCTTGACAGCTTCGAAATTGTTGTGGGTCGCTGCTGCCATAACTGCACCTAGCCCTTGTTGCCGGATGTCGGCGACGTTTTGAATGAGCAACGCGAGGATATCGGTATTTTCTAGTCGAGCAGCTAGCTCCAGACTTTTATCGTCCACAACAGCGCTGTTGTCCAGGAGGTATCGTATCACCTCAATATCAATGTCGATCTCTTCCCTGCCATGTATGTAATAAGTTAGAGCATTTGGAATACGACTCAATGCCTTGTTCATACTGACACCCAAATCCACCAAGGCGTAGAAGGTGTTAAGGTGTACTGGCGTGCTTGGAAGTTTACCCCAGGGGCCGATTCCCCTAATCTGCTCGATTATCAGGCGCTCGAAAAATTCGTAGAGATATTCCCATCTGACTTGTTGGGCCAGCCTGTGGCAGTATTCGTTCAGCGCATCGCTGCCCAGGTCTACTGATGTTCGAATTCCTGCTCTTGTCGGCATTGAGTCCTCTGATGGACTCCAATTCGGTGTAAACTTATGAAAAGCTGACGGACAGAAGCAGAACAAGCAATCCAGTGCGGACCATGTCAGCTCAAGCTCCACATCCTGCACAAATTCAAGACTGATCACCTCGTATGGACTGTTGATATCGGCGCCAGCATCGAGGAATAATCTGATTCCTTGATCAAACAACATCTCGTCGAGGTCATTCATCCTTGAAAGGAAGAAGGTAAAGCTCGTGGTTGAAATATGAGATTCGAGTCGAAAGTTACTGCATGTGTTGATATCACAATGTTTCAACAATAGCTGGGTGCAGTGAATCTTGCGCCGTTTCAATGCTTCGATGATTGCAGTTGTACGAAAATCTTTCAACCTCAGAAGCCCGTCTGGACGGCAGCCGATTTCCAGCAACATCTGTACGACTTCGTCTAGGTCCATGCAGACAGCATGACATAAAAGTTCGTGGCCCTGTGTAGAGGTGGCGAGCCAACCGTTGCCAATTCCGATCTGCACCAAGGACTTGAAAGCAAAAGGCTGCTTTAATGTACCAGATATACTGAGTAAGGCCTCGAATGCGGCCCTAACACTTGGTAGGCGGCTCTGGAGTAAGGATCGAATGTGTCTGGCGGGCATCTCCTTCAAGGTTGAGTCCAGGTTTTCAAAGAAGCCCGTGTGGCCTGAGTTTTTCAAGCGCCCTGGAGACGAAATATTGTTAGACAATAAATATATTGCCATGGATAGGGTGATATACGGTCTGTGCTGAGCAGTGAATGTTGCGAGGGCGGACGAGGACCGTGTTATCGTCAAGGATGAGAACAGATCCGAGAGTTGGAACACTGATTCGTTTGATCTTGGAATTTCTGAGCAACTGCAAAGTTGAAGGGATGACATGGCGTTTGGTGTCAGTGTCAAAGCTGTGACTGGTCCACCCCGGGGCCAAAACGACCCTTGCGAGGGTGCGTTCAGGTCTGCCATCTCTAAAAATCCGTCAATGGGTGAGCTCATCGAGGCACAGATTAGCCGACTTACCAGCTAGCCTGTTGGAAAGGTTCCATATCGGTAGTCCTGGAAGGAACACTAGCATTTGTGCCCTTAAGCAGTCCGCTAGACAGCTACCATTCGCCTGAAGGGGATGGTGGGGAGAGGGCTCCAATGGGTGAAACTGTTGTATGAACAATCCTCCTCCATTTGAGTAGGTGTGATCTTCTCGGGCGAGTGCGCATTCGAATGATAGGACTTGGATTTGTGCGTGTACAGCTGTATTGATTTCATCTCGTGGTTGCAAGGTGTCAAAAGACATGCGTGGACTCGAGGAACAAGGCACACTGGGTGGAGTTCGGACAGTTATGTCCGGTGGGAGAGGGCTAGGTGGATCTTTTTCAACATGATGTGAGCATTACTGATCGCAAGATGATAGAATTAGTTGAGCATACCGAGTTGCGGTCCAACAATAGCCCCGGAGTGCTTCATATTCCTCCAGGCTTGAGCCCATGAGTACGTTCTGTCGCCATAGATCACCTCGGTTGGTCTCTTTGTCCTCTTCAGTCTCTTGTCACCTTGCTTGCGTGAAGGATCTTCAAGCCTGTAATGGGCACAGTGTCGATATACCTTGCCCCACACTTGATTCTTCACGGTTTTTCGAATTCGACGATTTCCAAGCTTCTCATGCCAGGTCTTGTTGCTACCTGGAAACTTTAGTACGCGGTACTCTACTTAAGTAAATGGTTTAATTAGGACCAAGGTGTCCCTAGCCACCATCATATTGATATGATCTAATTGATGAGACTTACGCCAATTTCGGGAAGCCATGCTTTCTTTCCATGATGTCCTTCACCTCTTCGAGATGTTTCGTTTGGTACAAAGACCGAATTTCAGACTCATGGCGTTGCCAGATATTGTCCGTAGTGTTTCCAATGGACTTTTCAGAGAGAGACATGTCCATTATGTGTCAAGGGGGTGAGGGCGAATTCAAGGCTGGCATGAAATACCACAACGAGAGTGGAGAGTTTCAAGGCTGGTTGAAAATTAGTTGCGTACCAGCAGAAGCGTGGGGACCACAGAATTTATACTTTCGAGAAGGCTGGGTACTTAGGTATGTAGTCTAACATATCCAAGTACTGACGTACCTGGACAATACCTAGGTATGCTTGATGCATCTGCTCAAGCCACAGCCACGGCGAACATCGACCAGAATACTGTTACACAGCAGAGCATGCTGATATGCATATTGTTGTCAACCTACATCAGGCAACGACATGCTATACGAGGGGGAGCTTGGCAGCCGAGCAATATCCTCGTGCACCTATGAACGACGAGATGGCCCCCTCCAAACCCAGCTGAGCGTCACAATCGACCAGACTTCTGTCAAGAATGCATGTTTCACCAGAGCGCCATCATGCTGCCCTCCCGCAAGCCCCCGAAAATGCCCCGACACCAATGATGAACCTTGGAAGGGCTGCCAAGATCCGGGTGTATATGAGAAATCGACCACTTTTCGGTCGCACAAACAACAGAAAGGGGCAAGAAAAAAGTTGACCTGCGTCGATTCGCTGGGAAAGCAGGCTGTGCTCGCACAAGTTCGGGGCGAAGTCAGGTGAGCCTGCGATCAAAATCGACCACATTTAGGTGGTCAGTGCTCGGTGCAGGTGAGCGTTGAGTACACAATATGGCGAACAGAACCGGTCGTTTACATATAAATCCAGGGAGCATTACTTCTTCTTCTCGTATCAATTGATAGGCCTTCGCATTTAATTGCATTGTCTGGCGAATTCGCAATTTCATATCAATCCACATTCCAAAAATGGCGTTGAAGGCAAACATGATCCCCTACATTGCTCTCTCGAGCCTCTTCGTATCGCTCATCCCGGGTCTGTTCTGGCTTTATTTAAGAATGGCACGATCCAGGAAGAACCACGAAAATGATCGGCCGGGTCCACGCCACAGTATTTCACCGTCATGCGAAAACGAGCGCCAGCTTCCGCCTACATACTTCTGTCTTGAAGAATCTCGTTCTCGAAAAGCCTGGATTGTGCAACAGGATGCATCCGCACGTGCATCTAGCCATGCCTCACGTGTCTCATGCCGCGTACCGCGTTATCCCATCGCTACTCAGGACACTGCAAGTCAAGTTGTCAGCCTGGGCCCTAGATTCCCCACACGTGTGTAGGTTGATGACGAGGCTGACAAACTTCCTTGCAGGGACATATTGATGCGTGCTATGAGCTAGACGTTGCATAAGGTCTTGTGATTGTTGGTGATGGACTTCTTATGATTGCTCGCAGACCTTGATTGAGTGCTGCCAGTGGACATGCAAGTCAGATCCTTTTTCTTGGATGGGGAATGTGACAATGCCTCAGCGATATGTATTTTGTAACCTTTAAGGGTTAATTAGGCCTCTACCCTGGAATGATGTGAAATGCTGGCGGAGATCAAAACACGCTGGAATGAAATCAATGAATCAAGTATGAGGAGCCTGAAAACTTGGGAGTGCGTGTATGGTGGATGGATTTGATAGCTTTCCTATCTGTCACGGTATGCCGTAGGGCACTTATATACTAGTTAGTCTTTCAAGTGTCGACTTAAAATTCTAGTCTTTTGGCCGAACGGTCCTTCTTATAAGTAGTAGTTAGATTTATATGAATTTTGAGTTAAAGAGTGTAGGTTTAAGCCTCTATATTTAGAAATTATTTAAGCCTTTAGCTTTTAAATAAATTATTTAATATTTAAAATATAGAAAGTCTTTATTTAATAAATAATTAAAAAGTAAATATTTAAAGCTTATTTATTATTCTTTTTAATTTTTAAACTATATATAAATATATTTACTTACTTTAAATATATTTAAAAGCTTTATAAAATTTTAAAAGGGTAATATTATAGTATATTATAAAGTATTTATATATTATTTATTCTTTTAAATAATTATTTAAAACTTTACTCTTTTAACTGAGTAATTCTTTTATAAATAATAGTTAGATTTATATTATTATTTAAAGATAAAGAAAGTAGCTTTTTTATTAAATTTATTTTATTATTATTTAAATATCTTATTAAATTATTAAAATTTATTTTTATTTTTTATTACTTAAATCTTTAAAATATTATTAATAAATATTATATTATAGTAATTTAATTTAATTTAAATTAAATTATTTAAAAGTATTAATATAAATTAATTTAAAATATACTTTTAATTATATTTTTAATATTAAAGTTATAAAGAAATAAGTTTTTATTAATAATTAAAGTTTATATAATTTCACTTCTATTTTATATATATTTAAAGATATCTATAACGCTTTTATATAATAGTAAGCACTTAAGATATAATTAAAGTTTATTTTTATAAAATAATATTATTTATTTATATATATATTTAAATTAATAGAATAATTTAAGTATAAATTCTAATATAATTTAAAATTTTATAATAGTATAAAAAGAATGTTTAAAAATATTAGAAATATCTTTTTTTTCTAAAAAAAAAAAAAAAAAAACCTATTCAATAAGTCAGCGCACCGGTCTGCGCACATCCTCACTAACGCACATTATTTCTTAACTATATAATATATTATTATTAATTCTATATAACTTTTAAAATTCTAAATTAAATATATATTATAAGTATAGTTAATATCTATATAATAATATAGTTTTTATTATATAAATAATATTATTTATTTTAATAAATCAAAATATATAAAATTTTTATTTTTATTAATAAATAAATCTATTTAAATATTAGAAATAAGTAAGTTATTTTATTTAAACTTTTATTTTTTATTTATATATATAATAACTTTTTATAATAAAAAAGAATAGGTAAGTATTTTTAAAAGAATTATTTAAAGTTAGAAATTTCTATTTTTAAAGTTTCCTTACTAAATATAAGAAATATTTTTAAAACTTTAAGTTACTATAAAAATATAGTTTTAATAATATTTATAATTTATTATATATAAAAATCTATTAAAATTATTAAAATTAAAATTAAAGAGTTTCTATTTATAGAAAATTAATAGAATTAATTATTAAAGATTTTAGAAAAGTGGAGTAAATTCCCCCACTCTTTTACTCCACTTTTCTTAAATCTTTAATAATTAATTCTAATAAATTTCTATAAATAGAAACTTTTAAAATATATATAAATATTATAATAATATATATTTTTATAATAAAACTTATATTATTATTTAATTAAATTAAATTTAAAATTAAATTTTAATATCTTAACTAATTTCTATATTAATTATTAGTTATTTAGTTAAGAAGGAAAATATTAAACTTTAATAATTTATTTCTAACTTATAGTAATATTTATTAATAATTTAAATTTATATTTACTATAAATAAAAAATCTAGTTTTTAATAATATTAATTTTATTTATATAGTATTTTTATAGAATTAAATAAAGTCTAGTAAAAATCAACCTTTTTAGTGGGAAATGCGTGTGCGTTGGTGGGGATGTGCGCAGACCGGTGCGCTGACTTAGTCTTATCTAATTATAAGTCTAGTATTGCGACATTTTCCGCACTGTTGGCACCGTTTTAGCACCTTGGAGTAAACAAGTGTACCCTGGAAAGTGGGTCTAAAAATAGCCGCTCGATCACTCCAAGTCCATTTCGCACGGCTGATTGACCTCCGACCACCTTCTTCAAGTCTTGGTTCAAGCCGTCGATGAGTGCGCTTCTGAAATGCACCCCGCAAACTCGAACAGACCTTTGCTTCGAATGCCAACACGATTTGCTGGACTGTCCACGCTCAGAATACAAGATGATCGACGAAGATTGGAAGTACTTCTCCTACGCCGGCGCGATTACGCCTGGCGGACCGAGTCGTTGGGACATACTTGATTGGGATCAACGCCGAACCATTTCAGTTAATCTTGCCACGGAAGAGGATGATAGTGATGTCGCGATAAGTATGACCCCATAGAGCTGGCTTCCGTGCCTCTGATGGGTTGCAATCCGCCCATGATCTGATCGACACAAACTAACTTGATTTACTTCTTCAGATCTCCTGAGGAAACACGCGTATAAGCTTGACCCGGACGTCTTCGCCATCACAATCTCTGAACAGAATGAACTTGCCGTTTCTAAAGATCCAGAGGATGACGAGACGCAGGTTCCCCACTATCCTGCTTTGAACGATGTCGAGTATGCGGCACGGACGCAAACGGTATCTAGAAGGCAGCTCCGCGAGGTTGAGCGATTTGGACCCAATGTGGACCTCACATGCTATGCTTCGCCAAATTCAGGTGGGGCTAAGAAAGTCGTCTTCAAGTACTACTTCCTAGATCGGTTCCTGTTCAGGCGATGGGACGAGCTCGACATCTGGATGCGTTTGCCCCCGCATCCTTTTATCGTTCCGTTCGACCGGCTAGTTGTGGATAGTCTTGAGGGCAGAGAAGTTATCGTCGGATTTACAAGTGTCTACATACCAGGAGGCACAGTTGAGGAAAACGTGTCTCGGATTTTCAGGCTCGAGTGGTTGAAGCAGCTTCTGTGTGCCGTTGACGATCTCAACCTCAAATACGGCATTCAGCATCAGGACATAGCCCCACGGAACCTTTTGGTGGACGAAGAGGCCGACAAGCTGCTTGTGTTTGATTTCAACTTCGCTGCTCGCATTGGATATCCGATCCAGGAAGAGGACCATGCGCAGTACGATGTGGACCGAGGCGACGTCAAAGGGGCTGTGTTCACAATTTATGAAATAATCACGAGGGACATGCACTTCCGAGACGTGCCACACGACGAGCAAGACTCCACCCAAATTCTCAACATGGAACAGTACGTGACACCCCCACCCCCCCTCCTTAAGACTGCAAATTTACTGAGTCAACTATTCATCAAGGTGGCAACAACATCCACAAGTCCGACTTGACCATCCCGTGGCTGAGTTTCGGTCAGTCCTAAACTCATGGATCAATTCTAGGCGACAACTGCAGCAGGTCAATCACTATACGGAAGCTCCAGAGTACATCGACTGGCCGCAATTGAAGCCTCCCCATCACGATGATCCTGCATACTCTGATCTCAATATCGACGGGGATGGCTACGAAGTTGAGTGGTCAGCATATTGCAGAGACAAGCGGGAGCAAGGCCTGGACTTCCTAGACTGGCAGCGTCCCCCTCAAAGTGAAATACCACAAGGATCTTATGTCTTGGCATCCGGTGCCATAATTACAGAAGAGCGTTAAAAAGCTGCGGTACATTGAAATCCGGGTGTACCTTTATTTCGCGTTGAGTTCGTCGCTAGGGTTTAGGTTTATTTTCTACGAGAAAATCATTTTGTGGATGATAACACGCACTCGTTGTTAGCCTCACGCCCTCAATTCAGATTAAAAGTTACTGGAGCCTGAAATTGGTGCCTATGAGATTAAAATCCTTCACGTGGCATCGGCTTTTCAATACTCAGTCTTGGTTGCGATGCTGACGGCGTCCCTAACAGTTGGACCAAAGCATGTATTTCACTGAAGTGTTCATAGACATACCAAACTTCGAGTGAGATTTCCCGCGGCCAGCTAATCGAGGATGAGGAGTCATCTGTAGGCCCACATTGGGTAGCCCTGTGTCAGTGCCATCGCTCTTGTCTGCCGCGGCAATTTGGCCAGCAGCCGGCCTAATCAAGACTCATGTGGACGGCGTTACGATGCTGCCAACCAGTAGACAATTAAACTACTGTGCTGATCATGAGGACCAAAAGGCCTGATCAAAATGCATTGAGGTGTGTGAATGAAGCAGGAGTCGACATTATTGCTCCCTGATAGGCATTGGGGCTCACCACTCTTGGGGCTATGGGGCAGCGTACGTGTACATAAGTATCTAGGTAGAAAATGTCACTACCTGTAATTGAGCTGAGGACTTTGCGCAGCATTATGAAGAGGCCATGCTAGATGATCGCGGACTTGTTCCAGGGGCTGGGCCTACATGATGACTCTGCTGGAGAGTTTACTCTCTCCCTTTTTACCCTATTCTTCCATGATTCTATCCCTACTTTCATACTCCACACAGTCAAATATCCTTTTCCGCCTCCACCTTGACACATCTACTGCTTCGCGAAAGTCCAAGGCGTGACTACTAAACACACGCATCAAGAATGAAACCCCCTAACCATATCGTACTAGGTAGGATGCCTGGAAATTCTTTCTTGTCGCTTTTTATTGATTGTCATATGCCATAGAATTACTTCTGTTTCTAATCGTGTGAGAACTGTTTTTGCTCAATGTTGACTTTGGTAGGCCTCCTGCAGCACTGGCATGAGCGCGGCGCTAATACCCATCAACCCCTACGGTTGAACGAAAGTACATAACCTTGGAAGTATGCCTAGAATATCTGGTTCTGTCCACCAAAGCCAGCTCATCCTCATTTTGGCAATCAGTAGCTTCGACGGGGAAGACTGTCTCCAACCCATGGCTAGTTAACATACACCCGCGATCCTAGAGCCACACACCAACGCAAGCACGGGACACCTTGATCGCGAGAATGGGCCAGGCACCGTCCTCCTTCGATTCAGAGCGCCCCGAGCCCCGCGTCGAGGATCCGGAGACACCGCCACGAGGGCTGGCGCTCATTGCCCATGGACGCTTCGGCAATATGAACGGCTTCGTGGTCCGTAAGCTCGCCGAGTATTTCCGCGAGGAGAGGCGGCTCAGGGTGGTCACCTGGGACGATCTGGTCGTGTGGGACGGCCGCGACTTTCATGCCGACTGGACAATCTGGATCGGAGATGTTGCACACCATCATTATAATGTGGGTTTTCATCGATCTGGTCTTCGCCCCGTCGCTCGCTTGGTGTTGTGATGGTACCAACGAGCAGCTGAGCATCGCTGTTCCGGTCAGTTGACACGTTCGAACCGCCAGCACTTCCTCCACCAAGCAATGGAAAATTTCAAGAACGACTTCCCGGACGTCGGGAACCCAGAGTTGTTCATATGCGGCTACTCCGCCGGCGCCATAGCCGCAGGCTGCACACGGCCGCAGCCAGCGTCCCTCGCGTCCCATTTCACCTCTATCCGCTACATCCTCGTCTCATACCCCGTGGAATCCAACTTCGTCATCGGTGTCTTCAAGACAGGCTCGAACTTCGGTTCTGTCGAGGGGCTGCTGCAGGGCCACGGCTGGGAGGGACTCCCGGCCGAGTTCAACGGCGCCGAGCCTAAGGTTGACGGCGTCCTCGTAATTAACGGCTCGAATGATCGGGGTCCGTTCTTTGGAGTGTGGAGTGGCATACTTTGGGGCAAGAATTCGCGTGGAAAATTGAGTCAGGTTGTTGTCGATGGGGCCAACCATACGTGGGATTACATGGAGCACCGCTTGGTAGATGGGGTTGGAGATTGGTTGGCCTAGAGCGAAGACTTTGCGATTCCCTGGATTAACCCTCTGGAATCTATGATGGCCATGAAATATTAATGATTTGGATGAGGTTAAGTCCCAAAGCAGGACAGCGTGCTGTCTGCCTACAATCCGATGTCTGGTCAAACCCCTGGACAACCTTCACTTCACATCCCCTCAGCTCGTCCCACAATCTCGACTCTCACCCCCTTGGAGTCCAGCTTAGGGCTCATAACATGATAATCATGCAAAAACTCCACATCCTCCGCCGTAGTCTGGTACAGCCGCATCTCCCAGCGCGCCATGGCAGCCACCACGACCGCCATCTCAGCGTCGGCGAGGTGCATGCCGGGGCAGCCACGGGACGTGCCGGCCATGAAGCTCATCATGGCCCTGCGGCGGCGCCGGACGATTTCTTGCTGCGTCTCGTCCGTGATGATCCAGCGCTCCGGGTCGAACCGCCACGGGTCCGGGAACAGTGACTCGTTGGTGTGTATGAGCAGCGTGGACGCGCTGATGGACGTGCCTGCTGGTATCGTGTAGGTCTTCTGCGGCTGGCTGCCGCTATCCGCTGCTGAGGTGAAGACGAGAGCCTCGTCCGGACATACGCGGGCATTCCGACCCGTCAGGCCGAACGTGAGGCGGTGTGCCTCCTAGATGACGGCGGACAGGTACGGGAGCTGCTGGAGCTGCTCGGGGCTGGCGCTTTCCGGGTGTGCGCGCAGCTCGGAGCGCAGCTTGGCCATGATTCCTGGGCGTGTTATGAGGTGGTATTGGGCCACGATCAGCGAGAGCATGGGCGAGTAGGTACCGGACATGATCAGGAGCACGGCTTCATCGAGAAGACGTGCAGGTGACTTCTCGGAGTCCGGGAGCTCGGGGCTATCGCGGAGGTACGTAAAGATAGATGGTGTATCGTCGGAAGAGGACTTGCTTGATAGGATGTTGCCGATCTGTTTGCTCATGGCCCTGCGGAACGCAATAATGTCCTTAACGCCCGGTGGCATTAACTTGGCGCCGATGCTTGGGGGTAGTTTCTGCATGAGGTTGCGGGCCCAGCTAAAATGTAAGTTGAAATGAGTGCGTGCGAGAACTTGTACAACATTCTGACGACGACTGTTTGCGAGTTGCATGTCCTGGAGGAGGTTTTCGCTGTTACCAAAACAGTACTTGTGGATGATGCTTGACAGGAAATTGTCAGTATTCATGCAGAAAGTTTCCATCGTGGAGGTCGGTTTCAGGACTCACTCATTGGAAAATGCATAGTATGCATCCGACAGATTCAGCACTTCACGGGTTTCCGCTGCCCGGGAGAAGGTATCCTCAAGCTGTGCGACTTTGGCGGCCAACTCCGGATTCAACCGGCTGATGCTTCGGCGGGAGAAGAATGGATTGAGTGCATCCCGCCGATTCCGATGCAAGTCGTGGGGGATTGAACCGCCAACGGAGGTGTTGACGCCGAGAGACTTGTTCCTCTTGAAATCTTTGTCTCGCTTGTGGCCCGGCCCCGGAGCATAGATCGCATCGACACCATCAGGATCACTAATGGATATCTCGTTCGGGGCGATACGGACGATAGGGCCTGTCACTGGTCAGCATACCTCACAATACCTCACAACACCTTGAAGCGTTGTTTTTCTTCTATATATAAAAAAAGAAATCTGTTTTACCGTATTTTTGATGCATCTCCTTGATTTTGAAGACATAACGGCCCTTCTGAACCATATCTAGTCACCGGTCAGCGCGTTCCCCAAAATGACGCCGAAGTACTGGGCGATTCAGCTTATGAGAGTATTCAACAAAGTAGGCCACATACCGTAGTAGACCTCGTACCAAGACGTTAGGCCGGCAAGCTTGGGCCCAGGTACCTTGGCGATCGGACAGAGGAATGCCCGGTAAATAATGCGCCGAGTAAAAAAGCCGCAAAGAAACCCCAGTAGAAACAACATTGCAGTTCGGATGGGATCCGACTTGATGCATGCGGTGCCGCACGGTGAGAACAACAGAGACAGTAAGGCGCTGGGCCGCAGGGCATCGATGTGAAGCATGTCGGTGGCCACGTGAGCAGCCTGCGCATGAGACAGGTTGCTGCCAAGAAGAGAGACACTGTGTTAAATTTGAATGTTCGTCTGGGTGTTATTGGACTGCGTGGACGGTGCTTAGTCCTTGGATCCTTGGACGTCGTAGCGCCTCTGACTGAGAGGAGGGAAAACCTGCCCACCGGGCAGGTAAGAGGGGGGTTGAGCTCAATTGCTGTGCGGTCCCTGGGGCACTCAACTTTAGTCCGGCTGACCACTGGGCATTCTGATGCAGGCAAGTGCAACCGCGTGTACCCCATGTACGGAGATAAGTGGTATCGGGGCCAGATTACCACACCTTAGTACTTCAACATGTGATAAGGCAAGGCAGTTAAAAGTGTATACATTCTCCGCTGCAAGTCTGACATTTCAATGCACATCTCACTGATCGACAGCTTTTCTATCCAGAACTTTCATTTGAAGCATCAACCTGCCTAATTCCGACATCGTTCTATCTCATTGACCAAAGACTGGTAACCAGAAAATCCTGCGGTGGAACGTAAACAAACCCTGATGTATTAACTGATGGCTTTGGGGCACTCGAGCACTCCAGATGTCTCATTCCTATCACAGGTAAATGAGCCCCAGCATCGCGAGAAAATATGTCCATACAAACAGCCGCTCACACCTTCTTCCATGACACATTCTCTGTTGGCTGGGCTTACATACGTAAGAGTATAAGGAAATCGACGTTGTATGTAGTTGGATTCCTTGTGACTATCAGAGGGTTGCCTAAAGGGCCTTCATAGTTGAATGCCTTCCTACTAGTTCAGCCTAACAAAGGACCACGCCTAGTAAAAGATTAACATGAAGTCTTAGTAAAGGACTAAGTCTAATCAAGGACTGCCGCATTCTTACAAGCAGGAGCAACTTCGATGCCGTTCACCATGTTCGAGCTAGTGGTTTCTGTGGATAGTCAGACCACATACGGTTCGCATTCCTCTGACCTTAGGCTACTACCCACCTTTGCTACTTTCTGGGTTCGCAATAGCATCGATTGTCCGGGGCATGACGGGGACTGCAGCGCCTAGGGCCACCATGCAGCTCAAAATAAAGACGAATTGCTTCATTGCTGTTGCTGGTTTGATTTGAATCAAGATGGTGCAAAGAGTAGGATGAACGATTAAGTTCAATACTGATTACATGCTGCGTCTTCTTGGTCGCGACGACCGATGCTCGATATATACCCAATCTCACCCATTGGGAAGTGACCAGTCGACACTACTGACGCGACCAATTCTCGCAAGGCTGTGTGTGACTACGAGAAAAACAGCCGGAGTAGCACTTATCTGGCACATGAGCCGCATCTGATAACCAACATCAGCACGTATTGATTTGTTTCGGATGTCCGGGAATTCTTGGTCTGACAAGCTTCAGTAGTGCTGACCCAAAGACTGACGGCAAGGCGAAATCCTGGTGATGGAGGGACTGGTTGGCACGAGAACGCATGCTGCACAATCCTTATCGTGGGGGCTGAATCTCAGGCCACCAGTTGACAGAAAAATGCACCGCTGAGATTGTCATGTCGCCTTTATCAGCAGTCAATCAGGCATATTTCGGCCCGTTCATGGCGCTTCGCCGGCACCAATGGTGTCGGGATTGTCCCTTGTTGAGATCCTGCCTTGGAACCGTTGCATGAAATCTGCACGAGTCCACCACTATGCAGACTGGCATGTTCTGTCTGACTGCCCCGGCCGTACAGATTGACAGAAGTACAGCACAGAAAGTTTCGCCGAACCCGGCTGAGGTTTCGAGGTACAACCACAATACCATCTGTCGCACGACGGGACTACTGCGGGGGATATCAAGTCAGTCCGCTGAGCGACACGAATGTGATTATGCACCTGCGCAAGCAGGCGAATTAGCTAAAAGGGAAGGTATGTACGGAGTAATGGATGGATGGTGAGCTTGAGAACACAGAGCTTATCCCACCAATGCTTGGTGGCTTCCCACCACCTTGTGTACTCTTGCTTATTAATGCTGTGCCACTTGAGTGCTTGCGATAGATAGAGTCAAAAGTCAGACGTCTAGACGAGGCAGCAGTGTCGCGCTGCGGTTCCTCTATTACAAATGATTGTCCACTCTCTCTCGGAACGCCCGGGCGGTTGCAATTCAACACGGCTTCGCCGGAGGTGTGGCACTTGCGATCAAAGCCTACCAATCCTCAAGCTGTTTGCTGTGTACATCTCGAAGCATTCCGTCCATAAAACCGGTGAGAAATGCAACGGAATACTCGACCCTCAACCAGGAGCTCTTCGAACGTCTGAACGAGCATTCAATCACAGCAATATTGTGCTTTGAGTCATACTTGGGACGGTGAACCTTTGTGCGCCTTCGTCTTTGCCTATTTTTCCTTCTCGTTACAGGCAGACGCGAAGTAATCATTGCAAATAATAAGAATCTATACCATCCCGGAGAGACGAAGATCGTGCTTCCCATTCTTTAAATACGTACGATGTCAATCAACAATACAGTCGGGGAGCGACCGTAAAGGTGCCTCGACGAGCGAGAAAGGAAGAAACTCAAAACTGTAGACCAAATAAACCCGCAAAAATATCAAGAGCATTTGAACAACCGATAGATCACGGGCAGCATCATCGTGACCGGAGCCGTTTTCTCGATGTTGCCTGTAATCGCCGTCCTTCTTCGTTTCTATTTCTATCTCACGGTGACTCGCGACTAGGTTGGTATAGATGACTGGCTCATGTTGGGTCACTTGTTTTGACTGTGAGACTCCGAGTTATGCTTATCGTTGGTGCTTTCCCGGCCCAAGAGGCCAAGCCAAATCCTTATATTACACATCAGATGGTGTTCCTGACAGCATCATATTGTGCAAACAGGCGGTGGGCTACAAGCCCTGGCCGCTCCTACGCCGCAGGCATGGGACGTTAAAGTCGTTGTATGTAATGTTGTAAAATACCTAGAAGGTTTAAAAGAATTAGGAGCATGAGGCACTTCCTTTCGCAGACAAGGTAATGAACACCTTGTCAGGCTGCGTCGATATAGTCGGAGGGCGAACATTCCGAAGTCAGACACAAGATTAGCATAGCTTTTCGTACCTAAGTACTTAAGTACTATACTATAATCTAAGGGGTTTATAAATATAATCTCTAAACTATCTCTTTTATTTTAAAATAATATTTTAAGTAATTCTTAATACTTTACAATTATTATTTTATTAATACTTTATAATAATAATATATTAAATTAAAATTCTTTAATAATAAAAGATACTTTAAATTTTACTTTTTTTAAAAAGTTTTAAAATACTTTTTTTATAAAGAGAAAGAAGTTAACTAAGAGATTTTAAAGATAAATAAAGGAAGTAAAAAGTTAATTAAAGGTTAATTTCTAAAAGATTTCTATTAGAAAAATAGAAGAGGAATTTATTTTAATAAACTTTTATTTTAAAATAAAAGTTTAATATTTAAAGATATTTAAGATTAAACTTCTAAATATTTTTTAAATTAATCTTTTTTTATTTAAAAATATATTAAAAAGAAAGAATTATTTATAATTTTAATTATTATTAAATTATATTATATTAAAAGTAGTATAGAGAAACTTTTATAGGAGTATTATAGTAGGTAGGTGAGTGTGTAAATTTGTTTATGTTTGTCTGGTAGTAGCTAAGTAGTTGTTTGTGATTACATCAGCAGCTGAGTTCAATGCTCAACCTCACAGTTCCAAGTTCACCACAACTTTCTATCTTAAGACGTACCTTTCTTGACAGTGTTACCAACAGCCCTCGGCAACCAGCCCCAAGAAATACGAAATCTCGAATGAGTATGTCATCTGGCACCTTGGATAAGGAAAAAATACGTGTACCTGAAGGCTTGTTTGGGTAAGAAGTAAGTGTAGCGAGGAGGGTTTTTTAATATAAAGCTTTCTCTTCTAACTATTTATTTAAGTAAATTTAAGTAAATTTAAGTAAATTTAAGTAAATTTAAGTAAATTTAAGTATTTATTTAAGTAAATTTAAATATTTATTTAAGTAAATTTAAGTAAATAACTAAAGGGTTCCCCTTTAAGACCCCTTAGGACCCCTTAGAACCCCCTAGACCTTATATAGCCTATACTACCTATACTATATAGCTTTCTATATATATTTTAATACCTTCTGTTTTTTATTTAACTAATCTATATATAAGATTTAGATTCTAATTAATCCCTATTTAAGAAACATTTTACCGATTTACACAATAATAGAGAAAGCTCCGCTTATCGGTATTTTTACGCTTCGCATAAAAAACCTCCTCGCTACGCTTAATAAACGAATATATTCTGAACCTGGTGGTTCAGGACGGTGTGAAAGTGCTAGGTGCTGGTGCCGCAGCCATCATCTACGAGGTGAATGACAACATTGTCCTTAAAGCCCCCTACATATACCAGCAACCTGGCCATAACGCTCCCGCTCAAGACTGGGCGCGCTATGCCGACTCGACACTATTTAGTCTTCATCTCGGCAAGCAGGAGAAAAAGGTCCTCCGACTCCTAGAGAAGCAGCCTCATCCGAATATCGTCGAGGTGATCAAGATCGACGATGATGAAGGGGTCTATTTACGAAGATATGTTCCATTATCCCAGTTAGAACAATCCCAGCGGGCCCGCATCCTGTGCTACCGGGACATCCTCCGTGGTCTCAATCACCTACACAGCCTCGGCGTCTGTCACTCGGATTTGAGGCCAGATAATATCCTCCTTGACCCAGGAGATCACCCCCATGCCCTCCTCTGTGACTTCAGCAAGGCAAGTCTTTTTGGTGAGCCAAATTCGATGCCACACTGGCCTGGCAAAGGTAGTCTCGGATACTACAGATAGGTTCGCTATGGCCTATCTTATCTTTGAGATGGAAACTGGGGTCAGACCGGCCCTTTCTGCTGCCCTACAAGATGGCTCAATAGCATTGCCGCCTATTTCGGTTGGGCATAACGGTCTGGATCTCGTGATTACAAAGGCATTCACCGGACAGTACTCCTCTACATCGGAGATGCTGGCGGAAGTGGAGTCCATTACGGAGCGGCTCGATGAAGAACATGGAAACGGAGTACAATCTGTTTCGAGGGCCGAGTTATGCAAGCAAGTTGAACAATGGAGGCAGGATCGAAAAGACCGTTATGGTGAGAACATCCCTTCCTTCTCCTCTGACAGCTATATTAATCCTAAAACCCAGGCCATGTGCTTATTGCACTAATTACATGTGACGACGAACTTGATAGCCTTGCTTCCTACTGCCAATGGCCAGAAAAATGGTGGGAGACCGATTGAATTCCTCAAGAAATGTCAAATAAGCACTGATCCTACGTGCATCGGCAGGTGCATGGTGCTAGTAAAATTTGCTGATTACTCACACTAATTAGTGCCTCCTTAACCTCCTTCGGACTCCTCCAAGGATCCGGTTGCGGTCGCCTGATAAGCATGGCATCATTTAGGCACTTGAGCAGCCGAGCAAGGCACCATTCAGGCAGCCGGGCATGGCATCAGGTGCCAACCGGCCAGTGAGTTATTTATCTTGCAGGCTGTGCCCCTTACCTTGAATTATGGCGGCTATTATTTGCCAGGGTTGTGCAGGATATAGAACGACCGAATGCACGACTTGGTGAAATTATGGTCGTGCATCTCCTCCTTGGCAACCAAGTGGTGCCAGTCCATTCTTGAGAGGAGCATCGCGGTGATAGCAGGCTGCCTCCCGACAATCTGGCCCCTCATAAACAAGATGTCCCTCGAGAGCATGGTGCGGACGGTGCGCAGCGCCCTCTCCCTCGAAAGCCTGCGCGAGTCCCTCGGCCGGGCCTCACTGGGCAGCAGGAACAGGGGCGACCGGTCCGGGGCGGTGCCGTCCAAGTGGCAGAATGGCTCCGGCGGCGAGCTGGACGACCTGGGGTGCTCCAGGACGCAGCTCTCGGACGGCGCGTCCCACGAGGCGCGCTGGCATGGCGCCAGTCCCGAGCAGGGCCGGGGCCACGGCCACGGTCACGGTCACGGTCACGCTCGGGAGGGCAGCAGGGGCGTCCAGCTTGATCGGTTCGTGGAGGTTAGCAGGGGGCCGGCGGCGGAGGCCCGGGGGGGAGGCTTGGGATGGGAGTCTGCCCTTGCCTAGGTACAAGATGTCGATGGGAGGACGGTGACGCATGTGTCTTTGCCGCGGCGCGTGTGAGGAAGCTTCTGGTGATGTACTTGTATCTTCGTGATATCTAAGAATTTGAATCAATTGCAATTCATAGCTTGTTATGGCTGTGCGTCAACTTCCTGCAACTTCAGCTTTGTGCCAGGGCTTGAGAGTGCTGTGTCCTGTCCCGGTAGAATTGTATGAACATGTTCGAGATATTAAGTCCACCCGCACCAGCACCCCTGAAACACAAACATCCAGGCACAACGAGAGGTTCTTGATGTGTTTCTTTCCTTTTCTGTTGTGGCACTAAAAACGGAAAATCATGAGGTTGAAAGTTGAGGCACGGCAGGGACCTGTACCGCAGTCTATGACATCACATTGGAGGTAAAGTTCGATCTTGTCTCCCGTCTGGATGACATTTTCTTCTCATCCTACCCTCCCGTTCACAAGAGTGGAATTAGCAAGAAACCTGCCCATTATTGTCTCATGCACTATATCTGGCCCCTCTACATCATGTCTAATGTCAGCCTCAACGGTGAGTATCACACCCAGGTCTATACACCCCCTCTTACACCAGAAGCCGGCACTAAAACCACGACACAGTATTCCGCCAACCCCTCAAACTCTTCTCCACCCAGCCCATGACAGGCTTCCATCGCGACGGCTACTGCCGCACCAGCGCCCTGGACAGCGGGAACCACGCCGTGGCGGGCGTCGTGTCCGAGGACTTCCTCGACTACACGGCGCGCCAGGGCAACGACCTGCGGCCCGTGGGGCTCAGCGAGGGCTGCAAGTGGTGCCTGTGCACGGGGCGGTGGCTGCAGGCCCTCCGGGCATTTGAGAGCGGCAGTATCCCCCAGAGCGCGGTGCCCAAGGTCGACCTTGAGGCCACGGAGGAGAGCGCGCTGAGGAGTGTCGACTTGGAGACCCTGAGGGCGTTTGCTGTCGAGAGCCAGCGGGGACGGCAAGCTGGAGGGCAACAGACTAATGGTGTGAACGGTGTAAATGGTGTCAATGGGCATTAATATCATTTTCTGTAACCAAATTTGACATAGGGGTAATTCTTGGGTTGCCCTCGTTTCTGCTCTTAAATCTTACAATCCTATGTCATACCTCCCATGCCATATCCTCTAATCCTGTGTCCTCTTCACCACCCTTAACCAGACAGTATCAGACCGCCTCATCTGTAGAGTGATCTGAGTCTCACTGTCCTC
Source organism: Diaporthe batatas (assembly GCF_019321695.1). Lineage (NCBI taxonomy): Eukaryota > Fungi > Ascomycota > Sordariomycetes > Diaporthales > Diaporthaceae > Diaporthe > Diaporthe batatas. The sequence continues at coordinate 1,002,231 of NW_025408555.1, read as the reverse complement.
AATAACCTCTGCGCACCGCCACCGAGCCTGCTCCTCAGTCTCCATACCCTGTGGGACAACCTCAATCCTGTAGTCCCGCAGGATGCTCGAGAGCACGCCCAGCACCTCGACCTGCGAGAACTTCTTGCCCGGGCACACGCGGCCCCCGGAGGACCAGGGGAAATACGTGATGCCCCTGCCGTCGGGGCCTATCGTCTTTTCTCTGGCTGATGCGGGCAGGTCGAGAAGCACTTCCTCAGAGACCCCATCCTCGGCACTGGACTGGTGGTCGATCCAGCGCCCGGGTCTGAAGACCATGTGGTCTTCCCCCCAGTGCTCGGGCATCGTATGGGACGCCATCACGTTGGGAGCTACTGTCGTTCCTGGCGGCAGGAGGACGGAGCGGCCATCTATCAGCAGCTCTTGGCCGGTAGGGCCGACGGGGGCCTTGTTTATGCTCAGTACTGGGGCGTACAGACGGAGTGTCTCGAACTACCAGAGCATACTCAGTTAGTCCAGCATCCTCATGGCAGGGAAGGGGTTTGGGCGTTTGTGCACAGAGAAATGCAATTGGGAAAACACTAAAGACTTACCAAAAACGCACGCAAGCGCTTCAGATTGGGAAAAACATCCTCATATGCCGTCTTGGCCTGCCCATCATCAGACCGTCCACAGACCGCATCGACCTCCTCCCGCACCCACTCCTGCCACTCGGGGAACGCAGCAAGCAGGTAAATAGCATAGCTAAGGGTATTTGCCGTGGTCTCGTGCCCGGCCAGGTTATAAGTGAAGAGGTTGCCATAGAGCTCATCGTTGCTGAGGCTCGCCCCCTTCCCACCACCGCCAGCAGCCCCTTGCTTCTTACAACTCTCCTCCTCCCGCCGCACCTCCTCAGACTTGAGCACGAGCGCGCTCAGGAAGGTAGAGTCGTCCGTCCTCAGGTTCCCACACGCGATATCCGCCTTGCGCGACCTCACCATCTCCTCCATGTGCCGCCCAAACACCCGCCGCGTCTCCACGAACCGCCGCATGTAAGCCGAGGGGATGCACCACGCCGGCAGCCGGTACACCCACTTGGGCGTCAGGACGAGCGTGCGGATGCTGCCGAGGAGGACGTGCAGGCTGTCGCGGTAGCTCGCCGCGTGCCTCTGCCCACCCGCCCCCTCTCCCTCCGCATCCCGCACCGCCCGCGGGACGAAATCCCACGACTCGCCCAGCGCGGCCGTCGCGAGGATATTCAGCGACACAGCCACGGTATCCTCCGCCGTCGAGTTAAACCCCCCAACGCCCATCCCGCCCCAGCACCGCCCCAGCTGGCCCGCCTGGCGCAGCGCCTCGTCCCACACGAGGCGGTTGTTGCGCTCGTTGAACGGCGACGCGGTGACGCGCCTGTGCCGGCGCCACTCGGCGCCCACGACGGACGAGATGTTGGGCCCGTAGATGTCCACGACGTCCAGCACCTCGGGGGGCTTGTCGAAGTCCCCCCGGCGCCCAAACACCTGCGCGTTGACGGCCGGGTCGGCGCAGTGGAACTCGACGCCCCCCGGGTGCACGTGCAGCCAGGACCGGCTGCCCAGGTCCCGGGACAGGCGGTACTTGTCGTCGAAGAACCAGCTCAGCGTGTTGTGGCGCGTCCAGGCGCCCAGGGCGCGGGGCAGGCGTGCCCGCATCCAGGGCGCGAGGCGGCGCTGGGTGATGAGCCATGCCGGGTTGAACTTGGACACGGGGCTGATGACTATGGGGAGGCCTGTCCTGCAGGCCGCGGCGTAGTTGGTCGCGAGGGAGATGATTGTGCTGAGGAGGAGGTAGGCGGAGAGGAGGGCCAGGGACCAGAGGAGCCACATTGTCGAGGGCGTGGCGCTTATGCGTGTGATGGCAAAGGGCCGGGCGGAATAGCTTCGTTCTGCTAACGTACCAGTGGGCGGTACTGAGGGGCGTGGTGAAAGTATGCGCCGGACATTTAAACTTTCAAAGCCCCCTCCGCCTTTTAAATCACAGGCACACACAACTTGCATCAACAGGCTTGCTTAATAAACTAGTGTTTTCGCTTCCGTATTCGGTCCGTGAGCCAATCGAATAGAAAATCCTCAAGATCCTCAAGACGCGGCCGTCTTGACTATCATGAAATGAGAAGCCGGACAAAGGCAGCAGTCCGGGCTAGCGCTTCAGGAGGTCCAGCGTCCGGTTTTGCATAAGTGCGAACACGGAGGGGGGACAAGAATCCCGGGGCACAATTCATAAGTCGTCGGCCTTGGCGATGGCTGTACTCTGATACACAACCGGGGAACAAAGCGTCCCGGCTTGGCTACATATGGCCCTGGAGGAGTTGGAGCTGTACAATGACCAGGACGAAGAAAGGTAGAGGCACGACTTGAACCAAATCTATTCATAAGGTACCTCAAGGTAAGTTGGACAATCTCACATTTCCCCTGTTACTGTGCTCAAGCGCCAGCCCAAGCTCCCTACAAATCGACCTCATCCTTCAAAACCGTATGTCACGCTCGTCACAAATCAATACGAGGAATAAAGGTCGATTCAGATCCAAGAACCGCGTTAATATTGGGAGTAGAAGTAGTAGTAGTAAGGTTGTTTGAGGAACACGTAACCAAACCTCTGCAAGTCTGTGTACAGTTAGATGCTTTAGTAATACCTCTCATTGAGCCCAAAACCGAACCCCCCCGACCCAACCAAACCCTTTGCCCAGTTTCTTGTTCCGGGGAAGACCACACATGCAAAACACTGCAAAGCGAGAAAGACAAACAATGTGTGGAAGAAAAGACATGAAAATAATGCACCATCTTGGTCTTTGTCCAAAGCTTATACCCCAGCGCCGACGCCCGATGTGTACCTGATAAACGCCTATAAACAAGTGGTCTGGTGCTCCCGGTCCCGCCCCTGTCCATAATGTATTCGATGAAGCAAGTACTCGTAATAAAAGGGAGAAAAGGTTGCCAGAAGGCCGCTGCTTCCGGCTCGTTTTGCTATTCGGGATCCTCCAAAATGAGCACACGGAGCCCACGGAAAGTCCCGCCGCGGGGACCCCAGACTTTAGCATCCACTCCGATACTCCTCATGACTGGCGGAGAGGAGGATTCTACTTCGAGTGTCCCACGTGGGCCACGGTCCCACTGCGGCCCCTAGCCCGCATTGCGGCGGTCCCACCAGCTCCCGTTCCGGGTGCGCCCACGACCGAGCCCGCCGGACCCCCGCGCTCTTGTAGCCGCCATACCCATTCGACAACGGTCTCGTAGCAGAGAACAAATTGGCGAAGAGTCTGCACCATCGACAGCCGTTGGCACCTGAAGTCGGTCACAGTGGACGAGATTAGATCCATGGTGTCGTCATCAATCCAAGACGTGTCGATGCTGCCATAGTCATCTTCGCTGTCGGACGAGGAGTGGGACCTAGCGGGAGAGGGCGAAGACATGGTCACATCGGGGAACGCAGGTGACTTGGGCGGCGCGGCGGTGCCGGGGCTGATGCAATCGTCGAACGGGTCTTTCCTTTCGGTTCGGTCGCTGAACGCGGTTTGAAGCGAGTCGAAGGACAAGCCAGCCATGGCGATATCCCCCTCTTGGTCGTGTGAGATCTGCGGGGGTGGCTGCAGCTTGTGGGCACGAACCTTCTTCTCGATATTGGCGTTGGCCCTCTTGATGTTGCGCATCCTCTGACGCTTGAGCATGTCGATTACGCTGTCAACAGTACAGAAGGTACCAGTGCGGCCACAGCCCGCCGAGCAGTGGACAAGCATGGGGCGCGCGTTCTGGTCGGCCTCGGGCTCTTCCCACCAAGCGAGTGGCATCCCACTTTGAGCCCGCGTTCGTTTCTTCGGACTGCGCGCAGAGTTGCCTTGAGTGGAAGATTCAGGTTGCTGTGGGCTCTTGGCGGTTGCTAGTGTGGTATTCACGTCGACGGGTAGTGCCGCGCGTTGCATGACGTTTGCAAGGTCGACCAGTGCAAGAAGGTGGCTCGGTTGAGCTGGCGCACCGAAGTCGGGCCAGGAGGGATAGTGCAGGTGGGTGATCTCGCGCATCGGGGCGAAGGGATGAGCAGAGTGGGACAGAGCGAACTTCCGAATGATAACATACGGAGTCTCGCCACCGACGGGGTTGGCAGGCGACTTGGCTTGTCCCTGTTGTGGGCTGGCATCCAAAGTCGTGGTAGTGTTCGCTCTTCTCCGGCCCATTTCAGCCGCCGCAGCTCCGAAGCCAAAGGCATCGTCTGGCTGAGATTGACCGGAGGCGGATGACGAGTCGCTGGAGTCATTCGACGTGGTGGGCTGAGAGCTGTTCTTGTCGATGTCAAGTGACACTTTCTTCTCAGACAGGGCCCGTAGCTTGATGGCTCCGAATTCACGATCTTTCCAGTATGAATGGCACTTGAGTTGACCACCCTCGGATTCCGCCGTGAGCATCACAATCACGCGAACATCTTGATCCCAGATCACAGACCAAAAGTCCTACCGATACCGTCAGCTAATGCATGATATGAGACGGACATGGCGGGGATGCCTTACCTCGAAGGTCGCCGGCAGTGGACCCTGGCTGGCGATATATCTCTTGTGGCTTCTGGATGCCTTGATATAACTGGCATTCACATAGTCGCAGGCACCTTCGGGCTTGCCCTGCAGCTTGACCCGAGCATGCTCGAATGGCAGTATGTCTTTGTAGCGGTTCTTGCCGCCCTTCTCAATACCGCTCAACACGACCTTCTCCTGGGCTTCTCCTCCAGCACCAACAGCTGTGCCAGGGTTAAGGTAGGAATACGCACCCTTCATCCGCGATTGCTCTGCCAGTTCGATATTCAGGAATTTGTCGCTGACCTTTTTGCCCTTGTCCGATGGAGTGGCAGCCGCACGCAACCACTTCGGAAGTGCTTCCATCTCTGCCCCTTGAGGGACCTTGACATCCATCTGCCCGACTCCGTCAACAAGATCTTGGTTTTGTCGAATGTTGGCGAAGAAGGGATTGGCCGCGTTACTCGTGTTAGGAAGCATGACTCCGCCGACGACGGGGGCAACACTAGGTCTCCCGTCCTTATTGCTCGAGCCGCTGACGCCAGGTAGTGACAATGTCGGCCGGCCGGGCGACTGCTCTATGACACCGCCTTTCTCGATGAGGGCTGGGTAGGACGCCGCGAAAGCGTTGAAACCGCCTCTGAGGATTGAACATTGGCCGGTGTAGCCTTCGTTGGTAAACTTCTTGATCGTGTTCATGGCGGAGACAGCATCCTTCTTTTCGGACGAGAAGGCGTCATACACCACCAAGTATTTCGTGTCTCGCCATTTCGCGAATTTCTCCTGATCCGAGTTACCTTGGAAGGTTTGTTGCAGCTTTTGAAGGTTGAACGTGGCGCGCTTCAGCAGTGTCGTTGGTATGCACAGATTCAAGGCGCCCTTGATGCGAGACTGGGCGTACTGTGGAGACACGCGAAGATCCAGGAGCAGGACATCCGTTTTCGAAGGTGAAACCAGCATTTCCCTCAGTTGCGTCGGTGAAATCATCGCCGGCCCGGATGCCTCCAAGCTAACAGGTACCGTGTCGGAACGAGCCTTGAGATGCGAGGCAGGGCTCGGCGACGGCGGCTCGACCTTGTCATGGGCCAGTGACAACCTTGGGTGGCAATCCTCCACCTTTGACAACCCGCCTCTCCTCTCGAAGGATGGATTCTCGTACTGCGCGGGTGACTGGTGCCTTGGCAAGTTAAAAAAGCTGGGGGGATTGACGCTTGCTTCTGAGTTCCGCTTGGAATCGGCAGAAACATATGCGGAGTCGTGCGTGTTGATACTGGCATTATCGACATCCATCTTCTCGGGAACCGCTTCCTTGGCTCTTGGCATGTCGACAATCTGGCTGGGCGAGCGGGTCAGGGCCGGTGTGGAGGTGGCGTCGGTACCCGTGGTATGCCATCTTGGAGGACGTGGCCTTGATGCTGGGTGCCCTGACGCAAGTGTGAGGGGTGAGGTGCTGCCGAAGTGGGAGGACCCCAGGCTGAACGATGATCCCCTGTTTACATCTGCTTGTCTCCTAAAGGCCTCGAAATCCGGGTTTGCATCAAGAGGTACTTGCTTCGGCAGCGCAGCGCCGAAGCTCTTTATTGATGACGTCGACGGAGTCCATCTATCGTGAGCGACGCCGCCTGTTTCCAGGGCATCGATGGATTCGACCTGCTGACCAAAATAGTTGGGAGATGGAGTCCGCCCATCCTGACAATGTGCCTGTCCCAGGGGCGTAGATAGAAGGGTTTTGGGAGCGGCTGAGGGAGAAAGCTTGGGTGGGTGCGAGGCGGCGATGGACAGAGAGTCACGAGGGGACGCCATGGGTGACGAGGGCTTGGTCGAGGTTTTCGAATGGTTGTTTGACTGCGATCTCGCGTGCGAGACGCTGTTGGGGGGATATGGCTGGGCGGAGTAGGATTTTGAGGTGACTGGTGGTGGTCTCGAGGTCTTCATGTTGTAGTAGACGGTTGGCGCAGCGCGCTCAAAGTTGTTTCTCGATTCTGGAGGCGCCATGCTCCTTGGACTCGAGTGGGAGCTCTGCGAATTATTGCCGCTGACATGCATGGGTGGGTTTGTTCTCAAGCGAAGCTTTCGTCCACGTCTTGCAGTCTCAGGGCCGTCTTGCCTGCGAGTTACTTTCATAAGGTCATGTTTGCAGGGCAGCTGCATATATGGAGATTTCGAATTTTTTGTGGATGTGAAGAGAGAGGGCCAAGTTCACGAGGGTGTGGGTGGCGCCACTGCTGACTTTCACTCGGCTCGGTGGTGTTCTTGGAGTGTCTCTGTGTGTCTTGACGTCCTTCTCGAAGTCTCAAAATCCCTCGGGTGGTAGGGCGGGCGTGACCAGAAAAATGTAGGTCCGATGTCTCGGGTAATCGACAGTCGAGTGTCGTTGTCTGCTTTTGTGCGGCTGGGAAAGGGTTGGAGGAGGTCGAGCAGCAACAGAAATGACTGGAGCAGAGACGTGGGAATCCAAAGGTCACCGGAAAATGGGAGTTGATGTCGGAATGGGATTCATGGGGGGGACAAGGGTGGATTGGTTATGATAGTAGTAATAGTTGGTGGTCCCAGACCCTTGCTGCTGCCCTGTGGGGAAGGTTGTCCAACAAGTCGAGGCTGCTCTGCTGGGGGCGGTACCACAGTACATAGATGTCATCAGCAGGTTCCCTGCAGCGAGGCTCGACAGGGGTCTGGGGGCCTGAGGCAGGGGTGGGGGTCGGGGCCTACTAATTTCAGGTCAGGCAAGGAACGAGGAAGCAGGCAAGATGGACCCTGAACCTTGGACCCCCAAGAGGCGGGACCGACTTGGGAGACTCTTGGTTGACAGGTGGATTTCCTGCCTGCGGCTGCAATGCAGGCAGACCAAAAGAGGCAGTACTTTGTAAGCCCACACACTCGAAGACCTGGGAGACGAGCAGCACACGCGTGTTGAGCCGTGTAGAGCAGGAGGACTGAATGATTGATGGTTGAAACGACTCTTGGTCTCGACCTGGCCACGGGTCCATCCACACTAGGTGAGAGGCCCTGGAGGCCCGAAAAGTAGGGGTCCAGGAGATGGGGGGAGACCACCACCCTCCCTTCTGGTAGCGCCAAAGGTGCGGCCAAAGGTGCGGAATAAGCCTTTACTGGGCTTGGCCAGCTCTTTTGGGCATCGCCTCGACCACTGGCCTGGGCTAGAGAAAGAGGGGTCCTGTCTGACCGTACAAGTGATGAGCCAAAGCACATCCTAGTGCAGACATGAGGATGAAGATCTACACGGTGATCTGGACCACTGCAATAACACGACAAATAGACAATATGATCTTGTCGGGAAGACCATCATGCTCAGTCGTGCACGACCAGGTGACTATCGATCGCCAAGTGTTTGGCACTGCCGAAGAAGAATAATACACCTCCAATTATTACTCTACTCGACAGCATCTGACATTGGCCTGACAGACCGACTAAAGAGGAGCAGAAACCGGCCCGAGCCTGGCAAGCTGGATTGGGGCAAGAAGGATGGATGCAGAGGCACACACGAGCGACACTGGCGCGCGGGCACGGCAAGACGGAGTGCAGGGCCAAGTGCACAGGGGAGGGGTATCGCCAGGAATGCAGACGGAGCACATGTTCCTGGAGGGGGGGGGGAACTGATCTACACCATACGGAGTAGACTATAGTCCATAGTGCTCGAGAACCACCTAGGCACGAGAACGAGGGCTGGGCGAGTGGGCGACTGGGCTACATTGGCATCTTATCACGCCGTTGCTTCAGCCCGTGACCATCACCGCCTATCAATCTTCGCCTGCAGGCTCCCGCCCACTCCCACCAGCTCGGAGCAGCCCTGTGACACGACGGACGGCCCAAGCATCCGACCAGTCAGCCAGTTTAGCGACAACGTTCCGCAAAGTCGAGGGTTGTCGACGTACGGAGTACTGTCACAGCACTCTCTGTCTTTCTCCATCAATCAGCCAGAACAGCCTGAACCACTGAAACGACCTGCGTGCCACACAGCAATGAAGGCTGTCAGGCTGTTGACGGCCTGCGAGTCTGTGTTTGGCTGTCAGGCTGTGTAATTCATTCTCGGGCATCCATGCTTGGCAGCCATACACTGCCTCTCCCCCCAAGCATTCGACACCGTCGCTCGCAAAATTGCTGCAGAATGCCTGGGCACGCTTGAGCACCCAACTCCTTGTCGTCACCGTCGTCATGATGCAAGTACAGTGACGGAAAAGAGCGGGCGCTCTGCTGTAGACGAGCGGTCAATGCCGCCGCCAGCGTCCCATTTTTCGTCCACGCTCACACGGGATTCGAGAGTGAAGATTGACAGAGGGCCATTCACTCTGACTGTTTCATCACAGTCAGATGCATCTTCAACGGCCCGTGCTTCGAGACCTCAGTGGGATCCGTGAAGCATGGAATGCAGATACAATTCGCAGGGCAGACAGGCCTGACGAACAGACAGAGGAGCGGCGGGCCACGCAAGAGGCAATCTGGTGGTGGGGAGGGGGGGGTTTGCCCTGATCGAGACGGGGTCGTATCCAGAATTGAGAATTGCCAATACCAGGTTTGGGACGGCAGTGTACCTGTTCCACGCTGTGCGGCAGTCGCCCATGTATAGTACGTACCCCAGGCATGCTCCTCGGTGGCGTACTGATGACGACATACGGCAGCTTTCGGCCCCGTTATGGTCGGGCCTGCCTTGAGCAAGCCAAAACTCAAAACCAAAGCAGCGTCACATCTCAATTCGGGCGTCTGCCCAATCAGCAGCCCCGGCAGAGCCCAGGACCCCTATTTTCCAGAACCCGCTGTTAACGGCGCTGCTGGGGAGGGACAAGCTCCCCAGGGCACCCTGCCCCCGCGGGCGCGGTTCCTTCCTTATCACCCACCCCCACCTGCCACTCAAACCTCATCATCGTCATTGATGGGACTTTGGGGCTTCTAGAACCGAGTCCATAAGCCCAGCCCTCGCCAGACGTGTTTCACTCAGACCACCTCAGCTTTCCCAACGAGGGAGTGACCTGCACATGCTGCTGCACACGCCCGTCGTACCGTACCGGGCTGCAATGCAGCGAGTGTTTGTCAGAGCAATCAAGCACGACAAGCGAAGCAAGCATTCTGGCGTGATGCAACAAAAAAAAAGAGAGAAGACCACTATCGAGGACGAAGCCATCGAGATTTGTGCGAGTCGAGTCAATCATCCACTCAGTCATTTACCGCATTACGGATCCGTTTCGAGACGGTCTCGAGCGGTCTTTTGCTAGGTCACGATGCGTCGCTTCGAGGTACCGCAGCAATCTGATCGTCGTGCGTACCAACGATGCGTCACCAATGATGGGGCCTCGTCGTTCTCTGGGTTCTCTGCTCCGAAATAGCATTTGTGGAGGGGGTCTGCCGCCTACCGGTTTCCAACACAGATGGCCATCCCGAGCCCCTGGCAAACTTTGTTCAGGTTTGTCTCCCTTCCCAAAGCCACGGGCAAGAGAACTCCACGGCCTCTCGGAGATGCCAAGATAGCGTCTCCAATGCGGGCAGGGTGCTCGAGATCTCGTCAGCTTTGTCGCTCCTGTCGTGTATGTGTACAGCTTCGCGCTGGCCCGCCATGACGAGCAGGTCCAGTCCTCAGTCCTCCACCCATGCACTGCAACTCGCCTCGTTCCGCCACTTCAGCTGCTTTACCACGCGGTGGAGATCGATTTCCCCCAGGCTGGGTGATGTGCGTCGGAGGTCCCACTCGCTTCCAACTTCGATGCCATGCCCCACCAGTGCACCAGGAACTTGACCGTGGGGTGTCATCTTACCGCCGCACTTCACGTGGCCGCTGCTCTCCCGTCCTTTCCAGACTCCAGACAGCGGGACAGCAGGTGCAGGGCAGACGAGAGATTTGCAGCCCCCCGGAGCTTGTCGGGAACCCGTCGAGATCGAACCCGCCGTGTCTGCTCTGCTTTGCGAGGCACGACGCCAGCAAAGACCAACAAGGCGAAACAGCTCGATCTTGCTTTTAAGGTTCGGCTTGTGGAGAGCTCGACAGCTCGGCACAACACACTAGATGCCGATGCGATGCTACATCACCATGCAGGCTGATAGCCTTTCTTCCCTTTCCCAAATCGCGAGAGTTAACTAAGTCCAGTGGTGACACTGTGGTGTACAAAAGAATGCTCTGCGCGCTGTGCTTGCGGATTCCTGGCAGCCGGTGCCGGCACGGCGCAGCACAGCAGTGCGGTGCGCAGCAATGCGCTGCGGACCGTTCTGGCGCGGTGGTGTTGGCAATCGTCATCCCGCTTACTCGTCTCTCCACCACGAGCGTTCTGGAAGAATCGAATAGAGGGGGCTGTGACGACATCTCACTGCTCATTCCGTCGCACAAGGTAACTCCGGCGGTTGGTCATCATTCATCTGAAAGAGTCCCTTATTATTCTTTTAACTTACGAGACTGCCCCCGTCTTCAGGTTTCATTCGATCGTGGCCGCTGCGACTGACTGTTGCTGACCCAAGTCTGCACAAATCACTCTCAGCCTGGGCTGCCTGGCACCTTACCAAGGTACGCAGCGCCATGTTGTATGGTGTGTGCGCACCCAAACAGGGCACCACAGTAGTCAGGGACACACGCGATGTGCCCCTAGAACACCCTGTCCACCACGGGACACCGCTTCCCAAGCCCATGGTGCCAGGACAGGATTGCCTTGTTGGTCCTTGCAGCCAGGCAGCTGGCCAGTGGGGTTTCTAAAGTCTGACAAGACTGGGCTCCGAGACCTAGGCGCTTGCTTGGTGCGAATTTTGAAATGGCACAACTCGGGAACTGGGAAAAACCACTGGGGCTCGCGCTTCCGAAACCATGGCATTCTGTGCATTTCCCATAGTCAGGGTTTAGCTAGAGTTCCGCCCGTCGGGATGGACGTGGCTCGTGACTGGCGGCGCGGGGCCAATGAGGCACAGCGAAACCCATGTTTTGCCCCCGTCCGCCTCGCTAGCCACGAGTCTTGATCTCATCACTTTCCCCCCTTCACCTCCAGAGGACCCACGCACGCGGGCACGGGACGCAATGCAGAGCAGGTTGCGGAAGATAAAGTTCACAGACTACGGTCTTGAGTCCCAAACCTTCTCGGAACACTGAGTCCGGCCAACATGTGCAAATGCAGTGCAGTGCGGTGCGGCGCGGTGCGGCGAGAGGAGGGGAACGGGGGATGGGAAACGAGCGCAACATGCCCGCCCGCGACAAGAGACAGCCAAGTCAGGGTTCTGTCATGACAGAAACGAGAGGATCTAGACCGCGACGGTTGAGACACTTGCGCTGCTGGTTCCGTCTTGGCAATCCTGAAGCGCCCGGCTGTCCTGTCCACCAGGCTCTCGGGCTCCGTGGTTAGGTGGTTGGGTGGGTGGATTGTGCTACTGGCGAAATTTTTGCCCATCCATCCCCTGCGGCACACACGACTGCGTGAGCCCGACTCCGCGACCAAGTACACTGAGCGGCTGGCGCACAGGAATGAGAGGCGAGTGGACTCGGAATTCTCCTGCCTGGCTCCACGATAGTCCGTCACTCGCCATGACCGCCCGTCATCGTCACGCCTCCGTGGCTCCTGCGAGTTTCCGCTCCTTCTTCCTTACACCGCCCCGTGGCAAGGAGGGGGGTCCGGCCAAGTTTTCCGGAGCGAGTCGAAAGAGGGACAGCAGTGAAAATGTGGACGGCAGGCAGCTGTCGCCTGGGCAAGAGTTCTCCCTCAGAAAGGAAAGGAAGGGTCTGCGAGAATCTATCTGATGGCCGCCTTTCCCCATGTGCGCGGGGCCCGGCATGGTGGAATTGTACGGAGGATATTCTCCAGCCCAGTCAATCAACCAGTTCGTTTCGTTACTCCCAAGTCCCGAGACTATTGTCACAGGCCTGTTTCCTCGCCCTTGTTTGAACGGCCCTAATAATAGACGGATGGGGGACGGGAGGGGCCTGGTATCTGATCAACACGGGACAAAAAAAACATGGCCTGACAACATTGTGTACAGACTCGTGACCCCACAGGCGCGCACTGACAGCCCTGATCGCAAAATGCAAGTGAGCAAGTGAGCAAGCAGGTATACTGTGGTATTGACCGGACCTGGTCCTGGACCCGTCTTTGACTTGGGCACGTTAGGCGCCATGCGCGTGATAATTGATTCCGAGGAAAACAGGATGTTGGTGTCCATCCACCCATCCCATTTCCTGAGGAACATTGGCACGTGAACCAGTTTTGTCTGCACGTGGGGGATGGTTGATGGTTCATGCAGGCTGGCAGGGCAATCACTAAGTAAGGTGAATGGCACGCAGCCAAACAAGCGCCCCCTCCGCCCGATCCCATCCCGCGCGGGATCTGTGTTCTGGCCGAGTTTGGGTTCCCGTGAAATTGCACATTGCTCATTCAAGTTTGGTTTTCGAATCTTGATTCCAACCTTGTCCCCTTTGCTCTGGATGCTCTCATATAGCATTGGGGTTTGTGATATTTGTGCCCCTCGTGCCCCCTCCCCCTTCCCTTCATACACCGCGGTCCGATCTGGCGCTCGCTGGTTTCCAGTGGAGGCCTAGGTTTGTTTTGGGAAATCATGGCAATTATTCAGATGGCGGCGGCCAGGCCGAGCAAAGAGGCCTTAGTAACCGTGCTACTGCTCTCATCCCAACGGATTTGGAACTCTGTCAGACAGCGAGCGGCATATAAACAAGCGCTTTTCTCGCAGGAGAAAAAAAAAACATCAGGCCATATCTAGGGGTCATTGAAACATTGGCGGACGGAAATACCACAGACGTTCGTTTCTGCCGCCTCATTTTCTTACGTTGCCCTCTGAGGCGCCGACCTGAATGACTCGCTTCTGTCATCTATCACTTGTCCTCGGGGCCGCGGCGGACGTAAATAACAATCCCCAGCAAGCGAGCAAGCAAGGGGAGGACTAGGATCCGTGCGGCCTTGTTTTTGTTGTTGTTGTTATTGTTCCTGCTGCCGCGTAGCCGGGCTGCCGGGCTGGTGGCAGACCACCAGCAAAGCCAGGCACGATCCGGTCGGTACCAAGTTTTTGTTCGCTGACACAGGGGCAAGGCAAGGTGGTGGCAGCGGGACGACGGCGGGAACGGGGGGACCTGAGCTGCTGACAGCTCCGGGGTCTAGGGGAGTCCCGCCCATCATTCAGCGAGTCGAGCGAGTGAGCTGCAGCCAGGCCAGGCCGCGTGACCACTGAGGCCTACCCCCCCTGGCAGGCAGGCACGCACCCACCCACCTAACAGTACCTACCTGCTGCGGTTCCGCCTCCTCCTCCCAAGACCGCCGGGCCGACTCCGTGGCCCGGGGACCTCGGCATCTCTCTCCCTATTAGTTCTTGGGTGTGGAGCCTGCCCCCTTCCGTCGTCATCACGACCACGAGGCGCCTGTGGCGACGGCGACGGCGACGTGCCCGAAGGAATAGAAGGCGCCGACGAGAAAGTGTTGCATCTGGATCTCTCTCGATTTCGATTACCTGCGCGTCTGAGCCACACACACAGACAGCCCGGTGTGCACCGCCGTCCCGCCGTCCCGCCGCCATGCCTGCCTCCGGACCGCCGGGGGAGGAGGACAGGCGCAGGGCGCTGGCCGGCGTGCAGGCTATTTTTGACCGGTATGGGTGGACTGTCGGCTTTCTTGTTGTATTCGTGGCACATCACATTGCATGGCTCTCACTCACTCCTGATCACAGCGGGTGCCTTCTATCATCTTCACAAGCACAACCGCTCATCACAACTTTATCCACCCACCATAGCTGACAGACCATGCCACCAGGTACAACCTCGTCAGGGCCCGCGTGGGCACGGCCTTTGACAACGCGACCATGGAGAACTGCGAGGTGCTGGACGCATCGGTCGGCCCCCCGTCGCGGCTGGTGGTGGGAGACGGGAGCAGCAGCAGCGCCAGGCCTACCCCGGACGCGGGCGTCAGGGCGTCGTGCACCACGCGGCTGCTCATCGGCGCCGAGCTGGGCAACTACAACGGCGTGATGCACGGCGGCGCCGCGGGGGTCATCTTTGACATGCTCACCACCATCGCGCTGGGGCCGGTTGCGAGGCCTGGGTTCTGGTCGTAGGTTTTGTCCATCTTGCGGATCTCCTTTTTCTTGCTTTCTCTTTGCTGTTCGGAGTGTATAGAGGCCACTGCCCCTTTATGTCGTTTTGTGTACCCCGGATATTCATTGCTGTGGACTTGGGGACATGTCACGTATGAGGCCATCAGGGCGCGAGGTGTCTTGAGGGATGGGAGTCCAAATTCCTTTGCCACTCTTTCCTCTTCGGTGCTGATGATCTATCTATCTGCGCGTACAGGTTCCTGGGAGGCGTGACGCGCACGCTGAATATCAGCTACCTGAAGGCCGTGCCTATTGGTGAGTGACTGACCACCCCTGATCTCGCCCCCCCCCTCTTCTTCGACGAGGACCCGTGTTCAGCGAGCACCGCCTCGGGAACCGACACGTTCCACTTCCGACAAGTCGTGCATGAAACGTTGTTCCGGATGCCCTGGGCGTCGTCGCATCGGCGCACCCGGGTCGAATCGAGGGGCCCCTTGGGTTCTAACTCGCAGCAGGCACCACGGTCATAGTACACGCGTACGTCTACCAGGTCGGCAGGCAGACGGCGTACATCAAGGGCTGGATGACGAGTGAGGACGGCAAGACCATCTACGCTGTCTGCGACCATCATAAGATCCATGTGCCCACACCGGCTGAACACATGAAGTTGAAGATACCGTGGGACGAGCAGTGGGACGAGGAGGGCAAGGAGAAGAAGACGACGACGTCGAAACTATGAAATTAGACGTGTTGTCTGTTGGCGGGTTCTGGGCGTAGGCCCATCAGTGCCGTGGTCATTGTCAAAGGGCGTCCGGATAGGCTTGTTTGCTTCAGGCCTTGCTTGCGTGGAGAGCAAAATGCTACATAGACATGGTCACAATACGGGCTGGATTCTTTGAAGCCGCTTGTTTATCGCTTGTCTACCGTAGCAATGGTGGGTTCCCGTACGATAGTAGTATGTATGAACAGAGGGGTATTATGATATCGTGACCTCTCTGGCCTGGATTCTTCCAAAGACCGGCACTGCCAGTGAGTCCGAACTTGGAGCTCCGTGGCCCCCTCGCAGGCAGGAGGAGCCAGACATCATCAAAAATATAGAAGAAGCGCAGGACACAGGCTATGCATTTCCCTTTTTTCCCAAGACCAACAAATAACTCGGCGCAAGATGTAGCAGCCATCGTTACAACCTGATGTAGACGTCCAGGCAGTCGATCCGCCACTCCCTCTTGCCCAGCAGGTTCCTGAGCCACTCGATCCCTATGCCAGTCCACTCGCTCCTCGCCTGGGCGACATGGTCGGCGGCGGCGCTGGCCGTCGCGTTGAGTGTGTCCTTGGCCACGAGGTAGGTGGCGTTGGCGGTGGCGGTCATGTTCTCGACGGCCGAGGAGAGGGCAGCCGCGGCGGTGCCGTGGCCCGGGTCAGCACAGCCCCCCGCCTCGCCGCACGTGAAGGAGGCCGTGCCGTCGGTGAAGTAGGAGACGCCCGGGCGGGGCTGGAACCAGTTCGAGCCGAAGTCGAAGAAGCAGCGGTCGGACCAGTTGCACGAGGTCATGAAGAGGATGAGCAGCAGGAAGGAGCAGTAGATGCAGGGCCGGTTGAGGAAGTAGGTGCAGACGAAGAAGAGGAAGATGAAGGCCGGGGAGGCGTTGGTCGGGATGAAGAGGAGCGGGAGCCAGCTGTTGTTGTTGTCGTGTGCGCGTCAGCATGGGAGGTTCGAGAGGGGATCATGAGGTCGGCGGATTAGGGGGGGCGTACCTTCGTAAACAAAACATGGTGTCGGCTGGCTGAGGTTTGGGTCGTACGAAAGGGGAGTGCGGATGGGAATATGTTGCGGTCCCCACGTGCCCTCGTGGGTGGTGGATGTAATGAATGTGTCCTCGGTTCACCGTGTTGGCAGACTCGAGCCCCGGATCATGGCAATAGGTAGGTAGGCAGAGCAGGACGTATAGGTTGTCAAAGTAGCGCTGGACTCGAGCGCAAGGGGTAGTGCGTGGTGGACTCGGGAATAGACAGTTCGGGACACGGCTCGTGGCGGATCGTCGGGGTCGGGCAGAGGGGTCAGGGCGCAGGCACGGCGTTACAAATACAGGTGGAGGATTAAATAATTTTTGTTGAGACGGGTGACGTGGTCGCCGCGGGGCTGTAGTTGTTTCTATTAAACGTGTGCTTTTGTATGCTGCTGGTTACGTGGGAGGCTCTGGGGCCTATTCCTAGGGTCGACGAGGGAAGAAAAGACGTTGGTGAAAAAGACGGAGGGAGTCTGACGTCGCGGAGGATGGATGGATGCATTCGGTTTCGGCGCCTTCCTGGGACTGGGAGGGAGTCGAGCGGGATCTGGCTGGCCCATGCGCCCGCCCACTGCCACTGCAGCAACAGCAGCCGATCGCTAGGTTTGCCGTTTAGCAGACCGGGTACTTGGGCGCTTACTTGGGAAGCTTACATGGTAGTAGCAACAGCTTGTAGCCGAAACGGACCCGACACTCCGGAGACAGGCAGCACAACAGTAACGGCCTCTCAACGTTCCGTTCCCAGGCAAGCACTAGAGCAGACAGCAGACAGCAGACAGCAGACACAGGGCTTCAGGATTGGAGGCTGGTGCCCAACCACTCAACCAACCGACGCAGCCTTGTCAATATAGCTGTCACCCTCCCGCATCGCCTCTGCTTTTTCTGACGCAACTGCAGCTGCAACTACTGCAGGCGACAGGCGAGCTGTCAACCAACTTCAGGGCTGCCGGCATGTGCCAGCCACGTATCTCGTCCCGTACGGAGTTTTCAGATCCCCAGCTGCCAAGGTAGAGGGCCATATCAGAGTACCACAGCAGCACAGTACCCAGGTACCTAGATAGATAGCTCAGCCCAAAACCACCTGGGCCAAGCTCCCGTCTGGGCCTGAGCCTGGCTTGGTCGAGACTGGGGGTGTGGACGCTTGGGCCGACAAACGGGGAAAAAAGAGAGCACCTCCTCCCGTCGGCCTCTCTCTCCCCCTCGGTTTCTTCCTGCCCACCTTACTACTTTGCCTCTATTATCTTTGTGCGCCAACTCGACTGCATCTCCTCCCCTCCTCTTCCAGCTCGCCGTTAGCAAGCAAAGCCGATTTACGGTTTGAATTTTGCTGAGTGGTGCCCAAGGAAGAGTGTACTAGTCCGACCGAGGTTCGTTGCGATGGCCTCGCTTGAGCAGGGAGCACAGAGGCAATAGAGCTGACCAGGGCGTACGTCTAGTAATGCGCCTGCATACCCCAGCATCATCGACCAACTTTCCACTTTTTTCTTTTTCGCCCAGCCGCGAGCGACCTTTGAGCCGCAACCCAATCCTTTCCAGCAAACGGAAAACCTGACAGCGTCATCCACTCGCGCCCGTCAACAATCAAACGTCCACCCCCCTTCTCCTTCTCCTTCTGCATCGCAACCCTACTCGGCCTGGGGAGAGCTGCAATCATCAATTCGGGGCTGACCCAGTCATCACCCTCTCCCTCGCCCTGGTGTTAGCCACACCTCCTAGCTGCCGTCCCAGCTGCCGGTCAAGCTTCAAGTGCAATCATGGCTAGCTACGGCGGAGGTGCCGGAGGCGACGGCTCGCTCAACTCACTCCTCGCCCAGCTGCAGCGCCAGCACTCGCATCATTCGCAGCAGTCCAGCGGCCATGAGAGCTACGATCAATCTGCATCGCAGTACCAGCACCAGCAGCCGCAGCACCAGCAGCCGCAACACCAGCAGCAGCCGCCACCCTCTGGCTACGACCTGCGCTCCCAATTCAACCCATACACCAGCAACACCCAGCAAGCTCCCCACTACCACCAGCACCAGCAGCAGCACGTCAATGAGTCGTACCCCTCTCAGGACAGCACCGACTATAACCCTCCTGCCGCGCCGACCCCGCCATCTGCCATGTACCAGTCCCAGCACCCTCCTGGGTTTGCCACCAGGCCAATTGACGGCGGCGACGATCGCACCTCAAGCTTGTTGAGTCTCCTCAAGCTGAACAGCGGCGCAGGTGGGCAGCAGGGCATGTCGCCGCAACAGCAGCAGCAGCCGCCGCAGCCATCCGACCAGCTTCACCGCGATTCGCTCATTCGCCACGCCTCAAACCAACAGCCGAGCACCATCCATGCTCCTGCGCCGTCTTCCGCTGACCCCACCGGCCTGCTCGCTGCGCTTATGCGAGGCAAGTTCCAGGACGACGAGACCAAGTCGGAGCATTCGCCAAAGCCTCAGCCTCAGGAGCCTGTGGCCGACAGCAGCTGGAACAATGCACCTCCGCCCGAGAACACTCAGCAGTACCTGCTCAATTTGTTGAACAGGCCAAAGCCTAGTCAGGGCGACACCCGTCCCGAGCCTCATGCGCAAAGCGAACCCGACAGCAAGATTGCCTCCCCACCAACCGAGCAGCACAACAAGCAGGACTTTTCTACCCTCGAGCGGGCCCTGTCCGACACCACTAATCGAGCCAACCCTGTTGTTCCTACTGCGAGCTCGTTCGAATTTGTCTCTCAGGACACTCAGTTCAAACCCTCCCCGGCCCCTGCAGTGTCGAGCCGAGATGGCACTCCTGCTACAAAGTCCGGGATATTCAACTATACCAACCCCTTCGATGAGCTGACTGCTTCAGTCTCTCCTCAGAACCGGGCTGGTGGAAAATCTACAACACCCGGGGTGTCCGGCTCTCCCAGTATCCAGGCCCAAGCTCCAGGACTGGTCCAGATCTTGAAGAAGCCTGGATCGTCCGCTGGTCCAGAGCACAAGCGTCTGTCAAGCACTAGCAGCCACTTGGAAGGTCGCGAGTCAACCCGCCGAAAGGTGGATGGCCCCAGTTCGCACGCCGAGCATGAGCCCGAGCCTAAGCACAAGGAGACTGTGTCTGAGGCTGTTAGCGACATCGCCAACCAGGCTGATTTGCAGGCTCGGGAGGCAATTACCCGTGCTGAAGATGAGCAAGCCCAGGCCAGGATCACCCAGGACCTTAAGGAGCTGATGGCTGCTCAGACGGACAAGGAGTTCAACGAGGCGGCCGCCCACGCTGCTTCAGACATCAAGGAGGAGCTCGAGAAGGACGAGAACAAGACTGCCTTGGAGACAGCATTCCGTCCCGAATTGGCAAAGGCCGTCCGAGAGATTGTGGATGATGCCGCCCAGGGTCCCGTCGCCGATAGCTGGGAGAGTGCCGAAGCCGAAGACGAGATTGTTGTCATCGAGGAGACGACTAGTCCTGTCAAGGTCTTCAACTTCCCCATGAAACCGTGGATCTCCATCACGGTCCAAGACGGTGCCAACGACACCCGTCCTGTCTTCCGCGATGACGCCATCCTCGACATTGCGCGGCTCAAGAAAGAGTTTGACCAAATCGACCGCAACCTCGTGGCCTCGTCAGAGGCGTACCTGGCATACGGCATGTCTAAGGCTGGCGGTCTCCGCGTCATTAGGCAGGACGACGGTCGTGATGCCAAGTTGTTTGCCGATACTAAGGACCGCATTTTCAACCTCGCCATGTCCGCCACACCCGCAGACCAGGAAGTCACCCAAAAGGAGGCTATCGTTGGTACCGGTATCAGTGGCACGGTCTATTGGGTGCAGGTCAAGGACGGCGAGAAGGACCACCTCGACGATGCTCATCTCGAGCAGTACGGGTTTGCTCTGCCTCCTAGCAGTGCCCAGGAGGGCGGAGATGCCCCCGGCGGTGTTCTGAAGACCCGCGCTCGCACCTCCACCAACCACCCGGAGTACTTTGCTGTCGGCCGCGGCAAATCCATCAACATCATCTGGCCGTCGTTTGTCTTGCAGAGAAATCTCATCAAGCCTGGCCACGACCGTGTCGTCGACACCGACCGACTTGCCAAGGAGTGCTCGCTGAAGATCAACACTGGAAAGGCTGGTAAGGACTTCACTTTCAGTCAGGATGACTCAGTCGTTGTCTCGCTTGACAAGTCGGGCCGTGTTAAGTTCTGGGATGTCCGTGACCTGACCGCCTCCGACGAGGAATCTGACCCTCGCAACCCAATGCCAGCACACACCTCGGCCGAGGTGAAGGAGCCGCTGATGACTCTGACAACAACCCCAGAAGGAGAAAAGGCCTGGCCTACTTCTGTGCTTTTGTTGGACAAGCTCCGGCCGTATCAGAAGCGCACGGCGCTGCGCTACCTGATCGTGGGTATGAAACAAAACCACACGTTGCAGCTCTGGGACTTGGCCCTGGGCAAGCCTGTTCAAGAATTCAACCTTCCTCACAGCAAGGAATCCGACGCTGTCTGCAGTGTCATGTACCACCCTCCCTCTGGTATCATTGTTGTTGGTCACCCGACGCGGAACTCGGTCTACTTCCTTCACCTCTCGGCGCCTAAGTACGCGTTGAAGAACAACCCGTCGCAGGTCGATTACATCCAGAAGTTGGTGGCGCAAGACTCCTCGATCCCCACTCCTGACTCTACCGCAGTCATCAGCGGCATGAGGGAGTACTCGTTCGCCAACAAGGGTGTTCTGCGAAGCCTTTACCTCCTCCAGAACCCAGCTTCCTCTGGAGAAGGCGCTGAGGCCACACTCTTTGAGCTCTATGCCATGCACTCAAAGGGAGTAGCATGTATCTCCATCAAAGCGTCTGAGCTGGGTTGGGACGACGACAACAAGGTTATTAACCCTGTCGACGCCACACAAGCGGGCGTTGTCTCCATTACGAAGCTGAGGCCACCACCTACCCAACCCTCGAATCAGCTGCCTGAGGAACCAGCAGCGCAGCCCTCAATTCGCCTGGCTGTGCGGCCAAAGGAACCGGCTCCCGAGCCTGCACCAGAGCCGTCCACCCGAAAAGTCGTCACTCCACCCAAGCACAAGGAGGCGAAGGAGGAAGAGTCTGCCGTGCCAGTTCCTGCCTCGGAGAAGCCTGACAAGAAGGGAAGGAAGAAGAAGGCTGCTGCTGAAAAGGCTGCTGCACAGGCTGCTGCGCTGGCTGAACGTGAGCGGGAAGCTGCGCAGACCAACGGCCACGCCCCCAAGGTCGTCGCTACCACGACACACGAGCCGGCCAAGGCCTCTAAATCCACACCTTTCCCAAGCTTCTCGCAGGAAGTCGACACGCGCATCAACACGATGGAGAAGCGTCTTATCGAGAACATTGCAAGCTCCTTCCAGTCCAGTCTCTCTGGTCTCCGCCAGAGTCTTGACAAGGATGCAAAGACTCGCGACAGCCAGTTCGAAGGGAACCAGGTGAAGCTCCTGGGCATGGTCTCGGAGGTCCTCAACGAGAACTGCCAAGGTGTACTCGCCAAGATCATCGAGGAGGAGATGGAGAAGTCCATCGCACCAAAGGTTGGTGAGGTTGTCACGCGCACGGTGACCGCCGAGCTTGGAAGCAGGCTCGGCAGTTCTGTCCCGCAGGCAGTGCAGAGGGAGATACAGCGCACCCTGCCTCATGCTATGGACCAGGCTCTGCGGAAGCCTGAGCTCGTCAAGTCGATGACCGACAAGATGGTCCACACACTCTCTGCCAAGATCGACGAGCAGCTCTACGCAGTCCTTGACGATAGAATCATCCCTCGGTTCACTAAGCTGGCTACCGAGGCAGTGACTGCGTGTGGCAAGGAGATCCTGGTTAATGTCAACAACCAGTTTAATGCGATCGAGCAAGTACGTCTGAAGGACATGCAAAAGTTTGAGCAGCTCGTTGCCCTCAACACCAACATGTCAGAGACTCTGAACACTATGGTCACTGCCCAGGCAAGCTTCCAGGAGGAAATCCTGAAGCTCCAGACTGAACTTGTCAAACAGCAGTCGCGGAAGGTATCGCCAGCGCACCACTCGTCTCGCTCTCGACAGCTCGGGCAGGAAGGTCACGCACCGGGCAACGGCTCATACCACAGCCCATCTCACAGCCAGTCTCAGGCTTTGCAGCATGTGGCACAAGCCATCGTCCCTCAGCAGCAGTACGGCAGCCCCCAGGCTGGGTCACAGCAATACCCAAACGCGGCTGCAGGCGGCGTTAATTCCCCACAGCACTCCCAGCAATGGGCACCTTCAGCTTCCATGATCTCGCAACCGCACCAGCAGTACCCCAACCAGCCTGTGAATCCTAGCATCCTATCACTGCAACAATCCCAGCAGTTTGGAAGCCCGTCAAGCCAGCAGCCCGGCCAATTCCCCGGTCAGCAACAAGTTCAACAACAGGCGCCACCGCAAACATCACAAATCAGTGGATCGCAGCTGTCCTCTTCTCAGGTCGTGTTCCAGCCGACTACCAAGGACAACCGTGAGCGTCTGGACATTGAGCAGGCATGCGAGCGTGTGCGCACTTACATGACACAAGGCAAGTTCGACGACGCAGTAATGACCTGGATTCAAGACACCCGTAACGAGGAAGAGGTCTTCTCCCAGGTCCTGGCCAAGTACGATGCCACGTTCATTCAGAACCTGAACCCACTGCTGCTCTTGACTGTTGCAGCGACTGTCACGGCGAATCTGGAAAACCCCCAGCTTCTGCACACTAAGCTCGGCTGGACTGAGGTTGTTCTGGTCACATTCTTCGAGGCTCTCCCCAGAATTGTAAGTACCTGCGCAACAGGGCCACCCTTTCCAATCACATCGCTACAACAGGTGAGGCGGGAGTGAACTAACTCCAAATTGCAGGAGGGACAAGTCCGCGAAATCACCCCCAAGGTCATGTCGCTGCTGAAGGGTCGCCTCGAGCATGTATTCCTGCGCCTCAGCAGCACGATGCCCAGCGACCCAGCCCTGAGGAACATCTCCAGCATGACGAGCCTGACGCAGCGAATCACAGACTCCATGCGGCCTATTGCCGCTGCCGGCGTGCCGTACTAGTATTGAACGAAAAGTATCTTTTGACTTACCTTAGTCTTGGATGCAGGCATGGAAGTCGAGGAGCCCCCACGCGAGGCTCGACAGCTCGTCAGTCATGCGCGGATGCCGTGGGCACCGCCTGGCTCTTGCATTCCGCGCAAGAAGAAACATGTTGTTTCTTATATGTACAAACATCACCAAAACATACTTACGGGTGGTCTACGGGTCAGGATTGAACCGAGCCATACGAGACAATAGGGATACCCGCAGCGGTAAACTTGGGAAAAGGAATGAGGGAAGGAAGAGGGAAAGAGGGGTTTTTTATCCCTTAGGTTCAGTACACAACTTACTTGGCTCGTCAGGAAAGCAGAAGGCAAGTAAGGAAGGAAGGAAGGAATGCAAGCGACGAAAAGGGCGCGAAAGGAAGGGGGAAGAAACACGCGATGAGACGTAGAGGGGAGTGCGCCAGCAGTGACGATGTCTGCGAGGGGTCGCGCTTTATGGAGGGGGGGGGGGGAGCAAAGACGAAAGGGGAGGGGGGATCTTGGACTCGGTTTGGAAAAGCCGGGCCCTGGGCCGCTGGTGCCTTGCACATGTGGTTCTCCCCCTTTTATTTTTCTTCTTCTTCTTCTTCCATGGTCTCGGTGCTGGCGAACCCCGCCCCTTGTCTCTCTCCCCCGGGGGAGGTTATTGTCTGGTAATTCTGTAGCGTTGGGGAGTAATGATTGAGAGAGATATGGAGAGAGATTCCCGGCCATTGCAATATTTTTTTTGTGAAGTTTTTGATTGGAGGGTGGTGGTGCTTGTCGAGCGGCAGTGGCTGTCGGGAGGGTCTCTGCTTGTTGTGGGACATTGACGGTCGTTGGATAATTGAAGGGTGAGGCAGGCAGGCAGGCCTAGGGGTCCCGCGACCTCGGGACAGGCGAGTGGTCCGCCGAAGGGGTGGGGGCAGGTCATGGAGGAGTTGTTCTGATCTATGAACCTTCAGGCTGCTTTACTTGCCGTGGACGTCCGGAAGAGGGTAGTGGAGGATGTCGACGAATGCGATTATTGGTTCCTGCAAAGGGTGTTTGGTGTCGGTTTCACTGTTGGAGGACATGAGGAAACACATGCAGGACTGGACCATCCTGCCTGGAAAATTTCAGCAAACTTATTGTGCTGTACTGTGCTGCCCTGCCCAAATATCCCCTGGTATCTAATCCACACGAAGTTTCCGCACAGCCCATTCTTTTACGAGGACACCTACCTGCCCACACCCCCATGGTTTCGTAAAGCCCTCTGGCTGAGCCTCACCAGTGACCCGCGCGAGCACCAGGGCGTGGCCATCCAATTGTGGCTCTGCCTGAGGAGGTCAAACGTCCTAGGACAACCACCCACTCTCCGGTATCCTAGCAGTATACACAGCCACGCCGATAAGTTGATGAGCATGGGCTGGAGGTCAGACGCAGGGTCCAAACCGAAACAGCCCATGCACCACCGCCGGGGCGAACAGCACGGCTGGCGCCGAGGAAGCATCCCAGCCCCCGTGGAGGCGTGAGGAATGCGAGATAGACGCTGCGCAGGGCTCGCCTGGGGGCAGAAGAAGGCGAGGTGGGTCCCGGAACAAGTTGTGCTTACTCACGTCTTGCCATGTTAGGAAGCCCCCAATCTGCCGTCTCTGGTATTTTTGTGGCATAAGTGAGAAAGACCTGTTGGTCCAGAGGGCCGCAACCGGTTTTACAAGTCTGCCACTCAGAGCGAGAGAAATGGCCAAGTGCCCAAGCCCGCCCTGTTGCGGAAGCAGCTCGTGGTGTTGACTGACGGCCTGGGGTATCCCGGAATGTGGGGTCCTCTGGGGGCTTCTTTCTGAGGCAGGACGAACGACAGTTCGGCCGTCTGCAAGCTGAACCCGGGAATAAGGCTGGTCTCGTCCTCACGCAAATCATGCCGAGAGCTGTCACCACGTGCCTGACGATCATCCGCCATCAATACAGCCAGCGATGCATCCATCCTTAATGTATGGATTTTAAGCGTGGAAGCCTTGAGCAGACCGACCAGCGCCCAATTCCAGTATTAAGAACTGAGCGAGACACGAGAATGCCAAGGTGGTTCGAACTGTCCATCTTCTGACCTGTACCATTGCTGTCTCTCCACTTGCCGCTTAAACCGACCGCTCTGCCGATATCCGGGGGCCAAGATCAGCGTCACTCCCACAGGATGCGATGAGCCTGACTTTCAGCACCTAATAATCCTGGAAGTCAGTTCCTAATGCCGTGCGCATGGGGGCAACGAACCCACATCCTGATGCTCCCTGTCCATTCTCCCTTGGCGTTGCTTTTCTGACAAGTGATCACTGCCGCATCTCGCACACTACATCTCAGAGGTGGGTCAGATGGCACACCATGGTCACGAAGTACACTCGCCAGGCAGGGTTGCCGCCCACGTTGCATTGCTCAGATGATAGTTCCAGCAGCTGCGTGGGGTCCGGATATCTAATTTGCCAGTCTATTTGAACATCAGCCTTCCTAGTCGACCTATGCTGTCGTCTTGACCTTGCCATTTTTCAAACCCACCATTGCAACCCCGTGGGCTCCTAGTTATTAGCATAGCCTGTGTACGTGCACGATACAATCAGCTGCCCATTCAGAGACATGCAAGCAACCACGTTGTAGTTCGCGATCCCTGCCGGAGCCGAGCAGTGTGCCAGCTCTCTTCATTCACATAGGCGCCCTGGTGGAGTTCTGCTTGTGGGTCAGTTTCCACAGCTCAGTCGTTTCTCACCCAAAGACTTTCCAGCCTCTGCTACTTCTAGTCTTTCGTTCATCTCAGTTCTCTTTCTCTATCCTCACACAATGACTATGACGCTTAACTGTGCCATAATAATGGCTATCTTGTTCTCGTTCACCGCTGCGGCTGTCTTGTTCTCTTCCACCGTGGCGGCTGGCTTCTTCTCATCTACCGTTCCCGCTCGCTTGTTCTCATCCGCTGTTGTGTCTGCGGCTGCGGATCTGACAGGCTACGTCCTGCCCAACGTTTGTCACTCACTCGACGCTTCAAATTTCTGACCATGGGCTGATGGGCGACAAAGACAGGTCAGGAAAATGGGGGGAACACATTCCCGGGAGTGAGCTGGCCGTTGGGCATAGTGAAACTTGGGCCAGATCTGTACGACGGAAGTGATGCATACTCCGGCTATAGGCCCGACGGAAACTTCACTGGGTTCTCCATGCTACATGAGAGTGGCACAGGCGGCGCACCGAAATATGGCGTGGTCTCACAGATGCCAGTCCTGGGGGACATCCCCAACCCGCTGGAGGATCACAGCGACACAAGGCTCTCCCCTGATATAAGCGAGGTGGGATACTACAGGTCGTTCTTGGGCTCCGGCATTACTGTTGAGCTGGCGGGCACCGAGAGGGCAGGGTTCTACCAATACAGCTTCCCGGACAACAGCGAGGCCAGAAACGTGATTGTCGACGTGAGTCATGTGCTTTCGAGCTATCGCGGCATGGGCCTTGAGCAGTCCTACCTGGGAGGCAACATTGAGGTGATTGGGGGTGATACCAATGCAGGGTATTACAAAGGCTACGGTTCGTATGACAACGGCTGGAACCGAGCACCGAAGTGGACAGTCTACTTCTGCGGGCACTTCGATCCGCCTCCATCGACATACAAGACCTTCCTCGGTGCTGGGAACACCGACAGCTCGCTTGTTGAGTACCCGGCCGGCGACAATGTCACTTCGACGTCGCGCCTTGGCGTCGTGTATACATTCGACGGTACCACGAATGTTACTTCGAGAGTCGGGGTATCCTTCATTTCTGCGGAACAAGCCTGCTCGAATGTCGACTCCCAGATCCCTCCCGGCACCACCCGCAAGCAGCTGACAGCTCGGACCAAAGATGCGTGGAACAGCGAAGTGCTGTCAAAGGTCACAACTACCGACACAAGAAACCTGGCTGACCTGCAGCTCCTATACTCATCACTGTACCACCTGAATATAATCCCGACGAACAAGACGGGTGAGAATCCTTTGTGGGCGTCTTCAGAGCCGTATTACGACGACATATTCACACTATGGGACCTGGTATGTCAGGTGCAAAACGGCCATCTGAAAACGGAATGCTAACCTCTATAGTTCCGATGTGGCACGGCTCTGTTCCATGTCATCCATCCAAAGGCATACACAGAGTACATCCGGTCTCTCATCGATATTTGGAGAAACGAAGGCTACATGCCAGATGCGCGCTCGTCCTTCTGGAACGGCGCAACCCAGGCCGGCTCGAATGCCGACAACGTCCTCGCGGATGCGTACGTCAAGGGCGTGCGGGACGGTGTCAACTGGGAGGACGGATACTCCGCCATGCTCACGGACGCGGAGGTGACCCCGCCGAATAACAACGACCCCCGCGATCCCACCGGCTCGACCAAGGAGGGACGAGGGGCGCTGCCTGACTGGCTCGAGCATGGCTTTATTACTCCGTCTTTCGGCCGGTCTGTCACCCGGGCGGTGGAGTACTCGGTTAATGACTTTGCCGTGTACACAGTTGGTGAGGGGCTGGGCGAGAAGAACGCATCGACTTATTTGAATCGGAGCCGCAACTGGAGAAATCATTGGAATCCTGATGCCGAGTCGCTGGGCTTCTCCGGGTTCGTTGTCCCGAGAGACCTCTCCGGGTTCATCGAGCAGGATCCTCTCAGCTGCGGGGGGTGCTACTGGGCAGATTACTGTGAGTACACTGATTTGGACTCCATCGCAATGCGAGTCTGGCTTTTACTGACCGTATTTGCGTAGACTACGAAGCCCTACCATGGGAGTACTCCTGGAACGCCCACCACGACATTGACACAATCATCTCCTACACTGGCGGAGAAGCAAACTTTGTGAAGCGCCTCGAGATGATGTTCACCCCAGGAGCCTACCCATCCGGCTCCTTTGACCAGATGATATTCAACCCTGGCAACGAGCCCTCGTTCACCACTCCGTACCTCTTCAACTTTGTCAACCGCCAAGACCTCACAGTCTACTACACACGGAAGTTCGCCAAGGCTTACTATACTCCAACACCCGGTGGTCTACCCGGCAACTCGGATGCCGGCGCGATGGAGAGCTGGGTGCTGTGGATCATGCTGGGCTTGTATCCGATGACTGGCCAGACCACGTTTCTGATTGGCAGTCCCTGGTTCTCAGACCTGACGATAAGTCTTGGTGATGGCAAGAAGCTGGATATCACGACCACGGGAGGAAGTGAGACGTCTTACTATGTCCAAAGTTTGAAGGTGAATGGAAAGGCCTGGAACAAGTCATGGGTGACGTGGTCGGATGTTTTCGAGAAGGGTGGGACGATGGATTTTGTGTTGGGTCCTAGTCCGTCGAACTGGACGACCGGCCCGCCCCCACCGAGCCCTGGGACGGAAGCTGCCGGACAACGACAGAGATGATTTCGGGTAGGGTGTCTTGAGACATGCTTTTAGCCTCTCTAGATTCGTTCCTGCATCAAAACGCATTGTGCCACTTTCCAAGGTTGGCTATTGTGACTAAGGCGTACATTATAAATTCGGACATCTGCATGATAACAGCCAGGAAATGGCACGCTCCGAGTCCCCTTCAATGCACCGAGTCACCATGGAAAGCACAAGAATGTATTGATTCTCAAAACTCCCCGAGGAACTCTTGGAATCGCCTCCGGACTTCCTCTGGCTCCCAATGATCTATCAACTTCCTCTCATTGGTCTCTTCCCCCCTCCTCTGCACGAAAGGTTCCATGAGTTCCCTCTCCCGGTCGGTTAATAAATGAAGCCGAGTAGTCCAAAGTTTCTCCCTGGGTACGCCACACGGCCTCTTGCCAAAGAACCTCTCATCCAGACACTTCCAGTAGATCTCATCAAAGCCCCAGACTTTCCTAGTGGCATAGCTCAGCCAGAAACGCCCCGTCTCCCAGCTCTCGCGCATGTATCTGGACATCCCGATCCCGTCAGGCAGGCCTAGTGAGGCGAAATCAGGCTCCTTCTCCACATCCTTAACAGCCTCCAGCCATATCTTGACGCGGTCGTCGTATGTCTTGATAAAGCCCGCGAGCCCCCCATCGTCATAATCATGAGGAGGTTGCAGGCACAACCACCATGGCGGATCCAGCGAAAATTGCGTCGGTGCAACATAAGAAAACTCCCAGTCGATAATACCAGTTATGTCATCAGATTCATCCAATAGGATGTTTTCAGGGCGTAGGTCGTCGCACCAGAGAACAAAGTCGCCGGTGCTGCTTGGCGCCGGACAGATTGGCCGCGACTGGGCACGGAACTCCCGGGACTGCTCAGACCAGGAGTCTTCTTCGAAACCAAATTTTGAAAGTTTTCCTTCAATAGCCAGCCGGTGAAATATCAACCTCGCTGTATACTTGTTTCTGAAATCGTCTGCCGAAAAGAAGACGTCGTTTTGTTGGAAGAGAATCGGAGTAACGTTGATCCACGAGCACGCCATATACCATTCATCAGCTGTCGAGTATGTTTTGTTCTTGGCTGGTAATGCCGATTCGGGGATGTTTGCAAGCTCAATTGTCTGCTGCATGTCCATTGACATTGGCCGACTTCGGACAACGTATTTGTCTGCCTCGGAGCGAGCGAGTGTTCCGATGCGAGGGAAACGATGTGAAAATATCTGTAAGAGGTATCGAACCATTTGCACGTCCAGTGCCTTGAGTTTGGTTGTGGATATATCAGTGTCTAGGATGGCTCGAACTTCTTTGTCCCTGAAGTTCTTGTTCAATCTCTGTGACATGGACCAGATATGCTCGACGCGTTCCATGATGATGTATGGCCCAACTGCGGGGTTGTCGCATGACAACCCATAGTGAAGTACTTGTGCGATTGGGATTGAGCTGTTATCGTGTAGAAACTGAGCGATTGTACCCTCAGCCGCAGTTTTCTCGTCGGGAAAAACGACAGTCGCGTTTGGCACTCTCAACAAGTGCTTGGGAGGGGAGCCACCGATAGCCAGTCCGTAAAGGGCATTAAATCCACCACACATTCCTGTGGGTACCTGAGCGCAGGTCAGCCATAGGATCAAACCCAAGTTCTCCAGGTGTCGAATCTCAACGGGTTATTGCTCACAAGTCGAAGATTCGGGTCACCAAGCCTTTCTTTCGCAAGGCTTTGCACGAGATCACGAAAGGACTTGCGACTGAGATTCTTCAAGCTATCATCCATCGATGCTTTTGATTTCTTATATTGCAATCGGTCAGGCATAGCCCAAGGTAGGTCAAAGTCACCGTCATATTCGTGGCCACCAGAATCGTTAATCTTAGACATGATCAACAAGAACGGATGGTACCTAGGTATCACTGTGAGTGAAAGCATTGGAGGGAATGATGAGCCCTAAAATAAATGGCAAGAAATAACAAAGAAATGGAAACATAAAACACTTGAGAAGATTTGGTCAGCTTACAAATCTCTCCTGGCGATTTCCATTGGTTGTGAGCCCACAGATGAGTGGCATTGAGTGTTCCCAAGCAAGCAGGTAGCCGCCAACGTGCATGAGTGAAAGTTGGCATGCAGCTAGTACCTAGGCAGGTACCTAACTGCTGTTTCACTGCGCCCCGCGTCAGATTTGGCCTCCAACACCGCCCAGTGGTCTCTCTGCGACGAAGTTTCTAAATTTGGTAGCTGATGGGGACGAAACTCTGGTTATGCGACCGAGGCCTGCTTCAAGGAGAAACTGACCATTATTTGTGATGTCAAACAGTCTACAAACATCCGCCCCCAGCGGCTTGGCTGATTGTCGTCAAGCGAGCAATGATGACTTTGTTAGAAGCCAGCGGAGCAAACAAGTGCATGTACAGATGGCTTTTTCCAATCAATATCATGTTCCGCTTCTTGGCCAACAACTGGGCCATTGAAACTGTCCTTCATCACACGGTTGTTGGTCCTGGCCCAGGGGCGCAGACCGGTTTACAAGACCCTGTGACAAGATCGCGTTCTCCAGAGACCACTCGCCTAACTCTGGATACATTACCAGACCAGTTCCGAACGGAACTCTCAACGAAGCCCGTCTACTGACCCTCAAACCCTACGTACATTACTGATGTGTGTAGCCAACAATGGGTCGCTGTTCAACTGGCGTGGCTCGCGACCCATGTTTCAAGCCATGGTGTTGACCTGATCAAACTTTCAGCTGGAAGCAGGAAGAGCACTTGGTTGTGAGCCGAGAAAATATCACTTGGAGGCCGTACAACATCCAATCTAGACAGATAAAAAAGTATCAGTTCGCGATATTGAACTTTACTGTTCCAGTTGAAGGAACAGCTCTGGGGATTATTATTGAGAATAGCAATTGCTAAACCATTTGCTTGCCAAATCATACTCGATTTCATTACATCCGATTTGAAATATTCACTACAATTCATCAGGTCATACTGCGATATTCACACCGTTCAATCTGAATCGTCGCTGATGAAGATGAGCTTGACCCATTCGCGCACGCCACAAGCGCCTCCGCTGGGATCACGCGAGACACGAGAAAGTATGATGCGATCTAGTACTCCAAGAACACACAGCTTTCATTCAGCAAAGTCTAGCAGGAGCTCTACTATTTCAGTATCAGCCCAAGGTAGTACCCCACCGAGGAGCCGACCTGGTAGTTCCGAATCACGTCAGGGACCCCCGCAGCAATGGCGGAATACTTTTGGCGGTGCCAGAGCAGATCAATCCCCCGGTAACCTGTCACCAGTATCAAGGCCCTCTTCTTCTGGACGGGACGACCAACAACCACCTTTCCCGCTACGAGAGAAGCCCTCGATGGCCTCGGTCCGAACTGGGAGCAGTGGCACTTCGGCGTACACTACAGCCAGTTCCATCAATGGCGGCAAGGGCCTGTATAATGCTTCTCAACCTACCGGGGAGAACGCCGAAACCCGGCTGCGTCGCGAGGAGGACAGGCGGGAGGATGCCGAGAGAAGAAGACGCCGAGAGGCGTCGAGAGAGCGACACGAGAGATGTGCCATGGACGCACAGGAGATCAACGCGAGAGAAGACCCTGACCATGCATGGTTTATTAAGGAGGCTGAAAGGGTTAGTAAGGAGAGAGCACAGGATCGTGGGAAGAGGATGCGGCCGGAGGACCGTCTGCGCAGCTAGGAATCGGGTTGATATAAGCATTGCAGGGCTGGGATCTCGCAACGAGTGGATCCTGGGATGTCAAACATGGTTCCACTCTTCAAAGGATAACGTCTACATGTAAGTGGTAGCGTTATTCGAAGGACATGAAGCGGGCCTCGGCCCGGGGAGTGCAAGTGTGTTGCCCACTTAGCGCTTAGCGAAGCCCTGGGGTGCACCACTTCATGGTTTTTAGACAGCTGGTCGCTGAGGAACCCAAGGTTGAAGAGTATTAGGGTTAGATATGAGGCAAAGGAGCCTACATATGCATATCCAGGTATCTAGGTAGGGAGGGTCAGAGACTGAGAGGATGGAAGATTAATAGGATGTGAGACAGAGAGGATGGAAGATTCAGTACCCTGGAGTATGTAAGAAGTTCGGAGGCGCGGGGGTAGTTAGGCAGGTTGGAGTGTAGGAGGTTGAAAGGGTAAAAATCTTAGAAGGAGGAGTTAAGAGGCGGTAGCTATGAGAGGAGGGAACTGAACCACTCAAGACAGGATCTTGAATATGTGGTGTTGGTTACAACCGTACTTGGGATTTCGCCAACTACTACTTCCAAATCCCAAAGTGGTGCCGGAACCCTGCTGCCTGACCAAACTTTTGTCACACTCCATGATAGACAACGAGTCAAAGTACCAAGTTCAACGCAGCACCTCGATGTCTCTCTGCACCTTTATTACCTCCAGAGGATACACGACCCCGGGCGCGCTGATACCATTGCATTGACACCCCTTCGGCTCAGCCCAAACAAGACCCTGAGAGCTGCCTTCATTGCGGGCTAGCCACCCCTGCTCCTCGTGCTCACAGCTTGGCTCCCTTGGCTTAGTGCTCGAGGTGCTTGGTGAAGTATTTGAGCCATGTGGGTGGTATTGGCCCCTCTTGAGATAGCCAAAGCTCGCTTTGGATGTGAAGCGGCTCCAAAAACTTGACCCAGGAAGTACTGGCTTGTAGACAGGTGCGCAGCAGCAAACAATGCATACTGCTGCCTGAACATTGGACCAGATGGCCACCATCGTAAATACATCTAAAATGGTGGTCAATTCTCCTGCAGATACACGGGAGTAAAACGGAACAGGAGCGGCTCCTAAATTAAAACTCACAGAGGGAAGCCTCGTTGAAAGACCATGACCTATTGAAGGACAGGCCAATTTTCAAAAATCCTATTATTCCAGCAAGAGCTCCGGATCCGAAGAGAATTCTTAGCCGCCACTTGTTGACTTTGGACAGATGAAGAATGCGGACCATATACATGGCCAAGGCGACAAGCAAGAAGTCGCCAAACGAGTTGATGGTTTCCGTCACGGCAACGAATGTGATTTCCCCGTTACATTGTCCGGGGACGAGTGGGTCGAAGAATTTTCCCAGTGGCTGGCAGAACAAACTTAGCATAACAGACACTATAATGACCCACGCGATATGGTAGATCACGAGCGCGTAAATGCAAAGACGAAACCTATGGTTGACATGAAAGAGACGATAGTATAAGCACATGATACTTAATTTGGCAAACAGCTGCTGCCAAACGTAGGCCCAAAGTGCCGAATACATGAGCTGGAGATTATGACTTGTTAATTCGTAGTTCAGGAAATTTAGTGACGAGCGAAAATACCTTTCTCACTGGCATAAGATCTTCTGGGTCCTTGATGAGACCTGATATATCTCGACCTTCCCCAATTATGTCCACTTTGATGAAGAATGGGGAGTTAGCTCAACCCGAGAGAAAACTATTTCGTGAATTGGCATACCGGCCAAAGTGACGCCATCAAAAACAAGATAAAGAAAAAGCGAAGCGAGTGCGAGCCAGTCTTCGGATTGATGATGCATAGACGAACGCCTAACTGCGAGGAATCGAAGCAAGACGGCCAAGACTGCGAAGGGCATGAGGAAAATGGTGATGAAGAAATAAGCGGCGTGCTGAGGGTCATTGAGAAGGCCCAATGTCATCTTGTATGGCGTAGATCAAATCCCCCGTAATGACTTTGTTAAGCGATTGTCACCAGTATGCTCCAAAGCCGCATTATACACGGTGTTGCCCTTTGCTTCGAGCTTGATTTCGTGATGAAATTTGTCAGATCAACCGAAGCTGCCGTGGCAATAAGATTGCGGAAAGCCTTGAAGTTTGAATCAAGGCAAATGGTAGACTCTTGAAGATTTGTGCCGCACCCGTGGACGGTGACACGTCACTGCCTGCTTAGCCACAGCGTGCCTAACTGGATCATATTGTATGGCGGTGTCTGGTGGATGCATGCCTAGACGAGCTGAAGGTGGCTGAATGAACCCGAGTACTGATGGTCAGAGGTTCCCCGCTTAAATCTAAATATAATCAAGTACTGCAGCCTGTCAATAAGGATACCGGTGAGAAGGATCGCCTCGTCCTCATGGCTTGTTAGCCTAGCCCCCAACGACGTCACATTACTGCAGGTCGCTACATTTGGAGGCTGCAGAGAGTGTCTGCAGCGAGCGACACTCTCCGGGTCTTGTCTTTTGACCAATCCAATGAAATTCTGCAGCGCGTTGTGGCTGTCAACTCTCACTGAACCTCCAAAACGCCATTAGTATATTCATGCCAGTCCATGGAGGCCAACATGCGGCTTCGATTGGTGGCAACATCTGGCCAGACCGCGTGCAAATAGCTGGCGGCCACCAATCTCTGATATTGCAGACCGCACCAGTGTTAGCGATTCGAACACTTAGGACTATTGTGACTGCCGCGGCGTCCGCCATGCCTGTTATGGAGGGGCCTCTCGTTACTGTTTATTGTGAGATGACCATGCTTAATTTCCCCAAACATGAAGGGACGGAAAAGTCGCAGGCTGGTTCACTGGCGTATTGGCGAGCGATAAATCTCATCTAGCAGACTTGGTGTTGATGGCCCCGTAGCTGCCCCCTGGGCCAGGAGCACCGGGAGCACCAAGAGCACGGTAGAAACTATAGTTCT
Organism: Diaporthe batatas; assembly: GCF_019321695.1. Lineage (NCBI taxonomy): Eukaryota > Fungi > Ascomycota > Sordariomycetes > Diaporthales > Diaporthaceae > Diaporthe > Diaporthe batatas. Next base: position 966,876 of record NW_025408555.1, on the reverse strand, counting down.
ATTCTATTTTCCCCTCCCTCTCTCTTCTCACCAACACAGGCACCATCGCGACACATCATCATCACACTGTATAAACCAGTCCTGACCATACTCCCTCTTCCTTCCGGAGAGAAAGGCAAGGGGCTCATGACCACCAATGGAAACTCGTCTCATCGAAAGCCTTCCCTGGAGATATTAACATCACCTACCCAAACTTAGCTCCATAATGCACATGGGGAGCTGTCTATGTGGTGAGATAAGAGTCGTATTCACTGGGAGCCCGGCTCAGACAAATGTGGCCGAGAAGAAAACACTGCAAAAGCTATTATGTGGTATTGTAGATTGCTGATCCGTCTGGTTTTGAACGGTCAATTTGCTACTGCCACGAGGATCGCAAGATCAACAAATTCGCAGTTTACCAGGTGCCGAAGCAGAGTTTCGCTGTAACTCAGGGAGAGCCGAAGGTGTATGTGAAGAACTTGGAGGTCGGACCAAGGGAGCTTACGATCATGCACACCTCCAAAGAGATCGCACACCTCCATCAGAGTAATGTTCAGGCACGAAGTCAATGACCACTTCTGCCATACTTGCGGTATAGCTCTATTCCGTACGGGAGGCACACCGTCAATGAAGGAAAACACATGCCTGCTAGAAAACATACCTGATGATCAGAGCGTTTTGGATATACTACCTGCGATGGAAGTGTCGACAGGTATGTCGAGAGGCGACCGCGGGTAAGCAAGCCACGTCCCTTTGGCTTATTCCGTTCCCGCCTGCATGGGCACGAATCCGGTCTTTGTTGCCGGCTGACCAGCCGCATTCAGCCCTCTGCTCCCCGGAATCGATTTCATATTAGGTATACCAAAACATAACGACTAATACGCGTGATTTTATTGAAGTGGGCGAGGCCAATTGACGGTACTGTTTAGCTGAAAACTGACTGCGAGTTGGCGTTCTACCCGAGCTTGGGGGGGGGGGGGTTCATGGTTGGGAAGACCAAGCTGGTTTTGGCCATTCGAGCCCAGGTGGTGCGACTTGAATGATACCGTGGATTGTGAAAATGATCGCCAAACTCCGCTCACAGAATTCAATCTGAGCATGTACAAACTTGATTTTAAGGTGTTGATTGCAGGACTACATGAACCCCCTTTCCAGCTATGGATTGAGCACCAAGTCTCACCTTTAATACCCACTGGGTTGCCTTCCAGCCTACAACATCATGAAACCCAAGGCCATGCTCGATTTTCCAAAAAGAAAAATTGGATTTGAACTGCCTGAAAACTGGAAAAATTGGAATGAAGTATGACAGACACCACAGGACAGCCTATTTTAACCACATTGCGAAATTCGTCTGCAGCATTCGATCCATTCCAGGAGAGGATTGAGGGCGTGTGCAGCTTAAGTCATTGTCCCCAAAGCGTTCACGGTGGGCCGAGGTCCTAATGCAAATGAGCTCAAGTATTGACACAAGTATTCCGTTCCCGTCATTTCCCCGGCTCCTTTGATCAGGAGAAGGAGGCGTGTGAGTGGGGTGGCGTCTCCCATGAGTTTTGCAACAAAGACCGGAATTGGCAGAGGCACCCAGTTTCCTCCCTGGATCTCCCCGCAACTCTTATAACTTGCCTTTATAGTCCATCAGTTTATAGTATGTCGATTTTCTCGTTCTCTTTTGTCTCTTTCTGGTAGATACTCCAGCCCTGGGACCTGTTAAGTCCCTCCAGATTGCCGAGGCGAAGATAAACCTACCCCGATTTGCGTGCTGAGAAGTTGTATCAAGATGGCCAGCCCCCCACCTGAAGGAGCCCCTCAGACACCACCTCCAAGTAACAGGCGGAGGCAACCAAGAACCCCACAACGTAGTTTGCTGAGTACCGACGAGATCGCCACCCCTGGGAGCCCCTGGGGTGTCACGCCTAAATCGGACCGCAGCAGGCGCGACCCCTTCGGACCCGACCCCAGCCGGCCTCCCCGCCCGCCGCGCAATAGAACAACTGGTGGAGGCGGAGGAGTGAGAAGGCAGGCAACGGCAAGCCGGGCGCTGTTGACACCGCGACCAGAACGCCCAGACCCCGATCTGAAAGCCCAACTCGAAGCATCAGGAATCGAGGTGTATGACCCCGGCGAATTGGAGTACGAGCGGTCCGTGGCTTGTTCGAACCTGCTGTACCGGTTCTCGCGTCCAACTTATGTCGTCCGGCCGAGCACTCATTTTCAAGTCTCGACCATTGTGACCGAGGCAATCGCGCGGAAAATACCTCTCACGATCAAGAATGGCGGGCATTCATACATTGGTTCCTCGTTTCCCAATGAAGGAATAATGCTGGACATGAAGAACATGAATCATGTGCATTTCGACAGGTCAGTCTCCCGATTTCTCGCCCGTCTGGGTATGTTGTTGCACCCTGGGTTTTCTCTACATAAAAAGGGACGGCCCCGGTTCAAATATGGGTTTCCTTATTATTTGCCTTGCAATCGTGGACTTGTAACACCCGCGCATAGCCCTAACACGAAATAGTGAGGCCTTAACAATGACTATACAAGGGGGTGCCCTGTGGGGAAACGTATACAGAGTGCTGGTCGATTCAGAAGACGGATACATGGTCAACGGCGGCCGTTGTCCCACTGTGGGTGTGAGCGGGTTTCTACTTGGTGGGGGCATAGGGCCATTCAGCAGACAATATGGTCTGGGTTGCGACAACGTGCTCGAAATGACCGTTGCGGCCGCGGATGGCGAAATCTACATCGTCACGCCGGCGGATGATCCGGACTCAGAGGAAGGTATGTACCTGGGACCGTCTCCCTTAACGCTCAAACAACTACAATGGGGTTCTTCTTGGAAGCACAGAGACGATGTCCTATACTAACACATCCGCAGGCCAATTGTTCTGGGCTTTATGTGGTGCTGGTGGTGCAAACTTCGGCGTGGTGTGCGAGATCAAGATTCAGGTTTTCCGTTTGGGAGATCGTGATCCTAATGAAAACCCCGAGTTAAACCAAATCGTCGCGGGGAGACACACATGGTTTCCGACCATTGATCGAATTTCCGGACTGGCAGGTTTCTTCGGGGCCTTGGCGCCGCGGGCAGATACATCTGATGGTACGGGGCTGCTCGCCACGATGAACCAGTTCTACACAACTGCCTGGCCAAAGCAGATGACAATTGACTCCTCGTGGTATTCCGATCTTGCGGTGCGGAACGGCGACATTGCGGTCCGTTTTCTCACCTACTTCGACGGCGACCAGAAGCAATTCGACAAGCTCATCAACAAGAATATTCTGAACATGGAACTATCGAAGCAGCTCCAGCGCCGATCCCTGGCCGAGAATAGTTCCCGGTTTCTGCATGAGACCCTCTTCGCTCAGTGGGATGAGGAAGTCAAGAGGTCGACCCCAGCCAGCAGCAGCTTCCGCATTTTCCATTCGTTCTGTTTCACAAACAAGCTTGAGGATATCACAAAGATCACCGCCATCATCAAGGAAGAACTTGAGGCTTTCAAAAACGTCTTCGCCGGCGAGGAATACGGCCTATGCCAGTGCACATGGATCCATTCAGGTGGCCAGATGAGCGCGCGGGCCCGGGACGAGACAGCCTTCCGCTGGCGCGATACCGCCTACCACGTGTACATACAGGTCCAGTGGAGGGACAAGTGGATGGAGAGAGACATGAGGGGCTTCGCGCACAAGTTCAAGAACAGACTGCGGCCGTTCTCGATTGCGGGCAAGGCCTCGTTCGTCAACTTCCCCGACGCGAGCATCCCCAAGGTCGACGTCCCCAAGGCTTACTATGGCAACAACCGAGACAGGTTGGCGCTGGTGAAGCGCCTGTGGGACCCGAACAACTTCTTCGACTGGGAGCAGGGCCTCATTGCCGCCGATAATGAAAGCGAAGACGTCCAGGCTCGGGCGGCAAGGAGTAGCAGAACGATGGAGGACGAGCTGTCTGACGCATCCGAGGGGGATCCGGACGACATGGTGGACAAAATGGCAGCACAGCACTGGGAGGAGCGTGCAACGCAGGCATATGACCCACTGCTGACAGTTGTGAATGATCCTATTCAGATGAATCTGCTCTACGGTGGGGAATGGAACACAAATGTACGGCCAGATCTGGGTTAATATTTGTCTTTCGAGACCAGCTGCAAGTTTCAATGGTCAGAATTTAAGATGGGGATTTAAAACGAAACCACCAAGTGTAGTGCAAAAATTGGACCACAGTAATGGTTAACTTCAGGGCATGCTAGCAGAGCAATCTCTTCCTTTATTTGATTTCCGTTGATTTTTATGACTTCTACATGTGTGCCCAATTTAATTCGTGATCAAAGTCCTGGAAAGTCTTGAAATATTTTGGCTTCTTTCAACAGTCTTGTTCACTGTACGAGTACATAGAAAGTTTGCTGGTCATTGTAAGTCAACTTCCCATTGTGGGCCTGCAGCCGCCCTTCGCAGATCCTTGTCGTGACGAGAAGCCACTCGGAATCAGCGCCGTGCAGCTTTGCTTACATCACGACTTCTTTACCGCAGCATCCAAAATCTGAACCAATTCCTCCACCTTATCGTCTAGCAAGAACATCCCAAAGTGACCACAGTCCATGTGGAACTCTCCCAGCTCACCCGCGAATGCTTTGACACCCCCCTCCCTGGGTTCCTCGGCCTGGGCCCTGTTGACCATGAACTCCGCAAAACGCAGCGGAATCGGCAAGTCCTGGTCGCCGTAGACGGAAGTGGATGGGATATACCTCCAGCCAACGTGGGCGACTTTGTCTGTGATCGCCGCGATGGGCTGCGTGGAGGCTGCCGCGAGATGCTTTCGCTGCTCCTCCTCCGGGAGGCCGTCGTACATCCACACCAGTGCTTTCTCGTTGAGCACGGCATTTCCGTGCTGGGTGGCCGCTGTCAGAAATCAAGTTCTCATAATACACAAAGCAATTTGAGTTGATATCAAGGAAAGTTACAGTCAAACGGACATGGATAACCGGGTTCAGCTCACCTCGTTGACATCCATGTATTCAAACTCGAACCCGGGGATCACCTCAGCAGGCGAGCCCAATGGAATGCCCTCGATAGGCACACACGCGGCAACATAAAACAGCCTCTTGATCCTCCCCTTGCCGTCCCCCGAATTACCACCGCTCTCGGCGATCCTCCCCGAGGCAGCGGACCCAGGCGCGCCTCCATATGAGTGCATGAGCAAGTAGACATCGTCACCACGGTCCAGCACCTTGCGCACGGCCGCCTCGACAGCGTCGACGTCGGGGGCCATCGAGGTTACCGGTGGTTCGGAGCCCACCGACGGCGTCGTGACCGCTACGGAGGGGTAGCCGTGCTTTGAGAGGGAGTCCCTGAGCTTGTCGAAGCAGGATGGGCGGTGCCACGCGCCGGGGACGAGGACGAAGGTGGGTTTGGGTGACATCTTTCGTATTTCAGGAGGGAGGTTCTTCCCACTATCAGCTGGGATATATTATAGGCGTGGATACAACGATTTTATAAGTTGGGATCGGACTAAGTGCACAGAATGAGCGGCAAGATATATACCGGCTGATAACTAGTGGCAGTGAGCAGTTTTATACATGTGCTGTCGGACTTTAGTGAAGACCCGGTGAGTACCTACACAAGTAGAGCATATATACCAGTCTCGGTACTCCCCTAGGTAAAGAGACAACAGTCCGAGCGAGCCGGGAGTGCCAAGGTGCCCAGCTGCTCGCCTGGGCATGAGGCGGGGCATAAACGAGTCATTATACTTGTGTTATACAATGGTCCTAGTCAATGTGGTACTCCACAGGCCATGAAAAGTCCAGCCTACACCCCTTATAAGACAATAGAGCCCACATATAACCTAGTACCACACCATGAAAGAATTTATTACAGACTATAAGTTTCTAAATACTATATATATCTTATAAGTCTTGCAATAATATAGTTAGAGATTAAGCTAACTTTTCTTACTTTAAGTAAGGTATAAATATAAATTCTATTAGAATTATTAGAATCTCTTTAAAACTTCTTTTCCCCTTAACTAACTAAGCTCTTATTACTAGAACTACTCTAAGGTCTTATTACACTTAAGTTTTATTTAATTATTATTTAAACCTCTAATTTACTAAGAGCCTTTTTAAGGCCTAACATTTATTATTACACTAATTATCATACTTCAGCGGCCAAGACTGGAGTCATAGGATGCCTGCAGAGTGAGCTAGTGCCGTCGGGAATCCATGATGTACCCCAGACAGGACCCCAGACGGGACCCCAGACGGGATCGCGGCAAAGCCTTGTAACGCTTGTTTAGCCGTGTTTCGTGGGAAGGAAGACAGGGATATTCAAAGTTTTGCAGCCCCCTTGCGATTTATGCATCAGGGAAACTGGAACCAACCCTTTTCACATATATCTACAAAAATGCTCTATCTTTACAAGTCCCACGATGATCTACCGCCATTGTCGAACACGAAAAGCAACCAGCAACACGTGCTAGAGCAACCCTTGGTAACCTATGACTGTTGCTCTGTCTCCGATGCTTCACCCAGCTTTTCTTTCTCCTGGTCTCTCTTTTCGATGGTGGTCTGCTTCTTCCACATCGCATGGTAGCGGCCGCCGAGGTCGAGCAGCTCGTGGTGGCTGCCGACCTCGACGATCTTGCCCTTGTGGAGGACCACGATCTGGTCGGACGTGGTGATGGTGGAAAGACGGTGGCTACGTGGAATCAGCTGTATATTCACTTATAGTAGAAGACAAATTCTGCTTTCAACTTACGCAATCGTGATTGTCGTTCGCCCGGCGGTTACCCGCTCCAGAGCATCCTGGATCAGCCTCTCGGTGTGAGTGTCTAGAGAAGCGGTAGCCTCGTCTAGGAGCAGGATACGCGCGTCTTTCAGGATGGCGCGTGCAATAGCAATCTGTAGCAAGCCACGTGTCAGTTTATGAATAGCAGTAAGAACACCCGCAGCCGGGGCAATATATGTGTATGGAGCTCGACACCTACTCTTTGGCGTTCACCGCCAGAGAGTTTCAGGCCGCGCTCTCCGACCTTGGTCTCATATTGATCCGGGAAGGCAAGGATGCGGTCATGGATATTGGCAGCCTTGCACGCCTCATACACGTCCTCCTGGGTGGCGTTGGGGCTGGCATATTGCAGGTTGTACATGATGGAGGCGTTGAAGAGGACCGTGTCCTGCGGCACAACGCCAATGTTCCTCCGCAGGCTGTCGATCTTCAGGTCCCGGAGGTCGTGCCCGTCCACGGTGATCGAGCCGTCCTCGACGTCGTAGAAGCGGAAGAGCAGCTTGAGCGAGGTCGACTTGCCGCTGCCGGACTCCCCGACGATGGCGGTTTTTGTGCCCGGGGCAACCGTGAAGCTGACACCGTCGAGAGCCGGGTCCTTGGCCTTGCCCTGGTAGGAGAAGCGGACGTTGTTGAAAGATACTTCGCCTCGAGGCGGGGGGAGGTTGATTGCATCCGGCTTCTCCACGACACCCGAAGTTTCCTTGAACTGTGAAAGGTTAGGGATGGGTAGAGGTTAATGAAACAGGTGGTGACTCACCAGATCAAGCATCCTCTCTGCCTCGATCAAGTTGTTTTGGAGCATGGTGTAGTATGTGCCGAAGAAATTCAGAGGCCCCTGCAGCTGTGTAAAATATAGAATCAGGGTGACGAATTCTGAGACCTTTTGCTCGCCGATGGAGATTTTGTAGGCCGAAACGCCAACAAGCAAGGCCGTCCCAAGGGAGAATATCGAGCTCTGGGTGAGGTTCAGCCCGTTCAGAGACCACTGCACCAGACGCTCTGCCTTCTGGTAGATGATAACATGGGTCCTGAATCGCCCAGTCTCCTGAACAACGGCGCAGTTGTGCTGCACTGTCTCGAAAGCCATGATGGCATCCGTCTTGACAGCATCCATCTCCCTGCTCTTGGTAGCCATGTCTCTCCTCTGCTTGGAGCGATACTTGGCCATGTAGATGGTGAGGAAAATGTACGACCACATGATGAAGAATACAATGATGGTGTAAAAAGCATCGTACTTGACAAAGAAGTACACACCAGCGACAAAGATATCGAAGACCATCGGGAAGACCTGGAAGAGGAAGTTCTCGAGGAACGTGTTCATGGCCGCGCCACGGCTCAGGGCGCTTGTCACCTCGCCAATCTTCTTGCTCAGGTGGAATTCCAGGGACAGGCCGAGCACGTGTTCAAAAGCAGCACAGGACAGCCGCCGGTAGAGGGACTGCGACACGGGTATCCAAAGCACAGACCGAGCGGCACCAATGGCTCCCTGGTTACCCTGCAGGCCCCTGAAGACGATGTACAGGACGATCTCCTTGTAGGGTATATGGCCGTACCCCAGAGTATCGACCAGAACTCCAAGCTGAACCGGAACGTAGACATTGATGATGCGTTGGCAGATCAGGAGTATTATACAGAGGACCACAATGGCCTGGTAGAGCGGCGAGTCCTTGGGCCTGTTGAGCATTAGTGACGAGAGGGGGCAACAGGTGCAGGCTGCGGCATCACATACCACAGGTAGGGGAAGAGGACACGAAAGCCGGCGAAGTAGTCAAGCCAGCCTGTCCCTTGAACACCTGGAGGCTTCCCAGAAGCAGGCTTTATGGCGGGCATATGCCCATGGCCGTGTCCATGTCCGTGGGCACCGCCGTAGTCAGCCACAGGTCCCTGGCCGTTCCCGAGAAGAGACTGCTGCTCCTCCGGGGCTGACTGGGGCTCAGACGGCCTCAGCTTGTACTGCCTGAGGGCCATGAGGCTGATCATGACGACGAGCAAGACGATCCTCGCCAAGCCTAGGCTGAGCAGAGTATCGGTGACGTCTCGTGAGAGGCCAATGGCAGGCTGCTGGGTCTTGAGAACGGCAGTGATGACGGCCTCCAACAGCACGCCGGCGACCCAGGCATGGCCATTGGCAGCGACGGGGGACCATGGGCCCTCTGGGTCGGGCAGCAGACCAGCCAGGAAGTACAGCAGCACGCCGACGTAGGATGCCAGATATGCACTGTCGGGGAAGGCAGCGTCGGGCCCGCCAGCGTGCCCGGCGACTGCATCTCGCAGGACCACGACGATGCTGGCCAGCTGTATGCGAGAGAGACAAGCACCAGGTCAGCTTGGGAGGACATGATGACCCCACAGCCGAGCATCAGCTGGGCAGACTCACCACTAAGAGGGACAGCAGCAGCTGGACGCCCCAGATCAGGCGGGCGTAGAGGCGTCGGGTGGCCTCGGCCTGTTTCTGGTCGGCCGTCGCGTCGCGGCTCGGCTTACCATGGCGCTCCCGGTAGTACTGGACGGACTGCGACCCCAGCAGAGTCGCGAACAGCCCGCAAGGGTAGAGGTAGAAGGCAACCTCCAGCCCCTGCTGAACTCCGGCCATGGTCTATTTTTTCTTCTTCTTCCTCTTCTTCTTCTTCTTCTCGTGGTGGATGACGCTGGTTCCAGATGATCGACAGTGGCTTTTGGGTTGGTGTCAAACCTTGAGCAGAGCCGCCCAGGTGCAGGCAGCGTTGACCCTGAGTTGAGTTCGGGCTCCCAGCCGGGCTCCCAAATCATCCGATGCTCCCGCACAACTTGGTCTCCTCGACTGGGGTTGCACGACCCCCAACCTGCCTGCACGCAGCTAACCCTTGCCTTCCCCGACCCCCCTTCCCCACCCCCCCTCCACCGTGCCTGACCAGCCTGCCAGCCCTGACCCTCTCCCCAAAGCAGACATCACGCCTACATGCATGCATCCTGGCACTGCATCTCCCCGCACCATCATTTCCGGCGATAGTTCCCATCTCCTCCACTTGCGATGCATCCTCAGAACACCCGTCGGAAAATAACCACTGCTGTGGCTGGAGTTGTAACGTTGCTCGCTATCGCTGCTCGATCGACTTCATCATGATCTGACCTGACCGTCGACAACCTTGGAACAAAAGCACGGGCACTGGAGTGGTGGAGCATGTTGACGTGCCAGCCTTGGACGACTGGACTGTCCTCCACCTCAGGCAGCACTCGTGATCCGCCACAGCTGTCAACATGGGCTCTTCACGAGCTGCCAAGCTGCTGCTGCTCGCCGCCCAGCTCCTCCCGGCCTCCCTAGCACAGGATCATCAACAAGTCATCGCATATCCATACCCGGCCACACAATGGATCGACGGCAGTGGCGCCCATGGCACCAGCCTAGGCAAAGAGGCTTTCATCAGTGCCCTCGTCTCCAACATGACCATTGAAGATCTCGGTGAGACGTCATGAACCAGATTTCGACATGCGGTCGCCGGGCACAGGGCATTTGGCTTACCAACAGCAGTTTTACAGCTGCATTTGACCTTTGGCGGGGACATAGTTGGAGTGAACTCGGATAATGAGCTTTATGGTGGGTCCTTCCGCCTTCTTGTTGAGCTGACAGACACTCGGGACATTTTATGGCTGACGTACAACGGTAAATGCCAGACCACACCATGCGCTTCAGCCCCGACTCACCAGTCGGCCTCGTTCATGATTGGTATGGAATCTTGTGCTGTCATGGCGAGGACAGATTGGAGGTGACGCTAACCTCCTACAAGGTATCCACTCAACACTTCATATTACAACCAAGTTCAGCAGCTCAATCTCCAAAAAGCTCGCCTCAAGGTGCCCCTGATGCAAACTGGCGAATGTCTACATGGGGTCGGCTCTTTTAAGCAGTCAATGTTCCCACAAAGCCTGGGGCTCTCAGCGAGCTGGGATGCCGGCTTGGTCCACCGCGTGGGGCGTGCCATCGGCACCGAAGCACGATCCATCGGCATCCACGCCTGCCTTTCTCCTGTTCTCGACATCGGCCTGGATCCGCGATGGGGGCGTATGCAAGAGGCGTGGGGGGAGGACAAGATTCTCACCTCTCACATGGGCGTCGCCTACTCGTCCGGGCTCTCAAAGAACAGCTCCTGGTCAGATCCGGACGCGGTGGTGCCCGTGATGAAACACTTTGCCGCCCATGGATCCCCTCAGGCTGGCCACAATGCGGGTCCTTTCATGGGACACGGCAACCGCCAGGTCTTCCAAGATCTCCTGACACCTTTCAGGGCCGCTGTTCAGCTTGGAGGTGCCCGGGGCGTGATGATGGCGTACAACGAGTTCGATGATATACCATCTCACGTGAACCCGAAGCTGTACCAAGCACTCGATGACATGGGCTTCGATGGCTTTGTGATTGCCGATGACACCGGCATGAACGATATTTACACTCAACATGCGGTCGCTGACTCGCCAGCTGATGCCATCAGACAATGGTACAAAGCCGGCGGAATGGTACAGTTCTATGACTGGCCGTTGGAGCTTCTCTTAAACGCAACTAAAGAACTCATCGCCAACGGCTCACTGGAGCTTTCAACTCTGCAATCGCGGGCCCAGTCTGTGTTGGGTGTCAAATGGGACCTGGGGCTTTTCGACGAGCCTTTTATATCACCGGCAACCAACCCTGTTCATATTGCGAACAGTCATAGAGGCTTGACTTTGGAGGCTGCCCAGAAAAGTATCGTTCTGCTGGAAAATCGAGATTCAACATTGCCCCTGCGACCAAAGGAGCAAAACATCAAAAGTATTGCCCTCATCGGGCCGTTCACTGATATCCTGAATTATGGCGACTATTCCGGTCAATGGGGAGAATATCCAGCCAACAGCGCTCAAACAATTCGTGAGGCAATGCTGTCATACAGCAAAGATGCAGAGGCCCCTTTTACTTTGGTCTCCAGTTGGGGTTCAAACACATGGGAGTATAACGCACAACATGTTATTCCGCCATACCTTCTTTCATCCCCGAACGGCACAAAGGGTGGCCTGCAAGCGACATATTTCGCGGACACCAACTTCATCCACCCACTGATCACCAAGCTGGAGACCCCTGCGCTTGATTGGGGAATCTACCCTCCGCCCGGTCTGCCATCCAACAACTTCAGCGTAGTATGGGAAGGGATTCTAACCTCACCAGTCGACATGGACGTGGATGGATGGATCGGCGTTGCTGTCGGCCCGAACAGCACGTACCAGCTCTTTATCGATGACAAACTTATCAAATCGTGGGGTATCATACCGACCGCCGAGAGCAATATAATGGGAAATATCCAGCAGTTTGCTTACACTCAAGCAAACAGCACTCGGCCTCCCGCGGGCTCGGTCCGCTTCACCTTCCGGAAGGGAGAGACGTATAGCATCCGCCTCGAGTTCAAGGCCTTCAACCTCTACAAAAAGATCGAGAACGTCTCGTCCCTGAACTCGCAGATCCTTCTTTTCTGGAACCTGGTTAGCAGGGACCCTGGCAAAGATGCCATCTCTCAGGCCGTCTCAGCGGCCGAAGCTGCAGATGTCATAGTCCTCGCAGTAGGCGCAGCTTGGAACAGCGATGGCGAGAGCGGCGATCGAGCCACCCTCGGGCTCGCCCCGAGCCAGGACAAGCTGGCGAAGGCCGTCTACGCCCTGGGGAAACCTGTTGTGCTGGTCCTGCAGGGTGGCAGACCATTCGCCATCCCTGACTATTACAACCAGAGTGCCGCGGTCTTGAACGCTTGGTTCCCCGGCCAGAGCGGCGGGCAGGCCATCGCCGATATTCTGTTTGGGAAGGCCAACCCAGGCGGGAGGCTGCCGGTAAGCGTGCCGAAGCACGTAGGCCAGGTTCCGATCAACTACAACTACAAGAGTCTCGGGCGCAAGATCAAGTACCTCGACCTGGACTCCCAGCCAGCTTATCCGTTTGGCTATGGCCTCTCCTATGCGGAGTTCCAGGTCCTGGGTTTTGAAGCCGGCAGTGCCCCAGCGCAGGCGGGCGACAAGAAGCTACCGAACTCAGACACGTTCACACCCGGGGACATTATCAACTTCTCGGTGAGAATAAAGAATAATGGAACGGTCGATGGCAGCTATGTGGCGCAAGTCTACCTCCTGGGGCGAACGTCAAGCATTGTGCAGCCAGTAAAGCAGCTGGTCGCGTTCCAGAGAGTCTACCTGGGCGCCGGAGAAGAGGCCACCGTGGACTTGGAGCTGGATGTTGATCGCTACCTGACCATCATCAACAGGTGGGATGAGTGGGAGCTGGAGAAAGGAGAGTACACCTTTGCCCTGCTTGACCACGGTGGAGACGCGGCGGACACGGGCTTGAATGTAACTATGAAGAGTGTCTAAAGGACGTTAGTTATTATATCCGATCGTCATGTTCAAGAGGTTGAATCATGCTTGATATACACTGTTCAAGATGGGCATTTCCTGGATAATGCCATTTTTGGCTGGAGCAAAGAAAGCATTTCCTCCAACCCCCGCCCAAGACACGCCCACAGACTTTCCAGCATCTTCCACAGTGCTCGTGGAGCATGAAGACAAAAGCGAAGAAAATTGAGAGGAGACACTTAACCCAGTCGCTCTCCGCCTTCTTAAATGCAGCTGGTAACTGAACAACGGAATTCAACACCACTCCTGTGAGCTTGACCAAGAGCGCCTTCATCGCAACCAGCAGGTCATGCCCGAGGTCATTGAGCTTGACCCGAGCTAACGTCCACTCACCCAGCAATTATATCCACTCACCCAGTTTTTTTCAACCACTCACCCAGTACAAGAATTCACGTACAGGGCCCATATAAAACTATATACCTAACCAGAATTCTCCAAATTTTCGATATTTTCGGTACAAGCCCCTTCTAGCACGCCTTCTGGCACGCCTTCTGGCACGCCTTCTGGCACGCCTTCTGGCACGCCTTCTAGGCCTTCTAGCCTGCACGCATTCAGGTACCAACTAAGCGTTCAGATACCAACTAAACGCTAAAAGGCCAGAAGTCTAGAGTGCTAAAGGGCTAGAAGGGGTACCAAAAGGCCAGAAAGAGTATAGTCTTCACCTTCGCCTTCTTGGCTTCTAGCCTTCTAACGTTCAGTTAGCATCTAAATGCTCAGTTGGTACCTGAATGCGTGCAGACCAAATGGCGAAGGCAAAGGCGAAGGCGAAGGCGAAGGCGAAGGCAAAGGGGCGCCAGAAGGGGTGCCAGAAGGGGTGCCAGAAGGGGTACCAGAAGGGGCTTGTACCGAAAGTATTGAAAATTAGAGAAGGAAATCGTGCCATAGGGTCTCTCGGTACTGACTCAGAAGGTACTTATAAACGTGAGGGAGTTGCTTAGAAAAATTGGTACTGGGTGAGCGGTCGGCGGGAACTGGGTGAGTGGACACAATTGCTGGGTGAGTGGACGTTAGCTCGCTTGACCCCCTTCAGAAATCCGACAACAGCAACTCCATCCTTCTTCAGCCCCTCCACAACCTCCTTCAACATAATGTCCCCAAGCCCGCCCACTGTCCAAAAAACATCACGCGGCGTCTCCGCAGATACATACTCAACCACTTTCGCTCAAGTACCGCAGAAACCACTTCACAGCCCTCACAACCAGACCAGCCCCCAAATTCGCCACCCCTTCCTCCACGCAAACCTGCCGACCACCTGTGGGGATGTCGTACAACCAGGGCCCGCGGCACTGCCTAGGTATATAACCAAGACGACGGCCCACCTGGGCCTGGCCCGCGGCGACGACGGCCCCTTTTGAGTCTCGCAACTTCTTTGTTGTGTCTCAGCCTCCGAGCAATCCGCAGTCAAAGCACTCATCGGGATTCAGGTGAACCTCCATAATATAACTTGGCAGGCATGTGCGTCCAGCTCTTCTCGGGTCGCTTTGAGGTCTTGCCCAGTCTTGGTACACAAGGTTGAATTCTTTCATGTACATTTATATCAGATACACCATTATTATGACACAACCACATCTTTAAAAGAGGTATAATGTCATATCTCTGGCCTGCCCCTGCATATAAGAGTCTTTTCTGTAAATGTTTATCCTATGGGGAGTTGTGTCTGGAAGTAGACCATATAAGAGGTTGTCCCGTAGGAGGGTGTCCTACAGAAGATTGGCTGTTGGGGGCCAAGGAGATACTGTGGCCACATAGCGGACACCCGAGCAATGTTCCATAGATACTAGCTCATTGTGGGCTGTTCTAACTTATCCTCCAACCAACATCGCTACAACGATGTGTTTCAATGGAACAGTACGTCGAAAAGAAAACAGGTGATGTGACTAAAACTTCACGATTGTGACACGTGAGGGCAACCGAGTTCGTTCCTGACAATTTACCCCTGTGTAGAAAGCTCATGCTCATGCAGGCGTGCAAGGCTTCTTGGCGGTGAAGAGTTTCCTAAGGTCAAGACTGTCAGATAGTGTTTGAACGGGAAAATTTTCGGTGATTGGAGATGAAGCAATAATACGGAACAGGAACGTTCGGATACATACATGGTGAGATAGAAGTGTTTCTTGTCGGTCTGCAGCAGGTCATCCCGACCGGCTTGCACCAGGTCGTCTGCTTCCTCTTTGCCCATGAAATTCTGGTGTGTCAGGATAGACTTTGCCGCCAAGTCGACAATACCCAACGTGTTCTTCAAGCCAAGCATACCGATCTCCCGTTCGTTTTCTTGCTGCGGCCAGGTCCCAATCGGCCACACGATGGCGGTCTCCTCAATGTCCTCGAAGCCAACGTCTGCAAGCCCTCGCAGGTGTTTGCTTGACACATCATAATCAATGCCACCTTTCTTTGAGGCAAGGGTGACCTGATGCATCAGACGCAGGAACGGAGAAGCACCTGGACTGTCAAACTCCGGAAGCTCGGAATGCATGGGGTGCGTGACGTGGGCCAGTTCGAGATGGCCACCTGGGAGTAGGTGACGAAAGCATGTCGCTCGAAATGCTGGCCAGTCACGGATCCCGGCGTCAAGCATGCGCCCGTGGATGAAATGGAACTTCTCAAATGGCCACTCGGGGTCATTGGCGTTGTGTCGGATGAAGCTGAGGTTTGGCGGCGCGTCGTCGGTTTGAGGCGGGAGCGTCAGGTCAGTTGCAACGACCTTCGCGTCAGGCCACTTCTTGGCCATGGCAACTGCCCAGACGCCGGTGCCAGTGCCGACATCAAGAATCTGAATATCCTTTTGGTCACCCGGGAGGACGGTCTTGTGCAGATTTCCTTTGAGACTGAGGTACCACAGTTGATTCTGGATATCTACAAGGTTCTTTTATTAGTCAAGACTGCAGTGATTTGATGTCAACGTACTTCGAGGTTGACACCATACCGAGACGGTCTTGTTCGTTCTGAAATGTATCAATTAGCTCCCGGACTGAGGTATTAGACCACGATAAATCGGCCCTCACACACCTGGGTTTTCACATCCGCCATGACATAATCGGAAGTACTGGTATTCTTGGCCATCTTTATGAGTTGTCTATGGTCAGGGAGCATGCCAGACCGTTAGAGTAAGCTCGACTCCGGCTGATGAAGACCCAAGATATTTGAACGACTTGGTTGCTGTCCTACGCTGCCTCGTTCACATGGACAGATTTCAGGAAAAATAAGACGTTACGCCTGCTGCAGGGGGCCAAAGGGGGTTCGAGAAGATTCGAAAAGCTGAGGGAAAAGCTGAAAAGGATCAGAGATTTGACAACTTGTCACAGAATAGCCCCGTTGCAAACCAACAGCAATGTTGATCCACGATGCGAGTGGAGATTCACTCATGCAGTTGGCTCAAATCGCCAGAGAATGATTCGCCCCCAACTGGTCACAGAATATTTGCCCACCAACCGGTCACATAATGATTCGGTCCCAGGAATAATTCGCCCCCGAACGGCTCCTAAGGGCCATGCTCATGGCTAGCTCACTTGAACCTTCACACGACCAATTTTCCTGCCTGTAGTGTCGCTAGAGCTTCACTCATGCTCGTGTACGGTCGCACCGTTGAGATACCCTTTGAGGCGTCCTTGGATGCGATATTTGCCAGAGAGGATCGAGAACTTTTCTGTACCTCGGAAGCTTGTGGTCGACGGACGCTGTCCCAGAAAGAGAGAAGACCAGGTACGTCGTCCCGTTCGGTAACATCAGAAAAAAGTACATTCAGGCCTTCGGCATCTTCAAAGGCCTGATTCGCACCCTGCCCTTGGTATGGAACCATGGCGTGAGCAGCGTCGCCAATCAAGACAGTCCGTCCCTTTATGTAAGTTGGTAGAGGTTCCTGGTCGCGCATCTGAAATAGATGGACACGAGGGGCACATCTGGTTGACGGTCTTGTTAGAACGAGAGACGCCTGGGTTGAAAGCGTCACTCACCTAAATACCCGCTGAAGCCAATCGGGAAATCCGCGAAGAGCCTCTATCATCTCTTCTTTGCTACCAGATGCGTTCCAAGAGTAATGAAGCTGGTCCGGGTCTCTCAGTATCCCGTCCGGCACAGCAAAGGCAATGTTCATCAATTCGTACCCGCGGATTGGATACATAACGACATTGCGATTGCCTTCGTCACCGGCAGCAATGAAGATGACAAATGTACCTCTGCTGTAATCGAACATGGCTGGCTGCTCATGGTCTTGGCCAATAGCATTCTTGACGGTGTTCATGGGGAGAACGAAGCGATACAGACTCAGGCCGCTGGGAGCCGGTACTGGGTGTGTCGAAGGAATCACCGCGTCGCGAACGATGGAATGTATTCCGTCAGCACCTATATTGAAACAAACGTATCAATCGTCAGTTATCCACAAGCAGCTATATCTCATCAGTCGAAACTCACCGATGATGAGGTCTGATTTGACCGATGTTCCATCGGCAAACTGAACAAGCCCCGCCTCAGGATCAAGCCCCACGACTCGGCTTTGATACACCACCTTGACAGGCTGCTCATCGCCTTTTACATCTTCAACTATTCTGAGAAGTGCATCTCTCAGATCTTGTCTGAATATGGCCCACACATTGCCTTCACCATCTGGGCCGTCCCCTGCTAGCGACGTACTCACCTCCTCCTCCTGGAGGTTGTACGTCCGCCACCCAGCCGCGATCACGCCGCGTACCTCCTCTCTGTCAATTCCGAGCTGTTTCAGAATGGCGATTCCATTTTTCATGACTCCAATTCCAGCCGAGGTCTCCGAAAAACCCGCTTCTCGCCGTTCGTAGATCGTGATGCTGAGCTGCGCATGCTTGCGGAGGAACGCTGCTGCTGAAAGACCTGCGATCCCCCCGCCTATAATGGAGACGCTGAGTCTACCACTCCCTGGATGCTGAGACATTTAGGGAGGTCGTAAGTGTAAGAGCTGGTTGCGAGCACAAGGCAAGAAATTCGAGGTGAATTCAGGCTTTCAAACAGGTTATGCCCCCTCAGACTCTGGACATGATAACATCCTCAGCGAGCATCTTTTTAATAACATCTCATAATGACATCCCATACACTTTTTTCTAACGTAGCTAGCTGTCACACGTCAGCACGGTGAGGGGAAATACCTAGGCAGAGGTTGGGTCGGCATTAATGCCACCGTGATATTAGCGAGGTTACACTGAGCAGTAAGTACATGGGAGACTTGTCGCCACAACATTGGGAAAGCGAGGCCGAAGGTTCACTTTCTTTGCATTAGCATGTTCAAATGATTCGATCGTCAAATCTACCGTGTTTGCGCACACCCCTACCGGAGATCCATAAAGATATCAACAACCGGGATCATCGGATTCGCCGAATCCGATTCGGGTGTCAAATCAGCCGATAGCGAATCGTTGTTTAACTACACGTGCCCAGGAATATAATGACAGTGTGCTGGCTCGCGGACTCGGTGCGCACGAAGAGCGCGAGTTCCGTGTCATTGAAGGAGGATGCCTGGGGAAAACAGTCCCAAGGGGATCACTGCTTATGTACCTAGGAACGTATTTCTAGGATCGGTGCCAAAGGTGTGCCATTTATGCAAAGCTCAGTGAAGAGTGTAGACCTTGATCGTCCTCACCCCAAACCACGACTCCTCGAAATCCCCAGGTTCCGCCGCCACATATCTCGCACAGATGTTGTAGCCCGTCTTCTCAGCACATGACTGGGTCCACTCGTTTGCAGATCCCGCAGTGTCGCCGCAAAAGTCAATGTTCAGCACGATGGCCTGGTTCTTAAACGCCCGGTCAACATCGCAAAGCGAGCCACCCACCGAGAGCCCAGGCAGGCCCCAGCCCTCCGGGTCCGGGGCGCCCTCCTGGACGTCCAGCGGGACATCGTCCGGGTGCCACGTCCACATCCGGATGTAGTCGCTCGTCCACTCCATGGCGTAGACGCCGCCCTCCCGTGAGCCGTAGGGCCCCTCGTAGTCCCAGCTGGTGCAGCCGCTGTTGTCGCTCGCGTAGACGTCGCAGGTCTCGGTTATCTTGGAGTTGGCCATGTCGAAGGCGTGGAAGCCGAGGGTGCTCCCCATGTCGAAGGTGCAGTTGCCTGTCGACACGTTGTGGTCCGTGTGCAGGGTCTGGCGGTTGAACTGGTAGTCGTTCCACTGCTCGTAGATGTCCACTGGAGGTTTCTGAGGTCAGTCTCGTGCTCGCGCAGGTATTTACTGCCGGGTAGTCAAGCAACTTACTCTCCCCGCTCTCTGGCCAGTGAGGTCCATACGTCCAGCTTGGTCGAGGCTGTCAGTCTCAAAACTCCAGAAACGGAGGAGATACAGGTAAGCAGTGGCTTACTAGGCGGGCCAGGTTCCACACTGGGCCTTTGGGAGGTGCCAGAAATCCGCAATAACCAGACTATGGTTGTACCTCGCGGTGCTCTCGATCCTGACACTCTTCCGACCGTAGCCACGTGGGTCGTCAATCACGGTCTTGTAGTCAGCCATGATAGCCACAGAACCATCGACCACCTGCGCCAAGCCCATGCGCTCGGCCTCAGACCGATTCTGGTAGAGGACAAAGCCATGTGTCGGGTCAACATCGCTGTACTGGTCTGTACCAGTGCGACTCTGAGTTTGAGTTAGAACCATCACCACCTCTCACTTGGGTCCATAAAAGAGCCATTTGGGCATGCTTACCTCGACGAAATTGAACTTGTCAAAGAAATTGGTGTAGTCGTACAGGTCGGAGAGCTTGTATGTGCCAGAAGTCTTGCTAGAGTTGGTGTCGTTGCGCGAGAACAGGCCGTGGTGAGAGAAACGCGGTAGGTCATCGGCCACAAGACGCCCCACATGAGCTGGTTTGTGGGGTGACAGCGCGTCACAGAAGCCAGCCAAGGCTGCCACAAGAAAAATGAGCAAAAGAACGCACATTTTGGATGACACAGGGTATCGACGAGTGCTGGATCTGAAGAGGAACAGCAGTAGGGGCTTTGTTGTCTGCTCTTGTTGTGCTGGAAGAAATGCTAATAACATCCCGTGGCCAGGTCGTTTGCATGTGGCGCAAGCTGAACATGCAATTTTTAAACTTTGACCTCAGGAGCTGTTGTCTGTGAACCCCTGCAAGGGGCCTGCAATGCAGACTAGGCACCTCTGTAGATCAGCTGTCTGGTACCAGACAATGGCGTGTCTAGGAGAGAGTACTGTGGTAAACATCTCACAAACTTCACCAATGACAATGGTCAAGAATCTGTCTTGCTGTTGACCAGAATCCCACCTGTGGTACCTTTCATTTCTTCTACGACACTGGCAGCCAGCACCTGCTGTCAGTCTGATTACTATGCTAAAAGAGGCTGTCGTACAGCATAAATTTGCAACACCAGAGAGAGGATTTGCTCATGTACTAGCTGATGCTGTGGGTTGTCACAGCTTGGAAGTCTCTCTCCCTCTCCCTGCATATGAAATTGCCCCTCAACGACATTGACCAAAATGGGGCAAGCATGAGCTGCCCATTATGATCCACACGTTCTGCGTGTTGCATGGAAGGGCATATCTATTTTTATTAGATGAGGGGTTAACTTTGAAATACTCATTGTGATGCTAGCATTCTTTCTCTTGTGAGGTATGTGCTTGTGTTAAGAGCAGTCAGTCTGTTAAGCTTTCTGATAAATTGCTTGGTCCATGTGGTGGAACTCTATCTCCAGGTCTGTAAACTTGGGCGGAAACTCCCGAAAAGGGGAGAGTTGCTCACAAGATGCAGTAGCATTGAATGTTATTGGAATGAGAATGGATGTTAGCTTTTTATATGTGATTGCCATTTATGAGAGAATATCTGCTCAACTTGTCAATTGCGGCAAACCCGCCAAAGCCCAGACCCCATCCCCCACGCCTACATACTTAGGTACCTAGGTACCTAGGTGCTTGGGATGGCAGGTTCCCAAGAAAATACAATGGTATGACGTCCTTGCCCAGCCGGCACGTGCCGCATGGGTGAAAGCTACCTAGGTACTCAGTTTGGAAACAGCTCCTTGATCATACCCTAGGGTAGTGTCACTATGAGGCCCTTGCCAGGATTTCGCAATGCAGGGAACGGGTACCCGGGGGTCAGACCTTTGGTTACCCCCTGTGCCGGTAGCCATTAGGGGTACTAAAATCCCTATATAATTAAAACTCTTATATGCTTAAGGATTCTAACTTTTAGTATAAAAGTAATATTTAAATTTAAGATTAAAATAAAATAATTAATTATTTCTATTATAATAAAGTTTTATATATTTAATTTAATAAATAAAAATTTATATAAATTACTTTAAATTAAAGTTAAAATAAATAATTAATATAATTTTTAATTAAATAAAACTAATAATATTTTAAAATATTTATATATTATAAAATAGTTATTAATTATTTAAAAGTATTTAAATAATTAAAATTAGAGTTAAAAGTATATTTTTAAATATTTATATTTTATATTTCTTTTATATATACTTTAAAAATTATATTATATAAAAGTATTTTTAAAGTTTATAAAACTTTTAAAATTTAAATTTATTATAATATTAAAGTATAATAAGTATTATTTTTAAAATAAAGATTTAATTAAATTTATTTAATAATATTTAATTAATAATAGTATTTTATTCCTTTTAAATTATATTTTATTTATTATTTTATTATATATAATTCTTATTATTTACTTATTTTAATTAACTTATATATAAATTAAATTTTAAATAAAATATAAATATTAAAACTTAAATATTAAAACTTAAATATTAAAACTTAATAAAATATTATAATAAGTAAAGTTTTAAAGAATATTAAAATTTAAATATTTAAAATAAATTAAACCTATAATTATATACATATTTTATATTTATAATTATATATAAAATATAGTAATTTAATATTAAAATTATAAACTATAAGCTATTTAATATATATTCTATTAAGCTATATATTTAATATAACTATTAGCTAGACTTATATATATAAAGGTAGAAAAGTAGTGTTAAAAGTAGTTAATTATTAGTAACTAACTATTAAAGGGTTACTTAAAGGGCTTATATAGGTAAATACCTTCCTATTAATTAAGTTTAATAAAAGATTATTATAATTATTATATTAATAACTTTTTTATTATAAAATAAAATATTTTAAATATAAATTAAATTTAAAATTTTAAGTTATTAAAATAAATATAAAGAAAGAAATTATTTTATTATATTATTATTAAATAAAGGTATAAAGAAAATTTATTAATATTATTAAAAGTATTTAATTTATATATTTATTATAATTTTATATTTTATAAAATTAAAATAAATATATTAATTTATTATAAAAGGTTTTAATTATTATAAAATAAATACTTTAAAATTATTAATTTAAGTATTTAAATAACTTATTTAAAATATATATATAGGTTTATATTTTACTATTATTACTTTAATAAACTTAAAATTAGATTAGATTAAATGTTTTATAATATATTAATAGACTTAATTTAATTTAAAAATTAATAAAATTAATATATATTAAAAGAATTATAAAGAATAAGCTTTATTTTAAAATAGGTTATAATTTTTATTATTAAAGAAAAATATAAATATTATAATTAAGAAAATAATTTTAAAATTAATTTAAAAAAATTTAAAATATTAAAAAAATATAGTTTTTAAATTATTTAAAAATAAAATAACTTTTATAATATAACCTTTAATATTAATTTTTATTATAAAATTAATAATATAAATTAAGTTTAAGAAGGTTTAAGGTTAAATAAAATAGTTTAAAAGGTTTTATCTTAACTTAATATTTAAAAATTATCTTTATTAATCTAACTTTTATTTTTAATAATATTATATATTATATTATAAAAAATTAATTAAAGGTTATAATTTTATAATTATATTAGCTTTTAATAAACTTTAATTTTTAATATAAGTTAATTATTTTAATTTATTAAATTTAAATTAAAATAAATTCCTTATAATTTATATATCTTTTAATTTAAAAGTTAATTTATTATAAAATATAAGCTTTTAAGTAATTTATTAAGGTTTATTTTAATAAATATATTAATAAGATTATTATTATTATAAATTTAATAAACTTTATAAATTTTTATTATTTATATAATTAATAGAGTATTATTATATTAATTATTAAATATTCTTTTAATTATATTAAATTTAATAAAATATTTATATAAAAAGAGTTAATATAAATAATTAATAAAATAATTAATAGTTTTAAATAATTAATAATTTTATTTAAAATATTTAAAATTATATTATTTATATTAAATTTATTTATTATTTTATAAATCTTTAAAGTAAAAATACTTTTAGTAATATACTTATATTTAATAGAGAATTAATAAATAATATTTTATTTAAATTATTATTTTATATTTTTAATTTTAATTTTATTAATAAATATAATTATAAAATTAATTTATAAATTAAAATTATTATTATTAATAAATAATTTATTAATAAAAATTATTAATTTAATAGTTTTAAGTTAATAAGAATAAAATATAGTTTATATTTAAAGTTATTAATTTATTAATTAAAATATTTATTAAATTTTTAATAGTTTACTTTACTTAAATTATAAGCTTAAATAGTAATTAAAAGATTAAATATAGCTTTAAATTAATAAATAAAAGCTAAATAAGTAGTTTATATATATTATTTAATATACTTTTATATTTTATTTTTATTTTAATATTTATAGTTTTAAGCTTATTATTTTATTTTTATTTTATATAAATATTATTTTATTAATTAAAAGTAGAGTATTATTAAAAGAAAAGGAGTTATTTAAAGTTAAATATTTTTAGATTTATAATAAAATCTTTATTCCTTAATCTTTTAGTAAATATTTAAAAGAAAGTTTTAATAATTAAAGTTAAAGTATTATTAATTTAAAGGGTAATAATTTTAAAGTAGTTTTATTATATTAAAGTTTAATAATTAAAAGATAAAAATTAAATATAAAGATTTTTATATTAAGTATATTAATATAATATTTATAATATATTATATATTAATAAAGTTTAAATTTAAGTATATTATATAAAGGTAGTATAACTTTTATAATTATATTTTAAAGTATTTATAATAATTTCTTTTTAGTAATTTAATTAAAAT
The DNA here is from genome assembly GCF_019321695.1 of Diaporthe batatas. Taxonomy (NCBI): domain Eukaryota; kingdom Fungi; phylum Ascomycota; class Sordariomycetes; order Diaporthales; family Diaporthaceae; genus Diaporthe; species Diaporthe batatas. Next base: position 942,612 of record NW_025408555.1, on the reverse strand, counting down.
AATATATTTAAAGGTTAATTTAAACTATAAATATATTTAAATAATATTTTAAAGTTTAATTTATATAATATAAAGTAATATTAATATAAATATAATTATAAATAATAAATATTAATTAGCGTTTTAAATAATTAAAAATTATATTAAGATAAACTTTTATTAATATTTTTATATTTTTAAAAATTATATAAAACTTTTATATAACTTTTTACTTTTATTTTAATTTTATATATAAATTATACTTTAAAAATATAAATATTATTATATTTTTAGAATTATATAATTTAAATATAAATATATTATAATTAATTAAATTTATAATCTTCTTTTATTAAATACTTTAAATAATTTATTAAAAGTAAAAATAACTTTATTAGTTTATAACTTTAAAGTTAATTTATAATTATCTTTTTTATAAAGAATATATTAATAAGTTAAATTTTAATTTATTTTAAAATTAAAGAAATATTTATATTTATAAGGTTAAAGTTAAATAGTAATTTAAATAAAAGGTTTAAATATAATTAAGTTATTATTAAAAGTATTATTAGAATTAAAATTAAAATTATAATAATATTTTTAAATTTAAGTAAAATAAAATATAATAGGTTTATTAGGAAGTTAAAAGTTATATTATAGCTATTAATAATAAGTAGTTTATAAAGTCCTTATTAACCTTCTTTTTATATTATATTAAATATTACTTTATAATAATAAAAAAATGGTAATTATATTAAATTTATTATATATATTTAAAGTATTATTAACTTTTATTTAATATTAATAATATAAATAATATTTATAACCTTTTAAATAGTTTTACTTATTTAAATATAAATAATATAAAAAAGTTAACATTAATTTAAAATATACTGTAAAAATAAGTAAAATTAAAATTAAACTATTAAAGTTAATAATATTATTTATAACTTTAAAATTTATTTAAAAATAACTTTTAAAAATAAGTTTTAAATAATTTTATAAAAAATATTAAAAGTATAATATAATATTATATAATAATATTTAACCTTATTAATTAATTAATATACTTTAATTAAAATTTATTTATAAGTAATATTTAATATTTAAGTTATAATATAAAATTTAAAAATATAAAATTTATATTTATATTATATTAAATATAATTTAATAACTTTAAATATATATTAATTTAATTATATAAAACTTTTATATATTTTTATTAATAATAATAATAGAAAGTATTTTACTTAAAATAATATAATAATATCTATAATATATAATATAAATAATCTAATTAAATAAAAATATCTACTATAAGTTTATAATTAAAGTTATAATTATTTATTAAATTAAATTTAAAATATTTTAATATAAATATATATATTTAATATTAATAATAAAAGTAAAAATTACTTTTAATATAGTTATATTTATTATATATTCTATATTTATAAGAAAATATTAAAAATATTTAATAAAAATATTTAAAGTATTAATATAAATTAAAGTTTAATTTTAATAAAAATAAATTAATTAATATATTAATTATTAATCTAATTAAAAAAACTATAAATATTCCTATTTTATATAATAAAAGTTTTTATATTATTATTATTCTATTATACTACTTTATCTATTATATTCTAAAAGAATTATTAATTTAATTATATCTTAAATATAAAATAAAAATATTAATATATTAATTATATAAAATATTATAATTTTAATAAAAATTAATATAAATAGTAATTTAAAGGAATATATTATATTATTTAATTTAAAATAAATATTTATTTTATTAATATATAATATATTTAATATAAATAAAGTATTATTATAATATAAAGTAAAGTATTAATTATATTTAATAATAAAATAAATTATAATATTAATATTAAAAAATATCTTAAAATACTTTATATAAAATATTATTTTTAATATAAATATTAAAGTTAAAGTACTTTTATTATAAATTATTATTATAATAAAAATTAATTAAATAAAAGAATATTTAATTTATTAAATATAAAATATAAATTTAATTAAAATTATTATTAAATTTTAAATTAAATTAAATATTTTTATATTTAATTTTAAAATTAATAAAAATATTATATAATTTATATTTATAAAGTCTTTATTTTATTCTTCTATATTATAAAGTATATTAATTAAAAATATTATTATTTATTAAAAGAATATTATATAAATTAATATCCTTCTTTATTATATATAAAGTATATTTTTATTAAAAATTATTCTATAAAATATACCTTTATAATTATTATAACTATTATAATTATTAAACTTAATATTTTAACTACTATAAAAGTTCTATTAAAAATTATTATAAAAGTTACTTTATTATAAAATCCACTATAATATTTACTATAAAAATTATTATTATTATACTTTTAATTTATAAAATACTAATCTTTCTTATTAAACTTAATTTTATTTATAATAAATATATAATTTATAAATTATTATAATTAATAAACTTATAATAAAATATATAAATTTAAATATAAAACCTTAACTAATATTAAAATTTATAAAATATTATAATAAATTCTAATATATCCTTAATTATATATAAAATATTATCTTTAATAAATTAATTATTATAATAACTAAAAACTTAATAATATATATTTAACTTATTAATTAATAATTATAATACTTTAACTCTTAACTTATTAAAATTCTTTTAATATAAATTAATAAAAATTAATATATTTTAATTAATAAAATAATTTTAATAAATAATATTATTATTAAAATATAATTTTATTTTAAAATAAATTATTTAAAATAGATTAATTTACTTAATATTATATAAATAAAATATCTTAATAATACCCTTTAATATATATAAAAGCTATATAAAATTATATTAATTAAATATTTAAATTCTTATATATATTGAAAAAATAAAAACTTTATTATTAAATATATTATAAACTTAATTAAAATATATTTTATTATTATAATAATATTTACTAATATTAACTATTATATTTAGTTTAAATAGTTTATTAAAATATTCTACTAATAATAAAATATAGTATATTATTAAATTCTATATTTTAAAAGTATCCTTAAAATAGTTATTTTAAAAGATTTAAAATTAAGAAATAATAAAAATAAAAATAAAAATCTATTAAATAAATCCTTTTAAACTTTTATTTTCTTTATTAAACTTATTATATAACTTATTATTATATCTATCTTTCTTCTTTTATTATCCTTTCTATCCTTTTTCTTTTATTTATTATTATTAAATTCTAAATTATTATTTAAATTATTATTTTATATTATAATAATTTCTTTTATATTTATTATATATCCTATTTCTATCTTTCTTACTTTTTATAAATATCTTTCTATTCTTATTCTTATTTTTATTCTTCCTCTTTAAATTCTTAATAATAATAATTTTATCCTTAAATTTAAAAGTTATTTTTTTCTAAATTAACTTATAATAAAATAAAATCTTATTTAATTTATAAATCTTTTAAATTAATTATTAAACTATTTTAATATTTTTAATTTAATAAAAAATTAAATATAAATAAATTCTAATAAATCTTTAAATTAATTTATATACCTTTAATATATAAAATTATTTTTAATTCTTAAAAAGTTTTATTAATAACTATAAATATCTTTTAATCTATTTATTAAAATCCTTTATAAATATTTTATATAACTTTTAATATTAAAATATTTATATACCTATAAATACTATATAATATATATATTAATTTATATTATATTAAATTTTTATTTTCTAATAAATTTATACTTTATAACTTAAAATTAATATTATATATATAAACTACTTTAAAATATATTTTATCCTATATTTTAATAAATAATAATATTAATTATAATAATAAATCTAATAAATTCTTAAAAGGAGCTATTATAAATAATTATTAAAATAATAAGAAAATTAATTATAAAAATAAATATATTAATAAAATTATATTATTTTAAAGGTTAAATATAATTAATTTAAGGAATTAATAATTCTTACTAATAAAATATAAAAATATTTACTATAATATTAATTTAAAGATATATATAAGTATATTAAAAACTTATTAATTAAAAATAAATAAAAGTTTAATATTTAATAAAGTTAATTTATAAAGTTTAAAGTATTATTAAAATATAAAAAAGTTTAATAATAAAATAAATAAAAATTTAAAGTCTTAATAAAGTTCTTATCTATATAAAATATAATAAATATTTATAAAAATAATTTTAAATAATAATATTAAACTAAATATTAAATATTTAAAAGATTATTTAAATTTTATATTTAATAATTATTAAAATATCTATAAAAAGTTAATTTTTTAAATAGGTTATATAACTCTATTCTATTAGTTAAAAATAATTATATTAAATAAATTATATAAATTAAATAGAATTTAATAGCCTTAATATAATTACTTTTTAAATAATTAAACTATAAAATAATAAACTATTTTATTAATCTAATTATTTATAGTTATTTTTATAATTATTAATTAATATTAATTAAATTTATATATATAAGGGTAGAAAAAGTAGTATTAAAAGTAGTTAATTATTAGTAACTAACTATTAAAGGGTTACCTAAAGGGTTTATATAGGTGAATACCTTCCCTACTAACTAAGCCTAATAAAGGACTGTTATAACTACTATAATAACTAATAATAAAGTAAGTGTGAATTGCAGGAGGAATTCATGGGCCTAAGTATATAATATATAATGTGCCTTTATAGAGTGTCCTTCTAAGCCCTACTTATAATGTGACTAATTGTTAAGAAGGTCTTAATGCTCGGAGTCGGCCTGAACCCTAGTCCTTAAGGCTCTGACAAGTCTGTCTTGCAGGGTGTTGATTTCATCACGATTCTGCTATAGGTAAAAACCCCATCCTGAAACTAGAATGGGCTATCAAGACAGCTTTTAAAATGTAGGGCAGGTACTCCTTATTAAGGAAGTACTTTAGCCCTTAGTAAGGTGCCAAGGAGATCATGTACTGGGTGGGCAGACATGAAGAGCTGGGTGGGCTGACACTGGCTGAAGACGCATCTCGGTGCGGGGACGTATAAGCCCGATGTAGCTGGTAGTCAAGGGCTTTCAAATACAAATCGGCAACCTCTTCCTGCACATTGCCTTGGAAATTTGCCTGTAACTATGACGACCTCTTGCTTGTCACATGATCGCTTCATCAAGCCCGATACACTAAATACTCCGGTGCACAACACTAACTAACTCTTTCCCTGAGCTGATCTAAGACTGCCTTTGCGATCTATCTGATCCAACAAGCTCGTGATGTCTAAAACCATTGCTGTGACTGGGGCCACAGGGTCCCAAGGAGGCGGAGTTGTCAACATAATGAGGAAGAGTCCAGGGTGGTCCGTCCGAGCCGTCACCAGGAATCCGACCAGCGAGGCTGCCAAGAAGCTTGCTGCAGCGGGAGTCGAAGTCGTGCAAGCCAGCTTCGACAATGAGGCCTCACTAGTCAATGCTTTCCAGGTCAGCTTAGTCTTTCGGCAGTGCAAACCAAATCGTCTTGGATTTGCAGCATTTGTCTTGATTGTTTGCTCATGCATGGTAACTAGGGTGTGAATGCCGTGTTTGCCATGACCAACTGGTGGGAACACCTGTTCTCGGGCAAATCTCAGGATGAGTCTGGCCTGCTTGAAGAGGAACAGGGCATGAAGATTGCTCGAGCTGCAGCTCAGACCTCCACTCTGGAGCATTATATCTGGTCGACCACTCCAAGTGCCAAGCGTATTCTCAATGGTCAACATTCAACTCCACACATGGATTACAAGGCAAACGTCGACGCCCGTATCAAGTCAGAGTTGCCCGACTTGGCGGAGAAGACAACATATCTCTACTTCGGCTTTTACCCCCAGAACTTAGCGTTCTTCCCTCTCCTCAAGCCAATACAGCACGTGAGTCACGTCTGTCTTCAACTCAGTCGAGAATGCTGGTTGACGTCTATACAGCCCTCCACCAGAGCTTGGATTCAGATTGTGCCTACTAATCCAGATGCAAAAATATTGATAGCGGGTGACATGGCTGTCAATCCCGGTATCTGGGTCCGTCAAGTCTTAGCGACTGGCCCCAAGGCGTTCGGAAAGTATGCCAACGTCGCGCTTGAGAAATGGACCTTCCAGAATATTATGGATGTTTGGGCGGAAGTTACGGGCAAGACAGGTGTGCTTATGAAGTGCACACAGGAGGCCTACAGCCGCCTTTGGGGCCCACCTGGTCATGAGTTGGGTTTGCAGTTCAAGTTCGGCGAGATGTGTGACCCTTGGCAAGAGACTGAGGAGTTCATAAGCCCCGCAGAGCTTGATATAGACACCAACGAAGTAGTTGGTTTTAGGCAAACCATTGAAGGGCTGAAGAGCTTTTTCTAATGTTCACGGCCAATAGTATGAGCAGTAGCTAGTTATAGGCGTTATAATATATTTATTTTATAGTACTTTCTTAGCTTTTAAACTAGTTATTTATTAATCTTTTAAGTATAAACTTAATAATTACTTAATATATACTTTTAAACTTATTTATATAAAAAACTATTAAATTTCTTTATAAGTTCTTTTATTTTAATTTATTTTTCTAATTAGTATTTAAAAATAAAAAACTTTATAATAAATAAATTATTTCTTAAAAGAATGCTTACCACTATATAAAGGCGCTATATATATCTTTAAATATATATAAAATAAAAGTAAAATTAAATTTCTTATAAACAAAACTTATTATTTAAAAGTTTACCTTTTATATTAATTAAAGAATATTTATTTACTATTTATATATAATAAATAAACTTTATTTAACTTTTTAAAAATATAAAATATTTTTTAAATATTTATTTAAAAGATATTAATTATTATATTACTATTTTTATATTAATAATTATATATTAATAATAAGTATAATAATAATAAGTATATTAAAATAGAAAAAAAACTATTAGTAGTTATCAGTATTATAAGGTTATATTATATTATAGATAGTATAGAGAAGTCCTTATAGGAGTGCTGTAGTAGTAAGTCTACTAAATCGTGAAGGTCCTTGCCACACAGCTAGCCTATGAAATGTCGGATGTCGAGTAACCCTAATCAGCTAGGAAGGTGCTTGTTAGGATACCTACTTCCTACCAAAGTGCGCAACGAGGCTCTTTAAATGGAGATATAGTGTAATCCAATTATATTAATGGTCTCGTTATACATTTTATATGTATGGGGATTAAGAACGAAACCACCCATGGTTTCGTTTTTTATTTGCATATGTCCAAACTAGTGTCGGCACGGTACTTATATACTACTAGGAATAGCCAATCTACCAGATTGATTATTATGGTCTTTTGGCCGGACGAGAGAGCGTGTGGCTAGCAGTCGCGCCTCCTGTTGCAAAACTCAGGTATAGTTATCCTTATAGGAACTCGATGCCGATGAACGCAGGGATAGAACACCACGAATGGTAGCACATGATCCCAGCCTCGTTACAGCTGCACACCCTGGGGCAGACAGCGAGACAAGCAAGAATGGCTTCTGAAGGCGCTGTCGACCAACATCATCGACCCAAGCCGCCCAACAGCTGATATGTCACGGCCGCTTCAGAATCATAGCTAGCGAAGCATTCATTATGCCCCAAAGGCGTGGCCCACACAGAATGCAGTGTTCAAATGTTCTCAGTCTGACCCTCCATCTCGTCCTTGACTGAGTAGCCGCTATCGATAGTCGGACCGACTTCATTATTAGGACAAGATATTCCTGGTTCCTATCATCGATAATGTACGCTAACACGAAATTTCTCTACCTCCTCGGCGCTGCTAGCACCACCATCACGATAGGCTCATGCTGCTATCACCATAGTTACTCGTTCATGTGGGTTTCTATTGGAAGTACTCCGTGTGGACCTATCCTTTAGTATGTTCGTGTTAATCAGCCCGCCTCTTCTTGTCAGCTGGATCTACCTGTAGTTTCAAAGTGAACCGCATTTCCACAAAGTTATGCCTTCGCCATGAGGCTTGTGCCCATCTTGACTCTACTCCCCAATGCTATGCCGGTCTCCATGTGTGGCAGCTGAGAATCCAGTTCAGTCGGACCACTCCGTACCTTTCCTTGGGACCCCAAGCCCGGCATTGACTGCCCTCCCAATAGCTGCTCAGTGGCTTGATGAGCGGACTCAATGCCACCAGCGACCCAGGTGTGATGCCTAGAAATATGCTCTCCTGCAAAGTATATGTTCCCCTCAGGCTTCTTCATGACCTCGTGGAACCTCGAGTACTGACCGGGAAGATACATTGTGTTGCCTCCCCCGGCTTCACTCGGCCAGTGCATGTCGAAAGCTTCGATAAACTGACCATAAACGTCCACGCCTTGAGGACGGAAGAAAGTGTTCAAGTCCTCCATGACCAGCTGCACTCTCTCCTGGTGCGTGGTCCAGCTCCAGCGGAGGGCATCAGTCATGCCGGCGTACACCATAAGACACCCGCTCTTGGAAGACCCAATGTCGTTGGATGGGTAGACGATCCATCGAATCCGGAGATCAGTCTGTGTCTGTCCTCCAAAGCAGGGATCCGCCGTGTGTTCCCAGAATCGAGTTTGGAAATGCAGGCCCATTTTGTACAAAGGGCCTTCGTGGATGGCCTGGATGGCACGTTCCTTCATATATGACCACTTAGGTCGCGTCCGGATGCCCTGCTGTATAGCTGCTGGTGGCACAGCTAGAACTACCTTGTCGAAGACACGCTTAGTTGGAGCGATACCTCCAATTCCAAGCTCCAGCTTGCCATCAGGGAGCTCATGAATCTCGCTCACGGGGGCGTTTCGGAAGATGCAAGACGGCCCGAGTGCCTTCGCTGCAGCATCTATGATGCGGGATAGTCCCCCCTGCACCGTAACCCATTCTACAAGCAGGTATTAGACGTATGCCAGGAAATAGAATGATGAGCTTGGAGGGCAATACTCACCAGGGTTGGAGAAGTGCATCGTCTGTAGGACCAAGTCTGTGAAACTCTGGTCGTACTGGTTTGTCTGACTCATGATGAGCTCGACGAAGTCAATGACCTGGTGCGGCCATTTTGCCTCTTCTCGGAGGTATTGTCTAAACGTGAGTTCGTCATACCGAAGAACCTCGACCATGCCGCGCTCGAAGTCGTCATTTAGAAGCGCGATCCAAGGGCTCATGACAACTCGCAGCATCTCCCCTGCTGTCTTGTTATGAAACTTCTCTGGCAATTCCATCCACGCAGCCAGCGATCTGTCGGTAGCGTCCCACACGCGCCCTTGTAGGTGAACCTTGTTATTTATGTGCTGCAGAACGTACGGGATGAACTCGACCTTGTCTTGCACGGCGTTCTGTTCGTTGAGGTATCGAACGAATTCGAAGACGCAGGCGTGAAGGGGGGAAAGGGGAATGCGCATCGCCCCAGCTTCGAAGAAGGCGAGGTGGCCAACATCTTCCGTCTTGAAATGATGTGTGTAGATTCTACCTCCGAGCCTGCTTTTGGCCTCGAACACGGTAACCGAATGACCTTGTTGTTGAAGAAGGAGTGCAGTGTAAAGACCAGCAATGCCACCGCCAACGATGCCAACTTCTAGAGTGCGCATGGTAAAGTTTGTAGGAATATGCTGTGATACTTTTGGGTAATAGAAGATGTGATAATGATGTCTTTGGCATGATTATCCAGGGAGCATTATATGTCCACCTCCATCCATTTATACATCTTTGCTCTCGCCATGACGTGACCGAGCCTGAATTGGCCTCGGAAGCTGTCGTGAAATTCTTCCTGCGCCAGTTCACGTACTGACTGATCATTAGCCCGATCTTAGTCGCAGAATGACACCATTCAGTCTCAAAAGGGCAATGCATATGCAGCCAGAATTTTGGAAGGGAGCTCGAAGGCGATGACGGGATACCCAGAGCCTTGCATTCTCTCACATCGAGAACAGACTGCAGTCCACCCTGGCTGCAGAATCCGCCTGGATCACCGAAGACTCCAAGACGACGCCACGATGGACAACTCCGTGCTGCCAGAATCAAGACGTCATGAGTTGTCTTTAGCAATGGAATCCTTCGTATATTCACAAATTATGTGAATCCGCCGCGATCGAGCTACCTTCCTTTTCTCACGGAAGCAGTAGAAGATCAACAAATCATCGCAACTAAACAAACCAAACGAAATGTTGAGCTACATCTGAATGCATTCTCACATCTCTGTGTTTACTCGCGAACTATGCTTAAACTTGATTAGCCTGTGGCACAGTGCATAGTATTTGGTAATAAGCGCTGAGCGTGCTGACCGTTGCGCGATAGTTATATACACATCTAGCATGGGCGGCAATTTTAAAGTTTTCGCACAATCCGCAGGATTCATCACGCCACATTCCCAACCATATTTTCGGTGGTCTAGAGCGTAGAAAAACCGGGCAGCTACCCCGTTGTGTAACATGCAACTTGCGGCTTGGGCATGCTGACTGCTTCAAATGAGGCTATAGACATTTTTGGCCCGGGTAAATTGTTGGCCAACTTTTCCTTGCAATTTGTTGGTTTGACATGATGACATCACAGCCTTAGCCTCGCCAATGATTCCCCGTCACGAAACAATAAAACCGCCGCTTTACTCGTACTACATATGATTTTTACTGACCGTAAATTCGTAGCGAAGCTCCTGATATTTCTCATTAGTCCAATGGAAAAGTCAGACTTCGCGGAGGCCCCGGTTCCCCCGAGCACTCAGAATGAATACAGCTCTGAGCCCGACAGCCTACTCTCAAAGCTGGAAGGGGAAGAAGATCCGATAAATTGGTCCCGCTTCTGCAAAGGTATGTGACCAGATGGAGAGAAAATTTGTCAAGTATCCTCTCTCATCGGGGCTGACAGACCTCAAACCTCGTCCTAGTTTTGTACACAAGCATTGTTGTCGGGATTGCCGGCATTGTCAGCTTTAGCTCGAGTGTCCATACGCCTGCCATTCGCGCCATTAGCAAGGACTTGAATACGTCAATGCTAGTCTCAACACTTGGTGGTACAACTTATCTTGTGGGATTCGGCTTCGGGCCATTTTTCTTCGCTCCTCTAGCCGAGCTCCTGTATGTTACCTGAGTTGTGAGGCTGTCGTAACTAGCATCTAACTTACGCAATCTCTTCCAGTGGCCGAAATCCTATTTACCGATCGACGTTTCTTGTATTCTGCTTGGCAAATCTAGGATGTGCACTATCGCCAAACATAGCAGCTCTGCTCGTCTTCCGCTTCATCGCTGGTTTCTTCGGGTCACCTAGTGTTGCGAACTCTGGAGGCTCGATTGTGGATCTCTGGCCAGATTCACATCGCTCAGTGCCTTTCGCATTCTTTACAGTCGCCAGTTATTGCGGTCCCGTACTAGCACCCATTGTTGGTGGGTTCCTGACACAGTATGTATCGTGGAGATGGAACTTCTGGCTGGTGTTGATCGTGTCCTCCGCAATCTACCTCCTCACTGTCTTCCTCTTGCCTGAAACCTACCCACCAAAGCTGCTCGATCACAAAACAAGGCGAGGTCACCAACCTCGGCTCGGAGTTGAAGCTCAAGCCCGCGAACCCCTGAAGCAGAGGTTCTCTGTCAGCCTCACGAGACCATGGATCATGCTCTTCACTGAGCCAATTCTCATCTCATTGTCACTCTACATGGCCTTCATTTATGGCGTCCTCTTCCTGGACTTCACAGCCTATCCAATTGTCTTTCAGAGGGCCCGTGGCTGGTCTCTCGGCATCTCCGGCTTATCGTTCCTTGGCATCGGCCTGGGTATGGCTATTGCGGCCTTGCTATCGCCTTTGGTAGACCGGATACATGCTCGTTACGTCCTCAAGCTCGGTGGCCCCGCGTCTCCACAGCCGGAAGCGCGTCTCCCGCATCTTGTCATAATTTCATGGTTCCTTCCACTCGGGTTACTGTGGTTCGGTTGGACCGCGCTGCCTCCGACTCCGTGGGCATGGAGCATTGCAGCGGGTGTCCCTTTCGGCTTTGGGTTGGTCATGCTGTTCCTTGGCATCACGGGATACTTGACCGACTGCTATGCTGAGTACAGCACGAGTGCCCTAGCTGCAAATACCCTGCTAAGATCGCTCTTCGGCGCAGTGTTCGCAATCTTCGCCCAGGACATGTACGGGAAGATGGGTACGCCCTGGGCCACGAGCCTCCTAGGATTTTTAGCAATGGCCATGGCCCCCCTACCGTGGCTTTTCTACAGATATGGGCCGCGTCTTAGAAACGTCAGCAGATTTCACCTTGCCACAGTAAATCGTCGTCGTTAGATTTGGACCTATTAGATGGGAATAGGAGCAGTGGATATGAGCTGCGACACACTTCGCAGGGGGCACAACGGAAAAATGGACAGCAAAAAGGACGAAGTTTTGTCCCTCATGAGCTTACGGAGGCAGCAAAAAGTGAGACTCTACAATGACGTTTTCGCAATTCTCAACCATCAATATCTACGTCTAAATGCAATTGCGGAGGACTTCATTTCTTGGAACTAATCACCGCCAACTCCGAAACTCTCGAACAGGAGCATTGTGATACACACGAAATAACGGCAAGGGACAACAGTAATATCCAAAGTGTGTTGGGGCTTGGGTCCAGTGACCAACTCTGTCAGCTGGTGCTCTAAGCTCTAGTGTCCATTTACCTGTCATATAGCCGCCATGAGTAAGCAACGCCTAGTGAGAGTGGAATCTATTTGCGCCATCAATGTCTCTCCTATAGTCAAATGTGTAAGTATGGATTCTTTAACTAATTTCAGATATCTTGTAAAAATAAATACCTGACTTCGGACCTGCCTCTGACACCCTATTTACGGACAAAACATGCCCTCACAGTGAATGCCACAGTCCTTGCAGCTTGGCATCTTGATGCACCAGATGAAGCCAAAAGGGTTTGTCTGATCACACAGACACATAGAATCCCACTGCCTCTTCTTGTCGCATCCACATTTCTCATCGCCCCGCTTTGAGAGATCATCGTGCTCTGTCGACAGGAGGTCCGAGTCGTTGTCTGGCATGGAGGGGGCTGGCTTCTTGATCACAGCAGCAGCCGCTGCCGCAACAAAAAGGATGATTGCTGGTCTCATCTTGTAAACAAGGTCGTTGAATTTTCTTGGGAGACAGGTTTTTCCGGTGTGTGGAGAATGAGGAACTTGAGTTCGAGGTAGAAGTTGCAAAGGATAGAAGATGAGCACACCGGAGATGGCAAGGGAGAGTTTGCGGGAGCATTTAAACAATTTCTGAGTCGGCCATGATACTCCTAGTCTCTCTCGGACAGCAACTAGCTCAAATTTCCAAGGAACTGCCTCAATGCTAATACTGTAGAAGGCGTGCAATTCAACTTGGGGACGCTCCAAACACGCGACTACGCACCGCCGCTAAGTAGGTATTAAGGCCGGGACGGCTCAAATGGCCGCTTTTAGTTACGAGAACGCGTGTAATATAATTCACGTGCGCATTCCAATCGATTTAATATAGATAAGCATTTAAAGAGGAAGCCGTATGGCCACTTTTCAACATTGGCAGACCTTTACGGCCTCCTTGGTAATAATCTCGTACTCAACGGAAGCATTCACAATTCAAGACGGAGAACTACCCTACCAGTTCCGCTCAGAAGAGTACTTATAAGAATTTGGGGACGAAACATAATCAGTATAAAACAAGGCCATACTTTTGGGAACATGATACGTGTCCCTCCAGTAGAACAGGCTCGCAAGGCGAAGGGGAAAAAGGTTCAACTGAACAATGGCCAATCGCCTACTAGTGCATGCACCGTCTGCTTAGCTTTGCTGTTAAGATTGATTTCTGGCACACCAAAACATTCTCTCACAATTTTACGACATGAGGTCAAATCACAGCGCTGCCAATTAGCCCACACTGTAAAGCTGGTGTGTGAACAGCGCGGTAGGTGGTCTGGACAGTATAAAGCTAGTTGCTCAGCTAGGGAGATCATGAGGATTACATGGGTGAAATATCTGACAGAAATTTCAGTAATGAATCACCAAATTGAAGGGGAATGTTCTGCTCTGATGAAAATACAAATTGCTACTAATGAGGCTCCTCTACGCCCAGCACCACTGGCAGCGCAGAGACCGTCGAGTCGGCAGCCATCCACCCAGGAATGATCAAATCACCTTGGATTGAAGCCTACGGCCACTTCAATCTGTTTCTGACTGTCCATACAAGCAGTGCACGACCCAGCGATGATTGAAACGGATTCACATCTGTTGCCAGCCGATCAGATTTGTCTTGGCGAAAGTTTGAAGCAGCTGCGACGCAAAAGCTGTGGGCATCGCTTAAGACACAAACTCTGAGGTGCCAAATATAATTCATGAGCGTTTGCACTGATCACTGGAATCCCAGGATCAGCGTGACGACGTGAACTCCAGTGTCCAATACTAGATAGCGCGAACTCCGCCATCAAAGTACAATTTCTGGCCTAGTAGATAAGTGCGGTTCCAGAAGAAGCGTATCACCCAAAAAAGTCGTCTATCACTCGTCACTCTTCTGGGATTCATTATGCTAATGGCTGTGAGCTTCTGGGCATGGCGCAACCAATCAGCGCAGAAGCTCGCGAAGATGACGAAGAAGGGAGTTGGAAATATTGCTCGTCTTTCTCAGCTTTCTGGCTTAAATTCATAAGACAGAATGTGTTCAGGGGTGGCTCTGATGGAAGGAAGTCAGGGGTCTGAAACCAGTGTCAAAACAACATCGCATTAGGGATAAGATCGGGGATCCACACCCGCAAAAGCAGAGGGCACACCCAAACTAATTATCCTATAGGAGGTTTTCCCATATGAGGTTATCCTATAAGAGGCTATCTTATAAGATGTTGTTCCCTAGGGCTTGGATGTACTCTCTATTTCTATGGGTATGAATCCCCGATCTCTTAGTAATGATATACTGGATGCATGCTTTCTCAATGTTGGGCAGGCCTTGGTGGACGACGATTATGATTCTATAGGAGACAGCAGGTCGAGATCTTGAAAATATCTTAGTATTGCATTATCTCACAAGCTTGCTGTATTCAAGCTCTGAATTAGAGTCTTGATACTGCTGGATGCATGCTACCAGCGAAGCCGCCCCTTCGAGTTCTAAGTTCGGCAATTGCCTTCTCGAAAGCCGTGGAAATCTTGAGATATGACCAGATTTCTGGTAAATTTATCTCTTCCTTGTTTATTTTTGAAGACTATCTATGCAGTCCTTGTCATCGTTGCCGACATCATCACAGGCTTAGGCCTTTTCTCCCATCAGCTCGACCACGTCCCGGTCAACGCCGGCAAGTAGGTACAACTGACATGGACGGAAAGTCAAAGGACGTCGTGCCGTGGCACACTCGCCAAAACGATCACGGCAGATGCAAGCTCCGGGCCGCTGATTTTGATGGTGGCGAGGACGACACGCTCAAAAGAGGAGCCGGCATTTGGGCAGTGGATCTTGGAGCGCAGCTTGTATGCAGGTTGTGCACGGCTGATTGCCTGCTCATCGCACTTGACGCGATCGTCTCGAGATAGCTTGGATGGAGGATCCATTGAGAGAGAGAGATGGGTTGAATTTTGGGTGATACTGTTTTGGTGTCGAATTAGTTCAAACAGGGGGAGGGGAGATTGGGTGGCTCGAAAGTAAATGGGAAGAAACTGTAAGCACGTCGTGGCCAGAACAAGGCCGGCGAAAAAGAGAATAGCAGCCGACAATCATGGTGTGCGTCGTGAAATACATTTCGGCAGGGCAACGTGAGTGTCGAGGTGCCCCCTGTGGTGCTTGTCGTCGTCGTCGTCGTCTCGTCGCCGCGGAGAAATCGAGCGAGTTCATCGAAAATCGTACTGGGGGTTTTTCTGGTCTTCCCACCGTGGATTGTTGTCGGTTGGCGACTGGGGAGATTCACGTCAGTTCGTCCTGAAGAAAAAGTAAACAAAAGGCCCTCACTTACGCCGAATATCCCGAAAGTTCAAGCATCCGGTGAGGCAAATGCCCCAAGAGGCGATCACCGCGGGAATGGAGAGCGTAAACGCTCCGATGATGATGGTATCTGCCGAGATATACATCTCGGCAGGACAAGGTGAGTTTCGGGGAACTCCTTCTGTTCCTCTTCGTAGTTCTCGTTGTCGTCAGCGTCGTCGCCGCCGGATTCCCGAGCCGTCCAGATGCTGCTGAGGCAAGAGCCCCAAGCGGCCACGACGGTGAGGATGAGGAGGGCAAAAGCCTCCACGATGATGGCGTTCGCCGTCAGCCGCATCTTGGCAAGACGAGACGATTTCGCGGGTGTTTCTCTTGTTCATCATCGTGGTTCTCGTCGTCGTCGGTGTCTTCGCCGCCGACATCACAAGCGTTCCAGCAGCCGGTAAGGCAGCTGCCCCAGGCTGCCACGACCGCGAGGATCGCGATGGCGAACAACGTGACGATGATGATGTCTGCCGTTAGATTCATCTCGGCAGACGGCGAGGGTCGGATTACGTAATTATTGAAAAAAATAATTTAAAAAACTGAAGACTGCCAAAAACGACGGAGAAAAACAACTCTCGTCGGCCTGGAGAGAAGAGAGAGGAAGAGAGATACGAAGTTCACCAGCCAGTGCCGGACGAGAAGTTTTGTTTACTCCGGGACACAGGACGCGTATCGCTGCATTCACGGCAGGTACGGCCTGCTCACGCATCTATTACTGGTTGCGATACTATGGCAAGAGGAAAGTGCATTTTACATTCACGGTGGCTCATCATCGTCTTGAACGCCCGAGTAATCGTCCCGGCTGGGTGGAAGATTTTCTGAGAACCACCCAGTTGATTCCACGTGTAGCATTGATTAGTTAACTGTCGGCACATAGAGATTGTGAACCATGTTATTCCTTGAGCCACGGGGTAGACAAAAAGGGGTTCAACACTGGTAGTGCCTCAAGGAGGAGCACATCCACTTGCACGGGTCTCTCACCTGCTACTCAATTTACTCTGCAACTTCCTCAAGTTCCCCGGGATAGTTCTGTCATGACATCAATCCGCCCTGAGGAACCAAAAAACACGGGTTTGGTTCCAACCAGGCCAGGCTGTCGTACAAGAACTTTTATGAGCGTCGGGAAGGGGGCATTCGGTCGACTTCAAAGGCGTCGAGCGACTGCGTCTCAGTGTTGGGGTTGTTCGCGCAAATAGTAATCGTAGCAATGAGCTGTTGTGGTGCTCAGTGGTGTGTCACTCACCCTACCCTAGGGTAGCCTATTCTCAGTGTGTTGACCGCTGCAGGGGCTGATCGTGTACTACTCAGTACAGAGGTGATTATCATTCAAGGCCATGGTTTGAAACATTATTGAAATGCTTCATTAAGCTCACTGAGGTCGCAAGTACTGGGCGTGGTAAAGAAGACGTGAATTACTACCTCACGTAATGAATCGATCTTCTGGTATGCTTGGAAGTCTACCTAGGTACTTAAGTACTCAGGTAGTCTCGGTAGGACGTGGTCACCTCATCGGACAGCTGGCATTTGGGACCAGCCGCCGAATCCAACCAAGCGCCCATCACCAGCACAAGCAGCAGGAGTTGCAGCACCAAGAAATGATTGAGGTAGAACAGAATCCAACCAGGCGCAGATCGGAATCCATTGTCAGTATCCTTTATACTGAAATGGAGTCGTTGGGGCGACGTTCACTGTCTAGGTGGCCGCTCACATACGAAACGCCGGATGCAAACCCCCGCATTCCCTCCGAACGCAAGGGTTCGGTCACATCCACTGGCAGCTAGTCTATTATATTGTGGTTACACTGATCAAGCAAGCCACTTCATGCAAATTCCGCCTAGGAACCCATGTTTAACCGAGCATAAAAGAGGAGGCAGGCTCTGTGCAGCCAAACGTTTTGGGCACTCATCCGTCAGCCCGTCTATGACCACGCTCTCTGAACGTCATTTCTCCTAGGTCTTCGCCTTCACCCTCTACTTAAGTAGCCACCATCCCAGCCAGTCTAGCAACATGTCATCATCTTTCCCACTAGAGGCCTTCACCGGGTACACGTCGCAGACGGTGGCCTTCAGCGTCACGTCCCACGCAACCATCAATGCCGACGTCGTGTATCCTGAGAAGTCGGATGGGTCTCCCGCCGTCGTCCTGTTGCACTATCATGGCGGCTTCCTCGTGAGTATCTGTCCATTCCTGCTCTACTCTACCGCATGAAGCCTAACCGCCCCGGGCGCGGATAACGAGGCTGAATTTTATGCAGATCGTTGGAGACCGCTATACATTCTTGCCATACTGGCTCGTACACGCCTGCGCCTCAAGAGGATGGGTCTTTGTCACCCCTGACTACCGCTTGATGCCCGAATCCACCGCACATGACGCTATCGACGATGCCGCGAAGGTCTACCAATGGGTCTACTCGTCGCTTCCAGAAAAGCTGGGACGCCCCATCCGCTCAGTTCTGTTGGCCGGATCGAGCGCCGGGGCGTACTTGGCTCTCAACACAGCCGTGTCGGCTGTCAAGAAGCCCGACGCTCTGCTGCTCATCTACGGGATGCTTAATCCTTCTGGGGCTCGGTACACAACTCCCGGCATGAATATCATGGGGCAACCACTCGTCGAGACTGGACCTATCTTGGAAGCATGGCCGATGAGCGAGGCCGGAAGCGGCGAAAAGAAGCCTGTCTCAGCGTACCCAATCACCAATCCGGCTACTGACCCGAGGTTTGCTCTTATCTCGGCACTGCACATCGATGCCCTATTTCCTGACTATATGACTGGTGTCCCTGGCCTTGCTCGCCAGATTGCTGCCCAAGGGGTTACAGCAATTCCGACAGAACACATGCGTTTGTTTCCGCTCGACTTTGGTAACCTGGCCGGCCTCCCACCGGTCATGTTACTTCATGGCGTGGATGACACAGCTGTGCCACTTGACTGTAGTACTGCAGCCGCTGAGAAGTTGAAAGCATCTGGAGTAAACATCTTGACAGAATTCCCAAGTGAAGCGCAGCACGGTTTCGACGCGAGGGCAGGTGTCGTTGACATTGAGACCTCGAATCCTGATGGGGTGGCTGCTGTAGAGTCTCTCCGGAAAGCGATCAGTTTTCTTGAACAATCTGTGGCAAAGTAGAGGCACCTTCATAGCACCGGTCCGGTTGGATAACATGTCACGACCTATGTACCCTGTCTTCTATCGTTTCTTCTTTAGGCAGACCTCCTCATAAAATATAGCTAAAGCCGAGATAGTTGCGGTATATACTTACTAATACTAAATTTCTTATACAGTTTTAAGTAGTTCTTTCTTACTATCTTAAAAGTAATAGCTAGTAGAATTTTTAATATTTTAATATATAATAGAGTTATATTTAATAAGACGGTCCTTATAACTTATAGTAAAAGAAGGCTTAAATTATCTATAAAGAATTATTAATTTAAAACTAAAGTTATTTAAGGAATAGTATAAGGGAAGTAGTGAAGCTATAATCTTATATTATAAGAGGTATAGAGGTTATTTAAACTAATAAAATAAGTAGAGTATATAAACCTATTAGTTAGTCTTATAAGTATTTAACTTATAGTTTTAATAATATTCTATAAATAGATTATTAATTAAAAATTTTATTACTTTATAATCTTCTTTTAATTAAACTTTTCTAAAACTTACTTTATAAATCTTCTTTAATATATTTTAATAAATAGTAATTTATATAATTTTTAACTTAATTTATATATAAAAAGTAGTTTATTAAAATAATATATATTAATAATAATTAAAAGTTTACTTAATAGGTAATAAAGTAAGCTAATATCCACTCACCTAGTAATTATATTTACTCACCTAATTCCCACCATTTACTTATCTAGTATAAGGTTTTATATATAAAACCTATATAATTCTATATAACTATTAAGCCTACCCCACATTAACCCCAATATTTAACACATAATATATTTAATTTATATTTTTTAGGCTAATAATAAATATTAAATAAAAATTTAAAATAATTACTATCTATTTACTTAATTATTATATACTATTTTATATTATTTTAATTTTATTATTACTTTATTATAAAAATCTTATTTATTACCTACCTACCTATTTTATTTAAATATTAATACTTACCTCCTTATAATAATATAATTTAATTTAATCTTAATAATTTCTAAATCTCCTCTTACCCTCTACCTCCTTATTCTATTATATTATAAATAATAAATACCTATATATTATTATAAATACTTTAAAATTTAATAAATTAATATATTAAATTATACTTATAATATATAATTACTAATTTTAAAGAAAACTTTACTTTATTATTTAATATTATAATATATTAACTAATTTTATTAAATAACTTTAATATCTACTACTTAAAACTTAATTTAATAACTATAATCCTATAAAAATATCTATAAGAATTCTAATAATTATCATCTTTAAATTAAGCTTAATCTTTAAATTAAATATTATAAATATATAATATTTATTAGTTACTTTTAAAATAATTTATTATAATATAAAATTATTATTTAATATATTTTAAATAGTAATAAAAATACTATCTTAAAAATTAAGCTTATATTTAAAAATATTAAAAAATACTAAAATAGTTTAAAAATATAATTAAAATAAATATAAAAGTTTAAAAGGTTATTTATTTTATATAAAATAAATTATTCTTTTAATTTATAATTAAAAAGAATAAATAAGTATTAAATAAATATTCCTAATTTATACTCTAATTATTTATTTTATATTTAATATATTTAAATTTCTTTTAAATTATTAAAATAAATAATTTATATAATTATTTACTATTTAAATTATTTAATAAATATATATTTATAAAATAATACTTTGATTATATTATTAAAAATAATATAATATCTTTATAAACTAATTTTAAATAAATTAAAAGTTATTAATTTATTATATATTATTTTATAAATAAATTATATTTAAAAATATTAATAATTAATAAAAGTTTTTAATAATTAAATTTTTAAAGGTTAATTATCTATTAAATATTTTTAATACTTTAATTAAGAATTATTATTTTATTAATTTTTATATAAATAATAAATATTATATTTAATATATTATATTTTTAATTAAAATAGTTAAATTTTATAACTTTAATAATTTATTATTCCTTATAAATTTTATATTTAATATTAATTAATATAACCTTTATTTATTTATATTATTAATATAATATTTAAATATTATCTTTATATTTATTTTTAACTTTTATTAATAAGTTAAAACTATTAATTATATTTAAATCCTTTATAATTTAAAAGCTTAATATTACCTATAATCCTTAATTAATAAATATAAAATTTACTAAAAGTAATATTATATATAAAATATATTTAAATATTTAAATTATTATATATTAATAGTATTTAATAAAGGTATTTAAAAGAATATTTATAAATATAGATATATTTTAATAATAAAATATTTAAAGAAATTAAAAGTTTTTAAAATTATTAATACTATATATATAATAGATATATTCTATCTATAGAATAACTTTAATAAAAGTAAATAATAATATTTAAAAGTAAGAAATAGTTAACTATATTTAAATATAATAATTTAATAACTTTTATTATTAAAATATCTATTAAATATTCTTTTAAATATAATATATTTTAATATACTTTATATATTAACTATAAAATCTTTATTATTACTTAAAATATAGCTTAATTATTAGAAGTATATATATATAATAATAATAAATATTTTTTTACTTTTAATTATATTATTTTAAAGGTTTAAAGATATTTTAATTAAAGAGACTATAATAACTATTAAAAGGTTAATATAACTTATTAATACTTTTACTATTTATTATTAATAATTTTAATTTATAATAAAATTATTATAAAAACTATTATAATATAAAGGTTAAAAGTTAACTTACCTTTTATATAGAAGCTTTTAATATATTATAAATTACCTATATATTTATAAAGTTTATATTATAATAAAAGTTAATAATATATTTTTAATAACTAACTTTTATTTATATTAATACTAATTAAATTTAATAACTTAATACCTTATACTTTTATAAAACTATTAATTATAATAAATTATTTCTAAACCCCTTTATATACTTAATTATTACTATTTATAATTAAATATATAATAATACCTATTAAGTAAAAGTAAACTACCTCTAAACTTCTACTTATTAAAAGTTATAATTTACTTTTACTTTAATAAATTAATTATTTAAAAGTTAAAGGTTCTAAAAGGAGTTTTTATTAAAAATATATTCTTTAAATAGAAACTTTCTACTATTATATTTTTTATTTAATAAATAATATTTAACTATTATATATATTAATATTACTATTAAAGTTTATTATTAACTAAATTTCTTAAAATTATTTTAATAAGGGACTTATTATAATTAAATAAGATTTATCTAATACTTTAATTATATCCTTTATAAAATAAAAGATTAAATAACTAAAAATAAATTTAAAAGTAAAATAAACTATTATATATATAAATTTAATACTATATTTATTATTATTAAGTAAATATTAAATAAAATAAAGTTATAAAAAAAGTAGTTAGTTATAAGAAATATAAACTTTATAATTAATTTAAATATAATTAATAAATATATCTAACTATACTACTTTTTAACCTACTTAATAATAAATTTATTATTAAGTTTTTCTAATCTCTTTATAATAAATTTAATATTATCTCCTTTAAATTAATTAATTTTAAATTTTATCTTACTAATTAAAAACTATTTAAAATTAATTATAAAAATATAAACTTTATTATTAATTTAAATATAATTAATAAATATATCTAGTTATATTACCTTCTTAACTAACTTAATAATAAATCTATTATTAAACCCTTTTAATATCTTTATAATAAACTTAATATTATCTTTTAAATTATTTAAATTTAAATTTTATTTTATTAATTAAAAGCTTTTAAAATTAATATTACCTTATTATTTACTTAACTAAAAGTTAATTTCTAATTAAATATAGAAAATATATATATTAATTAAAATATAACTTATATTTTTTTAATATTTTTATTAAACCTATTTAATATATTTATCTATTTATTATATATTTTATAATTATTTATAATTTAATATACTTATATTATTATTTTTAATATATTATAATTAAAATACTTTATTATTATCTATTTTTATAAATAAATTATAAAATATTTTTAAATTAAAAATATATAAAAGTTAAATTAAATTATTTATTAAAATATATAAATAAGAATATTAAAAGTAGTATAAAGATTAAAATATAAAAATATTAATTAATAAATTTAATAAAAGGAAGTATAAATTAATTTAATAGAATTTTAAATTAAAAAATATATATAATAAGCTATATTTAATTAAATAATATATTAAGGTATAAATAAAATTTTAAAATTAAAGAGATTATTAATTATAATTTAATTAAATAGATAAAAATAATAGTAAATTTAAATAAATTATTATATTTGTTTAATTAATTATAAAAAATAAATACTATTATAAATTAAGGAACTTTAAGTTTAAATTACTTAATAAAAAATAATAACTAAGTAATAAAATTAAAAAGAATTATAAAATAGAATACTTAATTATATAATTAAAGTATAAAAATATATTAATAAATATTTTTATTATAAACTTTAATAATTAACCTTTTATAAAATTAATAATTATATTAAAGAAAATTTATATAAATATAAAACTCTTTACTTTAATATAATATAATAAAAATATTATATTATAAAGAAAGTATTTTTAAAAGTTAATAAAAGAAAATTATATTAATATTATTATATTAAAAGTATAATAAATAAAGTATAATATTTTATTATTTTATTATATTTACTATAATTTTATAGAGGTTAGAGGCTCTAAAATATAAATATTTAATATTATAATTTAATTAATAACTTTTTACTTTTATAATTTTATAAATATATTTTCTATTTTATACTTTAAAACTTTATTATTATATTATTTCTATTTCCTAAAGCTATTTATATTCCTTATATAATATTTTTAACTTTAATTTTTATAATAAAAATATTTAAAATTTATTTTACTTTTATTAAAGTTATCTTTTAGTTATAAAAATAAAAGTAAGTTATTTAAATATAGGTATTACTTTTTTAACCTTTTAAAGTTAATTTATAAATATTTTAAATTTATTAATAATAGGTAGTTTTATATATTAAATATTAACTTACTTTTAAAGTTATAATTATATTATTTACTTTATATTACCTTTATTCTTATTAATAATATATTTAATAACCTTTATATTTAGTTTAATATTATTATAATTAAATTTTTAATATATTTATATATATACTTTTTTAAATAGGCTATATAAACTAATTTAAAATCTTTTATATTTATACTTAATATTATATTTTAACTTTAATATTAATAGTTAAAACTTTATTTAATATTAATTATTTTTATAATTATAAGCTTAATTTATTAATAGTTTTTAATTTTTAATAAACTTTAATTATTTAAATTATTTTTAAAAATTAATAAATTTATTAATAAAATTTAAAATATTTATATTTATAAAATTATTAATTATTAAAATATTCTACTTTATAAATAATTAAATTAAAGCTTTTAAAGTTAAGTAAGATTTTTAAATTTAAATTAGATATTTAATTTCTTAATAGTTTTTAACTTTCTAATAAACTTTAAATATAAATATTACTTTTTTATATTATATTTTTAAAAATTTATATAATTCTTTTTAAATTATAAAATTATATAAACTCTTTAAAAGTATAATATATTTTATTATTACTATATAAAAGTAATAATAATAAAAGTTAAATCTTAACTCTTTTAAAGTTTATCTTTAATTAAAATAAACTTATTTTAATAACTCATCTACTTATATAAAGTTAATATAAATTATTAAAATATTAATAATTTTTAAATTTTAACTTTTTTAAATTAATTAGTTTATTTAAACTTTAAGTATATTTAAAAGATTATTTATTTTATAAATAGTTATTATATTTTTTATTATTTTTATTATACTTTTAACTTTAATATATAATTATTAAAATCTTTTTATTTTAATTTTTTTTTTTTTTTTTTTCTTTTTTTCTTTTTTTTATCTTTATTATTCTTATAATAATTACTTTAGTAATATTTAAAGTAGTTAATAGTAATATTATTATCCTTATTTTTATTATTATTTTAATTTTTTTATTATAAACTTTTAATAAGATAATATAATAACTATTTTATTATTATTTTTAAGTTTTTAATTTTTATAAATAATTATTAAAATTAATATATATCTTTTATAATATCTTTAATTATTTATATAATAATAAAATATTTAATATTATATTTTAAAATTATAAATTTAAATACTTTTATTTAATTTTTAAATATATATTTTATATACTTAATTAATATAAAATATTTATCTTATTTATATTTACTAAAAGTATTTTATAATATTTATTTATACTATTATTTTTTTATTATTATCTTTTATTATTATTTTTATTATTATTTTTAAGTTTTTAATTTTTATAAATAATAGTTAATATTAATATAAAATATTTAATATTATTTTTAATTATATATATAATAATATAATATTAAAATATAATTAATAGTATATAGTAAATATAGTATTTATACTTTATAAAAGTATTTTATATAATTTTTAAGTTACTATTTTAGTTTATATAAATAAGTTAAAAATAGTAATATAGTTTATTATTATATAATATTACTTTTAATATTATTATAATAAATATATAAAGCTTTAAAATTAATTTACTATTAGAAAACTCTCTTTTAGAAGGAGGTATTTAATAAATTAAATATCCTTTAAAAGTAATAAAATAATAAAAATAATATTATAATATATTCTTATATTTTATTTATAATAGCATAAGTAGAGTTAGTTATTAATAAAAAAGTATATAATAAATTATATATTTAAAAAATATAAAGTTTAAAAGAAAAGTTAAATTAATATTTATAATATTATAAAAGCTTTATAAAGATTAAACTATATATAATAAACTTAATAAATATATTAAATCTATTTATAATAAATAACTTAATTTATAATATAAAGAGTTTCCTTTATTTACTTTATAAATTATTTAATTATTAATAAATAATATAATATTATTATAATATAATTTAATATTACTTTTATAATAAATATTACTATTATAAAGTATATTTTAATTTTATTTTAACCTTTTTTTCTTTATTTTTTTACTTTTTTCTTTTATTTAGGTTTAAATATAATATTTTTAAGTAAAAGAAAAAGAATATCCTAAATAATCTTTAAAATAGAGCTATAATAATATTTTAAATAACTTTTAATAATATAAATTTATTAAATAGTTTTAAATTTTATTTTAATTTAAACTTTTAATAATAAATATTAATTAATAAAGTTAAAGGATACTTTAAATATAAGTTTATAAAGGTAGAATATCCTTTTTATAATTTAAAGTTTAAAAGTTTAATTAAATAGTATTCTCTTTTTAAATTAAAGTTTATTAAATTTACTATATATAAATATATAAAAATATTAAAAGTTAATCTATATTTTAAAAGTTTTATTAAAAGAAGGATTAAAGTTTACTTATTAATTTCTATTTAAATAACTTTTAAAATATATTTTAAAATTTTATTTTATATTTAAAATAAAGTAGTTTTATTTAATATTAAAATAAAGTAATTTTATTTTATATTTAAAATAAAATAATTTTATTTAATATTTAAAATAAAATAGTTTTATATAATTTTAAAATAAAATTATAATAATATTTTAAATAATTTTAATAATATAAATTTATAATATAATTATAACTTTTATTTTAATTTAAACTTTAAATAATAAATATTAATAATAGAAATTAATAAATACTTAAAGTATAAATTTATAAAAGTTAATAGAAATATTAATATTTAAATAATAATACTTTAATATCCTTACTTTAAAATTAATAGTTATATTAAATTAATAATAAATAGTATATAATATAAATAATAATATTTAAATATTAATACTTTTAATATTTATATTAAATATATATAGTTTTAAAAATATAATAAGTAAAAGCTTTTATAATAAGTTATATATTTATAATAAGGGTATTAATTTAAATATAAATATATATAAACCCTTTTATATTTTAATAAACTAATAAATATTTAATATTATATAAACTTAATATTATTTATAATAAAAATAACTTAATATATAAAAGCTTAAATTTATAGAAAATTAAATTAAATAAAGATACCTTATAAATAAAATAATCCCTCTAAGCCTTATTTAACCCTTAACTTATAAATAATAAAGTAATTAATTAATAACTAAATATTTTATAATATAATTTAAAAATTAAACTCTTTATTTTATTAACTATTTCTTAAAGTATTATAAATAAATAAAATTACTATATAAATACTTAAAAGACTATATTTAATAACTATAGTTATTTAATATTTATTAAATAAATAATATCTCCTATTACTTATCTATATAGCTTTAATAAAAATATTAAAGTATTTATAAAACCTATATATAATTAAATTATATATATATTATTAATAAAAGTTATTAAAATAAACTTATTTATAATATTATTTTAACTATAAACCCTTTATAATTAAGGCTATTAAATTTATTAAATTATTTAAAATATATAATTAAAAATAAAAATATAAAATAAATCTTTAAATTATTATAATATAAAGTTATATATTTTAAATTTTAAAATTATTAAATTATTAATACTTTAAATTTAACTTATTATTAATTATTATTTACTAATCTTTTAGAAATTTTTATTATTAAATATATTTAATTAAATATATTTAACTTTATAAAAAAGTTAGTTAATATTAATTACTTTATACCTTAAAAAGATTATTAACTATTTTAATAAAGGGTTTATTAGTAGTTATAAAATACTTTATATAAGAATAAATTTAGATATAATTAGTTATTAGGACTTAAAATAAAGTAAAAAAATTAATTTTATATAAAAGTTTATATTTAAAAATAAGAAATTAAAAGGTTAAGCTTTCTCCTTAAAAATAGAATTAATAAAGGTTTTAAATAATTATTAAAATTTTTAAATTTAATTTATTATTTATTATTTATTATATAAACCCTTTAAAAACTTTTAACCTTATAAAAGAGTTAAATTTATATTAATTACTTTATATTTTAAAGGGAACTATTAACTATTTTAATAAAAGGTTTATTAATAGCTATAGAATATATTATATAAAAATAAATTAAGTTTAAAGTTTAAAATAAAGTAGAAAAGAGTTACTTTTAATAGAAATTTATATTTAGAAATAAAGTATTTAATAAACTAAATATCCCCTTAAGTATTATAAAGTATATTATTACTAAGGGTTAGAGTAAGCTCTAACTTTTATAGTTTTATATATCTTTTATAATCCCTTTAACTTTATTTTATCTATTAAAATACTTTAATAGACTTTATTATAAATTTAACTATATTAAAAATTAAATAATATAAAATTTTAAAATTAACTTATAATTATTAAATTTATTTTTAATATATATATATTATTTAAATTTTATTATTTTTTAATTAATTTTAACTTTTATAGTACTTATAGTAGCTATTTAATAAAATTATTACTAAAAGTCTATTATAAGTACTTACTTTATCTTTTTTATTAACTTTTTTATAATCCCTTTAACCTTATTTTATATATTAGAATACTTTAATAGGTTTTATTATAATTTTAACTATATTAAAAATTAAATAGTATAAAATTTTAAAAATTAATTTATAACTATTAAATTTATCTTTTAATATATATATATTAAATTAACTTTATTATTTTTAATTTTATTATTTTTAATTTTATATTATTTTTAACTTTATTATTTTTAACTTTATTATTTTTAACTTTATTATTTTTAACTTTATTATTTTTAACTTTATTATTTTTAAAGGCTATACTTTTATATAAAAGTTATTATAAATATATATTTAGAAATAAAATATTTAATAAGTTAAATATTTTATTTAAATATAAATTAAAGTAATAAATAATAAAAGATATATTAAAACCTTAAATAGAATTATATATATAATTTTAGTAATTATTTTAATAAACTTAATATTATTATAAAATATTTAATTATTTATAATATATTTAATTGTTAATTAAATAATTCTATAGTATATTTAAATACTATTTTAGAATATTTTAATAGATTTAATTATTAGTTAAATAATCTTATAGTATATTTAAGTATTATTTTAGAATATTCTAATAAATTTAGTTATTAATTAAATAGTTACTTAATATATATAGTAATTAGTTTAAAATTTAATATATTTAGTTATTAATTAAATAATCCTTTAATATATTTAATTATTAATTAAATAATTATTTAATATATTTAATAAATAGTTTAAAATCTTTTAATATATTTAATAGATAGTTTAAAATCTTTTAATATATTTAATTATTAATTAAATAATCCTTAATATATTTATTAAATAATTTAAAATCTTTTAATATATTTAGTAAATAGTTTAAAACTTTAATATGTTTAGTTATTAATTAAATAGTATATAATAATTATTATAGGTATTAAAGGTATTTTAAGCCCTTAGTTTTATTAAAGTTATAGCTATTCTAACTTTTTTTCTTCTTTTATAATCCCTTTAATATTATATTATCTATTAATATACTTTAATAAGCTTTTATATAAAAATACTTTATTTAAAAATATATTTATATAGTAAATTTAAAAATTAATTTATAATTATTAAATTTATTTTTAATATATATATATTATTTAAACTTAAATAAAATTTTAAATCCTTTATATTAAAATAACTACTATAAGGATAATAGGAAATATTTTTAACCTTATTATTACTAATTATACCTATTTATATTATTATTAATATCTTATAGATTAATATACTCTATTAATTAATAATATATTAAATATAATATATATTAAAATATATATTTTAAAGAAATTTATTAAATAATATAGTTTTATAATTATAAAAATCTATAATAAGTTATATAGCTATTTTTATATTTAGTATTTTATAGATATAATATAATTTTATAAGTTAAAATAGCTTTATATAAATAAGTATTATTATAATAAGTAATATATTAAATATAATATATATTAAAATATATATTTTAAAGAGATTTATTAAATAATATAGTTTTATAATTATAAAATTTATAATATATTATATAACTATTTTTATATTTAATATTTTATAAATATAATATAATTTTATAAGTTAAGATAGCTCTATATAAGTAAATACTATAATAATAAGTAATATACTATATATAATATATATTTAAATATATACTTTAAAAGATCTATTAAATAGTATAGCTTTTATAATTATAAAATTTATAGTATATTATATAACTACTTTTAATAGATTTATATTATATAAATATACCTTTAAAATTTAAAATAACTTTTATTATTAAATATTTATATAATAAGTTAGTATTATATTATATTATATTAATTTATTATAACTTTTTTATTTAAATAAAACTTTTAAAAGAAAATAATATTATTATATTTATTATAATAAAACCTTTTATTAATATAAGTTTTATTTTTATTAAAAGTTTTTAATAGTATATAATATTAGTTAAAACTTATAAGTTAATTTTTTAATTCTTTATATAAATAAATTTTTAATAGCTTTAAATTTATATTAAAGCCTATTAAAGTATATTAGTAGGTAAGAGGTAATTAAAGGGATTATAAAGGATTATAGGTTAAATATTAATTAATAGTTATTAAACTATTAAAACCTTATTATAGGGCTATTTAAATTTTAACTAAATATTAAGTTAATAGCTATTAAGTTATAAACTTTATTATAGAGTTATTTAAACTTTAATTAAATATTAAGTTAGTAATTATTAAATTATTAAAGACTTTATTATAGGGTTATTTAAATTTTAATTAAATATTAAGTTAATAGCTATTAAATTATAAATCTTATTATAAGGTTATTTAAACTTTAATTAAATATTAAGTTAATAATTATTAAATTATTAAAACTTTATTATAAAGTTATTTAAATTTTAATTAAATATTAAGTTAATAATTATTGCTATATATTTTAAATATTAATTAATATATAATATATTTATAAGTATTTAACTTTTAAGTTTTAATTAAAGAAAATATACTTTAAGTTTTATAATATTTTTAATATTAATTTTATTTATTATAATTAATATTAAACTATTAGCTTATTTATTATATTTTATTATAATATAAATAAATAGTTTTACTTTATTATAATAAAAGTTATATAAAATCTTTATTATATATATTTATAAGATTTATATTATACTTTATATATATTAATTATAATTTATTTTATAATTATATATTTATTTAAATAAGTTAGTTATATATTTTAATTTATTTAAGTTATAATATATAGTGGTTTTAAAGGTATTATATTAAATAACTATCTTTACTTAACTTTTAATAATAGTAAGGGTGTATATAGATATAAAAAACTTAATATATTTTAATTTTTTAGTTATTTAGGTAGTTTTAAAGGTAATATATTAAATAACTTATCTTTACTTAACCTTTAAGTAATAATATAGAAATATTATATCTATATATAATAAAAGTATTTTTATATAATATAAATTTTAATAAAATAAATTTAATATATATATAATAATAAGTTTATATTTATATTATTAAAATAACTTTAATTATTTTTATAAAAGTA
Organism: Diaporthe batatas; assembly: GCF_019321695.1. Taxonomy (NCBI): domain Eukaryota; kingdom Fungi; phylum Ascomycota; class Sordariomycetes; order Diaporthales; family Diaporthaceae; genus Diaporthe; species Diaporthe batatas. The sequence goes on along the minus strand of NW_025408555.1, from coordinate 910,797 downwards.
TTATATAAAATTTAATTAATATAAGTTATATTAAGTTTTTATTTTAAAATAAATACTTTTATATATATATTTATTTTATATATATATAATAATTATCTTTTATTTATTATTATTATATTAATATATATAGAATTTTTTATTTAAACCTTAACTTTATTTATATTAATTTCTTTCCTTTTAATTATACTTTATAATTAATTTTATAACTTTTATATAACTTTATACTTTTTCCTTTTATAACCTATATTCTACTAAATTAATAAAATTCTAACCTTAGAAAATAGTATTATATTAAGGAAGGCCTAATAATTATATTCTTTTTTATAGCTTTTATTATATAATTTAATTATAATATATATTAATATATACTTTATTAACTAATTTTTAGTTATAGAAGCTATAATATTTAAGTTAAATATAGTTTTTATATAGGTAGTTACTCTTTATATATAGTTTTTAGTTTTAATTTTATTTTAAAATTATATTATTAAGTTTATAGATTTTTATAAACTAATTATTTAAGAAATAATAAGTAGTTTTTATTTATTCTTTTATTTTATATTAATAGATCTTTAAGTAGCTTAACTTAATTTATTATTATTTATTTTTAAAATAAGTATAAAATTCCTATTATAGCTATATTAACTTTTATTTTATTTATAAGAATTAATAATAGTCCTTAGAGCTTTTATTATATTTATTATAGTATATTATTTTATTAAAAGTCTTCTTTATTATCTATTTATTAATATAATATTTATTATAATATAAATATATAATTAACTATATTACCTTAATTATATTATAATTACTATTTTTAGTAGAATTTTTCTATTAGTAATATTTTAATAATATCTTTTAATAGGTTATTTAATATTTATTATAAATATTAGAAGAGTTAATTTAGAGTTATAATAGTATTTTATATATAAGCCTTTAAAGCCTTTCTTTATTAGTTAATATAATACTTATAATAAGAAGTAAGTTAATTAATTAATAATAGGGTATTTAGTACTAATTATAATAATATAATATTAAAAAGTTATTAACCTATATATTTTAATTAATTAGGTTTATAGATAGTATTCTCTTACTTTATAAATACTTATAACCTTAATATTTATTATAAAATATTATTATATAATATTATTAATTTAAAATATAAGAATATTTATTAAATATAATTAATATAATAGTCTTTAAAAGGTTTAAATTATAATTTAATACCTTAATATAACTATTTTATAAATTAAAGTTATAAAAATATTAATTATATAAGATTTTTATTTATTTATTAATAAACTAATAAAGTATAACTTTAATATTTAATATAATAGCTTTATTTAAGCTTTTAATTTTAAATTATTTAGTTTTTTTTATTATTAAAGGTTAATATATAGAGTATAAATAATTAATAAGTATAATAAAGGTTAAAAGTAGAATTAATTAATAAATTATTATTATTTTTAATTTTTATTAATATAATTATAGATTTAATATAATTATAATTATATAGTTATTAATATAATTATTATTAAAATAGTAAAATAATAAAATAAATAATAATTAGATATTAAAATAAGAGAAATTATTATATTTAATTAAAAGAAAAGAATTTCCTTATTTCTTATTTAATTTAAAAATAAATATATAAATATTTAATTTAGTTTATATAAATTAATTTTCTTTTATTTCTATTAGGTAATATATTTATTATAGGGGTATAATAATAAGAAAATACTTAATATATAATTTTTAAGGTTATTATAGGGTAGACTTAGTAAGTATATAATATTATATAGGCTATATATATTAAAAGAGATATTAGGTAAGTAGATAGTAGAAACTAGGTGAGTGGATATAATTACTGGGTGAGTGGATGTTGGCTCTAATAAAGTGCTTAGTTAGGTTAGCTAGACCTTACTAACTAAGCTTAGTTTATAAACATATTTTAGTAGCTGGTGTATCCTCTGTTTTTTTCGGTGCAAATCTCCGATCTCTTCAGATAACGGTTGTACAAGCGGGTCCATTTGCGGCGTCTCCACATGTGTTTACCTTGCAGGATGAGCAAACATTTCAAGAGGTAGCAAATGTCAAATGTCATCCAATGTGGGGAGTACCATAGCGGGCTGATTTTCTTACAATTCATTTCAAGGTAAAAGCAAAATGTGAGCCTCTGCATGTGATGAAATCACTAACGACAGCGGTGTCTTTATCAAGAAAGAACTTGCCGTGACAAATACTGTGACATGCAACAGCCTGCAAATCCACTGTTTTACTGTTGCTGCCTAGGTACTAGGCCTCGCAGATATCTCATTTGATTGGTCTTCAGTGTACGTTGCATTGGAGCAGGGTTGAAATTACAGAGGTGCAAAAGCGGCACAGCATTGGCAAAATTACTCGCTGCGCATCCTTCCCGAGGTCCCCTCATCTCAACCTTTCATACCGGGTTGGGGTTGGCACCCATTCCATCTTTCAGGTCCCAACTCTGCTCAGATTTGGCGTCGTCCTCCTGCACACATAGCTCTCAACATAGTCATCACAAGAGGGTAAATCTTCCATCTACGGCACATGATCACTCGAACTCGATTGGTTGCAACGAGTGCCACAGATTTCCAGCTCATCGGATCTCCTAGCGATCACGATGTCCGACTCCGAAAGTTCTGCAGACGATCTTTACGTTGTTCTCAACGACTCAGACGACTCCGATGCTAGCATTTCAATCGATCCTTCAAGCAGTCTCTGGATAACTCTCCAATACTCGTTAAAAATAGGAGCAATCACCGAGTATTACCAGGAAGCAACGGGACAACTTTTCGATGACGATGGGAACGTCAATGACCCCGCGCCAGACTCTAAGGCCGTCGCTGGCAGCTCCCTACTTGATGCTGTCAGAGATATGGTTCTTCATCATGACAGTCGGGGTAAAGAGGCCATGTTATCATCCGCATGGCGCAGAGTCAAGTCGGCTGAGAACAAATTTCGTAAAGTGACTGACCGGTTCGAGGTCAAACTGGAGCAAGTCAAATCGCTTGACTCACGCTGGAGTGAGGTGGACGCAGACGAAATCCGAAGATCAGCCATTGATGCTGAGCTACTTACACTGTTAATGAGTTTAATGCAGGGTCGGTCGGCCATCCCGATGTTACCCAGGGTCACAATTCCTGAGCTCCCTGCACGCTCGTCTCTAGGGCCTGACATGACAACGCTGGAAGTGTTCGAGCACGCAAAGTTGGCATCACCAAAGGACACGATTCGCCTGGTGAGAATGGAGTCGATCACGGAACACCCCAACTCTCCAATACGTATATCGACGAGAACAATTAGCCTGCAAGACAATGTTCCCTACTCAACACTATCTTACACCTGGGGCAATCCTTTTGGCTTATTCTGCTCTGAGAACGACCGCGATGCTGTTCCACGCACAGACGTTCCCATCATATGTGATGGAAAGCGTTTGGACATTGGTGAAAACCTGTATAGATTTCTCTGTAGATGGCGGGAGTCGCTGGCCACTCCTGATGAGACCAAGTGGAAACTCAGCTTATCCGATGAGCTGTATGAGGACGAAGATGTCAGACATCCTGCAGAGATTTGGATCGATGCGATATGTATCAATCAGAGGGACCTTGAGGAGAGGAACCAGCAGGTATCGATCATGGGAGACATATACACGAACAGCGTGGGAACCTGGGCATGGCTAGGAGAGCACGACGAGTTTTCTGAAGTTGGGCTCACCATTCTGCAAAAGCTGAGCCACCTGCACAACCGATTCGAAAGTGGCCTTTTTGGAACTCGCGACCTGGAGGAGAAAGACTCAACGCTTGCTCGCTTCTTCCTGCCAGACAGTAACTCATGGGGCTGGTTCGCTGTCTTCGCACTATTTCAACGACAGTGGTTTCGGCGGTCGTGGGTAGTGCAGGAAGTCACGCTTTCATCACGACTGCTCATTCAATGTGGCTCGGCAATTATGTCCGGCACGTCCTTTTACGCTGCCATTTATGGTCTTCGGCGATTCGACTTCTTGGCGCAGATGTTCAACGATATCAGTAGGCAAGAGCTGAAGGTGGGCCGCCCTTCCCAGGAACACTCTGGATTCGAAAGGTCCATCAACGAGCTGTCAGGCTCAAGATACCATCTTTGTCGAGACGGAATAGCCCAAGGTTACATTGGACACATTTCTCGCGTAATAGGCATCAAGCTGTTCGACCCCGAAATCCTCGAAAAGGACAGAAATGGCTTGAAACCCTCCCCGTCTGAGAAGACTGATAAAGTTTATGAGTTACTGGGCATCTGGAAACTCAGTCAGCAAACGCTTTGTGGCGACCCGAGAGATAAAGTATTTGCGGTCGCAGCCTTGATCAAGAAAAACATTTACAAGACCCCAAACACCATTCAGGACCGCAGAGCGGTGCAACCGGACTACAAAAAGTCTGTGTGCGAGGTGTACTGCGACGCGGCTTGGTTTACTCTTTTGACTCATGCCAGCTTGGACGTGTTGTCTATGGCCGGGCACATTTCACTAAAAAGTGAACACAACTTACCATCATGGGTTCCCGACTTAAACCAATCGAGTCGCTTCTCGCAATTAAACAATCACTTGTTCACTCTGGATAATTACCTGCTATGGAACCCTCAGCTCGGCTGGCTCGCTAGCGGTGGGGCACGCTGGGAAATTCCACCACCAGCCAAGCGGCACGGACGGCATTTGGACATAGAAATCTCCCTCGTTGGTAGAATAAAGGTCACAGAGGGCAAAGAGCCTGAATATACCGACGAAAAGACTCGAGATGCGGCATTACGCGCGAGATTCAGGAAGTTTCTGGACTTCTCAACACTACTTCCACCTACCTATCTCGGCCATCCAGATGGCCAAAGTCGGCTTGAAGTCATCTGGAGAACGATCATACTCGATGCGGAGGACGTTCATAACTTGGATGCTGCCTCGCCAGCCTCTCCCAAGTACGCCGCCAGCTTCGAGAAGTTGTGCAAGGAAGCTATTCAACATGTGCTTGACGATATTGCGGCGGGCAAAGTTGATGACACGGATTTGCATAGGTCTACGGAGGCTATGCGGGACATGGAGAGGCTGCAAGATCTTTCAGCCTCGTTCAGTCGAATGGACATCGAGGACGATGAGGATGCATTCGGAACCTTTTGCCAGCGAGTCCTTCACTCCATGGCGACACGCAGGCTTTTTATTGCTGACACAGGCCACGTTGGCTGTGGAGAGTCCGAGCTTTGTGTTGGCGATGTAATAGCTGTTGTGGCTGGATCTTCCGTCCCCTTTCTCTTGAGGCCTATCTCCGATGGGAGGTATGTATTGATTGGGGAAGCTTATGTTCACGGCATCATGTTTGGCGAGCATGCTATGAAGCCTGACGTGAAATGGGAGCCTATCACATTGGAATGAAACGATACTGGTACTGTGTCATCTGGCGGGGACTAAAACCGGCAAAGACAAGTCAACCCGGATATCTGGTATGCGTGGTTCTTTTCGCGACTGCGCTCTGCATATTATCGAAGGTAGGGTTCTCGAAGGCGATGAAATATAAGTGGTAAAACGCGCAGCAAAGGATGATCTTTCAGCGATCCAAATGTAAAAACCAGACTTCAAGTATCCTATAAAACGAGACCATACAGGAAGCGCTCATCCCACTCCCAGCTATACTGTTCATAACCCTGACCTTCTGTTGCCCATTCTGTCTCCTCACACCGTCGAGGAACTCGTCAATCATGGTGCTGGTGCCGAATAATGTTCCGCGTATCAAGCACCCACCACTACCAAAGGTATAGAGCCCAGCCCCAGCTCGAGATCGGCTTAGGCACTATTAGCTAGAGTGCAACTTAATCTAGAGGTACCGTATTAAGCTCCTCAGGGGCAGTTAGGTGTAGTCTATTCGCAGCTACTGCTACAGCTAGTTAACAAACCGCTCTTCCAGGTATCTTAGAGTATTTTATATAGTCTAGTAACTAGGTAAAGTCTAGTTCTTCTACCCTTATTATCTATAAAAGTTTAACGTTCTATAAAAGTATAAATAAAGGTCCTTTAAATATAAAAAGTAACTTATTTTATTTAAAGTTATATAAATAGTTATAAACTAAACTAACTATTAATTATAATTATAATTATATTATTAAATATTAAAAATAAATTTAAACTTAAGTAATATCTTTTATAATTTAAAAATTAAATAAATAAACTATAAATTAAAGTAATATTATAAAAAAGTTATATAAATTTATAATAAAAGTATTTCTATTCTTTAAAATAAATAATAATATATTTAATAAACTTATAGAAAGAAATAATTTAAAAGTATTAATATTAATTATATTTATTTTACTTTTAAAAGATTTAAATATTAATATATATTTTATAATAATAAAGCATTTAATAATATTAAAAGAACTTATTTTAATTTATTAATTATTTATAAATTTATAATAAATAGATTTTATCGATTATAAGAAATAATTAAAAGTTATTTATAAATAATTAAATTTATAAACTATTTTAAAATTTAAAGATTTAAATTCTATTATTATTATATTATTTTATATTAAAACGTTTTATAAACACTTTACTCACATTATATAAATAGTTATTTCTTAAATTAATAAGTATATATAAACTTTTAAAATTAAAATATATATATTAAATACTAAGAAATTTTTAATGTGTTTAATATAAAATTATAAAGTATTGTTACTCTACTTTTTAAAAAATATAATTATTTAAAGTATTAATATTTAAAAGAAAGTTATTTTTAAGTTTTAAATATTAAAACTAATTTAAAGGTGTTCTTAATATAAATAATAAAAGAGTTATTTAATAAGTTATTATTAAAGACTATATAATTTAATAATAACTTAAATTATCTTATTATTTTAATTTTATTTAATAAAATTAAAAACTTATAATTATTATTATATTTATTAAATAGTATAAAATTATATATTTTATTTTAAAAAATTTATAATTTATATAATAAAGTATATTAATAAATTAAATATTAAAATATTAATAAATATTTATAAAGTAATTAATATAAGTTTAATAAATATTAAGATTTAAGTATTACTAGAAATAAAGTAATAAATAAAGTTAGTTAAAATTAAATTAAATTATTAGTTAAACTTTAAGATTTAAAGAGAGTTAATATTAAAAAGTATTAATTATAGTAGGCTATAATATTAAGTATAATAGTATAGATTGAGAGAGGTTTAAAGGTTTATTAGGTTTAGATTTAATATAAGATTAATTCTTACCTTTTTAAAAAGAAATAAATAGGTATTACTTACTTTTTAATAGATTTAAAGAAGGTATAGCTAAATATTAGAGTACTTTTAAGGTACTTCTTTATAACTTTTACTTAATTATTATAATTATACCTCCTTTTAAAGGTTATCTTTAACTATTATTATTAGTTAATATTAATTATTTTTATTTATATTTTTAAAATTTTCTTTATTTATTATTATTAATTAATTTTAATAACTTATTAAATCTTTTAATAATCTTTATTATATCTTTATAGAGGTATAAATTAGCTAACCTTCCTTTTAAATAATTATTTTTCTTTATTTCTACTTTTTTCTTTTTTAATAACTAACCTTATTAAATCTTTAATAAACTTCCTTTTTAATTTTTAACTATTTTTAATTATTTTATTAATTTTTAAATATTATTATTATATCTTACTATTTAAAGTAATTTAAAATATCTTTATTTTATAACTATTCTTTATTTATTATTATATTATTTATAAATAGTAATTATAAGGCTTATAAATAGTCTTTTTTAAAAGACTTTATATATTATTTTATATATATTACTTTAAATAATAAAATAATTTATTTAAAAATTATTTTAATTTATTAAGTTTAACCTTTAAGGGCTTTAATAGTAATTATACTAACTTTATTTTTATTAACTTTAACTTTTTTTTTTTATATTAAATCTATTTATAATTTAATTAAAAATATTATTATTAAGGTCTTTAATAGTTGTTTTTAAAAATAATAGGTAAATAGTTTAAAATTACTTTATATATCTTTTAAATTTATTAGAAAGTAATTATAAAAGTTATTTTTTACTTTAAGATTTAAATAAAAGGCTTTTAAAGGCTTTTAAATTTTTAAAGATTTTTAATTTTAACTTTTATATATTTAATATTTAACTAACTTTATAAGGTTAAAAGTATATTATATTTTTTTAAAAGTATATAGAAAGTATTTTTATAAACTTAAATTTCTTTAATTATATTATATTAAATTATATTAAAATTATAAAAATAGAATAAAGTAATTAAATTATAAGTTTTTATAATATATATATAAGGGCCTTTTTAAATAAGTAGAGAGTATTCTTTTTTTATATAAGAATATTTTTATATAGTTTTTAGTTAAATAGTTTTTATTATAATTAATATATTATAAAGTATTATTTTTTTATATTATAGTAAACTTTTTTATTTACTTTTATTATTATTATTAATTTTCTAAATTAGAAAGATTTCTTTATTATTAAATTAATTATTAATTTTTATTTAGTAAAATTTTTTAAAAGGAATTATAAATAATATAAAACTTTTATTTTTATTTATATAAAAATAAATTAATATAGTTTTAAGTTTAATTTATTAATATTTTAATAAATATATTTATAAATAGTTTTAATAGTTATTTAGTTTTTAAAAGAAAGTTAAAAACTTTAAATTTTAAGGTAGTTTATTAAATAATAAAGAAAAGTAGTAGATTTTTATATTAAATATAAGTAATTAACTATTATTAAAAGTTTAATATTAACTTTTTTAAAAAAGAGATTATAATAATTAATATTTTTAATTATAAATTATAATTAATTTATATATTTTTAATTAATAGAATTTAATTTAAATAAAGATTTAAATAATATTTAAAAGAAAGTTTTTATAATTTAATTAAGAATTACTATAATATATTATATTTAGTTTTAATAAATAATAACTTTTATTGAATATATTTTAATTTAAAGGCTTTTTAAAAGGTAATAAATATAATAAATAAAGTCTTTAGTTTATAACCTTAAAGTTATTTTTTTTAAGAGATAATTTATAGAATATAAATAATCCTTTTAAAAGTTAATTAAAAGTATTATAAGTTAATAAATAAAATTATAAAAGTAAAATTTTAAAGTTTTTAAAGTAGGATAATAATACCCTTTATATTACTTTTTAAAGTAAATTTTAACCTATTATAAGTTTAGATAGTTTAAGGATAGTTTATTCTTAATATATTTATATTATTTTTATAATAATCTTTTAATTTTAATATTATAAATAATTAATTCTTCTTAACTACTAACTAATAGCACTTATTTTTTAATATTTATTCTTTAAGTACTTTATTAAGTATTTATAATTTATTTATTTATTTTTATTTACTTTATTAGCCTTTTATTAGATTTAAATTTTAATTATATTTTATTTTTATTAACTTATTATAAAGCCTTTATAGATTATTTATTATTTATTTATTTAATTATTATTTATTTTATTAGTTATTTTTAATATTTATTTTTATTATTTAATTATTATTTATTTATTTTTATTTATTATAGTTTAAATAGCCCTTTTCTAGCCCTTTATTTATTTATTTTTAAATTTTCTTTTAAAATATTAGAGTTCTTTTTCTTTTAGTATTTTTAAATAGTTTTATTTATAGATATTTTATTTTTAATATTTAAGAGTTATATTTATTTAGCTATTTTTTTATTTTATTAAATAGTAAAGAGTACTTTTAATTTCTTAATAATTTTAAATTTCTTTTAATTTTTATTTAATTTATTTATTTTTAAATTTAATAAGTTTATAATATTCTTTTATAAGCCCTTTAATATTTTAATTATTTATAATTTTAATTAGTTTATATAAAAATATTATATATTTAAAAATATTTTTAAAGAGAATTAAACTATAAGTTTATTTATTAGTTTAAGTTAGAATTTTAAATAAATTAGTTTTTATAGAGTTAGTTTTTATTCTTTAAGTAAAGATATTTAGTTATTAAGGATATTTATTTATTAATCTTAAATTATTTAAGTTAATAATATATATTATAATTTTAAGTTTAAATTTTAACTATTTTATTTAATTTTTAGTATTTTATATAAATTTATTAAAGTTTTTAATTACTTTTTTATTATTAATATTTTTTTATAATATATTATTTTTAATAGGTTATTAATTATATAGAATTATAAAGAGGGTTTATATTCTAATAGTACTTTAAATAAGTTTATTTTAATTATTATATTTTAAGTTAAATTATATATAAAGAATATAATATATAATAGTTTTAATTAATTTTAAATATTTTTAATTATAAATAATTTAAGATATTATTTTAAAGTTTAATTTATTTTTAATTTATTTATTATTTTATAAATAGTAGATAGTAATATAATAATTTTTAATATTATTAAATTTATATAATATTTTTAAAATTATTTATAAAGATTATATTTTAATTAGTAATAATTTTTATAGGATTTTCTATTTATATTTAATTTTTCTATAAAAGATTTTATTAAGCTTTATAATATTTATTATAATATAAATTAAAAAAAAAACTTATTTTAATAAAATAATTTATAATTATTAAAATTAAATTTATTTTTATTATTTATAATAGTAATTAAAAGTTTAATTATAAAATTTATATTAAGTTTTTATATAAGTTTTAATAAAATTAATAGTAAAGTAAGCTTTTATATAAATAATAATATAATATAAATATATATTAATATATTATATAAGAGTATATATATTTTATTATAAAGGCCTTTAATTTAGGTTATTAAAAGTACTTTTAAAAGTTTATATTTTTATTTACTTTTAGTGTTTATTTAATGAATTATTATAATAAATTTATAGAATTTTTATTTTAAAGCTTTTATTTTAATATATATATATATTTTTTTAATAAAGGAGTTTATTTTAGATTTTATAATTAAAGTTATTTAAAATAGTATTATTTAAGAATTATATTCTTTTAATTATAGTTTAAATTATAAGGTTTTCTTTTAAGTTTTATAAATTAAGTCTATAAATAAAAGTAGAGTTTTAAGTATATTATATTAGTGTTAAATATATATATTTAAGTTTAAACTTTTATTATAAACTACCCTTATAAGGAAGTTATAAATTTAAATTAATATTTTATTAAAAAAGTTATTTTTAAAACCTTATATATTATAATACTTTTAATTATAATTTAAATTTTAACTTATTATTAGTTTTTAAATAAAATTATAAGTTCTTTTAATAGTTATAATTATTTTTAATTTTAAAGTTAGAATTTAATTTATATTTAAGGTTTTTTATTAATATATAGTTAGACCTTTTAAGGGTTTATTAATTAGATTAGTTTTATTAAGGTAGTATTTAATAATAAAATTAAATTTAATTAAATATATTAGTTATTAAATTTATTTTTAAATTAGTTTTTATTTTATAAAATTATAAAGATTATTATAATTTAAAAGAGTAGTAATAGATTTTAAATTTTTAAAATATTATTATTAATACTTAAAGTTATTAATAATAGTATTTAATTCTTTATTATAAATTATTTAATTAAGTTTTATATTAATAAACTTTTTAATTAGAAAGTAATAAAATATTATTAAGATATATTTTTAATAATATATTCTTAAAAGATTATTAAAGTAGCTATTTTATTAAAGGTATTATATTTAATTTAAATATAAAGTATTAAGTTATAATATTAAAGTAAAGGTATTTATTAAAATTTAGCCTTAAGTTTTTAAAGGTTTTTAAGCTTTTAAATTTTTAGGTATAAATAGATTAATTTTATTAAATTTTTAACTCTATTTTATATTAAATAATTACTTATTAAAAGATTAAATAATTTTAAATATTTTTAATAAACTTTTAATAGAAATTATAAAAACTTAGAAAATTTAAATATTATAATAAATAGTAAGAATAGGTTAGTTTTAAATAGTTTTAATTTAATTAAGATCTATTTAAATTCCTTTCTTTTAATTAGAAATTCTAGAATTTAATTTCCTTTTAAAAAAGCTATATTTTTAAAATCTTTATAGAGCTTAATTAATAATAGTTAATTTATAATTATTTAAATATATTTTTATATTTTTTTTTATTTTTAAAAAATTAAAATATTATTTAAATAAATAATTATATAAATATTAATATAATTATTTAGAATTTTTATAATAAATAATTAGAATATAATAGAGATATTAATTAATTTAAATAGTATTATTTTAAATTTATAGTAATTATAGTATATATAGAATATAGTTTTTATTTATTTTTTTAAATATAAATTTAATAATAAATATTTATTAAATTAATTTTTAAAAATACTTTATATTAATAATTAATTTAAAATTTTAGAAATTAATAATAAAGGGTAATAATTCTTAACTATTATTTTATTAAAAGTTTAATAGTTAATATAAAGTTAAAAAGTATTATTTTTAAAGGTAAATAAGATTAAAGTTTTATTAAACTCTTATTAAGGGTAATTTATTTAATTTTTAAATTTTTTTAATTATTTTTTAATATTTTTAACTTTTAATAATAGTAAGTAAAAAGTAAAAAGGTAGTAATATTTTTTTTTAATTTTAATTATATAATTTATTTTTTTAAAAGAGGAGTTTTTATTTTAACCTTTATAAAAATTCTTTTAAATTTTTAATTATAAATATAATTAAAAGGAATTAAAGGGTGATTTTTTATTTATTTCCTTTAGTTTTATTAATTTTTTTATTATTTAAGTTAAAAGTTATTAGTTAAAAGAATAGTATAATAATAAGTATTCTATTTTTAATTTTTATAAAGAATTTTATAGTTTATTAAATAATATATAGGTTATTTTATTAAAACTATTAATTTTTAGATAATTTTTAATTTTATTTAAAAATATTATAGACTTAAAGTTTTAATAATAAAATAAATTTAAAATACTTTTAATTAATAGTTAGAATATTTTAAGTCTTTTTTTAATTTTAAAATAATCTTTAATTAAAAGAGGATTTAAAAGACTTTATAAATAAATATTAAAATATAATTAATCTTTTAATAGATATTAAGGATCTTTTAATTTTTAAATTAAATTTTTAATAAAGAAATATTAATTAAGTTTATTTAAATTTAAGTATTAAGGTTAATTTTAATATATTTTTAATTCTATATTATAGTTACTTTTTAAAATTATAAAGGTATTATAAATCTTTATAGTTTCCTTTTTTAATTTTAATTATTAATTTAATTTCTTTACTTTAAATATTATTTTAATAAGTAATTAAAATAATTTTTAACTTTTACTTTAATTTTATTTTTAATAACTTTTAATTATTAATTATTATAACTTTAAATTTAGTTTATAAATATTATAATTTTTATTAATATTAAATAGTTTAAAATATAATAATAGGTATTATTATAATAATAATAAATAGTTAGCTTTTATTATTATTAAAAATTAAGTTTTAAAGTAGTTTTAAAGTTATTTTTAAATATTTTAATTAAATTAAATATATAAGCCTTTACTTTAAAATTTTTAACCTAACCTTTTATATATAATAAACTTTAAGTTTCTTTAAAAGTTATAATATTACTTTAAAGAATTTTTTTATTTTTTTATTAAAAGTTTTATTATTTCTTTTATACTTTATTTTTAATTTCTTATACTTTTTTTAATTTTATTTAAATATATTAATTTAAATTATTTAAGTAATTTTAATTATTTTATTTTTAATATTTAGTAAATTTAAAGTATATTTAATTTAAATTTTAAAAATTTAATTTTATAATTTAAAGAAAAGAATTTAATTTAAAATTATTATTTTTAACCTTTATTTTAACTTTAAGGTTTTAAAGTATTAATAAAAAATTAAAGGTTTTAATTTTTTATTAATAGATAGAATTAATTATATTTTAAATAACTTTAAAAATACTTTAAAAATCTTTTAAAATTATTATTAAAGGTTTTAAATTTATTTTATTTATAATAATTAAATATAAACTTATTTTTTTTAAATTTTATATAAATATTTTAATAATTTTAATATTTTTATTAATATAATTAAGTATATAAATTACTTTTATTTTATTATTATAAAGGAATTATAATTAAGAAATATAAACTTTTAAAGTTTATTATTTAATTATTATATTATTATAAAGTATAAATTATAAATAATAAGGTAATATTAATTAATTTTAAATCTTTTAATTTAATTTTTAAGGTAATTTTAATTATTTTAAGGATATTTATTCTTTATTATAGGATTTAGTTCTACTTTTATTTTTAAGTAAGAATATTATTTATTAAAGGGGTATTTAAACTTTTTTATTATTATTTAGATTTATTTAAAACCTTTCTTTTAATTATTTTATTTTTAATAATATTATAAATAATATAAAATAAAGAATTAAAATTATAGTAGGTTATAATATTAGATATAATAGTATAGGTTAAAAGAGGTTTAAAGGTTTATTAAGTTTAAATTTAATATAAAATTAATTCTTACCTTTTTTAAAAAAGAGGTAAGTAGATATTACCTATTTTTTAATAGGCTTAAAGAAGGGGCATAGCTAGGTACTAAGGTGCCTTTAAGGTGCTTCTTTATAGCTTTTACCTAACTATTATATTAATATATACTTTAATATAAAGTTAAATATAAGTTTTATATTAAAAATAATAAGTTATATTTTATATTAAAGATTAAATAAATTATATTATTATAATAGTTTAATATTAAGTCTATAAACTACTAAAATAATTAATTAGATGAATTAGTTATTATAGTCTTTTAGTTAAGCGGTTTATTATATTAATAGTTAGTAGAATTCCTACTGTTTTAATAACTAATTTAAAGGGTGTGGGTTTAAGCCCCTATGTTTAAAAAGATCTTATTTGTGGTGTTAGCAGGCTAGTAGGTATAGTATTTATAGTTTATAGTTATAATATTAAGATAGACCGTTTACTTTAATAAAGTAGCTTAAATATATTATAGATATCTATCCTATTTAAGAGATTTTCAGGCCTCTTATAGGTATTTAATCTATCTTTAAGTTATTTAAATACTTTATAAAGCCTTAAGGGGGATTGTAATAGTTTAGTATTAAACCTATAAACTATTAGAATAATTAATTAGATAAATTAGTTATTATAGTTTCTTAGCTAAGTGATCTATTATACTAGTAGTTAGTAGAATTCCTATTATTTTAATTATTTATCTTTAATTTTTAATAATATTAAATTTTAATATAAATAATTATAAAGATAAAACTTTTATTTTAAAAGTTTATAAAGAATAAATTATAATACTTACTTATAAAACTTAATTATATATTTTTAAAAGGCTTTCTATTATTATATTAAATAAAATAACTATATATTTAATAATATATTATTTATAAATTAATTCTTAAAATATTAAATATAATAAATTTAATTTTCATGTTATTTTAAATAAATATAAAGTATATAATAAATTATAAAAACTTTAAAGAATAATATTAAATTATAAAGTAACTTAATATTATTTTAATAGAGCGGTAGTGCTACTTAAGTGGCTTTTTTACGTTTCTAGTAGGATTTAATAGTATTAATTAAAGGGTAGATAATTAAAAAGGATTAAATTTCCTCTCTAAATTTTCCAAGGGAGTAATAGATCCTTATACTATTAGATCCCTCGATGAGCAAGGTTATGCATGTGGTGTATCTACTTGTGATTGAGTTGCGATATCGTCGTTGAAATTCTAAATCCCGTAAACTCGTCACTGCTATTAAATTTAAACTTCTTGCTTTATTGTTTAAGTATGTCTCCTGCCGCGGACTAATTTGTGAGAGGGTGCCGGGTAGGGGATGTTGGGCAGCCGCATTTATATTCTCAGCTTTTAGCTCCTGAAGCTCTATTCCTAGTAGCGCTATAAAAGTATTGTAGTAGTGTAGTGTATAGCTAATAGAATGTACCTCGTTGTATTTATTGCCACTTATTAATTGCTATCTTTCACTTATAACTGAGCCCTTAAGGCTGCTGAGAAATCATTGACTGAGGATATTTTGACAACTGCCGCCCTAAGGCAGGAAGGATCTGGTCCCAGTCCCGGCTCACAACTACTCCGTCCATTGAAATGGTTCAGCCGCGTGGGCGAGACGTTCTAGGTTAGCGACGTGATAGGGATGCAGTGCGAGGCGCCTGATCCTACTTTGCATGACTAATACGCTCTTGTGACGATGGAACAGTCGGAGGTGTATATTAGGGCGACATGTGCTCGTGGGAAGCAGGCCTTCCGTCCCTCATCAGCACCGGCATGTAGCCACGCGCCTTTCCGCAAGCTGAAGCAAATCACCCGACGATGTGAGTGTGCATAATTGACTTCCATGACGAAGAACATCGTCTATTTCGATTGAATTGATGCGGCACTATAGCATGGAAGACTGATACTAGTAAATTATCAGGTTTCATTTCTCTCAAAGCAACGGATCATTGTTATAATCAATCATCGCGGACTTCAGACCGAGTCCGTAGTCCGCGTATTGATCCCAGGTCTCACTGGTGTTCAGCCCATCGACAGCAGATCCAGTCAGATGCGCGAGGGTCGAAGTTGTCAGCTCGGTGAGAAATAGGCTTCCCCTATGATTGATTATGCGATGTGTCCAGCTCCTCTGGGTGGGTAATAAGATGGAGTTCTGTACTGCAATCCTTGGCGATGCGGTGCCCCCAGTCGTATCATCGATCTTCACCGTGAATACGGCGTCGACGCAATGGTCGCAGATGGTCGACGAGCCAAGCACCCAGAATCGCGTTGGGTCCTGGTCGAATGCCAGATGGATGATACCTGCAGTTTTGCCGACACTCGAGGACAAGGTGAACCAATCAATAGAGGCGTCTTTGCTGATGCGTCCAAATGTGCCCGTGCCGGCAGTCGAGTTTCCTAGTAAAGCGACCCAGGAGTTACCGTCTGGTCCCGACACCAGGCCGACGGGCGTGGCTCCTCTGTCTGGCGGAATGGCAATCTCCTCGCCTTTCCCTCCATCATTCTTGTAGTGCCAAATCTTGCTACTCAAGTCAAGGCTAGCGTAGATGTCTCCGCTCGTCGGGTGCACAGCAACGAAAATTGGACGTCTGCTGACAGCCCAGACTTGATAGTCGTCAGGGTTATCGATCCTGAGCCTGACGACGTGCGAGCTGTCCTTGCACGCTAGCCACAGGTTCCCGTTGTGTTCCAAAATTCCATGCGGCCCCGAGGCAGGAGCAGGGACGGGAATTGTTTTGATGACTTCTGGAGGGGAGTTGATGTCGTCGCCCTTGGGATCAATCTGGAGAATAGCATTATCGAACTGCACAGTTGCCCAGACGCTCGAGTTGCCTCCGGAGCCTGAGTGCAATGTCAGGCCGTGTAGACCGGACCATATATTTGTCGGTGTGTATTTACGAGCACCGGCAGGCCTTCCGGTGTTATCGATTGCTACTTTCACGAGACTTCCATCGGTTTGTTGAGAAACGAGTATCAAGTTGTCGGTTACCGCGAGAACCTCATGAGTCTGCTGGGCAGCCGGTAGAGGGTATTCGATGACGTTTTTGGTAGGTAGGGAGTTGATCACAGTAGCACCGACGTGCAACTGGCCCAGTAGAGAAAGTTGCAATCGCAACATCAACAAGAGACTCGGCAAATCCATCGAAAATCTTTTATGGTTCACCAGACGCAGCCATATGGTTCAGGTTGTTGGTGTCTGCTCGAAACTGAAGCGGATTTAAGGTATTTCAGAAGACACTCAAGTACAGGTAGCGAGACCTGAGGCCCATAAAGGGTATAAAAGCGCGCTCGGCCCCGGCCGCGCTGTGATTATCCCTTGCGCCAGTCCTCGTCGATCGCACGTAGATGGAGAGTTCAGGCGACGCACTCATCCATACCGATACTGCTAGGTTGTCTATTATACGTCAGTTTCTAGCCTTGCCAGGACTTCTAAGCCCCCCATTCCTATCCATACCGTCATGTCTGGGATACCTCTCAGCGATGGGCTCAGTGGATTGGCACACCTAGTCATGATCGAGAAATGTTTCAACGCGGGATTGTTGGTGTGTACGCCGTTTACAGGCCGTTTGTTTGCTAACCAAGGAATACAAGGGAGCCAAAGCCTATGCTCCTATTTAGGGTCTATTCTCAGATTATTGGCGTTTTGCACGTGAATATGGAAAACTCTATAACTATGAGCCCTTCGTCATCCATCGAGTTACTCGAAAACCTCAACTCATCACTCTTGTTCTTCTCAGAGGGATGTGTGGAGTGCCAGTGGTTGCTTCCCAGCGAACTAGGCGCTGGATTAATAAAGTTTCGGATTAGTGGTAAATTCACCTAGTAGATGAGTTCGTACAATTAGAAATATGGAGGCCACAGAGCGCTTGCCAAAAAGGCATTTCAAATATATGAAATTCTCTAAACTGGCATGCTCCCCGATTGCGTGGAAATATCGATTATTTCCGCCGTGCCAGACTCTCTATCAGGCACCGATAACATGGAAGACGTGTCAAGCAGCGTGCTAATCCAGGCAGACTCCACGAACGTCAGCTGTACTGACACAGAGGAGAAGAAGGCAGGAGGAAAGGAAGCCTCTCCATGATGGCCACGATCTTGGGGACAACTTTGAAGGGAATAGCGCTATGATGACCCGTAGCAGCATGGCAGGGTTAGGGATCCATAGGAGAGTCAGGACGGGAAAAGAATGAGAACCACAGGACAAAGTGAGGTGCGAACGTCGAGATCCATAGTGATTCAGAGCGGCGCCGATCATTTCTGAGAAGAGCTGTGACTCCACAGGTGGGACGTAAACTCGACATGTACTGACACCTCTGAAGCAACCCTCCTATCCCTAGCATTTTATTGCATTCACAATTTACGAAGCTGCACACGAAATGGAAATTGGCTGCTACATTGAGATGAAGTCAACAGAAGTCTAAAGTTGTTGGAAATCTACCGTCTGACCTAGATCACTACACTTAGGATTTGGAAAGATATAAATATAGCGCGTTTTATCCTCTTGGTGGTAATAATTCCTCTAGTTTATCATCCAACACAAGAACTAATAATATCTCCTATTCTACTTAAGAACGGAAATTCGTGTACCTAAAATCGGAAGGCGCATACCCTCCCTAATATTTAGCTAATTAGGATTTAAAACCTTAAAGTCTCTATAACTTCACTAAAAAAGTGTTCTTTATGATTAAGGGACTATAAATAGGGTGGGTTGGTCCTTTGGGAACTCGGGTTGTGCCTACCGGCTCTATTTATAGCCCTTCGCTATACTTTGTACTTTGGGGCTCGCCCCCTTCGCCCCAGCCAGCCCTTTCGTAAGAGGTCTTCTTGTATAGAATACTTTCTTAGTTAGCGGAGGGTATGCGCCTTCCGATTTTGGGTATGCGAATTTCCGTTCTCTTCTACTTAGTATATCCTATGGCTTCCAAACCTTACCCTTACGTCCTTATTGTAGGAGCCGGCCTGAGCGGCCTAACTCTAGCGCAAATCCTGTGTAAGAATGGTGTTTCCTATGAGATCTTCGAACGCGATAAGTCCGTCGATACTAGAGCATAGGGCTGGGCTATTGCCCTTTACGGCCCCATCCTTGCAGACCTTAAGGAACACATGCCTGACGATATTGGCCCTGCACTAACTACCTCACACCCCTGGACCTACCAGCATAGTTCGTCTTTTATTACGCCTAGAAGCCTGATATGCGCATTGGTGTCGAGGACGACGATAAGGGTAAGATTGTCCGTGCCAACAGGTAGCGGCTGCGCGACTGGCTGCAGACGCATATCCCTGTGCAGTACGACAAGCGTGCTGTAAGGGTGGATAAAGAGGATGAGAGAATCACTGTTCACTGTGAGAATGGCTTATCTGCCACGGGTGATATCTTGATTGGTGTGGAAGGAACCCGAAGTGCCATTCGCAAGTACATTCTCCATGGCTAGGATGTCATGAAGCCTCTTCCCGTTGGGTCCATCGTCGGTGAGGTCGAGCTGACTGGAGACGACTTCGCTTGTTAGCTGGAGCTTGCTCATTCGGCATACGTAGTCATCGACAACGGACCTGCCTCACTGTTCGCTGTGTTGAACAAGGTGTTGCCAGACGGGAAGCTGGGTTACTGATACTTCATCCTACATTGGGTCGATGCCGAGGCCGCCAAGTCCACGGACGACAACCCGTTCTGGATAGTCAAAGCCAGTAAGGAAGAGCTGGCCGCGTTTGTCCGGGACAAGGTGAAGGACTACCCTGATCACCTGTGTGTACTGGTCGACAAGACTTTTGTTGAGAGATCTAGGCAGCCTGGTATTGTTCTGCAGGGCGTGGAGCTTAGTGCGCACTATAGTTGCCAGCCAAGCGGGGTATGGTGATTGGGGATGCAGCGCATTCAATGATACCCTGTGAGTCTAAAAAGATTTATCTGACTTATTTCTATCTTACCATGAAAAATGGCTCGTTAGTGGCCTTCATGCTGCGAAAAGAAGCTAACTTGGACTGTGCAGTCCGAGGTGAGGCCGGCATAAACGCACTGCAGGATGGTGTGACTCTGGGACGGACGATCACTCGAATCAGAGATTCCCAGGCTCGAGGAGCCCAATTCGAGAAGATGATGGGCGAGTTCCGCGACGTTATGCTGACTCGTGGAGCAAAGGCTATTCGAGTCTCCAATCCAGTCCTTGTGGAGCATACTGAGAATCCCAACAGGGAATGGGTCACTTGTAGCAAAATCGCAGTTCCACCGCCGAAGGAGAACATCGCCATCGAAGAATAAGAGGCCGTGAAAGGATTTTGTGGGCAGAGAAATGTACCTAAGAATGTGGTGTACCTCAGTGAGCACGCTGTGGGCCTTATATTCACCGAGGCAGGATATCAAGGCAAAAAGAACAAAAAAAACATACAGCACCGGGTATTCGCTGGTCGTCACCGACCCAACTACTAATCCAGCGATTAGTGGCTTGACTATGGGAGAGCGGACGGGATCCCGTATTTTCCACTATCTATGGCCGTATGTGGTGGAATGGGGGGCTGCAAATATTATATAGCCTTTGCTGTCCCGCAAACAACCCTTTCTTGGCCTGCCCTCATATAGTGGATCATTTCCGAGTATAGGACCATACTTCCACCCATTACCTTGTTAGAATTACGACAGTGAGAGTTGAAGCCAGCTTAAGCAGTGTGTGAATCATGGGATTCAACCTAGATGCCAGTTCAATTTCTTCATGCACAACATGGAAGGACGCCGAAGTACAGTGCTTGGCTTCTGAAATCTCGACTAATACAGTTCAGTTGTAGTCGTCAGTTCATCGCTGTCACTTTCACAAAATAAAGGGTGAGTCCTTCGTCGAACAAAACGACGGCGGCCGTAAAACTATATATCTAGAAGTATCGGCCGGTTAAAGCATCGCCTTCCACCCATTCTGTCTGGCTGGCTTCTCCAGCTCGAGGAAATCCAGCACCACACCAAGGTGGTCAACTCCCCAGAAGCCTTGCTTCTCACCATGATCATTCTCACAGGCGAGCCACGGCAGCCCAAAGGCCCCATCCGCGAACGCACGATCCGTGTTCTCAGTCAGGACCGTCTTGCCGTCACTGCCCGTGACCTCAGCCACCTTGGCCAGGTCTTCCCACCCGGCGCCCTTGAGCACCTCGGCCACGACGGCCTTATCGGCGACGTCGCGGCTCCTGACCCAGTAGGCTTCGAAGAAGGCGTCGAGAGCCTTGACTGTGGCCTGCTGGCCGGACCGTGATGGCGACGATGAGGGGGAAGCGTCCGGACTGGCGAGACGGCTTAAGGCGCAGATGGTCCGCATGACGTGGAGGGTGTTGGCGGGGAAGCCGTCGGGTACTTTATTTGTAATGGGCACGTTGAAGTATGTGGCCCACACACGGCGCTCGTTGTCGATCCATTTGTCTTTGTCTTTATAGCATCCATGAACGGTCAGCACCGTGTACGTGATACTCACAGCCCTCCCAGTCGCTGCGTCGGCCAACCGTTAAGTCGCCGGCCCAGAGACTCAGAATAGTTCGTAAATATCAGTCGGCGATACTATGACGGGGTGTACGGACTTTTCACCTCGAGCGGCGCTCTATTTCCGGTCTTCTTGAACAACCCCCCAAGAAAGATTGGTATGTAAGTGATATCACAGCCTTTGAACACTGGGTCGTGCTGTGGCATGTATCAGTAGAGCTGCCGCACACGGGCCGGGGCTACACACTGAACGTACTCTGAGAACGTAGTACGCTATGTAAGCGAACGGGGAAACAACATCAACATAGAGCGTGATCTTCATTGTTACAACGGTCGTCCTTTGTGGTTGAACCAACGTGTCGTGAGAGAGAATGTGGGGTTGGTGTTGCTAGTGAAGCGGTAAACAGCTAGTGGCACCTAGACCCGATGCAAACAGTTACGTCAGTTGCTGGTCAACCGGAATTAGCACGGGCCTGAGTGGCGCATTGTGCACCATTACAGCAGATGTGGACCCTCGGGGAGCTTAGGGTGCTCGGCCTTTGCCAGACGCCTCCTAAGAGTCTGTTACTTTCTACAACGCCCAGATAGTCACCATCTCTTTCGATTTCAACCTTCTGCTACACTTGACTAGCCCCGAGCTCCCCAGAATTGTTCTGGTGGCGGTCGTCTGCACTTCCGTGTGCTGATATTGGTCGAAACAAGGACCGAGCCCAACCTTTCCAACCATTTCCCTTCGAGTTGGGGTCATCTTCGTTCCTCTCTGCCAAGGCCTGCTTCTTCCTTCCCTCTAGCTCCTTACGCTGGTGGCGTGACTTAAGAAATTTCTCCTTCTCCTTGGCCTTCAAATTCTCTGTCTTTTTAACCGCATTCTCATACATGTCGTCAGTCGTGAGATTCATCTTGAGGTAGATGTTGCGGTACACGCCGGTCCAGACGAGGACCGTGGTGTATGACTGCTTGAAGATGCACCATAGAAACGTGCGGAAGGACGTGCTGATGGAGAATAACAAAGTCAAGACAATGACGCCGACCGATATTGAGACTATCAGGTTTTTGTCAGAAAAGTCAAGATGAGATTTTGGCTCAGAAGCTCACAGATATATGTGAATTGATCTCTTAAATGCATCACATTGTCACCGCCACCTAATTCTATTGCGTTCATTCCGAAGACGCTGGACATAAATGATAATGGAAGCTATTCTCTTGTGGTTAATTCCTTGTACGTACTCGCGGGAGTGAGTCAAAAGGGATGGAACTTACAAAGACGATGGTCACGATGGTAAAAACGAGGATCGATCTGCCCTGTCTCATGGCTTCATTGCTGTATTCTACTGATTGCCAGGCCTGAACCACTCCAGCTTGCTGCTGTTTGAGTTCCAACAGGTCCTTGACCTAGACCAAACGAGACGCTGTTAGCCTTCCGTCTTAAGACTCCTTATCGAGTCATGGAGACTCACCATTTCTGCAGTCGACTTTGCACTCCTCGCAAGCTCTTCGAGCTGCGCAATACGCTGGTCAACTCTTTTGAGAAGCTCCAAGGCATTGTTGCAAAACCAATCGTATGCAGCTCTGGCTTCCTCAACCTCTTTCGACCGATGAAAGGGCCTTGAGCCTTTCGCTGGCGATGAGGTTCTTGATCGACTCTCATATCCTCTCTGAGTGGAAAAATAACCATCAAGCTTAGCACCACCTGGGGTTTGGGGACGCAATGACACTTCTCCTGTCTCCTCGGGTCTCAGAACTTGGCGCGCATTATCCACAAAGGACTGTAGAACATCCTTTTCTGCCTTCTTGATATAGGACATGATTCCAAGCTCCTCTACAATGTCCTTTATCTCTTTTTCCAACTTTCCTTCTGGGTTGATATCCAGAAGGGGAATGTGCAATTGGGAGAGCACGCCTGCCCCGGGTAGCCTGCGGTACATTTTGCTTGCTCGCTCGGTCCACCTCCAGAGCTTTTCGAAGGCGTCTGTCTGTTGGTGCATCTATCAACAATTAGTAAAGGGAGGTCTGCAAAAGGATTGACCGGGGTCTTCAACTGACAATATTGCCAATGGCCTCTGAGAACTCATCGAGTACTTGGGGTTGTTTGTCTGCAGTTCGAGTGCGGTCGAAGAAGGTATTAGAGCATTCCTCAAAGATGACCAGTGCTAGATCAAATACGGAACGGATACGTATCCCTCCCTCTTCAATACGCATTCGAATTGATTTGTGAATACCAGAAGTGTCATGCTTGTTGGCACCGTAGCGTTTAGGGAAACAAGTGATGATGGTCTTCTTGTCCAGCACCCACATCCACAACTGATCGACCATTATGACTCGAGAAACCTTTTGGATATTGGCAGTACACTCTGAGCAGGGCTCATGTTTGAGCTCTTCCAATTCCTTTGGTGTCTTGTTTTCCTCATGGTTATGACCAGCCCAGATTGAACGGTCCACGTTCCACCGATGAAACTTGATGGGGTCAGCCGTTGTAGCACGATAAACCACCTGATCAAGATCTCTGTGGTTAGTATTATTGATTGACCAGTAGTAAGCTTGGTCCAGAGTGCGTCGGGGATGCATCGGCGGATCTTTCATGAGGTAAGTCTCCAGAAGCTTCCTGTCGCGGTAGCTTGTCATGGCTTCGAATAGCCGAGCAGCATCAATGAGATACTGCCCTAACCTGTATCCAGAGTCTGTACCTTGTTTCTTTAATGGACGGAACCAAGAGCGTTTCTTCTCAGGTTTTCTCTGCTTCTCCAACCATGTTTCTAAGTCGACGCGGCCATTCTTGTCAACTTGCGGGTATTGTCCAGATAGATTAAGCTTTTCTTTCACGGCTTGTGCCCTCAGCAGCTGAGTCATTGAACGGATAGGTCCAAAGTGAAGTTGAGGCTTTCTGTGCCCATGAGCACTAGTCGCATCGTCCGGATTCGTCGCAGAAATTATTCGGGACAGTTCTTGGGAGTATTCCTGAATCTTATCCCAATATGTACGGGAATCCACAGGTATTGGGCGCTTGGGTTTTGTCAGTGTTTCTCTGTCCACTTGTCTAAGCTTTCTGGCGACCTTTTGTGTCTGTCTGTCCTCCCTTTTCTTGTTGTCCACGATGTTCTCGATAATCTGAGAGAATCTTTGTTGGTTCCTGGAAGTCTCCCAGTGCAAGTATGGCATCTGAATGCGAAGACGTATTAGTTCGATTGCACTGAGTTGCGAAGGGATTGGGACTTACAAACAACACGATGTTTTGCGCCACAGTGTCAGCATCAGTGCTGTGTGTCGCATCATCTATTACAGCTACATTCAGCTAACATCCAGTAGCACTGACTTGTAAGAGAGAAGCTTACCGAGAGAGCGGATGGATTCGCAGAATGGCCTCATGTATCGAGAGCTTACAGTTGCCCGCCCTCCATGAAGCTGACCCCTCCAGTGAGATTCCTTCAGTATCCACGCAGATTTGGTCATTTTCATCGGCTTGAAATCTTGCTGGATGGGATGAAAATCCGGTCGGACATCGCCATAATACCTCGATACAGCTTCCTAAACTTTTGTTATTCTGGGGTCACTTGTGGCAAGTGCAATGGATATCATACTTCGGCCCACTATCAAATAGGAACAGTCAGTCCGTGTTATTTTTAACATAGTAGATGGTTCGGGCTGATTGACTTACCAGCATGTTGTTGGACGGGATGTGAAAGTATCTAATCCTCTCGTCGTCGCCCCTACCATCCAAAAGGTTCCTTTTGCCGTGCTCGATATCCTCTTTGTCGACCAGCAGTCGCTGAACATTCGTCTTTTGATTCGGAAACTTGCCCCAAATAGAGTTCTTTGGATCCACCTTCTCTTCATCTGGCTCATACACCGAGTTGGCATCATCTTGCTTTTTGAACAGCATGAAAGGAGTAGTGACATCCCGGCCAGGCTCATAGGGCCCCACAACCTTCGGGTCGATGTCTATCTTATTGAAGGGTTTAGAATTGAATTCCCATTTCTCAATCTCTGCAATCCCGATGCTGTATTGCTCTGATTCTTCCCATGCCCTACGGCTGTTCTTGATATTGTCGACGAGGTGCTTTTCTTCTTCGTCCTCTTCAAGTTTGGATCTCAGAAAGGCGATACGTCTTAGCTCGCTCAGGCAGTTTTCTCTCCATGCCTCTTTCCGCTTATCGATGACTTTGTTTGGTTGGCTGCCGTTAGGCCGGGCCGTGGTAGATGTGGCTCCAATCTCTTCATCTGACAGCACATACGCCGGAGTCTGGAGAAATTTGTTCCTGTCTGAGATCTTAACACAACCGAGGTAATGGAGAATGTGATCTTTAATGTTCTTTTCATGTGGATCCGGATTAAGGCAGGTGGGTGTTTCAGCCCCGTCCATTTTGGATTTACCAAGGAGGGATGTGAAGAGGAATCTTTCTGCCTGTGAAGAGTGGAGGCGTTGAAGAGGCCTGAAGTGATTCGCTTGTCGGTGTCACTGTAAGGTGTTTTAAGGCTAACATGACCATGAGGCTCTGTTCCAACACAGCGGTGAATACAGACCTCAGAATAAAATTCGGTTGCACAAAAAGCCACAATACTACGCTTTTAGCATATCTACGTCACCGATATGCAGTCACTTACTCATCATTCAGGAGTCTCTTTCGATAGTGCGATTCTCATGGGTTTGTTTCCCCTCCCTCCTGTGAATGATATTGACCGCAGCCTGCCTCAACCTGCCACACACACACACACACACACATGCTGCAGCCGGAGGAGCACGACGATGATGGTGTGACACACCTGCATGTGATCTTTCCGAGCTGATTACCCATTCGGAGTGGCTGCATGTTCCTCTGCAAGAAAGAAGATGGAAGGCACTGA
This sequence comes from Diaporthe batatas, assembly GCF_019321695.1. Lineage (NCBI taxonomy): Eukaryota > Fungi > Ascomycota > Sordariomycetes > Diaporthales > Diaporthaceae > Diaporthe > Diaporthe batatas. The sequence continues at coordinate 883,920 of NW_025408555.1, read as the reverse complement.
ATGTCACACCACGTGCTGAAACTGACCATGGGCATTTGCGCTTTCACCTACACGTCCCCGCCTGACCACACAGTTTAAAAGCTTCCACTGTTTATACTTGCTGATAGAAATATGATTGAGAATGAAAAGACGGATGAGGAACTCAGTTTCTAGCCAGGAGACGTGACGGAAAGTGGAGAAAGCAGTTTGAGTCTGGACACGGTGCAAGAAGTCCCCGCGTTTTGCCAACATCTGTCACGCGGGAGGAATCTCTGACCCCAGAGAGGTGTGCAAAGCATCTAATTTGAATGGGTTATTAATTGTGCCCGCGCAAGGCTTCTAGGACATCGATGATCGGGGTAACCGGTGAGGCAATAGCAGCTGATGATCTGATTTCCATGCAAGACTAATTGTGGCTGGGATCAATTGATGGAGCTGCAAGCGCAAATGAATGTGCAACAGCAGCTAACCATTAACGGATGCTTGCTGACCTCCTCTTAATCTCATGCCAAGATGTCAGAGAAGACTCGTTACCTGGCGAGAAGCAGGCTCTGTCGAAAGGGTTATGAAATACATAGTAGAATCAATGCAGACAGTGTACCCAACCATTTCACTAAGTGCGGTGTGCGCGTCCGGGACAGCCATTGTGTAGGACAGACTTTCCTTTTTTGTTTCTTGTTGTAGAGGTTGGGGGAATGGACTTCCCGGAGGATTAAAGCGACGTGAAAACTTCCACTCACCGTTGCATTCATGTCCAACAGGCAAATCCGCCAGATCATTAGGACAGAACCTCATTAGCCAGAATCCTCAAGTGCTAGCATACAAGTAAACACACACTTTGAAATCCAATTGCTGATGGAACAAATCAAACCCATGCCCAGTCTTGTTACAGTCCAGACTCAACACACAAGTAAAACAAATACCAATACAACCGTTCCAGTCTCCCCATCCAATAGTTTCCCCCAGGCGCCTTCGCTAGCAGGCCAAAACAATGATAGTATCCTCGACAAGCCTCTATCCAAAAAGTGTCTCCAGGTTCATTCCAGTCATGACATTAATCCAATACGGTCCCCTTAGTAGTGATCGCCCTTGAGGGTCCGTGGCGACTAGATTGGAGCTCGCCCGACGCCATGCTTCCTCAATGATGAGAGTAGCCTGTCTTAGCCAGTCGAGACCGATATAAGCACAGCAGACCGCTAGGCGAGTACGCACAAAATTACGCCACCCTTCAACGATGGCTAGGCTGCAAACTCGTTCCCCGACGTGTCACAAGTTGCTAGGGGGCGGGGATCTGCCGTACGATTAGCCACTGAAGCTTACTAGGCTGCCTTGAAGCCTCTCACAGTCTTCGTCTCGAATCTCAAATGGTGTCACCAAATCTTGCTTAACGAAGGTGCATAGAGCTGCCATTTCCGCAGTCTCCGGGATAACGCTAATTCTAGCCCTGCATGCGTCAGGCTAGGCTTACACTGAATGAACTCTCCTAATGAGGACCTGGCCGACGACCGATGTTCGTAGTGACGACATGCACCTGCCGCTATCACGACCATCCAGATCGGGACGTCATTCAACTTAGAGATAAATAAGCCACAAGAAAAGGGAATACTAGGTTCAAAGTCTTGTTGTCTACTACCACTCCTCGAGGAAGTCAATTATTCTCCGCGAATGTTGTTTTGTGTGCAGCTCACCGGCTACCACCCGGGGTCGCGTTGGTTTTCCATTCTTAGAACTGCCAGTGTGTGCACAATTCACGGACCGCCAGAATCTTGGAACGCACCTGGTAAGACAGCCATAACAAAGCGCGTGAAAGTTCAAGCACGGGATGATAGGTTGAATTCACCTGGGGTTCTTCTCAAGCCATGAGTTGGTAACCCTGGGAATTAATTGCTTGAGTTTCTGCCGTGGCTGCGGCTCCTCGGGCGAGGATCAAGCACTGAGGCGAGTCGTTGAAATTTCAATTCCGCCGCTCCATGGCCTCGGAAGTTCATCGGGAAGTTGGCACTGCTGACAATCCCACAGGCCGGGGATCGTATCCATACCCATCTCTAGCAGCGCTTGACTGGGCAACGCTCAAGTGATGTTACCTTGGTAGACAATGTCGCGGCGACTGTATTTATAGTGATCTGAAGTTTTGTGTGCATTGCCCTTGTTTGAGAGAATTAAAGCCTAGGTGATATTGCCCAGCACACCCACCGAGGGTCTGTCCTTGATAAAGAGTCTCGAGCGAGCAGAGCAAATTCTTTCTTTAAGTAGAGACACCATGCCAATAGCATGGGAATATTTTCAGATGAAATGACTGGATGAGTTGCAACCCAAATGTGGACTGGACGCCGAAACATAAAATGTAAGAGAGGTGGGTCATAGTTGCAGAGCTCTATCTATCATGACTAGAGTCGGGGTAATTCTAAGACTGTTACTAGCTTGGCGCGGAGCAGGACATCCTCAACACCCACAGACCCATCAGCTGGAGACAAGAATTCGGTCGGCGCAAAATGAGGTCGTGAAAATTTAAATGAATTCTGAATCAATTCTGCTATTTCTGAGGGTATCATTGATCCAGGAGGCAGCACTAGAACGAAATGACACGTCTCTTATATGTCTCCCGTCGGCGCATTCCGACAATACTGTCAGCTAAGCTACAAGGATCTAGCAGTCCTGTGTGCATCTTTATAATATAGTTCGATGCCTGTGCATGCATGTGGCCAGTAAAGACTGTATCCATCATATCTCAGACGGTCATCATGAGTCGTTTTGGCCTCCTCCCACCACAGCTACCAGCCTTGACTTTCTTCCCTAGACCCTTCAGGTAGACAACCTATTTCTTAAAAAAGGGCAGGTAGAGATAGCCCACATGAGTCTGCCCAATTAGGGCGACGAAGCACTCATGCCACTCTCAAATGTCATCATGCATCTGACGCTTAGAGCATAGCGACGGCGTAGGCAAGGACAGACACGAGAGCCAAGACGTGGCCGGCTCCCATGGCGTTGATGCTGATAGCCGCGCTCTTCTTGTCGGATGAGTTTGAATTAGACGCGCCGGTGGTGGTGGACGCGGTTGTGATGCCGAGGCTGTTGCAGGCATCCATCAGGGTCTGGTTGCTCATCATGGCATTGATCTTCTCCGCCTTGCTGCTGAGCTTGGCCTGGAACTTGGCGATCTTGTCTGCATCACCGTTGAACTTCTCATTCTGTGTTCAGGTTGCGTTAGTGGATGAATGGTTCGACAGGGCGGCTTGATGAAGCGCCGGGAATCATTATGAACTTACCAGAGCGGTGGTGTTTTGAGCAAACTCCTGCATCTTGGCGAGCTTGGCCATGGCCTTGCAGGACTGCTTGTCCTGGAAGCCAGCGCAGAAGCCCGTGAGGGTGGCGTTGCCTTGCATGGCGGTCAGGTCTGCGGCCTTCTCCTGGGCCTTGGCCTTGATCGCGTCGGCCTTGGTGGTGTTGCCCTTGGTCTTCTCGTCAAGCGCAGTCTGGTTCGCAACGAGGGCTTGCAGCTTCTCGAGGCCTTGCATCTTCTCACAGGCGTTCTCTGTGTCCTGGACGGCGAAGATCTGGTCACAGGCGGCCATGAGGGTCGTGTTGCTCTGGAGCTCGGTCAACTTGGTTGCCGCCTGGGATGCCTTGGCCTGGATCTCCGAGGCCTTGGTCGCGTTGCCTTCGGTGACCTTGTCGAGCTTGGTCGTGTTGCTGGCGAGATCCATGAGCTTGGTGATCTTGGCTACCTGCTTGCACTGGGACTTGGTGGAGGTGCCGTCGCCCTTGTTGTTGTCCTGGGCAATAGCCACGCTGGCCATGGCGACAACGAGAGTGGAGAGGAACTTCATGATGACTGATGGGGGGTTTTTCCTGAGGAAATGTGAACAAGAATGTGATTTGATCAAGAAATCTTGATAGAAAAACAATAGATACTAAACAGTAAATAGCTAAACCAGAGCGTACGGAACCGGCCGTTAGAAGAAAAGAATCAGGGAAGTCGGAAAGGTTAATAGAGACTGCTTCTGCGGTGCTGTGTTCGAGACTGAGGTTGCTATTCAACTCGGCATCACGAAAACCAGCGGGTGGGTTTACCGGCTTTATATGAGGCATCGGTGGGCACAAATGCATCCCATCCCATCGGTGCTTGGCCGCGTCAGCCTCACTGCTTCGAGCCATCTCAACCTTCGGCTGACTGCAACTCCCCAGAGCGCCCGAGTGCCCATGGACAGAAACCGTCTTGACGCCGAAACGCAGTCTCATCTCATCTTTCTTGCCTGCAGGCGACGTCTGCCCATGGCGACTACTGCCACAACCCAAACTAGGGTCCGAGCAACTAGGTTGTCTTTTCAGATGTGGGGCGTGTCAAAGAATAAACCCATTTTCGTTATGGTTACGGCGGGGAGACAGCGGTCAACTGGGCGGCTCGAAAGGGGGAAGGAAAAGTGCGCAAGGCGCGGTGTATACCCAGTGCGGCACGGCCTCGTCATCTGTGTCTGATCTCAGACGAGCGAGTTCAGGTGAGGTGTCGTCGGAAGCATAGGACGTTTCGTCTTGGCAAGCCACTGGCGGCGGCAGCGGAGCCTCAACTGCCTTATACCCGGGCAAGCCGGGCTATCCTAGGCTGCTAGGCCGTCCAGGTGCACACCCTGGGGCAGTTAGACCCGCTTGCTTGGCGGGAAGATCTCGAGAATCACTGGCTGGGCTGGCTGGGCGCAGGGATATGCATCTCTCCCGGGGTGTAGGGCTGTCACAGACCTCGTACCAGTCTCCTGAACGATGGGCCACTCCTCAAACCCCAGCGTCCAAAGCGATCAAGAATAACCTCAAACTTACCTGGGTAAGCACTTGGATCTGCACCCCCAGTTCCTACCTTCGGGCTTAGAGGCCTGTCATTATGCAACCATATATCAGCCTCTTGGGACGAGCTCCGTCTTCCTGGCCAATGAAGCGACTTAGCGAAGCGCCCCAGCCCAACGAGAACTCGGGTTTCTCAAACACTATCGTGAAAAAGCTTTTCCCTTGCTGGGAGTGACACACGTCTGCCGGGTGCACCCACACGCTTCTCGTTAAGACGAACAGCAATGCTGGGGTTTACCTAGCGTCGTCGTACGCCTGCCCTGAGATCCACATGTTCCATTGCCTGCGTTACAGGTCGAAATGCGCGCGGTGTATGCCTCATGTATGTCGCCGCAGATGCAACAGTGCAACATCCAGGTGGCAGCAGTGGCTCCAAAGACTCGAGCTTGAGGTGACATTCGCTCCCGATAGCGCCGGGCCCGGGAGGTGCCGGAACAGCCTCCTTCAAGCACCCACTTTCCGGGTTGGCCTATCTTCGTAAGTCTACGATCAAGTATCAGCCAGAGGGAGCAACTGATCTCAATACTTTCCCATGTTTGTTGTGGCTAAGCTTAAAAATAACATACCTGTAGAAGCGGGACAGAGTTGCATAATCGAGGGACAAATGTGCGCACGTTTTGCTTGCCAAGGTATTCGTACCTGGCTGCTTGAAAAGACATAGGTTGATCATCAAACGGATCGTCCATGTTTCTCAGCGTGCGTCAGATTTCTCCTGCACATCTCCTAAGTAACATCGGGTGCCGTGAAATAATCTCAGCCAGGTTCCACTTGAGCACGCCATCCACGTAATCGGCAACCCAGACTCCAGAGTACGAAAGATGAAGTGATCCCTTGTGCAGTTCCAGTCTCATGAGTGTCAAGGTCATTCGTCTCCAGATTGGAATACATCTCTCCAAGTTAATATCTATTCCCACAGTGGCTCATTCACAGGTTCTGGCAGCCAGCTCGACGAAACAGAAGATCGTGTCGGATTTTCAGAGCTGGAGGGTTCCACCGTGTGCTGGTAGGAGGAACTTAGGGCGGGCAATACGCATTGCGTGTGAGTGGGTGGCCAGAGAGGCCATTTCTTCTTTGCTTCTTCTCCTCCAGCTGATAAAGTGATGTGTCTGACATCATGGAATGAATCTTGTTTCACCATGATGCCGACGGTGGCTTCAGGATACAAAGACCGTAGGAGCGAAAATACTAGTCACGAGCGAATGATGCGTCGCCGCCACAGTCATGAGTTTCAACCCCCGTTTAGCCCCGTGTTACTTGTTAGTGACTTTCCGCCGCAGTGTTGGACGTCTCCTTGGGTACCGACAGGAACCGATATCTGCGAGTCTGTCTTGCCCACGATGCCTTGATAGCCCCTGGGAGGCTGGCATGTACTCGCGCGGCTCAATTCCGGCCTTGAATCTGTGTACAGAAACTTTCCAACGAGTCTCTGATCGTGATGTGGTTTCGCTTCTATTCCGTATACGTCTGAGGACATATATGGCGCCTTCATACGGTGGTAAGCACTTAAGACCTAGCGCTTGGAAAAAATACGATGCCGATAACGATAGTTATAATATGATAGGTGCTTGTGGCCTCAGCCTTACGACGTACAGACAAGGTTAAGGGGCACCGTCTTGACGACGGCGTTGACTAGAACGCCGCGATCTGATCGTGATATATGCGTGATTTACACATCTCAACTCGTGCTTGCGTACTTCTTCAGTCCACAGCCGCTGGAGATGAGTCGACAAGGCCGTCAACCAGACAATCAAGGGGGATGCGTGTGCAGTCAACGCCAAAGTGTGATACTGTGTAGTGTCTCAATGAGATGTAAATCTGCGGCGACAGGGTAGAACGCTGTCCAGTACTTCCAGGAACGAAAAGAACCCTACGCCGCAGCAATGTGGTAATTCTTGATGCGGTCGGTGCTGGAAAGGGACGTGGTTCTCGACTGTGGCAATCTAAAGCTATTTGAACTCGAAGCTCAGACTTGGTGATTTGGCCGCCGGCGGGTAGTTGATAGTACCTCATACGGGATCGGCTACCATCAACCAAATAGTAGAAACATCATGTGATGTCGCGTTGAGTGGCATTGGAGTCTTGATAAATCGTTTATTGCCATATATGTTTCCATCCATGTACGGAGGGAGGTTCACAAAGCTCTCAGCACTGCCCAAGAACCTCAAGCCTAGGAACCCAAGTGAACTGCCTCGTCCCAAGTGCCGAAGACATGGCACACGAATGACAACAAACCCTGCACCTTTGACATGTTGGGCATAGGTCACTGTCTTCATTGGCAGAAACCGGGATGGCAATCAGGTTCCCCAACTGAGTGCGCATCATCCGCCATGTTCGTTGCTAGCTCTCTACCTGGCGGTAGCAATGAGACAGCACAGAATCTACTATGGGCCGGTAGCCCGAACTCAGCAGGGATGCACAAGACCAAAGACAAGGTGGTGATGACTTTTGAAACTGTATTTAATGTACGTGTTCACTCTGTGGTGAGCTCAGATGCTACAGCTCCGATGAGCCAAGCAGTAGCTCTCGGGCGAGCAAGAGCATGACCGAGCCAGTGACATCCAAGACGTTGTTTGACCTGGACAGGGGAGACAACGCCTACTTTCCAACGTAACCGTGCCCGTCAGGAAACATCGCCCGACCGCCAGCTCATGAGTACATTATGACAGTAGATCTCAACAAAATGAGTTTTCCGGTTTTTAAGCAACTCAAAAAATTCTAAGCCAAATCACAGCCCCAATTCCCTATTCCTGAGCCGCCGAATGCCACGCCGAAAACGCCGTAGAAGGATATCTCTCACAACACGCCAGAAGTATTGTTGGAAAGGTTGAGAAGAAGGCCGCAGGAAGATATGCATAGTATCATACAACGACCCAGTACAGCCCCCGCGGTAAGAGAGAGGGAAAAAGATGATAACGCCCGTTAGTTAATCGTGAAGGGTCGTCACTTCTATGCGTCGGCCTTCTTCTTCTTCTTCTTGGGCTTCTCCTCCCCGTCGGCGTCGGCCTTGCGCTTCTTCTTGGGCGACTCGTCTGAGTCGGCCTTCTCCTCGGCCTTCTTGAGCTTCTTGAGCTCCTTCTTGGAGAGCACCTTTGGCGTGCCGTCCTCGGCGAGCTCGACGTCGCCGCGCTCGTACTTGCGCTTGAACTTGGACACCGAGATGCCGGCGGCTGCGGCGTACTTCTCGAAGTCGGCTTCAGACAGTTTTGCTGCGAACCAGTTAGCGAGGAACCTCAACGGAGAAAGATGAGATTCGTAGGTGTTGCTCTTCCGCGTGTGCTCCTTGTGGAACTGGAGGAAAGCATCGAGATCATCGTCGAGAGGGTCAGTAACGTACCGGCAGCTCCATTCTGAGCAGGAGCATCTGCCATCTCCTCATCTGAAACTTCCTCAATAAGAGGCTTCGCCTTCTTGGACTTCTTGTCCTTCTTATCTTTCTTGTCCTTCTTCTCCTTCTTGCCACCAGCGTTCGAGTCAATCTCAACCGTGGCAAAATCGGCTTCCAGACCATCAGCGTCGGCGTTGTACTTCTTGGCCTCCTTGACGTCCCACTTAGATGGTTGAGCGGCGGCTTGTCCGTTAGGGCCCACAGAAATACCCTTGGGGACCAGGGGCTTTCCTTCCAGTCTCCTCAGGTTGTTTTCGACCTTGGCGCGAGCAGCCACACCGAACGACGCCCGCTCGTCCTCATCAACCTCGTTACCCTCCTCATCGACCCACTCGGTCAGGGCATCTGAACGAATACCCAGAGCAGTCTTGGCAGCGAGTTGACGGGCGATCTTGCCCTTGTTCTTTCCGGTGGCTTGGCCGACCAGGGAAGAGTGGTAAATTAGACCGTACTTGGGAGTGGCATGCTTTGTCTTCAGGGCACGGAACAGCGCCTTCTCGGCACCAAGGATCTGGATGGTGGAACCGGGGTTCTTTGCCAAGCTCATGAGGGAGCCAGCGTGGGCAATAAGACGTGCGCCAACCAGGGTTCCAACAAGCTCCGTCAAGTTAGGGGCAATGGCCTTCATTCTAGACTCCAGGTAGCTCGACAGCTGTGCGCGGACCTCGGTGTATCGGACGACGTGGTCTGCCAGCATTGTGATGTTCAGCAGGTCCTCGTCGCTAATCTCGGTACCCATGCTGACTTCAGCGGCAGCCTTGACAGCGGTTTCTATCTCCTCGGGAAGGATATCGGAAAGGTCAGTGCTGGCAGTGCTGGTGCGCATGCCAACTGCGAGGATGACTCGTGCGTAGGCGAGGTTGTCGTTCAGGATCTTTCCCAGCTCGGGGAAGTGCCAGCCGTACCATTCCTTGACCCTCATGGCGTATGTGTTGAGCTCCTTGTCAAGATCGTCAAGCAGAGAAATAGCCTGAACAATCATGACATCGACCTTGTCGGGCGAGAATCGCAGCTTGTGCCGAGACAACGAGTGGGACAGACCAAGTGCGAGGCTCCTGAGGTTCTCAGACTCCAGACCGGGGATGAGGTCGGTAAGATGTGCTCGAATGTTACGGTAGAGATCGTTGGTGGAAGAGTCGGCGACGGGGGTGATGTTGAATTGAGGAAGCTTGTTGATTGCGGTGCCCAGCTTGGCATCTGAGACGACGAGCGAGGCCTTCTTCTCGTCCTTGATGGACTCGAGCAGCTTGGTCAGCAGGGGAGTGACCTTGCCCTCGACCAGGCCAGCCACTTCTTCGAGACCGGTGGCAGCGTTGTCCCATTTTACGATCTCCTTGAGCTTCAGCCTGTGAGTTTGTTAGGCCGCCTGTCCGCGCGAGAGTCGTGTCTTGATCATAGGACGGAAGTAATTGCACGTACTCATTGTTGATCTGTTCGGCAGTCTGAAGACGGGAGTCGAGCTCGCTGTCGTCAAGCAGCTTCTTGTCCTTGGCCTTGAACAAGGCATAGCTATTTGCACGCAGGTCAGCGGTCCGCCGTACAATGAAATCCTGGGTGCATGCGCGCGGCGGTGCAACTTACCCTACGCTCGTCTCGGAGAGAACGAAAAGAGGCATGTTGAAATATTTGAAGAAGCCCTTGCGCTTTCCTAATGAGTGTCCTCCACGAGGGTTAGTAAAGCGCGCAAAGGCGGGTTGTGAGGTTGTTGTGGAGGAAAGGGTCGTGAGGCCGAGCAAGGAAAAAAAAGTTGTCGGCCGAATTTTTTGCTAAAGCTCAATCGAGTGCTACTCGCTCTTCATGTGGGGGTCGGCCAGTGCAGAGGTGCGGTCGGTACTAGTCCCAAAGTAGCGTAGTGCGGGTACGTACTTTGCCCGGGCGGCTGCTCTCCAATCAGCAGCACCTTGGCGGCTCCTCGACAGCAGTAGCAGCCTCCCCAAGTGCGCATCAGCATCAGCAGCTGTTCATCCATCTCCCAAATCGAGGTCGTCGTCACCGATTCGCAGTCTTGAGCGGCCACCGTAACGCCAGCTCTGCTTTACCGATTTCAGCTGCCTCGCCACAAGTCACAAAGCGCGGTAGCTTCACCATGGAGGGCCTTTTTTTCAACGTCAACAATGGGTTAGCTGTCGCCCGTCCTATCCAACGATGACGACCGCCTTGCTGACCGAAGACTGTAGCTATCTTGAGGGCATCGTCCGAGGCTATCGGAACGGTCTCCTCACCAACGCAAACTACAGCAACATGACACAGTGCGAGAGCATAGATGGTTGGTCGCTCTCTCCTGCTCTTGATGGCGAGTGCACATGCTCACGGCGTCATCTCCAGACCTCAAGCTCCAGCTCGGCCCAGCATACGGCGACTTCCTCGCCTCCCTGCCTCCGAACCCCTCCACCTCGAGTCTTGCCGCCAAAACAACCGAAAAGCTCGTTTCTGAGTTCAAATACGTCCGAGCGAATGCCACGGGGGCCCTCGCCCAGTTCATGGACTACTTGACGTACGGATACATGATCGACAACGTTGCGCTGTTGATCACCGGAACGCTGCACGAGAGAGATACGAGGGAGCTCCTGGACAGGTGCCATCCTCTAGGCTGGTTCGAGACGATGCCGGTGCTATGTGTGGCTACCAACATCGAGGAGCTGTACAACAGCGTGTTGATCGAGACACCCTTGGCGCCGTTCTTCAAGGGAAGCCTGAGCCACCAGGACCTAGATGAGCTGAACATCGAGATTGTGCGGAATACCCTGTACAAGAACTACCTCGAGGAGTTCCACAACTTTGTCAACACACACGCCGAGATGGCCGGCACACCGACAGCCGAGGTGATGTCGGAGATCCTCGAGTTCGAGGCGGACCGGAGAGCGATCAACATCACGCTCAACTCATTCGGTACCGAGCTGACAAAGGCGGACCGTAAGAAGCTCTACCCCAACTTCGGCCGGCTGTACCCCGAGGGAACGTTGATGCTGTCCCGTGCCGACGACTTCGAGGGCGTGAGGCTGGCTGTCGATGGTGTGCACGACTACAAGACCTTCTTCGATGCCGCTGGCCTGGGCGGCGGGCCGGCCGGTCCTGGCAACATGGGCGGAGGCTCCGGGTCTGACGGTCGGAGTCTTGAGGATATGTTCTACCAAAAGGAGATGGAGATCTCCAAGGAGGCTTTCACGAGACAATTCAGCTTCGGTATAGTATACGCATGGCTGAAGCTGAGGGAACAGGTCAGTTGCCCCCACTGCCATCACGACTCGCTGGCCGAGAAGCTAACATTGTCAAAGGAAATCCGTAATATTACGTGGATTGCCGAGTGCATAGCGCAGAACCAGAAAGAGCGCATCGGCAACTACATCAGCGTGTTTTAAGAATGAAATTAGCATCGATTCAACCCTCGTGTAGAGTACGAAAGAGATTTTGAGGTCTGTTGCGATTGATTTGACGTAGTAGGCATACCATGGAAGGCGCAACGAGGTTACAACAGGGTCAGGTTTGCACCAGATTCTGATCGCTCACGACTGTATTGTACAGAATTTATATTGTTTTTTTTTAATTGTTCTTCCGCTGCTCTACTGCCTCTGCCTGGCGTTACCTCACCTCGATCTGCTTCTTGTAAGTTGCAGGCGACAGGCCCAGCGTCTGGATCATGTGCTCCCACCGGCCGCTTCCCCTCTCCCTCCTCTCCATGTACTTGAGCAGCTTCTGCCTCCTGTGAAGCAGCAGCCGCAGGTTCTTCTTGTTGTGCTTGTCCTTGTTGCCCTTCTTGCCCTCATACATGGCAGCGAGGACCCTGATCTTGGCCGTCAGGATGGCGATCTGCACCTCTGAGGACCCCGTGTCGGGCCCGCCGCGGATCTTCTCGACCCGCTCCGCCTGGCCCGCGACCATCGGCTTCTGGCGCACCTTATCATCGGTCTGGTGGCGGCCGAATGTCTCGATGATGCGGCGGATGTTGGCGTGCCGCCTGTCCTTGCTGCTGGCGTTCTCAAGCGTCGTGATCCTGTCCAGGGCCTCGACCGCGCGCTTGTGCATCGCCTCGTGCTCCACCGGCGCCTCCTTTTCGACGACCTCGTTGTAGAACACCGACTTGATGTTGCCCTCCACGGGCGCGGTCAGCTTGTAGGCCTCGGCGATGGCCTCCTCCAGCTCCTGCTTCGTGAGCTGGTAGTTGAGGATGTGCTCCGAGGTGGGCAGCTCGTGCGACTGCTCTAGCTCGTTACCGTCCTCGTCCTTGCTGACCTTGGATCGCGTCGACTGGCCGGCGGTGTCGAAAGACTCGACGAAGGGCGTGACGATGCCGTGGATGGGGTCGCCCCATTCCAAGTCGCGCTCGCCTTTGAGCACTCTCTGGCGCTCAATGTTGCGGTTCTTCCGTTGTTGCGCCTGCTGCCACCGGTAAGGGTCTAGCTTCTCCTTGCGAAGGGCATCTCTTTCTTTCTGGGTGAGGGCTGGCGGCTCATCGCTGAGATTGGCCTTCTGAACCAGCAGTTGGAAGGATGGCGCGACTCGTCGGGCTGCTGTCGCTGGCCGGAGGCATACTGCACGAGCTGTCAGTAAAGGTGTCCGATGGCCAGATGACTCTTATAGAGCATTGTCGAAGTAAGTCCCGACATCCCATGCTATAGTGTCAGAGCATGTCATGCGAGGCCCAGCAGATGGACTCCAGTGAGAGAAATGGCAACGCATGGGGCTGTCTTGGGCGAGGGACAGCCTTCTGCACGACAGACCATCCAATGCAGTGGAGGATTGGGTTGAAGAAGAGATGGATGGCATACATGTCAAGCTCTGGAGCCCCGAAGAACCGGGTATTCTGGGCGGCATGGTGGGCTGGCTGCGATCATCGACAGCTATGTGACCGCACTGCTCGTCTCATGGCCGCCGTCAAAATTTCCGGGGACGCGGCTACATCTTGACGCCCCTACCAGCATTGCATTGCCGCAGCTCGGCCTGCCTGCTCGCTTGTCCGATCGGGCTAGCGTGTTCCAGTCCCCAGCCACCACAGCCACGATCGGTACGTACCTTTCCCGCCCGACTTTTTTCTGCCCTCTGGGCGGCGAGTGCGGCCGGTCCACACTTTTTGGCCTGCAGGGAGCAAAATCAACCGTCTGGTGCGCACCAGCCAAAACGTCTTTCGCGGAGCCCCAAGCAGCCTCAACCTCGCGAAGTTCAACCTCTTACCTCGAGCACCTCTGCATTGCCGAACTTCGCGACGACAACCTCTCCGTCAGTCACCCTCGACCGCAATCATGGCTCCCTCCAACCTGCCCAGCGTTTTCAACGCCACCAGCCAGGACATTGAGCTCCTGCTGGCCGCCCAGGCCCACCTCGGCTCCAAGAACTTGCAGGTTCACATGAACTCGTACCTGTGGAAGACTCGGTACGTCCAGCCGTGACATGGCCCTCGAGCATCCCTCTTGCTGTGATTCCAATTGCTGACAGTGTCTTAACAGTGCCGATGGTGTCAACGTTATCAACGTCGGCAAGACCTGGTAAGTTCACAGCAGCGGCCGATCGCGAGACGTCGCGAGACCCCGCGACGGCGACGGAGAAAAACACGAGAGTGGACAATTTTCTAAACAAACCGCCTCGAACAGGGAGAAGATCGTCCTGGCTGCCCGTATCATCGCCGCCATCGACAACCCCTCGGACGTCTGTGTCATCTCTGCCCGTCCCTACGGTCAGCGTGCCGTCCTCAAGTTCGCCGCCCACACCGGCGCCCAGGCCATTGCTGGTCGTTTCACCCCCGGTTCCTTCACCAACTACATCACCCGTTCGTTCAAGGAGCCCCGTCTGATCGTCGTCACCGACCCTCGCACCGACGCCCAGGCCATCAAGGAGGCTTCCTACGTCAACATCCCCGTCATTGCCCTTTGCGACACCGACTCCCCCACCGAGTTCGTCGACGTTGCCATCCCCACCAACAACAAGGGTCGCCACGCCATCGGCTGCGTCTGGTGGATGCTTGCCCGTGAGGTCCTGCGCCTCCGTGGCACCATCTACAACCGCGAGACCCCCTGGGACGTCATGGTCGATCTCTACTTCTGTATGTGAAGCCCGTGGACTGTTTGGGTACAAGAAAAAGAGGAGAATCAGACTAACATATCACAGACCGTGACCCCGAGGCTGAGGCCGAGGAGAAGGTTGAGGAGGAGAAGCTCGTCACCGCCGACGAGGCTGGCCCTGCCGCCATCGAGGCCGGCACCTTCGCCGCCGGTGCTGACTGGGAGGCGCCCCCTGCCGGTGCCACCGGCGAGTGGAGCGCTGACCCCGCCGCCGCCAGCTGGGACGCCGCTCCTGCTGCTGGTACCACCGAGTGGGGTGCTGAGCCTGCTAAGGAGGCCAGCCAGTGGTAAAAACCTAGACAGGCTGGGCAAGGATCGCACGACGTCGAGTGGCAGACTGGCGCAAGTACTCTCTGGTATGATTGGCAATACTCGCAAAGTTCTGGGCCGGGCGACGTCCGGTGCTAGAGTCGACCTGTTCTTGCACCATTAAGGGAAAGAAGCCGGATCCGGGCACCAGTGTCCTGTGAAGGAGAAAGCCCGGTGTGCTCAGGTCTAAGAAGTGGACTTAATCGTTATTTCGCTCTGGTTCTTGGATCTAGCCCTGGCTCAGCAGCAGAGCCAAGATGGAATTAGACAAAAAAACACAGGAAAAGGCACGAAAGCCAATGCGATACCTCAAAACCGTAATGACCAATGTCCTTGTCCCCTGTGAAAGTTCGTCATTTAGGAGGCACCATGTAGTCCCGGGGCCACCTCTCCAGATTCATTCAATTGCCCAGCTCCTGGCCCACAGATTTCCCGCTTTCGACTGTTTTGGTGCCATGCTCATGACTTGCCGACCAAGTGCAGTTGAGGATCTCAACCTGGCATATTGCGGGCCGTTCCAAACGGTCAATCGGGCAATATCCTCGTTGCAATGGCCCTGAAGTTATGTCTCGTTGCAGTGCAAGCGGCACTGAACCCAATCGTTTCTAGTGGTCCCAAGTTCATGGATAAATGTGGCCTAGACTTAAGTTATGTCATTGTACGGCCCGTCTGTCCGGGCCCATGGGTTGAACGCCTGCAAGATGCTCTGAGCGCTTTCACTTGGTGGCCTCATAAGCCCAACCGAGCTACAGAATCACATCGACCTTGAATGCAAGCCATTTCCAGCGCCAATGTCGATGATAGGACGGTACCCAATGTAGCCAGAACACCATTGTAAGGAGCTTCTCATGTCTCTGGAAGCTTGATGCGGAACTCTCTGGGCTTGATTATGACTTGTACACAAAAGAAGATCGACATACCTACATTCTGAAGTGTCATTTCTGCTTGGATAATGGCATGTTGGATTTCTGCAGCACCCGTAGCTCGTCAGTCTGGGCACCATGTTCGATGGTTTTCAAGCCGATCATTAAAGTACGTCGGAGGGCTCGCCCCCCCCCTGTGCAAGTTTATTTCTTGTCTTCCCGCCGGTTCTACGAACATCAATTTATACGTGAAAAGTTGTGTTATCGGCAATTACTACTTGTGATTGGGTATAGGCCGTCTCAGGCATAGACACATTCACATGATAGAACTCCGAGCTTATTACATGGATTTTCTGGGAAGGTAATATTCAGCCCACAGGTTATCTTGTGTGTAAGGGAACGAGAGGCAGTCTTTGGTGGTGAAAATTCGCACCTCATGAGTGACGCGACAGACATTAGTGTTCTGTGTCCCGCGAAATATCAGTAAAGACTATATGATGAGAAATGTTTTGAGCGCATTTTCATTACCTACGCCCAGTAATGCATAGAATCATCAGTATTACTATTACTATCAATAAAGAGTACTGGGAGTGACACTTCTTGTGCAATTATTGCTCAGGGCCTAACTGCTTCGACATACTCCTGCGCAAGGCTCGTTCTTTGTCGAGTAACATCTAATTACCTCCTAGTACCCAAGAATGGGCTTGGCCCATGTGGCCTCTTTGCAAGAAGTTGACTTATCTGGGTCTTTCTGATAGCCCAATTTGTACACCTTTTCCAAGTCCCAGCCAGAAATATGGTCGGACTCGGACACGGGTCGCCCCATCTGCACAAAATATCCCAACCTACAGGTGCCCGGAGAATATGAATATTGCAAACAGCGAGGGTCAGAGGCACATTCCGCGCTGCACTGGGCAATATTCGCATGCACGGGTGAGTCCTCCCGGGGGATAACGTCGGCAAAGTTATCCCAAGATGTCCGTTGTGGGGTCTTGTGGATGTCCGACAAAGTGTAGTCGAGTATGGTGGAATGTGTGAAGGGCAGCTGTCTCATTGTCAGTGATCGGGTTTTGACCGTCAGCACACCTCCACGAACCTGGTCATATACCCGTGTCCTCTCCCACGTCCAAAGTGACTTCATCTGCTCAGGCGATATTCTGTGAAGCGCAAGGAGGGGGATACACCACCTCTCCTGGTTCACCTTGATCCCAACGAGCTCATCCCCAGCAAAAGTTGGGTATAGTGCTTGTAACCGTACGCCGGTCTGGTTCATTATAGCGTACCCAAGGGCGGCATCACCGCAGCAGTCATTCACAGCATATTCCTGGTACTGCACGCTCAGCTGTGTCGAGTCTGCCATCAGCTCCTTCATGAGACCGCGAGAGATCACGAATCCGGCACCTCCGTATGCGAAGTAGGTCCCGTCTCGGCCAGGAGCGGGCGATCCCATGTAATGTGGCTTGGACGGATCCAGCTGGTGGAGGAGTCGGAAGAGTGTGTCTATACGCAACTCATGGTCAATTATTTTTGTGCCACATGTTATGCTTGCATTGTCGCGTATGAGAGACAGCACCGTGTTATAGCTTCGTTCTGATGCGGGGAGGATAGAGCCAAAGAAGATAGAGAACAAATCAAACAACCTACCCCAGAAGTAGTACACATCAGCTTCAATGAAGACAAACCAATCAGCATGTGGACGCATCTGGTAAGCCTTATCGACCCTTTCCAGCATTTAGAGTTAGCCGTCAAAGACCAAGAGAAGTAGCTCAAGAGGAATGTGGCGGGAGCAGGCCACAAGGTGGTCATAGACTTTAGCCAAATCTCTCGCCCTTGAAGTCGTTTTTATGTTGGCTTACATGGGTAAGAACTTGAATCGATCGAGTTTCCAGCCCTCAGGGGAGTATTCCACAGGTCTTCCCTCCTGATGGGCCTGTTTCTGAGCCGAATAGACCGCGAAATCGGGATGGTTGTAATATGATTGGGGTAGGTCTGCAAGTACATCGATGAACTGATGCTCTCCGATCTTCTCTTCGTAGTCAGAGAAGCCCAAGATATTGGTTATGCATGAGCTGACTGTCTCCAGGTGGGCCTTGGTCTTGGCCGATTCGGCAGTACCCGTTTTCATGACGACCTGGATCTTTCCCAGCAGATGAGTGGGAAAGCCTTCGCACAAGTCAAGTGTATCCCCATTATGTGCGGCTTTCAACGGCGGAAAGAACGACGGTGTTTCCCAGGTATAATAATGTGATTCATCATCGACGTAGTATGGCGATTGCCGAGCCGATGGGAGCAGATCAAAAGACGCTGTACCATTGAACTCGGCTAGTGCCAGGAGGAAGACTAAGAAGCACACAAAAGTGATATAGACTTGGGGGCGCCGAATCAGCCGAGATGATGAATGCAACGACATGTTGAGCTTCAACTACTTGGAAAGAATGGTGGCAAGACGAAGCAACATCGGCCGTGATGCTATGTGTGGTTGCGAATGGAATTCTTTCGAGGGTAGTTCTGACGGCGGAGCAACGAGGTTTTTTACCCTCCGAAGACCCACGGCATATGCTCCCTTCCGATCACCCACTCGACTTCCTGAGTCAGTTCCCGCTGCGGCTGCCTTTGCCAAGCAGTGTTGGTTGTTGATGAAGAAGATAAAAAGCGTGCTTGATGGGGCCACCTCCCATGAAACAGTGGATCAGAGTGCGGAAGACCGTCCCTGTAAACCCACATTTTGGCAAGTAAGCGCCCACGACCCTATTATACTCTGGGGCCAGTGGGGTGTCGGTGCTGTAGCGAAATACTGTCTCTTGCTGTGCCGCTCGCTATCAGAAGAGGGAAAGATATTCTCTACCTTGGTAGAAATACAGCCCTTCCCGTCGCTTTCGTGTTCTGTTTCCTGAAGCAGATCTTTTTCGCGCGTCAACCGAACCATTTCATCATGTCTGCAACTTGTTATTATGCCAGTGGAAAAAACGCCGACTCATCCGGCTCAACATACATCCCATGCAATACAACTGCGGTAGCACTGGGTGGGCACAGTGCTTGCTGTGCTCCCGACGACATGTGCTTCACAAACGGTCTATGCAAAGCTGGCTCTGATGATCAACACAACTGGAACTGGCGTGTTGGTTGTACCGACCCAACATTCAATGACCCTGCATGCCCATCATACTGCCAGGGAATTGGTGAGTCATTACAACCTTCGAACACCTCTGAGGGAGCATGACAACGACTAAACTCATCATCAAACTTGGAAGACTCCGATAATGCCGCACACCTGGTCTTCCAATGCTCTGACAATAAAAGCTGGTGCTGTGCTACCGGCAACCCTGACAACTTCGCACGCAACTTTAATTTCACCTGCTGCAGCAACGACGATCTGAGACTGGATCTTGGCGCGGCTGTAGTTTACACAACAGCAGGAATCAGTATCGCTATCAGTACTCTCGAGAGCTCCTCGTCAACTTCTACAAAAACCCAGACATCTGCAGCCCCGACCACCTCCGACATTCAGCAGACCTCTGCTTCAACAATCGACGCCGCCACTTTCGCATCACAATCGACCCCGGCCGCAGCTACCACGACCTCCACAGATACTCCCAAAGCTTCACACTCTTCCTCAACCGCTTTGGCTGCCGGTCTCGGAGTTGGAATACCGGTAGTCCTGATACTCATGGGACTCGTGGCTGTTTTCTTCTATCGATTGGGTCAGAGGCACAATCGCAATCGCGAGGAACACACG
Source organism: Diaporthe batatas (assembly GCF_019321695.1). Taxonomy (NCBI): domain Eukaryota; kingdom Fungi; phylum Ascomycota; class Sordariomycetes; order Diaporthales; family Diaporthaceae; genus Diaporthe; species Diaporthe batatas. The sequence goes on along the minus strand of NW_025408555.1, from coordinate 864,759 downwards.
CAGGAGAAAGAGGTGCATCTGGAGCACCCTGGTCAAGAAGAGCTCTCGGATCAAACACAGAATACGGAAATACTTGTTGACGCGGGTTATTCTGATGGGTCACAGCAGCACAATGAGGCGCTTCTCAGAGGGTTGCAATTTGGCGATGCAGGTTCTGCGTCGGAGATGGCAAACCAGCGATCTCCTGTCGAGCTGGAGGGAAAGCGTTTATTATGAGTTGGTCTGCTGGAAAAGTATTGCTCTTCGCGCAAATTTTTACATACAGTAAAGCTGCTATATAGTCTCGAGGATTAGGTAGCCTTAGGTACTAACCATTATAATTAAGAGAACTACTACTACCCTAAAAACTTTCTATAATGGTGACCGGTGTGTTAAATCATTCCTAGCATTTATGCTTGTCAGTTTCTCCTAAAATGACTTTCACTGCTTAAAGTGCGACAAATTTCTAGAGTCACCAACGTATCATTTAGTATCCTCCTCAACTATAGGTCCGCCCGACTGGGCCTTCCAGACTTGAGGTAGAATGCCTTTGGCATACACTAGCGACATGCGGTGGACGCTCTTCGACGGATCAACCTCATCAACCATACCCTGGATGAAGTACCTATTGATAACACCGACACTTAGTGATACCATGACCGCCTGCTCTGTCTCTGTTTGCTTCAGGCCAGCGGGGGTATTGGCCCACAGCGATTCCCAGAATGTGTTTTCAAGACCTTGTCGAATAGTATTTGCCTCTCGGGGCCCGCCATCCAGAACCGTGTCGTAGAAAGACCATTTCCCATTTTCCATCATGCCAAAGAAGCATTCATACAAGCCCCATATACACATGCCAAACACTTCGATACCCGCCTCATCAAGGTCAATGACCCCCGTCAAATGTCCAGAATCGTCAACGAGGATATTGACTTGAGAAAAGTTGTGGTGCGTCAGTACTGCGGGTAACTTTTCCAGGAGATGGACACTTGGCTGCAGTATGTGTCCAGCTGGCGTCGGGATATGGTTCGGTTGAACGAAGAATGCTGCTTTCGCAACGAACGCTCCCAACTCTGCAACCGTCGTCCTTTCCCTCGCCAACGGAAACTGAGCCTCGGGGAACGGTTGAAGGACGTGAAACCTTCCAGGGATTACTCGGCTGGTGTAAACTGGCAGTGGAAACCCTTCGTGGAACTTGACCTCTGGGACGAGATCGCCGTAGATTTCATTTACCAAGCGGAGAGCATCGGTGCGAAACGCAGTCAGACGGAACTGAATCACAGTCTTCAGGCTTCTGCTGATGAGAGTAAAGCTATTCGAACCCTGGTTGTCGACAGGAATGATGTCGTCTGTTTGTAGGGTAGTCTTGGCAAAATTGATGCATGACTCCTCGGTGCAGAGAGCGGTAGGCGGATCCAGTGCATTGGGCACCTTCTCTGTGAAGAACTTGTCGATGATCTCTCTCTCTTGCTTTTTCCACTCTTCGTTCTTGTCAGCCATATTGGAAGCGGTGGCCGAGGCCGCCAGGCGTTGGATGCGAAGAGTTCCGTCGTGAGTAACCCCGCGCTTGCGGCCAGTCCATCAATGTGGCCTACAAGTTGTCCTCCACAAACAGTGTGGTGGAATGTCAGATTCAAGTTACATACGGATCTCGGAAAAGCCTAAAACCTGATGCAGAACGACGCCTCAGTCTCTCACTGGTGATGCGTAAGTACCCTAAAAATCGGACATCAGTTTCCGGCCCTGCACCCCACCACCTTTGGACCTCAGACGCGCCTCGCAGCACCACTACAAAATTAGTTTTAATAATTTATATTTACTTTATTTTATTTGTTTAGGAGCCACCAGTCGTCTTGGTCAATGCTAGCCCAGGTGTAAAGTTGCAAACGAAGTCGACACAGTGCACTGGTTGAGTTCATGCCGAAAGTAATTAATTCCAAGGGGTCGTGGCATTTCTTAAATCATTGATTGACCTCAATTTACTTTCACGCAATGCAGAACGTTGGATCTGGTACGCATTCAGGTCTTGCAAACTTGTACAGGAACCCTGCCGCCCTCATTATGAACCTCATTGCCAGCAGATGGGCCCTCCCCCGTCCTCCACGTGCATTTCTAAACCATCACCACCAGCGTCTGTCCGGGCTCGGATCCTCCGATGGGCTTGATTCTTGCCGCGAGAAATTGCTGTCGAACCTCTCTCCCCAGATGTCACAGAGAAGGGGCCAAGCTCCGAAACAGTCGACCAGTGACGCGCGTCCATTTCGTAATAAGTAGTTAGACTAGTCTGCGCACCACCCTACTAACACAAACAAAATTCCCACTAAAATATTATAAATAATTTATTTATTATAAAATAAATTAATAAACTTTATTTTTATTGTTTGTTTATTTAATTTAACTTATATTAAAATTAAGTATAATTTATTAATAATTAAAAGATTATTCTTAAAAAGTAATAAAAGAATAATATAATGAAGATTAGTTAGTTTAGAACTATAGTTACCTAAGAAAAGGAAAAGAAAAGTAAGAATTTGTCCTACGTTTAATCATAGCAGTTTTGCAAGCCAGTTGGGCTGACAAGGTAAACCCACCAGAAGGGCCCAGCTGGTCCAGCTTGCGATCAGCCCCAACGGTCCTAACAGGCGTGATGAACGGGCGTGATTTGGCGTTACCGACAATCGCGGAGCAGTCCTTCAGTTATAATGCATAGAGGTGAGCCAAGTTATAGCAGATTATCGTGCAAACCGCTATCAGATGCAGCTCAGCCTTCCGAATGCTTGCAATCTAGCCGGACCATAGTGCTTTGATTTAATGCTGCCAATTGGAGTACCTACTATAGCGCTCCCTAAGGGGTTTTTAAATACAATCTCTAAACTATCTTAGTTAGCAAATAGTTTCTAAAAACCCCTAAGAGCGCGGTATGGTAGTTAATTAACCCTAGATATCCCGATCCGCAAGGGGAGGTGTGTATCTTACCCTATACTTACGTATTAGAATACTAGAATTTGTGAGGAATCTAATATCTAAAGGTGTAGGTAGTTAGGTTGTTGATTAGAAGAATTAGTTATTAAAGGGTACTTATAAAAGTATAGTTTTAACTACTTATAGGGCTTATTTATATAATTAATTATAAATTTATATTATCTTTTTTTTTAAATAGATTATTTTTAGTTTATTTATATAAATTATATCCTTTAGTAATATTAATTAGAATATTCTTAAAATTTTATTTTTTTTTAGTCTATTAAATTTACTTTCTATTAATTAAGTTAGAATAATATAATAGTAATATACTCTAAGGTTTAAGTTTTAATTTAAATTAATTTAAAAGGTTATTAAAATAGAAGAAAAGAGGAGAGCTTTAAATTTAAATTAAAAGTTTAGTTTTATTATAATAAAAGTTTTAAGTTTAAGTTTTAATTTAAGTAATTTTTTTATTCCTTTAAATTACTTTTATTTTAATTTAAAGTTTAATTATTAAATTTAGTTAAATTATTTAAATTTAAAAGGTTTTATATAATTAATGAAATGTTAGTAGGTAGGTAGTAATAGTTAGTAAGATTTATTAGTTAAAATAGTTACTTAGTTAGCTTTTAATTATACTAATTTAATAATTTACCTTTTATTTTTTTAAGTATTATTTTATTAATATATTATAAACTTTTATAAAGTATTTATTATTAATATATATTAGGAAGAGGTTTATGTTATTATATTTATTTTAAAGGAGGATTTTATTAGAATTTTAAAAATATAAGTATTTTTAATATAATAAATAGTAATTACTTATAGGTTATTATAGAAGGGTTTATACTTATATATTTATTAATATATTTATAATATTTAATTATTTAGGTAAAGATATAAAGAAGAGTTTTATTTTTTAAAGAAAGGTATAAATTTAGTTTTTAATGTTTTAAGCTTAATTATATAATTCCTTATAATTAATATTTTATAATTAGCTATTAGTTATTTTATAAAAGTTTTTTCTTTTTACTTTATAGGTTCTTTTATATAAGTAATATATAGTTTATAAGTTAAAAAAGGTATTATTTTAAAGAGAAGGAAATAAGAATTATAGTTATATAGTGGGTTATAGTATTAGGTATAACGGTATAAATTAAGAAAAATTTAAAGGTTTATTAGGTTTAAATTTAATATAAGATTAATTCTTACTTCTTTTTAAAAAGAAATAAGTAGGCTTTACTTACTTTTTAATAAGCTTTAAGAAGGGGTATAATTAAATATTAAAGTACTTTTAGGGTACTTTTTTATAGCTTCTATTTAATTATTATAATTATATTTTTCCCTAAAAGATTATTTTTAGCTATTATTATTAATTAATATTAATTATCTTTATTTATACTTTTAAAAATCTTTTTATTAATTATTATTAATTAATTTTAATAATTTATTAGATTTTTAATAGTTTTACTATATTTTTATAAAGGTATAAATTAACTAGTTTTCTTTTAAATAACTATTTTTCTTTCTTTATTTTAGCTTTTTCTTTTTTATTTAATAATTAATTTTATTAAATCCTTAATTAACTCCTTTTTTAATTATTTAATATCCTTTATTATTATTTTATAATTATTATAAATATTATTAATATATTTAAATAATTAAAGTTAAATAGTTTTTAAAAGCTTTTTTAATAGTCTTTTATTAATTAAAAGTTTTAATTAATAATTTTATTTTTAATTAATAAGTTTTATTACTATATAACTTTCTTCCTTTTTAATAATAATTATAATATTTATAAGTAGTCTTTTTTAATAATTTTATATACTATTTTTATTAGTTTTATTTAATAATAAAATAAATTTTTTATAAATATTTTATTAAATTAAGTTTAACTTTTAAAGGCTTTAATAATAATTATATTAACTTTATTATTTTTAATATTAATAACTTTTTTTAAAGTTATTATAATAGAAATATTAGTAATAATAAGATTTTAAAAGCTCTCTATTAAAGTAATAGGTAAAAACTTATAGTTATTTTATATAGCTTTTAAACTTATTAAAAAATAGTTATAAAAGTTACTACTTTATTAAAAAATTTAAATAAAAAAAGTTTACTAAAAATTTCTTAAACTTTTAAAAATTCCCTTATTCTTTATAAAGTTTATTTAGCTTTTAACTATTTTTTAAGGCTAAAAATATATTATATTCCTCTTTTATAAGGATATAAAAGGGCTTTTATAAATATTAATTTACTTAATTACTTTTATTTAAATTATAAAAAATATAAAAGTATAAAGTTAAGTAATTAAATTTTAAATATTCTATAATATATATATATATACCTTTTAAAATAAGTTAAAAATATTTAACCTTTTTATAAAAGATATCTTTTATATTATTATTAATTTAAAAGTTTTTATTATAATTAATATATTATAAAATATTACTTACTTTATATTATAATAAATTTACTCTATATTTTATATTAAATTATAAAGTAGTTAATTTTTTAAAAGTTTTTAATTATTAATTTAATTTTTAATATTTATTTTATAAAGGCCTTTTAAAGGAAATTATAAATAATATAAAATCTTTACTTTTATTAATTTAAATAAATAAGTTTATAATTTTTAAATTTAATTAGTTAATATTTTAATAAATATATCTACTAATAGTTTTAATAGTAACTTAATATTTTAAAAAAGGTAGAAAACTTTAAATTTAAAAGTAGTTTAAAAGAGAATAAAGAAAAGTAATAAATTTTAATATTAAATATAAATTATTTAATATTTATTTAAAGAAATAATATTAACTTATTTTAAAATAAGGAAATTATAAGGGTTAATATTTTTAAATATAAGTTATAGCTATTTTATATCCTTTAATTAATAAAGTTTAGTTTAAAAATAATTTAAATAGTATTTATAAAAGATTTTTAAAAATTTTATAAATAGTTATTATAATATAATATACCTAATTTTTATAAATAATAGATTTTTAATTTAATATACTTTAATTTAAAGGTTTCTTTAAAAGATTATAAATATAATAAATAAAACCTTTAAATTATAACTTTAAGAATATCTTCTATTATTTTAAGAGATAACTTATAGAATAAAATAGCCTTTTTAAAAGTTAATTAAATATATTATAGATTAGTAAATAAAATTATAAATATAAAATTTTAAAGTTTTTAAAGTAAAAGATAATATTCCTTTATATTACTTTTTAAAGTAAATTCTAACCTATTATAAGTTTAAATAGTTTAAAAATAGTTTATTTTTAATATATTTAATACTAATTTTTATAATAGCCCTTTAATTCTAATATTATAATTAGTTAACTTTTCTTAATTATTAACTAATAGTACTTATTTCTTTAATATTTATCCTTTAAGTACTTTATTAAGTTTTTATAACTTATTTATTTAATCTTTATCCCTTTATTAATTCTTTATTAGACTTATATTTTACTTTTATTAATTTATTATAGGACCTTTATAGATTATTTATTAATTATTTACTTTATTATTATTTATATTATTAGTTTATTTATTAATATATATCTTCTTATTATTTAACTATTATTTATTTATCTTTTACTTATTATAGCTTAAGTAGCCCTTTTTAACCTTTTATTTATTTATTTTTAAGTTTTCTTTTAAAGATATTAAAGTTTTCTCCTTATAATATTTCTAAATAGTTTTATTTATAAATATCTTATTCTTTAATACCTAAAAGTTATACTTACTTAATTAACTCTTCTATTTAATTAAGTAATAGAGAGTATTTTTAATTTCTTAATAGTTTTAGATTTTCTTTAACTTTTATTTAATTTATTTATTTTTAAATTAAATAGATTTATAATATCTCTTAATAAATCTTTAAATAACCTTACTATTTATAGTTTTAACTAATTTATATAGAAAATATTATATATTTAGAAGTATTTTTAAAAGGATTAAATTATAAGTCTATTTATTAGTTTAAATTAGAATCTTAAATAAATTAGTTTTTATAAAGCTAACTTTTAGTTTTTAAGTAAAAATATTTAGTTATTAAGAATATTTATTTATTAATTTTAAATTATTTAAATTAATAATATATATTATAATTTTAAATTTAAATTTTAATTATATATTTTTAATTTTCTTTATATTTTATTTATATTCATTAAAGCTTTTTAACTATTTTTAGTTATTAATACCTTTTTTATAGTATACTATCTTTAATAAACTATTAATTATATAAAATTATAAAAGATAGTTTATATTTTAATAAAGTTTTAAATAAATTTATTTTAATTATTATATTTAATATTAAATTATATATAAAGAATATAATATATAATAATTTTAATTAATTTTAAATATTTTTAATTATAAATAATCTAAAATATTATTTTAAAATTTAATTTATTTTTAATTTATTTATTACCTTATAAATAATAAATAATAATATAATAGTTTTTATATTATTTAATCTATATAGTATTTTTAAAAACTATTAATAAAGATTATACTTTTATTAATAATAATTCTTTATAAAATCCTTACTTATATTTAATTTTTAATAAAAAATTTTATTAAGTTTTATAATATTTATTATAATATAAATTAAAAAAAAACTTATTTTAATAAAATAATTTATAATTATTAAAATTAAATTTATTTTCTTTTATTTATAATAATAATTAAAAGTTTAATTATAAAGTTTATATTAAGTTTTATATAAGTTTTAATAAAATTAATAGTAAAGTAAGCTCTTTATATAAATAATAATATAAAATAAATATATATTAATATATTATATAGGAGTATATATATTTTATTATAAAGGCTTTTAACTCTAATTATTAAAAATATTTTTAAAAAAGTTTATATTTTAATTTACCTTTAATATTTATTTAATAAATTATTATAATAGGTTTATAAAATCTTTTATTTTAAAGCTTTTATTTTAATATATATATATATTTTTCTAATAAAGAAGTTTATTTTAGATTTTATAATTAAAGTTATTTAAAATAGTATTATTTAAAATTATATTTTTAATTATAGTTTAAATTATAAAGTCTTCTTTCTAAACTTTATAAATTAAGTCTATTAATAAAGTAAAGCTTTAAATATATTATATTAATATTAAATATATATACTTAAATTTAAACTTTTATTATAAATTACTTTTATAAGGAGTTATAAATTTAAATTAATATTTTATTAAGAAGGAATTATCTTTTAAAACCTTATATATTATAATATTTTTAATTATAGTTTAAATTTTAATTTATTATTAATTTTTAAATAAAATTATAAGTTTTTTAATAATTATAACTATCTTTAATTTTAAAGTTAGAATTTAACTTATATTTAAAGGTTTTCCTTTAATATATAATTAAATCTTTTAAGAATTTATTAATTAAATTTATTTTATTAGAATAATATTTAATAATAAAATTAAATTTAATTAAATATATTAATTATTAAATTTATTTTAAATTAATTTTTTATTTTATAAAGTTATAAAGATTATTATAATTTAAAAGAATAGTAATAAGTTTTAAGCTTTTTAAAGTATTATTATTAATACTTAAAGTTATTAATAATAGTATTTAATTCCTTATTATAAGTTATTTAGTTAAGTTTTATATTAAAAACTTTTTAATTAAAAATAATAAAATATTATTAAAATATATTTTTAATAATATATTTTTAAGAGATTATTAAGATAGTTATTCTATTAAAGGTATTATATTTAATTTAAACTTAAAGTATTAGATTATAGTATTAAAATAAAAGTATTTATTAAAACTTAATTTTAAATTTCTTGAAGGTTTTTAAGTTTTTAAGTTTTTAAGTATAAATAAGTTAATTTTATTAAACTTTTAATTTTATTTTATACTAAATAGTTACTTATTAAAGGATTAAATAATTCTAAAATATTTTTCATAAACCTTTAATAGAAATTATAAAAATTTAAGAAAACTTAGATATTATAATAAATAGTAAGGATAGGCTATTTCTAAATAGTTTTAATTTAATTAGGATTTATTTAAATTCCTTTCTTTTAATTAAGAATTTTAGGAATTTAATCTTTTAAAAAAATTATACTTTTAAAATTCCTATAAAGTTTAACTAATAATAATTAATTTATAATTATTTAAATATATTTTTATACTCTTTTTATTCTTTAAGAAAATTAAAATATTATTTAAATAGATAATTATATAAATATTAATATAATTATTTAAAATCTTTATAATAAATAATTAAAATATAATAGAAGTATTAATTAATTTAAATAATATTATTTTAAATTTATAGTAATTATAATATATATAGAATACTATTTTTATTTATTTTTTCTTAAATATAAATCTAATAGTAAGTATTTATTAAATTAATTTTTAAAAATACTTTATATTTAATAGTTAGTTTAAAATCTTAGAAATAAATAGTAAAAGTAATAATTCTTAATTATTATTTTATTAAAAGTTTAATAGTTAATATAAAGTTAAAAAGTATTATTCTTTTAAAATAAATAAGATTAAGGTTTTATTAAACTTTTATTAAAGGTAATTTATTTAGTTTTAAACTTTTTTAATTATTCCTTTAAAATTTTTAACTTTTTAATAATAATAAATAAAAAATAAAAAATAATAATATCTCTTTTAATTTTAATTATATAGTTTACCTTTCTTTAAAAGGAGAGCTCTTTTACTTTAATTTTTATAAAAAATTCTTTTAAACCCCTTAATTATAAGTATAATTAAGAGATTAAGGTAATTTTTCTCCTTTATTTATTCCTTTTAGCTTCTATTACTCCTTTTATTATTTAAATTAAAAGAGTTATTAATTAAAAGATAGTATAATAATAAATATTTTATCTTTAATTTTTATAAAGGATTTTATAATTTATTAAATAATATATAAATTATTTTATTAAAGCTATTAATTTTTAAATAATTTTTAATTTTATTTAAAAATATTATAAACTTAAAGTTTTAATAATAAAATAAATTTAAAATACTTTTAATTAATAGTAAGAATATTTTAAGTTTTTTTAATTTTTAAAATAGTTTTTAATTAAAAGGAATTTAAAAGATTTTATAAATAAATACTAAAATATAATTAATCCCTTAATAGATATTAAGAATTTTTAATTCCTTTAAACTAAATTTTCTTATAAAAAAATATTAATTAAATTTATTTAAATTTAAATATTAAAGTTAATTTTAATATACTTTTAACCTTATATTATAATTACTTTTTAGGATTATAAAGGTATTATAGACTTTTATTATTTTTTTTTTTTTTTAATTTTAATTATTAGTTTAATTTTTTATTTTAGATATTATTTTAATAGGTAGTTAAAATAATCTTTAACTTTTATTTTAGCTTTATCCTAATAGCCCTTTAATTAATAGTTATTATAGCTTTAAATTTAATTTATAGATATTATAATTTTTATTAATATTAAATAGTTTAAAATATAATAATAAATATTATTATAATAATAATAAATAGTTAACTTTTTATTATTATTAAAAGATTAAGTTTTAAAGTAGTTTTAAAATTATTTTTTTAAATATTTTAATTAGGTTAGGTATATAAGCCTTTATCTTAGGATTTTTAGCCCTAACCTTTTATATATAATAAACCTTAAGTTTTTTTAAAAGCTATAATATTATTTTAAAGGGCTTTTTTTTATTCTTTTTTATTAGAGGTTTTATTACCTTTTTTATATTTTATTTTTAGTTTTTTATACTTTTTTTTTTAATTTATTTAAATATATTAACTTAAATTATTTAAGTAATTTTAACTATTTTATTCTTAATATTTAGTAAATTTAAAGTATATTTAGTTTAAATTTTTAAGGAGATTTAATTTTATAATTTAGAGAGAAAGAATTTAATTTTAAAATTATTACTTTTAACCTTTTATTTTAACTTTAAGGTTTTAAAATATTAATAAAAGGATTAAAGGTTTTAATTTTCTTATTAATAGGTAGAATTAATTAAGTTTTAAATAATTTTAGAAATATTTTAAAGGTTTTCTTAAAGTTATTATTAAGGTTTTAAACTTATTTTATTTATAATAATTAAATATAAACTTATTTTTTTTTTTAAATTTTATATAAATATTTTAATAATTTTAATATTTTTATTAATATAATTAAATATATAGATTATTTTATTTTATTATTATAAAAGGATTATAATTAAAAATATAAACTTTTAAGGTTTATTATTTAATTATTATATTATTATAAAGTATAAACTATAAATAGTAGGGTAATATTAACTAGTTTTAAATTCTTTAACTTAATTTTTAAGGTAATTTTAATTACTTTAAGAATATTTATTTTTATTAAAGGATTTAGTTTTATTTCTATTTTTAAGTAAGGGTATTACTTATTAAAAAGGTATTTAAACTCTCCTTACTATTATTTAGATTTATTTAAAACCTCTTTTTTTAATTATTTATTTTTAATAATATTATAAGTAATATAAGAAAAAGAATTAAAATTATAATAGGTTATAGTATTAAGTATAATAATATAGATTAAAAGAGGTTTAAAGGTCTATTAGATTTAAGTTTAATATAAGATTAATTTTTACTTTTTTTTAAAAAGAGATAAATAGGTTTTACTTACCTTTTAATAAGTCTTAGAAAGGGGTATAGTTAGGTACTAAGGCGCTTTTAGGGTGCTTCCCTATAGCTTCCACCTAGCCGTTATAAGTTATAGGATTTTAATATATAATTATATAATATAACTACTTATTAAATTAAGACCTAGATATTATAATTAAGGTTAGCTAGTTATTTATAAAGAATTACTTTTTTTAGGTTATTATTTACCTTTTTAACTTTATTATTTTTTCTTAATTTATTAAATATAATTAAATGTAAGTAGGAATTATAGTAATAGTACTAATTTATAATAGCTTTACCTATAAAGTAATTTATATTATTTAAAATCTATTTTTAGAGTTTTAAAATATTAATAATCCTTTTATTAATATAAGTATAGCCTTATAAATTATATTAAGTATAATTTTAGTTTTAATTTAATTAGTAATATATTTAATTACTATAAAGATAGGAATTTTATTTATAAATATAAAGTTAATTACTTAATAAGTTAAAGGTGTTAGTAGTATAATTAGGTTAAAGTTAAAAGTATTAGATAAAAGATTTTATTAATTAATATTCCTTATATTTTATAATTACTTATTATATAATAAAAGTAATTTTTAAATATTAATACTTTTAAATACTTTATAAAAGTATTTTTAATTATAATATAATTATAATTAAAATAAAGTTTTTAATAACTATTAATAAATTATTAAATTTAGAGATTAGAAGAAAGAAAGTTATTAAAGAGGTAATTTCTATTTTATAAAAAGAGTTATTAAATAAGTATTAATATTTTTAAATTTTATATAAGTAGTCACTAAGTACTATAAAGTACTTTTATATTTATTTAAATTTAATAACTTTAGATAAGTTAACTCCTTTATATAGGTATTTATAAACTATTTAAAAATCTATTTTATTTAATTAATAAAGTTTATAAATCTATTTTAATAAATCCTTCCCTTTTTTACTTTAAAATAAAAATAATATTTTAAAGATTATATTTTTAAATAAATAAAATAAATAGTTTATACGAATATTAGTTTTTTAGTATAGTATATAATATAAATTTTATAATACTTTATAATATTTAAAAATATATAATTTAAAAAAGTTAATTAGCTTTAATATTAATAGTTTTTAGGATTTATAGTTTATTAAAATTATAATTTTAATATTTTAAATTTAATAAAACTAATATTATAAAGTTAATAGAATTTTAAATAGTTTTCTTTTAAATAAAATATTATATCTAAATATTTATAAACTTTTTTAAAAGTATAAAACTAAATAAAGAATAAATTCTTAATTATATAAGTAAGGTTATAAAAGAGTAATATTAATATAATATTTACTTATATTAAACTTAATTATAAAGAATAACTATTAATTAAAAGTTTTTATAACTAAAAGCTTAATAATAATATCTTTAATTTTATATTATTATTTTTATACTTTTTAAAAGTATAATAATTTAACCTTAGAGTTATTAATATAATTTATAAAAGTATTAACTTACTTAAAATAATTATTTACTAAATTATAAAGGTATTTAATAATATTAATAAAGTTATAAACTTTAATTATAATTATTAATATAAAATAGTTATAAATAGTAATAACTTTTACTAAATTAGTAATAATACTATTTTTAAAATAAAAAAGTTAAAAACTCTTTACTTAATAAATAAATTAGTTTTAAATATATTTAAAATAAAGTTATAAACTATTAATTAAATAAATATAATTAATATATATTTATAAAGTTATTTTATAATATTTACTTAAATAATAATATTATTTGTTAAGCTATATATAAACTTATAAAGTTTATAAAGGACTTTTAATAAACTTTTAAAATATAGTTAAAATATTATAAAGATTAAATAATATTACTAATTACTTATATAAACTAAATAATATAATAAAAGTAATCTTTTTATTATTTTAAAGTTTAGCTAAATATATTAAAAGCTATTTTTAAGTTTATAAAGGTATATTATTTATAGTTTATTACTTATTAGATTTAATTTATAATATTAAATATAGAATATATATATTTCTTAATATAATTATTTAATTAATAATAATTATAATAGAAATATTAAATAATTTATTTAAGTTAGGTTTCTTTTATATATAGCTATAAGCTTTTAAGTATAAAGTAAAAGAATAAAGATTAGGAATTCTTACTTTTATAAATAAATATACCTTTATAGGTTTTAATAAAATTATATATAACTTATTTTTATAAAGAATTAAATTATTTAAAAAAAAGTAAAAGAGTTTATAATTACTTATATTAATATAATAAATAGTTTTTAATAAAATATTTATATAATATTACTTTTATTAAATAAATTAAAAACTTTAGGTATACTTTTAATATAGATAGTAACTTAAAAGTTATTTATAAAAATATTTAAATATTACTTTAAGGGTAAAAGAAGGGTCTTAATATTTAAAATGTAGTTTTATAATTAAAAGCTTTAACTTATATATTTTAAAAATATTAATTTAAATTAATTAAAAAATAAATAAATAAAAGGTTTTATTTTATATATAATATATTATTTATTAATAAAAATTATTCTTTTAAAAATAAGTTTACTTAAAATATATTATTAAAGATTACTTTATAAAAATTATAAAATCTTTTAAAAGTTTATTAATTATAATAAATTTTATAATAATAAAAATATTTTTATAATTAAAAGGTTAATACTATTAATATTATTTATTTATATAGGGTTTATAAAAGGGTATAACTTAAATTATATTATTAAAGATTTAAAGTAATAATAAGTTTAAGAGCTATAATTAAAAAAGTATAAAAGTTATAGCTATTAATAAGTTAAGTATAAAAAAGTTATAAAATACTTTTATACTTTTATAAGGTAGTTTATTATAAAAAAATAAGGAATTACTAACACTTATTTTTATATAAAAGGTACTTTAATAGCCTTAATTCTTTAAATAAATATTATTAAAGATTCCTTTTAAAAGATTTTTAACTTTATTATTATTTTTATATAGGAAATAAAGTTATAATATTCCTCTTTTTATTTAGGGTTATCTTTAATAAAATAAACTTAAATATATTTTTAAAAATTTACTTTAAGGTAACTTTAACTAATTATTTTATTATATTAGTTTATAATTATATTATATAATTAATTAGATAAATTAAATTATTTATTATTATAAAGAACTCCTTTAAAAGTAATATTTTAATTAATTAATAAATTATAGATATTTTTAGGAAAGTAGGTTTAACTTTATAATTTTTACCTAATAATTTTATTTATTATAATTAAAATAAGTATTATTTTTTTAAATTATAATAATATAAAGTTTAATATCTATTATTAATATATTATAAGTTAGGTTTTTAAAGGTAAAGTAAATAGTTTATTTATTAGTTTATAAGTTAAAGATTATTAATTATATTAAAGTAATATTAATTAATTTAAGTTATATAATTTTTAATTTCTTAATAGTACTTTAGTTAACTTTTATATAATAAAAGGGTTATTATATTATAAAGTTAAATTATTATTTTAAAAGTTATAAAGATTTTTATTTAATTATTTTATTAATATAAACTTTAATATATTTAATAAGTTCTTTTATAATTATTATAGTTATTAAGTAAGGTAATTTATTAATAATTTTAATATAAATATTTAATTAATTAATAGAAAGTTTTTAAATAGAATAATATAAATTATTATAAATTATTATTATAAAAGTAAAAGTTTAAAAAGTATTTTAAAGATATTAAATAAAATTAATATATAATTTATTTTTATAGAGTAGGAGGGTTAAAAAAATATAATTTAAAAGTAAAAGTATTATATTAACTTAAAATTTATATAATTATTTTTATAAAAATAAATTAATTTAGTTTATTAGTAAATATTTATTTAATAAGATTATTAAAATTATTTAATAGTTTTATAAGGACTTTATTTAATTATAATTTATAAAGGATTATAAAAGTATAAAGTTAAACTTATATTTTTTAAATTTATTAAAGATAGAAGTATTTATAATATTAAGTTAAAGGTTTTTAAAAGGAAACTTTTTTATATTAAAAGACTTTAAGAAAGTTAAATTTATTAAGTAGGATTATTATAGGAAAGACTTTTTATAAATGGACCTTTATTAATATAATAGATCCTTATAAAGAGTTATATAATTAATATTAAAGGTTAATTATACTATTCTTATATTAACTTTAAGGGTTTAAAGTTATTAAAATCTACTATTAAAAGGTATAAATTAATTAGAATAATAATTTTATTTATTTTATTTAATATAATAAAGGATTATATTTTATTAAGGTATATAATAATTAAGTTAAGTTTTTAATTAATATAATTATTTTAAATAGTATAAACTATTTTAATAGCCTTAAGTTTAATATTATATTTTTATTTAATCTTTTAAGTTATTAGTTATAATTTTTATTAAGTTATAAGAGATAAGTATTTAGAGTATTAAAGGAGTTTATAAGCAATATATTAGTTAGTAAGCTTTTTAGAGTACTTTTTAATTATAAATTTATTAATATAATACTTATAATTAATAGATATTCTTTAAGGAGAGAGTTTTTTATAAATTAGCTTTACTAAATATTATAAGGTATTAAATAGGAAAAATTAACTAAAAGTAGAAATTAATATAAAATAGTAGAATTAATATTTATTAATATATTTTTAATTTAATTATAGGTTAATTATATTAATAATAATAATATAAAAGAAAAGTATAATACTTATTATTAAGATTTTTAATTAGTTTAAGGATTATTTATTTATAAGTAATAATTATTAATAAATAAATATTATTACTATTTAATTTAATAAATAGAGTTTTTTTATAATTATTATTATTATTAAAGGTAATTTAGCTTTATATAGTTAAAGTATAAGTATTTATTTTAAGTTAGATAGTAATTAAGTTAATAATTACTTAAAAGTATATTTAATAGTGCTAGGGTTAATTATAATTATTTTTATTAAGTATAAAAGTAAAATAAGGTTTTTTTAATAAAAATAATTATTTTTATATATTTTACTCTATATTTATATATTAAAATATTAGAATTTATAAGGAATTTAATATTTAAAGGTATAGGTAGTTAGGTTGTTAATTAGAAGAATTAGCTATTAAAGGGTACCTATAGAAGCGTGGTTTTGGCTGCCTGTAGGGCTTGCTTACGTAACTAACTACGGATCTATAGAGGCATCTGCCAACCCGAACCAGGAACGAAAAGAAAAGCCCGGGAGGTTCCATGGTGCATGAGAATACAGAAGCTTCGCAATTGGCTGGGCCACTAATGCCAGTGATCTGTGCCTGGAGAAGACCCTATAAACGGCATTGGGCGGGCGGTGCACAGGGACAGGGCCTTCCTTGGGTTACAGCAATCGCCACGTGTGGAAACAGCCCCGCCCTCGAGCCGCGAATAGGGTCGCAACGAATTCGTCAGCTATCAGAGAACAAAAGTATGACATATTGAGAAGAAAAGACATACTTCACGCAGTGACCAGAAAGGGGGGCCATTGATCTGTGGCAGGAACATTTATGACCAACTTGAAGCAGTCTTTTCTGATCGACCGGCTTTTTGTGCACAGGTGTATCCGATCTTTCTTTACATTGTATTATTGACCACACTCTTTTGTCGAAGCCTCTATCCCGTCATCATGCGTAGTGCTTCCGCAGTCACTTTCGCAGCATTTGCTGCGCGTGCTCTCGCTGCTTCCCACACCCTTTTTGCTGGTTTCTTTACTGGCACCAATCTGGTGCGACTCGAGTTTGACGACTCTACCAACGCGTTGACCCTCGTCGAGAATATCACGGCTCCGGGCACAAGCAGCCAGAAATGGATCGCCCTCGACGTATGATCAGCCATCCGCTCTCCTAGACACAGAACCCTCTTGCTAATGTTCGCATTTAGTCACGGAAGAAGAACCTCTATGTGGCCACCACTGGCTACTTACAGAGTTACACAATCGAAGATGATCTAAGTCTCACTTACACGAGCAATGTCTCCCTGTCCTCCAACTGTACCAATGCCAACTACATATCGGTGTCCAGCGTGTCCCCGTATACCGTCTTTGGTGTCCCGTTCAGTACGGGGTGTTCCAGTCTGGCCATTTCTGTTGACGACTCCGGCGCCCTGAAAAGCCTGATGGCCACCGTAGATTACGATCCTGGCTCCGGCGCCCACGGTAGTGACATCAGCCCGGATGGCGACTTCTTCTATTCTGCTGATTACACGGGCAGCGGCGTGTGGACTCACGCCGTTGATGAGACGGCCGGTACGGTCGAAGAGATCCAGCATCTGTACACTGAGGACGGCAGTGAACCCAGGCATATGACTATCCACCCTAATGGGAAATGGGTTTATGTTGTGTATGAGGGACCTAGCTCGATTGCTGTGTACAGCCGGGACAACAGCACTGGGATGTTGTCCTTCACCAACACCACTTATTCACTGCTGCCTGATGGTAAGATATTCTTCAGCGTTGACCGAGTGTTTGTTTCACTAACCAAGTGGACAGGATTTACCAACGCCTCTTCCTACTGGGCCGATGAGGTACTTGTCTCGACCAAGGACTCCACCTCGCCCAAGTACCTCTACGCCGCCACCCGGTCGCGAACGAAAGACATCCCCGGCTACGTCTCCGCCTTCTCGCTGGATGCCGACACGGGCGCCATCACGGAGCAGCTCTTCCTCCTGCCAACAACCAACAGTGGCGGCCCCTCGAACTCTGTCGGGCCCGCAGGGTTCAGCGAGGAGTACTTTGTAATCCCCGACGCAGCGGCCAACTTCCTCGAGGTCTGGAAGATGGCGGATGATGCGTCCAGCGCGGCTGCGGTTGCCCACTTGGATTTACAGAGCGGTCCTGCCAATGCTGTTTGGTACAGCTAAACGGCCATGCTGACAAGGGCTTCCGAAACGCAGGCACGGGTCCACACGTGTCAACTGAGGCCGTGATGAAAATAGTGCAATACACTCGTGATTTCTGTCACATAAGCTTCTTGGTATCCACAGTTGAGCTAGTCTTGACCCTTTCATGGTTGGTGTCGTAATTGATCTATGGTGAGATATGTTGCTGTAATCATTTTATGGCACATCGGAATCACGCATAGCCCTGGCCCGACTCCAGGGCTGGCACAGTCAGTTGTTAGAAACAGGTAAGATCGAGGCTTGCAGGCCAGTGTGGCGGATACGGGAGTAGGTACCTAGGTAGTACTCCAAAGTGATGATTTGATTGCCTTTGATCAATTGATAGGAAGTTGACAGATACTGCGATGGACATAGCATGGAAATGCTAATAAGTGGTTTCGTTTTTAATCCCCATACATATAAAATGTATGTAACGCCTTGATACAGTGGTGAACGCTCAACACCCAGTGCCTTTTGTTTAAAAAAAAAGATACAGTACCAATAACAGTGGAAAAAGAATACAGTGCGTGGGCACGTGGCTCAGCCTCGTGCCGCACAGACAAGGCTGGAAGGCATCACTCCCGACGGGGCCGCTCAGCTAATAGCCGACAAAGCAGTCATACGACGAGACTAGAAGAAATGCTAATAAGTATCTTTTCTTACCATACATTGGTCATCAGCGTTCCCTGGCAGGGTTGCCGTTCACTACACTTAGTGTAGTAAGTTAACTAATAGCCCTATACACACCCCTACTTATATATAAGCAGATTTTAAACACCTATTTAAGTACTATCTAACTTTAACCTTAAATTACTTAATAATTAAAGAAATTATTTAAAATTTAATAATAATATAATACTTTTTAGTCCTTAAACTTTAATATATAAACTTTATTTATCTTTATTTTTATTATTAAACCTATTTTTATTAATTATTAATAAATTTATTATTATATTTTATTTTATTACTATTCTCTCTTTTTAATTATTATAATATTAATAAATATTTTATTTAAATTTGGAATAACTTTTTTATACTTTTTAATTACTAATTTTAGGGTATTAATAAAAATATCTTTTTAGCTTTAATAATAATTATATATATAATTAATTTATTAAGGTTTTTATTAAACTTTTAAAAAAAGATAGACTATAAGTAATTTATAGATATTATTAAGTTTATATAAATTAACTTTAATTTTATATATTTAGTAAGATAAATAAAGAGTTATTATTGCTATTATAGTTAATTCTTTATTTAAAAATATACTTTTAGTGGTATAAATATATTAAACTTTTTATTATTAGCCTTTAAGTTATTATTAATTATTATTAATTTTAAATTAAGTGCTTTTAATAATTATATAGCTAGATTTCTATAATATACTATATTTTAATAATATATACCTTTATAAGAGCACTCTTTTAGGCCTTTTAATAAATATAAAAAGAACTCCTTAAAGAAGTCTTTTATATTATATATTTAAGTTAGTAAATTAAGGTTTTAATAATACCTTTACTTTAAATATAAAAATAACTTAATATTAAGTAGCTATAATATATATAATATATGTATTAGTAGAAAAATAAGTTAAATTTAATATAAAAGTACTCTTATAAAAGTTATTAGTTATATATAATTTATAATTATTAAGGATTAATACCTACTATTACTTTTTATTTATTAGCTTTATAAATGGGTTAAATATACTCTTTAGTTATTATAAATTAAGTTTATTATTAGTTTAGTCTATATTTAAATAGGTAAATTATTAGTCTTTAAATTAATTAAGTTATTAGTAAAGAAATTATTATTATTAAATTAACTTTTATAAAATATAATAAGTAATAGTAGAAGCTTTTATTATTATTAATATATTTAAGTCTTATAGATTATATATAGATTTAAGAGTGTTTTTAATTATTAAGTTTTATAAAATAATTTAAATACTTTACTATTATTTTTATTACTCTTTTAAAAATTAATCTTATTAGTATAGTATTAATACCTTTATAGGACTCCTAAATATTTAAAATGTTAAGTTAATTAAAGAATTTATTAAAATTTTTAAATATAGTATAATTAATATAATAATAATTAATTTATATAGCTTTAAATATTTTTAGAAAGGGATTTTTAAGTAAAAATAATCTATTTAATATATTTTAATGGGTATAGGTTTATTAATTAATGGATTGTTTTTATAAATAATTTAATTTATAAAGTATTAAAAAAGAATATAAGTAGGGAAATGGATAAAGTAGCTCTATATAAGGGTTTAATTAGTTAAAAAACCCTTTTATATTAATAATAGTTTTTACTAACTTAAATTAACATCTTTATAGGTTAATATTCCTATAAGGTAATAGTATAATTATTATTAGTTGGTATAATATTAATTATATGCTAATTTTTAACTTGATTTATTAAAATAGTTATTTATAGTGTAAAGGATTTTTTTTATAAAGCTATTTGCTATACTATTATATAAAGGAGAAGAAAATAAATTAAATAATAAAATCTATTTATATATATAATTTTTATAGCCCTTATAAAGTGGGTATATATTTAAGTAATGTTAATTAGAATGGTGATAATTTAGGTTGTATATGAGTGGGGGTGTGCGTGGGGCTATTAGTTAATTTAGTGTAGTGTAGTAGGTGTAAATAAGCCCACTACACTCTATTACACTAAGGGTATTTTCAAGTCCACTACATTACACCAAGTAGCCCAGTGCGTGTAATGTAGTGGGTTTAAGTGTAAATAGGGGGGGGGTAAGGGGGAGGAGGGTGATAGAGGGAGAGGGAGGGCGGAAAAGGGAGAGGAAAGCTAACTAAGCCGCTAGATAAGATAAGACAAGATAAGATAAGATAAGATAAGATAAGATAAGATAAGATAAGAGGAGGAGGAGGAAAAAGACTACTTATTTAACTACTTATTTAACTACTTATTTAACTACTTATTTAACTCCTTATTTAACTACTTATTTAACTACTTATTTAACTATTTCTTTATTCTATTTATTTATTTTACTTATTTATTCTATTTATTTATTTTATTTATTTATTTTACTTATTTATTTATTCTTTTATTACTTTTATTTCTTTTATTACTTTTATTTTTATTACTTTTATTTTTATTACTTTTATTATTTATTCTACTATTTATTCTACTATTTATTCTATTATTTATTTTACTATTTATTTTACTATTTATTTTACTTATTTATTTTATTTATTTATTCTTTTCTTACTTTTATTTCTTTTATTACTTTTATTTTTATTACTTTTATTATTTATTCTACTATTTATTCTACTATTTATTCTACTATTTATTCTACTATTTATTCTACTATTTATTCTACTATTTATTCTATTATTTATTCTATTATTTATTTTATTATTTATTCTATTATTTATTCTACTATTTATTCTATTATTTATTCTATTATTTATTCTATTATTTATTCTACTATTTATTCTACTATTTATTCTTCTACTACCCCCTAACCTACCCCCCCTTAACCTACCCCCCCTATATTTTAACCCACTACACTATACACACTTACACTAAAGGCCTATATATTACACTACATTTACACTAAGGGTATTTTAAAGTATACTACACTACACTAACAAGCCCAATACGTATAGTGTAGTGAGCGGCAACCCTATTCCCTGGCCATCCATATGAGATTTGTAAGCAGTGAAATTTGATTCCGCCGTCAAGAGCAGTATTCCCGAGCATTGTCTATGAGCCACGAGGCTGAAGCCACGTTCTTGCACTGTTATTGACAATATATTTTGTCCCCCTCAAATTCTAGGTCTTTGATCGTTTACCATTGTGTGAAGGGACCGTACCCTCTTGGGATGTATACGTATTAAGAAAAAGACCACTCATGTGACGGGCTGTTTAAATATAGTCGTTGCAAGCTGAAGTTCGTGTGAAGTTTTCCGAACGGGCATGTTAACTCGGAACCTAGAACCACGACCTCGGAACGATTTGACATCACACTGGTGGCAGACAGTCAGCCATCCACTCGCAGATTGACTACCAGTAAGTCCCACTACTTATAACAAAAGAGCACAGGAAATAACTATAGAGAATTTAATTATATTCAGGTGATTATATGCATTCTAAGGCAGATTTAGAGGCAACTCCCCAAGATGGTATTCCTAGGGTATTTGCGGCGGAGAACGGTACCATGCCCTTTTTTAATCGACAACCGCGACGCTCAGACTTGCACCCCTCAGAGGTATTCAATGCAGACAGCGTCGCTCTTGATGTCCATCACTTCGCGAATAGTAATGTTGGGAACAACCCCAGTCATCCACATAACGTGGTCCAGGGTAGTCTCGTCGCCACCGTCCTCAAAGTAAGGAGAGAAAGCCGACACGGGGAGACTCTTTGGCTGTGCTGAGGCCAGGAAGTTGCTCTTAGCGACATTGTCGCCGCCCATGTCTGTGAGACGAGCGTCGTCCTTGCTCTGCCACTCCCACCAGATACGGTCCAGGTTCGTGTGGTGCATGAAGAACAGAGGGTCTGCCGGAGAGAGGGACACGTCGTCCATCTACAAGATCACGGTGTCAGTCCAAAATAGAATGAAGGGTACAACACAACCTCTGATTAACTTACAGTTCCTCCAATGGCGAAGTGTCCTGACGTGTGGGGGGAGCCACCGATGCAGGTGTTAAACTCCTTATAGGTCCCAAGAGCATTGCAAGTGTCGACAATGGTCTGTGCAATAAGCTCGAACTGGGCCTGTTTCAAATCGTATGCCAGACACTGTGTGCCGACCCTTTCAAGCTGCGGGTTGATGTCGTAGGTAAGATTGGTAAAAGGTCCATCGACAACGCAGCCGTTGGCGTCGGTGGCGCCACTGCCGAATGAGGTAGTAGGGTCGGTTCCCCAAATGCTGGCCTCTGTCAGAGGTCCTGCCACTTGATCCACCTGCTCATTCCAGTAACTATCACATTGTCAACGTCTTCCTCAAAGCCTGAAAGTGCTTGGGCGCGGTTGGAGGTTGTACTCACGGGATCGGTCCGGTATAGCCGCAGTGGTCGCGGAGGAGATTCTCATGGACCGTCATGAACCAGCGATGCCATGGAAGAAACGCACCCTGGACGGAAACGAAGTGTTGTGTCAGTAGTGCAAGTCTTACTTCAAAAAGGATACGGTAGGCCAAAGGGAACCTACCACGCCATGAATGAACTGGACCTGAGCCACATGAGCGATCTGCAGATCTTCCCAGATAGTCTTGGATCCAGAGTATTTGGAAATCGAAGGTGACCGGACAGGATCCATCAGGCAGAGTTCCGATTCAAGGTAGCTCGATTTCTCGGCATCTGTCAACGCCGTCCTGAACGCATGTGTCAGTACGTGGCTTGCTGAGAAACTTGATAGTACTTCTGGAAAACTCGACATACCATGCCTTGCGCTGGGTCGGGTTCGTGCAAGCCGCAGAGACGGCTTGGGTCATACCCAACAGGGCAGCGGAGATGATGGCAAAGTTGTACATCTTGAATGAGCGCACAAGAGGGGGCAGACAATGGCGAATTCTCAGTGGAAACTAGGTAAAGAGCGTAGTAGAGAGCGTGCTGGTATCGAATAAGACTTTTCTGTAGTCCATGAGGAAGACGTGAGCCTTTATACAAAAATCAGGAAGCATCACAAGAGTGACTTGGAGCCGCATTGTTCATGAGCGACTCATCCTTTCGGCAGTCATCCCGCCGACCATGCAGTCATCCCCAGTCGGGCCCCATCCACATGCTTCGAACTATACCAAGACGATAAAAATGGCTGCAGAAGGCGCACTATGGAGACGGCCCTTGCCGGCAACGTCGGGGTACTAGCATCAGGGGCACCGCATTCAGGAAGCCTGTGCTTCAATGATATATTTCAAAAGGGGAAACAGCACCGAAAGAAGTGGCCCCTGAAGGCCGAGTCGAAATACACACACACACACACACACACACACAGAGAGAGACAGAGAGAGACCAAAAAGAGAGATAGCTAGCTGTAAAGATTCGGGCCATACGGCATGTTGAGCGAGTCTTGGAGTGTCTTAGTATATTCTTGGCTGACCGCAGGGGTGAGATTCGAGACTCCTCAATGGTGAGCCTGCGAAACCTAAGCGAGAGTACTAATGGACCTTGGGTCCAGGACTCGCAATGGGAGTATGTATAGGCACGTGACATTAAGAAGCGTATGGCCATAGTAGTAACTCGTCAAGAGCCTGCCTGTCATACTCTACTAGTATTTTGCCTCGGATGCACCGATCGTGCTTGTCCAGCCAAGCCTTCTTGGAACCCCCTGGCACTGGAGTCCAGGCCCACATCCGGAGCCCTAAACGACGTCCCGCCCCCCTTAACCTTACCTCCCAAGCCACAATACCTTCAGGTGAACGGTACCTACCTAGGTACCCACCTGGACATGTAGTTAATAATATGGGTACTAGAAATACGCGTAAAGCTAGCTCCGTGCGACGTCGTATTCCAGATTCTCCTTATAATGAAATCGAAGACGAGAGATCCACTGACACCCCCCTGCTGACAAACCTGCAGTCCCGATATCAACAAGCACGTTCCCCAAAGGCGGATCGCACGGCATTGCTTAACCTGACTTGGACTAACTTGCGTTCAGCGGCTGCGATCGAGAGTCATGTCATGCGATTCATAACGAGCTGCCTACTTAAGTAGACAGCCCGGCCTGTCAAAAGTTGGCCCCCATGAAGGTGCAGCATGCGGACCGCGCGGGACGAATACCCACTTAGGTAATTCGCGTATTCTTGTTCGGTCAACACCCAGGAACTGCCAACAGGGGCTGTTATCAACATCTGACCAATCACATATGCCTTGGCTCACAGTAGTGCTTCATGGGGACAAAAAGATAAATATGGACACTCTGAGAGGGGATGTTCGGTCCGCCAACGATAAACGCGTCGGAGTACGGGGGTGCTTTTTCTGTCTTGGGAAACTCCGTCGGGAAAATGCCGTAACACGCCTGTGTCTCCTTAGATAGGTGACTGGCGACGTTAGAGTGATCACGTCCTCTAATAAACGTAGAGTTTATTTCCAAGTAGCAGCCTCACCGTTCATTTCTCTTGGCATATAGTAACTCTTACCAAACGGAGGCTTCTGACTGATTATTACATGGGGTAACGTTGGACGAAGTCATGATGTACCATATCCACCTGGGCATCTCACATAGCGGGACGAGAGGACGGCGACTCGCGTCTCAAAGAGCCCATCAAGCGAAATGATAGCTCATAATGTGACCAAGGAGGCCATACAACAGAACATTCTCCTGACTCTTATCATATGCATGGAAGATTGGGCTGTGGGAGCGCACATCTTGAGATGCTCTTGGCGTCTTGTACTTCGTGCACTTAATGTAATTCGCCCAGAATTTATAAACCTGGGGACTGCCAACAACTAAATCAGGAAGATAGATATTAGACTAGATTTTTATTCATTACATTGAATGATGGCGCTCAGACGCCCTGCCCATGAAGGAGCTCAGAGCAACGCAAAGAAAAACAGGTCGCACATTCAATTGAGGCCGACGAAGACCACTGCATCCTCGTAGTCCTTGTCACAGTTGACAACTCCAAGGGTTTCCAGTCCAGCACTGCTCAGAAGACCCTCCCACTGGGTCTTTGTGCGTTCAATCCCACCGATGACAGTCTTGAATTAGAAATTTGATATCATGATTGCTGATACAAGCAGGACCTGTCAACTGGTGAGTGGCGTCATGCCAACACAGACAGGTTCAGGAGTTCCATGGCGAACGAAGAAATTCTAGGTCACATATCACTTGCAGCGCATATCATCAAGTCGATATCTACTAGTTAGCAGTATCCGTACCTGGGATCCAGGCCCAGGTGGGCTGTAGCGGCTCGCTCCGGTAAGACTATCTCGTCGACGAGGAGTACTGATTGGTCGGCCAAGCCTGCTTTGGGCGTTGAACAGGACCTCTTTGCATGTCCCGTCACCCCACGCATGCAAGATTTTCCATGTGTAGTAGGCAGGCTCTGCCTCGATTTTGGCAGAGGTGGGGAGCCGGGGCTCCACCTTGCACCACACCCCCTTGGCAACCTCCGTTCGATCTTGGAGTACTCCGTAGGGCCCGCCCAGGGAGGTCCCGAGGTCCGGATAACGCTGCCGGCGGCGCGAGATGCGAAGAGTGTTGAGCCGCCAATATCGACGATCAAGACGGTCGAGGAATATCAGGTTTTCCTCCCGGTGGATCCTCATGTGTGCTTGCGCAAACTTCAGTGTCCAGGGGGTTCTGGGCCAGACCATCTTCTTTGGACCCTCTCAGACTCTGGCTGGACGCCCAGCAAGCGGCAATCTCCAGGGCTTGGAATCCAACCCATTGGTGACCCGCCGGTACATGCCAGCTGTCGGCCACCCTCCGATCCCCACTTATCAAAGCCTATCAGGTTTCAGTAGATACTAATCTGGACGCTGAGATACTTTCGACGTTGGTGCAAGCGGAGGCGCGCTGCTTGAATGCCCTTCATCCAGGACATTATCTCATCCTCCGCTCGAGCGACCTCGGCTACTGCTACTGACTTCTCGGCAGCCAGCTACGAGAGCGGGCGCAGGGCGTTGCAGCTCGCCGGCGACGGCGACGGCGACGGCGACGAGGACGTTGCCTTGCTGCTGATATAGGAAGCTGGGGGCTATCGCAACTCCTTTTGCATCGACAATGCCGACGGGTGCGGGGCCATCAGCTGCGATCACGATTGTATAGCCCATCGAGGTTGCGGCCTGTGCGGTCGATATAACCTTGGAAGCGAGCGGCTGCTTCCGGCCGGCGCAGACCTTCCGGTACTACATGAGCTAGGAACCCCGGCCCTCGAGGCGGCTGCGGCTGAACGCCGACTAGTCAGTCGTTGTGTAGAGGCAGACGCTCAAGCTGACCACCATGGTCAATGCTCGAAGACCACTCCTGTGATAGTCGCAACCACGGACGGCCACGTAGAGTTGCGGGAGAGGCGTCAGTGGCATCGGTGAATCCACAGGAAGACTCGCGGCGGCTGCTTGGGGACAAGAGGATCCCGGGGCGCGCCTAAACAGGTAGTTTCCATCGGCGCTCTGGATGCTGTGGCGGCGAATGGCGACACACATGTCCTGCAAACACTCCTGGGCGCAGGTGCCGACAATGTCATTGGCGGAAAATATAATAGACCAGCACTTGATGATAGGATTACTCTCACTTGGAACGCCATCGCGGCTGCGGACTCAGGAGGCGGCGGGACATTTGGGGGCGATGTCAAAACTGCTGCAGGCCGCTTCTGATCAAGGCATATCGTCCTGTTTTGCTGTCACAGATGCGCTACAATTTGCGGTGAACAAGGGACACAAAGACCGGTGAGAACTCCTCCTACGCGAGCACACGGGAGCCCGGAGGGCAGTGCTAGAGGGCCAGCATGGTGCCCCTGTTGAAGGATTCCTATACACCAGGACATTTGAGCCTGAAGTGGAAGTCTTCGGTGTTCTGCGGCTGGCAAGCCCAACACGGTCACCAGGCCGCCGGAAACTTCAATGTTGGTTCTCGACAAAGGGGCCGAACCCGACAGGGAACACGGATATATACCGGTTTTATGCGAGGAGGGGACCATGGCGCTTAAATTAACTCTTTCCGGTAGACATTCCGCCTTGACGAAACAGCTCATAGATGCGGGTGCGACGTGAATTTTGGCCTGGTGGAGTTCTGACTCGCCTCTGCAGGCCGCTGTTTGGACCGGCGGAATGTATCTTGAAGTACCAGAGCCGCTCCTTGCAGCCGGTGCAGACGTGGGTGCTATCGTGGATGGTAGCGAAGGGCAAGATGATTCGGACCAGAAAGAAAGCCGCCTTGCCAGTCGCGGCAAAAGCGAGTCACCCCGACCTCGTGATACGAGCTCCCCCAGCGATGTCTCATGACTGTGCTCACCATGCCGTTCCTTGGCCACTCCTAGTAGAATGCAAAAGAGAGCCACCATGCCGATATCATGCGGGAGCTGCTTCAAAGTCACCTGATGTGAACATGAGGCGAGGCGAGGCGAGGACAAACGACAGAATCGAGGAGGGCACCTGAGCTCACCTTTCTGCTGATGGCCGCCGCGAACGGCGGCTCCGAGATAATTATTAGAAATGATGCGCTCAGCAGGTGTCGATGCAAACCTCAACCCAGGGGCTTCGGTGGCGGGTCTTATCTAACTCCAATACACACCCCATACACGTTACTACTCTACCGAGGAGTTTCGGCATGACTCCCCGAACGTACTCAAAGTCTCTTAGTCAGGCATTAGTGTTCAAAGATCATGATCTGCCAACCATCCTTTCGGAGTGTCCAAGGGTCGCCGTTCTTTCTTGTACCGCGGGGCTGGTGCATATCTTCCAAGGTTGTTATCAGGTCAAAGTACGTGGGCTCCCGGATACTCGTTGGAATCTCTAAACGTATAACATATGTGGTTTCGCTTCTATTCCGTATACGTCCGAGGACATACGGTGATAAAGTTAAGTCAAGCTACAAAATGCCACCAGGCATTCGCGGCCGTCTTCCGTGTACCCAAGTATATAAGCCCAGCAATTCAGGAAGACGACCTAGCATCCGGTTTGCCAGCTAACGTTGTGCTATTCCCATAGCATGTGTAGAGCCTCACAACCTTTGTCAGTAGCTCAGGACGTAGAAATAATACTGATCTCACCGCACCTCCCGTTCCCTCTTCTAACTTGGAGGCGTGACTTAAAAGCCCCCACAGCCTTAAACCCCTCGTCAGAGTGGCAAGATCTTGTTCGGTGTTTCCCCTGCGTCCCAGGGCTCCGACCACGCTTTCAGCATCCGAGAGCAAGACGGCAGGGATGTCTCATGCTCCTGGTCGCGCAAGCACTTCTTGGCTGCTTCCACGAATCCCACGCAAAGACCAGTCCTGGGCACTTTGTCGCAGTAGGCGACCCCAAAGGCCCCAGAGGCGTCTGAATTCTCGGTGTATCTAGCTTCGCCGGCACGACCTTGCGCGGCGAGCCCTAGAGAGTCGCTATCATCTGTCCGAGATGGTACGCCTGGTATTGTTTCAGCTGGCCATTGTCGTGACTGCCATAATCTGACCATTCACTGCATGGCCCGGGGCTCTTTGGCCGCGAAAATCCAAGATGCGTGACGGAGGCAACCAAGAAAGTTCGGTGTTGTTTGCGAGTATTCCCAATCGACAAGACCAGTGATATTGCCCTGCTCGTCGGCCATGACGTTTCAGCTATAAGTCGTCATCCTCCTCAATCAAGTCTCCAACGTAGGAATCGACCAAGTCAACAACGACTGGCTGCCAAACGTCCATTCTCAGTAGCACGTTGCCTGCCCAGGTGTCCTGCAGTCCGTCAGGACCAGACGCAAGACCGGTCGACCTTGTCCACCGTGTCCACCACATCCTGCGAGATACCAATCCACTGCAATTCAGGATGCAGATCGGAGTGCAACAGTCCTCAAAGTCAAAAATCGGTCTGCCCGAGATGTGTTCGGGCAGACATCCGCTCACCGTTGGAAATGGATTGGCCTGATCCTTCTCCTCCTGGATGTTCTCCAAGTGCTGATTGATCCCGTGCTTGACATTCTCCTGGACCTTTTTCTCCACACCCTCCTTCACCCCTAGCCTACTTGTCAGCTCTGACGCTGACATTGATATTTCATAAATGTGCCCTTCTCTAACCCACGGAAGGTGGCTAGGCCATCATGCGCAACACCGAACCAACACTCCGGTCGTACAATTTTAGAGCAGCTCTCCTGCTCGGTATTTCCGAGTCGTCAGTGTATGTTGCCTCGAACACAGGGCGACTTTGTGGCGGTGGCTGGCCCCCCTGGCGATGGTGACACGGGGCTCATCAGGGACATCTGGAAAGGCTCGTCGGGTTTGTCAACCAAGAGCATGAGCTCAGTCCAGGGGTTGTAGGTGGTTATGAGGTCTACAGTACCAGCCGTCTTGAAAGATGTATGGTGATCTCTCCCGGGACGGTGACCGGCGGCAAGAATGCCTATACGGTGCTCTCATAAAGAACAGTGTTCTACCGAAGAGGCTTTGATACAACCCTACTACACTCCCAAGAGAGCAGCTTCCTGAACAACAGCCCGTCTGGGAGGCAGCTTGATATCTAGCGTTGGCCTCCGGTGCTGTTCACTAGTCTCCAGAAGGAAGAGCTTCTTGTGAGAGTCTTCAAAACAATACCCTCCACGACATGTTCCGTTTTGAGATGAGCCTCCAACAACACTGCTGGCTCGGACTTGAATATCATGGAAGCACCTCGAAGACTAGAATGTGCGGCACGGTATATTATCGACTATACATCAGGGTCGCCCGCCGCTCCCAGTTATATCCGCTATCGATAGAGCTACACCATCGCAACCTCAATCATCAAAGCCCTCAAAGGTATCCTCCGCCTTCCTCTTGCCGCCCGCCGCCCCGGCAGTATCCCGCCGGACCTGCTCCCTGACCTTGGCAAGCATCTCCTCCAGGGCCCTCTGCTCCTCCTTCTCCTTGTCCGTGAGCCCGGCGAGGCGCGCGGCCTCCCTCTTCTTCTCCTTCCTCTCGCGGCGGCGCGCCCTCGTCTCCTCCTTCTCGACCTTGCCGCTCCAGGGGGCGTTCTTGGCGCGCTGCGCGACGCGCCTCTCCGCGGCGGCGGCGGCCTCCCCGCTCTCGACGGCCCGCTCGCGCTCCGCCAGCGCGGCGAGCCGCTTCCTCTCCTTGGCGGGGTCCTTGTACGCGATGGCCGAGACGTCGATGCCCAGCCCGAGGCCGCGGTCCAGCCCCTCGACCCCGCGCAGCTCCGCCATGCGCGGGAGCGCGACCAGGCCGTACTGCGCCGCCAGGTCGGCCCAGTCCAGGTCCGCGACGCGGAAGATGGACGCGGCGCGGTGCTCGGCGTAGCTGCGCACGAAGGAGGGGAACGCG
The DNA here is from genome assembly GCF_019321695.1 of Diaporthe batatas. Lineage (NCBI taxonomy): Eukaryota > Fungi > Ascomycota > Sordariomycetes > Diaporthales > Diaporthaceae > Diaporthe > Diaporthe batatas. The sequence goes on along the minus strand of NW_025408555.1, from coordinate 833,284 downwards.
CGGTACGAGAGGTCGAGGACCTCGCGGTCCGCCAGGGCCATGGCGCGGATGCGCGACGCGGCGGCCGCGGCGTCGGCGTCCGTCACGGTGATCTCCGGGTGCGTCAGGGGCTGCGCGGGCGTCTTGCGGATCTCCAGGAACGGGATGAAGTCCTCCTCCCTGCCCGGCTGGAGCATGACGACCGCGAGCCCCCGCCGGCCGGCGCGCCCCGCGCGCCCCGCGCGGTGGATGTAGGTCTTGGGGTCCTGGGGCGGGTCCTGGACCACCAGGTCGACCTGGGGGATGTCGAGGCCGCGGGCGGCGACGTCTGTGCAGAGGAGGACGGTGGGTGATGATGAGGTGAGGAACTGGTTGAAGTTCTTCTCGCGGGTCGAGGGGTCGAGCTTCCCGTGGAGGCGGAGGAGCTTGAAGCCTGGGGGCATTATGGCTGGTAGGACCTTGAAGAAGTACTTGACCGAGTCGCATGTGTTCAGGAAGAGGATGGTCTTCTGGGGCCGAGGGTCGAGCTTCTCCAGCAGTTGTCCGAGGGCGAGGAATTTGTGGGATGCTTTGGTGACGAGGTAGGTCATCTGTAAGGAGGCAGGGGTTTTCCTCTCTTCTATTATGCCGCCGTCCCTCAGGTTCTTGACCGTGACGACAATCCTCTGGGGGTTCCGTAGCCCAGTCCTGATCAACTCCGAGACAGCCTCGCTCATTGATGCGCTGAACAGCCCTGTTCGTCTTTGTTTAGGAAGGTATCCCAGTATAGTATTCAGTTGCTCTTTGAACCCCAGATCCAACAGCCGATCCGCCTCGTCTAATACCAAGACCTCCAGGTTTGACGTCTTGACGAGGGGAGACGACAGCAGCTCGGCGAGACGGCCGGGTGTCGCGATGAGGAGATTGGGTGATTTTCGAACAAAGTAGGAGAGATCGGCGCGAGGCTTGGTGGTACCGGCGACGAGCAATTGCGGGACTACCAAAGGCTCGCTGGCGGCTGATCTCTTGGAGTCCTCGTCATCTTTGAGAATAGGCAGGAGGTCGGCGGAGGGCTTGTGGAAGGGCAGGATCTGGTTGGTGAGAACGTCGTATATCTGGGAGGCCAGCTCCCTGGTCGGGCTGACGATGACCCCCGTGACATTGTGCAGTTTGCGGGACTCGTCTGAGCGGAGGATCTTGTCGATGACGGGGATGAGGAAGGCGAGGGTCTTGCCGCTGCCGGTGACAGCCTCGACGACGACGTCGGTGTTCCTCCTGAAGAGCGGGATGGTAGCGGCCTGGACGGGGGTCATGCGGGCGCCCCAGCCGTTGCTCTTGATGGCATCGAGAATCCATTCAGCGAGGGGTGGAGTCAGGCCCTCCCACGCGCGGGCGTCCTTCTTGTCCTTGGCTGCGGCCTTTGGGGCCATCTTGAAGACTGGCGCGCGGTTGGTATCAGTCAGTAACTGGGAGTCGGCTGCCAGTCATTGGAAAGATTACGGGACTTGTCAAGTCTCTGGTCGATCGACTTCGCAAAACCTGTCACTGAGGAATGCTGAATGGTCGCAGTTCGGGACTGGTCGCAGAAACTCGACCTGATGTCTCTCCAATCCCCAAAAAATAATTAAGGTTATCGCTATCTTATCTTATCGCATTCATGAAGACCCTAACCCGGATGACAGTCTGGACCCTGAGATGGGGAATCGGGGATCGATAGCCTAGATCGTCGAGATGCGAGGAATCGAGTGCAAGCAGGTTTCCAAGGTTGGTATCTGGCTGGTGTGCACTCTACTTGAACTGACGTTGATCTCATTCTGGACCTGTTGGGTCTAAGTAAAGCTGGACACCCTCCAGTGCTGACCAAGCCGGCGGCCGATTCAAACAAGTGTTTTGTTTCATCAAACCCCAAGGCTTGGACAGTCGATGCAGATTTGCACTCCTTGATGTGCTGAAGACTTCAGCTTGGCCGCCCAAGAATAGGTTCCCGACTTCCTAGAGACACCACGAATGCCTCGTGTTGAAGAGCCAAAAAATGAAAATAAAAATAGACAGAGCTACAACATCAGACAGGCCAGTAGATGCAACGGTCGAAAAAGGCAGCGCGGTGGTTGAAAGAAGCAATGGTCCGTCACATGCCTGCAATTCGTCCAATCTCGCCGACTGGGCTCGGCAGAACCCTGTTTTTTTTCTCTTCAGGTGCAGTGCAGAGGTGGGTGGTCGCGTGCACAGGCCAGGCGCCCAAAGACCTTGGCTGATGAGGGAGGGAAGGCAGGCACGGACGGAACGGAGCGTCATTCTTTTCCCATGTCCGTCCTCCAAATCCTGACCAAATCCTGATCGTCGACGTCCAACCAACAACACCTGCTCGACTGCTCGACTGCTCGACTGGCTTGTTGGTGGTCTGCCGGCTCGGGCTCCAGTTATTTTGTGGACTGGCCCATTCCCGTCTCGTCTGACACACACAAAACACATACGACATACGACACACGACACACTATCCGTACACACTTATCGGGCCCTCGAGCGAGGCCGCCGTCTCCGGCACAACCGACTGACCGACTGGCCGACTGGCCGGCTTACTACAATCCCATTTTTCGTTTTTCCATGCCCGCCGCCGGCTCTCGTCCTATATCAGGAGCCCACTCCTCCCTCCACCGCCCCCTTGCCCTGCCCAGCAACCATGCGGCCGAGTCACGACGCTCAGCCGCATAAATCAATCATCTCACCCTGGATCCTCTGCAAGGCGTAGCGGCCCTGCTCCACCGCCACCACCACACCGCGCCATCCGACCCCGCCGCCGACCCCGACCCCGACGCCGTCTCCTCCTCCTCCGCCGAAGCCTCCCGTGAGCCCACCACCAGGCGCGGAAGACGTCCTCCTCCTGCCCTCTTCCCTCTGTTCTGGCCCTTCGACAGCCTGCACATCCTGCGGCCTCTCCTCTCCGGCACCGTCGCCCTCGCCCTGCCCGCCCTGCCCCCCTTCCCCTCCGACATCATGTCCTTCCGCACCAAGCCCGTCATCCCCGCCACCCCGCGCGTCATTTCCCCGAGCCCCACGCCATCCGACCGCGAGTCCTCACAAGATGCCTACTTCGGCCCCACAACCAGGTCCGCAGCCAGGAGGAGGAGGCTGGCCACGCCCCAGCCCGTGCGCGAGAACCCCGAGGACGAGGTCGACGACGGCGGCGATAACGACCCACGAGATGGCCTGCGGAGGTCACGCACGAGGAGCAGGAGCCCCCTTGCCACGGCAAGGCTGAACGGCATGACGGCCATCAACACCAAGGACAAGAAAAAGGCCTCAACAGCAGCAAACAACACCAAGAAGAAGCCCGAGGCCCCCGAGGCCCCGCCGTCAAACGGCACCGCCAACGGCAAGGCCGGCGACCACCTGTCCCCCACCTCCGCCCAGACGCCCTCGGGCGGCGGCTGGAGCTGGCGCGACTTCAGCCGCAGCCCGAGCCCCCTGGGCCTGATCCCCATCCACCGGCACTGGCGCACCTTCGTGCACAAGCACGAGGTCCCGCGCAAGCTGCTGCACCTGTCCATCGGCTTCCTGGTGCTGTGGCTCTACGCCTCGGGCACCCAGACCACCTCCGTCACGCCCTGGCTCGCCGGCTTCCTCGTCCCCATCGCCACCACCGACTACGTGCGCCACGTCAACCCGGCCTTCAACCGCTTCTACACCCGCGTCCTGGGCGCCTTCATGCGCGAGAGCGAGGTCGACGGCTGGAACGGCGTCGTCTTCTACCTGCTCGGCGCCCTGCTCGCCCTCGGCGGCCTCCCCAAGGACGTCGGCGTCATGGCCGTCCTGCTGCTCAGCTGGTGCGACACCGCCGCCAGCACCTTTGGCCGCCTCTACGGCCGCTACACCCCGCGCATCCGCCGCGGCAAGTCCCTCGCCGGCTCCGCCGCCGCCTTCCTCGTCGGCGTCGTCACCGCCTGGGGCTTCTGGGGCTGGCTCGTCCCCACCATCGGGCCCATGCCCGGTGACGAGGGCTTCATGTTCAAGGGGTCCCTGTCCCTGCCCGCCGCCGTCGCGGATGCCGTCGGCCTGGGCGCCGAGGGGCAGGCCACCGTGTCCGGCGGCGTGGCCCTGGGCCTCATGAGCCTGTGGTCCGGCTTCGCCGCCGCCGCGAGCGAGGTCGTCGACGTGTTCGGGTGGGACGACAACCTGACCATCCCCGTCCTGAGCGGGATCGGCATCTGGGGGTTCCTGAAGATCTTTGGGTAGGCCCCAGGGCACGGTTGGACCCTCAGCAGCAATATCCAGAAGCAGTTGTTGAAGAAGGGGGATGTTTTCTGGGTTATACTTTCTATTTACAACAAGACGCTGTTTTATGCGTATTACCCACACACCAACACGTGGCAAAAGCCATCTGCTCTCCTCTGATGGGTTAATGCCGGGTACGGTGTTTGGGCGTCCGCGGGGGCTTATGGTGCTTTTAACCCCCCTACCACACTTACTTGTTCCCAAGCATACAAGCAGCGCATGAAAATTTAGATGGAGGGTTATTTGGTGGCTGGCTGGCATGGCATGGCGGTGAAAGAGTTGGGCCCACACGGAGAGGAGAGGAAATTCCTTCTTTGGGTCCTCATGATACACACACATATAGAACACTCCAATATCGACCATCAATCTCAACACCTCGTCTGAAATGTATGTTCAAGAGCTTGTCCACTTAATCTGCGTGACAACGCCCAGTTACCAGAGAAGCCGGGACGAAAACACATACAGGCCAGAAAGCGAACGATCCCAGGCCGAGCACCTCGGGAACTTGAAGAATTGATTTGTGAAGTGGTTTGTCTCGATTCCCTGGTGACTTGCCGCCGCAGCAACACAAGACATGCCTCTCCCACCCATGAATCACATCTGGATCATGGCTCAGACTTTGACCGGCCGGCGCCGCCGCCGCAGGCGCCAGGGTTCAGCCCCCTTTGTTCGGCCGTGGCGTCCGACTGACTGACTGACTGACTGTGTTTGAAGCAAGGTTGGAAGGAAAGATGAGAATTCAGGACTTGATCCTTTGCGCCTGGACTGGACTGCCGGGTTGGGAATGTGGATGGCATTAACCCAGCTGCGGCGGTTCGGAAGGCATGCCATGTCACTCCTGCTTCGGCCGTCGTCACTTCCACGGTGGCGGCGACGCGATACACGGGACAACGAAATCTGGAGCACAAGTTCAAGTACCCTTCCCGTATGTATGTATGCCTGCCAATGGCCGGGCTGAGGTGAGGCAGGCCTTGCTGTTTTCAAGCAAGGGGCACGCCTGGGTGAGCAGTGCTGCGAAATCGGGCACAAGAGCCATCGCGGTCTAGTCACGGCTCGTCAATCAATGTGCTCCCATCCCACTGGGACATTTGCGATCCAGCGAAGCGCACTTTGCACAGTTCAAAGCACTTGGTTCGAAGGGGCATCAAATAAACAAGAACAGCGACCGCAACCACATCTCTTTGGCCACCTTCCCCTTACCGCACTTCGTACCGACTGTTTGCTCGTCCAGAAAGAACCCTTTTAGTTTACCGCCTGGGTTTTCGAAGAAAGCAGAAGAGGAAGGTCCGAGCAAGAGTTGATCATTCGAAAGTGAGAGGATGGCGTTTTGTGTAGAGAGACTTATGAGCCGTAAGCCCCGACAGCTCCACGAAGAACCAAACATATATTGTCACTCCACGCCTCACCATGATAGAATCATTCAACATGGCCTTGGATCACGCTGCGCCCCTTCACCTCTCCGTGCCTAGCAGCACGACGCTAGTTCTGTCTTCCTCTCTACGCCTTACCCGAGATCTTTTTTTTACATATCGATCATAGAGAAGACTACCTCACCCTAAGTGGTCCTGACCGGTGTGCTTACACTTACCGCAAGCCATTCCGGTTATCTCGAGTCGGCCCTATTCATCTAACCAGCGAGTGCTCCATACCCACGTACCAGATCATAATCTACCTAGGTAGGTCTTGCTGTCACAGGTCCGTTCTTGGCGCGCCCACAACAGGACAGTATCCCCGAGCTGCTTCGGGTGTCAGACGGAGTGTGAGAGTGGCTGAATATATTTCCCCACGTGGCGCTCAACCACACATGATGCAGTCAGAAACCCCAGTCAGACAACAAAGTGCTCACTTGAGGCACCGGCGGAGCGAGTGTACCTCCTGCTGTAGCAAACAGGAACCAAGCAGATTCATTATGCCAGTGGAGGGGTGCCATACAATGAGCCCGAAGAGAACCCCAAGGATTGTGGCCACTTCCACAGACGAGACCCGGAGAGATTTGATGATGGGAAAGCCTCTGAGGCTAGAGTCTCCACAATCTCTGAACAGCCTCATATGTCGTCGATGGGGATGACACCTCACAAAATCGACGACCCGCCCAGCCGCAAGCCGCTAACGGCAACCTGTTTGAGCATCTGTACCGGGGAGAGAGTACATTCACGACAACCTCCACGAACTTGCCCCCGCCTCTGGGTGTGCTGCTGCGGTTGGTTCAGCTCTCGCCGAGGACACCATGACTCTGCACTGTAAAAGCCAGTCTGTGAAATACAACTGGCCAGCACCATGCCCTTCCGTCTACGAGGCTGAAGCAATGGAAATAGCTCACCATGTATGTTCCAGAGAAAAGGCAGATTAGTGTGCCGGCCACCGTCACTCGACCTGCAGTATGCCCATTGATATACGATGTCGCTAGGCAGGCCAGCCTCGTGTGACTAGCAGAGGAGGATGTGGGCCGTGGCGGGTAAGATATGTGTCCCCAGCTGGAATGCTGACAGCGTCGGGGGCGGAGGGTATAGGACCTGACCCCCGATTTGGCCATCTTAACCTCTAGCAAGGAGAGGAGGTTGGAGTGGGGGATGTAGAGTTTAGAGGCGATTTCAGAAAGATGATAAGCTGAAAGGACTCATCGGTCTCGTGTAACCGCCCGAACTCATCGCGACTCACACCAGACAACTTCCCATCTCACGTCACAATATCCAAAGAGCAAAGACCACAGACCACAGGGCTTTGTTCCCAAGGATCCAGAGATAAGCCCCATCCCCTGAACCTTCTCGCCACACGCACACAAACATACACCGGTCCGCACCGCGCAATGCGTACCACAGCATAGATACGCCCAAGGGGAGGCCCGCAAGAGTGCGCGAGAGACAGAATCGTTTCGGGTGCGGAGAGCGGAGGTCATGGAGTGGGTGTTTCTGTGAGAGGATAGCACCGCATCGGTGAACCAACCCCCTTCTTTCCCACCGTCCCTCCCCCTAGATCCATCATCCCGTGGCGCGGTGGTGCGGCCGACCGGAATATGCCGACGTTTCTTGTCTGGTCGGGGGCCGTCGAGCTGGTTGGCTAAATGGCCAGTTGCCCGGGTTGGGTGGGTTACTCTGGGCCGATTTAGGTCTTGTACAAGATTGATTGTGTGAGGGCGTTTGTGGCTCGGTGTAAGAGGGGCAGAATTTGCAAGGGCCTCTGATGCCGGCGATCAGCTAGGCCATAGGCTGGTGATACTGCTCCGCGGGTGATGTCCATAGTGAAGCTGAGTGTGAACGTGTGTCACCATGCCCTCATCCCCGTCCCCCAGGAAGACAATGCAGCGGGCTCCCCGCTTCGAACATGGTGACGGCAGGTTGGCGAGAAAAATCGGCACGAGAGAGATTAGTCGTCTAGGATGCATGCACGATGAAGAGGGATGAAGAGGAGGTGGGAAGATGTGGCCCACTGTGCTTGGTCGCAAGCATGCCAGTGTCTCTCCACCTTAAGTCTGTTGGGTGGTCTTTCTGCCATACCCAACACGCCGGAAGGCGGGAGAGGATTGGAAGGCGGGCTGCAATAGCTGTCGGTACCCGGGGACACGGCTTCAGGGTGGGCACATACGATGAGACCGAGCCTGATCGCGGGGATGCACGACCGTTGGCTTCGATTTGTTGCGCTAAGGTCGTCCGTCTCCGTTGTTTCTCTTGGTGCTTGCAGCCATGGTAGAATGCCCCAATGCAGAACCACAACATTGAAGAGCTGCCGCTTGGCCCCTGACTTCAGGATCGCTGGCTCCGTGGTTCCGCTCTCACCACGATCCTGGTGTTTTAATATGAACACTCCCATCTCACAGGCCCCGTATGAGAGGCGGTGTGGCAGGAAGACGTAGGCCCGGCCAGCTGTCTGTGCGATGTGCTGCTTTTTTTCTCTCTTGCATTCTTTTCTCCTCTCGTCTCCGCTCCCCTGGATGAGCCACGAGGTTTGGCCGGCCAGCCGACCGGCTCATTGGGCGAATCGACGGCCGGGCCGTTGATCGAGAAGAGTTAGGTCGCAGGTACCTACCTGCCAACCTGCCCGCGTTGACACACTATAAATTGCCCCATCGATCGGGCGATTTTAGTTGCTGTGACAAGATGAAGGTGGCACGGAAGCTGGGGCTAGAGTGTCTTCGCTAGGTTACATGGTTGAAATGTGGGAAAAGGGCGCGAGAACGAAAAGATAAAATGATTAAAAGCTTAGGAAGACAAGGGCACCGTGATATACGCTTCCCTGGCCAGATGCAAGGGGCAGGCGTTCCCCATCTGTTTTCGCACCGGGCCCAAAGCGGGCAGGTGGCAGCCTCGGGGCGTGTGCGTGTAAGCGGTCGAATTCAATCATCCATGAGATTCTGGCTGATGCTGCAGCCGACTGGCCGAGCATGCAACCTGTCATGTCGGACGCATCTTGTTCATCTGTGGGACAATGTAGGACCGTTGTATGGGAGTGGGCGGCAGGGGTAGAGCAGAGGTAGAGGCGTCCTATCACGGTTGCTGTGTGCTTTCGACATCTGGCGCCCGCGGTCCCATAATCTATTCGCGGTCTCGCCCACGTTGTGCGGCGCCGCCTCTCCCCGGGTTACTCCAACGGAAAGTCTTGAAACAGCTCGCACAATATGGGAACACGAGAAGGCAGAGGACGGTGACCTTCCTGCTCGGCGGTGATGCCATAATGACAAGAGCACGTGTGTGGAAACTGACGAGGCCCAGGGAAGGAAGGATGGCCGGCCGCACACGGACGGACCGACAAGAGATCACATCCCCGTTTGAATGTCTGGGTCGGTGGGGAGGGTGGGATTGGGATCGCGCTGGGAGGAGCCCAAACAACCACCGCCCACCCGGGACTTTATCTCCTCGGCGGGCTAGGTAAGGCTCCAAGGACCCTGTCCTGGGTCAGCCACAGGTGGGCATAAGCTGGATTGGTTGGTTTTGGAAACGTCGGCCCAGTTCTGTCTCTTGCGCAGATACACACACTACTCTCGCTCACAATCGCCCTCGCCCACCTACTGTCCTCGCCTGGGGCCTGGAGATGGATATGGTTATGCACAGACGATGGCAGGCCCGATCGGTGGTTGATCCATGATCCCAACCGTCGGGTCTCCGGGGATGAGGCTTGGGTCGAGATGCAGGCGATGGGGCTATTGCCCTGGCCTCGCATGTGCGTCAGGTCACAGGTTTTTGGCTTATTGTCTGACATTGTTCCTTTTCCGGCGTTGGTGTTGCTGCCGACGTTCGAATCAACCGTTGAGGTCGGTTGATTTCTACCCCTCCTCGCCCCGCGACGCCGCGCTGCCAAGGCCTGTCTGCCTATCTACCCTCTGGGTGCCTTGCCTGGCGGGTGGCTCTAGTCGGGAAGACCTGCGGACGGACTGGAAACAATGGGGAGGGGGGAAGGGTGAGGATCCGCAGCATCGGCAACGTGGGATTCGCGAGCGGTGATATGCTTGGTCTCTCATCCGGGCCATTGGATATTGGTGTCGGGCACATGACGAGCCCTCGACGTTGATGCGCAAAAAGTTGGGGTTGGACAGGCGCAATCCGCGAGAGCCCCTCCCTCGACACTAGCAGCCCGCGTTATCTGAGTGGACTGTCGATGGTCTCTGGACCCGGGGTGGTCCTGTAAGCACTCTCACTGTCCTGAGCGCGCGCGTGTGTGTGTGTGTGTGTGTGTGTGATAAAAGAGCTTGGGCCGGCGGGCGTCTGGTTTTGTGGCGGCAACCTGGGAGCGGTGACAGCTACACCGTATGGGATGTATCACGGGATTTCCCTGTCTGGTTGCGAGATGGGCAACGGCTCATCCTGTCCAACTCGGCATATCACCCCCAGGCCAGGCCGTCCTAGGCTGGACAGGTTGACAGGAACGGCATTGGTCAGAGATGGATTTCATGAGATGCATCGTTCATGGTCCATTGTTTCAGCAGTATGGTCGTGCAGCGCAGAATGACAGGCGTGCATGCTGGCCGTTGAAGCTGAGACTGAGACGGAGAGGCATCGAACAAGACAAATGAAGAGTTCAAAGGCCGCCGCTGGTCTTAATATCCGCGGGCCCGTTCTCCTGCGGCATGCATACGTGATTTGATGAGCATCGTGGGATCCTCTAGACCTGCAGGTGCAGATGACTTGCCGGGCCAGGCGGGCTAGGTCGGAAGCGGCTGGTGGGCTGGTGGGCTTGCAGGCGCCGTATTCCCAGATTCCCTAGGCACGGTGATCCATGTGGCTGCAGTAATCAGATAGTCTGGGCCGGAGTGGACTCTGCCGATCTGGAGGTGCTAAGTATGGTGTCTTGATGTGGTGCGAGGGGCCCTGGGGCCTGGGGGCGTGGTCCTGGACGGCGAACTGCCCGTGTGCGCGCACCGACGTTTATTTTGTTGGTGATCCCGAGGACCGGCTCGCCCGCTCGGCTGCTGCACGATGACCTCGGAAGATGGAGGATTCACAAGAGACCCTAGATACATTGGCAGACAAGTTGGCAGACAAGGACAACCCTGAAAGAGCAGAGAAAAGTGACGGACTGACTGGTGAGCCCTCGAGTGACGACCACTGCGTGGGGACGGACGGACGTAATGTGTGATGTCGCTGGCAGTCGAGTGTGTGTTGTGTGTTGGAGTATCTGCAGGTACTCGATCGTGCCCAAGACTTCACAGAAGCTGGGCCGGCCAGGGCCTGGGTCTAGGCCAGGGTCAGGGCATTTCGGGCGCGAGGGGAACAAAGGCAAGACGACAGAGTCAGCTCATCTGCAGCCCGCAGCCCGCAGCCCCCAGCGAGGGCAGAGGGAGGGCAGAGCGACTGACTGGGAAGGTTAGGTTGCTCCTGCTCTCTCATCTGACACCTGACCCCGGCATGGGGAAGTGGCGGTAGGCAGGGTTGCTTTGGGCAGGTACGAAGCAAGTATCATGTCTCGACAAGCAAGGGCAAGCAAGTACGGAGTACATTCTACATGTTATTCTACTTAGTCCGTACATACCGCACCTACCCGTGGGTGGGCTGGCTACTGCGTACATGTGGGTGAGATATGCAGAGCGTCATCTGTATCGCATCTGAGCTGCGCCTTGTGTGTATGTATCGCTACATACTCGCCTACCTAGGCAATTACCAGCCCAGGTAATAATTAATATTATTAGAATACCTGACTTAGCTGCGCGGCACACATGCCATTTTCCAGTGGCACGCTGTCTATGGCAACCGCCGTGATTGGTGCGACGGTATTGATGATCTATTCCAAATGGGCTTGGGGGGGAGAAAAAAACCGTTGGCAAGAGGCAGGTAATTCCACAGTAGCTCGCAGCAGGCAGCATGACGAGGGAGGTCAAGACAGCAAGAAGTAAAACCTGGGCAAAAGCAAAGACGTGTCGACCCTGGGCCCTGGGGTTGAGCCACAAGACAAAAAAAGAACCCCACGCTCGATTGGCATTTCTGGGCCAATCAGGGCGTTGGGCTCTGGCGATTTCCCAATTGAAGTGAATTTCCGCACGTTTTGGGGCCCGACGTAGACTCCCACAGGGCCTACTGCATGCCGCAGAGCAGAGTGCTCCTAGCGCCAACAGGCATTATTACTCGCTGGAAATGATGGCGCCTCGAGACAAATTCTTGCCCTTTTCAGAGGGCTCAGTCGGTGGCCGTTGCCCCAAAGCGTTAAGCGTCAACCGTCAACCAGTCAGTCAGTCAGTCAGTGGTTCGTCTCGTTGGTACCTTCCAGGTGTGCTTGCTTGCTTGCCTCTGCTGGGTGGCCCGAGCCCGGCTTTCCCATTGGGATACCACAAAAGTGACAACACACACGTACACACACAAACGCACTGCGCACACACACACACTCCCACCTTGCACCCAGTCCCAGCCAAAAGGGCCCAGAGGCCCAAAAGAGGCCCAATTCATCATCGCTCACTCGCCGACACCAAAGTACACGTCCACACACACGCACGCACTCACACACACACACACACTGGCGCGCGCATTATGCACTTCTGCCTGACCTGGCCTGCTCTGACCGCATCCCGCACTCTGGCCTCTGGCCTCTCGTCATGATCGGTGTCAAAATGTCACTGACTGCCCGCTGCCCGCCGCCAACGCCAATTACCAATTCCCAAAACCAATACCGATCCCAATTGTCCGGCTCCGTCGTCTTGGCCCTTTTGTACAAGTCACAGGTTCATCAACGGTTGCATGCTGTGGTCCATGACACTTGTGTTTTTCATTCTTTTCTCCAGTCTGGTTTTCTCTTCTTCCTTTTCCCTGACGCGTCTTGTCTGTTGTCTACCCTACCTACATTGCATCCATCCGCCCAGCCCACGACCGGAAAAGAGGCCCACCCACACACCGTGGAACTCATACTCATGCAGCTCTGCATGTCACTGAAAATACCCCTGGCAGGTTACGAAATATCTGAAATCGCAACGGCAGCAACCCACAAACCCAGACTGCCAGACTGCCGGACTGCCAGTCGCCAGCCACAAGCTACATACAGCACACAGTACAAGCTGCGGGACGCTGCCAATGCCCAATGCCCTCTCGCAAGCATACACTCTGCACTCACTCCGCCTCGGGGCTATTTGGCGGGCCCCCCCTTCCCAATCCCCCCGTCTGCCTATTCTCCTTCCCCCCTCCCCCCCAGTCGGCCTGCCTGAGTACCGGTACTTCGGCTCGGTGCTCGACTGCAGCGACCAGCAACAAGGCTCCACGGCTGCCCCAAGAGAGCGGCGGATGTAACTCTACGCTTCAGATCGGATTTTTTTGACGTCTGGCCAAACCCAACCCAGCCCCTTGTGGACTGCACGCACAGTCTGCACTGGCCGAACTGGAACCGGCCTGCCCAAGGACTGATGATGACTGTCCATGCTGCCATTCCTCCCCACCCCCTGTCTTCTTATGTATGCCCACTATGCATACAGTACACGCATCTACACCCACCTACTATCAGACGATCCAAACGGCAAGGCTTTGTCCGTGTCGTCGTCCCTGCCACCCCCCCGGTCCGTCCTTGGGACCCCAAAGCTACCTGCCATTACATGCGCTACCTGCCTGGCCCGGTTGCATGTAGTTCTTTTCCTTCCATGTTTTTCTGGGCCAAGTCTTCCTTAGGTTGCCAAAGATAACCCTCGCTAGCCGGCTCTCGCCTTCAGATGTTCCCCGTCCTTCTTTGCATGCCATGCCTGCCATGCCATGCCATGTCTGTGCTTTCTCTCTTGTCCCCGTTGCTACCGTACCGTATCTTCAACTGCTACTAGTACTACTAGTACTACTACTACCTACTACTGTACATACCTCCAGCTCGGCCCAGACAGAGCCTGCCTGTCACACATTTGCTCACACGCACATGCACGCCTCTCTCTAATTCGTTTCCACCCTGGTCCCTCCGGCCATACATGACTATTTTTTTTTTCTCTCCCTCCGTCTCTTTACCATACCTCGCCCTCAAGCCCCGGCCCTGCCCAGTCAGCTCCCTGGTTCGGCCTTGTACATACATCCCGTCCTCTACTGCCCGCCGCCCCTCGGATATGCCCACACCCTCACCCCCCTCTCACCCACCTCATGTGCCTTTCAAACGCTGCACGGGTCCTGCCTCCAAGAGCCCCGAATCTGGCTCCGTCTTTTGCCATTTTGCCCCCATGTTACTCCATCCCCTTACGTCCTGCTCACCTCACCGTGGACCATAGTACGCCGTGCTAGGTTCCAAAGTCGATCCTTTCTCCCGCGGCCATGCCATGCCATGCCATGCCATGCCAGACCCTTCCCTTCCCTGCCCTGCCCTGCCCCCTCCACCACCGTAGCCCGGCCACAGCCCGCATCCCACCAATACAACGCCCGTGATATTTGCCTCTCTCGGCACATGCACACGGTGCTCCCATATCTCCCATCCCCCGAAGCAATTCCAAGGGCCACCGGCCTGCAGACCAATCCGAGGCCTTCCCTCCTCGTCAACATGCTCCAGGGATCAACCCCAACCGTCATGGCCCCCCTCGTTCCCGTTGGTTCTTTACCCTGCGCGGCCGGGAGTGCGGGTAGGAAACCCATCAAACACCGAGGCAGGGATACTGGCCGTCGTCGTCCCCATCGTCATGCTATCCCGTTCTGCCATCGAGCGGGGTGTCCCGTCCATGCTCGACGAATAGAGTTAACATGTCTTATCCCTCTGGATCACGGGACTCTGGGGCCTTCTGGCTGACAGGGGGATGCCGTCGAAAAGGTATAAAAAGGCCCTTCTTTTTCGACAAAGAGCTGGTTCTCCTTCTTCTGTTTTCTTCCTCCTTCAGTTTCTTCAAACACCATCGCCAGACATTCCAACAGACCAAGCCCTGCCCTCCAAGGAAGCCCAAGGCCTTCCTCAACATCTGACACCAACACCAATACACCTCATCACCATACACAAGCACCCTCTCCAGAGGCCCTCCTCCTCCTCCTCCTCCTCCTCCTCCTACCAAAAGCACCATCACCCTCACATTGTACTTCTTGACCCCCCCACCAGGCCGTCTCACCTGCCAGCCTGACCACCACCCACCTACCCGCACTCCCACACTTCTCCCCCCCCCCCCACAAACAAGAACCAGTCAGCCAGCCACCATGTCGTCCTACTCGCCAACACAGTACTACTCCGGCACCATGCCCATGCCGGTCCCCCACCACAAGGGTCACCACCAGGGCTACTACTACCACCCGGACAGCACCTACTCAGTCTCCCCTCCCGAGGCTGACCCCTCGGTGAGCTCCGGATCCGGCGTGCCGTCATACAGCACGCCGGGATATTCGGCCACTACCAGCTACGCCGGCAGCACCCACGGCGAGTACGACTCGGAGCGCTCTGCGAGCGGCGTTGACTTCAACGAGTACATGCACGAGCATCTCGCTCAGTCATTTGACCCCCTCGGCTTGGACAAGGCCATGGCCACCCAGGCGCAAACGTGAGTTATTCCTGTTGATTCGTTTACCCTGCGTCTCCCGCGTACACCATTGCCACGAGCACACGGGCGCAGGTTCTCGGCCGAGCAAATTTGCTCGGTTGGAGCGAGGACGCCCGCGAGTGCCTCAATCGGCGCAGGCGGTGGCCGCCATGCGACAATCGTGAGCTCGAGCAAAGGGACGGGCAATTGCTAATATTTTTGCAGTTCCGGCCGTCTTAACGACAAGCACCGCCAGCTGCTGGATCTGCAGAAGCAGGCGCAGGCCCGGCTTGCGAGGTCGCGAGCCCGATTCGCTGAGGGCATGGACGACGCGCGTGAGGTGCGTCAGAACCTGGAGTGGACGCAGAAGAAGGTTTCGTAAGTTTCGGCCCCCCTCCCAAAAGAAAAGTTTCCACCTTCACCTTGTGCTCGCGGGAGGAGGCCGCAGCTCAATCCATCGTCGGGCTCAGCGGGCGAGCGGAGAGAGCAGCGAGCAGAAGAACCGATGAGCGGCCAGAATTACCCCTGGTTGCATGCAGTTGTCTCGATTTGCACGTTTGTGTGATTCGTAGAAGCAAAGGCTGACTTTGCGCATCTCACAGGTCACTCAAGACCAAGGCGTCAAAAAAGCACTCCAAGGAGTACAGCAAGGCTCGCGCAAGGCACCCTTCTCCGGAGTACTAGATTCGCACTGCCAACCGACTCGATTTCTCGCTCTGAAAGATTGCATGTCTGCTATTTCAAGAGCGAGCGAGGTGATTGGGCGGGCGGGCGCGCGGGCGACGGTGCTTCGATCGAGGGGCGTCAGATTCATTTCATTTCATTCCATTTTCACCTTCCCCGAGCTGTGGTGAGGCTCAGGGACAAGGGAGGGAAAAGCACATTATCAGGGGGAAAAAAACGAAAAAGTTGCGCTCTATGACGACTCGGGAGCGATCATTCGTCCAATCCGTTCGCTCGTCCGTTTGACGAGAGACCGGGGGGGGGAACAGCAGAAACAAAATTTACCGGGGTTGGAGTGTGGTGCGGAATGGGCGAGGATGAGAACTCACCTTACCCACGGATCCTAGCACCAAACCCCCAGGAACACGCCAAAACAAGAAACCCCTGTCGGAATGCATCTCCCACGTGGATTTGCAGAACACAGCCAACGGGGATGGCGAGAGGCATCACACACACGCACATACGGAGACAAGCGCGCACGCAGATACGAAACCTTACGAACGGAAAATGAGGAGCCGCAGCAATACCAGCAAACCACACGCGCACGCACACCCACCGAAAAGGCTGGCACAGATGAGATCTGGATCTAGATCTGCATCACACAGCAGGCGACAGCAACAGCGCCGATGGGGTGGTGGTGGTGGTGGTGGTAATGGTTGCGGTGGTGAGCAAGCCCCGTAGGGCTGCATATCACACTCGCGCAGCCCGGTCCCTACGCACATCTCTGGAGACACACCCCCTCCCCCACCCCACAGGCCCTCCGCTTGCAGCAGGAATGGCCAGGGGTCTTGTGGCTCGAATGGGAGGGTGGGGAGATGCAGAGCGAGGCAAGCGAGGTGACGTTGGGCGGCAAGGCGCACGTGGGCCCGGGTTGCGTTTGCGCGACGCGGCATCAGCCCAGCTGTCTGGATCGGGGAATTCCTCTTCCTTGCATTCTGTGTGCGTGTGTCTGTGTGTGCCACCGTTTCCTTTTCACGATTATGATGATTACATTGGGCGGCGTTTATTTGGAGTTTGGAGCAAGCAGGGCATTTCCGGTGGCATCCACTGGCCCCTCGTCTTTCCCCCCCCCCCCCCAGCTTGTGTTGCGGCGGTCAAGACTCGACAAGGACGGGGTGACGTTGAAGAACGGGAGTGCCCGCCAGCGCCGACCCGGCGCTCTGTTCACCAGGGGCATGATTGGGCGGACGCGCAGCTGCCCCATGGGGTACTGGGGACAGGGGAGAATGGGGCCGCAGGTACAGGTACATTCCAGCGGGACAGATCGGGCTGAAAAATTCATGTCGTGCGCCCATCTGCAGGAACGAGAGAGACAGAGCGTGCAGGGGAGGGGGGTGTGGGCGGAGGCTGCAGGAATCTCCTCTCGTCCTCTGTCCCTGGCTGGGGGACCCGGCGGCAAATCAGGCGCAGTGGTTCGCGTGGGAACGTAAGAGGGAAGAAAGGGACTACCCGTCCCACCACTACGGTGCTTGCTAGGCCACCCCCCCCCCCTTCTCACGCCGCTCCCTTGCTCACGCACGAACCACCCATGTCCCAAGGCCCGAGCCGAGACAGGGTGGCAGGGAGCTGGGAACAGGTTGGCTCGGGGAGGAGGGGGCGTGTGTGTGCGCGCAGACGGGCAGGACAGGCACGCGGCGGGACAGGGATGCTCCGCTCAGGTGGAGGGCTGGACGGATGGATGAATGGGTGGATCAGGATCTCTCCTGCTTCCTGGGGTCACCTCTTTCACATGCGCACACACTTGTCCCTTTCGGGGCTGTAGAGTACTGCTACTTTGGGGAGAGGGGGTTTTCAGCGCGAGGCCCCCTGTCTCCTACGGCACGGGCAGCTGGTTGGTAAGTCACTGTACCTGACGGGGTCGTCGAATGTACCTGGGGGCAGGACTGGGGAGGGTAAACAGAGGGGGGGGGATAGGCAGGCGGGCAGGCAGGCGAGGACAAGGTTCTGACGAAAATACCCGGCACGCGCTGGGGGGAGGGAGGGGGAGGGAGGAAGCCACCAGGATGTCTATTGCTCTCATTGGGTCTAGTATGATGTTTGTTTTGTTGTTTTTGCCCGAAAAGGGGGGGCGTTATGAGGGGGTGGACTCGTGTGCCTTTCCCGATTTGTTTCCTTGTCCATACATAATTTGTAGGCCAGAATACCAGAATAGGATACGATATTGACTGTTGACCGGGAGGGGGGCATGAGAGGGGGCAACTCACGAACCCACCCCCTATCAGCCTCCCTCCCTTCTGTCCTCCCGCCTTGGAATCGTGAGAAGAACGATGGGGGTTGACCAGGCCGACCCCGTGCTTGCTGCTCCACCACCCTAGAGCCCGGTGACCTGCCTTCCCACCCATCCAACATGTCCCACACACGTGCGGCTGACGTAGCGCCCTCCCGGCCCTGCCGTCCGTACAGTGTGCTTCCCACGCTGGGGTGTTGTGTGTTTTCGTGTGGGATATGGCTGGGTGGTGAAGGCACACTGTGCTGGCCTGGCCTGGCCTGGTGCCCATCCATGTTGGGTGGGCTCCTCTTCTCCTCCATCATGTGATGATGGATGGGGCTGGTAGGTAGGTAGGGTGGTGGGTTGCTTCTTGCTTTTCTCCTTCTCCACACCCCATCTTCCCCCCATCCCCCCCTGCTGACCTATACACCAGCGTGTGGCTTCCCCTTGTTCAGTATGTCACGTGACATATGGTGTTTCTCTTTTGCTTTCTCTGTCTGTTTCTTGTCGAAGGGTACCGAGGTCTGGTATATATATATGTATGGATGTATATACCCACTTGGACATGACTTGGATATAGTCGATTCCCTTTTTCCTTGCTTGGTCAGGAAAGTCTCTGGCTGTGGCGACGGGTGTTGATGTGTTTCCTTTCTCCTTTTTGTGACCTGAATCCAGTGGCTGGGAGGGAGGGAGACGATTACACCGTCCATGCCTGCCGATGGACAGACACGACGGCCAGGAAGACTTGATACGATGAGGGCATCGGTTGTCGGGCGGGTGGATGGATGGTGTGTTGTTTCTGGCATGTCGTCGTTCGTCGTTCCATATTATCTATCCGCCACTATCTCATCTCTCTTCCTCTTGTCCTGCCTAGCCCGAACATTGGAGCATGCCAAGGAAAGCGTGGCCTTTCCTCGTCCGGGGCATGGATGCATGCTGCAAGGCTTGCCATCGGCCCTGAGCCCGGAGTTTGGGCAAGAGGTCATGGTATCGATGATCGATGGATGGCCATCATCCTCCACTCAATGTGCTCCTGATTCACAGGTTCGCCGGCGGGGGCCTCCTCGGGGGTGGGCGTGACGGGGTTCACGGTCAAGCCGTCCGCAACTCACCGTGGACGGCCAGGCCTCCTTGACGGGTGGGCACCACGCCAGGAGAACAGCACCACCACTGCTGGTCACGTCTTCTTCTCCTTAATTGCCGTTGTCGCCCGGGCCTACTGCAGCCGCTACCGGCCCGCCACCACCACCGCCCCTCGCTGCCGCCGGCGATGGCGACGGCCACGCGCCCCGGGCCTCCAGCCCGCGCTGCTTCTCGAGCCGGTCCCACGGGTTCTCGACCATCCTGGCTATGAGGCGCGGGTCCCACGCGCCTTCCCACCATGGCGCCTTTTGTGCTGGACCTCCTCCTCTGGCGCCCGGCCCTGGCGCCCGGTGGTGGTGGTGGTCCTGGTGGTGTTGTGGTCGTGGGGGGAGCGAGTGATGCTGCTGCTGACCGGGCCCCGACGTGGATGGGGTTGCGTCGTCGACTGTTGCGAGAGCCGCAGCAGTAGTAGTCCCCACGTCTGCGCCCCCCTCTCCATCCTCGTCCTCGTCATCGGCCAGGTCAATCTCCTCAGGGTTGTTGTTGTTGCTGCCGCCATCATCGCCCGATACCACCGGCTTCGGCAGGCTCATGGGCAACCGGCGCTTGCCGAGGGGCGCGTTGTTTGCGCCGGTCTGGGAGGGCAGGTCGTGCTGCTTGCGCTTCTTGTTCGCGGCGCCGCGCTGCATGCCGAAGCCTGTAAAGCCCATTGCCGCCGCCATTGCTGCCGCGTCTGGGTCGTCGTCTGAGTAGGTGTCGGCCATGTTTTTTTGCTGTTGGGCTCTTGAGGTTGTGTGAGTGAGTGAGTGAGTGAGTGAGATGCTCTGAGAAGGAAAAATATTGCGCTCGCTCAATTGACGGGCTTCGTACTCGGGCACTCAAGCACAGGGGGGTGTTCTGAAGTGTGTTGCTGTATGTCGCGACTAGTGAGTGGGCAAGGTTTGAGGCAAGGGTTCGCAGGTGTTCGCGATGGAGGCTGAAAGTGGAGGCGAGCAAGTCTGCGGTTGTCGATAGCAGATGGGCGGGAAGAAGAAGTGAGTGAAAACCCACGCTTGCGCAGCCCTATCAGAGCCCTGGAGGGATTAAGACTAAGGACCCCTGCTGGGGTTGGAGCTCTCCCCTGGTCGGCGGATGTGGGGTCCGGCTCTGGAGCTTTAGCCCCTGCGCTGGGGTACCAAGCACTTACACAGTAGACCAGCGGGGTCTGCCTTACACAGCAGCTGGACGAACTCGGCTCCAAGGCGAGGCGCAGGAAGCATTTTGCGTTAGCAACCCCAATGGACGGCCTCGTCATGACGACGTGAGAAAAATTATTGCGCAAGGTCATAGTATGGCGGTGTAGCCGCCTTGAGATAAACGTTGCTTTTGTAACGTCTAAGCTAGCTTTAAGACGATTTATTATAATAAAGACGATCCTTATAAATTATAATAAAAAGGGGCTTAATTCTTTTTTAAAAAAAATAATTTAAAACTAAAATTAATAAAAAGATAATAAAAAAGAGTAATAAATTATAATTTTATATTATAAAAAAGTTAAAAAGTATTTAAATTAATAATAAAAATAAAATATATTAATTTATTAATTAATCTTATAAATAATTAATTTATAGTTTTAATAGTTTTATATTAAAAAATAAATTAATTATTTAGTTAAATAAATTTAAATTTATTACTTTAATGAATTTAACTTTATTTTAAAATAAATTTATAATATAAATATAAGTTAAAATATTATAGGTTAGTATCTTTATTACTCCCTGCCATCTTTTGGTCAAGGTATGGACGCCCCTGCGGAATGGTTAACTCCGTATTCGGCCTGGCTGATGAGCAGTAAGGGGCCGTCACTGACATTTGTAAGAAGAGGAAGAGCAACTTACAGCACAATAGATCTTGTCTTTGCTTTTGACGTATTCCGCCTTGGTCTTTGGGTCGGTGAAGAGCTTTCTGACTTCGGCGTCACTCATGCATTTCGCAACCCCCTTGTGTGCAAAAAGAACATGATCATGGTCCTTTGGAACAGCCTTGATACCCTCAGATTTCAAGTAAGCGATACACGCATGGATGTTTGCCTTCTTCTCATTGTCGTCATAAGTCTTCAAATCATGCTCAAACTGTCTGAATAGAGCAGCCACTAGATCCTCAGTCGAGGGTGCGGATGCCACTTTAGTCGAGGATGGAGGGCCCTAGAGAGGATGTGAGAACTGTTCCAAGGGAGGTATGGGCCTTACTGGTGCTGTTTAATTACCATACAGTATCCTTCGTTGGCGCGACCTTTGAAGCCAGGCGGTGGCAGCCGCCAGCGAGGATCTGCCATGAATTCCTCATCTGTTGAGCACTTCACCTCACCATCCATGGCCCATATACAGAACTCGGGATGTACCTCTTCGCATTTGTTGCCGTCTGGGTAACCATGCTCCTTGACGAAGGCAAGAACGGCTCGCATATTCTCTAGACGATTGGCGTTGGTTTCTTGTGCGATATCACTTTCAACCATTCTAATACAACCGTGCCATCTCTCGATGTCCTTTTTTGTTGCACCCTTTACGGCGTTCGCTTGAGGCGAGGATACATCTGGCCCACTGTGTTTTTCGTCCTTGGTGATCGGCTCAGGGGCCGCGGTAGATCGCTGCCTGGCGGGCATAACGGCTGTGACGGACCAGGTTGAAGGGTGCGGGGGAAAAAAAGAAGTTAACTAAGATCAGACGTACGTGCTAAGAGGTGAAAAGGGTGAGGAAATAAGAGAGCGTGGACATGTTCCGTTCAAGGTCTGCCTTCATTCATGTTGGCTCCAAGGTCTGCCTAAAATCATGTTGGCTCCAAGGATTGAAACCCCGCTTGCTCAGCTGGGGTGGTCTGCCACCACATGTTGCATTCGCTCCATACGATGCATCTCCATTAATTGCATTGTGAAAATTGCAGGTATGTGCTAACACACACTTGATATACATGGGATGGAAAGTCATCCGTACTAACCGCATTGGGTGCCATCAGATTAACATGACATTTTCACCCAAAATTCAATATCATTACGTATCAACTCCGGAAGGCCTTTGGGCAATAAAAGACAAGGAGGTCTTGGAATATTGAAACTGACGGTCGAATGTCACATTGGGATGGAAGATGGTTGTTGGTTAAGATCTAGGGGCGAATGGACAGACGGAACCCATCAAGCCCTCACCAACTTTCTCCTCGAGAGCAAAGGTCCCCGACCTCAGTCATTCCTCTCAGATCGGCTGTGCATAAAAAAATCAAGCAGAAAAAGAACTCGAGGAAGATCAGGCCAATAGTCAATCGCAGAAATTGAAGGTTGCATGCTACACACTAGACGCGCAGGTACAAAACCTCTGACATCATGGCTGAAACATCCTGGCCAACCCTGAATGTCTCAGGCGCAGGCTCTCATCTCGGGCTCTGGGCCAGACGTCGAGAGGCTCACTCACACTTGCCTTCAGCCTCTTTGTGTTCCCAGCCTGGCCTCCCCAAGACCTGCTTGTTCTGTGTTCCGCTTCTTGCAACCCCACCAATGCTGAGAACTTGACCTTGAGATGGTCAACGTCTGGCATTGCACTGAAAATATCCGGCACCCATCCGACAACGCTCACCACGCATATTCTATACATCTTGGCGCCACAACAGTCAAGTCCAATTGATATACACGACACAGAGGCCAGCCACCCAGGGCCAGCCAAGCCAACATGTCCGCCCCCAAAGAGGCCATCACCCTCCGCATCCCATCCAAATATGCCTCATCATCATCACCCTCGCCCTCCTTCTCACCACCGCCCCTGGACTGGCTCCACCGCACCTGGACGGTAACCCACTCCACCCTGGCCATGTGGCGCACAGCCCGCAACGTCCGCATAACCTACTCCCCGCTCCCGGCGGACCCGGCGGGCCGCGCGCGCATCGACGACCTGGTGCAGTACGAGAAGAAGACCTCGGGCAAGGCCGCCGTCAAGACGGTCCAGGGCGTCGACACGTGCTCCTCCCCGGGCGAGGCCGGCACGGCCAGCTGGGACTGGCGCGGCAAGGGCCTGCTCGCGTTCGTCACCAGCCACTGGGAGGTCGTGGGCTGGGGCGAGCGGGACGCCGCGGGTGGGGAGGGGGAGGGGGGAGGCAAGGAGAGGTGGGCCGTCACGTGGTTCGCGCCTACGCTCTTCACCAAGGAGGGCGTGGACCTGTATAGTGACCGCAAGGGCGGCATGAGCCCTGCGCTTGCGGCGGATATACTTGCTGCGCTGAAGGGGTTGGGCGCCGAGCCGCTTGTGAGGATGGTCGAGGCGGATATGAAGGAGGTCGAGGTCCGTCTGCCTTGGCTGGAGGGGTAGGTCGGCCTGTAACTATGACTTACAGATAATATAAGGGTGTCTCCTGTAGTCTTCAACTAGGTACGTGAGGTTTATAATGAGATATCCCTTCAGGAGCAGCACAATTAGGACATCCCAAGCCGCGTTGAGTGTGTACTCATGTTTGAATTGTTGTTATCAGTAAAACATGCACGGCGTTAACGTGCTGGGTATCTTTTGCTAAATATGCTATCGGCGCCTGTCGTCCCTTTCACGGTGTCCATGGCGGTCGTCCCCATCATCATATCGACGTGACCGCGAGGACCTGTCCCTTTCCCGAGACCTTTCCCTGTCCCGCCTGTGGTGCCTGTGGTGCCTGTCTTTCTCGGGCTCTCGGCTATGCTCCCTCTCTCTGTGCCGTCGACGATCCTCTCGATGGCCGTGACCATGACTGCTCTCGCGGCGCTCGCCACTTTGATGCCTTCGCCCAGAGCGTCCTGAACGGTGCGAGTGTCGCCGCAGCTCATCCGCATCCCCACCGCTGTCCCTGCCCTCGCCTGCGTGGTCTCGCCCCCTCCTCCGCCCCTCCCGCCTCCGATCTTCCTTCCGGAGCTCTTCCAGCTCGCGCGCCCGCTCCTCGGCGTCCCGCCGCCTCTCCTTCGCCATGTCGCGCACCTTCTTGGCACCTGACTTCATCGCGGCCAGCGGGTCACTGGCGTCCAGCCTCGCGGTCTCTCTCCCCCGCCTCTTGGGGTCGTCCCTGCCCCACACGTTCGTGGTGGGCGCCTCCATGCCCCTCTCAGCAGCAACAACAGGGACGAGGGCGGTCGATGAGACAGTCGGGGTGATGCGCCTGCGTTTCGCATCGGCATACCACGGCGTGTCCGCAAATTCGCCCTTGAGCGCACCCGTCGTGTCCCGGCCGGCCACGCCGCGCGCCTTGCCCTCCTGCTTCTTCTCGCCAGGGTCCTCGGGCACAGCCCCGACCAGGTCGATGTGGCCCCTACCATCCACGATGTCCACATCCACATCCACACCCCCCTTCTCCTCCTGCCCGCCCGCCCCGAGCTCCGCCCTCACCCGGCCGCCCTCCTCGGCCCGCTCGCGCGCGACCCTCATCTCAAAGTCGGTGTCGTCCTCGCCGGCGCGCTTCCGCTTCCTGGGGCCGCCCAGCCAGGCGCCGTCGCGGCCACGCTCGCGGCGCAGGTATTTCTTGTCGGAGGGGTCGGCGGGCTGCTCCTCCTCTGGCAGGGGCGGCGGGGTCTCGCCGCGCAGGATGGCGAGGCGGCGGGCGGCGTCGGCATCCTGCATGCGCTGCTCGGCGGCGTGCTCCTCGGCGGCGGCGGCGGCCTCGTCGCGCTGGACGCGGGCTATATTGTCGGCATTGTAGACGTTCCAGGACTTCTTGCCCAGGAGGTGGCTGTTGGGGGGGGGGAGTCAGCCAAGTGACTTGCCTTTTTGGTTGGAGGAGGGAGGGAATTACTTACAGTGGCATATTTGTTGGTATCTGCCTAGCGATCGCCGCTGGCTTTGAGAGTTAATTGCTCCCGATGTTTGGGATGTTTATTGTCGATCGCGGGAGGTTGAGAGCTGATGGCCAATTATCTAATCGATAAACGCCCCCAAAGCTTCAGCGTAACACGTCATTTGGGGTCTCGGGTAGCTAATGCTAGCTAGCCCCAGGCCCAGGGACGTCATGTCGGTCCACCGACGGCACCCAAGCTGTTGGTGGGGCCGGTCAGCTGGACCCCTGAGTTGCTGCGCCTGCGCCTGCATGTTGGCTGGCCTCTTTCAGCTGAACACCTGTGCATGTTTGAAACGCCACCAGCTTCACATGCAGCGCATCTGCGACTTCCTAGTCCGACTGAGCACCGGACGCACCTGTAACTTGTCAACTTCATCAAGAGTCATACAAGACAACCCGGGCTCCCATCTCTTGTCTTGAATGTGAGTTACCACACCTCTTGGTCCCTTCAACGCCACACACGCTGACCCTCTCTTACGTCAGTTACACCAGACAACTACCACCGCCGTAGAACCAAACCACAGCCGATCGCATTCCACGACCACACTCACGACCACACTCGCGATGAGCAGACTTCCCCCCGGCGGTGGCCTTCCCGGTGCCCCTTCAGAGAAGGACCCGCGCTATGCATATGGGAGGTCGCCTCAACCACCACAGCCCCGCCCCATGCGAGACCCATACGCCCAGGGCGGCGACCCTCGTCCCATGTCCAACAGACCTGCCCCGCCCGCCGCCAACCAATACTCAAACGCCCAGAGGAACAGGCTTGCCCTGACCGTCGACGACCAGAAGGGAATCGAGGCCAAGTACCTCGAGGGCTACCACAGGACCAACGTCGCTGCTGTCAACGGCCAGGACTGGGGTCTAGCCAGCGAGCGCGACACAACCTTCATCAAGATCAACAACCGCGGTCGCGAATATGTCATCACAGTCAGGCCCTTCCCGATGGTGCCACCCGGCTGCATCTGGTTCGGCGAACCGCACCGCATGACCCTGGGCGTTGCCCTCAACGACAAGGTCGACGCCGAGTCCTTCAACCCCATCGAGCTGGGCCAGAAGGGCTACCTGGGCTCTGTCGATGTTTCCGTCACCTTTGCTTCGGTCAGGAGCATGCCCAACACCCCATACAGGCACCAGGACCTCCAGACCCTGTTCATCAACAAGTTCAGGGGCCAGATCCTCGCCCCGGGCCAGCAGCTGATCCTCCGTATCGACAACGAACAGATCCCCGTGCGGTGTATTGTCAAGGGCGTCACCCTGGTCGATGAGGCAAACACATCCTCCAAGGCAGGCCAGGCGAATGCTCTCTTGGACCCCACCGATGAGAACCCCCTCGCCAGAGGTATCCTGGGTGACCACACCCAGGTCTTTTTGCAGAAGGGGACACCCCCCACAGAGAAGATGATCCCCATCAACATCACCGGTGCGCCTAGACGTGGTGGGAACGCCGTCGTGCGACCAGACTTCAACTTCTCTTCCTTGGGCATTGGAGGTCTCGACGATGAGTTCACCACGGTTTTCCGCAGAGCTTTCGCCTCCCGGATTTTCCCACCGTCTGTCATCGACCAGCTCGGCCTCTTGCACGTCAAGGGAATCCTGCTCTACGGGCCCCCTGGAACCGGAAAGACATTGATTGCGCGTCAGATTGGAAAGATGCTCCAGGCCAAGGAGCCCAAGGTCATCAACGGCCCTGAGGTCCTGAACAAGTTTGTTGGTCAGTCCGAGGAGAACATCCGGAAGCTGTTCGCAGATGCCGAGAAGGAGTACAAGGAGAAGGGGGACGACAGCGAGCTACACGTCATCATCTTCGACGAGCTGGATGCCGTCTGCAAGCAGCGAGGCTCGGGCGCTGGCGGTGGCACGGGCGTCGGCGACAGCGTGGTGAACCAGCTGCTCAGTAAGCTGGACGGTGTAGACCAGTTGAACAACATTCTCCTCATCGGAATGACAAACAGGAAGGACATGATCGATGACGCGCTCCTGCGGCCCGGTCGTCTCGAGGTTCAGGTCGAGATCAGCCTTCCCGACGAGAAGGGTCGGCAACAGATTCTTGCGATCCACACCAAGAAGATGAAGGACAACGGCAGGCTCGCAGAGGACGTGGACCTGGCAGAGCTCGCAGGTTTGACCAAGAACTTCTCCGGTGCCGAGATCAACGGTCTCTGCAAGAGCGCAGCATCTTTCGCCTTCCAGAGGCACACCAAGGCAGGCACCATGGCCGGCATCTCAAGCGATGCGGCAGAACTCGTCATCACCCGGGCGGACTTCATGGGCGCGCTCTCCGAAGTCACGCCGGCGTTTGGTGTGTCCGAGGATGAGCTCACCAGGGCCATCATCTACGGCATCATACCATTCTCGAGGAACATCGACAGGATCATCCAGTCCTGCATGATCTACATCGACGGCCTCCGGAGCGAGACGACCAGGTCGCCCAACGTCTCGCTGCTCTTCCACGGCCCAAGCGGGAGCGGAAAGACCTCGCTTGCCGCGCACATCGCGCAGATGTCCGAGTTCCCCTTCGTCAAGGTCATCTCCCCCGAGCTGCTGGTTAGCTACCGCAGCGAGAACGCCAAGAGCGATCAGATCCACAAGTACTTCACAGATGCGTTCAAGTCGCCCTTGAGCATCTTGATCGTGGACGACATCGAAGGTCTTATTGAGTGGAACCCCGTCGGCCCGCGCATGTCGAACCTGGTGCTTCAAACCCTGAGGGCACTCCTCCGAACAGTTCCTCCTAAGGTATGTTTTCACACCCCCCCTCCCCCTCACACACACACGACTATTTTCTCCGGTCAATCTATCACTTACTCACACACACACACGATACAGAACCACCGCCTCCTCGTCATGGGCACGACGTCGCGGCGCAGCGTGCTGCAGCAGCTCGACTTCACGGACACGGTCTTTGACAAGGAGATCGCCGTGCCGAGCCTGGGCGGGCTCAACGAGCTCGAGAGGGTGCTGCGCGAGCAGGAGACCTTCCGGGACGGGTCCTCGATGGTCGAGGCCATGAACCTGGTCGCCGAGGCCACGCAGGGGTCCAACCAGGTCGGCGTGGGCATCAAGAACATCCTCAAGGTCGCCGAGAGCGCCAAGGCGCTCGACGAGGACAGCAAGGCCCAGTGGTTTGCCGAGGAGATGCAGGTGCTCATGTCGAGGGGGTTCTGAGGCGGGTGTGGGGTTTGCAGTCGGGGTTTGGGATGACCGGCCCTGAGACGGCTATGAGACGGCTGGGTTAGATGGTTAGAGCGGTATGGTCTCGTCCCTTGCGTATAAAGCTATATACAACAAGAGGGTTCTGTTTGAAGAGACTTATTGCACAAGATGCTTTTCTATAGTAGTTAGAGTCTTCTAAATCATCTATTCTATCTTCTGTCCTAGAGTAACGTATCCCGCCTGGATTAAACCTTTTTCGGTCTGTGTGTGCAAACCTGTCGATATCTGTTATCTCATAGCCATCATACAAATAAGCCATGCTTTTCGTGAGTGCAACGGGAGGCATTCATATTCCCGGCTTGCGTCTCCACCTTTTGATCGACTCTGGTGGTGTCCACCCAAGCCTCACAGTCTTGGCCGGTTAGCGTTCCAATTGGGTACCCTCGTCTGTAAGATCCACCATTCGGGTTCACTGATTGAAGGAGCTAAAAAAATACACCAAAAAAGAAAAAAGTTGTCTGCCCCATGAATCGAACATGGGTTTCTTCGGACCGTCGAGTTCTTTTCAGAAACCACAACGAAGTGTACTAACCACTATACTAGGCAGACTTGTAATCAGGTATGAAGATTTCTCGCTCAACTCGGCCCTCATGTATTCCATCCAGCTCGGAATGTGTGGCTGGCCAGCACGCCGTCAAGCACGCAGTCACTGTATAAGTCCAGCCCAAGGTCTGTCTTCCGGTCAAGCCAAGAGGCAAACTTGAAATTAATCCCGACTAAAATAACTAGCTTAACGAAACGTACACACCAACCCCCCTCCCCTCCCCTCCCCTCCTCCCTCACGGGCTCACGGGGAACCCACCAGGGATCACCGGCGTGCTCCCGCTCGAGGGCCTGCTGCTCTCCCTCGCAGTATGGAAGCTGCGCGGCGGCGACGCGTCCGCGTCCACGGCCCCCAGGTCGACGGGGTAGTCCTCGAGCCCGCCCTCCTTGTCGCCGCGGTGCCTGGCCAGCACGGCGAGCCACTTGGTGACGGCGATGGAGGCGCGGCTGCGGTCGGCGGCGCGCAGGTACGCGAGGGGCCTCACCGCGGCGCGGCGGTAGACCTCGCGCGTGGCGGCGCGCTTCCGCAGCTGCGGCACGTGCGGCAGCGCGCCCGGGCGCGCGGCGTAGTCGAGCCCCGGGGCGACGAGGTCGTCGGCCAGCAGCGCGATGGTGTCGCGCAGGCTGGCGGCGCAGACCTGCGCGTTCTGCGCCGCCTGGCGCGCGTAGCCCGCCAGCACCTGCGCCTCGGCCGCCATGAAGTTCCCGCTGTCGGTCCCGCCCGGCGCCGTGGCGGCCGCCGCGTCCACGTAGGCGTCGAGGGTCTCGATGCACGCCGCCAGCCTGTCGCGCACCAGGGTCAGGTGCCGCCGGAGGGGCCGCATGTGCCGCTGGTGCACGGCCTGTCGCTCGCTTGCCTGCGGGAGGAGGGTGTACATCGCGATGAGCGACTGGGCGTATTGGATGGAGAGTATTAGCAGCCGGTCGCTCTCCAATAGGTCGTCGCTGACGAAGTCGGTGATGGTTTGTTGGACTATATGTTGAGAGATTCAGGTTAGCTACGGTGTTTTTACTTGTTGGGTGTGGCAGACCACGGCTCGACAGAGCTTCAGAGACAATTGATACAGGTGGTCAACCCCGGGGCCCAACTCTTACGTTGCGTCTTGATTGTCTGCTGCGTATCAGCTGAGAGCAAATTCTGCCGATATTGTGATGTCCTGAGTGTCATTTCGCCACCGATTCGGTTGATGTCGAATATCGTTCTGTCAAGTATGGCGATTATGTCCCCATATGTCCTTATCCAAGTCCTGGCCTCGTAGTGGAGCCGGTGGTGTGTCACTTGCTCCAACACGAGGTCGTTCGTTTCCAAGGTCAGCCAGTCGGCCAGTAAGGTTTGCTGTAGGTTCCTCCTAAAGATTACATCAGTGTTTTCAGTCTTTGCAACAGTCCTTCTTCAACATGTCACTTGTAACACGTCCATGTTGTGCAACTCAAGCCTATGGGCCCAGGATGACCATTGTGACTTGCCGACGAGTTTGTCATCTTTGCAATTGATTGGGAGGGAGCGCAACATGGGTATTATAGTTATGATAGGGTGGTCAGATGCAAGGCCAGAAACTCACAACATGGGAAGAACCTTGGTGCCGAAGTAGCGATAGTCTTCATCGCCCAGCTCACGGATTATTTCAGTCCTCAGGAGACGGTTTCCACGTGGGTGCAAGATCACCAATGCGTCTGGTGCTGGGAAGAGTTTCAACGCCTGATGGCCATACTTCGCGAATTGGTTGTGCCAAAAGGACTCGTGGGAGAACCGTGCGTAGTCGACGATTGGTATTGGCCGGTCTTGATCGAAGACGGGAGCAGGAGGTTCTAACAAAAAGCCAGTATAGTCTCTTGTGGCATACGGGGCATAGAAGGACCTGTCGACGTCCCTGTGCTGTAGGTCTACGGCGAGGTGGCTCGAGGGCCAGGACGTGCCGACGACGAAGGGTCTCAGCGGGGTGAGCCCTGCCGCGTCCGTCCTCCAATGGCCAATTTGCGGAATAGTGCCCCAGAGCTGTGTTTCGGTTGTTCAGCCTCTTGGTGAATAAATCGAGATATACGAGGGGGACGCAAACCTCCTGCTCAAAGCCTCTGCCCTCCTCACATTGTGGACAATCCTGGAAGCTACAATGTTTTTCGAAAAGAAAACGTGTTAGCCATCTTCCCTGGCAATCATACCTTCGAAGGTGTCTGGAGACTGCTCGAGACAGATGCGCGACTTACAACCAACCTTGTCCGTCTTGTGATTGTGGTCCATCATCTCTGCCTAACAATCTGCGACCTAACCGACGGAAGAGACTGACCATTCTTGGTGTTATTCCCAAGTCCACATCTCGAATAGCTCGTAATGTGCTTTCTGGCTTCCTTAAGTAGAACTCTTGCGCAACTATAATATTCCTTCTCAGCCTGGACTCTAAGAATCAATGGCCTCCTACCAGGGTCCCATATATATGCGCGCGCCCGCTTGTGCTTACTCACAGTGGCATGCGTGCTGTGAGAATAATTGTATCAATAGCTCATTCTATTACAGGTGGTTCCAGAGTGGGATTTGACTCACGGTCAGCTCGTGGAGTATCGTTGAAGCTAAATTGAATGTAGTCGCCATTCGAGCCTCGGGGAATTCCGCCGTCAACAATTGCCATACGATGGAGGGGTGGACTAGGTTGAACAATTGTTAGCCGTGGCATACCTGTGTAGCTGCCATGAAGAGAAATGAATGTTCGCCAGGATGTCTCAATCCGCAAGAGATATCAGGCGCCATACTACTATTAGTAGTGGCCGCCTGTCTCCAATGGCTTCATTTCAGAGAATCCTTTGAACTTACTAACTATAGCAATGCGATCACTTCGGTCATGGTCAACATGTAAACCAAAGGTAAAAGTGAGACCTTGCGCCTCCAATGAATCGTCGAAAGCACCGATGCTGAGGCGAAGATCTATAACATGGTCGAATGCGTATGTCAAATTAGCCACGTGTATGCCGACTAGATGACATCATTTGATCCGAGGATGAAAATTGTGGGCATAGGTTATTACAGTGATTCAAAACCGCGAAAGTCGTTTCTCTGGCCCTGAATCCCAGCTCCCGAAGTTGTGCTGCTTCCCTGTACATCCCCGGCTTGTTCTCGTCTAACCACAACGACGGTAGCGGCGCACCGCTCCTCTCGCGCTCCTCTTGTGTGCGCCCGTCCGCGTAGTCAGGTACTGGACGTAGGTGATAAATGCTGGAAACTGCGTTCCTTTGACACCGTCCTGGTATGTAAGCACCAAAAAATAAGACAAGCTACATGTTTCAGTCAGGCATGACTCACCAGTATGGGTGGTTTGAGTAGATGACATTCGTTGCTAGTTGAAGCGCTGGCTTAATGGCTTCCCAAACCCTGTCGTCCTAGAATGGAGAACCCTTGTTAAACATCTTGACTACAGAACGTTGGAGATGGGTACTTCTATGAGTTACTTACGTCAGTTCTGTAGTACCCTTCTTCATCACCAAACTTCCATCGATAGTCAGGGATAAATCTATTCCAATTGAACCGTTCTGCAGGCGTCCATCTGCCCCTCACCAAGAGACTGGATGGTTAGAGATCACAGAGAATGTTAGTAATCCTTCAGCAACCTGCTTTTCGAAGTTGTGTGAGCAACTAACGGGTGCAAGTCCCCTTCTAGGCCGGGCTCGTTAGATTCGTAATCCGGAAGATATATTCCACGGTCTATCATCTAGAGGAGAGTTCGGTTTCAGAGTCTGAAACAAAAGATTTAAAACAAGTTGGTGCGGTCTGAAGCCATACTGACCTCTTCGGTCGTCGGGCCAAGGAAAACGAATGCCTGCCAGGCCTCTGCCTCTCCAAATGTGTACGCGCCGCCCACCGTGGCTTGATCGGGTCTGGGTATCGTTGGAGTGACGAGAGATCGACCTATGGCCGGGTCTGGATCGTTTGGCCGGGTCTTGGGATAGATGCCGAAGCGTCTACAATTGGTTGTCAGGTGACATTAGTAACCAGTCAGAAAAAAGTCGCGTTGTCCATAAAAACGGCACGCATGAGTGAGATGCTCGCATTCGTACCGAGCAAAGTCCGTCGGGTTTTTGTCCTCATCTCTGCGAAGAATCGCAGGCCTCATGGTCTCCCCCGTTGTCACGTAGACGTCCCTTTGCTGCTTCCCCGTCCCCGAGAACTGTACCCTCGGCGACCATTCCGGGTCCGTCCACTCGGGCATGTAAGGCTCATGATCGGGCACCCGGCGCCATTGGCTCACGACTGGTCCTGGGTCTTCCGGGGCTGCTACGTCCGGGAACAATCGCCTCACTGCGTCTCCTATGGCTTCTTGAGCGCGCCGCGCCCAGTCCCCGATCGAGCCTCGCGCTCCCGGGTCCATGGCCATCGCGCTGGTCTTGCTTGAGATGTTGTTGAATTTTACAGGCGCCTTGGGTGGTATGATGCTCGAGTTCACGATGTAGAATGTGATCGCACTGCTGCGTGATGACACTGCTATATTTCGGCTTGAGGCTGCTCCCTTGCATGTCACATGGGCACAAAGAAACCACCCGTGTCGCACATGCCCAATTTTATCTCTTTGCAGCAGGAATTTCCGTTTGCGTTGTGCTTTGTTCAATTGTTATTAACTCCACAACAACACCCACACGGTGAGCATTGCCAGGTCAAGGTGATTCCAAAGCCGAGACTGATTTATCATCACTCAGAGAGTATGATTTGAAGGCAGCGTGCTTCGAGTCAATCCCCAAGTCTTCTCTCGTCTGGAAATTAAAACACAAGCGGTTGAGATTTTCCCTGCTTCTTTCTAAGACAATGATTGAGACGTGAAAAACAAATGTTGTTGACATTGAATGATTTCCAGGTACCCTAGGGTAGGCATCCTAAAGGGCAATGTCAACTGAAAGTGGCGCTGATCTCTGCCTGCGGAACCGCAGCCCAGATGCAGGTTACACAATCGAGGAAAGCTTATTTGAGCCCCAAATGAGGACTGAAACATGGCGATGTACCTATATATCACCGTGAGACTAGACTTCTAAAGTTGTCATACTAAAGCAAATCATTGATCCGATTGCGCTAGCTGCCTTTCTGCCCATCAAGCCTTTACCAAAATTTTTGAATTACAAATTCTTTTCTCGTAGTCATGCTCATCAACCACAACTCGGGTTCATTTGGCCCTCAGCAGCGCTGCTTACCCGCCGCGAAAGCGAAGGGCCCGATATTGAAGCAGATGTTGGTTCTTTGTCACCAGTTGACCTCAATGATAGGAAGCTGAGGTGAGAGCTAATACTGAAGATCGAAATGATTCTTGCCATGTTCGCAACCAGGTCTAGGGAGCCAAGACCGTCTCGGCTATTGGAAATCGACCCAGTTTTGTGACGTAGACACTCGTGCAATTGTTACGATGTCGCACTGTAAAAGGCGACCATCGGCCGATTGTGCATTAGCAATCGCAAGAAGCGGATCGCCTACGGATTTAGAGATCGGTCCATATATCCTAGGCTCCTCCAGTGCTCTTGATTTGCCCCGAATCCTTAAGTTTGGGCCATGCGTCCCAAGGTTGGCTGGTCGCACATGTTTTAAATGTGCGAGTGCAGCATAAAGGAAATCATCGTTCAGCCAATTTCTTTTTCCCTTTTTATTCTGTTCATCGTGTCTATCACACTGAAATGTCGTCTTTTCACGTCGCGGGTCTCCGTGGTATAGCTCTGTATTCCGCTTTTGGGTCTTACCTAAATCCGTGGGTTGTGGATCAAACAGGACCCGTGGACACCACCTTGGTTTACAGTCCTAGTTTTTTACTTCCCAGCTCCACGACGTGACCGGCAATTCCGATCGAGCATTCCTGGGTAGTATATAATGTAGAATGATGAGTCCAATTCTGATGGGAGTTTGGCGAGATTCTTCTAAAGTTCCGCCACACTCCTCTTACGGTCTAATTGTAATCTTTACCTAGGTCGTCATGATGCACGATCCTCTGAGATTCATTGTTCCTCTCCTCCCTGCAGTGGTTCAAGCAGCCACCACTCATTACCAAGGTGGAACAATCGTTGCTTTCGATAGAGCCAACGAAGGACTTCGAGTAATCAGGGATGGCTCTATCACAGTGACTGGTGATACAATCACTGAGATTTCCGAGTCTCATCCATCAAATATCTCTGCCGACTCGCAAGTAGTCAACATCACCGGTAAAATTGTCACCCCTGGCTTTATCGACACACATCGACACGGCTGGCAAACAGCTTTCAGAACGATCGGCTCGAACACAAGCCTAGTTGAATACTTTTCCCGATATGGCGAGTTCGTGGCAGC
The DNA here is from genome assembly GCF_019321695.1 of Diaporthe batatas. Lineage (NCBI taxonomy): Eukaryota > Fungi > Ascomycota > Sordariomycetes > Diaporthales > Diaporthaceae > Diaporthe > Diaporthe batatas. The sequence goes on along the minus strand of NW_025408555.1, from coordinate 798,319 downwards.
CGGATCCTGGACTCCAGATGATGTGTACATCTCCCAGCTGATCGGTCTCTACGAGGCCCAGGCTGCAGGAGTCACAACCACTCTTGATCATGCACACCACACGTGGTCGAATGAGACATCTGAGGCCGGTTTGCAAGCAAGTATTGACTCTGGTGCAAGGGTGTTTTGGTGCTACACGTTCCACAACGTTACGAACTACACCACGACGGAGCAGCTCACCAACTTCAAGGACATCGCCACCAGGGCTGAATTCGCCAACTCTTCTACAACTCTGGGAATTGCGTACGACTCGTTCGGTCCTGACGGCAACCTTGAGGAGATCCACTCTATTATGTCTCTGGCCGACCAGTTTGACATTCCCTTGGTGACCTCCCACTCTCTCCAAGGGCCGTGGCAGATCACCAACTCCCCCGAGGACTTGCACAGTCTTGGCTACCTGAACGGGAGCCGGGCTGTCGTGCTCGCCCACGCCTCGTTCCTGACCGCCACGGGAGCCGCCCTCCTGCGGTCTACCAACCAGTACATCTCCATCACGCCCGAGTCAGAGATGCACTACGGCCACACGCACCCCAAGAACTACTTCATCCAGGACCAGGCAGCGCTGGGCGTCGACACACACTTCACCTTCTCCACAGACATCCTGACGCAGGCGCGCATCTGGCTGCAACAGGCCCGCTACAAGATGTACTCTGACGTCGTTGATCGCTGGATGCTGCCCGCAAACAACCCGGGGAGCGTGAACCAGGCGTTCCTCCTCGCGACGCGTAAGGGTGGGCTCGCCCTGCGCAGGGAGGACCTCGGCGTCATCGAGGAGGGCGCGAAGGCCGACCTCCTCTTCTGGGACGGCGACTCGCCCGCATTGCTGGGCTGGGTTGACCCCGTCGCCGCCGTAATCCTGCACGCGAGCGTGGGCGACATCGACACCGTCCTCGTCGGGGGCAATGTCGTCAAGAAGGGCGGCAAGCTCGTCGTTGATGGGTATGAAGACCTCAAGGCGCGGTTCCTCGAGACCGCGAGGAGCATCCAGCAGCAATGGAAGGACAGGCCGCTGCCAACCATGGAGGTCGAGTCGTCGGCCATGTCTGGTGACTTCCCTGTCATGCAGGCTGATAGGGCGGATGTTGTGCGTGGCAATGGGGACGGGTATGGCGCTGTGTTTTTGTAGGCTGGCTGGAGTCATGTTGAGGTATCTGCGTAGACATAGTACGCAGAAAACCGACCTCCTGCGTTCAAATTAATCAGGGAATATGCACCATCTTCTATATACAGTAATTTGACCCCTTTATGATTATCAATGATTCCCAATGAGTACCAATATGAAATAGCAAAGCAAACTTTAGTATGTCTTCTTTCTCATAGCCAAGACTGTGTCTAAAATGAGGCTTGTGAAAGTATGTCGTGCACGCTGAGCCCCTGAAAAGCAGTCACTCAACGCCGAAGGATTTTAGAGATCCGAAACTTCACCAAGACTTTTGACTTCAAAATTTGCAACAAAAGTTTGTCCAAATTTGGGGAAAATATTCTGACAATCAACCACTTCGCCGGCTATTTGCCCTCAGGCTACGTAGTTCTATCTGTACTGTTATCAGCATTGTGCCTTCTTAATAAAACGCTGGGTCTTGAGTGCTTATCACCGTACGAAGGCGCCATGTATGTCCTCGGACGTATACGGAATAGAAGCGAAACCACATAGGGTAGGAATTAAAAACGAAACCACTTCCTAGCATTATCTATGCCGCATTAGGTTCAGGCCACGTACCCAGGCAGAGTATTCTTACACAATCCTTGGCAGGATATTTTTTTTTCATGCTGCGTCTTTTAGGGTTCACCACTGGGTGAAGGGACCGTACGCAGGATGTGTACTTAGGTACGGATTGAAAACGAAACCACCTACTTGAGTATACAAACATATTTAAGACCAAACAGGTCTGCGAGCTGCCAGCTGTTAATCTTAGTGAGAGTTCTCCGTCCATTGTGAGAAGCATTCTTGATTCCGTCACGCTGTGGAGTTGGTGGATTCCGAGTTTATCGGGTGTCTGTGCCCGAATATTGAGAATCTCGGATGCTGAACCAAACGTTCCGAGGGCCCATGGGTGCCTCATCCGGACAAGCCCTACAACTGCGCGGTCCCCCGGACCGCCATGGTTCGATCTCAGGGCTGCAATGTTTGGAAAATTTAGAAGGAATTCAAAATTGTAGATCTATCGACGTGCTATAATGTTAGTGTTCGTTGCAGTGGAAATGCCTGAATCTACTACCTAGGGAGGGCTGCATCCGCTCTGCCGCTAATGTCCCCGACACTCCCTAGGAACCCAGTTAGCGTGTGATATCGTTAGTATTGCAGATGCGAACGATGGCTCTGGCTTTGAGAATCCACTAAGAATTTTGCCTTTGCCTGGCTGGATCAGCATAAGTATTGTGCGCGGTGAGTTTTCACCTTGTTCAAAGTATTCCGTACCGATACTATCGGCTCGGAGGTCTGGGGGTCGGATCGGATAATTATTACACACCCGCCCAGGCCACAATCGCTGTTTCCGGTGAGATAGTGCAACATCAGGTGAGCTGAGGGTCTCGATGCACTTCTGGACCTACTACGTGTTGGCAGCTGTTCCGTACCCCAGGGGGCCGACCCAATGTTCCACTTGAATCGGCCGTTGGTAGGAAACAAGCTTTCCTGTCTTCGTGCTCCCGCATTTACGCGAGCAGCGAACCGGGGCCATGGCGAGACACCCGCAGCCCTGCACTATGCGTGAACCCACAAGAAAGGAAACATGCTCTGATTTCCCATTAGGTTGGTTACGTAGAGCACCGCTTCCGAGTGCTGGGTATGTCTTCCGATTCCAAACTCGCCCGTTGAAGCTGCGCGAGCTCCATGGGCAACCCCACAAGAAAACCGGGTCTTGACTCGAGATCTCGAGATGTCGTCTTGCACATGGCATCATCATCTCGACATGCTGAGGGGCACACGTTCACACGGTGGCAGGACCTCAGAACGGCCATGTCGCGGAACGCAGCGCGGAACGCAGCATTCGCGAACTTTCGCTCTCAAGCTTAGAAGCGACGAAGCAAGTCAAGGGACATGCGAGAGCCTCAACGACTATATAACAGTCCGAGGCGCAACCTGATGTGCAGCTTTAGTTTAGGACAACACACAGCACACTTTCAACTCTTCTCTCAAAGCTCTCCTACGAAACTTTCCCAACAATATCCAAAATCTTGACCCCCGAAGATCCGCCAAGATGCTCGGAAAGATCGCACTCGAAGAGGCCTACGAGATGGCCGGTATGGAGGCCAAGTCTCAGCGTGAAGCGGCCTTGTATATTGCGAAGGACGACCGCACTCGTTACATGAGGCAAATCAGCGATATCAACGACGAGCGTGTTAAGCTCGCTGACGACCACGGTATCGGTTATACGTGAGTGCCTCCGATGCAAAGCTTCTCTGATGCACTTCATCAACCAGCCGCAATGAACCACAACTCTGACATTGACCAATACAGGATCGTGTCTCTCACCGTACCTGGCATCCAGGGCATCTGGGACAAGGCCGAGGCCGAGCGCCGCGCAACAGAGGTCAACAACTGGGTGGCCGAACAGATCAAGTCCAAGCCCGACAAGCTAGGTGCCTTTGCCTGCCTGTCGATGCACGACCCCGTGCAGGCCGGCAAGGAACTCACGCGCTGCGTGAAGGAGCTCGGCTTCCACGGCGCCCTGCTCTGCGATTTCCAGCACGCTGGCAAGAACGGCGAGGAGTACCTCTTCTACGACCAGCCTCAGTATGACGCCTTCTGGGAGGTCCTCACCGAACTTGACGTACCCTTGTACATCCACCCCGCCGCGCCCGCGGATGTCGTCTTCGACAAGCTCTACGCGCAGCGCAAGTCGCTCATCGGCCCTCCCCTGTCCTTCGCCAATGCTGTCAACTTGCACCTGATGGGTCTCATCGTCAACGGCGTCTTCGACCGCCACCCCAAGGCCAAGGTCATCGTGGGCCACCTTGGCGAGCACCTCCCCTTCGACTTCTGGCGCATCAACCACTGGCTCGAGGATGTCAAGCGGCCCATCGCAGAGGAGGAGGGCAATAGCCGGTACTGCAAGAAGACCATCTATGACTACTTCAAGCAGAACATCTGGGTGACCACCTCGGGCCACTTCTCCACCCACACGCTCAAGTATGTGGTGGACGAGATCGGAGCCGACCGCGTCCTGTTCAGCGTCGACTACCCCTACGAGACTATCGAGAACTGCTCTGCTTGGTGGGATGGAAAGGCTGAGGAGGTCAAGGCTGCTGTTGGTGGTGTGGAGAACTATAAGAAGATTGGCAGGGACAACGCCAAGGCACTCCTAAAGCTGGGCAACTTCCACGACTCTGAGGCCCCAGTGTCCTAAACTACTGCGCTTGATGGCACAGCATGTATTTGATTTCATAGCAGCGAAATTGCATTTCTTTTGATTTAACAAATACCATTTTGTTTACATTGCATTACGCCTCTGGCTCGACTGTCTCGCACTCTTCCAACTTGTTGAAATTTGGAGACACTTTACTGCGTCGCAGACAATGCTGATGACGGCTGAGCAGCAGAAGGATAAAGCTCTCTCCTCCTCATGTGCCCAAAAAGTATCATGTAAGTCAAAGATCCCACCGTGATCAGCATTATACGTTTCGTCTAACCGCTAGAGCTTTGAACGTTTACCATTAAATGAAGGTGCCGTATGTTGCTTTTGACATATGCAACTGATGTCCACAGAAACAGCAAAAGGAAAAAGTCTCCCCTCTCGGATTTGAACCGAGGACCTATAGATAATCTTGCATACAATTACAGTCTACCGCTCTGCCAGCTGAGCTAAGGAGAGGATGTTGATGCTGCGTGGGCAGTTCAAAAGACTCAAGGAGTTTGGTTTGCATCCACAGCAGAGAACAAAAGCGAGCAAAAAACATACAGCACCGGGTATTCGCTGGTCGTCACCGACCCAACTACTAATCCAGCGATTAGTGGCTTGACTATGGGAGAGCGGACGGGATCCCGTATTTTCCACTATCTATGGCCGTACGTGCTTGGTGTGGATGAAAGACAGCTTATATTGGAATCAGTATCTGCTCAGGTGCAGCCAGACGCTAGCCCAGCAGCTCCATACAAAAACCTACCAGACATCGAAATCGCTGGAACATGTTGAGACTGTTGAGAAATGTGGGCCTACATGAATTGTCATTTAGGATCAACAAAAGTGGGGGCTCGGTTGTCCTTACGTACGTAGGTAATTGTGGTCCATCGTCGGTACACTGGATTCACTTCTATTCCGCATACGTCCGTGGACATACATGGCGCCTTCATACAGTAGTAAACACTCAAGACCCCGCGTTAAAAACAATTAGGTGCATTAATGTGCCGAAGCCTTCATCCAAGAGGCACGACAGAAGATGAGGAATATAGTCGCCCTTAGCTCTACATTCAACAGTTCACCGTCCTGGCCTGATATGCATCCACCCTCCCATTACGCTCAGTGACATCCCAGCCTCCTTTTTCTAGGTAGAACCTGTCAACGATCAGCGTAATCCAGTGCTTGTTTGTGGGGCACAATTGCGCTTCGGTCGTGGGCTCTCTCGTTCAGAGTCAGCGAAGACATCTGTGGAGACGTGACGCTTACGACCTCTCGAGATGCGAACTTTACTCAAGCATTGCTACTGTAATGTCTGTCGGCCGGCCTCGTCCAATATTGCAGTCGCTTATCGGTATTTTCTCATTTTGCTATATTAATCCCAAGGGACAAGCCCCAGCAGAGGCATTCGCGCTCACAGCTCACCGTGACCAGCTATGCTCTTTACTAACCAGTATATGACTATATATAACAAGAGCAAAAACACATGTTCTATGTTAAGACCCTTGAGTTGCTGTCTCATGCAGGAAAAAGATCAGGCCACCGCCGAGTGTTCTCCAGCAGCCATCGTTCCCAGTCTTGCATCTGTGGATTTAAACTGCGACATGTTTCCACATTCCCTCCGTACCCCTCCTTCTCAAACAACTCAAACATATCCCCAACCGTATCCTTTTTGTCCCATTTCACCATGCTCCCGATAGGACATGGTGCGAGCGGCATGCTATGACCATTCATTGCTTTTCTGAAGATGATTTCGGCTTCTTCCTGTGTCAACTCATCCCCCACCAAAGTCACAGCTTGGTTCCGGAAGGTGGTGGACTCTGGATTCGCAAAGCTTTGAGCAGCGAACCACCCGATATCTTTTGTGGCCACAAACTGAAGCTTCTTGCCCTTGTGGCCCATCTGCTCCCACATCCGAGCAAATCCGCGGCCGTGCAATTCGCCGCCCAAGTTCTCGAAGAATGTGACAGGCCGCAAGATGGTAAATGTCATGGCCGACGTACTCTGCAAGCAAACGGCCTTGAGGTGATTCTCGATGTTGAATTTGGCGCGAAAGTTGCGCACGGGTGTTGGATTTGTATCGGACTTGACAGGTCCCCCACGATCCCCAGAGGCGTAAACAAAGTGGCGCACACCGTGGCGCAAGGCGGCATTGACAAGCTCTATACCTTGGGTCTCCTCGGCGTTTGCATTGATTTGGACGCTGTAAAGATCCCACACCGGCTCGCCGACTGCGGAAAAGATTGCTTCGGGGTCTGCGAGATCCCCGGCGACCAGGTGGATCGCTGAGCTTGAAGATGCGAGTTCTTTTGCCTGGCGCGATTCCTTCGATCTTGTGAGAGCAAAAATCTTTTCAAATTTCGTGCCATTTTGAGGAGACGACCCGTCGACCTCGTGATGTTGATGGAGGAGTGCGGCGATCACGGACCGGCCCTGTTGGCCAGTTGCGCCAATGATGAGGATATTGTGGGCAGGAGAAGAATTCATTGTAAGTAATATAAGTGGGACAAGTCTTGAGTGCTTACCACCGTATGAAGGCGCCATGTATGTCCTCGGACGTATACGGAATAGAAGCGAAACCACATACCTCTTATTATGTCAAAGGTGGATGGTTGCAAAAGAAAATCAGGTCTGGTTTATGCATCGTATGATGTGATAGTCTATTGAGTAGCCGTGATTGTTGGAGAATATCGAAGCAACAACTGTGTGACTGTGGCGATGAGCCACCCAATGACAACAGCAAGCAGCAAGCCCGTCATCCCCTTATACCTTTCAAAATCTTCTATTGGGGCCTTCATGGGAATCGCAGCTGAAGCAGCCTCAAGCCGACCAACGCCAGCCTCGTGTCGTGCGGTATCCGCTGCAGCCCCGGCTTTTGGTTGGAGCAAGTCAGCTGGTGCCAGTATCTTTTCCGGATCCATCTCCTTCAGCGCCACCAAAGCCTTTTCAACGCCTTTCTGAGACTCAAAACGTGGTTCAATACCCCACTGGCCTATATCAGGTCCTTGTGCATTCCTGACCAAGTCCCGAACCTCCTTCCGCCGGATCACTTCCGGTGCTTTCGCAGCCTCCGCCTCGAATCTCGGGACGCTTTCCAGGACGGCATGGTCCCACTGCCTGATCAAGTCGTCTTTGACATCCCGCTCCGAGTCCTCGACTAGTCTTTCGGCTGTCTGAAGCGCCGTCATCCCTGACGCCTCATCGCGGTAACGCTTGTCAATGCCCGCGGCTAAGAGCCGGCGAACGGGCTCGGCGTCGCCGCTGACCACGGCGGCATGGAGCAGCGCAGGGCGGATCTCGTGGTTTTGGGGCATCTGTGCGCCTTTAACAATGAGGTAAACACACATGTCGTAGCGATAGAAGCTCTGCGCGAGCTGCAGTGCCGTCATGCCCCACTTGTCCTTCGTGTCCAGGTCGATTCCGGCGTCGGTCAGGAGCTGAAGTGTATCGGAGCAGGACCTCAGGACTGCGAGGTGTGCGCAGGTGCGTCCATTGTTGCAACTGGCTGACAAAAAGCGTGCGCTTCTTGGCAGAAAGAGCTTGAGCAACTCCACGTTGCGAGGGTTTTCTTGCTTGATCACTCGCCAGAGTAGGGTTTCGCCGGTATAAATATCTATCTCTGGGTCGAGTGGACCAGACGAGCTGTTAAGCTCTCTCTCAAACACGGCGATGCTTTCTGTGTGGAGAGCAGATAGGATTGTTGACTTCAGGATCCTCGACGTTTCGTCGATCGTGACTCCTTTGCTTTCAAAGGCTGCCCTGATATGAGATGCCCAGAGGTTCGGGGATGCGTGCTTCGCCCTCGCCATCGCGCTGAAACCCTCGCCATCCTCCAAGCTTGGGTCCGCGCCTTCACTGAGGAGGAATTCGATCGTTTCCACTTGTGCCTCTTCAGAGAGATAGCGGCACGCAAGATGTAGCGCGGTCGCCCTGTGGTTGTCACGGGAGTCGATTTGGAAGGACTGCGGACGAGAAAATTGCCCGAGAACCAGCTTGACCACTGGGAGATTCCCCATCGAGGCAGCCAGGTGCAGGAAGTTGCGTCCATGTTCGTCGACGTACAACAAGTCTAGGTTGTTCCATTTCAAAAAAGTCTCCAGTAAGCCAATTCTGCCTTGATTGATTGCCACACTGATGGCTTCATTCGAGGGCTTTGGATTCCGTCCGTCGGCCAACAACACAGCAGCCACTGAGTCAATCTCCTCGATAGAAACCCCTGAATTCACGACGCTCTCCTCTGCGGTCCAGTCCAAAGCTGATCGGTGTCCTAGGTGGTCGGTCAACGTCAGGTCGGTCGCATTGCAGCTGAGCAATAACTGCACACTGTCTATATGAGCGTGCCGAACTGCTCTCGACAACGCGGTGCAGCCGGCGCCATCTGGCATGTTGATATCGATGTCGGGATGGGCCAGCAGCTTCTTTAACACGTCGACATGACCGTTCTCCGCGGCTAATACCAAAGCTGTTTTATTATGTCGTCCTGGAGCCCTCAAATTGACATCAATGACCTCTCTGCTGAGCAATAAGTCTATCATTCCCAAGTAGGAGGTCTCAACAGCCTCTATCAGAGGCGTCATTCCCTTTTTGGTGAGATGGTTGGGGTCTGCACCAGCATCCAGGAGCATACGCGCAACTCCAATATGCTTTCTTCGACAGGCATAAATGAGAGACGTCTGGTTGTACGAATCCTCCCCCGTGGTGATTTCCCCTGGACTGAATATGATAATGGTCTGGCACAGCGTTTCTAAGCCGTAGAAGGCACAAAAATGAAGCGGAGTAATGCCACCGGGCACGTCCCAGTGCGCACCCTCCAAGGATCTAGTGTGCCAGGAAATCTGCATGACACACTCTAGTCTTTCTTGGTCGTTGAGAAATTCCAGGATTCGAAGGTTATTTTCAGCAGTGCTTTCAATATTGCAGGCATGGAAGCCCCAATAGCAAGCCGCGTAGGATGCGAAGGGGTGCTGCTGGATAGCCGCCTCCAGCTCGTCGCCAGAGTTGAATGGTCTTGAGAACACGTCGAGGCGTAGGTAATACAAGCATCCGTCCAGAATCAACTTTTCGGCTTCAGGGAACCATTTCAAACGGTGCTCTTCCATGTACGCTGCAAGTGTTCGGTGGAAGAAGCTCACTGGAAATGTGTTGGCCGTCCCCGTGTGTTGAGCAGTGAGGAGCCCCTGCGTATCCCGCCGGACAGTTGCCTTGCTGCAAATTCGACCAGAAAAATCACTCAAGCTTCTATCTTTAGGTCTGATAGCTGTGGCGTGGGAAAGTTGTTCGAACGTGAGCACCTCGTAGGCAGACGCCACGACGGACATATAATCCCGGGCGACCTGGACGCCATACTTGTCGTTTCTCTCTAGACATAAGCTTAGCGTGGCAGCGTACTGCTCTTCGAAGCTTTTGAGTTTCCCAGAATCCAGTTCGTCTATTAGAGTCAAGATCCCGGCTTGGTTTCTTTGCAGTCCTAATCGGTCCAGGAACAATCGGGCGACCAGAAAGTTACCCTCAGCAGCCCGGCTGACCTTTGACGGCAATGAGTCCCAAAATTCTAAGCCCATTTTCTCTTTCAGGGACCTCAGTATGGGAATGTTTCCGGAGAACATTTCATCATCATCGCCAATGTCTCCGGCGCTGAAGCTGTCGCTAAGAAACCGGGTGACAAGAAGTCTGATGTCTTCCTGCGTTGCTGAAATTTCCACGTTGACTTTCCTTGGTGGCGCCATTGCGTGGCTCGCATCGGAACACCGTCTCTTCTTGACGATGTAGCACTCCCTACATAGCCAGAGTTTTCCCTCGTCAAAGTGGCCAGAGCAAATCCTGCACAGCCAGGCCAGCTCCAGCGGGCCCCGGTCTGGGCCGCACTCGTGACAGTACGCGGCGTCATAGTTGGCACGAGGATCCCTGCGGTCAGTAGTCAAGATGCAAAAGCCTAGGTTCCGTAATTCTTTGATCTCTTCGGAGATACTGTTCATGCAGCCCTCGGCCTCATCGATGGCGTCCACGATTAAGAATTTGGTCGGAAACCTGGACAGCTGGTCGTGAATCAAATCCCTGGCCTGCTCTTCCAGGAGTGAGCGCCTCGCGATCGACCTGGACTTGCTCCAAAGGTTTTTAATCTCCTCCGGAATTTCGCAAAAACCAGTACTATCGCGGCTGGTAAGGAGCTGTCTCAATAGGTTGCAAAGCACAACGTCCAAGGTCTGCCGAGATGCTTGTTCACTGCGGAAGAATATGGATAATATTGGTGTTCCCTGAGGCTCCAGCTGTTTTCGTAAGTCTGTGGCAATGGCTTCTGCCAAAACGCTCTGTTTACACAACAGTAAGTGTGCAGATCGAGGGACAGTAAGGAAGGGGAGTGACTTTTGGAAGTCCTTACCTTGCCCGATCCTGGCTTTCCGTAGCAGTTCAATTGCCAGGAACCATCTTCCAACCACTGCTTATATGTTTCATTGTGATGCATGAATCGGTTCGAACTTGGATCCAGCGCTACCGCTTGCGCTGGGTTTGGTGGCTCTCGTAGGCTGAGAGCGGGTTGACAGATCCAGTTCAAAATCTCGATGGTTCGGTCGTCATCTTTAGCCTGCCTTAGATGCCCGAGCTCCTCTTCAATATGCCCAACTTTGAAATATATATCATAGTTGACCTCGGCGTCGCCGTCTGAAACCATCTCTCTGAACAAAGCGATCAGCCGAATAATGTCGTTCTGTTCCTTCACCAAATCCTGCTTCTTCCATGTCCACTTGGCGCGACGTGTCCATTCTTTGTGCTTAGACTCGACAATGCTTTCTGTCTCGGCTATCACGTGCTCCAATTTCTGCCGCAGCTTTTCGAATTCGGTACCAGTCTTGTAAATATCCTGGGATATGGCGAAGAGGCGATCGCCGCCACCAAGCTTTATGCCGTAGATAACCCCATCATTGGACTTGGAAATGTGTCACGATTTCGAGTAGGGTATATCGAATAGAGCAAATTGACTGGTTATTCAACTATGAATAGTGAGTGTGGGAAGCCTATTCTTATAAATAATAGAGTATTATAATAGGTAGACCTAATTAATTATTTATAGTTTAATATACCCTTTAGATAATTAATTGGTTATTTAAATAGAGTATTATATATTTTTTTATTATAATATTATAAATAATAGATTAACTTTATACTTTAAATAGATTTAATTAAGCTTTTAAATAATAATAAATAAAATAATTAATATTTATTATATACCTTTAAATACTTTAAATATATAAAACTTTTAATTTTATATAAAAGTAAGTAAACTTTTTTATACCTTTTCTTATTATCTTATATTTATATATATTTTATATATATATATATATATATATATATATATAATATTATTTTACTTAAAGGTTATTAAATAAAGTATTTATAAAGTTATTTAAGTTATTAATAAGGTAATTTTATATTTATTCTTAAATATTAAGTATATAATATAAGTATTTTATATTAATCTTTTATATAGTGTAAGTTTATTAAGAAGATTCTTTAAAGTTTATATTATTTATATAGTTTTTAAAGTAGAAGGAGTAGGTATACCTTAATATTATACTTTCTTTTATTATTATATACTTTATACTTTTTTATTATTAAAAGGAGGATAAGGAAGAAGTTAAGTCTATTATTAGTGCTTATTATACTATTCTCTATTTAGGTTATATATATTTTATATTTATTAGTTATAATATTAGTGTGTGTTATAAGTAGGTGAGTGTTAGTTGTTTAGGTTACTATTTTAGGTGTATTTATAGGTATAATTATTAAAAGGTCTTTATTTATATTATTACTATTATTATTAAGTTAATTAAGTAGTTTAAGGTTAATATTAATAAGTTAGTAAACTTATTTTATTATTATTAATATATTTAATATATTAATTTATATAATAGACTTTATATTATATATATAAAACTTTATATTTATAGTTTATTAAATTAATATTATTATTTAAACTTTTATTATAATTTTATTAAGTTTAGTAAAAGAAGGAGAAAGTAGAGAAAAAGAGAATAAGGATAATAATAATATTATTATTTTATATATTAAATATATTAAAGTATTTAAAAGTATTTATACCTTTATTAATTTAATATTTAAGTAGTTTAAAGTTATATAGTATATTTATTTTTATATATTTAAAAGGCTTTACTTTATATAAATAAAGATTTTAATTATTTTATACTTTTAAGTAATTTATTTATATTATATAAATTTAATATATATTTAAAGTATTTAAATTATACTATTAAAAGTTTTATTAACTTATTTATTAATATAAACTTAATTAATAAGTATTTTATTTAAAATAATTCTTTAATATATATTTATTTTAATATTAATTATTTAAATATATATTATTTTAAAATTATATTAATTTAAAAATATTAATTATTAAATTATTATTAAATAAAAATTATTATAAAATAAAAATATTATAAAAAATATAATATATTATAAATTATAAATTTTATTATATATTTAAATATAATAATATTTAATATTATAGGAATAAAGGTAATTATAACTAGTAAATAGTTTGGGTTATATAACCCTAGTTAATAGACTATAACAAGGAACTTGTAGCCAACCTTTTAAACCTAACTTCCTCCCTTTTATACAAACTAACTTAACTAATAAAACCACTCTTTATATATATATATATAATAACCTATACTAATACTAATTAATAGTTACCTTAAATAACTATAAATAATAAAATATAAAGAAATAATTAATTACTTTAAAATAACTAAATTCTTTATAAATCCTTACTATAATATAATTATATTAATACTTTAATAATAATAATATAATTAGGTATAATAGAGTCCTTATATTTATTTATTATAAAGTTATTAATTTAATAAAAATAGCTAAATATATATTAATAAAGTCCTTAAACCTCTTTTATTACTTTATATATTTTATTATATTTTAAAGAACTATAAATATTTTTAAAAACTTAAAATCTACTTATAAACCTTTTCTTATTACTAAGCCTTACTTATACTTCTAGTAAGTACCTTATAGAATAAACTAATATTTTTAAAAACTTAAAATCTACTTATTTAATTCCCTTATTAATAACTTTATTTATATTTAAAATAATATTTTAATTAAAAAGTATAGCTTATATAGTTTATAAATTACTTTTATTAACTAGCTAACCCTTAATAAATAGGTAAACACTAAATACTAAACTTAATTCTATCTAATTCTCCCCCCTTTTTTACTTATTTATTAAACTTTATTATAATAGAGAAGGTTAGAATACATTATATCTACCTTTATACTATTAGATAGAATATAGTTATATCCTATTAATATAATTATAATAATAACTCTTCCCTTTTATACTCTTTTTCTACCCTCTCTCTTTCTTTATACCTACTATACCTTTAATAATACTACTATTACTAAATTCCCTTTTACTTAAAAATAGATAGATTAATAGTTAAAATACTATTATTATTAATATATAATTAGAATTAATTCTAATATTTATTAAAAGATAGGTTCTTTATTTTAATTATAACTATATTGAGAGTATTTCTATTAGCTTAATATAAAGTAAAAAAACCCTTAAAATTAGATTAAATTATTCTCTTAATATTATTTTAACTTATAACCTTTAGGTTATAAATCCATTAAAGACTTAATATTTATTTAAAATTTATTATTTTTAATTTAATTATTATATTATAGTAGTCTTTAAGGTAATACTTAGTATATAACTACCTAGTTTTTAACTAATATTTTAAACATCCTTAATTATTATATATAATTTACTAAATATATAGATACTTTATTATATTCTATCTATTTTTCCCTTTATATTATTATTTATTTCTTTACCTTTAGCCACATAAAATACTAATATAGACTACTATTAAAATAATATTATTATATAATACTATTAGGGATAAAATATATATTATTTAAATAATAGTTAAATTATATAATTCTACTTTATAAAGAGTTCTACCTCTACTAAATATAAGTATTATATACTTAAATATATAGATTCTTTTATATATAAAGGTATATATATAGCTAAATAATAAAGATATTTTTATAAAATTTAAAAGACTTTAATAAATAAAATAAGGAGTGTTTTATAATAGTAAATAAAAATATAATTAGAGAGTTTAAATAAGTCTTTTAGTTTAAATATATTTTTATTAAAAACTAAATTAGATTATACTATTTATATTTACTTAAAATCCTTATAATAAAAGAGTTTCCTAAAGAGCTTAAAGACTATCTATCTTTTTTTAAAATAATAAATAAAGTTTTATATAAAAGTAAAATCCTTAACAACTTATTAAAGAAAGGTATTATAGAGAATTCTATTATATTATTTAACTAAAAGAAACTAAGTATTAAAGAGAAGAATAATATTAAAATAAAACTATCTATTCTACCTTTTTTTAATCCTATTATTATTAAGCCCCCTTATCTACCTTTTAAAATTATAAAATAAAATATTAAGAAGAACTTATAGAATATTAATCCCTTTAAAGAATTTAACTATTAAAAAGTATTTTATACTTTCTTTCTTTAAAATATTAAATAAATAAATTAATAATTAATTTATTAAGAACTTTTATAAAATATATAAAAATAAAAACTTATATAATAAAAACTTATATAATATATTTAATAATAAAATAAAAATCTTTTACTATTTATATAAATATAAGTATTATACTAATTTAATTTAAACTAATATTCTTTTATATATTAAAGGAAAGAGTTAAGATATTTTATATATAATACATAAATATTAATAATTCTTTTAAGTTATTTATTTAAAGTTAAAGACTTAATTTAATAATTAAATAAATTATTAAAACTATTATATAAATTAAACTATTTTTATATTTATTAAACTATAATAAAAGAACTTTAATAAAACTAATTATAAGTTTTATAATTATTAATTAATAAACTTTTATTTATTATTAAGTATTTAAATATAAAGTTAAAAAGATTAATTTATATAAAATAATATATTATAAATAGTTAAAGGTATATTAAAATTTATTATAACTTTATATAAACTATTTAAGTTAATTAAAGAACTATACTTTAGTTTATATATGTTTATTTAAATATATAAATACTAATAGTTAATAAAGTAGTATACTTTCTAAATAAATAAAATATAGAATTATAATTATAATAATGAAAATTAATTTTTTTAATTATTATTATTATAAAGAGTATAATAACTATAATAATAGTTTAAATTATTTATATAATAGCTTTTATAATAAAAGTAATTTTTATAGAAGTTTTAATATATAATTAAATAATTTTAATAATAAGTTTTTAATTATAATAAATTTAATAACTATAATAATAGCTATAATAACTATCTATTTAAATATAGTAATTAATCTAATAAAGAAAACTTCTATTAAAAGTATTATTTTATATATAATTAAAAGAGTTATTAGTTAATAAAGTATACTTTAAAGAAATAATAATATATTTATAATTAATATTTTAATATTTAAATAAATAAAGATAAAAACCTATAAATTTAAACTATATAGTATTTATTATTAATATAGAAGGCCTATAACTTAATAATAATAAAAAAGTAAGAAAGATAATTTCTTAATTAACTTATAGGATAATAAATATAAGTAGTACTTTTAAAGTATAAACTTTAACTATAAAATACTATATTTTTAATAAATTAAGCCTTTTTTACTTTATTAATCTATTTCCTAATAGAAGATTTAATATTAATATTTTTCTTTATAAGTATTTATATTTAATAATAGATATTTATATAAATACTTTTAGGGAATTATTTTAAATATTAGAGCTATAAAGTTTTCTATTAGTAGTTATAATTAATTTTATACTATAAAGAATTAATTTATTTATAACTTTTAATATATTTTATAAAAGTAAGGTAATAATTAAATTTAATAATAAGCTTTATTTTATATTAATAAAAACTATAACTATTAAGATATTAATTAGTAATATAATATTTTATATTATAAAGATATTTACCTCTTTCCTACTTTATATATAAAATATAATTACCTTATATATCTTTTTAAAATACTATAAATAAGGTTATTTATACTCTATAAAAATAATTAAAATAAATATTTTTATTATATAAAAATAGGGATATTTATAGTTTTTAGTAGAAGTTAAATTAAGTAAACCCTAAATATTCTTTATAAAGGCTAAACTTTAATAATTTTATAAATAGTTTAAATACCCTTCTATTAATTAACTTTTATATTTACTTTTAATATTAAATACTTTATTAAAACTTTTATTTTAAAAGTTATTTTTAAGTTTTATTATTATTATTAACTTTATAACTTAATATTAAAAGGTTTAAGTTTAACTTATAAAATAATTATAACTTTAACTATAAAGTAATAATTAATATAATATATCTCCTTTATACCTCTATTTTATATATTATTAATTTAATAACTTTTTTAAGTTAAATATTTTCTTATCTTTTATTTATAAAAGATATATAAAAGGCTTTATAATTAATATAGATTAATATATACCTAAGATTATTAAATTATTTAATTTATAATATTAAAACTAATTTTATTTTAATAAAATTTAAAAGTATTATAAATAATAGAAATTATTTATAAATAAATATTTATTAAAGTCTATTAGTTAGTTAGTAAAATAGAATAATACTATAATCCTTTTAATATATATTTAAAATATTCTATATAAAGCTTAGTTTAACCTTTAATAAGAAAGCTATTTTATAAATAGTATTTAAGGTTATTAATAATATTATAAGACTTAATAGATTTATATTTATACTTTTATATTTAAAATATACTTTTAAATTAATTAAAATTTACTATTAACTCCTTTTATATTTATAAAAGCAACTATTATTTAAAAGGTAATAAAGGTATTATATTTTATAAATATAAAATATTAAATAAATAATATTTTAAATACTTAAAATAACCTAAATATATTTAATATTTTATCTATTCCACTTTAAAGTAATATTTACATTTAAAGGAAAAAGAATAGTTAGTAAGGCTTATATAAACTAATTATAGTTAATAAATATAATATAATATTAAACTTTTAATAAATTAATAATATTTTAATTTATATAAGTTTAAAAGTATTTTATAATATTATAAATAATAATAAGAATTTTAAATAATAACCTTTTAATATAATTATTAATAAACTAAAAGCTAATAGAATATATTAATTAGAAACTATATTATATTTATAAATACCTTTTATAAGTATATAAAAATAGAAAATATTATTACCACCTTAACTATAATAATAAAAATAACTATATAAATTAAAGAATAAACTAAATGTAATATTTTATATTTTTATAAAAGCTTTAATAAGCTTTATAATAGAAAAGAAAAGGAAAATTATATATTTACCTAAAATTCTAATAAAATAGTGTAATTAATATATTAGGTAACCCTTTAAGGAATTAAATATATTAGAAATTTTAAACTTAATTAAAATTAATATTTTATTTTTAAGTTATATAATAAAAAAATATAATAAAATATATATTTTTAATATTTATATTATATATAAAATTAAAGGTAAGAATATTAAGTTATATAAAAGTTTTAAGTTATTCTTTAAGGGTATAAAGATAAGGAAAAAGAGGTATTCTTATATAATTATTAATAATATAGAGGGCTAGTTAATACTTTCTATTAATATTTATAATTATATTAATTTATTTTTAAAATAATAATTATACTTTAAGATATTACTTAGATATATTTATAATTTAAATTTAAATTAGAGAAAATTATTCTAATATAATTATTAAAAAGATCTAATATAAATACCCTTTAAATATTATTATAAGGATTATTAGGCCTCTTTATAATATTATAAAATTTAGGGTCTACTAGTTTACTATATATTAAGAATACTATATTAAGGATTTTAATATAAAGACTTTTATATATAATTTATATCTATTAATTACTAAATTAAAGTATAAAAGAATAATTTTAATATTATAATAATATAGGTAGATAATACCTTAAATTTAAATACTTTTAAATTTATAGAGTTTTAATAAAGAAGATTAAAGGAGCTTTTAAATATAAATTAAAATAAATGTTAATATCTAATATTCCCTTAACTTTTATAAATTATATATTATTAAAAGAATAATAATATTTATATATATTAAAAGGGCTAAGGTGCTAAGTTAAAACTAATTAATATTAAGGTATTAAATTATATATAAAAGTATATAAAATAGTGTATTTAAGGGTATACTTAACCTTTATTTATTAGCTAGAGGTAATATTTAATCTCTTTATAATAGTATAATTATAAAATTTATTTAAGGAAGATTATATTAAGTTAAATAAATATTTATAATAGTAGATTAATAACTTAAACTATAAACTTTAATTTATACTAATAGATATTATTAAGGCTAAACTTATAGTTTTTATAAATGGATTATTTACTAATAATATAAATTTTAATTTATAGATTGGCTTTATAATTATATTTTTATTAAAAATAAAATAAAATAATATTTATTAAAATATAATAGGTAATATTATTTATTAATTTTATTAAGTATAAAAGAGTTATTTAAAGTATATTAATATTTAAAATCTATAATATAGTTAATAATTTTAATATAAATATTATACTTTTATTATATTTAAAAGTTATAAATTACTTAAAATTACTATAAGTTTCTATAATTATTTATATAAATTTATTCTTTTTTATAAATACCTTATTAAATTTAGTATAATTAAAAAGTAACTAATAATTAATATAATAGTATTTTATTAATTATATAAATAAAGAGAGATTAATAAAATCTATTAGATTAATAATAAAAATAACTTAATAGATATAATAATAAAGGTAATATTAAATAAAGTATTAAAAAGCTTATTTTAGTAATAAATTATAATTTTAAATTTAGGCTATATTAATTAAAAGGTATTAAATTCTATTAAACTTTAAATATTAATAATACTTAATATATAAAAGTACTTACCTTAATAAAACTAATAGTTATTAGAATTTATAAATAGAATATTAAAAATAATTAAATTTATAAGTTAAAAATAGAGAATAATAACTAAAAAGTTAATAAGAAGATAAAGATATAAAGTTATAATAAAATAAATTAATAAAAGTTTAGATTTATATTTTATAAGTTACTTATATTTAATAATTAATAAACTATATAATAGATTTATAATTAGCTTTAAATTTTTAAAAGTAAACTTTATAGTTGATATTTAGATTAATAGCTTATATTAATAGGGTTAAAAATATATATATTATTATTATTATATAGATATTTAAATTACTAGTTTATATATAATAAGTGTTTTTAATTAGATTTTATAATTATAATATCTATATTATTAATTTATTTAAAAGTATTATATTATAATATAATTAATAATAATAATATAATAATAATATAATAATTATATAATAATATTATAATAAGTTTTTATTTTAAAAGAATTATAAATAGTTAAGCTTTTATTTTATTAAATAATCTATAATATTAAGGTTAGAGTTATAAAAGTCTATAAAGGTTTATAAAAGTTTAGATCTTTATTTATTTATATTATTTTATAAATAGTAAGAGTATAAACCTATATATATATTTAAAAGTAGTTGTTTATATACCTAAATTTAGGATTTAAGGTAAGTAATTTTATTAGGATTAAGAGATTTATATATATAAAATAGTATATTTATTTTAACTTTTTAAAGTGGTAATTAAAACTAAAATGTATAGACTAGGCCTCTTTAATAATGGTAATGGTGTTTTATGTATACCTTTATTTAGTGGTACTTTAGTAGAAGGAGTTACTTTATTGTTATAAATTAAGAAAAAGATGAAAGTTTGAGTTTAATTTAACTTAAAGGACTTAAAGAAAATTAGATTTTTAGAGTAGTTATTTAATTACTTAATAAAAGATTATTAGTATAGGAATAAAGGTAATTATAATTAGTAAATAGTTTAGATTATATAATTCTAGTTGGTAGACTATAATAAGGGATTTATAGCTAGCCCTTTAAGCCTAGCTTTCTCCTTTTTATATAAATTAACTTAATTAATAAAACTACTTTTTATATATATATATATAATAACCTATATTAATAAATATATTATTATTATTATTATTATTATTATTATTATTATTATTATTATTATTATTATTATTATTATTATTATTATTATTATTATTATTATTATTATTATTATTATTATTATTATTATTATTATTATTATTATTATTATTATTATTATTATTATTATTATTATTATTATTATTATTATTATTATTATTATTATTATTATTATTATTATTATTTAATATATATTTTAATTATTAAATATTATAT